>NC_134596.1:17134500-18392500 GCF_037038515.1 Microtus pennsylvanicus
AAAGTTAGAAGGCAGCAACATGGTGTGACCACACACACACACACACACACACGCACACACACACACGCATGCATACACACACGCACACACGCACGCACGCACGCACGTGGCTACCTGCATTTGTCCCTGACATTTCTGCTGTGACAAGGCAGAGAGGAATAATCCCTGCTTCTTGGAGACATGTAGATGGTATTTCTATATGTGTTTTAGGGTAGCAGGACTCCTTTATTCCATAACACATGGTTTTAAACACATTTGATAAACTCATAAAAAGATAGAGACAAATATCTGATCTGAATTCTGGTCGTTGTTGTTGTTGTTTTCTCTTCTGAATTTAATGACAATTAAAATGTGTCAGGACCCCCAGGCACCATGGCTCTTAGTGAAATCTGTCCCACAGGTCCTGCAGGGCATCCTCTTGAAAATATCATTGAATCTTACAACACAGGCGAACCCAGTTCTTTGATTTTCTAGAAAATTGGCTGTGATGGCATCATCGGGTCTGCAGCCAAAGAAGACAGGTGTGGTGTCTGCAGCGGGGATGGCAAGACCTGTCGTGTGGTGAAGGGTGACTTCAGCCACTCCCGGGGGACAGGTGAGCACCGGGCCCAGGGCTATGATGGTAACAGGATCACTGACACACACTGTACATTTTCTTCGTTGCTTCAGTGCTAATGGGTGCATGACATTTTGTATGTCACACTAAACTGTTAAGTCTTTTTGAGCTTTCCAACCATAGGCTGCTGTGTCCAGAAACAGGAGTGGTTTGCTGGTCTCTGTCACAGAGGGCATCAGCTTGTGACTGTCAGTGGGATACTGAGTGTGATGGAAGAGAATGAGGAAGAATAGGCAGGCAAATGACCTCCAAAGTGACCACTCAAAGCCTTGATGAGAGCCAAACCAAAAGTGATGCTCTCCAGGGAACGTGGACTGAGTAAATCTGAGCTGGAAAACATCTATTTGAATTCCTACAAGTTGCTTTGCATAGAAACATGTCAGCTCAGTTTGAACCATGGCTGTGAGTCCCAGTCTCACAGAACAGCCCATAGGACAAGGCAGAAGTCTGCGCGTGCCTTCCCGGGTGGGTAGACAGCTTGCTCTACAGGAGCATGCCATTTAGAAAGCATGAGAAGGACACACTATTCGGGACCTTGTGAAAGCAAACCCAGATTGGTTGCAAATGCGAAATTAAATTTAAAAAAAAAAGCAGAATTTCAGTGCCAGAGAGACGGCTCGGGTGGTAAAGCTGCTTACTGCAATGCTTGAAAATGACTTGGGTTCAATCCCCAAAACCCACATGGTGGAAATAGAGAACCAGCTGTCATTATATGCACACTAGAACAGATGCACGTGCATACATGTACACCACACACACAAAATGAATGTTTAAAAAGTTTTCTTAGAATCAACATGCATCATGTTGTTCCAGAGAGAAATGGAAGGAGCTACCACTAGAGTGAGTTCATTTCGGAAGGCTGTGCCCTCTGGGACTACATTGTCTCGAACAAAATACACTAGACACCCAAGTCTGCCCATATTTAAATCACAATTGGCTGACATTAAACTAACTGAAAGAGTATGGCCACATTTCGGGTTTCCCGTTGCCAGCAGGGCTGGCAGTTCTCAGAGAACAGCCTTGTCATGAGTGTCTGTGGGTGACACAGCTGATTTCTGCTGTTTGCTTCGGTGTGTCTAATATAATTTCATCTCTGGCCATCTTGGATTTGCTTCTTGTAGTCATTGCGGTTGGGAATCAAACCTCCATAGGAGGCAAGCGGTTGCTATTTAGTACTGATTTCCATTGATAAATATAAGCATTAGCAACCTTGTTTGGGGTCATCAAGATGGCTGAGCAGATAAAAGCACTTGCTGCCAAGCCTGATGACAGAGTTCAGTCCCACGTAGGGGACAGAATTGACTGCTGACCTCCACATGTCCACTATAGCAAGCATGTGCTCATGCACACACACACACACACACACACACACACACACACACACACACGATAACAACAGTAATAAATAGAAGGCTCATTTAAATGGAAGGTTCTGCTATCCTTCAGTAAGCAGACCTGAGTGAAGTTATGTTATTCTGCATTAAATGGGTTAAGCCCAGCCACACCCACCCCTCCCTGTTGGTCACTTCAGTAGAACACTAAAGAAGGCCTTAGCACAGCTTTTGAAGTCCTCTACCATGTGGGACGTAGCAGCTCACAGGTCAGATAGCCTGAGCTAGCACAAAAGCATTCATCTTAGCCTAGGAAGATGCTCCACCCTCTTCCACAGCAGACCCTTCCCCCACCCTCCCTTCTCTACCTACCCAGTGCTGGGCTCCATCTGTGTGGTCCCCCTGAGGAGGCTGAGTTTCTGTGGCTGTGGAAGTAAGTCTCCCATGGAAGGAAAATCACATGGGGAGCTTCTTTGGGGGTAACTGTCTCACCAGGACTTTGAGCTTTTAACTGCAGGCATGCCGACCCCCTGACAAACCTTCAGAGTTAGGCAAGCAAACATTAGCTTTATCTACCTGTGAGCTTGTCTGAGCAGCTGCCAGATGTCGTACTTTAATTTTAAAGCACAAGGCAGGGTGTTTGCTTTGTTTTGATTTTTAACTCTTCACCACTGGAGTCTGTGAGCGTAAGATCACATCAGCGTGGGTTGGTTTACTGAAAATCTGTGCAATGTTCAGTCACATGTCATTATTGGCTGCATAGGATTTGATGTTCTAGACTGCATACACACAGAATACTGACAATGGGTTAGCCGCACATTGCCCCCAACCCAGGGAACATTTATTTGGTATGTATATATTTCAATATTAAACAGTCAGACATCACAGGTAACCATGGCCATGTTGGTAACAATCGAGGTGGGGCACCTAGCCAGGGCCTGCATATAGATCAGTTATAAAAGCTTATATAGAAAGTAATTGACAGCCAGAGTATGGAAAAGAACCTTCCGGCTGAAGGTGAAGTCATATATTTGAATGAGACTCAGCAGAGAACTTCTATGAAAGTCCCAGGTCATGTGACATCTCAGTGACCCCAGTCAAGTGGATTTGCTAATCTTGTTGGTGCAGATAGGAAGGTAACTTTCATCTGTGCCCAGCTCTGAGGAAAGACGATGGGAGGAATGCCTTATCATCCTTCAGGGTGAGTATCAAAGAGAAACGCCATACAGAGAGATAAACCAACATCAAACCCAGGAATTTTGCCAGGTCCTGCACGAAGGCCTGACCCCAGCCTGAACTCTCCCATGTCTGCTTACAAAAGCCCCTGAGCTGAGAATCCAGAGTAGGTATACACAGTGCCCTTGATAAGCCGGAAGCCTATGATGGAAGAACTTGATGCATTGCCTGGGGAACTGGTTTCCTAAGTGTAGAATGCTTGCTGCCCCAACCCCTCCCAGTCATGAACAGACAAGGCCTTTTAGATATTCATAGGTTAAAAAAAAATCAAACTCAAACCGACTTTCTAATGGATGGGCTTCAAAATTCTCAAGACTTCAGCTGGACTGAAGTGGCTGGGGTATTTGAGTTTAGTGGGTTGAACTTTTCTGCTACGAGGCTCTTTCTTCTTGCATTAGCTTGCCTTTTAATAGTTGTCGTCTTTATTCCATCCTGCTCTTTGGAACTGGAAAAGGGGCTGGTTCCCATGGACATCCAGTATGCAGCTAGCTCAAGGTTCCCACTGAGGCCAGACCAGGATGACTGATGGGTTGTGAATCCCTTTGCACTTTGTTCTTGAAGAGACAGTAGGTTCCTAGCAGAGGGGCTAACGGGGTCTTCCTTTTTGAATATGGATGGATACACATCGCGGTGTGTCCTCAGCAATTAGCCTTTGAGCCACTGCCACATCTGAGCGCTATGCTCCATCTCTACGGCTGGGGAATGGCTGTTCCATGGGAAAGTTCATGGCTATCTGATGACACTAAGGCTTAGTTCCACTGTGATTGAGAAGAACAGAACCAGCCACTAAAATGTGCACAAACCAACTGCAACCTTTTTCTTTTTCTCAGTCAAGAACAACCTTTGTATGAAGGTGTCCACATGTGTGATGGCAAAGGCGATTCCCAAGTGTTTCTCATGTAAGATGTTGGACTATATCGCATGGTCCTGAAGGTGACATGCTTGGTGTGGGGCTCTCGCTTACATGCCTGAATGTTTTCTGAATAGAGTTAGCGAGAATGAGCCATGAATGAAGCCATGGGTAAAACAAAGGCCAATGACTATATATATATATACATATGACACATACCAACAGTGAAAAACTAAAATAAAACCAATATTAAAGACAAAAGAACTATGGATTGAGAGGCTAGACAAAAACATTAGAGTGCCATGGGTAGCTTTGTATTCTTATCAAAGCACATTTGTTACCTTATCAAGAAATGCTAAGACAGGGAAGTCTTGATTGGTGCCTCCCTCGTAAGGAAATGCCCATATCTCCCTATCACTGGATTTTCCTATTGACAGAGGGGATCTTGATTCCTTCCTGATGGAGATAAAGGCAGTGGCCTTGATCTAACCTGGCTGTACTGACCACACATTCCAAGGGTCAGGTAAAGCTTGGATTAGACTCCTGGGCTTTTTCAGTGCAAAGAGATCTTTTCAGCCATAGTCAAGAACCACCTTCACCAACAAACAGCATTTTGTGGGCCCAGCTCACAATATTTCAACCACAGTTTTCAGCTTCATGGTACTGAGGGATTGTGGACCTCATTCTGCTGTAGGCTTGCAGTTTGTAGTATAATCCTCTCCCATGGTGCTGTGGCAACCAGGCACTGTGCCCCACAAGATCACAGTGAGTACAAGCTATGCTACCCAGTGTGCTGAGCTGGGACCATCTCTAGATTAGGTGTTGGGCATGCACTTGTGGCTTAAGATATTCTCCACTTACAATTGATGTTTCAGGATGTGGCCCATTGTAAGTTGAAATGAGTCTGAATTCTCATAAACAATTTTTGTCAATAGTGAAAAGCAGAAACTTAGCAAAATCCTTTCTGGACATCTTATGATTTGTTTAACAAACTAAAATCTCTTTGTTTTCCCATTGATTTGATAGAAAAGGATTAACCTCTGTTCTAACATCTTAGTAATGTTTTCCCTGTCGATATTGCTTAACCACAAAACTATAAACCCAAATCTTCTAGAAGAAAAGATATTTGGAAAGTTCAGGTAAACGTAATTGCCAGAGAATGAGCCCATAGCCTGACGATATTAACTTATAAGAGTCAAGACAGACCTGAGGTCACCATTCCTAGGACTGTTGCTTGAGGCAAAAATGGTGTGTGTCCTAGAATAATGGCAAAGGCTTGCTTCCCCCATGGCTTCTTCATGAAACCAAACTGTTTCCCTCTAACCAATTCCTCTTGCTTGGTGACTGACACTGAAATGGAAAATTACTCTTAAGGCGAAGCCTTGCTCCTTGGCCTAAAATGTGAATCAATCTTCTGCACACTCAGAGTGATTGCATTCCCTGTGATAATCTGTGACTAAGCCTTGGGACATCTGACCTGAGGGACAAGATGCTCTGGGACTTGGTGTTGACATTCTTTCCCTTTCTGGTCACGATTCCTACCACCTAGTGCAGGCTTTGAGCTCTGGGTCAGAGCTGCCGAAGAACAGCGAGAGGCCAAGGCCTGCCTTTCACTTCAAGGTCTTTCTCTTTATTGGTTCCTTCTGTATCAAAATCAGAGAAACTGAGCGGGCATGTGGTTCATACCTTTAGTCCTAGCACTCAGGAGGCAGAGGCAGGCGGATCGCTATGATTTCTATGAGTTCAAGGCCAGGTGGATGGATAGATAGATAGATAGATAGATAGATAGATAGATAGATAGATAGATAGATGAAAGAACAGAGAAAATAGTAATAGAAAGGAAGGCTAGCAGAGCCCACGTACCACTTCCTTGGCTCAGTTTGCACATCTGCCCTGAGCTTGCCACTGTGGATGAGCATCTCTTCCCAGGAGAGGCACAGAAAGAGACAGAAAGCAGATGCCCTTTCAGTGTTGAAACTTTTGCCAAAATTAGATTTAAAAATAGCATGGTGACCATGCCTGGCTGCAAATGTTTCTCACTCTGGAATTCAGGGCATCAACTAATCAAGACCTAGGCAGCTCCACACATTGCCCCAGATGCTGCAGGCTCAGCATGTTGATATCAAGCTGTTAGTCACACACACACACACACACACACACACACTCAAAGATCTCACCCCTTGGCAACTGCTCCCTCCTCCCCCCCACCCCTGGAACACAACTCAGTTGCACAAGCTCATCATGTTGCCAAGTGTGCGGCTTCTGGTTTAAATGGAAATTCTGCAAAACATTTTAATCACTTTGACCCTGAATAGTTTTGTCTTTGACACTTCACTATTATGTATGCCCAGAATCCAGTAATTCTTCAAATTCCCCAGAAGGAACAAAGAAATATCTGGGGCATAAAATCTAGTGCAATCTCCAAGGGGAATAGTGGGGGGGGGGGGATGGTTTGGTGGTGGTGGCAGTGGTAGTGGTTAATTGTAGCCTTTTTTTTTTTTTAGATAGGAAGCATTCTTAGAGGAAACCAATTAGCCATGCTTCTAGATTTCCCTCCTACTCCAACCCTAGGCTACTCCTGATCTAATTCTCTAATTCTGTATTAATATATTTGCCTATAACATTTCTTAACTACAGCCATGAACAGAGGGTGTGGCCTCTTTTACTTAGCATCCTGTTTTCAAAGTTCATCTTTGTTGTAACACACAGTGACATTTCTTCTTTTATGGCAAATACTGCTGCTTTTTTTTTTTTTGCTAGACCACATTTGCAATCTTTTGCAAAGAAGGGACCACTTGTTGGCTCTTGACCGCTTAGCCACCACCTCCCAAAATAATCACACAGAAACTGTATTAATTAAATTATTGCTTGGCCCATTAGCTCTAGCTTCTTATTGGCTAACTCTTACATATTAATTAAACCCATTTTCTATTAATCTGTGTATCACCACGTGGCAGTGGCTTACCAGCTAAAGTTCCGTCTGTCGTGGCTTCTCTCTGACTCTGCCCTTCTTTCTCCCAGCATTCATTTTAGTTTTCCCTGCCTACCTTTATTCCTTTGCCCTATTAGGCCAAGCCAGTTTTCTTTATAAATTAACCAATTGTATTCACAACGTACAAAGGGAAATTCCACATCAGCAATCCATTCATCAGGTTTAGGTTTAGGATTTTGTTATTTTGTATTGTTGGCTTTGTTTTTGCTACCACAAATAACACTGGTATCAGACTTTGTATACAAGTTTTACACAAACACATGTTTTAATTTTCTTTGTGAGTGATATGTTCCTAGGGATCGAATTGGGTCACAGGAAAATTCTGGGTGATTCACTCTTTGAGAAACTACCAAACTTTCCCAAAGTGGCTGAGATGCCTTGCATTCTGCCGAGCAGAGACTTTGGGTTCTGCTCTCTCTGTTTGCTTGCCAGCGTTCCCTGTGTTGTCCTTTGATGCAGCAGTCATAGTGTCTGTGATGTGGTACCCCATCATTCTCTGGATCTGTGCTGCCTTAGTGACTCATGCACGTGGCAGATTTTCATGAGCATCAATAATGGCCATGTCTGTATCATTTTTCAAGAAAGGCCTGTTGAAATCTTTGCCCATTTAAAGCAGGGATGTTTGTTTCTTTGTTCAGTTGTGTTGTTTATTCTGAATGCAGATTCTTGATGAGATAAATGACTCACAACTATTTACCCAGGCATTATGAACTGCCTCGTCACTGTCCATGATGGACAATGGTAAGCTTTTAAACTTTGATAGACTCCAAGATTTGTTTAACTTCTCTTTGTAAGATAGTTTTACCTCTTACATTTAGGTCTGTGATCTCCTTTTGGTTAGTTGGGTTTTGTGGGGAAGGTATGGTCTGAGACAGAAAATAGGCAATCATCCAATACTGTTTGCTGAAGACTATTCTTCCCTCCATTGAATATTCTTGGCATCTTTGCTTTAAATAAGCAGCAAATAATTTATTTTTGGACTCCCAGCCGTATTCCATTGATAGACTTATCTGTCCTCATGCCAGTACCACATTCTTTTGATTAATGTAGTTAGTCGAAATGTTTGGGAATCAGAAAGTGTGAGTTTTCCAATTTCATTTGAAACATTGTTTGGACTATTGTGAATCCCTTGCATTTCCACATGAATCCTAAAATCAATTTGTCATGCTTGGCAAAATAAAATCTTTGGGGGATTTTGAGAGTTATTACTTTAAATCTACAGATCATTTGGTATCTTCCCTTCCTGTTAAGTCTTGTATTGCTGTGGATGGAACTCACTGGTAGCCTACTTTCCTAGAGTACGCAAAGTCCTAGATCAAGTCCCAGCCCCACTCTACCCCCCCAAAAAAAGAAATCCTCTCATCCATGAACATAGGATATCTTTTAATTACTTAGATCTTCCCTAATATGTCTTAACAATGTGTTGTAGCCTTCAGTGTAGAAGACTTAGAGATCTTGTCTTAAATTTATTCTGAAATGTTTTATTGTTTTTGGATGAGGCTTAAGCGATTTCTCAGCTGTTCTTTCCTAGTGTGGCTGATTTTTATAGTTAGTCCCACATCTTCCAACCCACTGAGCCTCTTCCAATAGTTACTTTAGTTTATTCTTGGGATTTGTTGTGCATAAGATGTTAGCATCTGCAAATGGACACAGTCTTACCTTCTTTGTTCTTATCTTTGTCTTTCATTTATTTATCTATTTGCTTGTTTATTTTTGCCTAATTGCCTAAGATCCTCCAATACACTGTTGACTAGAAAAGGCAAGTAAGATAAGCTTTTTAAAATCCCTGATTCTAAGGGGAAAAAAATCATTCAGTATTTTGAAATTATTTATGCTGTGAGGTTTTTTTCGTGCTGAGGATATTCCCTTTCTGCTCCTAGTTGAATTTGCCAACTATTCTCTTTGTTTCTATTGAGATATTATGTAGATTTTATCTTTTATTAATATGGGTGATTATCTTGCATTCCTGAGGTAAGCCATATTTCATGGTAGTGTACAATTCTTTTTAGATGTTGCTCAACTGAGTTTGCTGATATCTTGAAGTTTTATGCATATATTTATACATGACGTAACACTGTCTCTA
Source organism: Microtus pennsylvanicus (assembly GCF_037038515.1). Classification (NCBI taxonomy): domain Eukaryota; kingdom Metazoa; phylum Chordata; class Mammalia; order Rodentia; family Cricetidae; genus Microtus; species Microtus pennsylvanicus. The sequence continues at coordinate 17,143,609 of NC_134596.1, forward strand.
ATGCTATTTTATACCAGTATAAATCCCTATAACCAAGGAAATAGTTCCATCAACTATTTAGCAATTTAAACAAAACATGAAGCAAAACTGTATACAGTAATGGATATGATTTTTAAGAAAGACCATGTTTTTAAAATAGCAAATATTTATGTTGTAGTATAATATGATATTGAATTATAAAGCTACTCCTAACATTCATGTACAATGTAGACAAATATAAATATTATACATATTTATATTTATGCAGATATATGTGCAATAACATATGTAAGTGACCATATATTAAACTGATAAAGGTGTTCCCATTAAGAGAGATAAATGGGATAAAGTATACTTAAGATTCAACTTTTCATAAAAATCCTGCAGTCTTATCTCATGTATTTTTGTTTAATCATAAAGATGACTTCACTGGTATGTGTAAACCTATGTTCTAACAAATTACACTATGAGCCCGGAGAAATTCCTGTCCCCTGTCTCACAGCCCCTCACAGCCTCACAGACCTGTCTACACAAGTAGCTAGTGCAATTAGAACAGTGTCATATATAATCTCCCCGTAACTTTCCAGAGAAGAGCATGGGCCCTGTGCTAGTGCAATGTTTGGTCTTCACTGTCCACTTGCTTGGATCAAGAACTGCTTAAGAAAACAGTAGAACACAACTTGGAGTAATCACAGGGTAGGGACTGGGGGGTGCTCCTCCCTGACGTCTGAATCTGTTGCTTCATGGATTTATAACATAGTGGCACTAACTGGAGGATTCATAATATGGTGGCCCTAATTGGAGGTGTTAAAAGAAAGACTCGCCTCTGAGTGTGTTCCTGTGGCTGAATCTTTTTTGTTTTGTTGGTTTGAGGAACAAGCTCACACTGTGTAGCCTTGGTTGGCCTGGCTATGTAGACCAGCCTATCCTTGAACTCACAGAGATCTGCCTACCTCTGCCTCCTGAGTGTGGCATTAAAGGTGTGTGCTACCATGTCCAGTCTGGAGCTATAGCTTTTCCCTGACCTGCTGTGATTATATTACATGAAATATATGTTATATATAAAACACTTTGTTTCCTTTGTTTAATTCCATGTAAATAACCTTACCTTCACATACGATAATGCAGAACAGTGTACCTATTCCTGTTGCAATCAACAAATAACTAAGTAAAGACAGATCACATTTAGCATTCATGTGACTCTTTTCCATTTGAAAAGTTATTTCAAATGCCTTGAGAATAAGGTGCTGTCACTTATGAGGCAGGGGAGTTCTTTTTTTTTATCCTAGAGATTGAACAGCTTGTGTTATGAAGAGACAGTGACATCAATCCATTGTTTTTATGTATCTATTGAGCTTGTGATGTTGTTTTTCTCCCCAACAACGTAAGACCCCGGAGCAATCAAACAGTATTTAAATTTTCTATGGTTTAGAGCAATGGTCTCAACCTTCCTGATGCTGAGACCCTTTAATACAGCTCTTCATGGTGTGGTGACCCCAACCATAAAATTATTTTTATTGCCACTTCATAACTGTAATTTTGCTACCTTTATAAATCAAATATTTTTGGACCTAGATGTTTGCCAAAGGGGTCACAACTTACAGGTTGAGAACCACTGCTTTAGATGAAGTATGGGTTTGTACCATGCAAATTGATGTTCTTATCACTTCATGTGCATGACGCTTGTTTAACTCTACATGAATATTTGTGCAGTGTATGTATTTTAAATTCTCCTTGTACCTTGCAAGAATGTATAGCATCAGAGTAACAGAAGTGTGTGTGTGTGTGTGTGTGTGTGTGTGTGCGCGCGCGCGCGTGCCTTTAAATGCACTAAGACAAGTTGAAAAGCCTGATAAAGCATTGAAATATTTTTATAGTGTTTTTAGGTTGATTAGGTTGCTTCAGTTATTTAACACTATTTTATAATGGAAGGGCAAGGGCAAGCCTTCATGTAGCTGGACCTAGAAATCTCTAAGTGTGTTTTTACATGTAAATCCCTCTACTGTTTCCATGATCCCACATGAGGGTCATGTAAATGCAGACCCCGGCGTGAAACCTAAACATAGGTGTAAATGACTACCAGCCTGCTCTCTAGAGTCCCAAAACCACATTGGGCCACTTACTGGCACAGTTTTCTCAGTAAAGCTGGCATTCCCTGACTCGCTCCCTGACAGCTGCCAGGCGTTTCCATCCTGAGTGGTTACTAACTACCCACATCCGAGCACCTTGAGCGGCCACAGTGTGCACAGTCCCACTCTACAGAGAAATAATCAAGGAAGCAGTGTGTGCCATGAGAGTCACAGAAATCATCTCCAGGGCAGTGGAGGCAGGAGGCGATGCACAGCAAGGGAAGGTGGTGGCTCCGTTGTAGGATGAGTGGCTTGGCTTTTTGTTATGCTCCTAGGGATGTTCAGAGGAAAGCCAAACTGTGACAGAGCACGAAGGAACCCCTGACAGAGGCGGGGCCAGAGCACTTCTTACGTGTGTACCATGTTGATTCCAGGCAGTCCTAACAAGTACCGCTGCCTAGGTGGCAGAAACCATGAAATTGTGGTTCTTCGCCCGGAGGCAGGAAGTCTGAGATGAAGGTGTGGGCAGGGTTGGTCTGGTCTCCTCTGGCTTTTGGTGGCGGTTTGGTATGTAGAAGCTTCACTGACATCTCCACCTTCATGTTCTCCAGGCGATTGCCTGTACCGTCCCTGTGTGCAAAGCCCTTCTTCTTCAAAGGTATTTCGGGCTGGTGAGATGGCTCAGCGGATAAGGGTGCTCGCCACCAAGTTTGAAGGCCTGTGTTTGATCCCTAGACCCCACATGATGGAAAGAAAGAACTGACTTTCCTAAGTCACCCCTGACATCTACATATGCGGTGTGGCACACGTACCCCTCCCCACACATACAATAAACAAACAAGTAAATCTAATTTTAATAAAAGGAGTCCTGTCATATTGGATTAAGGTCCTCCTGACTCCAATACGACATCGTATTAGCTAAATACATATGCAACCCTCCTGTTTCCAAACGACAGCACACTGGAACATATACAAATCCCTACATATTTCTACAGGGTTGGATTCCATCCTGACTTGTGTTCATTGCCCTCTGTAGAGCGACTGGGTTCTGGGGTTTAAAAATACGTGTTCAAGAGAGGGAATTGCAACTCAACAATGGAACATTCTAGAAACTGAATGGCCAAGAAATAGTGAGCTTAGAAGAAAGAACTCTATGTGAGTTGGTGATTGGTCTCTCAGGCAGGGTCAGCCTGCAGTCTCTGAACTCACCACAGGGGACGTGGTTGGGCAGTTTAGAGGGGGGATTGTGTAAGGGCCTCTGATCCAGGACTGAGGTTTGCTTCAGTTGCATGTCATCTGTCACCACAGGTTATATTGAAGCTGCTGTCATTCCGGCCGGAGCTCGGAGGATCCGCGTGGTAGAAGACAAACCTGCTCACAGTTTCCTGGGTAAAACAGAACTCATTCACTCAAAGTTGCTGCTCTAAGAATTGATCCTTATGACTAGATTCTGGAGGCTCTGGCTCCACAGTCTTCTCCCAGTGTTGGATAGCCACGCATTCCCTATTTACCTTCTCCCGGGTTAACCCTGGCATTACACCTGTGCTTTCGTTGTAATACCATAAGGACTCAAAATGGACCAGACAGCCAGATCCAAGGTATGTTTGGCGCAGGTGAGGAGGGTGGAGTCAATTAGAACCATCACTTCTGGACAGGATGGAGAATGAAAATGTGGAGGAATCCATGAAGTGTTGGGGAACCATGTTTCCCAAAATGACTCCTGAAGAGTCAGGTGCAGTTAGCCCAGGCAGTGTAGGCCCACGGTCTATCCCTCAGCAAGCCCCCACAGGCTCTCTGTAGATGCCCCTTACTGAGTAAAAAGCGATGGCTCTAAGCTGAATGTCAACACTCCTCACAGTGACTGACTCTGCTGACTTTGAGCACGTACACCTACGTATCTCTATAGGTTTGGATTCCATCCAGACTGGCGCTCGTTGCTGCTGCCGAGGGACTGAGTCAGTGGAACACCTCCTCCCCCACCCCCAGCTAAAGGAGGCCCTCTGAATGATTCCAGTCTTGCCATTAACCCTTTGTGAAGAGCAGCCTGGTCCTGAGCATCAGGGAGTCAGAGCATTGCGCTAACTCATGAGTGTTGGTTCCAGGGGCCTCAGGAAGAAAGCAAATGTTCCTTAAGTTTTCAGGGGCTGCTCAGCTCTTGGTCCACCAGCATAGAAATGCGGTCACCCATATCCTTTGGTCAGTCTAAGACCTAAGATCCTTGTTTGGGTTAAATTTCAAACTAGATATGACTGATCTCCTATTCGGGGTTCCTTCTCTCAGCCTGTGTTGCAAGGTACTGGGGAGGGGCGTATAATTTTTCAGTATTTGGGGTAACTCAAAATTGCCCATGAAACCTTTTAGTCTGCACTTTTAACACACAAAAAGAAGCTGTGTCTTAGACCACATTCCTGACCTTTTAGATTATACAGAAGTATCCGCGCCTTTCTTAGAAATGGTCACAACTTGACTTAATTCTAATGAGACCGTCACAAAAAAAAAATCTCTAGCAGGTGCGTGTTAATCAAGACCATGGTTCTGTCATGTAGAGCTTGGTGTCATGTAGACAGTGGTGCTGTTATAGAGCCTTCGGTGACAGTGCTGTACATGCTGAGGAGGAGAACCGCCTTGTAAGCGGAGGCTGCTCTTCCATTTCCTGTCACCCAGACCTGAAAAATCACACAGAAACTATATTACTCACAACACTGTTTGGCCTGTTAGCTCAGGCTTCTTATTAACTAACGCTTGCATCTTAAATTAACCCATTTCTATTCATCTGTGCATCATCACGAGGGTGTGACTTAACCTGGTAAGGTTCTGTTCTGGCATCTTTCTCCTTAGGCAGCTACGTGGCATCTCTTGGCTCTGCCTACTCTCTCTATTTATCTCTTCCAGCCTGGCTACATTCTGCCATGCTATAGGCCGAAGCAGCTTCTTTATTAACCAATGATAATAAAACATTCATAGCATTCAGAGGAGAATCCCATATCGCTGCCTAAAACTGGCCATTTCTAGAGCGGCAGTCTTTTCTACTTTCCCAGAGATTCCACCCCTCTCGGTTCACTTGGGGAAACTGGGTCAGCTTCCACAGTATCAGAAGTTTTGCAACTTAGTGTCACCCTCAAATTTACCTTTCCCAAATAGTGCTCTTGGTAGGAAGGTACCATTTTTGGCAACTATGTTTCTACATCTTACAAAAGTATAAACCCAGTGGTCTAAGAGCTGGCCCAGCTCTGAGAACCCCACAACAGTTCTTCCATAAAGCAAAAAGCAGGTGCGCAGCGGGTGGTCCCTGGGCTCCCAAGATGCCCCAGCACCCACCCTGCCTGGCCCATCTCCCTGTGCCTGGATGAAATGATAAGGCTCCCTCCATTTCTGCTTTTCTGTGGAGTATAAATATGGCAGAGGACATATCAGAATCAATAAATCTTCAATATCTAAGCCCTTTAATATAAAGGAACTCTTCCCTAGAACCTACATTGAGGTCAAGAAAAAAAATGGCGGCTGCTGCTAGGGGCAGGGGCCTTGCTGTCCCTGTCGGTCCTGTCAGCTCTGCTGTGAAAACCTAAAGACCACATATGTAAAGGAGAGTAGTGACATCCGTGTTTGTGGTTCCTAGTCATTGTGCTTTAGAGACCTGACCTCCACACCCCAAAATACCGCAGAGTATCGCTGTGCTAGATTCATAGATAGCAAGCAGAAGCCCCCCACTTGTGTGCCCAGTTCCTCACTCCATCTGAATATACCAGTCTGCAGCCTCTCAGAACTGCCCGCGGAGCCCATTGGGACCAGAAATTGACTGATGGGGATATTTCACTGTGTGTACTGCAGAGAAGCTAATCTGTATCCCAAGAAGATTGATTTAAATGTCTGTATGACTTGGCTCCCAGAAGCAATGTTGTGCCTCCACGGGGGCTTGGAGCCAGCCTTGGTCCCCTTATCTTACCCCAAATTCATAATCCCAGTATTCCAAGCGCTGGAACATGGACGGGAGCGAGCCTGAAGGTGGTCCAGCTCGCTCGTTATGTTTCTAGAGTCAGCTCCAGCGGGCCGTGTTTCCACTCAGGGCTGGGAGCTTTGCAAGTCAACCCAGTGTAATTCTGAATTACTCTCACATTTGCTGGGAGCAGTTCCTGAAGAATTTCACCCTCCCACCCCCCACCCCCCACCCCCGCCCACCTTCAGCCCACGCTGGCTGGCTGGCTTTCTGCTCAAAACCACCTGGAAAAGGAAATGCCTCCACAGTTTGTATCCATGGCTAAGAACAGAGCTGGCTGGACTCCTAGTGGAAATTAAAGAAAAAAAGAAAAAAGAAAAACTGACACAGCGCCAGGAATAGAAGTGGGTTGACTGTGGGTCAGGTCCTCCAGTTGACTGCGCAGGGGGAGAGCTGCAAAGAACCCATTGGCCCTCTGCACCCCCTGAGCCAGCCCTGACAAGGAATGATTCTCCTTGCTCCATGGAACCCTTTGCTGTCATCTTTCATGGTGCCTAGAAGTCCAAGATGGTAGAAGAATATCTATCTGGAGAAGGGTCTGAGCTGAAAATGATTGGATGTTCGGCATGTGACCTTATTATATTCTGGACCATGCAGAGATCTTATTCGGCCATAGTGACCAAATAAAAAGGTACATCTGTCCCTGTGGTACCCTGCAAAAAGTCTGTCCAACAATTGAAAGTATAGAAGCAACACCCACAAAATGTGGACCCTTGTTTTTGAATTGTGGCTTAAAGCATTCTGCCTATGGCCCAGGCAGAAGCAGGTAGAGGAATCTCCTCAACAAACCAGAACCTCAGACCTTTCTCATGGGAAAGGTCCAGTCAGACCACTGGAGGAATTCCACTTCCTTGGCTGTAAGTCTGAGCACGTGTGGTCATTTGGATCACCTTGTTGAGTCTTCACTGAGTCCCCAGATCCTTGTGTTGACTGCAGACTGATTTGGTCTTGATATGCTTACAGACAAAGAGGGTTTGATGCCTGGGAGCTGAGGGGATTGCAGCTTCATTAAGAAAATGGGTTTACTGTATATACTGGCCTCAGGACAAGCTCCTGAGTAGAGCTTTTCCACAAACCTTGCTCAGGTCCACTCACAAGAGGTCACAGAATCACTAGACTCCACATGGAAGCTACCTGTGCATTCTCAACAATGACCTTGACATCCTGAAACACCCCAAGACTGAAGTTTCACCTTTTGAAAGGCATGTCAAGTGCTAAATTCTGGTTTTTATTTTCTGCATGGAACATGGGATCTTAGAAATCCCATGCTTGGTGACTCCCACAAAAGTCAAAAAGGTTAAAAACTGTCCCCATGTCCCCAGAAGCTCTTGTTTCAAGTTCTGCCTGCACTAAGAAGTCACAGCAGGAAATATGAACACCCCTAATCTGTGCACCCTGTTCAGATGGGCAGAGGGCTCTGCAGCCAGGGCCTCTATTGGCTCCACCTCCGCCTTCCCCATCAGTAGCTGCTTCTACTGTGTTATTCCCCTGGGACTCAGCAGCTAACTATAATGACAGTCCCCCAGCCCTTCCCTCCCAGATGTTGGACTTTGAGCATAGGCCAGGGAGATGTTGGGTTCAAAGCTGGTAGGAAAGAGTCACCTATGCAGGAGGTTACTGCAGGATGGTAACCGTGGCTGAGGAGCGAATGCTCGGCCTGCTGCATCCCTGGACTGTGGAGTTTGTGTTTGTAAAGACCGGGATGGCTCTGAAGAACCCATAATAGTATTTTTTTTCTTCCTCCGGCTGTGTTGCCTTTGCCTTGGCTAGTAATTTAACAGATTGGCCTCCTAAAGACACACGTGACAAACAAATCCAGGCCCCAGTCACTGAGCTTCTGGGCTTCAGCTCCAGGTGCTGCTGAATCTAGGAGTTCAGGTGGTGTGACAGGAAACGGTGCAGGCCTTCACAACACTCCTGTCCTCTTTCCAGGGTTTCCCATGTGGCGACAGATCGGGCTAATGTCTTTGGACAGTGCCTAAGAAGAAAAATAGCCAAAGCCCAGAACTGGACATAGTTCCACATGAGTAGAGGGAAAAAATCCTCAAGAGAAGCTGACTGGGGTTGTTGGGGGGATTCCTTAAAGATGGAGAAGCAAATATAGGTTAGACAGCAAGTACATTAGACAGTCAAGATGGCCACCTTGCCAGAAAATGCCTCTGTCATGGAGCAGATGAAGCTGTGTTGTATCTCTTTGTTACCTATCTGTCCTCCAAACTATGAGTTCCCTGAGAACAGCAGCGCTCTACCTTAAGCCTTCTACCAGAAAACTGTCCAAATAGAGGAGGAGATGGACAGGGGCCCCCAAGCTGTCCCATGGACATCCTCAATTCCTTCTTTGTTCGAGGACTCTTTCCCCTCATCTTTCTGTTCTGGAACTTCCCACCAGCCCACAGTGATCCCTCCAGTCAAGGATATATGAGCACATGCAAGAGGTGACTTCCCAAACCTCCAGTGGAGCTGAAAGATGACAAAAGTCCCTGACACTGTCACCTGAAGACACTATGTCAAGTGTGTGAGGCTCGGTCTGCTGGGCTCGGGTCTCATTGCTACAGCTTCATAGCTAAGTGTCTTTGGGCAAGTTCTTTAACCTTGCCATGCTTCCTTTTTCTTCATCTGGCCTGTGAGGAGAATAATCCCAAGAGTCCTTGGGAAGATTAGTGGGTAAGAGTGCATGAAGGGGTGCTTCTTAAATAGTGGTTTGCAAGAGCTGATGTTGGAAGAGAAAAACTGGGGGACCTATGATCTCACCTCATTTTTAGGAGCCAGAAAGTCTCCATCAGATTCATCTGTTCCAAGGAGCAGAGTGTTCTCTTCCCTGACCCCCTCCTGGAGTCCCTATATGCAGCCTCCCTGGGATATGCTTCCCACCAATATGTCACCACATTGGACAGTACCCTGCCTGCACTGGCTGTTGCACAGTCAAAATGCCCCAAACTGGCTCCCCCGCTGCAATTTCTGGGACTGTAGCATCATGTAGACCAGGGAGCCAAGGTTGGACTTGCCCCATGTTCTGCAGCCACCTGACTGAGCAGACCTCACCCTCGGGCTTCTGACCCAGCATGGCGACAGCTTCCGCTTCCAGGGACCCCTTTGAGTCTCCGTAACCAAAGCTGGTGTTCAGTATGTTGTTTATTTGCTAGTCTGAGCAGGCAGATAATGGGACGTGGAAGGGTCTCTGAAGTCATTGGCTGTAAACTGGGGCTCCAAAGTGACGTGGAGAAGTCAGGGGCATTAGGACTCTATCTAGTTGTAGACCAGAGTGCATGAGAGTTTCATTTTGCAGAATGGCCTTAAGACTAATTGTCACCTACTAAGTACCAGAGTATATCCTGATTGTTTGTTGTTTTGTGTGTTTGTTTGTTTTTCATACAGAGATCTTCTTCTCTAAATAATAACAACAATTACAAAGGGCATCAGAACTCTACCACAAAGGTTCTCTTATGCAGGAAGACCCCGTGACCCCACTCTGTACTGTGGGTGTGGCAGTGTACGGATGCCATTAAGTTTTGCATGCCTTGAATGCCCAGAGCTCAGCCCTCACCCCTCCTGGCAGATGTTCATGTATAAGTGTGTAACAGAATATTATCGCTTTCCCAATTTGGGGATGTCAGATCCTTGGAGGATAATGGAGGTTCTTTGCTGTCCCCGAGGCCCGGGGAACTAACAGTAAAATGGACGGATGTTTAAATTTTTTATGGCCATATTAACGTTCCATTTTGTGCACATATTCTACGTTTACTTTATCTATTCATCTATCAGTTGGCATCTAGATTGATTCCGTGCTCTGCCTGCTGTGGGTATTGCTGTAGCACATCTCTGCATGGTACTGATTTCATTTCCTGTGCAAGTGGGGAAGCCAGATAGATCCTAGGCTGGCTCCATGCCTCTCCTGTGGATTTGCCATAATAGCCAGAGACACGTGCATTCCCAGCTACACCGTGTGAAATTTACCCCTTGTCCTTGCCACTGTTTGCTAATTCTTGTTCTATCCCTGGGCACATGCTGACAAGGGTAAGCTGCTTTGCATCTCCCCAGTGAGAGTGAGGAATTTGGGTTAGAGGGATTGTTTTGTTTGGGTTTGGGTTTGATTTGGTTCGAGGCTATTTTTTTTTAACACTCGTAAGGTATTTACATTTCATTCTTAAAGAAGGATCAATTTGAGCAGAATGGTTGACACCTAAAGTCAAGAAATGCAGTGAATTCCAGGCCATCCTGGGCTAAGGTGTAAAAGCCTGTATGAAATGGGGGGAGGCAGCTGGAGAGAGAGCACGGGGGTTAAAGTACTCACCGTTCTTGGAGAAGACCCTGGTTCAACTCCTGCTTCCCACACAGTGCCTCGCAACTGGCCATGACTTCATCCCTGGCAATCCGGTGCTCTCTTCTTGGTCTCTTTGGGCTCTGCCTCCACGCGGTGCACATGAACTCATGCAGGAACATGCACACATGTGCATAGAAATAGAAAAGTAAATAAAGCTTTTTAAAGCTCCTGGGGATTGGTACAGCGCTTGCCTGGAACACAGGAAGCCCTGGGTTCAATCCCCAGCCCTGTATAAACGGGGCATGATGGTGTGTACCTGTAACCTCAGCAATGGGAGGTGTAATTGGGAAGATCGGAAGTTCAAGGTCACCCAGCTACATAGCGGTTTGAGCAGAACTGGGTTAGAGATGATGTTGGTCACTTGGCCATCTTTAACCTGTCCTTGGCAGTGCAGAGGGTGGAACAGTAGGAGACTGTGATGTACAGAAAACCAGACAGAGAAAGACAAGCCCTGTGTGTTCTCTTTCACACGTGGAATGCGGAATAGTGGTTATTGATATATGTAATAGACACATAATCAACTCTCATACTGAACCCCAAAATAGTACAACTAATACTTGTTAATAGGTTTTTAATATAAAATGGAATGGGTGAGTTTTGCCAAAGCTCCAAGACGTGTTTTGTGGCCTTGAATATACCAGCGTAGAACTCTTTCATCAGGCAGGAGCCCATCTCCTGCCATAGGTTTGGACTGGGTCCTGGCATCTCCAGCCTCCAGCTTCTCCCCCAGTCCCATTCCTGGAATGAACAGTGGGATAGGCATCTGTGCTGGAAGATGTGCCATCAGCCCCCACAGCTCTTTCTCCTGGGAACCAGAGAAGTTTGCTGTCTGTGACCCAACCTTCTATCTATGGTGCCCAGAGAATACAGTTCTCTCACTGCCGGCTCCTGCCTGCCCTCGTGGCGGCCTCAGACTCAGGCAGGACCCCCACAATCCCTCCGAGAACAGGCTAAATGGTACTGATTTTCCAATGCTCAACTTCCTTTGCAGCTCTCAAAGACTCCAGTAAGAGATCCATCAACAGCGACTGGAAGATAGAGCTCCCGGGAGAGTTCCAGATTGCAGGTACGACCGTTCGCTATGTGAGAAGAGGCCTATGGGAGAAGTTTTCAGCCAAGGGACCCACCACAGTGCCACTGCATCTGATGGTGAGTGCTGGCCCTGGACATTGGCTTAAGCTGGCATTGTAGTAGGTTTACTAGTCTTGTCCCCAAGACCTGGGTGGAAGGTGATGCCTCTGGTTCTGAGGAGTTTGCAAGGCTCCCTGCTACCAAGGCCTTTTTGTCTTTACTGTTATTTTCATTTGTTCATGATTTGCGTATACGGATATGTGTGATGTGTTTATACAGTGTGTGTATGTGCTGAAGGAACATGTTCCTGAGGGCATGTAACTGTGCATCCCGGCACACATGTGTGCACATGTGTGTAGATGCCAGAGGTCAACAGCCGATGTCTTTTCTTGATTGCTGTCTGCATTTACTCTTTGAGACAGGGCCTCTCACACAACCTAAAGCTCATCAATTTGGCTAGGCTGGCTGTCCAGTGAACGTCAGCAGTTCCCTTATCTCTCTACCCACACCTGCAGTTCTGAGATTAGACGTGCTTGATGTCATGCCTGGCTTTCTTCATGGGTGCTGAGGATCCAAACTTCTTGTTCTTCTGTGGCATGTGTATTACTGACTGGAGCATGCATGTTGCTGACTGGAGCATGCACGTTACTGACTGGAGCATGCATGTTCTGACTGGAGCATGCACATTTATCCCTGGAGCATGCATATTAATGACTAGAGCATGCATGCAACTGTCTGTAGCGTGCATGTTACTGACTGAAGCATGCACGTTCCTGACTGGAGCATGCTCGTTACTGACTGAAGTATGTCTGTTACTGACTGGAACATGCATGTTACTGACTGGAGTAAACATGTTGCTGACTGGAGCATGTACGTTACTCACTGAAGCATGCATGTTGCTGACTGGAGCATGTATGTTACTCATTGCAGCATGCATGTTGCTAACTGGAGCATGCACATTACTGACTGGAACATGCACGATACTCACTGGACATGCACATTAATGACTAGAGCATACATGCAACTGTCTGTAGCGTGCATGTTACTGACTGAAGCATGCACGTTCCTGACTGGAGCATGCTTGTTACTGACTGAAGTATGTCTGTTACTGACTGGAACATGCATGTTACTGACTGGAGTATACATGTTGCTGACTGGAGCATGTACGTTACTCACTGTAGCATGCATGTTGCTGACTGGAGCATGTATGTTACTCATTGCAGCATGCATGTTGCTAACTGGAGCATGCACGATACTCACTGGACATGCACATTAACAAATGGAACATGCGCAATACTGACTGAGCCATCTCCCCAGCTCTTCCCCTCTCTCTTGGTTCCATTCCTTCCAACTCAGGGTTCCTCCCCAGAATTTCTTTCTGGTTGCTCACTAGCAGAGCACCTAGCTTTTTCAAAAGAAGATGCTTCCAGGAAGAGATTGTGCAGTCACATGGGTGACAGCCAGGGATAGCTGGTACCATTAAGCAGACGGTCATTGTCTTACTTTAGGGTTTCCATTGAGGTGATACAACACCATGACAGAAAAGCAGCTTGGGGAGGAAAGCGTTTGTTTGACCCACCTATCCAGAGTTACAGCCCACTAAAGGAAACCAAGGCAGGAATCAAACCAGGTGGGAACTGGGAGGCAGGAACTGAAGCAGAGGCCATGGAGGGGTGCTGCTTCCTGGCTTGCTCTTCGCGGCTTGCTCAGCCTGATTTTTTACAGCACCCAGGATGGCCTGCCCAGTGGTAGCCCCACCCACAACTGATTAGGTTCTTCTACATCAGTCACTAATTACAGAAATGGCTTACAACCCCATCTATGGAGACATTTTCTCAATGGAGGTTCCCTCCTCTCAAGTCGACATAAGACTAACCAGCGCAGCTGTGCTCAAAATCTGTTTTTGCAGCAGACGACAGCAAACATAGAGCTGCCCCATAGTGGGAAGCACCTTCTGGAAGTGAACTGTGGATGCAATGTAGGTACCATGCAAACTGGTCAGATTCTGCTTGTGACCAGCACTGGGGAATTAGGAAAGAATCAGATTCCATCTTCTGTTTACTCCCCGTGTGGTCTTAGGAAACCTGTATACTCGGGCTAGCCAGGATGCCAGTGTTATCTCTTATTTCCTGGGAGCTCCATGATTGCCACTTAAAAGTGGGCTTGGTATCAAAGGCCTCCAGGGCGTCATGCCACAGCTGCCTTCTCAGGGTCTAAGCGACCTCATGGACTATATACGACAACACCCCATTATGGATAATTTTGTGAGGGTGCTAGAGATTGAACACAGGCCTTGCGCATGCCAGGTGATGCTGGTTGATTCTGATTTCCTGAAGATCAGGGTTTGCAGCAGTTTGTGCGTGTGTCACGAAAGCACAACTTGTCTGAAGTGCCTGCCGGTCTCAGAAGTCCTACCCTCTCTCCTCTCCACTTATCTGTGCCCCTGGAAATGAGCTAACACTCAGATTATCTGGCCACCACCTACTGCGGGTGTTGAGTGCGGCCTGATGAGGGCGCTGACCCCTTGTAGTTTCGGCGGAGCTGAAAGCCAGCCAGCTTCCATGTGGGCCATAAACTGTCTGGGACTGTGCCAGGGATTCCATTGGAGATCATTTCTGCAAGTTGATCTCTGCGACCCAGGGACCTGTCCCAGGGCCATTTCTCCAGGATGAGACGTTTCCCAGTCAAAGCCTTTGAAACAACCGCCCACAACTATTCTGAGTTCAAAGCAAGTATTCAGAGGGGCACAGAGGGGGCCCATGTAGAAGCATCAGCTGTTAGAGCTGACCTTTGCCCTCTCTAACAAGCCCTGAAGTGTGCAGAGGGCTTTTCTTCACCAAAAGCTCTGATAAGCAGATGAGTCTTCAGCCCAGTGAAGCCTGTACCAGCCTCAGGCTGTTCGGACCATAACTGAAGTCAGAGAAAGCATCTCACAACCAGCTGAATTTTCAGCCCTTATTTAATATTTCACTTTTCCTCCCTTGAAATGTGCTTTTTACTCCACTTCATATCAGAGTTCCCTTGCCTCAGCATAGAAAGCCATGTTCCCCTAACTGTGGTGCGTACATTACTTTCACAATCAGGGGTACCTACAGAGTCCTAGGGACCAGCATTTGAAACCAACTGGACACAAAAATGCATTAATCCTACAAGGCTAAGAAACTGGTTTCATATGGAGCCTCAACTTGTCAGCGTCATTCCCACACTGAGGGGAATAAAGCTCTCTGAGGAAGACTACTCGCTTAATTTTGTTTAGTTTTTTGGAGGGCAGCGTTGTTGTGATGGTTGTTTTGTTTCATTTTGGTTTTCAGCAGGAAGCACTTCTCCAAGTGCATGAGTGCAGGTCTCTTAGCTGGGGAAATAGAAAGGCATCACGTCTACTTCTAGAGCTCCCGCCCCATCCTTTAATTTAGCCTTGCAGGCCCAGGCAGCCTGAGACAATTCCCTCTAGTCACCTGACACTTCCCATCCTGATCTGCCAGAGCCCAGTACACAGAGGTGGGCTGTGCACCCTGCCTGTAGTTCTCCCAGATCTTTGTGGCTAGAGATGAACTTGCTAGCCCTTTACCCCCAGGGACACTCACTGGTCTACAGCCAGGTCCCTCTCCCACAGGAAAGCCTGTTTTGCAGCATGACATATATACATATATATATATCACATCTACACTATGTCAAAAGCTAGTTGGGCACCTGGAGGTCTGATATGGTGTGTCATGTTTCCCTCAAGCAAAGCCCTTCCATTCTGAACCCTCACTAGGATTTCAGATGTGTGGTCCCCAAACTGCAGCTCCCACAGGCAGATACTTCTCTGCACCTCCATCTACACTTAGTGTTCAACCATGAGCCAGGCCTCAGCCAGGCAACAGGCGTAGTCATCATCTAGGCTCCATGACAATACCCCAAGTCCCTCTGCCTCAGACATTCATGGTCTTGAGCCTGACTTACCCCTGAGTCTATTACTGCAGTGTAGCAGTGACTGTGATGAGCACACACACTGCAGTGTAGCAGTGACTGTGATGAGCACACACACTGCAGTGTAGCAGTGACTGTGATGAGTACACACACTGCAGTGTAGCAGTGACTGTGATGAGTACACACACTGCAGTGTAGCAGTGACTGTGATGAGTACACACACTGCAGTGTAGCAGTGACTGTGATGAGTACACACACTGCAGTGTAGCAGTGACTGTGATGAGTACACACTGCAGTGTAGCAGTGACTGATGAGTACACACACTGCAGTGTAGCAGTGACTGTGATGAGTACACACACTGCAGTGTAGCAGTGACTGTGATGAGTACACACACTGCAGTGTAGCAGTGACTGTGATGAGTACACACACTGCAGTGTAGCAGTGACTGTGATGAGTACACACACTGCAGTGTAGCAGTGACTGTGATGAGTACACACACTGCAGTGTAGCAGTGACTGTGATGAGTACACACACTGCAGTGTAGCAGTGACTGTGATGAGTACACACACTGCAGTGTAGCAGTGCCTGTGATGAGCACACACACTGCAGTGTAGCAGTGACTGTGATGAGCACACACACTGCAGTGTAGCAGTGACTGTGATGAGTACACACACTGCAGTGTAGCAGTGACTGTGATGAGCACACACACTGCAGTGTAGCAGTGACTGTGATGAGTACACACACTGCAGTGTAGCAGTGACTGTGATGAGTACACACACTGCAGTGTAGCAGTGACTGTGATGAGTACACACACTGCAGTGTAGCAGTGACTGATGAGTACACACACTGCAGTGTAGCAGTGACTGTGATGAGTACACACACTGCAGTGTAGCAGTGACTGATGAGGACACACACTGCAGTGCAGCAGTGACTGTGATGAGTACACACACTGCAGTGTAGCAGTGACTGATGAGTACACACACTGCAGTGTAGCAGTGACTGTGATGAGTACACACACTGCAGTGTAGCAGTGACTGTGATGAGTACACACACTGCAGTGTAGCAGTGACTGATGAGTACACACACTGCAGTGTAGCAGTGACTGATGAGTACACACACTGCAGTGTAGCAGTGACTGTGATGAGCACACACACTGCAGTGTAGCAGTGACTGTGATGAGTACACACACTGCAGTGTAGCAGTGACTGTGATGAGTACACACACTGCAGTGTAGCAGTGACTGATGAGTACACACACTGCAGTGTAGCAGTGACTAATGAGTACACACACTGCAGTGTAGCAGTGACTGATGAGTACACACACTGCAGTGTAGCAGTGACTGTGATGAGTACACACACTGCAGTGTAGCAGTGACTGTGATGAGTACACACACTGCAGTATAGCAGTGACTGTGATGAGTACACACACTGCAGTGTAGCAGTGACTGATGAGTACACACACTGCAGTGTAGCAGTGACTGTGATGAGTACACACACTGCAGTGTAGCAGTGACTGTGATGAGGACACACACTGCAGTGTAGCAGTGACTGTGATGAGTACACACACTGCAGTGTAGCAGTGACTGATGAGTACACACACTGCAGTGTAGTAGTGACTGATGAGTACACACACTGCAGTGTAGCAGTGACTGTGATGAGCAAACACACTGCAGTGTAGCAGTGACTGATGAGTACACACACTGCAGTGTAGCAGTGACTGTGATGAGGACACACACTGCAGTGTAGCAGTGACTGTGATGAGTACACACACTGCAGTGTAGCAGTGACTGATGAGTACACACACTGCAGTGTAGCAGTGACTGTGATGAGTACACACACTGCAGTGTAGCAGTGACTGTGATGAGTACACACACTGCAGTGTAGCAGTGACTGTGATGGAGCACACACACTGCAGTGTAGCAGTGACTGATGAGTACACACACTGCAGTGTAGCAGTGACTGTGATGAGTACACACACTGCAGTGTAGCAGTGACTGTGATGAGTACACACACTGCAGTGTAGCAGTGCCTGTGATGAGTACACACACTGCAGTGTAGCAGTGACTGTGATGAGTACACACACTGCAGTGTAGCAGTGACTGTGATGAGTACACACTGCAGTGTAGCAGTGACTGATGAGTACACACACTGCAGTGTAGCAGTGACTGTGATGAGTACACACTGCAGTGTAGCAGTGACTGATGAGTACACACACTGCAGTGTAGCAGTGACTGTGATGAGTACACACACTGCAGTGTAGCAGTGACTGTGATGAGTACACACACTGCAGTGTAGCAGTGACTGTGATGAGTACACACTGCAGTGTAGCAGTGACTGATGAGTACACACACTGCAGTGTAGCAGTGACTGTGATGAGTACACACTGCAGTGTAGCAGTGACTGATGAGTACACACACTGCAGTGTAGCAGTGACTGTGATGAGTACACACACTGCAGTGTAGCAGTGACTGTGATGAGTACACACTGCAGTGTAGCAGTGACTGTGATGATGAGTACACACACTGCAGTGTAGCAGTGACTGATGAGTACACACACTGCAGTGTAGCAGTGACTGTGATGAGTACACACACTGCAGTGTAGCAGTGACTGATGAGTACACACACTGCAGTGTAGCAGTGACTGTGATGAGGACACACACTGCAGTGTAGCAGTGACTGTGATGAGTACACACACTGCAGTGTAGCAGTGCCTGTGATGAGTACACACACTGCAGTGTAGCAGTGACTGTGATGAGTACACACACTGCAGTGTAGCAGTGCCTGTGATGAGTACACACACTGCACTGTAGCAGTGACTGTGATGAGGACACACACTGCAGTGTAGCAGTGACTGATGAGTACACACACTGCAGTGTAGCAGTGCCTGTGATGAGTACACACACTGCAGTATAGCAGTGACTGATGAGTACACACACTGCAGTGTAGCAGTGACTGTGATGAGTACACACACTGCAGTGTAGCAGTGACTGATGAGTACACACACTGCAGTGTAGCAGTGACTGTGATGAGGACACACACTGCAGTGTAGCAGTGACTGATGAGCACACACACTGCAGTGTAGCAGTGCCTGTGATGAGTACACACACTGCAGTGTAGCAGTGACTGTGATGAGCAAACACACTGCAGTGTAGCAGTGACTGATGAGTACACACACTGCAGTGTAGCAGTGACTGATGAGTACACACACTGCAGTGTAGCAGTGACTGTGATGAGTACACACACTGCAGTGTAGCAGTGACTGATGAGTACACACTGCAGTGTAGCAGTGACTGTGATGAGTACACACACTGCAGTATAGCAGTGACTGATGAGTACACACACTGCAGTGTAGCAGTGACTGTGATGAGTACACACACTGCAGTGTAGCAGTGACTGTGATGAGTACACACTGCAGTGTAGCAGTGACTGTGATGATGAGTACACACACTGCAGTGTAGCAGTGACTGATGAGTACACACACTGCAGTGTAGCAGTGACTGTGATGAGCACACACACTGCAGTGTAGCAGTGACTGTGATGAGTACACACACAGCAGTGTAGCAGTGCCTGTGATGAGTACACACACTGCAGTGTAGCAGTGACTGTGATGAGTACACACACTGCAGTGTAGCAGTGCCTGTGATGAGTACACACACTGCACTGTAGCAGTGACTGTGATGAGGACACACACTGCAGTGTAGCAGTGACTGATGAGTACACACACTGCAGTGTAGCAGTGCCTGTGATGAGTACACACACTGCAGTATAGCAGTGACTGATGAGTACACACACTGCAGTGTAGCAGTGACTGTGATGAGTACACACACTGCAGTGTAGCAGTGACTGATGAGTACACACACTGCAGTGTAGCAGTGACTGTGATGAGGACACACACTGCAGTGTAGCAGTGACTGATGAGCACACACACTGCAGTGTAGCAGTGCCTGTGATGAGTACACACACTGCAGTGTAGCAGTGACTGTGATGAGCAAACACACTGCAGTGTAGCAGTGACTGTGATGAGTACACACACTGCAGTGTAGCAGTGACTGATGAGTACACACACTGCAGTGTAGCAGTGACTGTGATGAGTACACACACTGCAGTGTAGCAGTGACTGATGAGTACACACTGCAGTGTAGCAGTGACTGTGATGAGTACACACACTGCAGTATAGCAGTGACTGATGAGTACACACACTGCAGTGTAGCAGTGACTGTGATGAGTACACACACTGCAGTGTAGCAGTGACTGTGATGAGTACACACTGCAGTGTAGCAGTGACTGTGATGATGAGTACACACACTGCAGTGTAGCAGTGACTGTGATGATGAGTACACACACTGCAGTGTAGCAGTGACTGATGAGTACACACACTGCAGTGTAGCAGTGACTGTGATGAGCACACACACTGCAGTGTAGCAGTGACTGTGATGAGTACACACACTGCAGTGTAGCAGTGACTGTGATGAGTACACACACTGCAGTGTAGCAGTGACTGATGAGTACACACACTGCAGTGCAGCAGTGACTGTGATGAGTACACACACTGCAGTGTAGCAGTGACTGATGAGTACACACACTGCAGTGAAGCAGTGACTGTGATGAGCACACACATGCAGTGAAGCAGTGACTGTGATGAGCACACACATGCAGTGTAGCAGTGACTGTGATGAGCACACACACTGCAGTGTAGCAGTGACTGTGATGAGTACACACACTGCAGTGTAGCAGTGACTGTGATGAGTACACACACTGCAGTGTAGCAGTGACTGTGATGATGAGGACACACACTGCAGTGTAGCAGTGACTGTGATGAGTACACACACTGCAGTGTAGCAGTGACTGATGAGTACACACACTGCAGTGTAGCAGTGACTGATGAGTACACACACTGCAGTGTAGCAGTGACTGTGATGAGGACACACACTTCAGTGTAGCAGTGACTGATGAGTACACACACTGCAGTGTAGCAGTGACTGTGATGAGTACACACACTGCAGTGTAGCAGTGACTGTGATGAGTACACACACTGCAGTGTAGCAGTGACTGATGAGTACACACACTGCAGTGTAGCAGTGACTGTGATGAGTACACACACTGCAGTGTAGCAGTGACTGTGATGAGGACACACACTGCAGTGTAGCAGTGACTGTGATGAGTACACACACTGCAGTGTAGCAGTGACTGTGATGAGGACACACAATGCAGTGTAGCAGTGACTGTGATGAGTACACACACTGCAGTGTAGCAGTGACTGATGAGTACACACACTGCAGTGTAGCAGTGACTGTGATGAGTACACACACTGCAGTGTACCAGTGACTGTGATGAGTACACACACTGCAGTGTAGCAGTGACTGATGAGTACACACACTGCAGTGTAGCAGTGACTGATGAGTACACACACTGCAGTGTAGCAGTGACTGTGATGAGTACACACACTGCAGTGTAGCAGTGCCTGTGATGAGTACACACACTGCAGTGTAGCAGTGACTGTGATGAGTACACACACTGCAGTGTAGCAGTGACTGATGAGTACACACACTGCAGTGTAGCAGTGACTGATGAGTACACACACTGCAGTGTAGCAGTGACTGTGATGAGGACACACACTGCAGTGTAGCAGTTACTGATGAGCACACACACTGCAGTGTAGCAGTGACTGTGATGAGTACACACACTGCAGTGTAGCAGTGACTGATGAGTACACACACTGCAGTGTAGCAGTGACTGTGATGAGCACACACACTGCAGTGTAGCAGTGAATGTGATGAGTACACACACTGCAGTGTAGCAGTGACTGTGATGAGGACACACACTGCAGTGTAGCAGTTACTGATGAGCACACACACTGCAGTGTAGCAGTGACTGTGATGAGTACACACACTGCAGTGTTGCAGTGACTGTGATGAGCACACACACTGCAGTGTAGCAGTGACTGTGATGAGTACACACACTGCAGTGTAGCAGTGACTGATGAGTACACACACTGCAGTGTAGCAGTGACTGATGAGTACACCCACTGCAGTGTAGCAGTGAATGATGAGTACACACACTGCAGTGTAGCAGTGACTGATGAGTACACACACTGCAGTGTAGCAGTGACTGTGATGAGGACACACACTTCAGTGTAGCAGTGACTGTGATGAGTACACACACTGCAGTGTAGCAGTGACTGTGATGAGGACACACACTGCAGTGTAGCAGTTACTGATGAGCACACACTGCAGTGTAGCAGTGACTGTGATGAGTACACACTGCAGTGTAGCAGTGACTGTGATGAGTACACACACTGCAGTGTACCAGTGACTGTGATGAGTACACACACTGCAGTGTAGCAGTGACTGTGATGAGTACACACACTGCAGTGTAGCAGTGACTGTGATGAGCACACACATGCAGTGTAGCAGTGACTGATGAGTACACACACTGCAGTGTAGCAGTGACTGTGATGAGCACACACACTGCAGTGTAGCAGTGACTGTGATGAGTACACACTGCAGTGTAGCAGTGACTGTGATGAGTACACACACTGCAGTGTAGCAGTGACTGATGAGTACACACACTGCAGTGTAGCAGTGACTGTGATGAGTACACACACTGCAGTGTACCAGTGACTGTGATGAGTACACACACTGCAGTGTAGCAGTGACTGATGAGTACACACACTGCAGTGTAGCAGTGACTGATGAGTACACACACTGCAGTGTAGCAGTGACTGTGATGAGTACACACACTGCAGTGTAGCAGTGACTGTGATGAGGACACACACTGCAGTGTAGCAGTTACTGATGAGCACACACACTGCAGTGTAGCAGTGACTGTGATGAGTACACACACTGCAGTGTAGCAGTGACTGATGAGTACACACACTGCAGTGTAGCAGTGACTGTGATGAGCACACACACTGCAGTGTAGCAGTGACTGTGATGAGTACACACACTGCAGTGTAGCAGTGACTGTGATGAGGACACACACTGCAGTGTAGCAGTTACTGATGAGCACACACACTGCAGTGTAGCAGTGACTGTGATGAGTACACACACTGCAGTGTTGCAGTGACTGTGATGAGCACACACACTGCAGTGTAGCAGTGACTGTGATGAGTACACACACTGCAGTGTAGCAGTGACTGTGATGAGTACACACACTGCAGTGTAGCAGTGACTGATGAGTACACACACTGCAGTGTAGCAGTGACTGATGAGTACACACACTGCAGTGTAGCAGTGACTGTGATGAGTACACACACTGCAGTGTAGCAGTGACTGTGATGAGGACACACACTTCAGTGTAGCAGTGACTGTGATGAGTACACACACTGCAGTGTAGCAGTGACTGTGATGAGGACACACACTGCAGTGTAGCAGTTACTGATGAGCACACACTGCAGTGTAGCAGTGACTGTGATGAGTACACACACTGCAGTGTAGCAGTGACTGTGATGAGTACACACTGCAGTGTAGCAGTGACTGTGATGAGTACACACACTGCAGTGTACCAGTGACTGTGATGAGTACACACACTGCAGTGTAGCAGTGACTGTGATGAGTACACACACTGCAGTGTAGCAGTGACTGTGATGAGCACACACATGCAGTGTAGCAGTGACTGATGAGTACACACACTGCAGTGTAGCAGAGACTGTGATGAGCACACACACTGCAGTGTAGCAGTGACTGTGATGAGTACACACTGCAGTGTAGCAGTGACTGTGATGAGTACACACACTGCAGTGTAGCAGTGACTGTGATGAGTACACACACTGCAGTGTAGCAGTGACTGATGAGTACACACACTGCAGTGTAGCAGTGACTGATGAGTACACACACTGCAGTGTAGCAGTGACTGTGATGAGCACACACACTGCAGTGTAGCAGTGACTGTGATGAGCACACACACTGCAGTGTAGCAGTGACTGTGATGAGTACACACACTGCAGTGTAGCAGTGACTGTGATGAGTACACACTGCAGTGTAGCAGTGACTGTGATGATGAGTACACACACTGCAGTGTAGCAGTGACTGATGAGTACACACACTGCAGTGTAGCAGTGACTGATGAGAACACACACTGCAGTGTAGCAGTGACTGATGAGTACACACACTGCAGTGTAGCAGTGACTGATGAGTACACACACATGCAGTGGAGCAGTGACTGTGATGATGAGGACACACACTGCAGTGTAGCAGTGACTGTGATGAGTACACACACTGCAGTGTAGCAGTGACTGTGATGAGTACACACACTGCAGTGTAGCAGTGACTGATGAGTACACACACTGCAGTGTAGCAGTGACTGATGAGGACACACACTGCAGTGTAGCAGTGACTGATGAGTACACACACTGCAGTGTAGCAGTGACTGATGAGTACACACACTGCAGTGTAGCAGTGACTGTGATGAGTACACACACTGCAGTGTAGCAGTGACTGATGAGCACACACACTGCAGTGTAGCAGTGACTGATGAGTACACACACTGCAGTGTAGCAGTGACTGATGAGTACACACACTGCAGTGTAGCAGTGACTGTGATGAAGAGTACACACACTGCAGTGTAGCAGTGCCTGATGAGTACACACACTGCAGTGTAGCAGTGACTCTGATGAGGACACACACTGCAGTGTAGCAGTGACTGATGAGTACACACACTGCAGTGTAGCAGTGACTGATGAGTACACACTGCAGTGTAGCAGTGACTGTGATGAGTACACACACTGCAGTGTAGCAGTGACTGTGATGAGTACACACACTGCAGTGTAGCAGTGACTGTGATGAGTACACACACTGCAGTGTAGCAGTGACTGTGATGAGTACACACACTGCAGTGTAGCAGTGACTGATGAGTACACACACTGCAGTGTAGCAGTGACTGATGAGTACACACACTGCAGTGTAGCAG
The DNA here is from genome assembly GCF_037038515.1 of Microtus pennsylvanicus. NCBI lineage: Eukaryota > Metazoa > Chordata > Mammalia > Rodentia > Cricetidae > Microtus > Microtus pennsylvanicus. The sequence goes on from NC_134596.1 coordinate 17,167,860, forward strand.
TGACTGATGAGTACACACACTGCAGTGTAGCAGTGACTGATGAGCACACACACTGCAGTGTAGCAGTGACTGATGAGTACACACACTGCAGTGTAGCAGTGACTGTGATGAGTACACACACTGCAGTGTAGCAGTGACTGATGAGTACACACGCTGCAGTGTAGCAGTGACTGTGATGAGTACACACACTGCAGTGTAGCAGTGACTGTGATGAGGACACACACTGCAGTGTAGCAGTGACTGATGAGCACACACACTGCAGTGTAGCAGTGACTGTGATGAGTACACACACTGCAGTGTAGCAGTGACTGATGAGTACACACACTGCAGTGTAGCAGTGACTGATGAGTACACACACTGCAGTGTAGCAGTGACTGATGAGCACACACACTGCAGTGTAGCAGTGACTGTGATGAGTACACACACTGCAGTGTAGCAGTGACTGTGATGATCACACACACTGCAGTGTAGCAGTGACTGTGATGAGTACACACTGCAGTGTAGCAGTGACTGTGATGAGTATACACACTGCAGTGTAGCAGTGACTGTGATGAGTACACACACTGCAGTGTAGCAGTGACTGTGATGAATACACACACTGCAGTGTAGCAGTGACTGATGAGTACACACACTGCAGTGTAGCAGTGACTGATGAGGACACACACTGCAGTGTAGCAGTGACTGTGATGAGTACACACTGCAGTGTAGCAGTGACTGTGATGAGTATACACACTGCAGTGTAGCAGTGACTGATGAGTACACACACTGCAGTGTAGCAGTGACTGATGAGGACACACACTGCAGTGTAGCAGTGACTGATGAGTACACACACTGCAGTGTAGCAGTGACTGTGATGATCACACACACTGCAGTGTAGCAGTGACTGTGATGAGTACACACACTGCAGTGTAGCAGTGACTGTGATGAGTACACACACTGCAGTGTAGCAGTGACTGTGATGAGTACACACACTGCAGTGTAGCAGTGACTGATGAGCACACACACTGCAGTGTAGCAGTGACTGATGAGTACACACACTGCAGTGTAGCAGTGACTGTGATGAGTACACACACTGCAGTGTAGCAGTGACTGATGAGTACACACACTGCAGTGTAGCAGTGACTGATGAGTACACACACTGCAGTGTAGCAGTGACTGATGAGTACACACACTGCAGTGTAGCAGTGACTGTGATGAGTACACACACTGCAGTGTAGCAGTGACTGTGATGAGTACACACACTGCAGTGTAGCAGTGACTGTGATGAGTACACACTGCAGTGTAGCAGTGACTGTGATGAGTACACACACTGCAGTGTAGCAGTGACTGATGAGTACACACACTGCAGTGTAGCAGTGACTGATGAGGACACACACTGCAGTGTAGCAGTGACTGATGAGTACACACACTGCAGTGTAGCAGTGACTGATGAGTACACACACTGCAGTGTAGCAGTGACTGTGATGAGTACACACACTGCAGTGTAGCAGTGACTGATGAGTACACACACTGCAGTGTAGCAGTGACTGTGATGAGTACACACACTGCAGTGTAGCAGTGACTGTGATGAGTACACACACTGTAGTGTAGCAGTGACTGATGAGTACACACACTGCAGTGTAGCAGTGACTGTGATGAGTATACACACTGCAGTGTAGCAGTGACTGTGATGAGTACACACACTGCAGTGTAGCAGTGACTGTGATGAGCACACACACTGCAGTGTAGCAGTGACTGTGATGAGTACACACTGCAGTGTAGCAGTGACTGATGAGTACACACACTGCAGTGTAGCAGTGACTGATGAGTACACACACTGCAGTGTAGTAGTGACTGATGAGTACACACACTGCAGTGTAGCAGTGACTGATGAGGACACACACTGCAGTGTAGCAGTGACTGTGATGAGTACACACACTGCAGTGTAGCAGTGACTGTGATGATCACACACACTGCAGTGTAGCAGTGACTGTGATGAGTACACACACTGCAGTGTAGCAGTGACTGTGATGAGTACACACACTGCAGTGTAGCAGTGACTGTGATGATCACACACACTGCAGTGTAGCAGTGACTGTGATGAGTACACACACTGCAGTGTACCAGTGACTGATGAGTACACACACTGCAGTGTAGCAGTGACTGATGAGTACACACACTGCAGTGTAGCAGTGACTGTGATGAGTACACACTGCAGTGTAGCAGTGACTGTGATGAGTATACACACTGCAGTGTAGCAGTGACTGATGAGTACACACACTGCAGTGTAGCAGTGACTGATGAGTACACACACTGCAGTGTAGCAGTGACTGTGATGAGTACACACACTGCAGTGTAGCAGTGACTGTGATGAGTACACACTGCAGTGTAGCAGTGACTGTGATGAGTACACACACTGCAGTGTAGCAGTGACTGATGAGTACACACACTGCAGTGTAGCAGTGACTGATGAGGACACACACTGCAGTGTAGCAGTGACTGATGAGTACACACACTGCAGTGTAGCAGTGACTGATGAGTACACACACTGCAGTGTAGCAGTGACTGTGATGAGTACACACACTGCAGTGTAGCAGTGACTGATGAGCACACACACTGCAGTGTAGCAGTGACTGATGAGTACACACACTGCAGTGTAGCAGTGACTGATGAGTACACACACTGCAGTGTAGCAGTGACTGTGATGAAGAGTACACACACTGCAGTGTAGCAGTGCCTGATGAGTACACACACTGCAGTGTAGCAGTGACTGTGATGAGGACACACACTGCAGTGTAGCAGTGACTGATGAGTACACACACTGCAGTGTAGCAGTGACTGATGAGTACACACACTGCAGTGTAGCAGTGACTGATGAGTACACACACTGCAGTGTAGCAGTGACTGATGAGTACACACACTGCAGTGTAGCAGTGACTGATGAGTACACACACTGCAGTGTAGCAGTGACTGATGAGTACACACACTGCAGTGTAGCAGTGACTGATGAGTACACACACTGCAGTGTAGCAGTGACTGATGAGTACACACACTGCAGTGTAGCAGTGACTGATGAGTACACACTGCAGTGTAGCAGTGACTGTGATGAGTACACACACTGCAGTGTAGCAGTGACTGTGATGAGTACACACACTGCAGTGTAGCAGTGACTGTGATGAGTACACACACTGCAGTGTAGCAGTGACTGATGAGTACACACACTGCAGTGTAGCAGTGACTGATGAGTACACACACTGCAGTGTAGCAGTGACTGATGAGTACACACACTGCAGTGTAGCAGTGACTGATGAGTACACACACTGCAGTGTAGCAGTGACTATGATGAGTACACACACTACAGTGTAGCAGTGACTGTGATGAGCACACACACTGCAGTGTAGCAGTGACTGATGAGTACACACACTGCAGTGTAGCAGTGACTGTGATGAGGACACACACTGCAGTGTAGCAGTGACTGTGATGAGCACACACACTGCAGTGTAGCAGTGACTGATGAGTACACACACTGCAGTGTAGCAGTGACTGTGATGAGCACACACACTGCAGTGTAGCAGTGACTGATGAGCACACACACTGCAGTGTAGCAGTTACTGATGAGTACACACACTGCAGTGTAGCAGTGACTGTGATGAGTACACACTGCAGTGTAGCAGTGACTGATGAGTACACACACTGCAGTGTAGCAGTGACTGTGATGATGAGTACACACACTACAGTGTAGCAGTGACTGTGATGAGTACACACACTGCAGTGTAGCAGTGACTGATGAGTACACACACTGCAGTGTAGCAGTGACTGTGATGAGGACACACACTGCAGTGTAGCAGTGACTGTGATGAGTACACACACTACAGTGTAGCAGTGACTGTGATGAGTACACACACTGCAGTGTAGCAGTGACTGTGATGAGGACACACACTGCAGTGTAGCAGTGACTGATGAGTACACACACTGCAGTGTAGCAGTGACTGTGATGAGTACACACACTGCAGTGTAGCAGTGACTGATGAGTACACACACTGCAGTGTAGCAGTGACTGATGAGTACACACACTGCAGTGTAGCAGTGACTGTGATGAGTACACACACTGCAGTGTAGCAGTGACTGTGATGAGTACACACACTGCAGTGTAGCAGTGACTGTGATGAGTACACACACTGCAGTGTAGCAGTGACTGATGAGTACACACACTGCAGTGTAGCAGTGACTGATGAGTACACACACTGCAGTGTAGCAGTGACTGATGAGTACACACACTGCAGTGTAGCAGTGACTGATGAGTACACACACTGCAGTGTAGCAGTGACTGTGATGAGGACACACACTGCAGTGTAGCAGTGACTGATGAGTACACACACTGCAGTGTAGCAGTGACTGATGAGTACACACACTGCAGTGTAGCAGTGACTGATGAGTACACACACTGCAGTGTAGCAGTGACTGATGAGGACACACACTGCAGTGTAGCAGTGACTGTGATGAGTACACACACTGCAGTGTAGCAGTGACTGTGATGAGTACACACACTGCAGTGTAGCAGTGACTGATGAGTACACACACTGCAGTGTAGCAGTGACTGATGAGTACACACACTGCAGTGTAGCAGTGACTAATGGAAGATACCATCTGCAGAGCAGCACTTGCCTTTGTTAGTGTTTATGTTGCTATGACAAGCACCATGACCAAAAGCATCTAGGGAAGGAAAAGGTCTTTTTCATCTTGCACTTCCAGGTCTGTCACTGATGGAGCTCAGACAAGCAAGGCAGGAACCAGGAGGGAGGAAATGAAGCAAAAGCCATGGAGGAACGCTTCTTACTGCCTCGCTCCTCTTGGTTTGCTCAGCCTACCTTCTTATAGCACCCAGAGTCGGCAGCACCCACAACAGTCAAGAAAATGGTGCCACACACTTGCTGGTGGGCCATTCTGATGTGGACATTTTCTCTGTTGATGTTCCTGTTCTTAAATGGCTCTGGGTTGGGTCAAGGTTGACATAAACTAGCCAGCACCGAGCTTATACTCAAAGAAATGGTTAGTACTGGTCTCATCCCTTTCTAGGAAAAGGCAGCGTTTGTGTCTTTCACATCTGGAAGCACAACCTTGTGGGCAAATTGATAGAAATGTGGATCCTGCTGCATGATATCGAAAAATACCACAAACAGCCTGCATTTCACTACCCCAAACTCCTCCTGTAAACAGGTCCTCTGTAGAATAGAAAAGACCAGGATTCACCAATGATGGTGTGTTCACCCCACACACTATCCAAGTCCCTGAGGAACCCGAAACTGAGACTGCACCTCTAGCTTTTTAACCTGCTTTGCTCTTCAGAAGAGAGCTGGCTAGCAGAGAAAGAGTGACGTCAGCTCGGATTACACCTTCAACAGTCTGTGGGTGCTCACTCCATCTCAACAAGGCCTCCCTTTTCTCATGGCTCCAGGTGCTGCTCTTTCACGACCAGAATTATGGAATTCATTATGAATACACCATACCTGTAAACCAGAGCACTGAAAATCAGAGTGAGCCCGCCAAGCCACAGGATGCTCTGTTTCTCTGGACGCACAGTGGTTGGGAAGGGTGCAGCGTGCAGTGCGGAGGAGGTAAGGTGGGGGTTGAGAGAGGTGAGGGTGCAGCTGAGGAAACACTGACTTTGGGGCCCTTGGCTTCAGTCTGCCCAGTGTGGAAATAGAAAATGTATGGTTCCATAAGAACTTAGGCCCTGAAAAATCTCAATAGAGCATGTAGCCAAGGTTTCCCAGCTCCTGCAGGTTAGAGGGCCCATTCTGCTCCGTGGCCTGGAGCTTAACCCTAGCAGTAGAGATTTGCCAATCACATGAGTAGGTGGTAGGTATGAGAATAAAAATGGCCCTGAGGATATTAAAGTAGATCTGCAACTTGGTGGAATAGGACCAGATGAAGACCTCACTGATACCCAAGTACCCTGTCCTCTTTGCCACAGTCACCCTCTCCAAGGTGCAAAGCAGAGGGTCGTCTGGGTCGGGCAGAGCACACCTCGAGTGTGTCCTGATTCCGCGTCTCTCACGGTCTCAGGAGACAACCTGCCCCCTCTGTCCACACCTGCACATCGTCACCTCTAAAGTGTGATGACTGCCCCACACTTTCTACTGTGAGCCAAAGGGACTGTCACACTGTGAAGTCCTGCGGTAGCAAGGGTGGGGTGCCCACTAGTAGGGCATTAAGAAGGAGCACTGGGAAGCTGCCCACGTTCTGATAAAGAGCTCCCCAGTCATGCCAGCAAATGTCATTCAACACAGCGGGTCGCTAAATAGACGTCAAACTAGAAGAGGGCTTGTTGGGACCCAGAAGGCTTCAGCCAAGGGTGGGAGGCGAGAGAAGGTAACGGGGGAAATGACTGAAATTCAATATATGCACATATGAAACCATCAAAGAACAAAAGTAAGACATGAAAGTTTTATCAAGGAGCAGCAGGAAAACTTCACTAAAGAAGATGTAAAGAAGCTGCTGGCAGGGCTACTCCATGGCATGGGAAGGTTTTATTGTAGATAAAAGAGAAGATATCGGGGCTGGAAAGATGGCTCAGAGGTTAAGAGCATTGCCTGCTCTTCCAAAGGTCCTGAGTTCAATTCCCGGCAACCACATGGTGGCTCACAACCATCTGTAATGAGGTCTGATGCCCTCTTCTGGCCTTCAGGCATACATGGAAGGAATGTTGTATACATAATAAATAAATTCATAATAAATAAATATAAAAAAAAGAGAGAGAGAAGATATCCAGAGGCATCTGGTAGAGTCCAGAGCAGAGGAAGGAAGGAGTAGACTGGACATGGCCAGGGTTAGGGAAGTGGGAAAGCAGGAGAGAGTGAGCAAGAGTGTTGGTGTCCAAAAGAGATCCACAATAGCCCAGAATGGAGTATAACAAAGGTTTATTTATCTGGAGATAAACTTACAGAAAGAGTAGCGATCCGCAGTCCTCTGTGCTTGCTGGGACCTGGAACTGAATCCAGCACCCAAGAGACCTGTCTGCATTTATAGTACATGTGACCATGCTCAAAGTGGGCCTATATCTTAAAGGCTATTGGCTGAAGGAGTCCCCAAGCACCTCCCCATTTTGTCTAAATAAGAGAGTTCTAAGCCTAATACAAAACTATATACAATAAGAACAAATATCAAGTATTGTCCAGGGAAAAGAAGAGGCAAAAACATACATAAAAATTCAAATTATAGCCAGCATGAACAACATCAAACAGGAAACATATGCTCAATGTTTCAATAGTTATCCTATCCTAAGAAATCTAAGTCTTAGATTAAAAATGGCTTGGATAAGTCATGAGAGGGAAGTAACTGTGACTATCTAGTTTTCAACCCCATCAAAGACCTGAGAAGGGAACTAATATTACTCAAGAACGGCTCCCCGTCTTTGACAACGGACATGACTCACTCACTGATCAGTAGTTGCCCCCCAAACTCCCTCCATAAGCCTGAACGAATGGCTTTTTGGGCATGTGCCTCCATAAGTCCTCAGCTCCCATGGTCTGGCTTCCAGGAGAACGCAGGACCATCGTATCGTGCACACGGATTGTTAACAAGACCACAACCCTGGTGAATGACAGTGACTGCCCCCAAGCAAGCCGCCCTGAGCCCCAGGTCCGAAGGTGCAACTCTCATCCATGCCAGTCCCGGTAAGTCCTGTATTCTGTGGCTTGGACCACCAGCGTATCGGATAGCAACAGTTCGGATGAGGGGATGGTAATACACAGTTAACACCACAGATCCAGTCTGTGCCACATCCTACTGGGGTGGCCAGTGATTTTTTTTTTTTTGCTTGCTCAAAGTAGTCATGCTGCTTGATGACAGGGACACATTCTGAGAATTACCTATTTAGACGATACAATGTTTGCTACACGCGTAGACTATCTGCGTGGATGTGTTATAGCTTATTGTTCCTAGGACACGAACAAAATAGAACATTAATTTAAACATAAAATTGATATAGTTGGTAGACACAAAATGGGTAGGCTGGTGCTGCTCTGACACAGACTTCTCCATGGTGAACAATACTTTTAACAGGAGCGCATTCTTAAATAGCAATAGTCATTGTAGCATAGTAAGTACATGAACGGTAACTTATTATCCAAGGTGAAATTCGCTACATGTATAAAATACGTGAATAAAAATGCCAGATTTCAAAGGGAAGGAAATTATGAATATCAATGATCTAAGGTTGTAAGATAATAATATGGAATGGGATTGTATGGACTATAATCATCTAGAGTAACTGTGTTTCAAATATTTTGGGAGAAAGTATAAGTGTTTTGTTATTACTTTTTAGGTATTTATTTCTTGTTAGGGAGAGCACATATGCCTCTGTGTATGTGTGGAGGTGAGAAGACAATTTTGGAGAATTGCCTCTCTCCTTCCACTCTGGGGCCGCAGGACTGGAACTTAGATTCTCAGGCTTGAATGGCAAACACTTCTACCTGCTGGGCCCTTTCACTGACTTCAGCGATTAGGGTCTTGCATATGCCGGCTCAGTGCTCCAGCCCTAGAATATATTATTAAAATGAAATATCCAATTGTTTATTTTTTTTAACTTTTATTATGTATGCAGTGGTCTGCCTGCCCATACACCTGAGGCCTTCTAGAAGAGGGCACCAGATCTCACTACAGATGGTTGTGAGCCACCGTGTGGTTGCTGGGAATTGAACTCAGAACCTCTGGAAGAGCAGCCAGTGCTCTTAACCTCTGTGCCATCTCTTCAGCCCTTAGCCGTTTCTTTTCACTGTTCCCATGCTGCTGGAAAATTCAAATAACATGTACGGCTCATATGTATGGGACAGCACTGGTGTGGGCCAATGAGTGTTGCATTGATAATGTTCCGGATGTGTTTGGAAATTAGTAGTCATGCAGAGAAACGGTCCTGCCCCAGAGCCCATCAACTGTCATAGCCCCTCGGGTAGGAGGCGGGGCTCACGGGCCCCTCCTGGATCTGGGCTAGAACATCTACTTACACAGGCAACCATAGCTGCTGTGAGTTTAGGAGCCATGACCAGAAGGTCTGTTGCAATATGGTTCTCCCAACCTCTGGCTCTTACCATCTTTCCACCTCCTTTTACGTGATGGTTCCTGAGCCTTGATGAGGAAAGAGTGCAGTGGAGATGCCCCTTGTGGCTGAGCAGAACTTTCTCTCATCGTTTGATGGTCCTGCTGCCCATCCTGCCTACTCTGCCCACTGAGCTACTGGAACCTCCTTCACTAAGAGCCCACACGCTGAAGGTCCCATCTCAGAACGGATATACAACGCAGGGCACATTGTTACACTGGATGGCTTTGTCTTGCCTGTTTGCTCATCCCCTGAGCATCAAGCGCAGCCATAATCATATGTTGTGCCTTCTGCAACATCCTCTCTTCCTCATCAGCCTCCTCCTGTTTACCAGGCATCTTCTCAGTGCTGGATATTTACAGAGGAAAGACAGTCTTGGATGCCTGCAACTTGACAGATAGGCAGGCGTTTTCTTGCTCCCATCCATTTTTTTTTTTAAATTTCAGCCTCTTCCAATCTCTTTCTGACTATAAAGTCAAATAAAGCCAGCATAAAAGAATGAGTGGAATTTCCACAAACAGAAGAGAAAATGAAATTGAGAAAAGATAAACCAACACCTAGAATTTTCTGGAGGGCTAGCAAAGGAAATGCTGGCTGCGGTTCCAAGCTGGCTTGCTTTGTTTGTTAGTTTGTTTATTCTTGAATCATCTGACCCTTTACTGTTGTTATCATGAGATAAGCACAAAATAATAAATTGCCACAAGTCTGCAGTTGTTACCTACTGTTTAACTCAATAAATGTGTCTGATAATAGAATTTGCAAGTCTTGCAAATCCTAGCAAGATATATATATAGATAGATAGATATGTATATATGTGCATATATATGCATACCAGTGTATACACAACTATATATGTGTGTGTACACATGTATATGCATACTATATGTAAATGTGTATACAGCATACATTTATTTTAGACACATAATATACACATTTGAACAGTAACATCTAAACTATTGCAGAGCACAGTCTAGTTGTCATGTATCTTTCATAAGATCCTGTAGTTTGTGGACTCAGGATACTTGAATGAAAAGTGGAGATTCTGATCTCAGAAACTGAGGACTAGAAAAAAAAAGACATCAGACACACAAGTAAAACCTGCCTTGTATGTGGCAGGTGACACTTGGAGCCATGTCAGGCCTAGAGAACAAATGTTGGTTAGAATGGGTAGGCATAACTGGAGGCTAGAGCCAGTGATCCAGAAGGACATCCAAGGAACCAACGGTGTGAACTTTATTAACAAAGCTAAAAAGAGCCTGCTGCTGAGCCTGGCACAATGGAAGACCCTTTCTGTTATTATTACTTCTTGACCTTTAAAACATCGTGGCTGTTTGTCTTTTTCCCCTTGCATTTTCCTTTTACTCCCGCACTCTTGATTTCCTTCGACCTTCTTTTTCCAGTGGGTTCCCGACAGTTTTTTTTTTCCCAAATGCACACCATGAGTGCCTCTTTATTCTGAGTCGGTGCCTGGCTCTGTGGATGTTTCTCCCCGCCCCTGCCTCCCCTGCCTCAGCCATGTAGAATCTAGAATCTACACGGGCTGCTGGCCCCTCTCCAGAATCTCGCACACCAACACAAGTATCAGCAAACCTGGCCCCACCATTGGCAGGAGAGGCAGGAATCACAGATTGGATCAGCTGTTAGGAGTGTGGCCAGCAGCCTTCGCCTTGCTGACCACAGTCTGCGGGAAGAGAGCCTTGTCCTTGGCACCAAAAGAGTGATCCTGTATGCCAGCCCTAGAGACTCAGCCACAGACAGCGCAGTGGGCTCCACTCAGAGCCCAGAACTCGTGTGTTACCAGGCTTAACATTTTTGCAGCCTTTTAGAGCATATTAGCCACTTGAAAAGCTATTCCAAGTTATTAGATATTTCCCTATAGCATTTATGATTTGAACCTCTTCCCAGGCAGTACATGGTGTACTGTACATTGAATTAGGGTGATTCAGAAAAGAACATTTACTTGCAATTGGATTGAACAGTCATCGGCAGAGAAGGGTATTTGGTTTTTAAATTTGTGTTCCTTCCTCAATTACCTTCAGCCAGGCTAGCCTTGTTTTTTGGTTAAAGCTGAATGGAATACCACAGTTTCTTATTAAAGTATGTTCTGCGGCGTGCATGTACATGCATGCAGAGAGGGGGTTGGAAGACCCTGACTTCAGAATGAAGCTTGAAATGTGTGCGTCTTAAGCCACAGGTGCAGTTTGACATGCTGTGGTTTAATCTGTTTCTTGCTACTATGAAACATCAAAGACTCTTCCTGCTTTTTCCTGAAATGAAAACAGTAAGTGTAGTTGTGGAATAGTGGTCTGCACTGGGCCTCCGTGGTGTGTGAATGGTGACTATGAATCTATATTATCTATATTATATTATTTACAGACACTATCCAGACCCCTGGGCCTCACTTACATTCCAACTAAACGGTAAAATTTTGAAACCTTTCCTTGTTTATCGGAACTAGGAAAAGCACAGGACAGAGGAAGAATAGTCAATTCCAGAGCTGCTTTCATTGCTTGTGTGTCCCTCCCTTCCATTATTACAGACAACAAGCAACTTCCCAGACCCCCATTTCCTAGGTAGTCGATTCCTCCTGTTAGGAAATGCCCGTGATACAAACTCTGCAGCGTATCAGAGAGGCCCTTCGCTCTCCCTGCCTTATCCCAATAATAAAATGGAGCATTTGATATTTCATTCCAACATTTATGTCCTGTTTTCTGGAAAGGAAAAATGCTGGGCAATGTGAATGCAGTCATAGGTATTTCTCAAAACAGACAGCCGAGAGCGGTAGCTTGCTGACCCCTGCCTTATGTTGCTCCTTCATCTGCTGAGATATGGGGAGACCTGGCCCTCAGCAAGAGCCCAAGTTCTAAAGGTGCTACCATGTACAAAGAAGAGCAGCTTGCACCCCAGGGTATGACCAGCCCAGATGTGGCCATCCATAAAAAGAGGATGCAGCTTCCTGGCTCTGTCACCCCAGAGCCTGTCCTGTCCTGGGGAGACCAGCTATGTAAAAAGGGGGTGCAGTTTCCCTCACCTGGATCCCCAGGGCCTGTCTGGCCTAAGAAAGGCCAGTCGTGGAAGAGGGGTACACAGCTTCCCTGGTCTGGCTGCCAAGGTCCTATCCAGACCTGGGAGGCCATCTTTGAAATTGGGGTAGACTCAACTTCCCCCATCCTGGCTCCCCAAGTACTGTAAAGCCCTGAAGAAACCAGCCATGGAAGGGTGTGCATCTACTCTAACCGTGCTTCCCAGGGTCTGTTTAGCCATATTGGGGTGGGGGGACAGAAGTGGAAGACAGGGCACAGCTGCCCAGTCTGGCTATCAAGGTTCCTCTGTCATGGGGATGCCAGCCATGGAAATGAGGGAACAGCTTCTCAGGGTGTTCTCCTGGCAGGCCCTGAAGAAGCTAGATGTGGAAGAGGGTTCTCAGTTTCCCCCAGTTGGCAGACCCTGGGGAAGTACTGCTTTGTTACAAAGTGACCCATCTGAAATAAAAGGGAAATATATGTTCTCCAGGCTCCAGGAGGACATCAGATGCTGTAGAATGAACGCTCTGTGATTGAGGGCGATGATGGGAGGTTCTCCAACCGGCAGAATTGCTGGAGAAGTTAACAACAACAATAAAAAAAAAATGGGCATAGTGACCAGATCCTAAAACAGTCTGCTTCTCATAGGATCTAATGAGTTTTCTTAAGTTCAATACTGGTCGAGCGTATTAAAGCAACAGTCTATAAATATGTAATAATCATTTTCCCTTAAAATGCATATTTTTATAGACATGCGATGAAAATAAAGGTATCATGCAAGTGAAAGTCCAGGTACCATGCAGTAGCAGTGTCCAGGCATCTTTTCCTATTGGTTTGATAAAATACTCAGACAAAAGCAATTTAGAGGAAGAAGGTTTATTCTGGCTCACAGTTCAAAGATACAGTCTGTCATGATGGGAAAGTCGATGTAGCAGCAGCCGGTCGCAACAGTCACGATTAATATGGGTTTTTCCACATCGGCTTACAAAATCTAGACAACCTCTCACCAACATTATCAGAAGATACCTTTAATTGTTACTCACAGGTGTGCCCAAAGGCATACCTCCTGAGTAACTTGATTGAGTTGACAGTTAACACTATCACAAGAAGCATAAAAATCAAACTTACAGATTTATAAAGGCAAGTTAAGCTGAGACATGCAGCCCAGTGTACAGCACTTGCCTGGCATGTGCAGAGTCCTGAGTTTACTCCCTAAGGTTAAAAAGAAATTAGTAGAGGTGGAAATACATTGTAATGACATTGTGTCTGTCAAGAAGATGCAACAGTTACAAAATGTACCGGCTTGGCCCCAGAGCCCTAGAGAAAATGTAACAGAAATAAAAGGAGAAACAGAATCTTAGAGTATTAAAATGTCTTATCACACCCAGTTTCAGGAGTGGGCTTGGAAAACTAGGTAAATATTAGAAAGGAAGCCGAAGACTTGAACAGTCTTGTAAACCAACAAGACTTGGGCATCTTGAGAAGAATCCAGCTGGCATAACAGAGAGCTCGGTGTGTTCTCGGACCACAGTAGAATGAAATTAGAAATCAGGAAGAGAAAGAATTCACAAATATGTAGAAATTAAATGATAGGCTTCCTAAATAACCCATGGGACAAGGAAATAATAAAAGAGTCCTTAGTTCTGAGATAAATGAAAATAAAGCATTGCATGCCAAAACTTAGAAAATGTAGTGAGAACAGTCCATAAAGACATTCTTAGCTTAAGAATTTTACATTTTAAAAATTTATGTTTACATTTGTTCTATTTAACGTGTATGGATATTTTGCCTGCATGAATATCAGTGCAACCACTTGTATGCCTGATACCCTTGGAGGCAAAAAGACTGTGTTGGAGCCCCTGGTAGTTAAAGATGGCTGCAAGCCACCCTGTGAGTGCTGGGAATATACCCAGGTCCTCTGGAAAGAACAACCAGTGCTCTTAACTACAGAGCCCCTGTTTACATTAAAAAAAAAAAAAAAACTAGAAAGGGGCTGGAGAGATGCTTCAGCAACAACGATTACGTTTTTTTTTTTTTCAAAGAACCAGTGTTGAGTTTGCAGCACCCATGTCAGAGGCTCGCCACCGTAACTCCAGCTTCAGGGACTCAGTGCCCTCTTCCAGCCTCTGGAGGTACTACACTCACACATGCATAAACCCACAAGCACTCATGTGTGTAAAATTAAAGATAAAATCTTTTTTTTAAAAGATTTCAAATTAACAGCTTGGAAAAAGCAACAAAATCCGAACAAGCAGAAAGAGGGAGCTAAAATCACGAGAGCAGACATTAATGAAATGGGAAATGGAGAAAAACAACAAAACCGAAAATTGGTTATATGAGCAAATTAACATAACTGGTAAAGCTTTAGCTATATTGTTCAAGGGGGGGAAAAAGACTCAAGTTACTAAAATTGCAGAAGACGGGGCATTGTTTTCGATCTTACAGAAGCAAAAGGGACAGTGATGAATACCATGAAAAGTTGTATGAGACCTTCCATAAGATACATAGACTTCTTGGAGGAAACAGACTCCCGAGCAGAATAACACACATCCAGAAACAAAAGCCATAAAAGCACCACAAACACACCAGCAGTCATCACAGTAGCCACAAAAGCCTGAAGGGTTTCCTACAGTAGAGAAAAGCATGACCCAGTATCTGCTCCAGCCATTTCTGCATAACGTTGTCCTTGAGACTCTTGCCAAGTCATGTACCTAAGAAAATGAAATAAAGGGAGTCATGCTGAGAGGAAAGGGGCAGAACTCTATGTGTGCCAGCAACATAATCTTGTATTTATTAGAAAATTCCTAAAGAATCTACTAAGGAAAGTGGATTAATTGCAGGGAGTTGCGAGATGTTGAGCAAAGTCAGATTTCTGTGTATTACAAATGAACAAGCTGAAAATGGAATTAAGAAACCAGCTTTAACCACGAGGTGTTGCGGGGTGAATGTGACTTGTCCATCACGGGCACGTTTATTTGAGCACTTGGTTCCCAGCTGGTGACACCGTTTGGGGGAGGTGATGAAGATGTTGAAATCTGGCCTAGCAAGCACAAGTGAGCTGCCAGGAGCAGATCTTAAAGACATCATCTACTTCTGTTGCCAGATCCACCAGATATGAATAAGCCGTAGCACTCCAGCTGTGTGCACTCCTACCGTAGTGGACTGTGCCCTCCAAACTATGAGCCCAAATAAATGCCTTTCTCCCTTAAGTTGCTTCTGTAAATGTCACAGAGGCAAGAAGAGTGACTAACACTCCTAAACACCAAGGAGAATAAAACACTCAGCGATAATTTCAGAACTCATAACCTGAAAACACATGGAAAGACATCTCGCTCTCATGAATTGGAATGTTTCAAGGAAGCGATACTCTACAGTTGTTTCCTTATGCAATTTCCATAAAAATTGCATCTGCCTTTATTGCACCAATGAGCAAACTGATCCTAAAATTCGCGTGCAACTGGAAAGGGCTCAGTACAGCCACAACAGTCTTAAAGAGAATACTGAACCTGGAAGTTTCGTGCCTCCCAGTTTGAAATCTTAGCACGGAACTAACACCGTGTGGCGCCGTCACTCCAGTGCACGCTAAGAGTGGCCGAGGGAGCTGAGAGTCTAGAGAGCACATCTTGGGTTTACTCTTGGTTGATTTTCAGCAGGGGTTCCAAGAATGTCTGGTGGGGCATTTGCCCTTTCAGCCAGTGTTTCTAGTACAACTGGAGATCCATGTGCAAGAGGGACACCGGGCACACAGCCCTGCTCATAAGGCATCAAGCTCCAAAGGCCTAAATGCATAAAGTCAAAATACCATAGGCAAAAATCTTCCTGCCATCAGTTTGCTATTAAGATACCGAAAGTATGAGCAACAGCAACAAAGTTAAAAGTCATCAAAATTTTAAGGTTTGATTTTGTTCGCTTTGTTACTTCTAAAGCGCCCATCAGGAATGTTAAAAGTTAACCAAGGAATGGGAGGGAATTTTACATTTGTGATCTAAGGAAATACTATGACTCAAATGACAAATTAACAGATGACCCGCAGACAGGCGTGCACAGATAAATCGCTCAAGAATACTAAGAGTGGCAATTTAAATGAGCTTCACCCACCAGTGTGGGGGCATTTAACCCATTCCAGTCCATGTCCCATTGAGACCTAGGATATACCAGAATCTGGAGTGTGACTGGTTTGTAGCTTCTGAGATCAGCAACCATAGCAGAACCCCAAGAACCTACACTTGTAAATGTATATTTGGGGAGATTTTAAACCATACACCTTTTGTTCAGTTGCCTCTGGATCTCCTTGCCTCTCTCATGTCCTTCTTCAGGAAGAGCTTGCAAGGTGTGCTTCAGGGATTCTCATTCCCACATACTTTGGCAAGGAAAATAGGACCTGTTCTCAACTGCCAGCCATCCTCATGTTACGTCACAAAGGTGCCCCGGGTCTGGGGAGTTGGCTCGGTCTGTAACTGCACAAACGTGGAGCCCTGAGTTTGATCCTTAACACCTACGTGAAAGCCCGGCCAAGAGGCACATCTTTAGGGGACAGAGACCAGTGGGTCCCCAAAGCCCTTTGAACGTCCACCCTGGCTAAATTGATCAGCTCCAGGATCCTTGAGAGACCTTGACATATTGAAAATAGCATCATTTAGCGAGCACGTCTTTGTTTACTTGATTTTTGCCTTTTAACGTATATACAGTCTGTTAACCCTGTCCCTGAAGGGTTTGACACTGCCTGTGTTAGTCAGAGTTTCTATTGCTGCAGAGAAACAGCATGACCAAAAAGTAAGTTGGGGAGGAAAGGGTTTCGTTGACTTACACTTCCATATCGCTGTTCATCACTAAAGAAAGCCCAGACAGCAACTGAAACAGGGAAGGATCTTGGAGGCAGGAGCTGATGCAGAGGCCATGGAGGGAATGATGCAGAGGCCGTGGCAGCAGGCAGCAGATACAGTGGCCGAGACAAATGTGATGCACGAAGTGGAGAGATCCAACTGGAAGTGGCTTGAGGCATTAAGCTCTCAAAGCCTACCCCCAGGGGCATGCTTCCTTCAGCAAAGGAACAAGTGTTCAAGTGCCCTAGACTACAGGGGCATTTCTCATCTGAACCACCACGGGGGTTTATTCTAACACTGGCTCTCCAGCCTCGACATGCCTCACTTCCTGGGTTTGGTTTCCCAGTTACTCATCTTCTATCCTAAAAAAAGAACCATTGTCTCCTTTTCTTCTCGTGCCTGGCATCTCTTCTCCTAAACCTGAAACAGGAACATTGGGATAAGAATAGGAAAATGCTACACTCTAGTGAGACAATCAAAACAAGTCTTAACCAGAGCTATGGCCAAGATCTCTATGGACAAAAATAGGGCAATTCTTTAAGTAATGCATGTACTCTGGAAATATTCCAACACTCATATTTTTTTAAAATAACCAAGCACTTCCCTCATAGTTATATTTTATATCTATTGCTCCATAAGAAAATGCTAGAGCGTTTTTGGAAAGACACCACCCAGGCTGGGTCCATAATGCTTCAAAGGCATGCTACTAAGAGCTGGGAACTGGGCTATTTCTGACCATCTCAAAGAATGCTGTGGGTCCACATTCCTATTCTTTGTGCAAAGTTACTGCACTTCTTAAATTTTTTTATGTGCATTGGTGTTTTGCCATGAGTGTTAGGCTCCCCGGAATTGGAGTTACAGGCAGCCGTGGATGCTGGGAATTGAACCCAGGTCCTCTGGAAGAGTACTTAGTCCTCCTAACTGCTGAGCCATCTCTTCAGTCCTCAAGTTACTGCCCATTTGATCACTCAGTTCCTCGGGACCTCGGGTGCCATATTTGTAATGCGTTTTAGTGAGTGTCTGTCTGTGCATGTGTGTATGTGCAAATGTAAAGATGTGCAGTGTGCATGCTTATATATATGTAGCACATGTATGTGTGCACACGTGTATAGAAGCCAGAGGACCACCTCAGGTGTCAACCTCAGGAACCTCCTTTGAAGGGGCCTGAAGCTCACCAGTTAGGCTGGAGTAGCTGGCCAGCAGGTCCCAGGAACCCTCCTGTCACCCTATCTCCAGGCTGGGAATGCAAAAGTATTTCTACAGCTGGCCTGTTATACATAGGTATCAGGGCTTGAGCTCAGGTCTCCATGCTGGTGAGGTAAATACTCCTCCAACTGAGCTATCTCCCTGTCCTCTCAAAGGTTTACTAAGTCCCTGGGATTTCCCTGTGGAATATAAAATTATTCTCAGGTCCCAGGCATAGCAGAATTGACTGAGAGACCAATCAGTTTGTTTTTTTAAAGGCTTCCTTTCAGCTGTGTGTCTACACATCCATCTTAAGAGACTTAATGCCCTTGAAGGAATCAAATGAGAGTTTTCTTCAGGGCAACTCAAGGACATTTCTCTGATAGGGGAGAAACTGGCCTTTTTAACCTTCTCCTGGGCAGGAATGGGTTTATGTGGCCTACTTCTCAGAGAGGCCTGGACCCTGGCATAAACAAGCAGTGTTGGACATGCCGGAGAGGGAGAAGAACAGGTAGGAAGTTGGCTCATGGTGCAGACATAGTGGCCTCCACCCCTAAAGTACTGAGCACAGCTTGAAAAGGAAGGGAAGAGGCTTGCAAGTGAAATGTCAGGAGCTGCTTGTCACAAACTCCAGTTCTAACACAAGGTAAGTATCCATCATCTGAAAATCCCAAACCCAAAAAACTGCAGCTTTCTGACGTCCAACAATGATGCTGCAAGTGGAAAACTGATAGACTGAAAATAGCATATAAATTTTCCTCTAGGCTATGTGTTCATGCACTATGTATATAACAGTGTGTGTGTGTGTGTGTGTGTGTGTGTGTGAGAGAGAGAGAGAGAGAGAGAGAGAGAGAGAGAGAGAGAGAGAGAGAGATATGATTGGTCATAGCCACCATCCCCCCAAATACCTCATCCTATTTATGAAAATATCCAGAACCTGAAAACAATTTGGCTCGGGAAGCCTGGCCCTCTGCCGGCCACAGTGCATAACTAGGATGATCTCATGCTGATAGCCTTTTGATGTCCCACTCCGTGCTGTCAGCTGCTATCAGAATGCATAATCACCCTGCTTCCCCAGGCTTTGATCTTGGAGGCTATCTTTCCTAACCTTCTCCAGAGAAGGATGCTCTCAACAGTTGAGGGGTCGCTGGCCTGCAGGAGGCACTGCTCAGTGTGGCCTCCGTGAGAAAAGCAAACAGTGCCAACTGCTTCTTCTCTCCTTGAGCTGACATTGTTTATTATACGATGGGAGGGAAGGTGATTGTCCAATAAGCTAACATGCCTGCCTAGGCAACTCCTGACCCCACCCACAGCTCTAATGCCATGGCTACAATGGGGCAGTGCAAACAGGTAACTGGCCATCACCAGCCTGGCAGCACATCAGTGAACTAGGAGACCTTTGACCCAAGATAACAGATCTGAAAGTACAGAAAAAAAAATAGAGATGGGGGGAGTGGGTCCAGGGGTACTCAGGGGATAAGAGGGCTTGCTGCTCATGCAGAGACTATCAGTTCAGTTCCCAGCATTCACACTGGACGGCTCACAACCAGCTGCAGCTCCAGCTCTGGGAGACCAACACCTCTGGCTTCTGTGTACATTAACTCACATGTCCACACATGCAGAGACATGCAAACCCAGAGATATAATAAAAAAAATAATGAAAATGAATAGTTGTTAAGGGAGCATAGAGAAAGTATGTGGAGTCGCTCCCAAAGTTGAAAAACAAACAAAAAATGTAAAGCAGATTTCATAAAAGATGTGTCAGGGCGAGTTGCTGTAGAGCAACCCCCCTTGGTCCCTGCTGTGCTCTTCTGCCGGTCCCCACTGTAAGGCCCTCCTAGGTCTGATGGGCCTGGTGCAGCTCACATGCTCCCCTACTAACCCGCGTGCATCCCAAGGGAAACCTGAGGAGTCCACGCTAGAAGGAAGATGATCGTGGGCAGACAGGAACAGCCAGGTACCATGTAAAGGATGCAAATGTCAGGGTCACACCTCATGGTTCTGTGGTCAGAGCCACAGCCCGTCCAGCTGCCCCTGTCCAGCGAGCTTTAGAACCCACAGGTCTGTCTGTTAGCAGCAGGGCTACTGTACTGGAAAATTCCTGCGCATGGGTAAGAAAGGCAGCCCGCCCGGAATGTTACTCTTGGATAGGAACTTCCAGCCTCAGCAGCTGCGTGATTTTTCAGAGCATGAGGGTTTCTTTTCCAAACTCTTGGTGACTGGGTGTGGTACAACCTGTTAGCAAACCCAGACTTCTCCACCACGGTTATTTCAGCTCCCAAACTGCACTGGCTGAGGTCTGGATCCTTGGATGTAACTTGACTAGGTGTGACAGCTGAGAAGGGAGTGGGTCCTGTGGCTGTATCAGCTGCTAGCTGAGCCCTAGTCTCTGCTTCCCTAACAAGGACTAAGTTAGTTCCCACAAGTCCCAGGGAAATTTTTTTCAACCACCTCCTTGGAAATGAAAGTTTTGTAAAAGTAGAACATCTGAAAACTCAGATTTTCCTTGGGCTAAGGAGATAGCTCATACACCAACTCCTCACAAACACGATACCCAAGTTCCAGTCCCAACATACATAGTTTAAGAAGAAAGTTAGACGTGGTAGACATGGTAGCATGTGCTTGGAATCCCAGTAGTAGGAAAGCTGAGACAGGTGGATTCGTGGGGCTTGCTGGCCAATCAGCCAAGCAAAATTGGTCGATTCTAGGCCAACTGCAACACCCTGCCTCAAACAAAGTAGATGGTGCCTGAGGTTGACCTCTGGGCTACACACACACACACACACACACACACACACACACACACACACACACACACACACGCAGGGACACATGCACTCACACAAAGTTTTTTTTTAAGTTATGGGTTATTTTTATAAGGTAATGGAGGTAGGAGATATTCAAAGGCCCCTGGATGACCAGTCTACTCCTATAGGTGGACAGCAAGGAGAAAAGGGAGGGGGTGCTGTGCCGCTGCATGATTTAGGTAATCCCCATAAGTCATCTGGGGCCAGTACATGGGCACAACCCCTAATCCTCTGGAAAGTTGAATACACTTTCACCACCTTTTATCAATGAAGATTTCTAGATACGTAGGCATTGAGTAACCTTCTCCTGCACGCCATGTCCTCCTGCTGCGTGTCTTACACACCTCCTACTAACCCATTACATTTTCAGAAAAGGAGAAAACAGTACCCAAAAGGTCAAGAGAAGTCAGCAATGGCATTCTCTTAGCCTTTAGTTTAGGAATTGCTGCGGGAAAGGAGGAAGGCTGCTGCGATGGCTTCCTTCGCTCAAAGTTAAAACATAGTTTCAAAGTTGTAAAGTTAAGTCATTCTGGTTTAAATCTTTAACATCCCCCAAAGGTCTATGTAACAAAGACTTAGTCCCCAGCCACAGTCCCCAGCCACAGCGCTGTAGGAGACAGGGTTTTCTAGGAGATAGAGTCTGCCTGGGTTAGTTAGGTTCTGGGTGCCAGGCAGTGAAAGTGGGTAGTGGGAACTTGCCCTTTCCGTCTGTTCTCCTAGCTTCCTGGCCATCGTCAGGTGGGTGCGCGCTCCTCTGCCTTGTGCGCGGCCATGACGTACTACCTCACAAATGGCCCAAAGCCAGCAGAGCCGACTGAAGCTTGACTGACACCATGAGCCACACACACCGTTTCTCTGTAGAAGCTGACTTTTCTCTGGTGTTTTAACAATCGCAGTGTGGGAAGATGATATGAACACTAAAGGTTCATAATGAACATTAGAATTGATTTCTTTTCTGGCTTGCTCTCTCTCTCTCTCTCTCTCTCTCTCTCTGTGTGTGTGTGTGTGTGTGTGTGTGTGTGTGTGTGTGTGTGTGAGAGAGAGAGAGAGAGAGAGAGAGAGAGAGAGAGAGAGAGAGAGAGTGTCTGTGTGTCTCTGTGTGTATGAAATGGAATTGTGTTAGAGCAGAAACAATTTCAGAGCCTGAGATATCAAAGATAAAGTTTTCCAATAAGACTCTGGCTTCGCAGGCACTTGTTGGGGAAGACAGGGGCAGCCCTGCTCTGGACTTCACAAGCATTGCTTTCTCTGCCCATAGTTAGCTGACCCAGGGCCTGGAGAGGCTGGGGGGACTCCCACCCTGTCTCAGATCCCATGTGAGCAGTGTGTAGAGTTTCCAGGAACTGAAGAAGTGGCGCAGCCCATGGCCCAGGTCTGATGTTTTCTGAGTACGCCTGCCCGCTCAAGGAACAAGCCTACAGCCTCTGACATCTCCTCTACATCTTCCTTGGCCAAATAATGAGCTCACCCAGGCCAAGCGTCAACCACACAGGATACCTTTGCCACTTCTAATGCCACCTCTGGTAGCATGTATTCCTCTTTACTGATGCAGGTTTTGTCTTTCCCAAAAAGGGGCAGGGCCTGTATGATGCTCTGTTCTCTCCAGCTGGTATTTACAGGGCATGTTTTGTGGAACCAAGAGGGCACACACTGAGGGCTCTACCAGTTGGGCATCCTTAGGCCGTGCTTTCCTTTCAGTGCCAACAATCCCAGAGCCCAGAAAGCCATTTTCACAAATGAATGGATAAAGATTGGTAGAAGAAAGTGTTGCTCATCCCAGAATTCTGTGTCCGTGGTTACCTCCCCTGAGTTGGAAATGAGGTTTTATTCCAGTTACCAGGGAATTTACATACTAAGAGGTGGGCGTTTGACCTGGAGATGCTCCACAGACAAAGAAATAGAACTCAGAAGGTGGTTGAGGAGCCTGGTGCATGTGCAGTTTTCCTCTGATTAAATCATTTAGGTTCATTTGGTGCAATTTGTCATGGACCTCATCCCTCTTGTGAATGTCATTGCCTACCTGAACTATGACCCCTTCCACTAGCCCTTCTCTTTTTCATAGAAATCCCTCAAACCCCTTATTTACCTGGCCATGTATTTCATGTATGGCTGTGGCTTTTCCGTTATACCACTATTTTAAACTATAGAACAAATACAAAGTCAGTAAATCCCTGTCATGGGGAGCCACCAAGTTACTCTACTGGGCCAACTAGCCAGAGAGAGGCAGTCTCACTTTGGGTTGTAAAGAGTATGGCCTTAGGTCCCCCTTGCCGCTAGCTACACACAAACCTCTGGGCATGTTCCCAAATCTCTCCATCTGTAAAACTGTGAAATCAGATCCTCTCTCATAGAAGTCTTGAGAAGATTAGGTGAAGTAATGCCTATAAATTCCTTCATCCCAAATAAGCACTCGATGAACGCGTGCCAAACCCATCACTGCTGCTCCACTACAAAACTGTATTAATGATAAACATAAGCCAGCTGTTGGACCCCAGAATTTCATGGGCTCTCAAAATGTCTTAAGACACTGCACACACATGCATGAACACACACGCATGCACACACACACATGAATACACACACTCACACACATATACACATACACATTTTTAATACAGTTACAACTGCAAAGTTTAAATAGCCCATACTAGTATTTTCCAGGTAATAAAACATTGGGAGAAGTCCTGGCATTTTCTAATACTTCCCTTCTTGTCAGAGCAAGTCCATATAAATTATATGTATTTCAGGGTAAATGGAAACAGCAGAAAAACCCAAGTGGTTCGTTGCCAACCTTATGAGTGTTCCCAGGCTTCAGATAGTGTTATCAGCGAGATGAGGTGAGGCTAGGAAAGGAAAGGGGTTGGGTGACATTCAGACCTGGAGATTGGGTTATGAGCTCAGAGCTTGGAGTGTAGCTTTCCAGACACCCTGTGTTGGGTAGCTTGTTACTGGCTGGAATAAGACAGAGGTAACCTCGACAGTAATGAGACTGAACTTGATATGGATGGATGGGAAGTGCTAGCTCCTGCCAGCACTGCTGTCTACTAACTAGGATTTAGATTTCAACACCACAGACAAAAGCAGCCTGGGGACAGAAAAGTAGGTGATTTCCAAGTGTTAGTCCCCACATCAGTCAGACAAGAAATTAACACTGCAGTGGTGGTAATGAATGTTCTCAGGCCACACTGTGTGGGTGGTTTGGTCATGTGGATACTTACCTAATCCTTAATCCATTTCCTGGAAGAGGACACCCCGTCCTCTTCTATCAACGTCAGACAGAGCCTTGCCCTGAATCTTGACCTCAAGAAGGAAGGATACTTCTGCTGCACCTGCCCTGTAGGTTGGATAAAACATTGGTGGCAGTGATTGTCTTGATGAAACTTCAGTGGTTGTTTTCATAATACATGCAGTGTTGCTGCAATGATTATTTTATATGTGCAGAGTCACCGCAGTGGTCATTTTATATGTGCAGAGTCGCTGCAGAGGTTATTTTATATGTACAGAGTCACCACGGTGGTTAGTTTCATCATATGTACAGCGTTGCCACAGTGATTGTTTTCATGATAGCTGCTCTTTGCACCCTCAGAGTCTCCTGCTGGGGAGAGAAGAGGAGCTTCTTTGCTGACACATTGTCAGGCCCCACTCTGGGTTTCCTGATGCAGTGTCTCCTGGCTGAGAATTCTCTAGAATCAATTCTAGCTACTGTTGCTAGTAGTTCATTTGATTTATGGGTGGCAAAGGTGTTTGGAAATCTTAACTGTGGTGAGAATAACCAAGTTTGGTGAAATAGATACTGATCTTGAACAAGAGGACAAATGCAATAAGCCGGTGGTTGAGTGAAGTAGAAGTAGTTGGTCAGTTATCTCATCTCCTGAGGGCTGGGAGGCCCACAGCCCGAACACCTGAAGGTGAGGACAATAGGCCAGGCACCCTATACAAGTCTTGGGTGTAAGCCCAAGCTGGCAGGAAGCTCTGGGCCTCATTCAGCATATGTTCTTGTGCCTGGAGATGGGTCAAGGGACCAGGGGGACAAGCAGCTGGATGTTGCAGCTTCTAGACAAGGCAGTCTCTTCTTGTAATTCAAGAGCACAAAAGAACCTGTCACGCTAACTCTAATCCGACACACCAGGAGGATTGTTGACAGGCAGCTGGGAGGCAGTGACTGGCCGTGTTGTTCTTCAGTTTGCCAGTCAAAGGGATACTTAGAGAAGGTTAAATCTAGGCCCTTTGCTGTGAGAAAAGTAAGAGGAACCAGAGCAGAGATCATCTGACCCTGCAGAGACAAAGAGCAATCAGTGTTGCTTAGAATTTTAAGGAAAAGTCTAAGAGATTCCTTTCTGATTCCATCACCAGGATTGGAGACACACAAGGCCAGAGGCTCTTATGGTGGTTGTGGGTGAATCCAAGAGTCTGGTAAGAGAGGTACATGTGCCATGGCTGTAGAAAACAGTCCTCCCCCGCCAGCAAATCACAAGTCAATCCAATAGATTCTTCACAAGAAGAGCTCTGCCTAGAAAAATTTAACAAAGATAGTTTATTGGTGGTGTTTTTAATGTAAGAGAAACAAAGAAAAATAAATAAGCTCTTTAATATAAACAGACAGACACATAGCTGCACACACACACATATATACACACCACACACACATACATATCACACATACACAAACACCACACACACACCACATACATACCATACACACACAAACATACATACACACCACACACATACCACACATACACACGCATGCACACACACACACATACACAGAGACATACATACATAACACATACATACATTACACACAAATACACAGGGACATACATACACACCATACACACAGAGACCAAAACACACACACTACACACATCACACACATACCATACACACACAGCCATATGTACATACCACACACACACACACCACACACACATACACACTCACACAAATAACAGCAGGGGAAATGCAGCTGCAAACCCACTGCTGTTTTCAGAATTGACAATGAGGGTGGAAACAAGGAAGGGAGAAGAAAGCAGGAAGCATGGTCCCTAGGGGGAGAAGACGACACAGCACAGCCCAGGAGGCAGAAGCAACTAGTCTTGTGGTTAGAGAGCCTGGATTCAGGCACCGAGGTTCCCATGTCAGCTCCACAGCTGCTGTTTGGGACCTAGGGCAGGTCACCACCCCAGCCCTGTCAGATGCAGGCTGAGCATCATGTCTACCTCCTGGGATTGTTGTGTGAATTAATAGAAACAAATTACTCAAGCCATTTCCAGACATGCAGTAATTGCTAAATTTGGTGATTTTATGGTTCCTGTTATCATCGTGGTTTATTTTTTTACAAGTGTCCAAAACCCTATCCCAGGACGAAGTCTAGTTCAAGGTACTTTAGAAGCCACATCTGAGACTCTGCTGGTCAGTTCTGAGAATCACAGAGCTGAAGAGAAGCCAGGAACCTAAGGCATGTGCTTCAGTCTCTCAGAAGGAGCAGTTCACAGGTCCCAGGACTGTGTCTTCTGCATGTTGTCAACCCCTGACATGATGAGAGAAGGGGGTGGCTCTCATGGAATCTGGAGAGGGAGGATGCTGGAGTGTGGGGGTGTTCAGCAAGACTACTTAAGCCCAACACTGTTGCTGATTGGAAGGTCTGTAGAGCACTCAGTGGATTTCCCATGATGTGACTATAGAAGAACCAGGGAAACAGACTAATAGCCCATCACCATGGGGCTAGAACCTGGTCCCCTTGCTCCATGTCCAAGAGGCCCCTAGAGGCTCCTTTCGGCACTATGTCTTTGTAGTTTATCAGTGGCCTCCAACCATACAATATCTTAGAGTAGGGCTCCATGGCGAGACCCCCATTGTGTCAGGACATGCTAAAAGAATATGGGACTGTAAGGTAAAGCTCCTTACAGAATGGGCACCTTCTTGACTGCCCATCTACCCTGTGTTTCCAATGTGAGGAATACAGATGCCCATTCTTCTTTGGGGCTGCATGGGCCTGACTAGTTTCCTTACAGAACAGCAGAACAAGTAATAAAACACAGAAGATAATTGTATACGTAGCTAAAGTGTTCTTCAAGTGTCAAGGCTTTCTAACAAGTTTTCAGTATGAGAGAGCCCAGGACATCATACCCATCAGCCATTCTTATAGTATCTACTAGAGCAAGAATCCATAAAGGACAGATGTCAAGTATTTTAGACTCTAAAGGATCTTCAGTCTCTGTTCAAGTTGCTCAACTATCAGTGTAGCCCAGGAAGAGCTACAGACAGTACAGTTATTCTGCTCCGGTCACAGGTTCTGTCTCTTCTAATTCAGCCAACTGTAGATAAAAATGTTCTAAAAAAAGAAAACTACAAAGTTCCAAACTGAGAAACATGAATTTGCTCTGTGCCAAGAATTATCCTTGTTCTATATTAATGAAATACCGTGGAGCCTTGTGCCATTTGGACCCATGGGTTATCACCAGCATTTGCTGAGCATCTTATTCATGTGCGGTGTGTTAGGCATTCAGTAGTCATTTCTATAGTGAACATGTATAGAGTTTTTAGTTCTTGCCATTATTCCCTGAACAGCACAGTCTAACAACTGTTTACACTGAAGTAGATAAAAGTAATCAGGAGATTAAAGCACACAGGCAAACACACATAGATCATACACAGATAGTATCTCCATTTTATTTAAAGGGCTTGAGCATGCAGTTGCTTTGATATCTGGGAGGAGGGTTGTTCCTGGAATCAAGTCCTGCAGATAGCATGGACAGTTGTATAACTATCCAAGACTGTAGTCCAATGACGTTTTATCTATGAAATCAGTTGAGATTTGTCCTTGGATGCTAGTTTGCTTTGTACTTTTAAGATGCTTGGTGTGGAGCGATGGTGGGACATCTTGTTCCCAGGCTAGAGCAAAAGTGGAGACGAGACAAACAATCATATATAAATGGTTTATCTTCTAATATAATTAAAATAATACAACCGAAAGATGGGAGGAAAGAGAGAAGAATGAAAGGATTAAAGAGGAAGAGACAAATGCCATTTTACAAAGCTGCGTACATCTCTCACATTGAACTAAAAAGAGGGGAGCTAGGGATGTCGACTGCCAGTCATCTATTCATCTTCTTAAGCCTTCACCTGCAGTTTTCACATGTATGATTAAAATGACAGCATGCTACAGCCTCCCGCCACCAGCTTAGTTAGGATGGAAAAGACAAACTCTAAGCTTCCGCAAAGACATGATGCAACTTTGGAAATCTGTGTGGTTAAACAAATAAGTGCTAATGATCCCAAGCATGCAACCCTGTGCATACAGCAGCAGATTATATAGCACATGCACAGGAATGTTCAGGGCAGGGCTCCTCATACGAGCCCCAACCCTGAAACAAGCCAAGTGTCCATCCGCAGTGGGATGGACGTTATCTAGTTACACAGGATATTGCAACACAGTGATGAGAACGGGCTTTGCTCTTCTCCCAAATGCATTGTTGAATGGAAGAAGCTGTGGACAGGGATGTGTACTCTGTCTGTGTTTAAATAAAGCTCAACGCTCAGGCAAGCTATTTCTGGCAATAGGAGTAAGAATTGTTGGTAAGACTTGCAACTGGGAAGCTAAGGACACCTGAGGTCCTGGAGACTTTTCTTCTTGAGCTGAGTTGTAGCTACATGTCTTGATTTCTGAAAATTCGTCAAGCTTTACTCTTGCAATGTGGGTGCCTTCCTATGTGTATAGTTTCAGTGAGCATTCTAGCTACAAAGGAAAATAAAACACTCTTACACACAGAAACGATTTCAAGGAAATAGAATCATGGAAACAAGAATATAATAAAAATATGTGCAGAAACTGGTAAAATACTGTTTAATGGCTAAGGACACATATGGTAGCATGGGTTTAGCTCATCTATTAAAAGAAAAATAATTTCAAATCAACTGACAAGCTAAGACTTGTCTATATGGTGTATACAGAAAGCACAGCTAAAAGAAACTGGTCCAGAAAGTCTGAAACTGAAGGATGGGCAAAGTCATGATGGGAAAATAGAAAAAGATAAATAGATATGGTATTTAAAGTCATAAAGTAGAATATTGTAAACAGCAGTTTCTATCAGTAAGCAAAATAGCAAGCAGCAGTCATAACACAAACTTCAGACAAAGTAAACTTCAAGCCAAAAAACATTATATGTGCCAAAGGAGGAATTGAACCGAGAGAAGTCTTGGTTTACGATCAGGATATAGTAGTTCTGAATACTTATGGTCCAGCGGCAGCCTGTGTGTGGTAGTTTTAATGTTATTGGCCCCCATAGTTTCACAGGGAGTGGCCCTGTTGGGAGGTGTGGCTTTGTTTGAGTGGGTGTGGCTTTGTTAAGGGAAGTGTATCTCTGTGGGGGCGTGTTTTGAGATTCTTTATGCTCAAGATACCACCCAGTGATTCAGTCAACTTCCTGGTGCCTACCAGCCAAGATGTAGCCAGAATCATGATGATAATGGACTGAATCTCTGAAAATGTAAGTGAACCCCCTCAATTCAGTGTTTTCCTTATAAGAGTTGCTGTGGTCATGGTGTGTTTTCACAGCGATGGAAACCCTGAGACGCTGTGTAAACATAAGCCACAGGGATGCAAGGAAATGGGATCTTACTCGTTACAGGAGACATCGACCCGGCCCTCTCGCTTACAGTGAAGAACACAGATAAAGGAGATATAAACGTCCTAACAACATAGCCAAAAGGCACATTACATGTGTCAGACACTGTGCCTAGAATGTGAACAATGCAAGCTTTATTTTCCACTGTTTGAGTCACAGACTCTAAGTATGTATTTGGTCATGAAGAAAGCAGTAGGTTCCATCAAGTATAAATATTGTAAGAAAATACTAGTGTTAAACCAATAAAGCTAGAAATTAATAATGCAATTTTTAAAAAGTACAAAATTCTCTCTACTTAGAAATAAATACATCACAAAGCTGAATGATAGCATACAGCTGCTACCCAGTACTTGGGAGGCAGAAACCAGAGGATTAGGAGTTTTAAAAAAAAACAAATATACATCTCTGTTTTTATATGTTTTATCATGTTATATACACGGTTATAGATGTGGGATATGGCACCCCCATTTTTGATATTTGACACTAGCTCTTAGAAAAGAGACCTTGGGTATATACTGACCTTAGTCTGAGCACTTAAGGTGCCATGGAATTTTTTACTCTTACCCAGCGATTCGCTGGGTGCTTATAAGGTGCCAGATGCTATGTCCTGTCTGATACTAGCCTAAGGTGAAGAGCCTCCTCTCTGCCTTATGGAGCTTTTCTTGGGGGAAAAGATGAACAAGGAGAGAAGACAACTCCAAACCTAGGGGCATAGGTCATGCCCTCCTGGGTTTTATGCTGAGGTGTTGGAGGTACCTAAGCAGTGACTGTGTCAATCACACAGGGCTCCGTCATCCCGGAAAGGGGGTGTCCACCTTGCCTCTCATTCACAGCTTATTTCGTGGGAGTTGCTACGTCCTCATGTCCCTGGGAATCCAGTAAAGACTAGAGCACATGCCATGTGGCGCATGAAAAGGTCCAGCTAGTGTGGTTCTGATTGCTTATTTACTTGAAGCTAGACAGGCTACATCTAGACCTGGGTTTGTTGAAGCCACATGCTAAGGAGGCATTGGCCAGCAGGGTGCGTCCAAAAAAAAAAGAGAGAGACGGGTGGAAGCCATGTAGTTTCCTGAAGAACAGCTAACAGACTGTGAGCATTGCAAAAGGAAGTCCAGGAAGAGACAGCAGATGCCTCCTCCGAGAGCCCTCCAGGCTCAGAATACAGCGAGCCCTGTGTCATGCAGAGATGCGCCCCAGTCTTCTGGTTACTCTGCTTATCACTCTGGATTGGGGACTTCTAGCTACAACTTTGGGAAATCACCCATACATAATATTGGGGGGGGGTACAATGGAAGCTCTGCAAATAGTCAACCCATCTATATCGGTTAGGTAATTTATAGCTCTACCTACATACAAGAGTGTTACATGAGCCTTAAGAAGTCAATATTTAGGGGAAAATACTAAAAGTTGCCTAGGAATTGCTTCTACTATCAGTAGTGGAACCTAGTAGGCAACGGTTTGTTTATAGCAGGTGTGACATTGGTTTGAAGGGAAATGAGTGTGATAAAGAGTAAGATCGTGTGCGTTCTTAGTTCCTTCCCTTTGTATTTTGGGGGACTTACAGATTTTTATGCCATATGCGTAAGTTATAATTATTATTTCTGCTAACTAAACGTAAACTGAGGTTGGAGAAATTCCTAAAAATAGGTGAATTGTAGTCTATAGTCCTATAGAGATGAGCAAAAAGATCATTTTAGGGAGCTTTGGTTGGTTGTCATTTTTCCTTGTTGATACAGAGTTCGAGGCAATATGAAAAACATTTTAGGCTCCTAGACCAACCCAAGACTCTGTGCTAAAAGCTGTCTTTCAAAAGAGCCAGGGATAAGACATGGACAACACAGCTGGACATGAGCAGGCCTTTGCGGATGCCAGTGTCTGAACTCTGCACCACAGGCTAGACCGTTCTGTGCAATTACCTGGTTAAAACATTTCCTAGTCAGAGGTTGGGAGATGGCCATTGTGGGAAATCCTCGCTGTACAAGAACAGACAGCTGAGTTTGGGTTCCTAGCCCCCATGTAAGAGTTGTGCACAGGGGGTGCATCTGGGAAAGGGGACCGTATTAGTCAGCCAATCCAGCCAAAGCAGCAAGCCCCAGGTTCAGGGAGAAACCATGTCTCAAAAGAAGCTAGAGAGAGTAATAAAGCACTTGACATTGACTTCTGGTCTCTATATGTACATGCACACAAACATATGCACACACGTGCACACACAAATACACACAAGCATGCATGTGTATGTATGTGCACACACGCACACACACAGGCATGCCTGTGACACACAAATTCCTAACCATTAAAATTGCCAACATGCACCTCTTGGAGGGAAACCATGCCACAAACTCCACGTAAGAAGACAGTGTGTAGTGTCTGCTCTGAGGATCTTGGTTGGAAAGCCCAGTACCCAGTTAGGTGTAAGACTTTCCCTGAGCAGAGACTTGGGAAACAGATAAACATGGAGGAGAAGCTGGATTCTGGTGAAAATAGTCCATCAGGATACTTGCCAAACAAAATCTCAGAAGCACCCCGAATGATTCAATGCCACCTTCTAACTAAACCCAGACATCTAACAAATGTCTCTTCTCTGCTGGGAGGACTCACAAGCACGGTTCCTGTGGCTCACTAGCCATTAAAGTTATTAACAAATTATTATTTTCAGTTGAAAGTGGTTATGGGCTTCATTATTCCCTCTCATGCCAAGACGCTGCAGTTCACTGAGAACATGAATTATCCCTAGCAGTCTGGAGTTTCTAAATCATTCTGGACCGGGTTCACTCCCTTTGGCACAGCGAGTCTCACGGGGCTGAATGGCTAGGAGCCTCCCATACATAGTTTACTGCAAACTTAATTGGGACTAATTATTGTCTCCGTTGCCTGCCTAGGGACATCTGCCCGGCAGCTGCTGTGACTCCATCCGATTAGGATGTTTGAAGCTTTCTGTGAAGTGAGACAAAGGGCATGAATATTTTATCATAGATTTATCCCACTGTAACTTTTTATAGGAAACTGCTGCTTGCTTTACTAGGCAGAAGTATTAATACACAATCTTCCCCGTGTGCTGAAGAGTCTTAAAGTCTTACTGCAGAGGATGGGGGGAAGTGGCTGGCGCCTGTGGAGTGGGGACAAGGACACAGGATAGAAGGATGCTGGCTTTCACATTCTTGTTTGGGTTTTTGAGACAGGATTTCTCTGTGTAGCTCTGGCTGTTCTGGAACTCACTCTGTGGACCAGGCTGACCTTGAACTCACAGAGATCTGCCTTCTTTTGCTGGGATTAAAGGCGTACACCACCACCACCTGGCCTATTATTCTTCAGTATGCCTATTGGAGTCTTTAGTTAGTCCAGATGGGAATATATAGTTGACCATATATGACCAGTGCATAGCATAAGTACCCATTTCACAAGTCAAAACTCTGAACCCCGCAGCAGCTGGCTAGCCAAAGTCAAAGACATATTTCTGGTGCCCACACTATACCCAGGCCTCTTTACCCTTAGGAGTCTCAAGGCCATAGCAAGCCTAGGGTGTTTTTGCAGGAACCAATGACTCCAACCGTGTAGGGAGTCTTGGAAGTACAAGAAGAGATCAGAGAGGTATAGGACTGTGGGGATCCTTATAGGAACACCTACAATGTCCAGCTGAGGAGGGAGGACCAGGCAGAGGGAGTCATGCCAACATCTCTGGATCAAGGAGCACCCAAGCATCCATGGCCAACCAAAGCAGGAGTAATGAGGCCATTCACCCTTACCTTGAACTTCCCTCATTTTATTTATTTATTCATTCATTTATTCATTTATTTTGGTCTTTTGAGACAGGGTTTCTCTGTAGCTTTGGAGCCTGTCCTGGAACTAGCTCTTGTAGACCAAGCTGGGCTCGAACTCACAAAGATCTACCTCCCGACTGCTGGGATTAAAGGCGTGCGCCACCACCGCCCAGCTAACTTTCCTCATTCTTATTTCCTTAGTCTACAAAGTATTTTGTTTGCACATCTTCCTGGAAATGTCTGTGATCCTCCCTGAAATGAGATGGAGTCTGGGATGAATGAACTAAAGCATCCTCGAACTGTGTCTTGGAAGTCAGGCCCAGGATGTGAAAGTCAGCAGACACCAGTTGCCGCTGGAGGTTTTAGAGTAAGGAAACGCACAGAGCTGTTTCCAGGGCTAGCCTGAAGTGTAAAGAGATGCACTCTGAGTTGCTGTACCTCAGGTGACATGGCTGTGGACATGGGGAGAAGGAGCCACATTTGAGATCTCCTCAGGGGTTGCCTTGGTAGGATAGAACAGTGTCTTACATGTGGTAAGAAAATAATTCAAGCTGAGCCCTTTCTCCTGACTTGTCACGCCTGGGCTTTGTAACCACACACACACACACACACACACACACACACACACACACCTAGGCACCACAGCCATGGCAAGACTTCCACTGCACTACCACTGGCAGCCAGACCAGCAGGGGTTAGGGGTTCAGGGTAGAGCATTGGAGGCGCGGCATCCTCAGAAGCATATTTTCACATGTTCTTCTATGGATGTGTGTGTGTGTGTGTGTGTGTGTCTGTCTGTCTGTCTGTCTGACTTGGGGTGTCTGACTATCTCTAGGGAGTATATGTATGTCTGTCTGTTTCTGTCTCCATGTAGTGTGTGTGTATGTAGTGTGTATGTGTATGGTATGTAGGTCTGTGTGTGATATGGATAGTGTGTGTGTATATAAGTGTATGCATTGTATGCATGTATACATGTTTGTGTGCGTGTGTGTGTGTGTGCCAGCAGAGGCTACAGGCAAGCATTAGATGTTTTCCCTCCACTTTATTTTCTGAGGCAGGGTCTCTCTGAGTCCAGAGCTTGCTGATTTGGGTAGACTGTCTGTGCTGGACTTACTGGGATTCTCTAGTGTCCTCCTCCCTGCTCTGGGAACAATAGGAGCATGCCACCGCCATACCTGTATTTCAATGTGGGTCCTGGGGGCAAAACTCAGGTCCTCGTGTTTGTGCAGCAAGCACTTCATTGTCTGAGCCATCTCCCCAATCCCAGGAACCATAGTTTCTGTTTTGTTTTGGTTGTTTTTTTTTTTAAATAAAAGAAGTTCATGGTTACTGAAGAGCCAAAGACTGGACCGAAGGGAGCGTGATCTGCTATACAGAGGAGCTGGAGAAACAAGACCATGGTTAGCAGCCACAGCCCAGGGAGATCAGGAGGCAAGCAGAGGAAAACAAGGAGTAGCTGTCAGGGTCACAAGTGTCCAGCCATCTGCACTGAGGTTTATGGTGACGTGCCATGCTCACCCGGCACCCTTGCCCACTGTAGTCAAGTGAAAAGGTCGGCGCTGCCCAGTGCCAACCACTGACTCAGGGCTGAGATCTCCAGGCACCAGCTGTGTCCACATGGCTCCACCCTGCTTGTCTGTCACCCTGGGTGGACTTTTCAAGTCCACCACCCACATGGCCTCTAGAAGCCATGATCACCACTTCTAACATGGTGGCAGATTAACAGGCACCGGGGAGTCAAACTGGACCAACAAGCCATCGCTTTGGAGTGTTGCTAAGGAGACGGGCTGGCTTTGGATAGATGCTCTGGGGGAGTCAGGACTGAGTGTGTGGATGGCAGGAATGGTATTGAGGCTGGGGTCGCAGACCATGAACCCCTGACCGTTACAGCTGTGCACCAGAAAGAACACTTGCAGGGCACGCAGCTGGTGAGGGGTGCCTCTGAACCTCCAGATCTGCAGTTGGAATAGCCCATCCCTTCAGCCCCACTTCCAGAAGCAGCTGAGCTGGCACACTCTAGCCCTTGAGAACTCCCCCTAGGAACATTGCCCGAGTCTTATAAAAATCCTAAGCAGGACAGCCACAGGGCGGAATGCTGAGGAGGTCTGCCTGCACTTTTTATGCTGAATAATTTTTGTGGAGCCAGGCATTTGGGACAGCTGTGCAGGGACCTCTGCTGGTGTTAATTGGACCTAGAGTATTCTCCGCAATCTCTGAGTTTAGGGCTTTAGTATTCCTTTCTATTGGGCGGCATTCGGTGTACATTCTGGGAAAACCATGTCTCATCATTCATCCGAAGGAACTTTGGTTGTTGTTCCTGCTAAGATTTTCAGAGCAGAATTCTTCAGGCTAACCTGTGAAGCCAACCTGAAGGCAAACATAGCATCAGTGTGTCCTAAAACCACAAAGAGTAAAAGTCAAGGAGAAAGTGATGGAGTAGTATGTGACAATCACTGGAACCTTGCCTCCTTGGGATGGAAGATGGAGGCGATGCACTCCTAGCCTTTGAGGGGTTGGGTCAGAAACTCCACAGCTGCCAGTTTGGGATATTAAAGTGTAAAGTCCCAGACTGGAGGCCACAGGGCCAAATTCCTCAGCAGACACGACTTGGCCCACACAGGCGGCTTAAGGTTTTTGAGTCCAACATCTGAAAACTTAGGAGAAAGCCGTTCTCTCCACTTGACTAGCAAGAAGGGAGGAGGGCCAACGCCAGACCACAGAGCTACATGGGGCTAGCCCCTTGCGACTGTCCCTTCCTGGTAGAAAGAGACCACTGTACAGTATCCCCAATATGAACTAAGAATTTCCATCTTATCATTAACAGATAAATCTGGTTTGGTTAATTTTTCTAGCTTTGATGGTTTGTGGACAGGAAGTGATGATAAATTGTTTTTTTTCTTGTTGTGTACAAGAAAACTTGCCTATTTTTATGTTTGGGCAAC
This sequence comes from Microtus pennsylvanicus, assembly GCF_037038515.1. Lineage (NCBI taxonomy): Eukaryota > Metazoa > Chordata > Mammalia > Rodentia > Cricetidae > Microtus > Microtus pennsylvanicus. The sequence goes on from NC_134596.1 coordinate 17,204,104, forward strand.
ATTTATATTTCTTTTGTGATTCAGTCCCCTAGTTTTTTGCCCACTATCTGATTTGGCTACTTGTCCCCTTCCTGATTGATTTCTATGTTCCGCCTTAGAAAGAAAGGAAACGGTGATTCACGCTATAACACAGACAGACCTTTAGGACTCCGTAGGAAGTAATTGCACCACTTCTGTAAGGCCCTTGTGAATCCACAGAGGGTGTGAGCAGAGCTGTCATGGGAGAAAGGGAGGTTGCTGTTTGATGAGTTGCTTCCGTTTGAGACGACAAGATGTGGGGGAGGGTGCTAGTGGTGGTAATGATAGAATTTTGTGGTTTTATTTAATGTCATGGCTCTGTGGATATACAAGAGGCTAAAGTGATAAATTTTATGTCATATATATCCAACCACAATAAAAAAAACAAGCAGGGACACATAGTAGTAACATCTACTAAGATATAGAATCGGGAAAGATCGTGCCAGATTATTTGTAAGGATGTGGAAAATTCGGAGTCTTCCTACCTTGATGGTGACAACATAAAATGGTACAACTGCTTCGGAAAACAGCCTGGAACTCCTGAAGCACTGAGTGCAGAAATAATTCTGCTAGGTATACCCCAAGGAAAATGCACAAAGGTCCATCCTAGCATTGCTCACGATGTACAGAGTTGGGGTCTTGAATGTCATCGAAATCTCTGCCAGCCGATGAGTAGATAAAGGAGATGTGGCATGTCCACATAGTGGAATATTACCTGGCAATAAAAAGGAATAAAGCATAGAATTAGTACATGACCTGGATAAACTCTGAAAACACATGCTAACTGAAGGAAGCCAAGTGTAATGAGTCTTGTGTCATGTGACACCCTAACTGCTTGAAATTTCTGGACGTGTGTAGAATCAGAAAGTAGGTTAGTGCCAATTTGGAACTCGGAGGGATGGCTGCGTGTTGGGGAAGATAGATAAGGAGTCTGGGTTTCTTGTGGAAGTGATAAAAGTGTCTTAGGGTTAGATGGTGATGACTTCATAATTGACAATATTGAAGAGACTCTTTCAATGAGTGAACGGTGAGCTGAGTCCTAGTGAGACTTCTAGAAGATGGATCTTCCACTCATTCGTGAGTGCCTTGAGCAAGCCACTAAGCCTCACAGTGCCTAAGTCTTTCCAGCTATAGTACGGGTCAACTACATTAATCATGACATGGGTTAGAACATTAAAGCGTATTTTAACAGCGTATCGACAGACTATTTAACTTCCTCTCTCCTCTCCCCGCTCCTCACCTTTCCACCCTTCCTCCCTGCCTCCCCACTCCCTCTTTCATTTATTCTTTGTCTAACAAAGAAGAAATAACCACAGTTGTCCAAGGGCAGCAGACATGGAAAGGGCGTAGATCCTGTCAGACACCACCTTCTCGATTTTAGGATCCAGAGGGCACAAGACTGTTTAAAGTCAGGATTCAGGGATGGAGGTTGTTTCCTTCAAGAGTGCTCATTCTTGGCCATGCCAAGGAGAACATCATGGGTTGCTGAGCCCCTCTGCAAACAGAAATGCCTGCTTTCAGGAGATCTCATATCCCCAGGCCAGCGTGACACACGTCAGATTCTCATTTCCTCTTCTAAAAAAACAAATATGTGAATAATATTACTTTTCAGGGAATGGTCTATGAGAACTCATAATTCTCGAGTTTAAGTGGAGAGAGGCAGAATTGAAGCCTCGTGTACAGCGACCGTAAAGGGGCCCTGTTGATTCCCCTGGGAGAGCATCCCATCCAGGCTCCTTAGGTCGCCGTTGCAACGCCTCGCTGTGCCTCCTTCACACATCTGTTTAATAAAAGCGCTCCCCTGGCTTCAGAAACTATAAAGGACACGTGTGAGAGCTGTCTGAGTGTTCTCAGAGTTGCTAGCTCCAGTCTGCCAGGAGGTGGGAGAGGAACGCAGTCCTGAGCGGATGGGAGGCTCCGGGGCTACACTGCTCCTCCAGCTACTGGTTGGTGTTAGACAGGGAGGAAGGACTCTTGGCAAGACTTGGCACATCCCCTCCCCCCAAGCCCACAGCACACATAGTGAACCAAGTCACAGGTGTCCTAGGAAAGACCTTGTCACCACAGTGAGGCAGAGCAAAGTGTTGGCTTTCTCTTAGCTGGGCATTCATTCCAGGGGACAGAAGTTCTGTGCCAGGGAAAATGGATTCACATCCCTGCAGGCTTCCCAATGTATGCTAGGTGCCTTCTAGCGGTTTGACATGCTGTTCAAATAATATTCAAATGCTGTACTGTTGCCCCATGCATGGAGGAGCCCAAAACTCAAAGGAAGTAAGATGTACTGAGCTATAGTAGCTAGTCCTCAAGCAGAGGGCTCCTGCTTCTATCTGAATCATGCAAACTTATGATGAATTAGGGGGAAATTAACTTCAGGGGACCTTGTTAACCTTGCTTCAGGATGGCCAACTTAGATGCCCTTCCCAGGAGTCCCTGGAAAGCCAGAGCTGCTCTTGACAGAACCAATGTCTACATTTTAAATAATAATTACATGGTGTCTTACGGTTTCTCTTGCTGTGAAGAGACACCATGACTATGGCAACTCTTGTAACAGAAAACATTTATTTGAGGTGGCAACTTACGGTTTCAGAGGTTTAATCCATTGTCATGCAGGCACACATGGTGCTGGCTATGTCTTGATCAAAAGACAACAGGATGTGGACCGTGACACTGAGTTATGTTTAAGCAAGAGACCTCAAAGCCCGCCCCCACAGTGGCACACTTCCTCCAACAAGGCCACACCTACTCCAACAAAGCTACTCCTCCTAATAATGCCACTTCCTTTGGGGGCCATTTTTTTTTCAAACCACCACACATGGTCATGGTAGTGTCTGTCAGGCCTGAAGCACGGCAATCTAAGAAAAAGCCTGTGAGGTGTGAACAGTAACAGTGTTTTATAAAGAAGGGACAGGCTGTAGACACTTCCTGGTCATATAGCGAGTAAGCTGATGGAGTGAGGACTTGAGTCTGGGTCCATTGGACCCAGGTACTATGTGCGAAGCTGAGGGTGTTTGGCTTCAAGACATCAGCATCTCTTGCTGTCAGATCATGCATGAGTCAAGTATACCATGGATGGAAGGATGCTTCCAAGACTAAAAAAGAGCCCCAAGATGGATGTGGCAGAGTACCCATAATCACAGCTACTTGAGGGACAGGCAGGAGGAGGACTAGCTCAAAGCCGGATTGAGAGGAGCCTTCTGGCATGTTCTCTAAGACCTGCTTCCCAATTGGCTGATCTGCATGCCTCCCATCTGCCACTTTTTTGTACCTCCTCTCTCTGTGTGTCCTTTGTCACACTCCCCTCTACACTCTGTGTGCGTGACCAGACTCTTCCAATCCTCTCGACTCTTGCCTCCAATTCCAGACTCCTTACCTGACCACACTGTCAGGCCTCAGAGTAGAGTGAGAACCAATGAGGAAGGTCTGTGGAGCTGGCTATTGTGGTGTGCAGACCAGCCTCTCTCCTTTCCCCTCACTGAGCCCTGCCCTCTTGTTGTATAATGCTACCCCTGAAGAGGTCTGAACAACGGTCTACCCACCCAAAAATAGAGAATCAACAGCAGACCAAAATACAGAAACCACCTGTGGTGGTTTGAATGAAAATGGCCCCCATAGGCTCATGGGAAGTAGCACTGTTCGGAGGTGTGGCCTTGTTGGAGGAAGTGCGTCACTGGCGATGGGCTTTGAGGTGTTCAGATGCTCAAGCCTTTGTCACACTTCGTGCTGCCTTCAGATCCACATGTAGAACTCTCAGCTCCTTCTCCAGCACCATGTCTGCCTGCATGCCACATGCTTCCCCACCATGACAATAATGGACTAAAACCTCTGAAATATAAAACAGCCCCCAATTAAATGTGTGCCTTTATAAGAGTTGCCATGGTCATGGTGTCTCTTAACAGCAATAGAAACCCTGACTAAGGTACCACCAAAGCCCAGCTTGGTGAACCAGTGAGCTCACTGGTGTTACTTACATATACATGTGAGAGGGAGTTGCTTACAGGAGCAGAATGACCCAAAGACAGCTGTGTCACCAAAGCCTACCTTAGTTATGGGTGACTTCTCCAAAAGATAGGAACCAGGAGCACAGCTGCAGGTGGCTCACAAGTCTGGAGGGTATCTCTTCTGGGGAGTTTGGCCCCTCAGAGGGTGTCTCTCAGCAGTCTTTACTGCTTGTATAACCTTGGAGAAGCCTGAGCTTTGTGTGACTGATCAGTTTTAGGAACTTCCTGAGATAAACTGTGTACTTCCTAAATCGATACAAGAAGAGAGTCTCCCTTTAGAACTAACAATCTTATGAGCTTCTCCCAAGGTAGAATGACACAGGTGCACAGGGAGAACTCCATGGGAAGACAAAGGCAGAGACTGGGGTGATGTTTCCATATGACCATAGTGCTGAAGGCCAGCCCGCCCCAAGCCTCGAGAGACCTATGTTGTAGACCTTCCATCAGATGGAGCCCACTCTGGTGACATGCAGACCTGAATGTCTTCTCTACAAAACTGAGAAAACATAATCTTCAAGGATTTTTTTGTTTGGCTTGGTTTTTATTATGTATTTATTTCAACTTTATGGTCTTTGGTGTTTTGACTACAAATACATGTAAGGATGCTGAATCCCCTGGAACTGGAGCTAGAAACAGTTGGGAGCTGCCATGTCATGTTGGGAATTGAACTCCAGTCTTCTAGAACTGAACCACCTCTCCAGCCCCCAAACTCATTAAACGACATTGAAAGCTATCTTAATAAATAATGGAATGGCTATCCATGCTCGTCTAGAGTCGGAGATGCTTTGACGAGTATTAAGATCCTGGGCACTAGGAATATGTAAGGAAGGATGAAAGAGAGACTTAAGATTGCTCATCACCCAAGGACCAAGCAGGGGCGGTTCCCTGGTATCCCCAAAAGAGCTTTCTCCTCATTTGTGTCCTAGTGAACTGTGGTGTCCAAACTGCTCAGTTGTTCTCCAATACTCTGAAGCCAACAGAGGGGTCCATTCACAAGTGACTGAAACAGTGGGGGAGTAGACAGTTTTAGAAAAACATTTTCAAGTGCCATCCTCACCCCCATTTTCCAGTGTTCCACACGATGCCATCGTCACAAGTCTGGAGGCTTCTCAGGCCATGGAGAGCAGGGAGGACCTGGTCTCGGTGTACTCCTTCAGACATTGGAAACGCCTTTGTGCAGACTGTATCAGTCAGCTGACGCTGTGTTAACAAACATCACCTTGCCTTCAAACAGTGCTAGATTCTCATGTGAAAGCAGGAAACAGAATCAGCCAACCTCATAACCACATTGAAAGCGTCCCTTGAATGCGGGTTTGGAGGGATGGCTTAGTGGTTCAGAATGCTTGGTTCACATTATGAAGATGAGAATTTGCATCTTAGCACCCACATAATAAGCTGATTGTCTCTGCAAACACCTGTAATCCCAGCTATAGGGGGAGATGCAGATAGGAAGACTGCTGGGCTTTCTGCCTTCCAACCTAGCTGAAACATTAGCATCACCCCCACCCCACCCCCTTATTCAGGAAGAGGCCCTGACCCTGAAGCATAAGGGAGAAGAGATGGAATACGATAATACCTTTTCCTGGCCTCCAAACACACACACATATATATACACTTGCACATACACATGTACGCACATAAGTATCCTCCTGGTGTTGGGACATGACCAATTTCATGTCTCCTCACGCTCCACTGAACTAAGCATGTGCTATAACAACAGATAGGTTGTGTGATCCCACTACAGGGAGGGAAGGAGGAGCTGGAATATTACGTCACCTTCTGTGGGAGTGTTGTAGCAGAAAGCTTCCTATGCCAAAGAGGCCACTGAACTAGACAACTGGTCAGGTCACCCTGTGTTCTGAAGCTGGAATTATTTCCAGAGTTGATGACAAAGCTCTCTAGATCTTTCTCTCTCACCACTCACTCACCACCAGGTTATTTTCTTCCCGTCCTTTCTCCCTCTGGGCAGGTGGGTGGCCGGTCAATGGAGCCCCTGCTCAGCAACCTGTGAGAAGGGTGTCCAACATCGGGAGGTGACTTGCGTATACCAGCTACAGAACGGGACACATGTCACTACTCGGCCCCTCTACTGCTCAGAACCCCGGCCGACCCCAGTACAGAGCTGTGAAGGCCAGGACTGCCTGTCCATCTGGGAGGCATCAGAGTGGTCAGAGGTGAGTGCTTGGGCTTGCCACTGAGGCTGAAGCCATGCAAGGGCCTGCAGGCCTTAACACAGGGCCCACTGTGGGCTGTCTGCACCAGGGTATCCCCACGCACCAAGTCCTTCCTGCCCGTGGTCAGCTCACAGGTGCACTCCAGTTACTTCCTTAAGCCCCATCTGAAACCGCAGCATAGCTAAAAACGGACAAACATATGTAATGGAGTTTTGAGGATGAATAGGTGTGCAGCACTGGGAAAGTACGATTTGATTCCATTTCTTGTACAAAGTCCTACTCAGAGATGATAGATGGACAGGTGACAGATGATAAGATAGAAAGGTAGATAGATGATAGATAGATAGATAGATAGATAGATAGATAGATAGATAGATAGATAGATGATAGGTAGATAGATAGATAGATAGATAGACATATGATTGATAGATATATAGATGATAGATAGATAGATAGATAGATAGATAGATAGATAGATAGATGATAGATAGACATATGATTGATAGATATATAGATGATAGATAGATAGATAGATAGATAGATAGATAGATAGATAGATAGGAGATAGATAGATAGATAGATAGATAGATAGATAGATAGAAGATAGATAGATAGACAGATAGATAGATAGATAGATGATAGATAGATAGATAGATAGATAGATAAGAGATAGACAGATGATAGATGATACATAGACAGACAGATGAGAGATAGATGATAGGTAGAAAGATGGATAGATAGATTGGTAGATAGATAGACAGACAGATGATAGATAGATGGATGGATAGATAGATAGATAGATAGATAGATGAATGGATAGATAGATAGACAGATGATAGATAGATAGATGATAGATAGACAGATGATAGATAGATAGATAGATAGATAGATAGATAGACAGATGATAGATAGATAGATAGATAGATAGATAGATAGATAGATAGATAGATAGATAGATAGACTGAATACCCATTGACCTTTTCATTCTCCTTTGGACATGGTTGAATTGTAGCATGGTCAAGTTGAGTAGCTGGTTTCAAAGCTTTCCCTGAAATGCCAGGGCAGCTCTTGCACTTTGCAGGAGTTAGGTGCTGGGAGGGACAGCCTTTGGTATGCAAGTCAGAGTTACAAATCTCACACTGAAAAACCTGTTGGAAAGCAGTCAAAGTCAAGGCCTAAGTTTTAAGTCAGAAGGCCAATCCTGGAAACACCATTTTTTCTTTGCTGAAGTCATCCTTCAAGGCTTTGCCTTGGCATTGCAATTATGTTGGTTGTTTGGATATAAAACAAACAGAAAATAGCTACATAAAGGGATGGACTTCTCCTGGTTCCCCAAACCTAGAGTAGTCTGGGAAACTTCAGGAGGCTGGATCCAAGACACTCTTCAGTGTGGAAAATATTTTTAAAGTTCTCTTTGATTGCCAAACATAATTATTTTGAATAAAAAAGTATTCGGGACATTTTTAATGAACAGAAAGCCTTCCATTGGCTGCTCTAAACTGAAGTTGGATTTCAGACAAATCTTAAAATGCACCTATTTAAGGACTGGAGACCTTATCCTGCCCTTTATGATATTTGATGGAAAGGGGAACATTTAAAATTGGTTGTTGTTTTTTTTCTTTATATGCACTTAGGTTTCTAGTTTCTTATTCATGGGGATTCTTCCTCAGACCTTGAGATACAGGCATGTGAATGTTCCTCCCCTCCCCCAGGCCAGGGCATCCCCAGATTTTTGACCACTTTAATCTCAAACAGGATTTGTACTTCAATCAGATAAAATCCCCAAACTCTATGGAAAAAATTAAATCCATTCTCACCTAAAGAACCAAGTCGTATTACAGCCTAGAAGACCACCTCATGGGAAGTGTGACCCAGAAAAACAGGATTTAAAGACATCGCTCCATGGTTGTCCTTCTGCATTTACCTTATCCTAACCCTGAGTCAGTGTCCACATGGGCACACCCGATGCTGCCGGCCTAGAACACGGAATCTAATCACATACACCCCTGCCCGCTTGAATTGTGCCTGAAGCTGGTATTCTGTCCCTCTGCTATAAGCCAACATGCCTACACCCCTTCTGCTAAGAACTGACTGTCATTTTCTTATGGGAGAAGAGACTTAGAAATGTATTCACCCAACAGTGTTGACCACCCTCGCCACCCACCTCCTCCCCCAGCTTCTTCATGACTTTATTGGAAGGAGGATCAAATATCAGAAAGAAATAAAAGGTTTGTGGGAGCCCTCTTTTCCTCAGCTGCTTGACCCCCATCCTGGGAGAAGTAAAGAGAGGTTGAGTATCACCCCCTCTGGGTCCTTTGCAACAGCCGTCTGCACCCGCTCTTCCTCAGGGCCCAGAGTCTCAAGGGAATGGGCTACTGACCAGAGGGTGGAGTCCAGCCTTAGCCAAGGAAACGGCTGGACAGCAGAGAGTGGCAGACTAGCGTAGGACAACACAGGAACTGGCCATGGGCAGAGGTTGGTGAGGAGCTCTGGGCGCAGGTGCCAGGACACAGACCACAAGCTCAATGGAGACATGGCCATGTGGAGAAACAGGACAAGCTCTCAGAACAGATACAGAAGGGCTCTAGCAGGCCCAAGCATGGCACTGGCAGGCCTTGTCGTCCCCCTTCCCTGTCCCTCACCGAACCGTAGATTACATCCCTAAGCCTAGCCACAAAGGTCTATTCCCTTATTTGACCACTTCCTCCTTCTGAGGCTGACTACCGAGGTCCAGGTACCAAAGTACTGAAGTCCAACCATCAGACACCCTCCTTTTGGCTACCCTAATTAACATGCCCAATCCAAACAAACCAACTCATCCTAACATGGGGTCTCCCCTTCTCCCTTTATAAACTGTCGTTTGCCTATGGGCCATATCTGCCCACACTTTGTCCAGAGGCAGTTTTCCCTTCCCTTTTTCTCCCCTCTCCTTTGTCTCCCATTCCATTTTTGTTTCTCTGGTGCAAATAAATCTTCTGTGCTGAGAACTTGGTTTTGGTGTATCCTGTGTAAACTCAGGCCCTTTCAGAAACCATCACTACAGTGACCTGGACTCAATGCAATGGCCCTGCTAGGCCAAGAGGACCAATGCCCTGAAGTCTGCTATGGAGTGGTCCCTTACATCTGAGGTCACTTTCAACTAGCTCTTTTCCAGATCCACATTGTAGTAAGGAGAGTGGCGGGCTGTGTCCCGCCACCTGGCTAGCTTAACCCCCAAAATAATTACACAGAAACTTTATTCATTTAAACACTGCCTGGCCCATTATATCTAGCGTCTTCTTGGCTAACTCTCACATCTTGCTTTAACCCATATCTAGTAATCTGTGTATCACCACGGGGTCATGGCTTACCAGGAAGATTCTAACCTACATCCATCTCAGGCCGGAGAATCATGGCGTCTGCCACATTGCCTTCTTCCCAGCATTCTGTTCTGTCTACTCTGCCCACCTAAGGGCTGCCTTATCAAAAGGCCAAGGCAGCTCCTTTATTCAACCAATGAAGTCAACACAAATATAGGATCTCCTACGCCACCACACACATATACACATGTGCTTCCCGGCAAATCCAGGTGACCACTGTGCTAAGGAATGTGTTTGCCTTTTGAAACAAGCCAGTTTAATCTCAAAGTACCACAGGAGGAAGAGTCCATACAGGACTGGAGAGATGGCTCAGTGGCTAACAACACTGGCAACTCTTGGAGAGGGTCCAGGTCCACTTTCCAGCACCCACATGGTGGCTCACAACTGGCTTTGACTCTAGTTCCAGAAGATATCATACCCTCTTCTGGACTCTGAAGACACCTTCATATATGCGGGGCACATACATGTATTCAGTCATATACACATACACATAAAATTTTAAATAAAGAAAAAGCTCACAAGAAGAAGGTAGGTAGGTACTATTTTAGGATGAACATCAGTTACACAAATGCCAAGAACAATGTTTGTCCTTTATGTGTCTGTGTGTTTTTTTTTTCTGGACATGACGAAACTTTTCAAAAGGTTAGGTCATTATCCCTCAGGCACTGCAATGGCCTGCTACACGTGATAAACTGGGCTAGCCTGAAATCTCCTCTGCAGAATGCAGCCTTAGCCTCCTCCGCTTCTGTGTGGGAAGATGGTGCTCCTCTTGGAGTCGCACATAACAAATTAAAAGAGGATGGCGGCTCTCTGAGCCGCGGTCTGTGTTCCTTCTGCCGTCTGGCTAAGGGCAGGAGACCACATCCCCTCTGCTCCCCCACCAGCTTGTCGGTCTCATCTGTTACACTCTCCCAGAGATGACATGTCCTCTCTGCCTGAGCTTCCTTCCACACTGAGAGCCATGTGAGTGCCCTCACCAGCGTGCCTTCCCACGGGGCAAGATCCAGACATATCCTAGAGCACCTAGTGTCCCCATGTCCTGTCAACTCCTCCTTGGACTCTTGTCTCTCCTTTTTTTTGTTTTGTGTTTGTTTTGCCTTTTTGTTTTTCAAGACAGGGTTTGTCTGTGTGGCCCTGACTGTCCTTGAACTCATTGTGTAGACCAAGCTGGTCTCAAATACAGAGATCCTCCTACCTCTGCCTCCCAAGTGCTGGGATTACAGGCCTGTGCCACCACTGTCTGTTTTTGTTGTTGTTGTTGTTGTTGTTGTTTTGATTTTTCGAGACAGGGTTTCTCCGTAGCTTTTGGTTCCTGTCCTGGAACTAGCTCTTGTAGACCAGGCTGGCCTCGAACTCACAGAGATCCGCCTGCCTCTGCCTCCCGAGTGCTGGGATTAAAGGCTGTTTTTTGTCATTCCTGGTTGCATGAGGACCCTGCAGTCTTGAGTTCTTGAGAGCTTGATCATCATTTGTGATCCCTTGGGCTCTGCCCAGATCCCCTCTGCAAACTGTTCCATGTCCTGTCTACTAATAAGTAAACTCTGCTATTGTGCGGAGTGTTGAGCTCTCCATTCTTAATATCCACACTGAAATCCCAAGCTTGTCTTAGGAGAAACACCCATGGCTTCTAGCTCTTGCCCCCTTTTTGATCAAGGTCTTTGCCTTGTGTATCTAGAGGCCAGGTGGCTCAGATTTGCTGTCAGAACCCCACTTGGCTCCAGCTGGCCCCTGCTTCTTCTGCCAGCTCATGTGAGGTTTGCCCTTTCAACTCCTGCCCTGAGTTGATCTTTTAGACCTGGCAGCTGGCCATTAAATTCCGTTCCCCTCATTTGACCACCTAGGTACCATGAGTTCTTCTGAGTCCCGTCTATCCATTACTGGCCACCTGGCTAGGGTCCCCTGAGGGAATAACAAGACTGAAGACCACGAGCATTTAAGAATGGCTTGTGTCACATCATCTTGTCTGCTTCTCCACGTGGGCCTGGTACACAGTGGGGAATTCACAGTGATGTTAATGGACTTGAGCTGAACTAGAATGTACCAAGCACCCCTGCTGTGTCTTGCAGTGCTCTGCCAACTGTGGCAAAGGGACCCAGAAGCGAACTGTGACCTGCACCAACTCTCAAGGGAAATGTGACGCGTCCACAAGGCCGAAAGCAGAGGAGGCGTGTGAGGACTACTCCAGCTGCTATGAGTGGAAAACCGGGGGCTGGTCTAAGGTGAGAATAGCGTGCTGGGTTCCCATCCCGCCACGGCAGTGTGAGCTAGCACGAGCTCATAATGAGGCAAGTTCACTTTCTTACCCCACCCCTCAGAACTGTACTCGCTGTTGACCCTGCTTGCTTCTTCCCTGCTCTTTCCAGCCAGTCAGCAGTGTTTCAGCTTGCTGGGAGCATCCCACTACAATAGGTGCAATTTGGAAGCAAATCAAATGCAGCCCAAAGTGTATAGTTGGTGTTCCTCAGCAGCCCAGCTTCCCCTTACAGCATGCTGGTGGTACCCCAGCAAACTACCTTGAGCCTATCCACATAGCTACCCATCAGGAAAGCCTCGCAACCTAGGAGCTGGGTTGAGCAAACCCATTTCAAGGCCTAAGAAGTACCATTTATTTGGTAAACAGCAGCCTAGAGGCTACAGGGTAGAGAAAGCAGGAGTCCTTCGAGATGTCAAAGAGCTGGGGAAAGTTAAAATGGCAATTGAATGTTTCTTAAAATAATGTTTCTTTGTCAAAACCGTGTGTGTACAGTTTCTCTTGTAACCCCAGAGCTGGGGAAGTGGCAATCCAAGGATCCTTGAGGCCTGTTGCCAATCAACCCACCTCACCAAATCAATGCATTCCATGTCAGTGAGAAACCTGACCAATGAGAAATATGGATGACAGATGAAGAACCCATATCTAAGGTTGTCCTCTGGCACCTACATCCTTGCACACCTGTATACACACCTGTATACTGTACCAAGGCTCTCCGGTATCATTTTTTATTTTATTCCTTGCTGTTTGAGCCATAGTAGCTTTGAATGATTCATATTTACCGAGGACTAAGGACTGAGGCCTGTGTAAGGACTAGTTTGTAGATTGTCCCAAGAGCGTTGTTGCAGAGACACTTGGTATCTCATAAATGCAGAGTATATTTGCGTCTTCATGGTCTCAGCAACTGAAACCCTCTAGACACTTTCGGAGTCTCCACCCAAGGATCCCAGAAGCAGCTGCAATCACTTGACCTGCACAGTCAGTGCAGTAAACATTTCAGAGTCTGTTGCTAATGTCTAAAACTGTTTTAGAATGGTTCCTGAAATTTTGGATTTGGGTCTTACTTTAAAACATGGCAATACGTCCCAGGCAGGCAGTTTGGCTCTGCATCTGGCAATGGCCTGTCTACTGGAACGCTGTACCTCCAGATTCTGGTACCTGCAGAAATGTCCATGCTCTCAATGTTGTCCCCAGCCTACATCAGAGCACAGACCCTCCAAAGGCTTCCAGTGCTGAATAACCAACCCAGTGTCACCTGCCTGTGGACAACCGTAAATTTGGAGACCAAAAGACCTTCCTTAGCAAATTCTGACCAAAGAAATAGAATTAAGGCCATCAGTCCACCACCCCACCCCCAAACAAAATCAATACAACCCCAAGATGAATCTCAAACAGAAGAAATTGAACATCAAAGCCATGGAAAAAGAACTCTGCTACCCTTAGAAGCTATGCTCACTGAGTGGAAACAGCAAGTGATAGGTTCAGGGCCCCGACTCCACGTGTGTGTCTCACTTTCCCTCATCTTTGGTCCGTATCTCCAAGATGAGGATCACGAAGGCTGTCTCGGCCTCTTCCTCAAAGATGCTCATGCATTCTGAGGTGTAGATGAGGACACTCTTAGACAACTAAGCTCAACTGCCTAAAACATGTCACTCAGTTCACCCCAGGTCCCAAGACTCTTCTCACCAATTTGACCTGGCCTCATTAGTCAGACTATGCAGACCCAGCCTGGCCACAGGGAGTCTTGGGCATGATGCAGAGTGAGTTCTGGGTTATACAAGCCCATCTACATTGAGGAATACAATGCAGATGTTTCTTTGCTTTGAACCTGTGTCTAACATCCCATTATTCTCCGGCCTAAAAAAATAACTTTAGGAGAATGTTTGAGGCCCTTAAAGAGGAAATGAAAAATTCCCTCAAATAAATGGAGGAAAAGACAAACAAAAAATGAAAGAAAGCCGGGCGGTGGTGGCGCACGCCTGTAATCCCAGCACTTGGGAGGCAGAGACAGGCGGATCTTTGAGTTCGAGGCCAGCCTGGTCTACCAAGGGAGTTCCAGGACAGGCTCCAAAGCTACAGAGAAACCCTGTCTCGAAAAACCAAAAAAAAAAAAAAATGAAAGAAATTAATAAATCCCTTAAGGAACACCAAGAAAAAGCAATCAAACAGATGAAAGAAACTATTAAAGAAAACTGAAATGGAGACAAAAAAACACAAACTGAGGGAATTCTGGAAATGGAAATTGTGAGAAAATGACCAGGAACCACAAATGCAAGCATAAACAACAAAATATTAGAGATGGAAGAGAGAATCTCAAGCACTGAAGATACAATAGAGGATATAGACTCATCAATCAGAGAAAACATTAAATCTAACAAAAGCTTAACAAAATATTCAGGAAATATGGGACATCATGAAAAGACCAAACCTAAGAATAAAAGGGAGAACAGAAGGAGAAGTCTAACTCAAAAGCACAGAAAATATATTCAACAAAATCATAGAAGAAAACTTTCCCAAACTAACGAAAGATTTGCATATGAAGATACAAGAAGCTTACAGAACACCAAATAGACTGTATCAAAAAAAAAATCCCCTCGCCACATAATAATCAAGAGTGAGGATCTATAGAATATACTGACCTCTGCAGATGTTGGACATTGTACAGGTTGAGTGGCTATGTGTGTTTGTGACAGAATCAGCCACCCCAACTCGGCCACAGCAGATCTGGCCAGTGCACCATCAGCTTAGAGGCCTAAGGATTTAACTCCATGCACCAAGTCAGGTCTCACAGAAGGTTTGCTCTGCATGAGAGCAAAACCCAGAGATGCACAATTGCAAGTGTGCATGTGTGCACAGGGTGTGCTGGGAGCAAGGTGGCCCTGAAGGAGCATGGAAGTCATTCAAGAGTCACCTCCAAGCTGCTTACTCCACCACCTTCTCTGAACAGCCCCCATCCAGGTAGAAATGTGCCCATGGCTTTCCTTTTCTGGCTTTTTTGAGAAAGAAATGTAAACAGAGACTGTGCTTTCATTTCCTGGCCACCGAGACCCAAATAATCACACAGAAACTATATTAATTACAACAGTTTGGCCCATGGCTCAGGCATATTTTTAGCAGGCCCTTACATCTTAAATTAACCTAGTTTTATTAATCTATGTATTGCGGTGAGGCTGTGGCTTACTGGTAATGTTCTGGCATCTTTCTCCTTCAGCAGCTACATGGGCGTCTGCCTGACTCTGCCTTCTTTCCTCCTCTATCTCTACTTGGATTTCCTGCCTTGCTATATTCTGCCCTGCCATAGGCCAAAGTAGATTCTTTATTAACCAATGGCCATAAAACATATTCACAGTATACAGAGGGGAATCCCACATTAATAGAATTCCCCCAGGGGCCCCTGAACTCCCTCTCCAAGTTACTGGAACTATGAATGTGGGTGCCCTGGGATGGACCCTCCCCATGGGTTTTCTGTTGTTCACACTGGACCTGTTTTAGGACTGCAGTGTCCTCTCTACCACCCCACTTTGCAGAGAGTATTGCTGGTTTGCCGGTGGAGTCTGCTGCATTTTCAAACCAATTGCTGTGGACTATTTTCCTGTGACTAGTAAGCAAGCCACCTACATGGGAATTAGAAGACTAGTAGTCTGGGCCCCCATAATTGGTGGGAGGCAACGCCTGCACAGCCAGTACAGAGAGGAGGCTGGGACTGAGGCTCTCAGAAGGTATGCCTTCCTACCTGTGCAGTCTCAGGCCACTCCCACCCAAGAGCTGTGAGAACAGTAAGCCTCTCCCAGATCAACAGAAGAAACCACATACTTATCGATGCTGTCCCAAGGGTTGGCACCTATGTGTACACGAGGGTGAAGTGAAAGCACCCATCTAGACAGCTCTGGCAGCAAAAGGAAAGGTTTGCTGGGGAACCAAAACTGCCAGGCTGTGCAGAGAGAAGAGAAGTTGGACAAAGCCTTGCCAGTCTTAAGAAGCTATGTTGTGGTGGGAGGTGTGCAAGCAGAAACAGCCTGGGAAGTAGAGAAGTTGTGTGAGGGAGGGACCATTGGCCGAGATGGCCTGGGTGATAGCGTCGAGACTTTGACCTGGGCAGGCTTGTTTAAGTTAGTAGGGGACTAGATGCCCCATTACCAGAGATGGTTAGCTATGGGGGTGAAGGGGTAGATGAGGGAAGTAATGGCACCTTCTAACAATCAGAAACCTGCTTCACAAGATTTCTGACAAATTCCAAGTTTAGGTGGTAACCTTTCTGTTGACCCAGTCATAGTCCAGCCTGAGCTGAGTTCAGACTGACATTTAGGACGCTGTCAGCAGGGCTATCATTGTAGGGGCCCACTTTGGACCTAATGTTCCAGTCTTTTGTTGATAGTAAGGGACAACTGTAGTCTTCTAGCTACTTCTGGCTAAATGGGGACATACAGCGAGTGGGGGGGGGGCATCGTCTTAAGAAGGCTGGAACACCAGTCAATGGTGGGGAGGCAGACAGGCAAACTCGGGTAGGAGACCAGGAGAAAATGTTAGAAGCATCTGGCTTACTGACCTTTGGGTTATTTTTACCATTTCTCTCCTGAAAGATCCTGAAGAAACCGGGAACAATCATTATTACAAGAAATATGGATATCAGTGGGCCAAGGAGCTGAAGGATTTAGGGGCTCCATCCAAGGAAAACCAAAGGGCTCCATGAACAGATAAGAGAGATTCTGCTGCAAACAGGCTTAGCTGCAGTGGGAGGAGGCCCGGGAGGGCAAGGTTTAGCATGGCTGGATATATTATAGAAACTCTTCCATCTGTCTGTTGGCTGACAGAAATTAGAAAGCTCTCACAGAATATTGGGATCTAAGGTAGCGTTAGGTGGCCAATTTAGGTTGTTATCTAAGGGGTACTATTTCCCATAGCTGAGGGAGAGAAAAAATAAATAAAATAAATGAGACCCAATGGCTAATTTGTCTTCAAGCATTCTTGAGACAGAGCAAGGTTCGAGTGAATTGGTTCAAACTAGTCCCAGGCCTGTCGGCACAGGGATTGGGAACCAGGGCTCAGTAACCCAAGGGACAACAGTCCAAGACAAGAAACAAGACGAGTCCTCAGCCATGAGGAATTTCCAGAGACAAATGTCAGCTAAAGCTGACCTGGAGGAGGGGACCTTACCGATTATAGTTGGTACCATTTGTGCACAATGATGTGGCAGACAGCAAATTGGAAGGTGTTCAGGGTCCAGGATCCCCACGTGTCTCAGCCCATTTTCCCATGGGCTGAAGGGAACAAGGAGAGAGCCTGGCTGAGTCATGCACCAATGTTATGATTTATGTGAGTGACCCTGGTAGGTCCCATCCATGGTGGGTGTGGGACCACAGCAGGTAAGGGATAGACAGATACGCTATGCAGAGAGAACTTGGGCATGGAGAGTTTGTTTAATGGGTGTTGGGAGGATAACGAGTGGTATGGGAGGAAAGAGAGAAGGTGAGGGGCACAGAGACAACTGACCCAAGCTAGTAGGAACTCAATAACTCTGGATTAACTGACTGGATTAATATCTAGGAAACCTACATAGGATAAAGCTAGGCTCTCTGAATGTGGGTGACAGTTCTGTAACTTGGGCAGTTTATGGGGCCACAGCAGTGGCACCAGGTGTTAGGAATTTTTCCTAATGTGAGCTCTCTGCCGACACAAAATCCCAATCAAGCCAAATTAAGAAATATCCAGGTTTAATGGGATTCTTGCACTCTCGGGAGGCCCCAAAGGGGGAACAGGGAGGCTGCTGCGAATGCAACCACTGGGAGGAAGGAAAAAAGACCACATGATCCTCTTTTGGGAGTTCACTTAAATACCCTGTGGGAGTGGGCCTGACCCCCCCCCCAGGGGTCGGGACCTGGCATGCTGGGATTTGGAGTCCAGACCAATACAATTCTCAGGCCTGGAGGCTAGGATAGATGCAAGGGGCTGGGGTCTATGCTCCCAACTGAACACCAGGATTTATCCCTAGTGCATGAACTGGATTTTTAGAGCCCATTCCCTATGAAGGGATACCGTGCTCAACTTCCATAAATGGGGGAGGGGCTTGGTCTTGTCTTGTCTTGATCTGTCAGACTTTGTTGACTCCCCACGGGAGGTCTTACCCTTCCTGAGGAGTAGATGGGAGAGTTGGTGGAGGGGAGAGTAGGAGAAAGAGAGGGACAGGGGGACTGTGGTTGGTATGTAAAATGGAGAACAAAAAACACTTTTAAATAAAAATATTTTAAAAAGAAATCACGGTACAAAACGAAGCAGAGATATTAAAAAAAAACACTGTGGTGAGAGAAAAGGGAAGGGCAGAGTTGTGGTACAGATGAAACAAGTGCAGGATCTACTCTTTGTCCTTGGAATTCTGTCCTTCTGGCTTCGTTTTCTACCATTGTTAGAAAGGAAGGAAGGAAGGAAGGAAGGAAGGAAGGAAGGAAGGAAGGAAGGAAGGAAGGAAGGAAGGAAGGAAGGAAGGACAAGTCCTTTCAAAATTACCCTTGGAGCGTAAAGAATAGTAAAAAGTAGTCTTTAGGGGCTGGAGAGATGGCTCAGAGGTTAAGAGCACTGACTGCTCTTCCAGAGGTCCTGAGTTCAATTCCCAGCAACCACATGGTGGCTCACAGCCATCTATAATGAGATCTGGTGCCCTCTTCTGGCTAGCAAACAGACAGACAGAAAGAACACTGTATACATAATAAATAAATAAATCTTTTAAAAAAAAGTAGTCTTTAAAGTCGGTAACAACAGCATGGTAGTTCTGAACTTTCTTTTTTTGTTGAAACCTGATTATGAGTCCACCTGTCCTCAGCAGAAAGCCTGTTAGCACCAGGGAGATGCAAGGCCTGCCTGACTTTTGCACTTGAAACCAAGTATGGGTAGGCACCTGGGACAGGTAACTGAGCCTCCGTTTTGAGGTTTTTTTTTATTCAAAAGACTTGGGTAAGGCTAGGTTTTACTAGAGTGAAAAGGAACTATGGACCTTGTAGCTTCCAAATCAATTAAAATGGCAAAGACTTACCCAGTAACCTAAACAGTTAACCTGGACTCCTGTGTGGTAATCTTGACGGGTGTGTGTCTTTGGCTGCCAGGCCCAGAAGATCTGAGAGATTTTTCTGTAGAGGAGGAACTTGGGGGCCTGACCTACCTTGGCAAGGCAAAGGGGCACAGTTGACCCTCCAGTGCCCAGCCAGTTCACAGCTTGTGCAGGCTCCTGGGGGTGGCTGAGGTGAAGGGAAGTTCTCTGCTCAGTGGCAGGTATTGCCACATTTGGAGCAGGCTCCTGGTAAAATCCACTGGTACCCTGTCTTCTCTGGAGATAGCCTCAGCTGCTGCCAGAAGCTGGTATCTCTGTCTTGAGAAGCCTTTTCCATCTTTCCCTGCCTCTCCTTCCCATTAAACACCTTAAATGCCATATTCGAATCTGTCTGAGGGTTTGAGGACTGTCACCTTGCCTCTTAAGTTCTTTATTTTAATATACCTGATTTTGAATATCATTTACATTAAGCAAGCTTTAAGTTTACTTTAAACTTGTTTTCAGTTTCTTGCCTCAGGCTTAACTTTAACAGCATATACAGAAGACTGTATAATGGGGGAAATGATTTGGTCTTTCTCTCCAAGCTTGTCCCTCTAAATAAATTACATAAATACTTAGCATAACTACAAACATAGTTCTGAGTACATTAAAGAATTTGATCACTTATAAGGTGACTGACCATTAACTTGTATGTTTTAATTATCTTTAGCAGTTTATAATGATTTCCTAATTTTATACCTGTTACATTTGTGTCTTAGAATTTATGAATTTTGAATAGAAAAAAAACCTTAATATCAAAGTAAACCTTAAACCATAAATACATTCCATGGAGATACTGGGAACATCATTTTCCTGATTCTTTTATAATCTACTTTTTACAAAATATCATTTTTTATGACTCAGTTTTTCCAAATAGCTAAAGATTAACAACATTAGGAAAGACAAGAATGATTAGACACTTATTTTTAAGTCAGTTTTTGTTAACCTGAATAGACCATTATAACCTTAGGAATATATAAACCTTATCCAAAATATCATAGAGGTGTGATGTAACTATATTTAGCCATCAGTAACTCCTATTGGAAATGGCTTACCTCCTAGCTGTTCTCAAAAACAAAATGTCTTTTCACTGGGCTTTTCTGTTTTGTTTTCTTTCTCCCTGTCACAGAGTCAGGTGGCTATCTTGGCCCAGAACAAAGACTTTGGCAACAACATGCATGGATCTAAAGTGGGCATCTCCAGGGCCAGCTTTTTAGTAGACTAAAACAGCATGTGACAACTTTTCCAATATTATTCGTACACAATAGACATTTGAATCTCTGTAAGACTGAACCCAGTGATCAGACGGAGGTCTGAGAGCAGAGGGCAAAGACAGTTAAAGAAAGTGAGAGGGGAGAACAAAGAAGGCTTAGAGATGAGAGTTTCTGGATCATCTGTTTGTGCATGACAGAAGTTGTCGCAATCTGCGAGAATTTGGAAATCGAATGTGCCATTTCCTGGCCACTGAGACTCTCAAGCTTGTGTCAAGCCATATTTTCAGTAAAATGAAGACAATGAGACTTAACAATATCTCAGTCCAAGGAGGGGAAAAGATTAAAGAAGGCAGGGGAGAGGAGTCCAATAGTCTAAGCCTGAATGAGAAGAGCCCATGGTTACCTAGAGGAAGGGAATAGCCCTTGAAGAAAAGGTGGCAATAAAGAATCTGCCGGACCAAAGCAAATAGGAGGTAGATGAGACTTACCATAAGTAGGAGTCCCGCCAGAAGGAGGATCCCAAAGGACAAAAGCATTGGGAGGGAGACACTGTAAGGGGTGAGTGCCATAGAACACTGTCGAAATCCCGGAGGGTATCCCCAGAGGATGGAGATTTGTCAGTGAGATGCCCAGGATCTCAGGGGAGGGGCATCCCTTGCCATGTGATGGGTGCCCAGGAGTGCATGGCAACTTCCCATGAGCAAGAAAGAGAGCAGACAGCTGTGAGAGGACAACCACCCGAGTAGGCAGGAAGAAACGGGGAGGGATAACAGGTGGAGAAGAGAAGCAGCTGAAGTGGTAGGCTCTACCGTTTAGACCGAATATGGTAAGTGACAGAAGCCAGCACAGACGAACGATACAAGCCCAGGAGAATCAAATAGCAGTTTGTTTCAGTGAGGAGGAACCAGGACTAGGGAAGGGGGGCAGGCAGTACCTCCCAGGTGTCGGTACTAAATGTAACAAGGGCACAGTGAAACTACCAAACAAGCCCACTCCCTAGGTAGAAAGAAAGGTTTGTTGAGGCGTCAAAACAGCCAGGCTTTGTCTCTTAGGGACAGAGAACAGCAGAAGGTGGGGAAAGCCTTCCCAGTTTTGAGGACATCAGAACATAAAGGGACATAGAGTAGTGACTTTGATCTATTACAGGTTTGCTTGAGTTAACAGGGAGCTAGGTCTAGAGGTCCCGTTGTCAGACGCAGTTGCAGAGTGGTGGTGGCAGGGGGTTGGCTTTTCCTGACAAACAGAAACCTGCTTCACAAGGTTTTCGAGGAATGCTGTTTAAGTGGGTAACCTTTCTGTTTACCCAGCCAGAGTTCAACCTGAGTTTGAACCCAGACTGTCGTATAGGACATTGTCAACTGCGCTGCCATTGGGGAGCCACTTTGAACCTAATACTCTATACCTGTATAACACTGTTGGGAGTAACTGGAGCCCTCAATGCTCAGAGCCTGAGAGAACTGAGCAAGGATCTCTGTCTATCATCCTGACTCCAACAAGCAGCCAACCCTTCGCTAGAGTCATGTACAAGGAACACAATCATATTCCCCTCCCTGCCATTGGTACTGCCATTGCTCTGACCTGCTCTGTCTACCTCCGAGGACACAATAGAACTTTCTAGTTCCAATAATTCATTGCACCCCATTAAATGCAGAGCCTGTGTTCAGCCTGGAGGTGTGGGACACTGAAACTGGGACAAGGGTCAGTTCTTTAGTATGACTGCGAATCTAAAGTTGAAATGTTTCCTAGTCAAGATCACACATGTCCTTCAACCACTGAAACGGTGAGACTTTCCCCGTGAGAAATGAACTGCTGCAAAGGGATTAGAATGGGTGGTGTTTTAAAAGGAGTGAGGGACAGGGAGAGAGGGGGAGGGAGGACAGGTGGGCTAAGAGAGGAGCCAAGAAGTCAGGAGCAAGCCGGGAGACCAAGAGATCAGAATAGCCAAAATGGCAGGGTTAAATAGGTATCAGAGGAGCTGGGGGAAAGGGCCCAGTGCAGTCCCTGGGCTGGAGAGTTTAGGGTAGGGTGGAAGATGCTAGGGTGATTCTGTAATAGGCAGAGACTGAGGAAGGGTGGTGACCAGAGTCCACTTTTGCTATGTTAAATAGGCACCTCAGTTAGCCATTTGTCCTGAGTCTGAGATCTAACTAACACAGGTGAAATCTGACCTCTCCTACCAAAAAGATCAAAATGACAATTGACCTCCTGGTAGCTGTTAAGTACCCTTAGAAGGAGCTGGTCTGACTTACAGGGCCTCTAAAACACCCCAAGGGAACCTTCTCCACCAGTCTGCGAGTAGCCTGGGCTCCTCCTGTCTGCGAGATGGAAATGGTAGCACAGAACGCACAACGTGCAGAACGTATCTCTGAGCAGTGTCTTTGTTAGGGTTTCTAGTACTTCAATGAAACAGTATGACCAAAAAGCAAGTCAGGGAGGAAAGGGTTTATCTGGCTCAGGCTTGCATAGCACAGTTCATCATCCAAGAAAGCCAGGACAAGAATTCATGCAGGGCGGGGACCTAGAGGCAGGAGCCGATGCAGAAGCCATGGAGGGGTGCTGCTTACTGGCTCGCTCAGCTTTCTTATAGAACCCAGGACCACCAGCCCAGGGATGGGACCACCCACCATGGACTGAGCCCACCCCTATAAGTCACTAAAGAAAATGCCTTACATCCAGATCTTATGGGGCCATTTTTTTCAAGTAGGGCTCCCTCCTTTGCAATAACTCTAGTTTGTGTCAAGTTGACAAAGACTAGCCAGCACAAGCAGTGAGCCGAGGAGGAAGAAGAAAAGCCCATGCCGTCATGGTCACGCAAGCACGGTGGTCAGGATGCTCCCATGGAGCTGTTGGACACTTTGCTGTGCTCTTGACAGGGTGATGAGGGCTGGAGTGCCATGGTCTTAAAAAGTAGCCAACCATGTCATGTGAAGGGTGCTCCCAGAAAGCTCTTCTGCCCCATGCCACTTCAGAGCCTCTGTTTGCATTCGGTGCCATCACCACTGGCTGTGAGCCTGTGACCACATTACTGTGACTCTCAGCCAGCCCTGCCTAAGCCACTGATTGGCAGTGGATGACATGCTCACCCACCAAGATGCAAATAGCAGGCTGCTCCGTGTGCTGCCTAGGCCTCCTGGCCAGCACAAGGGTCTGCTAAGCCCCAAGAGCAGCATGAAGTCAGTACCATGTAATCCTGAGTGCCCCTGCCTTGGGGAGTCCCACATGAGGTGCTGGTGGGAGGTCATATTCATTTGGGTGGAATCCATGAGAAAGTGCATCCACTCATGTGACCCGTTTGACTCTCACAATCCTCTGTCCCAGTCTTCTACATGAGGAAATAGAGGTTCACCTTAGTTCCTAGCCTGTCTGCAGCTTTTCCTGGGGAACCATGGCTCGGCACTCAGGATGGAGAAGAAAGGGATGATGGGAATCTTCTGCCCTTAAGGGAGGGACTGAGAGCCACCCTTGCAGACTCCACCATGCCAATCCTCTGAGGATGCCCAGCCTGTTTGAGAAAGGCCGCTTGTTCATCCCGGCTGCCCAGAACCAAAATAATCACACAGAAACTATATTATTTAAATCACTGCTTGGCCCATTTGCTCTAGCTTCTTATTGGCCAACTCCTACATCTTCATTTAACCCATCTCCATTAATCTGTGTATCACCACATGGCAGTGGTAAAGTTCTGGCATCTGTCTCCGGCGGAGCTACATGGCTTCTCTCTTTGCCTCCTTTCTCCCAGCATTCAGTTTAGTTTTCCCCGCCTATCTAAGTTCTGCCCTCTCAACAGGCCAAGGCAGTTTCTTTATTCACTAATGGTGTTCACAGCTTACAGAGGGGACTCCCACATCACCAGCCCTTGCAGATAGATCATTAGTGGGTGTCGTGCTCTCTGGCTCTCTGGCTATAAAGACCAACCTGAATCAGGGCTGTCAGGTTGCAAACTCAGAGGAAGGAGAGGCTCTGGACACCAAGCCAAGACTGCGTGAAAGCGGGAAGGAGTGTGTGCGTACGTGCATGCTTGAGTCTAACTTTTCCTTCCATGTCAGAGTTAGCAAGGTTATCGTGGAGGTTTTTTTTATTGTCCAGACCAGCTCTTTCTGGTTTCAACAGCTGCCCAGGTTTGTTCTGTCTCTGCCAAGTCTGGAGGGAAAACTGTCAGGAAAGGCCTTGAGGAACCAATGACATTTCACCAGCCAGGTACCTTTCTGACCAACAGAACTTGGAGCTACTGTGGGGGTTCCTTCTCCACGTCTCCTATGAACCCACCAGAGGCAGGCTGGCTTTCAGATTCCCTCAAAAGGCTAGGAGTGCTTTCCTGCTGCCCTGGGAGCTCTTTCCTGCCTCAGTCTACCCAGTCCCAGTACAGGCAGGGTAGCCTGATCTGAACTCCTCTACCCCCCCCCCAAAAAACAGTTCCCACAGGACACCTTTTCTCTCATAGGATTCTTGTAACATATTTTTATAATTAAATCCTGAAAACATCCCATTAGAATTTAGTGTTTACATTTTCTTACAGCTGAGAACGGGCAATTCCTTCTTGCCAGGAGGGTGTCTTAGGGCAGAGCTTCTGGGCAGCAATGGGAGGAGGGGGCTGGCTCCTCCTGCTGGGGGTGTTCAAGTCGCAAGTCTGGAATCATAAGGCTCAAGGCTCACACCTGCTATGAAGGTGCCCCTCGTCTCCTACAGACGATCAGCCACTGTGCTCCAAGCACTGCACTGACCACGTGACTGTTAACGTGAGAACTAGACCATCGGTAAGCCCAGGGCACAGTAACAGGCAGATCCTGCTTATAATGGCTATTATAATTACTGTTATTTGAGAGACGCCAGGCGATGCTACTGCTGCGTCACAAGGGCCCGACATCCCGTTTCCTCCTGTTTGCATAAACTTCTCCAACCAGGGAACAATCTCTTTTTCCTAGTCACTTGGTAATTTGCTTTTAAGAGCATATGAGAAAATCCAAGTTTAATCTCTGTTTTTGTACTTCCTGAGTCTACATCCTGACTGGTTTTAGTGTAGGTGGGGTGTTGTTAGTTTCTTGGTTGCTTTTTTTTTATTTTTTGTTTTGTTTTTGTGCTGCTGCGAATGAAGCTGTAAACCAGGGTCTCTTCCTGCACCTAAGGAAGTGCTCAACCACTGAACCACGGAAAATCTTTATTTCCACACTGTTTTTCCCCCAGGGCACCTCTGCCTCAGGTGTCTTTGATTTTGATTCTCCCTCCCTTGTTGCTCAAGCAAAGGGTGCTGGGGCTGCACGGTCACCAGGCAGAATACAAAGGGTTTTATAGGTATTTGCTCCCAAAGGACAGGGAGGAGAGCATCTTTTACTTAGCCTGACATAAGCTTTCCTTCATGAATTTATGGCGGGTTTACTTCTGTCTGGGCTGAGTCTTAGGGAGCCACAGTAAAAGCTGATGGACGGAGCCCCTTTACAGAAGGGGTGGGGGGCAGCCATGAGAGAGCTTCAGACAAGACCAGATCTGTTTGTATAGATGTGTTTGCTTAGGCTGTAAAAGCCTGAAGAATGGCTTCCCAGCAAGGCTCCAGGGCAGACTCCGATGCTATCAGGAGACACTGTCAACTCCTCACTCTTTAATTAGGGCTGGGGCCTCAGGGGAGGCCACAGAATGGAATTCACAGTATGCCTCTGTTCTCTGTAACTCGAGCCTGGGGTCCCAGAAAGGTGCCACGCAAAAACAGTCCCTTTTCCGCCAAGTGTGCTCCTGGAGATCTGGCTGCCAGATCAACCCTGAGCTAGATTCTAGTGACAGGGTAGCAGCCTGACAAATTAAAGAGAGCCACCTCCTGGTGTGCCTCCTGCAGCCTCCTGCAGCCTCCTGGTGTGCCTGCGCAGCCTCCTGGTGTGTCTGCTGCAGCCCCCTGGTGTGCCTGCGCAGCCTCCTGGTGTGCCTCCTGCAGCCTCCTGGTGTGCCTCCCTCAACCTCCTGCCGCCTCCTGGTGTGCCTGCGCAGCCTCCTGGTGTGTCTGCTGCAGCCTCCTGCAGCCTCCTGGTGTGCCTCCTGCAGCCTACTGGTGTGTCTGCTGCAGCCTCCTGCAGCCTCCTGGTGTGCCTCCCTCAACCTCCTGCAGCCTCCTGGTGTGTCTGCTGCAGCCTCCTGCAGCCTCCTGGTGTGCCTCCTGCAGCCTACTGGTGTGCCTGCGCAGCCTCCTGGTGGGTCTGCTGCAGCCCCCTGGTGTGCCTGCTGCAGCCTCCTGGTGTGCCTGCTGCAGCCCCCTGGTGTGCCTCCTGCAGCCTCCTGGTGTGCCTGCGCAGCCTCCTGGTGTGCCTCCCTCAACCTCCTGCAGCCTCCTGGTGTGCCTGTGCAGCCTCCTGGTGTGCCTCCCTCAACCTCCTGCAGCCTCCTGGTGTGCCTCCTGCAGCCTCCTGCAGCCTCCTGCAGCCCCCTGGTGTGTCTGCTGCAGCCTCCTGGTGTGTCTGCTGCAGCCCCCTGGTGTGCCTCCCTCAACCTCCTGGTGTGCCTCCTGCAGCCCCCTGGTGTGCCTCCTGCAGCCTCCTGGTGTGTCTGCTGCAGCCTCCTGGTGTGCCTCCTGCAGCCTCCTGGTGTGCCTCCTGCAGCCTCCTGGTGTGCCTCCTGCAGCCTCCTGGTGTGCCTCCTGCAGCCTCCTGGTGTGCCTCCTGCAGCCTCCTGGTGTGCCTCCTGCAGCTTCCTGGTGTGCCTCCTGCAGCTTATTTTATCCTCAGTCACACCTTTGCTGTTAATAGTGATAACTCTTCCCATGTTTATCGAGGCCCGTCATTTCCCAGACTTCTGCAGGGTGCCGGCAGGCTCACCTCCCACCAGCCACTCCCTAATATGATAAACTCAACCCAACGGCCTTTCCAACAAGACTGTGTGCTGTGTGACTCAGGCTAGGGGCAGGCTCAAACCGAAACGCAGCCAGTGCAGAAGGATCGTCAGTGGGAATTAATTCTCCGCTCTTATTTCCTGAGAAGTCCTTAGTGTGGGATACTAAAGCCCACATGCCATAGCAGGCCTATGAGGTCAGAGGAAACTTAGGGAGGAACTTAGTTCTCTCCTTGTACTTAGCCAGAGCACCTTGACCTGCTGAGCCATCCCGCTAGCCCCAATTATTTAAACTTGTGTGTTAGGCATCTGGATTTATGTAGTAATATGGGGAGCGGGGCTGGGCTGCGTCCCCAACACCCCAAGCCGCCTGCCCTGCCCGGCTAGCTTATGCCCCGAAATAATTACACAGACACTGTATTCATTTAAACACTGCTTTGGCCCTTAGCTCTAGCCCTTACTGGCTAATTCTCACATATTAATTTAGCCCATTTCTAATCATCTGTGTAGCGCCCCTAGGTGCGCTTACCGGGAAGATTCTAGCCTAAGTCCATCCTGGGTTGGAGCTTCATAGCGTGCGTCTTCCCTGGAGCGGGCAGCATGGCGTCTCTCCTGCGTCTGCTCCGGAGAGCGGAGCTGTGGAGTCTGACCTCACTTCCTCTTCCTCCCAGCCTTCCCTTCTGTTTACTCCACCCACCTAAGGGTGGGCCTATCAAATGGGCCTAGCAGTTTCTTTATTGCTTAAACAATGAAATCAACAGATTGATATATGACACTCCCACATCACTTCCCCTTTTTCTGTTTAAACAAAAAAAGGAAGGCTTTAACCTTAACATAGCAAAATTACATATAACAAAACAGTTATCAAGTAAAAGTTACATCAGAAACATTTATACATATAACAAAATTGACCTTAAATCTCTATAAATAAAGCAAAATCTATACTAATGCAAATTATTCATACCTATATCATATCCCCCTTTAAATGTAAAAGAACGTTTATAAACCATATTTGGGAACATGGGCGCAGTTTTTTCTCTCCAAACTGCTTCCTGCTGAATGGGGGCGTCGTTAATCAGATTATTTAGGGTGTAACCTGTGTGCCAGGTTTATCTCAGTTGGCAGTTGAGCAAAGCAATTTTCTGAAGATGTTCACAGCAACCCTTCAGGAGGACGTGGTCCATCATACCAAATCGGAATAGAAGAAATGAACAGGGTCTCATCCTCTGTGAAAACAAAAGAAGAAACTCCTTTCCAAAGCATCATGTCCTTAGATCCAAATTTCGAAATCGTAATATCCTTATATCCATTCTGGTTTAGCTTGGCAGCCCATATAATGAAATATTTCTCTGTACTTAGCTCCTTCACAGTCAAAAAATTTAAAGAAAACACAATGTACATAATCCAGACTCTCTGTGAATTTTCCATCTTTACGCGGCTTATTTTTATTTATATCTATAACTATCTGTACTCTGTCTCTTTAAAGACTTTACTCTTACTTTTTTTTAAACCATTAACTTTATTCTCTACATTCTTTTTCTTCTCTGTCCCAAGCCTACGTACATTCATCCAACAGTGTGACTCATTCAGTGGTCTGAATCTGTCCTATTGTGAATCTGCAATTTTTTACTATCCAGGAGCACTTTTGATTTAAACCTTTAAATCACTAGGCGCTAAGCTGCAACATTTCTAGGTTAACTTTTTGCTTTTTGAGCGCATATCTTTGACCTGGAATAACCCTGTAGACCAGGCTGTCTTTGAACTCTCAGAGATCCGCCTGTCTCTGCCTCCCAAGCATTGGGATTAAAGGCGTGTGCTACTACACCTTGAACTCACAGAGATCTGTTTATCTCTGCCTTCTAAGCACTGGGATTAAAGGCGTGTGCTACCACACCTTGAAGTCACAGGAGTTTGCTTTAAGAATTTTAACTTTTAGTCTGCATATATTTTTAACACACTTTAAACCATTCAGAAATTTTCTGTCTTTGAATCTCTCTTTACTGTATATCTCTCTTTTTCTGATGACAAGAGCCTTTAATTTGCCAAGCAATATCAGTAGGACTAAAGGCGTGGCTTTGCCAGCTAGATCCAGTCCATTCCTTAGCTTTCCAGCCTCATGGCTGAGGTACAGGCTGCAAGGTCCCTGCCAGCCAGCGAGCTACAACAGACAACACTCAAATCCTCTCTCGGTAGCCGGCCCTCCTGCCTCAAACAGTCAGAGTTTGCCCTGGCAGGACAGCCCAGAAAGCCGGCATTTTTAAACGGCACAGCTTTTTTCCTGCTACGGCTGAAAACCGAAAAGCATGTGTTCAGCTTTTCATCAACACTGTTTAAGTGTTTTGTGGCAGGACCTCTTAATGAGCCGCAGAGTTTTGCAGCTAAAGCTGAGTCAGGAAGCCTCTTGAGGCTACCAGGTAGGAGCGGCACTCAGCACTTTAATTCTGAGACTGAGCGTGCAGCACAGAAATTCTTTTCATCCAAGTTACATCCAGATCTGACACGCAGAGCACTACGCAGTCTGAAAACACATCTCTGTATGGCAGCAGAAATCCGCCATGCTCTTCCGCCTGCCTAAGCCTGATTCTGCCTTCTGCCCAGGAGCAGGCGCGGAGCTCTGAGTCATCGTCAAGGTCTCAGAGCACTCTCCTTCAGATCCCAAGCGGGAACACAAACATAAAGCCAGAGTTTGCACTGGCGGCACAGCCCCAGGAAGCCACTCTTTGAAATGACACAGCGTTTCTTCTGCTGCTGTTGCCGAATCAGGAAATCTCTCTACAGCACGCCACCAACAAACAGCAAAAATCTGTGTTAAACTCTCTCTCCATTATTTTTAAGCCTTCTCAGGTTTTTTAAGTGGGTTTAGTTAGCCCCATGTCTGGGCGTCATCTGTAGTAATATGAGCGGCGGGGCTGGGCTGCGTCCCCAACACCCCAAGCCGCCTGCCCTGCCCGGCTAGCTTAT
Organism: Microtus pennsylvanicus; assembly: GCF_037038515.1. NCBI lineage: Eukaryota > Metazoa > Chordata > Mammalia > Rodentia > Cricetidae > Microtus > Microtus pennsylvanicus. The sequence goes on from NC_134596.1 coordinate 17,233,964, forward strand.
GCCCCGAAATAATTACACAGACACTGTATTCATTTAAACACTGCTTTGGCCCTTAGCTCTAGCCCTTACTGGCTAATTCTCACATATTAATTTAGCCCATTTCTAATCATCTGTGTAGCGCCCCTAGGTGCGCTTACCGGGAAGATTCTAGCCTAAGTCCATCCTGGGTTGGAGCTTCATAGCGTGCGTCTTCCCTGGAGCGGGCAGCATGGCGTCTCTCCTGCGTCTGCTCCGGAGAGCGGAGCTGTGGAGTCTGACCTCACTTCCTCTTCCTCCCAGCCTTCCCTTCTGTTTACTCCACCCACCTAAGGGTGGGCCTATCAAATGGGCCTAGCAGTTTCTTTATTGCTTAAACAATGAAATCAACAGATTGATATATGACACTCCCACATCAGATTTAGACATAGCCCTTTTCTTTTTCTACAAGTTTTAAATTGAGCCTTATGAACTCACCGCTGAATGATATAGTTCCATCCATCATGATGGGACGTTTGTGTTATCTGCTCCAGCATCTCCTGAGACACCCATGCTTTTTAGCAGGGCACCCAAAGTCTTCCCCCTCCAGCTTCACTGAGAAGCTTCTGAGTGGGATGCTCCCCAGGGGCCTCGCGGCATAAGCCTTCATGTAGATTTGCGTTGACTGGCATGGCTTGACGTTTCATCGCCTGATGGGATGGTCCCAAGTCAGTGTGACATTGCATTGATAATGGCTTTGTACCAGATGGTGTGGCTTTGCTCTTCCTTGGTGTGACTGCACTGACAATATCTCTGACCTTTCTGTCACTGACCTTATTCAAGTGAACTCGGTAGGTGTGATTACTTCGATAAGTGGTCTTTATACATTTTATGCCGCCCCCCCTCTCTTTGGAATTATGAAATCCTGTCTCTAGGAGTCAGTAGCTAAAATTTTTGCCTTCATTTTTTTAACCTCTGGGCCATCTTCCATAAGACCCATAAGGAACCTTGGTTGGGGTTATTCAGATGAGTGGCGTTTTCCCAAACGCTACTTCGGCTACGAAATATTTGAAAGCATGCCTCGCTGCCCCTGAGCCCAGAGCAGTTTTGTTCTTTACAAAAACATAAAGCATTTATTTGAATGGGAGCTGTGACTGCTGCCTCCATCCGAGCCCACCTGTCAGCTCTGCATAAACCCGGCAGTCGGGTCTGCAGCTGGACGTCATTCCAGCTTAACCATGCCTAGCTGGATAGAAATACATGATGGCTTCATGGGAGGAGTTCTTCGCCTTTCTACAGAGCACAGAAATGCGGGTTAAGTTGGGGCTTTCAGTCCCAGATACCCACTGCAACCACCTAACGATCTTAAAAAAAAAAAAGAGTGATGTCCCTGGCCTTCTCTGATGTACTTCTTTGTGGGGGTGGAGACATCAGGATCTTTTTATTTCAAAGCTCACCAGGTTACTCCTGCAGCCAGTCCTAGCTTTCTAAAAGACACCCTTAAAATTCACATTGCTCTAGCATGTTTGAGGGCTCCCTGTGAGTGGGAATTCCTTGTATCACCTCAGCAGCCCTCAGACATCTATGAACCCTGATATGGACTCCTGAGGTTAAGGTTGGCACCTAGAAATCTGCATTGGCAATGCCGGCTGAATTCTCTGGGTGGCGGGAAGCCTCTGGTGGGTGTATCCGGGACACAGACCTGGGCACGAAGCCAGGCTTAGGGACAGCCTTGCACGTCAGAGAGTCTGAGCTGGTCGGAACATGCTGAGGGGCCCCTGGTGGGGAGCTGCCTTCTTTTGTGATTGAAGACTGGTGATCTTTCCAAACGGCATGCCCTTGAATGTTTACACTCCATAGCATGATCCTGCTTGTTAGACAGGAAGGCAAAGTCCCTGCTCCCAGAAATCTCTCTGAAAGGGAGTTGGCAATGACTCCCTAGGCAAAATGGTACACCAGTGCCTCCATTGGGCCTGTGACTCCCCATCACCTCCCAGGAAGGCTCTCCTCCTCTTCCAGATAGGATGGGAGAGACTCAAGGAAACAGGGCTAAGAATAGCACCTGGCTTTCTCTGCGCACGCTGCATTTTAAGGACAGTCCTTTACTCTCCCTACCTGGACACTGTTATTAACTCCAGCTGGGCTGTTGTGCAGCCTGGGCTATATTACAGTTTTGCAGAGTGTCCTCAGAACCCCATAAATCGGGGAGGGGTGCTCTGGGGACACCAGATGAACAAGGTGTACACGTGGCTGTGGGTCTCTACTTGGGAGGAAACCAACTTAGTGGAGGAATGACTTATGGGGGCCTGGGGAGAGTAAAAACAGAGCCAAATCCGGGGAGAGGACTAAGCTACTCTGGGAGACAGTCAGGGACTGAAAAAAAGCACCGTTAGGGAAACTGGCCCTTGAAAACATGGGATGTACGTTCCCAAACTTCGAGGGCCAAAGGCACAGTCCACAGATGCCTCATGCAGTCAGCAGATGCTGCAAGCATGGGTCACTGACAGTCCTTCTCCAAGTAGGATTGGGCTCGAGCCAGTGAGAATGTTGTGTGTGGTGGGAGATATGGCTGAGGACACACAAGTTTGTCATCTTCAAGGGTCTCATCTTGCTCAGACTTCTGTGCTGAGATGTAAAGACTGGTCGAGCAGTTGTCTTTATGCCAGGGTCACCAAAACATGGGACCGATGTCCCCTAGTTTGCAGGGAGCCATCTTGTCATCCTCACTTGATGGTGAGAACATTCTAGTCTTCTTCTTATAAAGGCATTAATCTCATCCTGGGCGCCTTGCCCTCGATACCTTGCCTGATCACCTCTGTATCAGTGACATTGCGTTGACAAAATACCAGATAAAATCAATTTCTGTTTAAGGTTTTCGGCACAGTCCTTCATGGTGGAAAAGGCAGGTGTTTAAGGTAGCTGGTTACATTGTTCCCACAGTCAGGAAGTGGTAAGTTTGATTGCTGGTGTTCAACACATTCAGCCCAAGACCTGTCAGCCCATGGCAACGCGCCACTCACACTGGTTCTTCACATTTCAGCCCAATGTAGTCATTATTACCGAAAAGGGATGCCCAAAGAGTTGTTTCCATGGTGATTCTGAATCTCATCAAGTCAGCAGTCAAGATGAACCATTGACTGGCCAATGCCTCAAGGGCCTGTCCCAGCCTCTGCGGGCCAAGGATCCGGTGTATGTTTCAGTGAGACATAGCCTGCTTCTAGCAGGCAATGAGCATCCTTGACTTGCAGCCATTGGAGGCACTTGGGAATGACATGCCCAGGAGTGGCTTTATGGGAGGGATATCTCATAGACCCTTAGCTCAGGCTATCCCTGTCTCTGGCAGTGCTCGTCCACCTGCGGGAAGGGGCTCCAGTCCCGTGTGGTACAGTGCATGCACAAGGTGACTGGACGCCATGGCAGTGAGTGTCCCACTCTGTCCAAGCCTGCAGCCTACAGGCAATGCCACCAGGAGGTCTGCAATGACAAGATTAATGTGAACACCATCACCTCCCCTCGCCTTGGTGAGTACCTCCCCTGACCCTGGCTTCTGGGTGCCACTGTCCCCCTGTTGTAAGCCAGAGAGCCACCTTCTTTGAGCACTAGAGGCGCCAGTATTTGCTCGGGCTGAAGAAGGTTCAGAGGTGTTTGTCCATCCCCCCCACAATCCCTGGGGTATCCTTCTCGCTCTTCTGACAAGGCAGGACAGCCTCAACCCTGACCCCCTTCTTTCCTTCCGGAAAGAGTGACTAGGATAAATGCACGGGTCCTCTGTGCCACGACAGAGCTGCACATAGACGGGGTGGAGAGGTGACAGTCTTCCCGTAAGCAGTTCTGCTCTCAGTGCTCAGAACAAGACTGCTTACGTGTCCATAGTCCAGCCAGTGACGGGATGACATGAGGGCCATCTACTGCGTCAACAGAATACTGACCAAAGGAACTTGTGGAAGGGGTTGCTGGGCTACGCTTTAAGGGTACAGTCTCCTCTCCTGGGGAGCTCATGATACTGAGACAAATGGCCATACTGTGTCCACAGTCAGGAAGCAGAGAGAAAGAGCGTGGGTGATGATGACCTTCCTCCTTTTTATTCATTTCAAGGCCCCAGGCTATGGGACAAGAGCCACCCGCTCTCAGGATGGGTTTTCCCACCTAAGTTAACCCGCTCTAGCTAATTCCTGAGGGGCATGCCCAGAGCCTTGTCACCTGAGTCGTCCACGCTCCTACGCAGAGCCCCTAACCTGCCACCAAGGGCTCTCGGGCAGCTTCCTTGTGAGTCAGGGGGAGCCGCTGAGCTTGTAGAGGCGACACCCATGTCTGTTGCCAGCGTGAGTCTACATGGTATCTCTTCAGGGACCTCGTGGATGCAAGGGTTTCTCTCTAGAGGACTAAGACCCTGAGAGAAATGTGAACTGTTTGTTTACCCTTCAACTTCATGCTTCTGTGGACCCTCTACTGTCCACTAGTCCATGCCCCTGTGTTTTATAAATGCCAACAGAAGCAGTATGGTATATCACAAACCAGCTCCTCCAAGCTCAGAACAAACTCTCTAGTGTCTCCCGCTCTGAAAAGGCAATGAGGGTACCTCAGTCAGGGGCTGAATGCAGAAGTGGATCCACAGGAGAAAATAGCATCTATATAGCCCTAGATGAATTTATGTAAGGCTAATGCGTACTTGAAGGTAAGAGAAACCAAAACAATCATGGGTGGCTTCTATCTATTTAACCGGGGCTTTAACCTCTGGGCACTCATGTGTTCTTTCCGCTGTCCCCTTAGCTGCTCTGACCTACAAATGCACACGAGACCAATGGACAGTGTACTGCCGGGTCATCCGAGAGAAGAACCTCTGCCAGGACATGCGGTGGTACCAGCGCTGCTGCCAGACCTGTAGGGACTTCTATGCAAATAAGATACGCCAGCCACCCTCTCCGCCAAGCTCATGACATATAGCACGGTGCTTGCCCAGTGCTCCGACTCAAGATCTGAGGTCTGGCAGTTAGTGAGTGGAGAGCCCTCACCCCACCCAAAAGCACACCAGCCCTGCAGCCAGAACCCCCAAAGCACCGCTCTGCGCCTACAGTAAGGCTGCCTCGAGAGTACAGTTGCTTAGAGCTAGAGAGTGGACTTGACCCTGCCATTCGTCCTGAACGTAATATACTGTTAACGGCCACTGGATGGCTTCCCAAGGAAAAACTACACAAGAGTCACAAAAGAATTTTAACTTCCAAGATCTTATGTACCTCAAAGGGGCTCATCTGGCAGATAATTATTGAGAGGAGAGAGAGAGAGAGAGAGAGAGAGAGAGAGAGAGAGAGAGAGAGAGAGAGATTAAGCAAGAGTGTTTAGTGCTTCTGTCCTGGCTTTCCATTGACATTTGAATTCCTCCGACTTGAAGTCGCTTTGTGGAAATATCCTAGAAATGAGATATCACATTGGAAGAGGCTCTGTCCTGAAGGCCAGCAATGCCCTGGTTGACCAGCCTGAGCTACGGCTTCTCTGGGAGAGGGCTCTGCTGCCTGGGCCCAAGGATCAAGACTTGGCCTCTGCCCACCTCAAAAACATGGTCTCAAAATCCTGAGCCTTGCCTTAGAAACCTTGCCCCTGAGAGTTTAAAATCTGAGTAGACCAACAAGAATCCCAGTGCCATGTAACTCTGCACCCCACTTGTGTGGGGGGCATCCCCGAAGAGCTGGATTTGGGGAGCCATCTACTTTTCAGAGCTCAGAGGTATACCCCACAGGGAAAGAGGGGGGAACCTTTCCTTAAGGTGCTATGAAATGGGACAGGCGCACATGGTACACAGGGTACCTGTGTACCTGACGTAAAGGTGCCCTCAGCTCCCTCAGGGGTGTGCCAGCTCCTACTCTGCCTCCAGGCGTATCCACTCTGGCCAGCACTCTATAAGGCTTTGTACATTAAAAACACTCTCCATCTTGGCCAAGTAGCTTTCCATCGGCCTTTCTTCTGGAGTTAGGATGCCGCTCAGGACGTCTGAGGACACGCATCAGTCAGTCCTGGGTTCTGCAGCATAAGGGTTGAACTTCAGTATCTGGGCGCGAGGAAGGTGTGCCGGGACTTGTGGAGGAACACCACCTGGCTGAAATTGCTGCCCGTCCATCAAGTCCTCTAACCCAGATCTCACGCCTGGTACCTTCTTCGTGGCTCACAGCTCTCTTCACTGACCCATTCCGATGTGACCTGAACGGATGGAGAAGGTCCTCTCTTCTATCCCCATGCCTTCACTCCCGCCACAGAACTTTCCTATCTCCAGGAGCTCAGAGAAGTGACCAGACTGAGCTCTCTGAGAGCAGATCAGCTGCCAGTCTCCTGGCTACTGTGGCTGGCTAGCCTTGCTTCACATCTTGGTTGGGTTTCGTGGGTGCTTATGTTTGGAACTACCTTGAGGCCCATCTTCTCCTGGTGTCTGATAGAAGCTCTTGGGCCGGTTTCCATGCGATCATCTCTAAGTGCTTTGTGATTTATTGGTGCTGTTTCTATTTTAGCTTAGGTTTTTATTTTTTTTGTTGTTTTTTTTTGTTTTTCGATTTTTTACTAGCCCATCACAGAGACGTGGTAGGAGTGGCAGGGAATTGAATTTGATTCCACTTGAATTGAAAAGGAGTGATGCTAAACCTCCTTCGGTGCTCTGAGAGACTGTCAGGATGAAGTAACCCACTAGTCATCACCCCGATGCTGTGCTATACACTGCGCCCCAACTCACATCTGCTTACCAGCAGACTCCCCAACTTGTTTCTAAACCCCACAGATTCCAGGAAGTTTGCGGGGGTTGAAGGGAAGGTGCTGCCAATTTTCCCTCAACCCAACATCTTGTTAATTTACCCAAAGACATTTATATCCTGGAGCCAGAAAGCAAAGAGATTGCCAGCATAGCCAGCTCAGGAAGCCACATAGTCCTCCTGGTGCGTCTGCAGAGGCCCACCTAGGCAGAGCAAGTGTAGGCATGTCCCCGTAGGTGTGCACCGTCCCCCGTGCCCCACGGCCACCTGTCTGTCCCCCGAAGGAGCCCCACTGTTAATGTTAAGCCCCTCAGTGCTTCCCCCACAAGCACGCTTTCCGAGCAAACGCTGGCTGGTCACTTTGAGCTCCACCGTGACACTTCCGTTCTGTTTCCGCCCAGAGCCACCAGAGCTCTGGGCTCACAGCGGTGATGCTTCTGTGCTAAGCCCGCACTGGGACTCAAGGACTGTACCTTTGTGGTCGCACAGATATGTCACTAGTGTCTCACAGTCTTTATGGTGCTATTCATACCGGTGCAAGACAAACCGCTCGCAGCTGTCTGTGGCTCTCTAGATCAGCACAGGAAAGGAGCCTCGGCGGCCACCTCACCTTTGCTCTTTTTTTTCATTTTAAAGTCAAATGTATATACTTCCCACTAGTTAACTTACACTCAGTACTGTGCCTGTGGGCTCTGTTCCGTTTTGTTTTACTTTTGGGTGCTGGTTATGAGAGACGACAAAAAAAAAAGAGGTGACAAGCATCGGATGCCATCGTACGTGAAAAATTCATCATTTCATTGGAAGCAAGTTGAACATGCGTAATAAAATGTTTTTCCACGATGGTGTTAAGCTCTCTGGGATGTAAGACAAAAGCCAGTCCTCTGGGACTGATGGAGGGGGTGATGTCCTCCCTTGCTGCGGCAGTAGCCTGGTGCTCCTGAGACCTGGCTGTGGGGAACTGTGGCCACAGCGGTCACTAGAAAATGCCACGCTGGTGGAGGCCTGTGTCTCCCCAAGGAAATGCGAATAAAGCCTTCAATCCCAGGCCCCCTCCCTGCCTCAGTATGCCAAGGTCTGGCAGTGCCAATGAGGTCCAGTCACCTCTCTCATCTTTTGGGGTGAATGACAGTGCATAGAGCACAAATCCTGGCCATGTCACAGTGGGCGCTCACTTCTCCCAACACCCTACCTCCTGTCGGCCCCTCCTCTGCTGCCAGCCCTACCAGTGGCTCTGAGGGCATGGACAGAGTGCATGTACCATGTCTTCATAACTGGGACAGCCATGTGGATCCTGCCTGGGTCTGCTTGGAGGCAAGTGTGTCACAGCTGGGGTGAGAGAGGAGCACTCCATCTCAAGAGGGAGAAAGATATCCCCAGGCATTAAGGTTGGAAAAGTATCCAAAATGTGCACCAAGAAGCTTTCAAAGTCATTGCCCTGTCCCTCACCCCCCTTACTGGGTCTCCCAACCCAATTTTCAACTGCTATTGTAAATGCCCGAGGCAGGTAAAGAAAAATATATTTTGGTCCGTGGTTCAAAAGACCCAAGGTCAAGAGGTTACAGTTAATAACAGCTTTCCTGCTGCCAGAGACCTAAGGCCGCACAGAGCATCACCTGGTGAAATAAGGAACAGGTGTGTGCGTGTTTCCTCTGGCCTTCTTCCCTCTTCTGCCCCCTGACCTTATCTAATCCTGATCACCTCCCAGAGGCCCTAAAGCCAGAACACCACAGTCCTACCCTCTCAAAGCCATTGCCTATCTGACTTGAGGATTAGACTTACTTCTGCATGAGGTCAGGGACAAACCGTGTTTATACCCCAGCTCCAGAAAATGTGTAGATAGGGGTCACACTGGGGAGCATCCCTCACCTGCCCCTAGTACTTGGGAGAACTTTCTCCTTTCTCAGAGCCGACTCATGGAGGGGTGAGGGTTGGGGGCAGAGATCTGAGCAAGGGATTTATCTGAACACTGAGTAGCCTTAGTGTTTCTGGTTCATTAGACGGAGCTGACATGGTCCCCCGTTGGTGAGGATTTATTAGAACAGTCCAGAACACAGAAGAGCAGACAGCCTCCTGGGGCTCCACAGTTCTCTTCTGCAGACCAGCCTAGAAGAGCACACAACAGGAAATACACACGCAAGCCACAGGAACTTCAAGGAAGAAGTCGGGACCATAGGGGCTGTTGATTGATCTCAGGGACAGCAGGGAAAGCAGTGCGAAGGGCCCCAGCAAAAGCCTGCTTTTTTCTGCCCTCAACCAGGCACAAATCTGGCTTTATCTGGTTCTACTTCTGAGAGTGAAGCAGTGCTCAATGTCCTCCAAGGCCACAGCTCTGCCCTCTGTGCTGTCTCCTTGATGCCCTGCGGTCTCCACCCTGGTTTTTCTTAAGTATTTTCCGATCAACAAACCTCTCCGTTGATGCAGTAATCACAATCAGACTAAATCAGGCCAAATTAAAAGACACCCAGGTTTAACGGATGACAACACTCTCGGGTGCCCCCACCCTGGGAAACACGGAGAGGGGGAACGGAGAACCAAAAGACCATGGAAAACTGGGAGACCATGTGTTCATTCTCTGGGGGGCAGTTTAAATAGCCTGTGGGAGTGGTCTTGACCCTCCCTGGGGAGAGGTCGCCATTAGGCGGGCTTTCTCGGAGGTGGAGTTTGGACTGAGGCAACTCCCAGGGGAAGAGCTTATGTCAGGAGCTGGGGTGAAGCCTCCAGCCAAACATTCCAGGCTTTTTTTGGATAAGGATGTTAGGAGCCAAAGTAACACTTTTAACTAAACATTTTTTAGACTCCTTGTACATATGGATGCCAGGGGGCTGGGGTGAAGGTCCCAACCAAATAGTCTTCATGCCCTGTTTCTGTTCTGGCACTGGTTTTAATGGGTCACCAATGGTTTTCCAGTGTCAAGTGGCTTAGACCATCTGAAGACCTCTCTAGCTCCCAAGGATACTCTCCTGTGACTCGCCCCTCCCCCTCCACAGCTCCCACCCACCCACTCCCCCAGTCTGCAGCACCACATTCCCTACTTTTCCACTAGCTCTCTAAGTGATGGGGTAACTTTGGCGTAGCTTAGGCTCAGCCTATATCTGCCTTTCACCCAGGCCCAAGGCTGTAAGCATTTAGGGTATCTCTCCCAAATAAGCATCCTTAGTCCCTAGAGCTCCTGAACTCGCAGACAATTCCCCAAGAGATGTGATCAGTCCTACAGGAAGCTCCAGGCCTGGGATGTGCCAGTGCCGGAAGAAGAAATTCATCTCATCCACCCCGTTGTTAGAGGGCCTTCTATTAGCTGGAGGGTACCACTACATTCTGTTACAGGGCCTTCCATTGGCTGGAGGTACCCGCCCACTTTATGAAGACAGTCCATTCTGCTCAATTGTCGGTTCCAACCGACTCTCCCAGACATGTTTTAGCAGCCAGCTGGACATCTTCTGGCCAGGTAAAGTGACACATAAAATCATCATACATCGTGACATGTGAAGCTCACATGTTCTGCCCCTGGAGTCCCATCCAGTCTCAGCATCCGGTTCAGGCTCCAGCTCCTAGATCAAATCAGCTCATGCAGACGTGGCTCCTGCAGGCTGGTCCCGGGTACAACCCTTAAGTGCTTTCTCTGTATCTGTGAATACCCAAGAGAATGCTGGAACAGGCGAAGGCTCGCCAGCGCTGGGACAGGCGAAGTCTCTCCAGTAGAGGAAGTGCTCCAAAGTCACTGCACAGTGGCTCTCAGGTCCCCTCTGGGCACCGGTTATGGGCACCACTAGGCTTAGCCCTGCCACTAAAGTATTGATTCTCTGCGGACCACCCTAGCACCCAGAGGACTCCACCTAGAAACTGAACCAGGCTCTTCCTTGTTCGTGCTAGACAAACACTCTACTACTGAACATCCCCGGCCCACGGACCTCTTCAAGATTTCAGGGCAGGCTGCCCTTGAACCCACACTGTAGCCCAGGCAGAGCTTGAACTTGTAATCCACCCCTTCTGCCTCAGCTTCCCGAGGAGCTAGATTACAGAAACCTGTACCGCCAGATTTAGCTTTGCCATTTATTCTTGACAGCGGAAGCAGGATGCAGCACCGTGTGGTATTCTATCCCGGAAGTGTGACTGGTGTCTGGCTTAGCCAGGCTCCCTTTCTGTGCTGGATGATGTATGTTTCTTACTGTAGCCTCCCGGATAGCCTGTGGCATCTTCCCATCTGGTCTGGTTATCGTCATGCCTTGGATATGGTATTAGCAATATGATTCCTCAGAGGTTCTATGCAGTGTTGGCTCTTTCAGAACATAGTGGGGGAGCTGTGCCCCTCCTAAGTGGATAATCAGCGATCATTCTCCTTGTGTCTGAACCATGTTGATGGTGTTCCAACAAAGATCATAAACACCCAGAGCCATTCACTGGGGGGCTAATTTGTGGTCAAAACTGTGGAAGTCCAGAGCCAGGGAGATAGCTTAGAGGGCAAAGGCCCTTATTGCTAAGACTGGTGACCTGCTTTCCATCTTGGCACCCACCTAGTGGAAAGACTGAACTGACTCCCCACGTTGTCCTCTGACGTCCATGTGTCATGACCTGTACATGCTTTGTCATGACATGTCATACACACACATGTCTTCCCACACATGTACAAATAAATGTAATTTTACAAGTTGTGGGAATCCACTGTCGTCAAACAGGATTCTTACACTTTTAAGGCCAAGACAGCCATTGCATACGAATGTGTTGGGAATCCCATGTCCTGCCTCGTTCCTTACATCTTGAAGCAACACTAAAATAGGCTATTCTTGGAGCTGGCATAGATAACTCAACGGGGGAGACGATGCTTAGCATGCACACAGTGCTACGTTCTATCCTCAGCTCCCAATATAATATAATAAATTGACATTCTTACAACGTTGAATGTCACAATTCTCTCCTGTTCTTAGGGATAAGAAGGTTTCACAGGCTTCCCCCTAGCCCGACACTATAATGGCTCTTTATGACCAGCTCCATCCCTTCTAACTCTACATTCAGAGTCAAGGAGGCTTCATGAACCCATGTGAGCCACTAGGAACCAAAATGGTCCTGAAGCAAGTCTACGTATTATCTGACTTTTAAAGGGGGACTACGGTGGCGCACTGGATTCTGGCTACAACGTGGATCCAGTGTGCCGCAATAATCAAGATGTCTACAGTACCTTCCACAAGATAAATGGGTGAAGAAGATTCCTTTGGGGGAAAAAAACTGGTACTGACAACTTTCTTAGCTTTCTTCCAGGAACCCGACTTCACCTTTAGTCCGTGGATTCTAAGCATGAAATCTGGCTGAGGGTGGAAATCAGAGCACGTGCTATGACTTTTGTGGTCAGCTGTCCCTTCTATTTAATGTATAAATTGAGTCAAACCCTCATGAGCTCCCCACCATCTTGCCCTAACAGATGGATCTCTTAACTGTCTCTAGGGTTCTCTGAAGGCCAGGCCTTCCTCCTGCTGCCCCTCTGACACCTCCACTCAGTTTAAAAATTACACCTCCCAGTTTCTCACTGTTAAGAACTACTGTACAGGAGCTACAGAGCTGGTCCAGTAGCTAAGAGCACTGACTTCTGTTCCAGAGGACCCTGGCTAGAGCCCAGTGCTCACACAGCAGCTCACAACCATTTGTAACCCCAGCCTCAAGGGATCCAATGTTGTCTTCTGCCCTCATGGGCACTGCATGAAAGTGGTGCAGTCATAGATGCAGGCAAAACACCCATACAGGGCTGGAGAGATGGCTCAGCGGTTAAGAGCATTGCCTGTTCTTTCCAAAGGTCCTGAGTTCAAATCCCAGCAACCACATGGTGGCTCACAACCATCTGTAATGAGGTCTGGTGCCCTCTTCTGGCCTGCAGACAAAATATTGTATACATAATAAATAAATAAATATTTTCTTAATAAAACACCCATACATTTAAAATAATAATAGCCAGCCTCTATTGTGGTGGATTTCTACTAAGTTCATCTCTGTCACTTCCCTGGTCATTATGTTCAAAGAAATGTGGCCTGGCTAGATGTGGTGTGTGCACCTTTAATCCCAGAACCTTTCTGTTTGTTTGTTTGGTTGGTTGGTTGGTTTTTGGAGAGAGGCTTTCTCGGTAGCTTTGGAGCCTGTCCTCAGACGAGCTCTTGTAGACCAGGCTGGCCTTGAACTCACAGAGATGTGCCTGCATCTCCCTCCTGAGTGCTGGGTAATCCCTGCACTTTTAAAGCAGAGGCAGGTGTATCTCTGAGTTCAAAGCCAGCCTGGTCTACACAGCAAGTCCCAAGACTGCTAGGGTTTATGTACAAAAACTCTGTCTCAAAAACAAAACCCTTGACCCCAGCCCTCTAGCTGTAGGCAACTTGATTCCGTCTGCTGCCAAGGCTGTCTGCTGGCATACCTCACTTCAATCCGTGATGAATCCATGACAGCACCTCTCATCTCGTCCCTAATACTTAGCAAGAGCCATTATATCCTTGCCTGGCCGCATCTATCTCTTCACACCTTTCAAAAGACTTGAGCGAATGCACCACCAGGGAAGGTTTAGCCACTGCCCACATAGAGGCCTCTTCAAGGAGCCCTTGTATCCAGGTGATTGTCACTCTAAAATCCTGCTTACCAGGATTACACATGGCACCAACTACCTCCATTTAGGCCCCAAATTTTAGGGTCTCAACAGCTAGAGTCCGGGATGGAGACTTGAGGGCTGGAGGTCCCTACCAGAACACCACGGTAGAGTGAGGCTCGGCATGGCCTTGAATGCACCGCCGGCAGACTCCGCTGGTTTGTCTCCAGATGTTTCTATCCAGTCTGCTCCTTTCTGTCTTTGTCATCACCAGAGGCAGAGCCACAGGCTCCCTGCTGTGGTGCTGCTGTAACTTCTGTCTTAATCACCTTAGAAAGGATAATTTATAAACAGCAGACTCTTACGGCCGCAGTCCTGGGGCATGGGAAGCAAAGCCAAGGTGAAGGTTCGAGTTCCCAGCGTCAGCTGAGGAGTCCTCTGCTACACAGACAGTGGCCTCTAGCTTCACTTGATAAAAGACTAGATCAAACTCTCTTAGGCCTCTCTGCTAAAGATCCATGAGCCCTGTTCCTGAAGGCCTTACCTTTATGGCTCAATCTCCTCCTCCTAGAAGCCCCACCCCTTAACCCCACCAAGGATCACATGTCAATACATGAAATCTGAGGGACTGCAAACATGAGCACATAGCCTTTCATGCTCCTCCCTGGTCCCTTTAAGACATTCTCCATATCACAGCCAGGGTATATTTGAAGAAAATTATCCATACTTGTATCTATATAGATATATAGAAATATAGCTCATAAAGCAAAGTACAGTCCCTCCTCTTACCCAACCTCCTCCTAGCTTGCCCCACGTGGTCCTTCTCCTGCCACCCTCCCTTCCCTCCCTGCATTTGCCACACACAGAGCACAGACGGGCAAGCTCTGCTGTGCCCTGCGAGCCTTCACTCTCCCTTCTGCCTTTGAGCCCAAGCAGATGTCCCAGCTGTTGGCAATGTTCCTCCCCAGCCCTGCAGTTTCCCTCAGGGCTAATACACCTGCATCTGGCCTTGTGACTCAAGTGTGACCCTTTGGGTCAACACTCCCTGAGCAATCCCTTTATTGTGGCTTCCCGAGGCTGGCTGCCACTGTCTTCAGCACCTGCCATAAACTCCAGGGGACATTAGAAAAGCAGGTCGCACGGGGACAGACATCATATCATTTCCCTCCTCTATGACTCTGGGCCCCCAATGTGCTGCAATGCATACATTAAATAAACACACTTGCCCTCTGCTAATTCCATTGTCTGCTGTTTATATTATTTGAAGATAAATTAAAGAATGTACCAGAAGATGTTTGTACAAGAGTAATGAAAATGCACTCTAAATTCAGTAAGGGTTTTTTTTTTTTTTGGCTTATACTTCAAGTGATACAAATATTTGGACAACCAGCTTTAAGTCAATGAAAAAAAGATGTTTGCCATTTTTCAAATTCTCCCCCATGTTAGCCGCCCCTTGACAAAACAGATAGGTGTTTCCAGATGGTTGCTGTGGCCATCAAAATTTTCTCTCTTCGTCGGTCAGGAGAACAAGAATGACGTCCGGGGAGACAAAGAAACCCTGTGGCTTGGTAAGGGTCTTGGGTAGGCTCACCAATATGCCACCACCGGTTACTTGGAAGACAAAGGCCAAGCACATGGCTTCACAGTGCTGTCAGGGCAGGCCACGTAACTGGCCAGAACCATACAGGACATGAGCTCCCCGTGGGATTTCCCAGAAGCAAGGCCACTCTCACACTTCTGGGCTCTGTCAACTCATCCCCTCCTGCCCTCAGAGCCCTTCTCAGGAAAACGGTGCTTTCCGGAGCCTGGGCAGCTTCAACTCTTCAAGGGAGGTATTCAAAGCAATTTGTTCTGTGTGTCAGCTCAGGTCTCAGGGATCCATCCCATTCCAGGGGAAGGGGAGGGGGCCCAAAGAACCAGCCCCCCCCCCCATCAGCCAATGTGGGACTCCTTTCTAGCAAAGTCACCAGGTAAGTGTCAAGTCCAGCCCAGCCTCTGCTATGTAGACAACCCAGAACATCACACGGGTCTGCGGTCCACCTTACACAGGCCGCAGGAAAAGACAGACTAGGGCTGCCTCAGCTACTCACTCCCCCCCCCCACTATCTCTCAAGTGCTTGCTCTCTGTTGGTCTCTTTCTTGTGCCTTGCCATTCCCTGTCTCACTAATATCTCTCCCTCTTTCCCCTTCCTCTCCAGTTCAGGTGATCACAGGCCCCTGATTAGACTTCATTGCAGATGCAAACCTGTCCACTAAAGGACACTCCAGGGAGTGGAGCACCTCTCGGGACGGTGTTCCTCCAGGCCTTTATGATGTCAAAAGCGCTTTTTAAAAAAGGCACCCTGCAGCTGCTTACCCAGGACCCTTGAAATCTCCCTGAGCCTTAGAAGTTTTAAAAGTCTCTGGGCACTCACTCCCAGCTTATAGCTGTGTGTGCCAATGACACGTTCAACCAAGGATGCCTCTCCTGCAACTGGCTTTCTTGCCACTGAGGTTAGTTTTTAACATGCCAGCTGATCGTCATAAAACAGCAATTCTGGAAGTCCTGTCCAAAGATTGTTATATATTAACACGTCGTTAAAATAGTATATGGCAAAGTCAACATACCATTATAACGATTAGCCTATCAAATGCTGACAGATTTTGAAAGCTCAGTGGAAACCAAATGCCATTTTATTAGAGAGGACTCGGGAAGAGGAAGAGCACGTGGACGTGGCAATGTTACAATGGATCGGTTTGATGTATTAATGGTCTTTGCTAATACTTTCTTTTGCAAAGCAAACAGGTCATATACGCACATGTACTACATCATAAATTTACAGCTGCGTTCTGCATATATACCTCTGTACACACATAGTGAATATGTGCAATGTGCCGCATGGTTGACATGGAATAATTTACTGTGACTTATCTGATAGCCCTAGGATAATTTTACCAGGGTCTCAGCATCAACTGGGAAGCGATAGTCACATGGCCAATTAAGAGGAGAGGCTCCCAGGAGAGCTGCAACACCCATCCGAAGATAAAAGTTATGGTATATAAAATTTATTGCCATCATGACTCATATTTTAACCATCCATTTTACAATGCAAATCAATAAAGTTTTATTGAGCAGTGTAATAGGTGCAGGGTGGGTGGAGGGATAAAAGATGAATAAGACCCAGCCCCCATCCTGAGACAGTCATAACAATATGTTTATTGTGCCCTTCTCCTGGCAAGTAAGAGGCTCTGCCCAAATGTGGAAAAATATTTAAGTCCATTCAAAACTAATAGGGCTGTTGGCTCCCAGTTCAGGATAAACAAAACTCTGCCCACGGAGAAATAGGATCGGCTGCCCTTCTGATCTAGCTCAGCAAGGCCAGTAAGTTTGACTGCCTCCCTCACAAGCGCCCTCAGATGAACTCTGCACCTCTGACATTGTTCTGGCCACACAGAGACACTGCCGGTACTTCACAGACATGGTGACAGTCAGGCATGCTGAAGAACACGCCCCGGCTTTTCTCTGAAGATCTATCGAGAGGTCATAAGAGATAGACACAACCTGTCTGCACGCAGCCAGGTGCACATCTGGGCTGTGCTTTTATGTAACTATTTTGGGGTGTTCAAAGAGATAAAGGGTAACACACATTTTAAAAGAACAGGAAATCAGGGAAAAGATCAAGGAGACAAGAAAAAGATCCAGCAAGAAAAGTCAGAATTGACAAGCAAAGTCAGTAAAATGCAAAAATCAAAATAGCGGATGAAATCTAGGACTAAAGGAATCAAACAGAGGATTCCTGAATTCAAAGATAACAGTGAAGGATTTTACCCAGAAGACGGTACAAAGGGACAGATGAATTTTAAAAAATGAAAGTGCAGATAAGAAAGAGCGAAGATATTTTGAAACTTGTCAACCTCTGTCTAATGGTCACTCCAGAGAGCAGAGTAAAGGAAATGGTAGAGGAGTTGTTTGAAGACAGGATGGCTGAGGATGTCGGAGAGCCAAAGACAGGAGTCCTCAAACGGCTCTGCAGACAAAGCAGCTCTCCCGCTGGGGGAGGGGGGCATGTCCAGTCCCTAGGGGAAGTCTGAAGTTGAGAGCAGAACTAAATGTTATTCAAACTGTTTCCTATTCCCGCATATATGCTAATCTATGATTAAGGGTAATTTTAAATTAGACACAGTAAGAAAATAGCAATAAGAATAGAATAATTATAATACTCTTTCAACCTCAGCATATAATTTTTTCCACAATTGAGAATATGTTTATTCAAAGGAAGTCCTTTTTGGTTCCTCTTTGGCATATCTGAATTGCTGACAACACTCTGGCTTTGTTTGGGGAACAGTAAATAAAGGTGACCTCGACACAAATATATCAGCCAACCATAGACATCTAAAAGCCTAGAGGGCCATTAAGTGATCAATGGGCAGATAGCATACACAGTATGGATGCGCCGAAGGGATGGCTCACATCCTAAGCAAGGCAGAGCTGTATACTGTGGAGGCTTTATCATGCTACATATAACAGAACACAACTTAGAACACATGAGTTGTTTGTTTCTAGAATGAATAACTTCTGGACTATAGATCTATTGAAAGCACAAACTTGGATAAAGGGACCTACTGCTACAGTAAAGAAAAAATAAACAGGTAAATCCACACGCTACGCATCACAGTGACACTTCAGAGCCTAAGAGCAAAGAGAACGTTTTGATGTTGCTGAGGAAAGACACTACCCCCAAGAAATCACAGAGGTACACAAAGAAGCATCTCTAAAATGCTGAGAGGCCACCCTGGCTTCCGTCCACCTCACCTTCAGTCATCCCACAAACCTACTTTTGTATGGCTACCTTCTTCTTTCAGAGGCCTTCACAAGTGACAGGCTTCTTCAACTGAATTTGTTCTTGATCGTTTTACACACGTGTATCGTGTCTTCTCATTATTTCCCCCCCCCCACTAATGTCTTCCTCCCACTCTTGCCCATCCGTTGTCCTCCCTACAAGTTCCTTTCCCACAGCCTTCTTGTTTTGTTCTGTGACCAACTGAAGCGGAGGAGCTTATGTGGCCCTGGGTTTGGAGCTAGCCACTGCAACAGTGGTTCTCAACCTGTGGGTCCCACCCCCCTCTAGGAGTTAACTGGCCTTTTCACTAGGGTCACATATCAGATATCCTGCATATCAGATATTTACATTACAATTCATAACAGTAGGAAGAAGCAATGAAATAACTTTATCGTTGGGGAATCACCACAACATGAGGAACTGTATTTAAGGGTTTCACCGATAAGAAAGTTGAGAACCACTGCACTAGAAGTTGGTGAGCTCACTAGTTAATACATACCTGCTGAGGAAACGCCGTCAGCCAATTTGCCTTTAAGATACCAGCCCACTTGGGCGTGGTCACATGTTCTATTTGTACAGATGTTACCCGTTGGTTGCTGGATTCTGTTCCTTGTTCCCCACTCATGCAGAGGACTACTGATCTGTGTGAGTCTACCCCTAAATTAAAAAATCTTTTTTATACTCCATTCTGGGCTAGTGTGAGACTATTATAATCAACAACGCATACCAGAAGACAATAACGACCCCTCCCCCAGAATCTATCTGGTAGCAATGAGGGGCGAGGTCCTGCAGTCCCCTCATTTAGCCATGATTGTCCCATTGATAACCTTGTCCTCCCAGTGCAGGCAACCGCAGCTCTAAGGAGATCATGATTTCTTCCACAGGATGGCATCTCCCAGCCCCTCTCTCCCTCTTTACAATGTTCCCTGAGGTGGTCTCATTTCTTAGTCTCTGCACCTCATACTGCGTCCAGTTTGGGGTGGTCAGGCTATCTCCTTGTGGGACAGTTTAAATATACTTCTGTATGTCCCCCAAGGGATCGTGAGTTGGAACTTTGCTCTTCAGTGTGATGTTGTTGGGTAGATCCATGGAGGAAGCGCCTAGGCGTACTTAGGACATGGGAGCACCAATCTCAGAAGGAACTGATGTAGTTCTCATAGGACCCTGGTCAGTCCCCTCAAGACAGGTATGTTAGAACAGCCATCTCCTTGTTTTCTGGATTCCAGTGGTTTCTTTCCCTCATATATATTAAAGCCATGATACCGTCAACCATATAGCACAGCCTAGGAGAACCTAAACAGAGCTCAGATGACTCCGGTATCATGATCTTGAATCCCCAAAACTGAGAGCTACCTAACTCTCCTCCTATAGAAAATGACCAGTCCAGTCCTTGAGGCCATGGATTCTTTTGGATTTCCCTTAGTTTCCTGGGGTACAGTCTACCTGTGGTAGACTGGGTGGATGAATAAGAGAACCATGGCTTCAGGGAGAGGCGGGCAGCATCTTTCATCTGTGACAACGTGAGTTTTTCTGTTGAAGGAAGCCAAGAGCACTGGCCTCGCTGCTTCCAGGTGGGATGCTGTTCTTCTCTGCTATCTTAAGGACCTGAGGCATTTCAGCCTTGCATGCCTCTTCAGTCTGGCCCTTCAGCAAGGCTGCAGCTTGCCACCAGCGCTGCTACCAAAAGCACTGCTGGTCCTTGCAGATTCCAATGTGTTCAGTGTAGATCTTTGGGATATGATAGGATCAAAGATGATTAAAACCGGTAAGCCTTGGCCCTGTTGCAGATTCGGTTTCTTGTTCATGTCTGTCCCTCTCTCTTGGCTTGTTTAATAGTTCCTCTCTGGCCAGCATAAGCCGGGGTCATTCCCTGCCATGCCGCATCACTGCATCTAGCAAAAGCCTTCAAGTAACTTCAGATGAAATACTTGCAGCTCCTGTGGGCCAAAGAATCACATATGATCTGCTTTCACGTCCATACAAAGTGGTTCTTTCAGAAGAGTGTCATCATTTCCAAGCAGAGAAAAATGGCCCTCCCATGCCTTGAACACAATCATGAATCCTTTGCAGTCGTCAGTGTTCTGTGCTGAGGTCCCAAGCACACCCCTGCCCACAGTAGCCTCCAAGTGGCTGCTCCCATGCTCCAGAGCTCTCTGGAGGAGACCATAGGTGTGGCCAGCTCAAGGCACCATGTTGCCACTGGGAAGGGACATGAGGACCGTGCCTGTCCACACAGGCCCACCAGGAACAAGAAGCCAGAGCCCAGTGTAGAGCAACACCTTGGGCAGGTCAGGAGATCTGTTACAGATGCCTCACCAGAGCCAACCCCTGCTTATGCAGAGAACAATTCCACTGTCAAATGCAAAGCAGCCCTCTTAGAGTCTCTCCTCCCAAACCTGCATTATTTATCTGCCCTACTCACTTCAATAGCAGGTGTCAACCAGCCTGCAGAGCCCCTGTACCCAGGGCTGCTGGGGTTACTGCAGAAGCCCAGCCTGCTTACCGGATTCCCTGGATCACCTGTCCCTTCTCAGGCTCTTGTCCACATTGCGCTCCTGCCCTCACTGCCTCTTGATAGAGTCCTCCAGTGTTTCCATGCACAGCCCCTGACAGAAAGTCCTCTGTTTGGGGACTGTAACACACTGCCCTCTCCATGATAGTTGTCTCCGGTTCAGCCTCGACTTTTCTGTGACTGCACTATTCTAAAGCAAGAGGCAAAGCGTGGGCTGATCAAGACTCTCCGAAGGGCTGAAGACAGGACCACAGGCAGACACCTACGCCTATTTGGTCCTCCCACAAGAGGGGAGCAGATGAATCATTAGGTTTTGTCTAAGCGAGCGGTCAGCGACCAGCTCACACCCTTCCCCACTCAGCAGCCCAGCCTTCTGCGACTATGCTTCTCAGTTAGAAAGTGAGGCTGCTTTTTCCTGGCTCTCCTCTGAAAGACAAAACACTAATAAATCAAACACTAAAATATTTATTCCTCTTGTCTCATAGTCATGTACACTTCCTGAGGTCTTCAGCACCTCTTTCTCTCCACCCTGGACCCAGATTTGTGTAAGACCACAGTACATATAACTTACCAGGACTCCAATTGCCCTCCAGAGGCCTCATAGAATTCTGGCTTGCCATAGGATGAAAACACCTAAAAATGAGATCCCGTTTAGCTTTGAGTAATCAATCTCCCTGAATGATCCAGAAGCATCCATCACTGTACAGGATGGGTACACCCCCCTCAATCAGCAGGGAAAGCTGAAGAGGGTGTGGAGGCATGGGGGCGGGGGTGGAGTTCTCTGTCCACATGACAGCTCTCAGGGGCAGGGCTCAAAGAGCTTGCCACTTACTCTGCGTCACGGAGCCCATGAGAATCTCAGAGAGGGCAACTTGAAGGAGAAGGACGGGCAAGTAGAAGGGAAAAAGAGCCATTCTGCAATAAAGGAGAGAGCCTGCAAGACAGCGAGGGTGGTGGAAGTTGTTGGCTCATGAGAGCTGAGTTACGGAATGACGTAAGTAGAACCAGAGGTATAGAGACCGCCATACTTCCGGTTTTGGCCCAAGAACTCTCCGCCACACTTGGTGCAAATACCGGGCTCCACAATGTGTCCTGAATGAATGAATGAGTTTAAGAGTCCACAGTTTGAAAAAACCCAGGACCCGGAAGGCCAGGCCAACAGCATTCTGCCTGGGAGAAGGCTACCTGGGCTCCAGGCGCTAAAGGACACTTAATGAGGCCTTGCCGCTCCTGAAGCCACCAAAGCCAGGATAACCTGGGGTGTTTTAGGGCTAAGCTGGATGAGCCGGTTAAGTCTTGCTTTTTAAAATAAATAGTTTGTACTGTTTGTGCCCCAAGGACAAAATACAAAATATGCTTCATGGAGCCTGCCTTATTATCCTTGCAGCATACATATGCAAGGCATTAGCCAGCAAACTCCCCCACCGGGCTTGTTTAGAGAATACAGGCACTTGCCAAGGTCACACAGCACATCCACCCGGGGTGATGCTGAAGCAGCAATGACCCTCAGCCCACAGCCTCAACTATGCCTCTCCCTGATACATTTCCTCCTGCTTCAGCCAAGGACCGAGGCCAACCCGCTGAACCACGGGCTGCACTGTCTCTGACTCTGAAGCCTATGATAGTCTTCTCTTCTAGGGCATTGAGATGCCGTCCCTCTCGGGGGATTAGAGCTAGTTCACAGCAGTGTGGCTCTATCTCTGGTGATTGCCACCTTGGGGGCCAAGTGGGAAAAGGAGATACTCATGCATGCCTAGGAGAAGGGAAAGGACACAGCCGTCAGATCTGGATGTCGCCTGCCCTCCCCCGTGGGGAACAGTTGGGTGGTAGCATTTCCCACCAGGGGCATGAAGCTTCCCTTACGGAGTGGACCTTCTTCCCCTCAAGGCCTCGGCATCGTTCTGCAGGCCACGATTTCTCCCGACACCGGAAAGCAGAACCTCTATTCCACTCAACAATTTCAGTATTTATTGAGTTTTCATATCTGTCGATATCAGGGTTTGGTGAGCAGGCCTAAAGGCAGGGGTTCCAGGGTCTTGTGTCCCAGAACAAAGAACTGCCAGAGACATGTGGTTACAGCAAAAGCTGTGGCAGTTTACTAAGAAACACTCTTCTGAGGAAGGAGCTGGCGCAGCCAAGATGGTTTCCTAGCTCAAAGGGTCCTGCTATGCAAAAGGCATGTCTTTATGTTCTCATTTGCACAACATGAGCTTTCTTGCACACATTCGTTCGCATGTCATTGTACATACAACATGTCTTCTTAGCATTTTAAGTCTTGACCAACCAATGTGTGTTTGGGGATTCGAATGAACCAAGGGTCACCTGCAGGCACCCTGGAGTACCTCAGAGCTGCTCCAGTGGAAACTGAGTTGTCCTTAACTGGGCAACTCAGTCTTCCCCTTTGACAACTTGTCCATTTGGTGTTAACTACGGTCTTTGTTCTCTCCTAGGACCTCATCCCTCCCCCTTCCTCTTGCCTCACCAGATGCCAGGCGCTCTCCAGGTTACCATCTGTGTGGTAACTTCTGCCAGAACAGAGTCTGAGCACTGTACGAAGCACTTTAGACACCAAGGAACACACTGGTAAATACACCAAACTTACAGCCTGCTGATGTGGGATGCCCCTCTGTATCCTGTGACTATGTTTTATTACTGTTGATTAATAAAGAAGTTGCTTTGACCTGTGGCATTCAGTTTAGTTTTCCCCACCTAGATCTGTTGTACCCTGCTATAGGTCCAAAGCAGTTCTTTATTAACCAGTGGTATTCACAGCATACAGAGGGGAATCCCACGTCAGGGTTTTATCACCAAATAACCCATGAAAGTGCTCTAGAAGCAAAGTCAACACCTGCAAGGCCCACAGAATGCTTATATGCTCCATGGCCACAACAGCACAGTTATTCCTAAGAGTCCATGGGCCTTGGTTCTGTTTGTTCAGATGTTCAAGCCCCACGTGTAAGATGGCATAGTATTTGTACAGAATCTATGCTATCCTTCTCTGGCTTTAAGTTCTTTCCAGATAACTTATAATACCCAATACAATGTAAATGCTGTGTACACAGATGATGGTATGTATGGTTTAAGAATGATGACAAAAAAACAGTCTGCACATAGTCACTATGGATGCAATGTTTTGTTCCGAATATTGTCAACCTGCAGTTGCCTGAATCTGCAGGCGAGGAACCCATGGACACGGGGCCTCCTCCTTATCCACCTATACTTTCTCCAAGTTGATGGAAGAGGAATTCCCCGTGGGGAAAGCCCCAAGGCCATTCCTGTGGGCAGGAGGAGGGGCAGAATCAATGTTCAGTGAAATTCAGAATTGGACTGTGACATGGAACTAGATGTTTTTATTGCCGAATTGGGGCCATATTTTGCAACTAAAAGTGACTTGACAAAGTAGCTGGAGAACTATTTTTATTATCTAGGAGAGTCCAGAAAATTCTTGGGGCCAAAGTTTTCATGGAGGAGCAGGGGAGGAGCCAGGCTCCCTGAGAGGCTTTACGACAGCAGTGAGAAGGCAGCAAGAACACGCTCCCTGGGACACCTTGACCCTGGGGCTGCTGTGTCTTATGTGCTGCAGGTACATGGAGCACAGCTTTCTTGTAGAGTAGGGGTGATACAGCCTGCCATGAAAGGCTACTCTGAAATATTTGACTGCATCTTAGTGACCGTAAAATCCTAGGGCAGTGCCTGGTCCACACAGCTCAAAGACATGAGAGCATTGCTGCTGTTGTTTGTGATAGTGATGGTAACCGGGGAGATGGTGTTGGAGAACCCATGGAAGCCAGAAGTCTCTGTAGCTCCAGGATTGCTGTGTGTCCTGGCCTCCAAAGATGACTTCCCTCCTTAAGTCAGCCTGCGATACTACAGAACTTTAAGGAAGTCCCAAGCTGCTAGGAAACGCGGCCTCCCTTCTCAGCCTAATGCAACTTTTGGATTTTATGTGGAAATCTTAGACCTCTACTTCTCATTTGGTCTCTATTTAGAGCTTTGAAAACATAAGATGTGCTGGGGTATGACTTCTCCCCAGACTCTCACTGAATACTAAGTACTGTTTTCCAGAAAACTCAGCATCTGGACAGCTAGCTAGCCCCTGGGATCACCCATGGAGTTGGACTAATACCAAAGACTGGTTACCACAATACATCATCTACTCTTGAATATCATTAAAGCAGGATTGCTTCTGAGAAACCTTAAACCTTCAGCCTTTGGCTCACTTCTGTCTTTTCTCAGGATTATAGAACCTGATTAATGGTGACACCATGCCACTAAGAGTTACGTGTGGCTCAAAACTCTAATTCACAATTGATGAGTCTTTAACAATGGCCCTGGATAGCGTGGTGTTAATGGCTAGCCCTGGTGGTCTACTTCTACCAGAAGCCCATTACTAAATCTACCTGGCGTTTTACAGCCTCTCCATTGGAGCTTGGGGTCTGCTCACTGGGACAAGAGCTTTATTTCACTGTTACTATGTGCAATTGGTTAGAGACAAGTAGACATTCTAGAAGTTACTGCTTCACCCTCCTGGAGATAAGACAGGGAATGTGACATTTCTAGCATCATTTGCTTCCACAAGGGTCATCTTCCTATAGTTTTGGAGAGACGGCAACCTGTGACCAGGAACCCTGGAAGGCAGCCAAAGCCAGTGGCTGTGTGGGAGGGAGTGACGCTCTTACAAGCCTGCAGGAGGAGGTGAAAGAACATTCGAAACTATGGGGAATGAAGACACTGAGGAGCAATGAAAAGGAAGGTGTGGAAGCAAGGTAGCAAAGATGTGTGAATTGACACAAAGAAATATTCAACCCTGGTCACTCTGGAGGGGAGTGTAAAGGACTACAGAGTCGGTTTTACTCACTCTTTTTCTCATTGGATTTTACACTTGGAAGAGTCCAGAGCAAGAAGACCATGGCCACTATGAACATGGCATAGCAGCAATAGAGACTAGAGAAAACAGCAAGAGAAGCAGGGGCAGAATATAGAGACACTGAGGTGGGGAGCATATTGAGACTAACATGTTGTTTGTTTTCTTTTTACTCCTTACTCTCTTTTGAGAGGCCTGCCACCTAGCTCCCAAATCATGACACGGGAGGCTTATTCTTAGTTACGCATGCCCGGCTTTAGCTTGATTTGTTTCTTGACAGTTTTTCTTAAATTATCCCATCTATCTTTGGCCTCTGGACTTTTTCCTTTTCTTACTTCAATATATCTTAATTTCACTCTTCCTCCATGGCTGGCTGGCTGGATGGCTAAATGGTTGGCACCTGACAGCCTCCTCTCCTTGTTCTCTTCTTCTTTCAGAGTTCTCCTTCTATTCTCTCTGCCTGCCATCCCCACCTTCCTTTCTCCTGCCTTGCTATTGGCCATTGAGCTCTTTATTAGACCATCAGGTGTTTTAGGCAGGCAGAGAATCACAGCTTCACAGAGTTAAACAAATGCAGCGTAAACAAAAGCAACACATCTTTACATCATTAAACAAATGTTCCACAGCATAAACAAATATAACACGCCTTAAGATAATATTCCACAACACTAACTGGGTTATAATAAAATGAGTAGCTGGGGGAGGGAAGCCTGTGAGCTGGAGGGAATTAGGGATGGGAAAGGAGGTGAGAAGGGCTCAGATGCCAGCCTGGACTTTGAAATGTGTAACCGGGACTTGTGATGCTGAAGGAGACTGGGCCAGTGTGAGCTTTGACATGCAATGGTCATCACAGGGAGCCACTTGTCCCATCTGCCAGTGATGAGGAAAATGATTCCTTTTGATAGAAAGAAATAGCTTCACAAGTTTCTGAGGAATGCTGACTTTTATCTAGCTGCCAGAAATCTTCCTATAGTTCAGTCTGAGCCCATTTCTGGATATTTGGACTGCCTCTTGGAGTTTGGAGAATTGGGGTTTCCTTTGGACCTAAAGATGACAAGTGTTGGCTGGGAGGTAAAGAAAGGGAACCCATCCACTTGTTGGTGAAAGAGCAAAGGCAGCTTTTATAGAAAACAGCCTGGAGTCCTCAGAAGGCAAAACATTTTGCTGGCATATTACTGCAGCCCATGGAATTGAAATTAGTGTCAGACTGGCAGATGCCTGCTCACTGCAACATTACCCACAGTAACCGAGATGTGTCCAGTAACCCCTGTGTCCAGCTACAGTGCAGGGCCACGCCCCGCTCCTCCATCAGCTGTGTACAATAAGCCCGCCTCTTTGATCAGTGCTTTTTTTTTTAATTTATTTATTTATTAAAGATTTCTGTCTCTTCCCCGCCACCGCCTCCCATTTCCCTCCCCCTCCCCCAATAAAGTCTCCCCCCAGCCCGAAAAGCAATCAGGGTTCCCTGTCCTGTGGGAAGTCCAAGGAACCCCCACCTCCATCCAGGTCTAGTAAGTTGAGCATCCAAACTGCCTATGCTCCCACAAAGCCAGTGCGTGCAGTAGGATCAGAAACCCATTGCCATTGTTCTTGAGTTCTCAGTAGTCCTCATTGTCCGCTATGTTCAGAGAGTCCGGTTTTATCCCAGGCTTTTCCAGACCCAGGCCAGCTGGCCTTGGTGAGTTCCCAATAGAACATCCCCATTGTCTCAATGTGTGGGTGCACCCCACGCGGTCCTGAGTTCCATGCTCGTGCTCTCTCTCCTTCTGCTCCTGATTTGGACCATGATCAGTGCTTTTATAAGCCTGTTGAATTCCCAGGCTGCTGGCTCATCTCCATCAGAGTGGAGAGCTCACCCAACCCCAGCTTTCCTATACATGTATGTGCTTTTGTGTCTGTCGTTCCGTCCTTCCTCTATTCCCTTGTCACTGTAGTCAGGTCAAACCTAAAGCTGTGCAGGTCACAACACATAATCATGTGTGTGTGTGTGTGTGTGTGTGTGTGTGTGTGTGTGTGTGTGTATTCTCAAAGGCTCAAGCAAAACCCATTAGGACTAATAAATTCAGCAAAGTTGCAGGACACAAACTCAACATGCAAAATGAAGCAACATTGCTGTGTGCCCATAGCAAAAGGTATTTGAAATTGAAATCTAAAGAGCAATCCCATTCACAACAGGTATAAAATATCCAAGAATAAATTTAACCAGAGAGAAAGCAGCTCTATGAGATGATATAGTGATATCCTGTCTTAGTTAGGGTTTCTATTACGGCAATGAAACACCGTGACCAAAAACAATCTGTGAAGAAAAGGGTTGATTTCATTTTCAACAGTTCATCATCAAAAGCAGTGAGAGCAGAAACTCAAGCAAGGAGGGATCCTGGAGGCAGCAACTGATGCAGAAGCCATGGAGGGGTGGTAACTGGCTTGCTTCCCATGGCTTGCTCAACCTGCTTTCTTGTAGAACCCAGGACCACCAACCCAGGGATGGCACCACCCACAACAGACTGGGCCCTCCCCCATCAGTCACTAATTAAGAAAATGCCCTACATCTGGATCTTTTGGTTGTTTCTATTTCTGGTTTTTCAAGACAGGGTTTCTCTGTGTAACCTTAGCTGCCCTGGAACTCTCTCTGTAGACCAGGTCAGCATCGAACTCAGAGATTCACCTACCTCTGCCTTCTGGGTGCTGGGATCAAAGGTGTGCACCACCATCACCCAGCTCCTACAGCTGGATCTTGTGGAGGTATTTTCTCAGTTGAGGTTCCCTCCTCTCAGATGACTAGAGGTTGCATGAAGTTGACATAAGATTAGCCAATGCACACCCTGAGTTCGTGGATTTATTATTGCTAAGGTGCCCATATTGTCCAACCCAATCTAGAGAATGTTCAGAAGGGATGAGATGGTCTTTCAATAATTGATGCTGGGGAAACTGAACATCCATATGCAGAATGATGGTAGACCTTGCTCACATTAGTTATTAAAGTCAACTCACGGGCTGGAGAGATGGCTCAGTATTTAAGAGAACATACTGATCTCCCAGAGGACCCATGGCAGGTGGCCACTGCCATCTGTCACTCCAGATTAAAAGAATCCACACTGTCTTGTGGCCTCCATGGGCACTTTCGCTCATGCACATACCCATACATAAATACATAATTAAAAAAATACATAAAAAATGAATTTTTTAAAAGTCAACTCAAAATGGATTAATAACTTAGCTCTAAGACCTGAAACTGAAACTGCTGGAGAAAACAGAAGGAAGATGCTTCAGGACATTGAAACCAGGGATACATTTTCGTTAGGATCCTAAATGCACAGAAAGAAAAGGCACACGCTTCTGCAGCACAGCAGAGAAAGTCGGCGGAGTGAAGATGCAGCCTACGGCACAGAAGAAATGGTCTGCAAAGAAAACCTCAGACTGGGGTAATAGTCAGAACTTGTATGGAAAAAACAAACAAACAAAAAAAAAAAAACTCTCCCCAACAGTCAGAGTGCTGGCTGAATGGAATGGAGCGCCACCTGCAGAGCCCGAGGTCACCGGTTCGAGTCCCAGGTAAGTGAGTACTGTGTGAATGTGTCTGTGTATGAATGTCTCTGTGCTGTATGAGTCTGTGTGCTGTGAGTGTGACGTGTGCATGCATAATTAATCGGAAAAAAAAGAACTTGTATGGAACTCGGTATCCAAAGGGGAGCAAACAAGCAAGCAAACAAACAAAAATAACTTGATTTTAAAATGCTCAGTAGATCCAAATAAATATTTCTAAAAAAAAAAAAGGCATGGATGTATGAAAATGTTCAGTATCAAAAGACATTGGGAAAATGCAAATCAAAATCACTTGAGAAGTCACTTCACTCCAATAGGAATAGCCATCACCAGCAAAAATACATTAATAGATAAAATAGAACTCCTTTATGACCCAGCCATCCCACTCCGACGCCCATCCACCCGGGAATGTCATCAGTGCGTTAAAGACACACCTGCAGGCCTCTTTGCAATGGCCAAGAAATGGAAGCAATTTAAATGTCTATCCATGGATAAGTGGATTTTTTTTATAACTTTTTAGTCTTTCATTAAACATAGATTCTTTTCTCATGCAATTTAATCTGAATATAATTTACCCTCCCTCCTAGTTCCTCCCAGTTCCTCCCCACCTCCTCTACTATCTGGATCCACCCCCTTTCTGTCTCTCATTAGAAAAGAACAGGCTTCTAAGAGATAACAACCAAGTGGAACAAAATAAAATATACTAAGATAAAACAAAAACTACCATACTGAAGTTGGATAAGACAAGCCAACAGAAAAATGAAAGAGCCCCAAGAGAAGGCACAAGAATCAGAGACCCACTTGTTTAAATACGCAGGAGCCCACGTGCACGCGTGCGCAAGCACACACACACACACATGCACGCACACACTCACGCAGCTCTGCCTCAGACAACAAGAGGAACTGGGTTTTGAAGCTCTCCCAGGCATTTCCCAGGACCTCCTGCTCTGGCAGCCAATCCTAGAGGCCCTTACTTCCTCTGCCCTTTCAGACCCACAGGGATTGTGTATGCATCTGAGATTGAAAGACCCTAAAAGGACAGACAGCTGGACATGAAGACAGATGGAATCTCCCCTTAGGACCCCCTCATGCTCACCCCACTCTATTACCATGCGTGCCCCTAGGGAGAAGGTCCTTTTGGGAAGCGTGTGAAGGGTGTTCATAGCTTGGGTCTTCAGGTCTCTCTGAGGTACCAGCTTCCAAGGGCACCCAGGCACCTGGCCTGGATAAGTGACCCTAATGGTGGAGCTACCATCTCTAAGTCCTGGGACAAGGACCAGCTAGAAAGTAAGAAAAACCAGGTCTTTTCTCCTCATGAATTTCTTTTCTTATTTACCAGCATGGCTTGTATCTGAAACAGACACTTTTCTGGCACTCTCTCTAAGAAGCTGCATCCTGTATTTAGGGAAACTGAGTCATGGATACTGGGAAAATCTCAACCATCAGTGTTGAATATAAAAGCAAACTCGGGCTCTCACCAGCTGCTAGATCTTAGGTGAGAACAGCTAGAGAAGTCTGGGCTCACGCGGCGCCGCAGTGCCCCCTGCTGGCCTAGAGCCTCCCGTGCAGCTCAGGCCGTTGTAGTCCTTCCAGTACCTGAGCAAAACCTAAGCTTGCCATGCCTATGAGAAGAGCATCCTGGACTCAGACCTGGCATCAGCCCTGTCCCGCACCCGGGTGATGCTAGCAGGACAATGCTCCTAGTTTGGGGGTAGGGTTGGCTCTTCAATGAATTTACACAATGGATGTGGGAAAAGGGGGAGCTGGATTACCCCAGTGTTCATCTGAACAATTCCAAAGCCAAACACTTGCCGCCTGCTGCCAACTGAATGTGGGGAGACGCATCATTAAAGGTGGACGTCTGTTCTAAAAGCGTCCTCACAGCTTTTTGTTTAATCTCTCAAAGGCTTCCTGAGCTGCCATTCTGAGCCGCTCGCCTTCTGTAGTTTAGCATGCAGATGTGACAAGTACACACACATGCGGTTTTGCTCAAGCATGCTTCTGTCTCCCTGGTTACTTCTGCATGGTGCATAGCCCTTTCCACCTAAAATCCTGCATATTTTATTTTTATTATCTTCTTCCACACATGCACACACACACATAATCTTTTATTGAGCGTTACATCCTTAGCACTGAACTGAGTTCCCTTACACGTAACAAGTGCCCACTCAATGCTTCTGGCCTCAGGGAGTTCATTTTTAGTAATCTAGTTGATTTCCCGCATCTTCTAAAAATAGGGATTTAATTCCCCATTTCACAGCATAAAAAAACCAAAGATGAAGAACCTAAGTGGCTTCTATGTAGCAATTCAGTGCCTGGCAAAAGAGCTAGGAGACAAACCCGGATCAGTGGACCAGCTCTCAGGACTCTGCTAGAATATTAGTTACTGGATAAAACAGAGACGACAAGCAGGTATTGTCTGTAGTGCCTTAATTCTTTTTACTAAATCAGTCCAACTAATGGGGAGATTATTATGACAAAATGCCACACCTTGTCTGTTCAAAAGTCCCTCTGGATCCTTAAAAAATAGAAATGGAAATAATGAAATGAACTATTTTGGATATAGTTAAGTGGGTTTCTGTCACATTGGAATACTACACATTGCTCCTACTGCAGCCGCAGAATATCAAGAAAAACAATCAAAACTTGGGGCCAGCCAAAGGCTCAGAGGGTAAAGACCTGAGACCTAGCTGTCCTCTGACATTCACGCATGTGCAGTGGTGTATTTGACACCCCCCCCCACACACATCATGCATACATACACACACATATACACAATAGTAATTTTGAAGAAAATCTACAACTTAGAAAAACAACTAAAAATTATAATTCAAATAGATGGATTCAACAGCAATTTTAACTCAGTTGAAGAACTGGAAACTGGGAGGCCAAACAAAGGAGACAAATAAATAACACATTGATAATGATGTTATTTACTTGTATATATCTTTTTGTGCATATATATTTATTGTATATATAAATGTATTTATATATAAATATATGTGCATATATCTATGTGTGTATATATATGTATATATGGCTGATGTAAAGGGAATAGGGAAAGATATGTGGCGGATACTCACAAGTTGGGGACTAGAAGTAGGTAAGAAGTATCCAGGACACCCCGAAAGTGTCTATCATGTTTATCATTAGGAGTCGAGAGAGAGGAGAAAGGGAATAGGGCAAGAATATTATATGGGAAGATCAAAGAAGATAATTTTCAAAAACTGGTAGTAATCCACTAGACCATAGATTTGAGCACACCAGAACCCCAAGAAAAATAAGAACACAAGTAAAATAAACCATCGTGGGCCAACTTCTTCCTTGCCATGCATGCTATAAACACAGTTGTCTTGGTTTTTGTTTTGTTTTTTCTTTTGACCTGGAAACCAGCTTTTTTTGCCTGTGCTGTTTGTAGAAAAGAGTATTTTGCCCATTGAGTGTCAAAGCTCCACTGGCCTCCATTGTCAGGACTGTTCTGCCTTAGGCAACTCAAGCCCTTCGGTCTTATGGGGATGTTCTTGTTGCTTCCCTTTTTGGTTTGTGTTTATGTATCTTTACTATAGCTTTGCAGTAAGCTTTGAAGCAGGGAATTATGTATCCACTAACCTTGTCTTCAAGCTGTTTTCCCTATTCTGGTGCCCTTGAAGTTACAGTTATTATGCAAGCATCTTGTTTGTGTTTGAAGCAAGGTAAAGAAGACATGGTCTGAATGGTCCTGATTTAAATATTCATTTATTGATTCATTCGTATTCTCTCTCTCTCTCTCTCTCTCTCTCTCTCTCTCTCTCTCTCTCTCCATAATCTGAAGTTTCTCTCCCACCCACCAGTTCCTGAATAACCACTTATAGACTTAATATTAATTATAAATGTTTGGCCGATGTCTCAGGCGTATCACTAGCTAGCTCTTACATTTAAATTAACCCATTTCTACTAATCTATGTATTGCCACATGGCCATGGTGTTACCTCATTTTCTACATATCTTGCTTCCTCACCCGCTAACTGGCATCTCCCAGACTCCACCCTTCTTCATCTGTATCTCTGCTTGGGTTTTCCACCTGGCTCTATCTTGCCTTGCCATAGGCCAAAGTAGCTTAATTTATCAACCAATGAGAGCAACACAGATTCACAGTGTACAGGATCCCACAGCTCCTGTGCTCTTTCTCTCTCTCTTCTCCCCACCTCCTCTCTTTCTACCCTTTTTCCTAAAGTCCTGTTATCTTTCTGATCATTTCAAAGAAGTAACTTTGGCTTTATGACATTTCCCTTTTGGTTTTATTACCTTTCCCCATTCTTCAGCCTTGTTTGCCCCCTGCTCTAGCCACTGTTATTTCCAGTCATTTTTACCACAAGGCAAATAAAAGGAAAGGGCTTCACAGGCTGGGACGGGGGCATGGCTAAGGGGTAGGGTGGGCACTTTAGTAAGCGGTAATAGAGCTATGGAATTTTTGAGGAAGAATTGGGGAGACAGAGGCAAGAATGCCTTGCAAAGAGTTTCATCTCCCCTAAGGAGAAGCCTGGATCTAGTGCCAGATATGGTAAAAAGCCAGGGGGAGCAGGGTACAGCTAAGCTATGCTTTAGCAGGATTGGTCCAGCTATGTGTGGAAGTGAGCAAGATGGTGGAGAGAGGAAGGCAAGATGTAATTCTGGAGAGCAGCCATGGTGGTCAGGATGAGGAGGGAGCAACGGAGCAGCGAGGCTTTAGGAGATCCAGCTGGCTGATCTCCCATCGCCCCTGAAGAAACGGGGTAGGGAAGGGAAACTCAGATCAGGGCAGCATGCGTGTCGAGGCACCTGGAAGCATCCAAATGGAATTGCCCACCAGACACAGATTGGACACACTGTGGACAGACATAGACAGACACATGAACAGATGCACACGGGCAGACTGACCAAGGATGTGGGACAAGGCAGAGCCAGCGGTACTTATGTCCTACCAGGAGGAAAGGGTATGAAAGAGAACCTAAAGCATCTGATACACAAACAGGAGTCAGCAGGAGAGATGGGAGGCAGCCAGAGGAGCAATCGGCACTAAGGACATCAGTACTAGGAATGGTCCCACAAGCCCAAAGGACAAGATCTGTAGCAAGCTTTCTTGTTGGATTATCTTTAGTCCACCAGCCCACAAACAATGACCTGGAGACTTATAATTAATTACGAAAGCTTGGCCTTAGCTTAGGCTTTTTCCCAACTAGCTCTCATAACTTAATTAACCCATGTTTTTAAAATCTACATTCTGCCACATAGCTCCGTTACTTCCTCTTCGCATAGCACGTCCGACTTGCTCCCAGTCTGCTGGAGAAATCACACACCTAGATTCCTCCTAGTTTCTCCCCCACTGCCCGGAAGTCCCACCTAGTCTTTCTTACCTAGCTATTGGCCACTTAGCTCTTTATTAAACACATCAGAAGGTGCCTTAGGCAGAGACACATCTTTACAGTATAAACGAATGTTCTGCAATGAAGACCCAAAGCAGGACAAGGTGAGTAGGGGGAGGAGGTCAAGGTGCAAGGATGATGCACCACCCACCCAGAAGCCTCGGGAGCAACCAGGAGTAGAGGGGCTGGTGGGAAACCAAGACCATGGGAAGGGTTTTGTCTTGATTTGTGGCTCTGCTTTCGGTTGTTACTCATGGTTGTGTCTTAGTTAGTTAGGGTTTCTATTGATGCAATAAAACACCATGACCAAAGGCAGCTTGAGGGGGGAGAGTTTACTTCATTTTACAGCTTATCAGTGACAGAAGCCAGGGCAGGAACTAGAGCAAAGGCCACAGAGGAGTGTAGTAATATGGGCGCAGCGGGGCTGGGGTTTTGGGGACGTAGCCCCGCCGCCGCTCTACCTATTACTACAAATGGCGCCCACGTGATGGACTAAACCTACTTAAAAAACCTGAGAAGGCTTAAAAATAATGGAGAGAGAGTTTAACACGGATTTTTGCTGTTTGTTGGTGGCGTGCTGTAGAGAGATTTCCTGATTCGGCAACAGCAGCAGAAAAAAACGCTGTGTCATTTCAAAGCGTGGCTTCCTGGGGCTGTGCCGCCAGTGCAAAATCTGGCTTTATGTTTGTGTTCCCGCTTGGGATCGGAAGGAGAGTGCTCTGAGACCTTGACGATGACTCAGAGCTCCCCGCCTGCTCCTGGGCAGAAGGCAGAATCAGGTTTAGGCAGGCGGAAGAGCATGGCGGATTCCTGCCGCCATACAGGGACGTGTTTTCAGACTGCACAGTGCTCTGCGTGTCAGATTTGGATGTTACTTGGATGAAAAGAATTTCTGTGCTGTGTGCTCAGTCTCAGAATTAAAGTGCTGAGTGCCGCTCCTACCTGGCGGCCCCAGAGCTAGCACAAAATGGTACGTCCTCCATTTTGAAATTTTCCTGACTCCGCTTCAGCTGCAAATCCCTGCAGCTCATTAAGAGGTTCTGCCACGAAACACTTAAACGGTGGTGACGAAAAGCTGAACGCATGCTTTTCGGTTTTCAGCTGTAGCAGGAAAAAAGCTGCGTGTTTAAAATGCCAGCTTTCTGGGCCATCCTGCCAGGGCAAACTCTGACTGTTTGAGGTAGGAGGGCCGGCTACCGAGAGAGGACTTGAGTGTCGTCTGTTGTAGCTTGCTGGCTGGCAGGGACCTTGAAATGCTATAATCATGGCTGCAGCCTGTATATCCGCCATGAGGCTGGAAAGCTAAGGAATGGACTGGATCTAGCTGGCAAAGCCACGGCTTTAGTCCTACTGAGATTGCTTGGCAAATTAAAGACTCACGTGGTCAGAAAAAGAGAGATATACAGTAAAGAGAGATTCAAAGACAGAGAAAATTTCTGAATGGTTTAAAGTGTGTTAAAAATATATGCAAGCTGAAAGTTGAAGTTCTTAAAGCAAAACACAAAAAAAAGGAAGAGAGTTGTTGTGTGTACACACCTTTAATCCCAACACTTGGGAGGCAGAGGGAGATAGACCTCTGTGACTTCAAGGTGTGGTAGCACACGCCTTTAATCCCAGTGCCTAGAAGGCAGAGACAGGCGGATCTCTGAGAGTTCAAAGACAGCCTGGTCTACAGGGTTATTCCAGGTCAAAGATATACGCTCAAAAAACAAAAAGTTAACCTAGGAATGTCACAGCTTAGATTCTTAAGTGCCTAGTGATTTAAAGGCACAAATCAAAAGTGCTCCTGGATAGTAAAAAATTGTAGATTCACAATAGGACAGATTCAGACCGCTAAATGAGTCACACTGTTGGATGAATGTACGTTGGCTTGGGAGAGAGAAGAAAAAGAATATAGAGAATAAAGTTAATGGTTTAAAAAGAAAAAAGTAAAAGTAAAGTCTTTAAAGAGACAGAGTACAGATAGTTAAGAGATTAAAATAAATAAAGAAAAATAAGCCGCGTAAAAATGAAAAATTCACAGAAAGTCTGGATTATGTACATTGTGTTTTCTTTAAAATTTTTGACTGTAAAGGAGCTAAGTACAGAGAGAAATTTCATTATATGGGCTGCCAAATGGAAACAGAACGGATATCATGAGGGTATGACTTTGAAATTTGGATCTAAGGACATGATGCTTTGGAAAGGAGTTTCTTGTTTTGTTTTCACAGAGGATGAGACCCTGTTCATTTCTTCAATTCCGATTTGGTATGATGGACCACGTCCTCCTGAAGGGTTGCTGTGAACATCTTCAGAAAATTGCTTTGCTCAACTGCCAACTGAGATGAAACTAGCACACAGGTTATACCATGAAATACCTAATTAACGACGCCCCCATTCAGCAGGAAGCAGTTTGGAGAGAAAAAACTGCGCCCATGTTCCCAAATATGGTTTATAAATGTTCTTTTACATTTAAAGGGGGATATGATATAGATATGAATAATTTGCATTAGTATAGATTTTGCTTTATTGATAGAGATTTACGGTCAATTTTGTTATATGTATAAATGTTTCTGAT
This sequence comes from Microtus pennsylvanicus, assembly GCF_037038515.1. Taxonomy (NCBI): domain Eukaryota; kingdom Metazoa; phylum Chordata; class Mammalia; order Rodentia; family Cricetidae; genus Microtus; species Microtus pennsylvanicus. Next base: position 17,270,883 of record NC_134596.1, read on the forward strand.
GTAACTTTTACTTGATAACTGTTTTGTTATATGTAATTTTGCTATGTTAAGGTTAAAGCCTTCCTTTTTTTGTTTAAACAGAAAAAGGGGAAGTGATGTGGGAGTGTCATATATCAATCTGTTGATTTCATTGGCTAAGCAATAAAGGAACTGCCTCGGCCCATTTCATTGGTTAGAAGATAGGTGGGAGGAGTAGACAGAACAGAATGCCAGGAGGAAGAGGAAGTGAGCTCAGGCTCCACAGCTCTGCTCTCCGGAGCAGACGCAGGAGAGACGCCATGCTACCTGCTCCAGGGAAGACGCACGCTATGAAGCTCCGACCCAGGATGGACTTAGGCTAGAATCTTCCCGGTAAGCGCACCTAGGGGCGCTACACAGATGATTAGAAATGGGCTAAATTAACATGTGAGAATTAGCCTAGAAGAGGCTAGATAGGAAGGGGCCAAAGCAGTGTTTAGATGAATACAGTGTCCGTGTAATTATTTCGGGGCATAAGCTAGCTGGGCAGGCGGCTGGGGTTTTGGGGACGTAGCCCCGCCGCCGCTCTACCTATTACTACAGAGGAGTGCTAATTACCTCTGACTACAGCTAGCTTGGCCTTTATTTTTCTTCCTTTCTTCCTTCCTTCCTTCCTTCCTTCCTTCCTTCCTTCCTTCCTTTCTTCCTTCCTTCCTTCCTTCCTTCCCCCCTCCCCTCTCTTTCTTTCTTTCTTTCTTTTTGGTGGGGGTGCAGTGTTCAAGACAGGGGTTCTCTGCATAGTCCTGGCTGTCCTGGAACTCACCCCATAGACCAGGCTGGCTCTAACTCACGGAGACCCGCCTGCCTCTGCCTCCCAAGTGCTGGGATTAAAACCATGCACCATCACCTCCTGGCCTTCTTTCAGCCTACTTTCTTATACAACTCTAGGCTGGTCCCTCTCACATCAATCATTAATTGAGACAATACCCCACAGACTTATCTACAGACCAATCTAAAGGCATTTTCTCAATTGTGGTTCCTTCTCAGATAACTCTAGCCTGTGTCAAGTTGACATAAAAGTATCCATCCCAAGTTGTGAGGTTCATTTTATATGTCACCTTGACTGGGCTGTGGGTCGCACACCTACTTGACCATGAATGATTCTGGATGCATATGTGATAAGTTCTGGGAGAGATGAATATCTAAGTTGGTAGTGATTGGAGAAGGAAAGAGACCTCCTAAGTGTGGATGGGCCTCACCCAGTCAGTCGGAATCTCCAACAGACAATGAAGAGTGAGGCTTCCCTGAGCAAGAACAAGGTCCTCCTGCCTTGTGGTCATTGCAATGGTTTCCCTTCCCTTGTTAAAGTCGAAGGGAAGAGCTGGGTCTTACTGGATCTCAGGTCTGTTACATTATGCCATTATCTTTCCTGAGTTTCCAGCCAGCAAAATGCAGAATCTGAGGCCTGTCAGCCTCCATGGCTCTATGAACCAGTTCCATAGAATAAGCTTATATGTGGTACCTTGTCTGTGTGTGTGTGTTCATGTGTGTGTGTGTGTGTGTGTGTGTGTGTTCATGTGTGTGTGCGTGTGTGTGCTTTAGGCTTTGCTTCTCTAGAAAATTTCAGTTAGTACAGAGAGCTAGTGACTGACAGAAATGCAGAGAAGAGGAGCAGATAAGCTGAAGGTGGAGTAGGGTGGCCCCTCAGGTGGGAGGAGCTTGGGGCAAGGACGCACACACCTTGTCCCAGGGCCTTGTATCTTCATCTCATTTATCTTTCTCATTCCAGAAAAGCCTGAGATCTAGGAGACCTCCTGGATGGAATCGATACAGGAACTGGCTTTGTTTCCTCTCTCTCTCAGCACCCCTTCTGCAGAACACTTTGCCCATGAGTTATCAGTTCCCCAAGACACTGCTGGGCCCATTCCAGCCCCCGGGGTCCAGCCCTTTAGTGGACCTTCCCCTAGGAACTTCCACACCAAGAAGGCACACATCTGCATGCTGTGAACTCACTCCCACCCGTCTATTCCCTTGTTGCTATGGAGCGAGAAAGTGGAGCCTCTTCATATTGACTTTGGCCTCCATAGGATGAGGACCACTCCCTCTTCTTGCCTAGCCCCATTTCTTGGGAAAGGTGGCATCTGCAGAGAATAAATGGAGTCTAATTTAGAGATCAAGTAGGGTAGAGAGCATCCTATGAAGTAACCAGAGGGCAGTTGGGGATGATATCTCAGTAGAGGGAGGCATCAAGACCCAGCCTGGCTGAGGACCAAGAGTGTACACAGTGGCCCCAGTGGCAGGCCAATGTCTCCTGCATGTTAAAATGGAACTGTAGAACCTAGAGCTAACAATTCAGCTAGACCGGCTGGCCAGCGAGAACTGCAGGATAGACCTCTTGCATTAGAGGTTTATGCCACCGGGCCTGGCTTTTCACACAGCCGCTGGGAATCTAAACGTAGATTCTCATGCTTGCTCGCATGCCAAGAACTTTACCAATCCATCCATCTCTCCACCCCACCCTGCTACTTTGTTATTTTTATTCTTTAAAACAGGTTCTCACTGAGTGGCACTCTCTGGCTTATAACTCAGTACGTACATCAGGCTAGCCTCCAACTTGCAGCAATCCTACCTCTGCCTCCCAGGCGTGAGTCACCATGCCTGGCTTATAGAATGTAATACATCAAGTTAGAGCATTCTGTGCAGTTCTGCAGTCTTAAATTTTACTTAATCATATGCCATGCGGTGTCTCCTGATCAGTTCTGTCTTGTGTTACTGCTTCACCATGCAGATGTGCACGACTTCAGCCCTTCCCCATTGACACGCACCCTATCTCTTTGAAGTGGCCTGGCACTAGCCGTTTCTTAGGCTTGCCAGTGGGACAGAGCCTATCACACAGTTGGGGGTCTTGTGGGTTTTGTTTCTGCTGACCCAGAAGGGCCCTCCACAGATATGACAGCTGTTCATGGATCTCACTGGGTATAGAGCTTTTGCCAAGATTCCTTCCTCTGCTGCATGTCAGAGGAATTTCAGTCCCCTGTGCTGTTAGAAGCGTCCCACGGAGGGCTTTCCACACATGAAAGTTGCCCGAATGGTAAACTGGAGAAGGGGGGCCTCGAGGTCACCTCGGGATAGTTCACTTGGCCAGAAGATTGTGCTGTAAAGAGGTGGCATTTTAACTATAAAGCAGTTAGGTACCAAACCCCTCTATGCACCGTGTTAGTGAGTCCCCAAGAGAGCCTTGTTTGGGAGAAACAAGAGAAAGCGGAAATGGAGTCAGGGCAGATGGAAGTTGACGTCAGCTGTGAGACCTGTGGGAATCTCTCCTGAGCACGGGGTTTCCAAGTGTTCCCAGGGGTCTGTCATAGAGATGCCAGCTATCTGGCGCCTGTAGGACAGCTAGGGCCATAGAGGACCTGGAATGAATGTGGCGTGCGGTCTCCTATCTGTGTCTTTGAGAGCAGGTATCCCAGAGTTCCCGATAAAGTAACCAAGAAAACTGCAGCTCTATCTTGGTGTCGGTGTCTCCCGAAGGTTGCACACCCCTTTGAAGTTAAGATCAGCGAAGTTATGGTTAAGTTCTTCCCACCGTCGGAAATGAGGGCACCAGATGCTTTCCCAGTTACCCCAAATCTAGCCCCACGCATGCGCAAAACATCTGCAGCCTCCAAGGACGTTAGCTTGTTATGTTATGATATTATTTATGCTGTGGTTTTGACGCACACCCCCAACCCTTTGCCGACTTTTCTCAGAGATGAGAAGAATTACCCTAAGAGGGAAATCTGGTCCCAACATGATTTACAGGGTAGAAAAATGTGAACATACCGCCTATCTCATAAATATTCATAACAATCTCTTTAAAATTCACAGCGCAGAGCTCAGGGAGTTGCTACTCCTTCCCTTGGGATAGCCCACTTGGCTCTTCCACTGGAGTGTATGTCTTGCTTTGCTAAAATAAATCTCTACTGAACTGTGTGTCTCAGCTAACTACTTCTTCTCGAGAAGAACAGAAGAAACCTTCTTGGTGAAGAGTTACTTTGTGCAGTCGCCTGAGAGCCTCGGGTTTTCCATTGCATAGAAAACTGCACAAGCAAACAACTCGTGTGTGTTTTAAGTTGCGCGTGAAATGTCATGTCACCTCCCCTCCTCCTTGGGAAGCAAATCACACCTTTGTCCAGAGCATCTGTGCCGTGTTAGGGCTGCATGGAATGTGGTTCGCTCCGCATTGACTGTTTAACATCAGAAAAGGATTGCTGAAGCCAGTTGGCTCCACACTGGCCAGCAGACTAAAGCTACTCAGGAGAGCAGAAGAACTAGAGGGAAGAACTGCTCCTTACACCTGGGACCTGGGGACGGAAAAGGCCCTGTGGACTGCAGAGGTGTCTTCCACAGGAAGAACCTCCCCTCCTCCATACTCCACCCAGAACCCCATAGACGCTGAGTCTGTGAAGACCCATGGCCTGCGCTCGCCCCTTCCCCACACAACACCAAGTGGAGCCTCCCAGAGCCTGAGGGATCTGAGCACGTCACCTTTCAACAGAAGTGCTCTGCAGCATGGCAATTCGCTCGGTAAGGGTTCACTTCCTACTAATTTCCACTCCTGAGTAGGTCTCATGCTGGCTTTGCTTTTGCTTTGTACCACTCAGCTAGGTTTTCAAGATGGTTGTTTGTCCCTCCATCCAGTGTTCTGTAAGGTACCCTGCTCTCCAGCCATATAGCATGTCCCTCCCCTTATTCCTACTTTCTCTCCTCTGTACCCTCTCCCTTTGTATAAACTTAATTATCACTTTCTATAACTAAAAATCTATTGACCCGGGGCTGGAGAGATGGCTCAGTGGTTAAGAGCATTGCTTGCTCTTCCAAAGGTCCTGAGTTCAATTCCCAGCAACCACATGGTGGCTCACAACCATCTGTAATGAGGTCTGGTGCCCTCTTCTGGCCTGCAGACATACACACAGACAGAATATTATATACATAATAAATAAATAAATATTTTTAAAAAATCTATTGATCCTTACAGCACCCCAACTGTCCCCTCTTTATTACTTTGATTTTCTTGTCAAAGTCAACCTAGTATTTAATGCTTGTCCTTATGGACACTAGGTCCTTCTCATGCCTAATAAATAACTTATTAAATAACTCTGATGCTATTCCATACTATCCTGGATTGTTTATTCTCCAACAGTTACTGAAGTCACAGGGGTCACTATTCAATATTTGCATAATGGTGATATCCAACAGCTGTGTTTGCTCTCCCAGCTAACATCCTACTCAGGAACTCTGAGCTCCCAGACCGAGGATTTTTTTTTTTAACTACATACTCATCTCTACCACATCCAAGTCCCACTTGAGCACTGCGAATACCTTAACAATGGAATACTTAATAATATAAGCGAAGCAATGAAACAATATCAGATATATAAAATCTCAATGCAGTAACCTACAAAAGCCTCATGCACACATGCATACACATTAAAATACAAGACAACATTAACTCCTCCAAAAATTATTAACCTTACAATAACATTGAATGAGAGTGAATTAAATGAAATCCCAGACAAAGAACTCAGAATAATGCCCTTCATACGTTCAAAGACGCAAGTGACTGAATGAAATGAGGAAGGTGATGAATTAATTATATGAAAGAGGAATTCAACAAAGATAGAAATACTCAAGAAAATCCGATCTGAAATACTGAAGATAAATATTCAGTGAGTCAAATATGAAGTTTGGTGAAAAGTCTCAGCAATAGAATGCATCAAGGAGGGGACAGAATAGCTGAGCTTGAAGACAGTCCAACACGGATGAAATTAAAGTGAGAGAATTCCAATGGGAATGTCAAGACACATGTGACACTTTGAACAGACAAAACCCACGGCTAATGGGTATAGAAGGAAGAGGAGAAGAAGGAAGAGGAGGAGGAGGAGGAAGAAGAGGAAGAGGAGGAAGAGGAAGAGGAAGAAGAAGAAGAAGAAGAAGAAGAAGAAGAAGAAGAAGAAGAAGAAGAAGAAGAAGAAGAAGAAGAATTTCATCATCCTAAAGGCATATAAAACATTTTCAGAAGAATAACAACAGAAAATTTCTCAGAGTTAGGGTCTTGGAAATTTGGAAGTTCAAGAAGGGCACTGAGCTGGACGGTGGTAGAGCACACCTTTAATCCCAGCCCTCAGGAGACAGAGACTAGATCTCGGTGAGAGTTCGAGACCAGCCAGGTCTACAGAGCGAGTTCCAGGGCAGCCTCAGTTACACAGGTGTGCAGATGATAAGTAGGCCAATGTGTTTTCAGTCAGGTTGTCTGAGTCCTGGGCCCCAAGGGAAGAGGGAAGCTTCCCGTTTAGTTAATGGGTGTCCCTCATAGATAGGGTGTGTCATCTTAGGCAGGTGGCTTAGGAGCTAGGGACACTCCCTTTCCAGAAGGATGTGCCTGGGAGGGAAGATTCTCTCAGTCTGCCTGTTATCTCCCTAGAGCAGTGGGATTTACAGAGTCCACAATGAAGGGAGAAAGGCTATCGCGGGTAGACCAAACCTAGTAAGAAGTTCCACAATTATGTACCAAAAGAAATCTCTTCTGGGTCATTTGCTTGTTTTTGTTTGGGACAGGGTCTCTATACAGCCCTGGCTGTACTGAAACTTGTTCTGTAGACCATACTGTCCTTGAACCTGCAGAGATCCACCTGTCCCTGCCTACCGAGTATTGGAAGTAAAGGTCTGTGCCACCAGGGCAGACCCAAACCTCCTCTATTTTTAAATTGATGATCTTGTTATTTGTAACAGTGATGAAAACTGTCTGGCACAGGGACTTTGTTCTGCAGCCACTGGTCCTCACTGCCTCACTTCCGCCTAGGGTGGGAGGCCTCATGACCACGTGGAGAGCCAGCAGCAGCCTGCCTGAGCCTTACCTCTTGCTGTTCAGCCTCTTAACATGAACCATCATTAATATGTGGGGGACACGCTTCACATGTTTTGGGAGAGAATATTACCAGACTCCAGTGAGTCTTGGCACATTCTGAGCCCAGCGTCCACGTTCCTCCTAGGGAGAAAGCCACATCCTGTCAGCGTCTACTCTCATATCTGTCAGGAGCTGTGAGGGGTCTAAGTCATGTCTGTATCGTCCTCTTTTTTCTCTATTTTTTTTTAATTTTTTTATTTTTACTTCACATGTATTGGTGTTTTCTTGCATATATGTCTGTGTGAGGGTGTTGGATCTGATGGAACTGGAGATGCAGGCAGTTGTGAGTTGCCGTGTGGGTAATGGGATCTGAACTCCAGTCTCCTGGAAGAGCAGCCAGAGCTCTTAACCGCTGAGCCAGCTCCTGTTCACTTCTTTTCTTCTCTTGGTGACCGAGTATCTGACAGAAACAACTGAGGAGAGGACAGATTAGTCTTGGCTCACTGTTGGAGAGGGATTTTGGTTCACTCTGGAGAGGGTGTGCTGTTCACCACATTCTGACAGTAGGCGGGAACCGAACCAGAGCAGGGACAACCTTCAAAGACCCCGAGTGACCTCTTCCGTTATCCAGGCCCCACCTTCTAAAACCCACAGCCTTTGAAACAGTGTCACAAGGTGCAGGATGAGAGCTCAAAACATGAGGGTGTAGGGGAGTCTACACTCAACAGGCGGTTCACACATGAGTGTGTAGGGGAGTCTACACTCAACAGGCAATTCACACATGAGTGTGTAGGGGAGTCTACACTCAACAGGAGATTCACACATGAGTGTGTAGGGGAGTCTACACTCAACAGGCGATTCACACGAGAGTGTGTAGGGGAGTCTACATTCAACAGGAGATTCACACTTGAGTGTGTAGGGGAGTCTACACTCAACAGGCGGTTCACACATGAGTGTGTAGGGGAGTCTACACTCAACAGGCGATTCACACATCAGTGTGTAGGAGAGTCTACAGTCAACAGGGGGTTCACACATGAGTGTGTAGGGGAGTCTACACTCAACAGGCAATTCACACATGAGTGTGTAAGGGAGTCTACACTCAACAGGCGATTCACACATGAGTGTGTAAGGGAGTCTACACTCAACAGGTGATTCACACATGAGTGTGTAAGGGAGTCCACACTCAACAGGCGATTCACACATGAGTGTGTAGGGGAGTCTACACTCAACAGGTGATTCACACATGAGTGTGTAAGGGAGTCCACACTCAACAGGCGATTCACACATGAGTGTGTAGGGGAGTCCACACTCAACAGGCGATTCACTCTTATGTCAGTCTGTCACCATTTCATAACTGCTGGCATGAGACACACGAGAAGCCTGGGGTAGAGGACGGGGCCTTTGTGGCTTATTTCACAGCAACATGGGAGCTGCGTGCCCAGGTCACACTGCTCCCTGACCCTCTACGCACTTCTCAGGGCTCTGAGGCAAATCAGCATAAACTCTGGATGGTTTCTCATGGCAGAAACATATGCTGTCCAAGTTCTGCAGGTCAGAAATATGAACTCAGAATATGAATCGGTCAGCTCCTCCCAGAATCAAACTTCTTCCCAGCTTCTGGGTTGAGAGTGGCCTGTGCTGGCCTGTGTTACCCTGTGTTGGCCTGTGTTGGCCTGTGCTGGCCTGTGTGGGCCTGTGCTGGTCTGTGCTAGCCTGTGCTGGCCTGTGCTGCTCCATCACTCCAGTCTGTGCATGTGTCTTCACATGGCTTTGTATCCCAGCATTTTCTGTCTCTCCTTATTACCATAGCAACCATTAGACTTAGGGGCCACACTAACCCAACGGGACCTCATCTAAACCCAACTACATCTTCAAAGATCATATTTCCAACAAAGGTCACACAACTAAGTACCCAAGGTGGTCAAACCAGAATATAGCTTCTGGGAGGACATAAATCCACTCACCACACCCTCAGATCCCATAGGGTGATGATAAGACACACGGACAGCACACACTTATACAATTCACCACATTCTCTCCAGGAGCTGCGAGCCATCTGCCAAGCTTTGCACAGAGGGTGACGTCGTCTTTGTCCTCCCAAACAGCAAATAGACCCACCCTTGCTCCATAGCAGGAGACAGCCTGTCTACCTTCCGAGGCCTTGTGTTCCACAAACTTCCTCAAGGAGATAGACTAGAAGGAAGCTGTCCTTGTTACGTGCTTACGTGAGGGCCACTTCAGGACTGACCCACAGAGCTCTGTCTCTCATAGGGTGCAGCCTCGTCAGAAAGGGAGATGGCAGGTCAGCCTCTGACCAATGAAGCAGGCATCTGGAGCCGCCATAGCGGAGATGCTCTGCATCCAGCTTGCTACACCTTTACCCTGCTCTCCTGCTTGCTATCTACGTGACAGACTCAAGGATGCAGTTAGGATCCTCTGATGCCCTAACGCTGTTGTCTGTTTCTTTCCTCTCTGGCAACCTACGTCAGGTTCAGACAATAGCCTGGGAGCACTGGGATCAATAGGACCTGAAGACCCCATGCCAACCATCTTTCTTCCCACTACAGTAGCTAGGAGACAGCAGGCCTCCTGGTCCCTATACCAAGCTCTGCCAGTATAGGGAAGCAGGGGTGGAGTGAGCTCAGGAAGGGACTCCCTCTTTTCAAACCTCAGTTTCCCTCTCTGAAAGACTGCCCCGTCCCTTGGGGCCAGAGACATGGCTCAGCAATTAAGATTATTACTTGGAATCTGGCAGAGAACTGTGGGTGTAATCCCAGCGTCCACAAAGCAGCTCACAACCATCTGGTTATTTTACTTCCAAGGGAACCAAAACCTTCTTCTGGCTCTGTGAGCACCAGGTATGCATGTGGTATGCATGTGTATAGACAAAACACTCATTCTCAAAATAAAAATAAATTTTAAAAAGAAGACAGAAAAAAAAAAGAAAAGAACTGTATTGTTTAGTGTGTATGGGCGGGTGGGGGCAGGGAGCTGGCACACGTCACGGATGTAGAACAGTGCCTGGCAAATGGTGAGCAAGGAAAAGGCTGGGATACCCTCCCTTGCTGCAATGCAGAAACCACCTAGGGTGGGTGTAGTCAGCAACGTTCAACTTCTCCTAGCCTCCTACATTGAGTCCAGCCTAGAGCCTTCTACCTAGATAGGCAGTTGTGTCACCAACCTCAATGAACAATAAAGCTGCACCCATAAAAACATGGACTCGCACAGCTCCAACCATGTGAGGCTGATAGTTCAGACTCAAGCGAGCAGACACATATCCTATAGGTCTATGTAGCCTTGGCCTTCTGATACCACTGTACAGAAAATCTTTTCCTGCAGGTGTATATCTGTGCCAGGTTTGTCTGTGGTCCCCTTCGCCGCTCAGAAGTCCTAAATTAATATATGACCAGCTGTGTCTGCTCTTCTGCCACAGCTTCTGGGTGATCTGGCCTGGTGGAGCTTTTTTTTTTCATACAGATTCGGTTGCTTGCATCTATTCCCAAGGGAAACTGAAATAGAACACTGGAAGACATTTGGGCCACTGACGAGTTTGCAAAGTCACAATATCAATCTTGAAATGCGTATGTCCAGCTTGATTTATTTGTTTGTTTGTTTTGCAGAAGACATAAATAAACTTTATCCACTTTCGTGGTTGGTCTGCCATACGCCACTCTACCTAATCCAATTAACACAGCAATCCGCCGAGGAGCAAACCCCAATGACAAACGCAGAGAGATGCTCAGACTTGTCAGCGGTGTAAATTAAACTGCACATCACACATGGTCATCAAACTTACAGAAAATAACCTAAATGCTGGTGATCCAGGGAGAGGGGGTTCTTGAAAGCATTGCTGCAGAAACATAAATTCTTAACATTTTTGGCAAGTAATCTGGAAACACCTATTCACCTATTTACATTCAAATTCATATACCATCACTCCGGCAAGCCCCTTCCAGGAATCTAAGAGCATGAAAATCTCTCAATCTCTCTCTCTCTCTCTCTCTCTCTCTCTCTCTCTCTCTCTCTCTCTCTCTCTCTCCCTTCTTCCTCTCTCTCCCCCCCTCTCTCTCCCTCCCTCCGTCTTCTCCCCTCTCCTCTCTCTCCCCCTCTCTCTCTCTCTCTCTCTTTCTCTCTCTCTCTCTCTCTCTCCCTCCCTCCCTCCCTCTCTCCCTCCCTCCCTCCCTCCCTCCCTTTTTCCCCCTCCCTCCTCCCTCTCTCTCCCCCTCTCCTCTCTCTCTCTCTCTCCCTCCCTCCCTCCCTCCCTCCCTTTTCCCCCTCCCTCCTCCCTCTCTCTCTCCCTTCTTCCTCTCTCCCCCCCTCTCTCTCCCTCCCTCCTTCTTCCACCCTCTCCTCTCTCTCCCCCTCTCCTCTCTCTCTCTCTCTCTCTCTCTCTCTCTCTCTCTCTCTTTCTCTCTCTCTCTCACTCTGTGCTTGCGTGCACACACGCTCGTGCATGCATGTATGTTGGGTAGTTTTACATGGAGTTTTTCTGCAGCAGAGCTTGTGTCAAAAAAATATGAGAGGGAAATAGATGAATTCTGGGCCGTTGCCACTGAATACAATTGTCTTAGGTTTGACGATGTTGAGACTGACAAGTGGGAGCGTCGCTGTCGCTGTCGCTGGGGATCCCTCTATAGCAGAGGTTTCTGCTGAGCGGTGGAGCTGCAGCTCCCACTGGACAGGAGTAAAGAGTCTTTTTCTGTCCCAACAGCCAGCTCCCAAGTAATGACATTGAGACCTATTAGTAATTATGAAAACTCGACCTTAGCTTAGGCTTGTCCCACGAATTCTTATATCTTAAATTAACCTGCTTTTATTAGTCTATGCTTTACCATGTAGCATCTCATCTTTCTTTCATTCTGTATGCCTGACTCCCTCCATGTCTCACTGACGTCTCCTCCATGCCTTTCTGTCCAGGAAACCCCATCGCTGCCTCCTGCCTAGATATTGGAGGTTCAACTTTCTCTTACACCAATCATAGCAAATACATCTTTACACAAAGTACAAATATCCCACAACAGACAAGTCTGTAGAACAGACCCCAGGGGCCAGGCCTTGGCAGGTCCACATTTTCTAGACACTGGCTGGGGATGTCCCCAGGGTAAGACACTCAGCCGATTGTCAGTGACAGTGACCCTGGCAGCTGAAGTCAGAGCAGGATCCCGCATCAGGCTCCCTCACTGTGCCAGACTTGCCCTGGCAGAAGCTCACACTTTTAGCTTTGCTCGTTTGTAGCTGAACATCAATAGGACGCCTGTGACTCCCAAGTGTGGAGGATCCCTGGCAAGTGAGATGGCTCAGTGGATAAAGGCGCTTACCACCAAACCTGACAACTTAAGTTCAGTCCCACAAATCTACATGATGGGAGAACATCTGAAAGCCCACAAGTCCACCACAGTGTGTGCAGCCACAAACCAATAAACGTAAAAATCAGTTTCCAAAAATAGCCTCATTTTTAGTTGGAATTAAATGAACTTTTCTCAGAGACATATTAATGAGCCCCACCCCATCCCCATTAGATAGGGTACCAAAAACAGATTAAAGTCACAATTCCACCAAGGCTCAATGGGGAAGCCAAGGGGTTTACTGGGTCTACAGAGCATGGGCAAGAGAGTATTTATGGAACTACGGGTGAGCCCAAAGCAGTTGTTCCACCGAAAAGTTTCGTCCCTAGCATGAATGGCAATCCTCCATGGCTGCATAGGTCGCCTTCAGCTATATAGCCTATCAGCTCTTGAGACCATGAGGCCAAAACCACGCTCAGCTGGGCAGAATTACATACAGCTGCCAGGGAGCTTCAGGGGGGCTGGATTCTCGGATTTGGGTTCTCCCCACTCCTTCCTCTGGGGAAATGCCAATGGGCCAGTTCTTTAGGGTCTCCCGTGTGTAGTCATGGCCACTCCTGATGAAGATGATAGTGGTCTTTGTGTCCATAGGACAGAGTTCAACAACAATTGATTACTGCTGTAAAGACACTGACCCCAAATAATGCCTCATCCTGATGGTACCTGAGGTCAACACTCGACCCGTTTTTCAAGGGGAAGCTTTCCTTTTTACTGTATAAAACCTCATGCCACTGACTGTCAGGTGTCAGGGGAGGTGAGAGAGTAGGAGGTGGGGTCCTATCTACCCTTCAGGACCGCCAACAGCCCTGCTCCCTGACTACTAACCACAGCTATGGCTGAGGTTACGACACTGCTTACAGTCCGTCATGCTAGCTTTTATTTTTCCTGAAGTCACAACTGTTAGGTCTCTAAAATCCTTCATTTCCATCAATAACCAAATCCTAAAGTCTTCTGAAACCTCCAGATACTTCTGATTTCCTTCAGTCTGGACTTGGGACCCCGCACCCCGACCCTTTCTGCTGTCGTGAGTACTTTAGTGCCCACGTGCCTTTTCGCATTGCTTCTGCTTTGATCCTTTGTTTGGAGGAACCGCATCCTTCTGAAGCATCCTTTGATGATGGTGATATATAGGAAGGACACTCTGAGGGAGTCTGCTTATCCAAGAGTGTGACATTATCCTAAGTGTCATGTGACTGATATTGTAGGCCTGAAAAGTCTGAACTGCAAGCTGCTTATCTTCTGAGCTTCACAGTTGACTTCCCACGCCATCAGAAGCCGGAAGCTGTACTTATTTCCGTGTGTTTGAATACAATCAGGTTTTTATTCATTGTCTTCTTGAAGCTCATAAGGAAACACTCTTTGTCACCAGTATTTGGAAGTGTGTATCTGAAGTGCCTACACGGGAATCTGTTTCACACTTCCAAAGTGACTTCTGTTCTTGGGTCATGGGAAATCCCAGAAACATCTTTTATATTATTTACCTCTTGATATTTGACTGTGTTCTCTTCTTTATAGAATTCCCACTGTTGGTACTGGACTTTTCTGGATTGGTCCTCTGATTTCTCATATTTCATTTCTTATCTTCTGTCTTAGTGTTGTGTTGCTGGGAGAAGACGCCATGGAAAGTGTTTAATTGGAGCTTGCTTACTGTTTCAGAGATTTAGTCTATTATCATGGTTAGAGAGCATGGCGGCTCACAGGTAGACATGGTTCTGGAGAAGTAGCTGAGAGTTCTACATCTGCAGACACGGGCAGCAGGAAGAGACAGACTGGGACTGGCTTGGACTTTTGAAACCCTGAAGCCCACCCCCAGTGACACACTTCTTCTAATAAGGCCACACCCACTCCAACAAGGCCACACCTCCTGATCCCTCTTAAGGAGTGCCACTCCCTGATGACCAAGCATTCAAATACATGAGCCTATGAGGGTCATTTCTTTTCAAACCAACACATCTTCCATCTCTGATGTTTGCTTTACTTTTGGAGATATTTTCTCAACTTTATAAAAAAAATTCAGTATTTTTAAATTTTTCTACTTTCATCTTTTAAACTTTTGGTCATATGTGCTGTATGTGCCTGTGTGCATATGGAGGCCAAAAGCAGATATCAGGTGTCTTCTATTCCTCCCCATTTCATCTATAGGCAGTATCTCTCCCTGAGCCTGGAGCTCGCTGATTGATCAGCAAGCCTCTAAGATTCTCCTGTCTACTCCCCCTGTGCTGGGATTACAGACATGAGCACTGTGCCCGCTTTTTGCCTAGCTTTTACTTCAGCTTTGGGGATTTGAACCCAGGCCTCACTTGTATAGCAAGCGCTTTGCCCTCTGATCTGTTACCTCGGCCTCCCAGGTGTTGCTTTTAGTAGCCTTGTTTTCAGTGTCTTTAGGAAAACACACATTCTCTGTAGGCAGCTTCAGTCCCATCAGCCCCAGATGAGCAGGAAAGATAAACCAGATCCTAGTGTGGAGCCGGGCGGTGGTGGCGCACGCCTTTAATCCCAGCACTCGGGAGGCAGAGGCAGGCGGATCTCTGTGAGTTCGAGACCAGCCTGGTCTACAAGAGCTAGTTCCAGGACAGGCTCCAAAACCACAGAGAAACCCTGTCTCGAAAAACAAAACAAAACAACAACAACAAAAAAAAACAGATCCTAGTGTGGGATTTCTTCCCCTTCTCGTGCGCCATCTTTCTCTCTTGTCACCTCTAGCAAGGGACTGATCTACCGATGAAGGACCACTGGCTCTCAGAAGCCCCACCTTGAGTACTACATAAAGGATCAAGCCTTCAACCTCTGAGACTTTAGGGGGACACTACAAGCTTAAGCCATGATGAAGTTACTTCCTAAGTTCCCAAGTTGGTTGCATCTATGCTGGCTGTGACCAGTTGGAATGCTTCAAGGGGTCATATCATCTCTGGCTTTTTCCTTTCATCATTATCCTGGGACCAGAACATGAGCCTATACAGACTGCCACAGGGCATGCCAGGGTGCAATCCAGACCCTGAGGTCGCAACTGGCATGGCCCAGTGCCTCAGATTACCGACCAGGAAAGCAGGAAGGACAGGAACAAGTGTGGACCAGTTGGAGGAGAAAGACAACCTGTGCTGGAAAGAGGACAGAGGAAAGAACATTCCAGAGGAACAGCCTGAAGATGCACTGGGGTCCAGTCCACAGCAAGGATTTTGTCTGTTCTTATTTCTGTGGCTCTGGGAATGGAATCCAGGACCACATACTGTCTCCATGTCCAGCAGTGGTCCTTCGCTGGGGTGATTTTGTGCCCCTAGGGGACATTTAGGAATGCCTGGAGGCAAAGGCAGAGAATTTCTGTGCTCTCTGTTGTACTTAGAGATGCTCTTAAGCACTCTAGGTTAACAGAACTCCATCCCAACAAAGACAATGCAGCTCAGAATGTCAATGCCAAGAGGAGGTGAAGTTGTATCCAGGCCGCCCAGGCTTTGGTCATCCAAGAAGCCTTTGAGCTTGCTACCTATAAACATGATCAGGAAGTTAGCAACCAGTAGATACCTAGAAAGGCTTTGCCTTGAATGTGAATTATTAAGACATACAGAGGAAAACAATTTGAGAAAGGTGGAGGAGGGAAGGGGGAAGGAGAGGAAGCAGAGAAACACGAAACTAAATACATCAAGTAGGAACACAACCAATTAGAAATCAAAGTCCAAAATAAGACTTTGAAAATGAAATGGGTGCTGCGGAGATGGCTCAGTGGGCAGGGGAGGTTGCTGCTCAGGCATAAGGACCTGAGTTCAGAGCCCCAGCATTCACACAAAATCCAGATGTGGTTTTGTGTAATCCCATCGTTGTGGGAAAAACATAGGCAAATCTTGGAAGTTGGTGAAACGGTGAGCTTCTAGGTCAGGGAGAGATGCTATCTCAGGGGAATATGGTTGAGAGTTATAGAGAAAAAAAATACCCCATGTCCTCTTCCTGCCTCTGCATACAAGTACACCTGTGTCCACATATACAGAATACACACGCATGCATGCACAAATGCACACATGTACACACACACATGCATGCATCAAAACAAAACACAACAAAAAACTATACTTACTTGGGCCAAATGTTAGTCATCTTTAGTTTGACCCTGTTGGGACTCCTCTCCTACCCCTCGATATAACAATACACCTCATAAAAAAAACCAAAGTATTTCATTTACAACCAGAAAGTCTTTGAAGAAAATTAAGTAAACCTGCTAATGTGCTTTACTTAAATTTTAATTTTTGCTTAATATTTAAAACTCATAAACTACATCCTTCAAGGAATGTTAACTTAGAAGCCACAGGATTGTATAAACACATAATACATAGCCTTTGTAAACAGCGAAAAGCAGGACTGTGTTGAGAATGGGGACTGTCCTTTCCCCTGTGTCTCTCTGCCTAAATGCCAAATAAACTGGCTAACGTCCCAGAGACTCATCCTGAAACTCTTTCATGCAGTGTTGTCCAGGCTGAGGGGACTGGAGCATCTCAGGCCTTGGATGCAGGTGCTCGGCTGTGTCTCTTCATTGCTACTGGCAGGCTCACAATATCTGTGACTATAGTTGGCATTATAGGTGGTGAGAACTAGTGTGAGTAGGAGGAGGAAGTAGCCCACTGGAGCACGCTCACGAGCATTCCATCCTCTCTCAAGCCACTTCCTGCCTCTGTGCTTCCTGTCCACCACCACTTCCTGCCTCTGTGCTTCCTGTCCACCACGAACCACCGAGCCGTTTCATTACGTCATCAGTTCCCACCATTGAGCTCTGCCTCACCATGCACAGGCCAAAGGCAGTAGAGCCAAGGAACGGGGCCGGAGAAGCCATGAGCACATCAAACATCGTTCCTCTTTGTAAGTTTCTTTCTTCGGTTTTTTATGTCACAGTGATTTTTTAAAAAATGATTAGCATATTCCCTTATTTGTCATTGTAAAGAGTTCACATATTGAATATATTAGGAGTCTCCTCTTCATTGAAAGCATGGCAAAGGGCTAGGTGGACGGGGAGTGTTTTTCCCTTTCCATGAGTTCCAACAGACACCCGAATTTCTACTTCCACGGTTTAACTTTCCATACATGAAGCAAATAAAAGCCATGTCTAATCAATATCTCTAAATGTCAGCTACAGGACATCAGTCAGGGTCCCCAATGTTTCCCTAAAGGATTCTAGACAAGTTTTACTCATAGATCCCTCCCACATCCCCACCACTAGGACTAAATCAGAGTCCTTAGGTTCACATCTCCATCCTCCTTGGGATGGATTCACTGGGCCAGGTCTAGGGTGGGACCTCCTCCCCGCACCTAGGAGTAATCACAGCAAGCTATCCTGCTCGAAATGGATCTGGATGAAAGTCAAAAAAGTGAATGCAGATGGTGGGGCTCACAATGCACGAGCTGAAGTCCTGCTGTTCACGGAGACTGCACAAATGGTCTAAAATTCAGAGAACGCTGCAGTCTTGATATAAACCCAGGGTTCAGCCGGGCGGTGGTGGCGCACGCCTTTAATCCCAGCACTTGGGAGGCAGAGGCAGGCGGATCTCTGTGAGTTCGAGACCAGCCTGGTCTACAAGAGCTAGTTCCAGGACAGGCTCCAAAACCACAGAGAAACCCTGTCTCGAAAAAAAAATAAAAATAAAAATAAACCCAGGGTTCTCCAGTACTGCCCCGGTGATGAAGAAGATCACTGGACCCTGTCCCAGGAGGCCATTCCTTAGAAATAGTAGATGCAAGGCCTTGTTAACTGGATGTGTGGAAGAGCCTAAAGTCTGTGCCACTGCCCTTTGGTTTCAGTGTTTGTGAGTAGTGGTGTGTGTGCGTGTGTGAGTGTGTGTGTACATGCATGTGTGTATGCGTGCATGTGTGTATGCATGCATGTGTGTGATGGTATATGTGATTCCCAAATCTGGTCAGCTGGCCCTGACGGTCCTGCTAGTGGGTGATGCTAACATTTGAGTTTACAGAAACAGGTAGAGGCCAAGTCTGAGTGTGTCCCTTCCTTCCCATAGCATTAAGTCGGTGCCACAGCATTTGGGTCTTTTCTAAACTTCTAATTGTCACTAAACTTCTGCATGTCCCTAGACTCCTATGCAATGTCCTCACCCAGCCTCCCAGAGACAACAGTGGTCCCAGCCGTTACTTATCTCTGAGTTATTCCGGTGCCACCTCTATTTGTCTTCTCCATGTCTGTGACCCCAATCCCTTTGTCAGGACTGTTCTGAGATAAACCCTGCCTGCCCCTGAGACCTAACTTTCCAAGGGCTGTGAAGTCTTGTGAGGCTCTGAGGGTCCAGGACAGAGCAGCTCCTCAGGGAAGGAGGGATTGCGTGTTCTCCATCTGCTCTGTGGTCACTTATTAGCCCAATATACACCCGAGTCCATTATAATTAATAAGGTGTGGTGCTGTAACCATGGAGCAGGATGGGGCAGGGAGCTGTACTAAAGAAAGACACCATGCCCCTCCCCTCCACCACCAGGCCGTTGAGACAATGAACCCCAAGGAACTGGAATTTCCCAGAGTCTCATGTTGGGAAACAGGAAAGGCTGGGGCTTTGACCACAGTCAGAGAGCTTGTCTCCCAGAAAGGGATTTCACATTGTTCTGACAACTGGAAGGACAGCCCAGGAGCCAGGGGCTGAGACAATTGTGAGTCACTGTGAGCAGGGCCACACCTCGACATGGGCTCCTTGGCCGTGCATGCCTCTTGCCTTCTTTGTTAACCTACGTCTGTGTCAGAACCCTGAAGATGGGCTTGGGGTCACCAGATTCCCCTATTCCTCATCCCATTGTGCTGAATTATAAATCCCCTCTCTCTGCTTTTCAGCCTGTCTCTAAATACCTACTGAGGACAAGTGGCCAACCTGGCTTGTTTGGACCCCATCCAAATTCTAAACAATCTGACGCTGACAATGTTCTGTGTGTATATAAGATACATGAACATGGTGTCTATTCCAGGGTAGGGACAGTTGACATGGCCCTTGGGGAGCTTGCTCCTATGTATAAGTGAAACGTCCCACAGCCTGGGAAATGCTAGGAACTCGCCACCTACAGCCTAATAAGAGGCTGGCCCACCTTTGGTAACTTAGAACTTCCCCCAAACAAGCCCTGCAAACAGCAATCCACTTCACACCTTGAGTAGCTTTTGTGGGATGCAGGAACCGCCTGTGACCTCTGTTTCTGTCACTCCCCGGTCCCTGGCTATGCAGATTGCTTCCATCTGGCCCTCATTCTGGGTGACCCTCTCACATTCTGGCCTCAGAAACACCACTAATGCAGCTCCAACCCTTACCTTCCTAGTAGAGAGGCCCCTGAGCTTCAGCTAACTTCAAAGGCCCCAGCCTTGCTCCGTTTCTTGCTGTGCCCAATCCTACCACCAGGGGGAGGAGATGGGCAGGGGCGGGGCAGAGGACCAGAGCTAAGAAAGGCAGGGTTGGCAAGGCACAGGGGTGGGGGGAAGCAGGGGGTCTTTTGGACAGCACCCTTGGCTCCCTTATTCTCTGTCCTAGTCTCTGTCAAGTTGCCGCTGCCTGGCCTGTCCCTGCTGACTTCAATAGTCCCATCTCCTCCTGTTAAACAAGGCACTTTAGAGAGGAGGCCTCCAGTCAGCGAAGTCCTGGACTCTGAATTTGAGGTCCAGCAGGGAGGCCCCCCAGGCAGGGCTATCCCATAGAATATGCACCAAGATGTGTTTATATTTTCTCCTAGCCAGAGAAAGGAAAACCACAACAAACTAGTGGGATTAATTTCAACAGCAAAACATCTAAGTTATACCAAAGGCCCTTCAGACCCTTTCTGTATACTGGGCACTTACATAAAACCCAGTGAGGGCCCAGGAGGACGGCTCGGCAGTGAAGGTACCAATGACCCGAGATAGAGTCCGTTACCCACATGGTGCAGGGAGAGAATATACTCAAGTATGTTCATTTGACCTCTTCACATGCACTGACACACACATACTAAATTAAAGTATTAATTTAAAAAAATCTAGTGTGGCTGGGCGGTGGTGGTGTACACCTTTAATTTCAGCACTCGAGAGGCAGAGGCAGGCGGATCTCTGTGAGTTTGAGGCCAGCCTGGTCTACAAGAGCTAGTTCCAGGACAGGCACCAAAGCTAGAGAGAAATCCTGTCTCAAAAAACAACAACAACAAAAAATCTGGTGTGAAGTTTGTACTAGAATGTACCTCAGTCTGAGCTGTCCACTTCCAAAGGTTCGATGAACCCACTTGGTGAGTAGCTGCCTTGACAGGGTGGGAATTTCCTGACGGGATGGCTGCCTCCACAGCACTCATTTTACCATGAGCAACAGGCAAGCCCACTACTCACACAGAGCACATGGGGTCCTTCTGAAATATGGTTTAGTGCCTAGGACACTTGCCTAGTATGCCTAAGGTGGAGACAGAAGGAGTCTGGAGATGAAGTCTGAGGACAGGATTGTCCCTTTGTCTGGGCATGGGTAGAGGGAAAAGGTCTCTCTCGTGGCTGACTGCACTGCTTTTCTGACCCTTCAGCTTGTAGCCCCTAATATCTGACTCCGGGTTTTATTTATTAAGACTGATTAGAATTCGTGCTACACTTAGGGTTTTTGTCCTTTTCTATTCGGCTTACTTCATCCCACAGGATGTGCTCAGGAGACATCTGTGTGGCAGAGTGTGTCGGGAGGTCCTTCCGTTTCAAGGCTAAGTAATGTCCCTACGTCACTTTTGCTGTAGCCACGCCCTGCGCTGGCCCCACCTCTTGGCCACTGTGAGAGTGCTGCCATGTGGGGTTTTTTTTGTTTGTTTGTTTTTGGTGTACAGACCATACTTTCTGTTATGTGCCCAGAAGTGGGCTGGATCATCTAAGTCTATACTGAAATTTTTGAGGAGCTTCACACCCAATAACTCAAGCTTATTGGTAAGTAATTTACTGCACTTGAGATTAGACCATTGCTGTTTTTCCAGAAAGTTCTGTGAGGTGCTTTGTAAACACCTTACACCACCTCTGCCTCCACCTCTAACACCCCCTGATTTCTTCTCCTATTATCTTGCAAACTCAACAGTGTCATTTAAAGCATCTAGTTTTTTTTTCCCCCCTTGGCATCATGTTTTTTGAGATTTGCTCAGAGGACCACATACATCATGGGTTACTTTTCATCCCTGGGGGAATTTTATTGTAGAAGTGCCATCATCAACTTCACCATTCAGGGGTTGATCCGGATGATTGTGAATCTCACACCCGTGTCTCTTCCTGTTCTGGTCTTTGTGTCTTGGGTAGATCCCGACAGTGGAATTAGTGTGTCCAATTTCTCAAGAACCCCAGGTCTTTGCAGCATCACCAAGAAGCACTTGAGAAGATGTGAAAATTGAAACCTTGCCTAGACTCTCCAACGGATCTGAGCAGGAGTGAAGGGGAGGATGGCAGATGTCCCATCTTGAGGAACCTGGGATGAGACAGGGCCCTGGAGATGTTGAATGAGGCCTTCCAAACCTGGACAAAATTCCAAAATGCCAAAACTCAGTTCAAAGGTTAACCAGAGAAAGTTGAAGGATTGAACAAAATGGAGTGAGGGAAGACCTTGGGGAGATGAGGTCTTACTCCTCACAGGAACAAAGTGGGGGTGTCAAGTCCCACCTCTCAAACCTTTAAATGCTTACACACAGCATACAATTGAATGTGTGTGAGACTCTGAGAAAACTGAGCTACACCTTAAGGTGAGGACCTCCAAGCAGCCCTGACTTGAAAGAGGCAAGGGCGAGTGGCCAGAAGCAGCCTGTGGTGGCCCACAGGAAACCTCCAAACCAGTCCACTCCAGAAGGTATCGTGCTCCCCAAGGAAGGTCCTCGAGTCTGAAGGGCAGTGGCTCCAAATGACATCTACTTAGCACAGCGCACCCTGCCCAACAGGTTCCTGTCTCCAGGCGCCTCCCATCCTCAGCTTTGGAGACAACTGAATGCGATATAAAAGAATTCACAGATGAGGGGGATTAAGCTTCACCTGACAAACCTGTCCCTGTGTAAGGCTGGGCCCAGTGGCTGTCAGTTTTAGCTGCTTTGACTGAGTGCCTCGGACTCATTTCCCACAGTTCCAAGAGCAATAAACCCTGAATCAGGGTGGTGGCAGCGGTGTGGTTCTCGGGTGCGGGGTAGGGCGGGGTGTCTCATCCAGGGTACAGACTGCTGCCTTCTCTTGTGTTTTCTTGTGGTAGAAATTGGGCAAGGAAGCCATGCCGTCGTCCCCTTCACGGGAGCACTGATCCCATTCCTCTCTCTAAGGCTCGGTCTTCTAAAAGCGCATCCATCCAGGAGAGAAGGGTTTCGCCAGCACTGGACGGGGACACAGAAGTTCAGTCCATGGCAAGCCTGGCTACGAATTTAATGAAAAATGAACCTTCTGTGCTTCTAATTATATCCTCTTGAGGCTATAATGTTCCGTTCACTGATGAGCAGAGCCTGCTGAACGCTCGCCAGGGATCATCCCGCAACGTTTAACCTTCACCACAGCAGGGGTTATTCAGACCCCGGGTTATAGGTGAGGAAACTCAACTGTAAAGACGCTTGCTGTAGGCACAGGCGAGAGCGCTTTCAGAGTTGGACCCCTCGACTGGAGAGATGTGATCTGAACCACTGTGACAGATGCTTATAGCAGGCAAGTCGAAGAAGGCAAAAGATTGTCGTGCGCATGTGTCTGCTACCCCCGGGTCTCTGTAGGGTAGTGCTGTGGGGATTTTCCCCTTTATATGGTTTTTGGGAGACTGGTTAAGACAATTCTTCCTAATCACAATAGCTTTTCCATGTCAATAACTGTGCTTCAAGATTAAATGAGTATCTTGATCCCACTCCGTGAAAGGGCTAAATAATTCTCTTCCCTGTTCCTCGCTGTTAGAAGCATTCTGGTAGCTGAAATCTTTTAACCAGTCCTAACCACTTCACTGGTCAATCCCTAAGCATGGGAGCTCAGAATCAGACTCTTGCAGGACATCCTGTGAAAGTGACTGCTTTCTGATCTTACAAGTGTCCCCATTTAGACTTGGTCCTTTGTCACTTTCCCGTTCCATACAATACACACGACAGTGTTGTGCCTTTCCCTCGTCTGTTACCTATAAAGAACATCTTGAAGCCATTTGAGTTTACATGTATTTGACTGTAAGGGTAACAGGACTTGTTTTTGCCCGCATCTCTTAAAGAGTTATTTATATGATTTGGCAGTTTTTCTAGGGAGTGTCTTTTCTTGCTTAGATGTGAATGCTTTTTTTTAATATATTAAAGATATGGACATATCAGAGATGGCAAACATTTCTATACAATTCATGATAATTTATTTGAATTTTCTTGGTTTTGAATTGCTCTGTGCATGTGTGTGTGCGCATGTGCAGGCATGTTCACATGTGTGAGGATAGGCACACGTGTGTCATGCACACGTATGGCAGTTGAAGAACTATCTCAGAGGCCTGTATGCATACCAACATGTCTGAGATAGGATCTCTTGGTGCTTACCACTGAGCACACCAGCCTAGCTGGCCCCAAGGCTTCCAGGATTTCTCTTCTCTACCCCTCCCGTCCTGCCACCGAAACAGGGGGATTGCAGACCCAGAAAAGGGCTTTGGAGGATTCAGACTCAGGACTTTGCGCAGGAAGTGCTTTACCCACTGAGCAATTCCTCTTCTCCTTAATTTTGCAATGATATTTTATGTAGAAAACACAGCACATGCCGGGCGGTGGTGGCGCATGCCTTTAATCCCAGCACTCGGGAGGCAGAGGCAGGCAGATGTCTGTGAGTTCGAGGCCAGCCTGGTCTACAAAGGGAGTTCCAGGATAGGCTCCAAAGCTACAGAGAAACCCTGTCTCGAAAAACCAAAAAGAAAAAAGAAAAGAAAACCCAGCACATTCCTTCCACGCTGCTCATACCCTGCCGTGAACATTGGCAGCATCATGGTGCTGCCCCCTCTGCCTCTCACAGCCACGCGTCTTTTTATAACGTGGCAGAGTGAGCGCTTCATCCCTTCCCCTTTAAGGAAAGGAGGCTGTGTTCCAGCAGCCACTGGATTTCCCTGAGCCACGAGAGGGCACATCATGGAAGCAACCTAAGTGAGACGATGGATCATTCTTATCACCCTGACCATCTCGGCTGATTGGTCAGGGTTGACTCAGTTACTGACAGCCATGTGGGACATGAAGAACTAGCAATATCTGCTGGGCTTCATGGGGAGTGTGTGCCGTGTACACAGACCATGAACACACTGCCTTGCATAGGAGTGCAGGGCATGTCCGGACACTGAGAGAGTGGCTTTACATTAAAGACATCTTCTGCGGTTGTTCCAGGTTAGACCCGGGGGAGGGGTCCATCCCAGGCATCAGGGACAACACAGCAGAAGAAGGGGACCAAGGCTCAGGATGCTTAGGGTCACGGTCACAGTTGGTGAGTGGACAACTGGCTTTAGTCTCTGTTTCTCTCCCGGCATGGCTTGTGTCCACCACTAGCTGCTGTGTCTCTTTAACTTCTCTGTACAAAATGAAAAGACAAAGCTTAGGAAATTCTACTGCAGTTCGCTGCTAAGTCCTGGAGTTTGAAGCCATATCCCGGAAGCTAAACAGTTGGCCCCTGCCACCTTGCATCCTCCTTCCCAGGAGAAGAGCAGACCTGGGAGGGGATGACATGTTTGACAAGGGTTGGAGGAGATCTGAGTGGATACCTCTGCTTGCGGGGTTCAACTTCACAGTGCTGGGATCAGAGCAATGGACCTGTTCTTGCCGCTGGACCCCTGGCACACTTTGATGGGCGGGTCGTTCCCTTCATATTTCTCATGGAGCCTCATCCAGGCTGGAGAAGGTGTCACAAACCACAAATACTTCAGTGGGGCACTCGCGAGTGTGTGTGTGTGTGTGTGTGTGTGTGTGTAGGAACTGTTAGGCATATTAGCAAGTCTAGCCTCAAACACCAGATGTTTAAAGCCAGAGAGAACAATCCCGTGGCTGGCAGAGAGGGCCATGGCCCAGTGCCCTCCTGGCCTTAGACATTTGGAATAAGACTTTTAGTTTTATTCTAAGCCATAGGAAGGATTTCTGTGCTCTTGTTTTTTTGTTGATTCCCAGAAAGGTTTAACACCTTGGCCAGCTGCCAGCCAGCCGTCTTTGGTGCATTGCCGGCCCAGAACACTTAGTGTCTTCCTTATTAATTGGATAAGTCTTATTCCATTACGGATTTTAGTCTTTGGTTGTGTTTGTTGCAAACATCGCCACAGATTATCACCCGCTTTTCCTTTCCTTTCTGGATAATAGGGGCTCTCTGGCTAGCCAGGGGATATAGATTCTTTCTTCTTTAAATCTGGTCTTTGTTGTCACGGTGATATTTCACACCCCTAGACATTTCTTTATCTCTGGGTGGGGGCTGGCAATTACCCGGCCCCTCAAAGGATAGAGAGTCCAGGGCCCAGGGTCGGGCTGCAGTAGTGGGGACGCTCCTGGTTATGGATCAGGACACACGCGGATCAAAGGTCTCTTTTGCAGGGTAAAAGAGAGAGGCTGAGCAGAAAGCCAAGGCTCCTACCAAAGAGGCCAAGTTCCACGCCTGCCGCAGAAGTGGAAACTGGGCAGGGCCGGGGCAAGCGGGCAGAGGGTCAAAGTCCAGCTCCCCCACCCCACCCCCGGCCGCGCTGGAGCCCCGCCCATCGGGGCCCGCCCCTCGAGCAGAGAGAGTTCTGACCTCTCAGCACCTTCCGTCTCCGTCAGTGCCCTCCCTCCTCTGAAGTCATTGGTTGACTCTCAGTCCCCGCCCCCGGAAGAGCTGCTTATCGCAGCCAATCGGCGGGCGCGGCGGCGGCGGAGTCTGGGAGCGAGGTACCCCGATCTGGAGCAAGGGCTGCGGAGTTGACTTGGGGGGCCGGGGCTTTTGGGGTCTGTTGTCACCGTGGGCTCTGGGCTGGGCTGCTACTCCAGGGCCGGTGGCCGCGTCCGCGGAGGGCTGATGCCGGCTTGTGGAGGTGGCAGGATGTGCGCTCCCTGGAAAGTTGGGGCCCGGCCCGCGTAGGCCCCAGGGGTGGGGCCGCTTCAAATTTGTTTTATCTCCTATTTAGGGACGCCCCAGCTGCCACTGAAGGGAAACGGAGGCCTCTTCTGGCCGCCCTGGCTGTCAGGGGCTCAGAAATCCAAGACCAGAGGGAGATGCGCTGAGGGTGGTTGTTCTAACACCCTCTAAAGGGCCTCTCGGAAGGCACCGCCAGGAATGTCTAGAGTCCCATTGGAGCCATTTGGAAGGGGAAAGGAGGTTAGTTATGGCTCTGGCGTTTGGCTCTAGGTGACAGTAAAGGGAGGACGGGGGTGTGATGAATGCAGGGTGACCGTGAGAACTTTGACAGGCGTCTTTCCATTGCTCTCCTCTCAGGTCAAGTCAGCCAGGGTCAAAATAAGAGACTTGGCGACCCATGGTTGCTCCCAGCTCGTGTCTTTGGCCTTCCTGAAGACACCTTGGAACGCCTCACGAGGTTTTTGTTCAAAGATTGTGAATGTAAGATTCTCAGTGCCCGGGAGCTGAGAAATAGTACTCGGAGCCACAAGTGGGTTCTGTGTGGGGGCTGGGGAGGCACGGTTGTGAATAGGGAAGAGGGCTGGGACTCTTGTTTTTTTGTACGTAGTACACAATTAGGGAAAGTGTGGTTTTATTCTGCCTAAGTCCGGAGTGGGCTAGTGTGAGGGTGTTGTTGTTCTGCCCTGTTGATGCTTGCTGAATATTTGTAATATTAGGAAATTACTAATGAGACAGTTCTCTTTAGGAAGTCAGAGGCAAATGAATAGCGTTTCTATGGAATTAACCCCAGGTTTGGTTTTCAGTTAAGAAAATGAGGCAGACGGAAGTGTTAGCCAAGACCTTCCAAGGCCCAGCTGTTGTCTGTAGGACTCCAAACAGCCACGTTTACATGTTCAAGAATGGCAGTGGGGACTCCGGGGACTCCTCTGAGGAAGAGTCCCATCATGGGGTGTTACGACCTCGGGGCAAGGAGCGCCGGAAGAACAGCATCCAACATCCTCAGCAGCCCGGAGCAGGCAGCGTGGTTCTGCTGCAGCGGGAGCTGGCCCATGAGGACAGCCTCAACAAACTGGCTCTCCAGTATGGCTGCAAAGTAAGCTGACTCAGTCCCTGAGGAAGCTGATGGTCAGTTAGTCGGGATCCTCAGCTAAGGGTGTGTTTTTCATTTGTCCTGACTTTCAGCGACACTATGAAACTGTGTGGTCCTTTGAGCGCACTGGATTGAAGATCTTAGGGGCTGGAGATGTAGGTGGAGCTTACCTAAGTGTCTTCGGCCTGCTTGCTTCTCATTTCTTGTATTCTTCTGACCTTCTCTTGACCTTGGCTAACTGACCGGTAGAGTTTTCCCTTCTCTCTGTTAGAATTGCATGGTCTGGCCTCTGTGCTGTGCACTTGTATAACCTTCTCTTTCTCTTTTAATTATGTTTTTAGCATTCAGAGTGATTAACAGTGGCAAAGTAAGTAGGAAAGCATTTCTGGAATCGCTCTTTTCTCCTGCGTCAAAACAACCTGTTTCACGCTGCTGACCCCATGCTATATATATACCGACAGCAGCTTTCTCCAAGGCTGCATCCGCTACCCAATTTAAGAAAAAGCTTTACCTCCTAAAAATTGTCTATGGTTTCGCTAACAAGATCCAAAGGAGCAAAAGGGTCGTGTGGGTGTGGGAGTCTTTCCCAACGTAGTAGAAACTCATCTCCAGGGACACAGCATCTTCCATTACATCAGCCTTGTGTTTGGATCTTATAATCCGTGTCTGTGGGCAGAACCTACAGACCATGGGCTGAGTAGGTCTGTCAGGGCGATGGTCTCTAACAAATCCAGAATGGATAGTCCGTACCTCCACTTACAAGCCCAGCTCCTATTAAAGACACAGACGCTTGCTGTTGGGTTAGTGCCCAAGAGTGAAAGCCGTCCAGTTCCAGGGCACAGTAAGAAGCTCACTCAAGCCAGGTCAGTGAGGCTCTAAAAGTGGTTGCTGAATAAAATAATCACACACACACACACACACACACACACACACACACACACACACACACGATGGACCAGAATAATAAACTCTGTGGGTTGTACTTACCTTCCAGATGAGTTTTTCAAAAGTAGCTTGGGGGGAGTTTAAAATTTGGCCTCCTGTCCCTCCTTTTCTGTTAGAAGCTTTGTGCTACTTAATAAAACTCAGTCACGTCCCACGGACTGTAGTTGGGAGTGGAAACTCTGAGTCCGGAACGCCGAGGTTGATGGCTGGTTTCCTCGCCCGCTTCTGGTGAGAAATAGGACCTCCCCAGCGTGGATTAACTTCCAGTCACTTGTGTTCAGGAAATACGTTCCTGCTCCTGTGTCTGCGCTTTGGGGAAAGTGCTGAGGCAGCATCCCGAGGGAGCCATCAGGTGGTGGAGCCCTTGAATGTGTGCCCAGGGCCCGCGCAGGCTTTGGTGAGCTTGTCTGGCCACTCGCTCAGCTGGATTCTGGTGTGACAGGGGCACTGTTGCCCCAGAACTTGACAGAGAGGGCGACCGTGTTGGTCCTGTCTCCCCTGAAGCTTTGGGTGTAGTCACAACCTTTAACCAAATTTCTCTGAAATGATTCAGAGTAGAACAGTTGATTTCTAGCTCATTAAGAGGTTAAAAACCAAAGACCAAAAAAGGAAAAAAAAATCTAAGCTCAGGTGACTCAGCCAAAATAAAGCTGGCTGTGGATGCAATTTCTAGCCTTCATGGGCTTCGCTGGGACACCAGCAGGCTGAGGGTTTCTGCTGGGGCAGGTACTGGTCGTAAGGAGCATTGCATATTTATAATGTGTGGTTTCCCTAGGTTGCAGATATCAAGAAAGTGAACAACTTCATCCGAGAACAAGACCTGTATGCTTTGAAGTCCATCAAGATTCCGGTGAAAAATCATGGACTCCTCACAGAGACCCACCAAGAACTAACCCCCCTGCGGACCCCGTCCTCTGAGACCAGAGTGACCCTGATCGAACTGCCGGAAGAAGAAGATGCCGCCGCTGGGGCCGCTGCTCAGGGTAGCCAGCTGACGGACTTCTTCAAGGGAATCGATGAGAACATTGAGCGGGCCGTGCAGTCCGACGTCTTCCACAGCGATAGCTGCTCCGTGGAGGCTCAGCCACTCCTCCCCACAGCCCAGAAGCCAGCAGCCGATGGTGCCGACTGCGGAATTCAGTGGTGGAATGCCGTCTTCCTCATGCTTCTCATTGGGATCGTGTTGCCCGTGTTTTATCTCGTCTACTTTAAAATGCAAGCCACCGGGGAAGCCACCAGCGGTTTGAATGCAACCGTTGTCCCCAATGGCTCCCTAACACTAAGCTCAGGTCCAGGGCAAGCCCCCAGGCTGGCAATTCCAGTGCCCACCCTCCCGGTTTCAGACAACCAGGTCAGCTCAACCACCCAGGCAGGGGCCTAAACTCATTGCTTCTAGGATTGGCGATGCTTTGGCTGTTGGCTCTTGAGTGTGTAGCTGTCACTGGCTACTTCCTGGGAATGTTGCACTTTGCTAGAAGGTGTGGACAGCTAAAAAGTTACCATGTCAGTCTGGATTGTAGGGACTTGAGGAAGGGCCTGGCCTAACACAAGGATGCAGGAGCCCAGACATCATCGTCCCAGTAAGAGAGACGGTTACATGAAACCAGTGGCTGTTTCTTAAAGACATGTAGGGGCTGGCTGTGAGGTCCTATGCAGCCACTCTGTGTGGGCTCCTGAGTAGAACACGGCAAGGGAAATGACTGTCACCGTGTCGCTGCCTGCTAAGGTGGGTCTGTGTCTGGGTAGACCGAGGTGCCGTGCCCTATGTCACTGAGTTTCAGAGTGACGGATGACAGCTATGACAGCCTGGCGTGTTTGCCTCTTCACTTGGCCCCGTTGAGGCAATGCCACTTCAGAAGTGAGACTGCCCCAAATCCAAACTGCCATCCTGTGATTTAAGCTGCAGTTCGGTCCCTCGCCCTGTTGGAGCTTTATGGTCTCCCACGTGGGCGTATCTTAAGCCAGACACAGGGCCACCGCTCTGATTCACAGGGGCACCTCTGTGGTGAAGGCTCCCTGGGTTCTTCCAGTTGCATCTCGGGAGCAGCTGTTATCGGCAGGTGGTTTGAAGGGACGACCTCTGCCATTAGGATCCCAACACATGCACCTCGGAGGCCAACCCATTCTCAGACCAGTGTTGCCTAGACCAGTGGCCTCCACCCCCACCCCACCATGTGCGCCTGGAGCAGAGTGTTTTCCCTGCTGCCTCCTTGACTCGACTCTTTCAGCCCTGTCCTTAAACTTCCAGATTGTGCATCTCTGTTAAAGCCAGACACGATGTCAGTCAGCTTTGTGCTACTGTACAAAATGATCTTAGGTAGGGAAAGGCTCTTTTGGGTCGAGGTTCCGATCCATGGCCTGATTGGAGGGCATCCACGGTAAGGTCACACTTCATGGAGGAGAATGTGGTGGAACAAAGTGTTCATATACCAGGAAGAGAGGGAGAGACGAGGAGCTTGGGTCTCAGGGTCACCTTCAAGGTCATGCCTGCAGGGACCTAACTTCTTCCCACTAGACCCCATTTCTTAATGTTTGCACCCCTTCCCAATGGCAAGGTGAAGACTAAGCCTTTGAGGGACATCCAAACCCCAACAATGTGACTCAGGCTGTAAAAGAGAACACCAGACACCGGAGGGTGCAAGACACCCAAGGTTTTCTCAGTCACTCCCTGGGGTCAGTAGCCATCCAGGTGCTGAAAGGGGTGTGGGAGAAAAGGCTAAGCCAGCTTGCCTTGGACCGCAGAAAGGGGCCAAGGTGGCTGAGGGCTCAGCATCAGGGAGCACAGAAGGCAGGCAGGTAGCTTGGGGGATGCTCGGGCCACTTGACACTAGGCCTGGAAATCTGACCAGAGGAGCAGAACAGTTCTTGAGCCAGGTGTTCAGTTGTTCTGAAAACCAATCTGCCCAGGGCACACATAGCAAGTTTAAAGCATCTTCAGAATTTAATATTTTGAGGCCAAAACTGAACCTGTGAATCTGGATACAGTAAACGTCCGTTATGTTTGATGATTTCTATCTGGATGCTCATGCCATTGTTTCTGTGAAGTTTCTCTTCAACGTTGTCACCATTAACTTCAGCAGGCAGGGCTTAGAGTCCCACGGGAAAACCGTTTGGCCAGACAAAGAATGTCTGTGTTTTATTCTGTCTCAGTAGGGACTGATTGTGACTGCTTGTGCACAGTCGTGTGTAGGCTCCTAGTAGAACACGACAAGGGACCTGCAGTGTCAGTGCTCCTGGAGCTGGGTGGCATCGGATGACTGTCACAGTGACCCTGCCTGCCAAGGGTGGGGGATGGGCCTGGCACAGCCGCCTTCTGTGTCTGGGTGAACCAAGGTGCTGTGCAATAGTATCAGTATGTCACTGAGTTTTACACAAGTTACAGCTGTGACTTGTATTTCTGTATTTTTCTCAAGTGGAATAAAGTATTTCTTCTGTGAAGGAAACATGACTCCCTCTTTTCATATGTGGATATTAGTAACAGAGTTAAAAGCCTTGGAGAAGATGGCAGTGGCCCATGCCGCCTGCTGGGCTCTTACTCCACACATGCCTATGTGGCCAGGGAAGGATAGACCGAGTGGTAACCAGTGCACTCTGACCTCTGTGACATGCTTCACAGTTCAGTTAGGTCTGTGGAAGGCATACCAGGGAGTTCCTTTCCTGCTAATCTGCTGCATTTTGGTGACTGGGGTGCTTTTAAAAAGGTTTTTTAAATTACGTGCATTTGTGTCTCTGCGGGGTTGTGCATGGAACTCTGGAGAGTGTAGGACCCACTGGAGCTGGAGTTATAGGCAGCTGTGAGCTGCCTGCTGTGGTGCTAATAACTACCCTGGAGTCCCATGCAAGAGCAGTAAGCCCTCTTAACAACGGAGCTGTCACTCCAGTCCGCAAGAAAGTGAATGTTTTTTTGTTTGTTTGTTTTTTGGTTTCTCGAGACAGGGTTTCTCTGTAGCTTTGGAGCCTGTCGTGGAACTTGCTCTTGTAGACCAGGCTGACCTCGAACTCACAGAGATCTGCCTGCCTCTGCCTCTGCCTCCTGAGTGCTGGGATTAAAGGCGTGCGCTACCACCGCAGGGCTAAAGTGAATGTTTTGAAGAAATAGCCCATCTCTTTGGTTGGGCATCTCTTCCTGATGAACACTAAGGAATTCTTAGTATTGGATGTGCTGACTTTACACTAGGGAGATAAGACTCCAGGCTGGGTTGTTCGCTGCCTACCTGAACAGGGGGGGGGGGGGAGCACGGACTTGACAGTCAAGTGAGTTAGAACAGGCCCCCCAGGGCTGTACCTACCCAGTAGAGAAAGCTTGAAGTGAAAGAAAGATGGCTGCAGCCAAGAGCAAAACACACTAAAGTATAACCCACGGGAGTTCCTTGTTCTTTGCCTTCAGGGCAAGCATTTTGTACAGGAAATCCCCTTGTGTGTTGGCTGGTCTTGACGGTCACCACTTTAGAGATAGAAATCTAAGAGCCTACAGCTGACAAACGGGGCTGCTGGGAGACCTGCCCCAGCTGGCAATCACAGTGTCTGTGCTCTTCCTGTCCTGTAACCTTTCTGTCCTGCTACCCACCAGCCTGCTCTGTCAGGTGAGGCTGACAGACGCTCTGCTGACCTGCATGGTGTCCAGACCCTGGGGCAGCCCGTGTCCCTGAAAGCACCAGTAGCTGTGGCTTCTCAAGGTGAGGCTGAAGGAGAGAGTGGTGGGGGAAATTAGACAATTTGGTCGGCAGGAACACTGGCCAGTGCTGCGAAGAGTCATCCAGTGCAGGGATTCAAGAACTGTGGCTACCACTGAAGTGCACCCCATTTTCCCTTTGTGGGGAGCGAGAGTGCTGGGGATTGACCCCTCCCCCCACCCTAGCATCTCTTCTTCCAGTGGGGTGCGCTCCTAGCTGGACTCCTATTTTGTTGTTTTTAGGTTTTTTAAAAATTGTGTTCATTTTACTTCTTTCCAATGGCCAGAAATCAAAGGAAAGGTTTCGCACACACACTAGGCAAGTGCTCTATCACTTAGCCACATCCCCTGGCCTAGTTCCCTCCCCCTCCTATTCGCTGGTGTAAACCTCATTGGCTGTAGACCCAGACCCCTCCCTTGTCTAAAGAGTCAGCCTGGCTTGCATTGGTAAGAGCCTCCCCTTCGCCGCTTTCCTCCTGGTGCTCAGCATGGTGGAGGAGGGGTTTCTTCATGCTCATTCCCAGTGGCTGGCTTCACCAGGCAGAGCAGGGGCACCAGGGTGGGGAAAGTGTGGCTAGGCCTGCAAGGCTAGGTGATTGCCTCCAGATGAGGACAGGTGAGGCTAGTCTCTGGTCTCTCACTGCCCCTGGAAGGCACAGCATGGTGCTGGCAGCATCAGCCCTGGGCCCCTTCCTACCCCTGCTGAAAGATGCATAAGGTTCCAGAGACTGCTCCATCAGCGCCATGGGTCACAGCAGTGCCTCTTTTTTCTTTTTCTTTTTTGTTTTTGCACTAACATAATTTCTTTTTTTAAAAAAAATTATTTATTATGTATACAATATTCTGTCTGTGTGTATGTCTGCAGGCCAGAAGAGGGCACCAGACCTCATTACAGATGGTTGTGAGCCACCATGTGGTTGCTGGGAATTGAACTCAGAACCTTTGGAAGAGCAGGCAATGCTCTTAACCACTGAGCCATCTCTCCAGCCCCCCATAATTTCTTTTATTGAAAAATATTATCAAGCTATAATATAATAGATTCAACTTAATAAAACCAGCACGGTATTGGTAGAAAACAGATGCACTGATCAATGGGATAGGATGAAGGATGCACGTAAAAATCTATAGCCACCTGAGTTTTTGACAAAGATATAAAAAAAATACATCAGAGAGAATACGCCATCTTTCAAAAATGGTGCTGCAGAGACTAGATGCATATGTATGGAAGAGTTAAACGAGGACTGTAGCTCCCACCCTGTACAAAAATCAATGCCAAATGAATCAAGGACCTCAGCATAAAACCACGAACTCAAACTGCTAAAGGAAAAAATTAGGGAGTCCATTTCAACACTTAGTCACAGTTCTTTCTGGATCGGATTCTGGTCACTCGAGAAATAAGATCAACAAACAGGATCTCATAAAACTAAGATGTTTTTGTACGGCAGAGGAAACAGTCAATTAATTAAAAAGGAAATCCCAAAAGGGAGGAAATCTTCACGAGGTGATGGAGAATTAGTGTGCAGAATATACAAAGAACCAAAAAGATAAAAAACAAACAAAAAAATCAAACATCAAAAACAAACAAAAATCATAATAAAAAATGAAACTGACCGGAGATTTCTCAAAAGAAGAAATAGAAATGGCAAGAAAACATTTATGAAAGTGTTGTCATTGTCCCCTCCCCATTATTTCATTTCTCACTTGATATCAACCGTCCCCTATTATCTTCCCTTCCCGACCCCACGGCCAATGGTCCCTTTATAACTTTCTGGTTTCTGGGGTTATTTGATAGTAGTGCCTCTTAAAACCTCTTCAGGCCTTAATGTGGTCCAGGGGAGACTTCCCCAGCTCTTCAGAAAGCATTTGGCTACTTAATTAAATAATTCAATTGATTTTGAGACAACCGTGGCCTATAATTTGCTCTGGAGAGTAGTAGGCCTGCCCTAGCCTCCTTAGGGCTGCCCCCTTCACCTCTGGCTGCGTTTGGTTATTCTAAGATAATATTTCATTGCCCTGAATAGGAAACACGTTCCTTTTTATTTCCACCCCATCCATTCGTCCACCCATATGCTTGAGTTCTTCATTAACTTTTCAGAACATCAAGAGGGGATGTGATAACCAGACAGGCCCCTGTCCCCTGTTCTCCAGATGTTGATAAACTAGGAGAGGGGATGTGATAAAGGCTCTGGGCCCCAGAGAGGGGGCTGGGTAATGTGTTAGCTGGGAGAGTCATAGTAGGTTCTCTAGATGACTTGAGCTGTTTGCTTAGCTACACTCATGGGGCAATGGGAATCAGCGACACAGTGGACAGCTGCATTTTAAGTGTGATTGAAGGACGAGAGGGCGGAACGTGGGGACTATTCCCACCAGAAACTGAGTAGCCAGGGACCTGATGTGTAGGGAGTAGAAATAGAATTTTGAGGAAATGTTGTTGGAATGTCTCAAAACGAGCCAGACACGCAACAACCTGGGTTCTACATTTAAGGACTTGGCACTATTTCAGGGAAATCAGAAGTGACTCATGGCATGAGGAGGCTACCCCCATTAAATGGAGTTTCCTTACTTACTATGTTCGTTATTCCTAATGCTTTTGTTCTTACATCTGTAAGTTCATACAGTTTCATCTGATCTGGAAAATTGCAGCCATCCTTAAATTTTCCTGATTATCCTTCTTTACCTGTAGAGAGTGGTTTGATGCTGTAAATCTCATCAAGATTACATTCATTTTTCATTCAACCTTCCTGTTTGTGTGGTTTTGATTACTCTTTCTTCTGATATCTAATAGGACATCATCACATTAAATGCATCTTTTAGGTGTTTTCAATTCCTAGAACTTTTTATACCTTCCCGTTTCCCCATCACTGAGCTCACGCTCCCAGCATGTACTAGTTGCTAAGAACTGCGTTATCTGCGTTAACCCCCACCTGCTAAGTGTATCTCCCCCACCCCTAGTTATAGATTTCAGTTTTCCTTGATGCCTGGGAATTTTTGGTTAGAGTCTAGATATGGCAATGTATTACTGGATGCTGTATTTTGCTGTCTTCTAATACACACTTCTATGCTCTACTCTGGGGTACTTAGAATCACATTGCTTCTTTTGAGGATTTCTTTGAGAGAGTGCGTGTGTGTGGTGGTGCAGTCAGGGCTTCTCTGTGCAACTTCTCTGTGCCACTGTCCTGGATCTTGCTCTGTAGATCAGGCTGGCCTTGAACTGAGAGATCCGTCTGTGTCTGCCTCCCAAGTGCTGGGATTAAAGGTGTGTTTCTCCCCTGCCTGGTTTGAGTATCTTTTTTTATGTTTTTATTTATTTTTTTTTTGGCATTTCGAAACAAGGTTTCTCTGTGTAATAGTCCTAGATGTCCTGGGACTTGCTCTGTAGACCAGGCTGGTCTCAGACTCGCAGAGACTCTGCCTCCCGAGAGATGGGATTAAACGTGTGCGCCACCACCTCCAAGCCTGAGACTTATTTCTAAATACCACACATCTGTAAATTTCTATAGGTGCAAACTGTGAACTTAAGGCAATCCACATACCAGATGCCAAAATGCTTTAAGAACAATGATGTTGGTTTCTATGAACTAACTACTCCGATGGCATGACCTTCAGATAGATCAAAGGACTTGTATACTTGTACAAAAGAAAATTAGGCTGGAAACTAAAGATTGGCTCTCAATGCCGGCTAAGTGGGAGATGTGAATCAGGAACAGGGTACCAAAACGACATTTCTCCGAGATCCTTCTGTGCAGCTCGTAGAGAAGGAGCAATGGAAGAATATTTGCTTAGTATGTACAAGGTCTGGGTACAATCCCCAACGCTGCCCTCCAAAAGGTTAGGATGCCATTCGCAAATCCAAATCACGAATCCATAAATGAAGCTAACTATGAGGGAAGAAGGGCACACAAAATAAACCAAAACACCTACAGGCGAGCCCAACTCTGCAACAAGAAAAGCCTAACCAAAGGGGCAGGAACAAAGCAACTGCTGGGCATTATCTTGATTGGATAATGTAAAGCTAGGGCAAAGAACCCCAACCTCAATCTCTCACATGCTCTAATATAGCCAGCGAATGTGCATTCCCCAGGAAGGGATGGGATGGGAAATCTGCAACTAGTTTCTGTATGTACTAGAATAGAGTATGCCGGAAGACCATAGGTAAGAGCAACAAGGATGCAGCCAGGTGGACTCAGCAGCCTTAGGCATGTCTACGAGAGAGTGAGCATCCCTACAGCTTCCACTGTGCAGAGCCCAACATTGCTAACACCCCAGTAGCAATGAGAACACCGACTGTCTAGGCCTTGGTTTCAGAATGCCACTCTCTGATAAAACAAATCAATCCTTGAGGAAGCACCTGCTCCAGGGTAAGGAGAGGGAAAACACAAGTATGGAATATCTTGTGGTCCGAGAAGCAAGGGTGTGCAGAAGCCTGGACAGAAAGTGCTGGAGAAGTGGTGTGCTGACCTGATGGTGCTCCTAAAGGCCCAAACTAGAAGAGCTTGTGGAACACAATGGGATTACAACCCAGACTAAAGGACACCGCTGTCAGTCCCTAAAGATGCGACCGAGTGGGCAGGGCAGCCGCACCTGAGTTTTAATCTCCATTGATGAATATAGAAAACAGGAAGCAGCTGCACCAACAGCTGCTGAGGACAAGATGTAAAGTGGGTAAAAGTTGGAGAAACCGAGTATTCAAATTACCTGAAGATACTTACCAATTGCAAAAGGAAGACAGCAATTTAGTGACCCCAGTAAAGGGCAGCCACCAACTCCAGAACCTTCACCCCAGTGAAGGACAGCCATCTGCAGTGAGGCACACTGACACCATCAATTCCAGAACCTTCACCCCGGTGAAGGACAGCCATCTGCAGTGAGGCACACTGACACCATCAATTCCAGAACCTTCACCCCGGTGAAGGACAGCCATCTGCAGTGAGGCACACTGACACCATCAATTCCAGAACCTTCACCCCGGTGAAGGACAGCCATCTGCAGTGAGGCACACTGACACCGTCAATTCCAGAACCTTCACCCCGGTGAAGGACAGCCATCTGCAGTGAGGCACACTGACACCATCAATTCCAGAACCTTCACCCTGGTGAAGGACAGCCATCTGCAGTGAGGCACACTGACACCGTCAACTCCAGAACCTTCACCCCGGTGAAGGACAGCCATCTGCAGTGAGGCACACTGACACCATCAATTCCAGAACCTTCACCCCGGTGAAGGACAGCCATCTGCAGTGAGGCACACTGACACCATCAATTCCAGAACCTTCACCCCGGTGAAGGACAGCCATCTGCAGTGAGGCACACTGACACCATCAATTCCAGAACCTTCACCCCGGTGAAGGACAGCCATCTGCAGTGAGGCACACTGACACCGTCAATTCCAGAACCTTCACCCCGGTGAAGGACAGCCATCTGCAGTGAGGCACACTGACACCATCAATTCCAGAACCTTCACCCTGGTGAAGGACAGCCATCTGCAGTGAGGCACACTGACACCGTCAACTCCAGAACCTTCACCCCGGTGAAGGACAGCCATCTGCAGTGAGGCACACTGACACCGTCAATTCCAGAACCTTCACCCCGGTGAAGGACAGCCACCTGCAGTGAGGCACACTGACACCGTCAACTCCAGACCAACTAGGACAAATCACATTGGGTTATTCTAGCCTAGACGCAGCGCCATTAGACTATTCACCACTGGGTGGCGCTTTGCTGGGCAGGTGGCTGGGTGGGGGGGCTGCAGCCCTCCAGCTGGCACTGGGCTCTGAAAATCACTTTCTCGGCTGGTGCCACTCAGACATAAAATCAGCTTAAAACCAAGATAAAGGCTAGAACAAGCCACCCATGGGAGCTGACTAGAAAACTGCAAGTGAATTGATATTAAGTAGCTGCAGCTGCGATTAGAATATTTTTAGCCACAGGACTCGAGCAGCTTTCAAAACCTGCTAATAAGAGCCCCATTATAGCCAGCAAGCAAAACCAGTGCAGAAAAATTAACTTAATTTGACACCAAGAATGTGCTTAGCTAGGAACTGGCTCACAAGGCAAAGGAGAGGAAGAGGATATTTTTTACTGTGGGTTTGAACAACTATTTGGAGCTTCTTTGGCTTCCTGCCTCAGTTATGATCAGAAAAGTGACTAGCGGGAAGGGCCTATCGGTATGCTGTAACAGACAGCTATCCTCTTGCTGCCCCGACCTTAGTGCTGTGTGTGCAATCTGGAAAGAAACGAATCTCACACCATAAACTTTAAAGGCGAATGGGATACGACAGTGAACGCTAGCGTCTGCCCCTCAACACTTCAGGGTACTTTCTGTGAGCAGAACGAATGGATTGAACTGAGCTGCAACATAGCCAGGCTGATACTGGCAACAGATCCAGGGCTGTCTAGATGCCACAAGGGGAGACTGGGGAGCAGGGATGCCTGGTGGCCAACCCAGCACTTACTGTTCCCCTAGGCAAACAGGACAGAGTCTGGGTGTGTGGTCAAAGCCAGGCCATCTTTACTGGAGTGAGCGCAGGAGACAAACAGCTTACAACGACCTTTAGCATTGTCTTACCATTTGATAAAAACTTCACTATAATATTTATTGTATAATGAAGAAAAAACAACACATTCAGGGAAAAATTGAGATTAACTTATTTTTCTTAAAAGGTTCATCTCAAGGATGGCAACAAAGTCCAGCTTGTGCCGCCAAACGGTTTTACATGATCAAACCGTGTACAGCTTCTTTTGTGAACTGTTGACTACAAACATTTACCAAATACATAAATTCTCTTTTAAAAAAGCCATTTTAAATATAGCAAAGCAGTGTCCTCTTGCACAGCAAAGTGAAGAAAGTTTCTACAGAGAAATAAAAGGGTTACATTTGTAAAGTCTTTTTCACATTCTAATCATCTAGCTTTTTATGATCCAATGCCAGGAGTTTTCAGGCTCCGTATTTACTATGTATTTCTTGTGCGCATGATGGTTAATACAGAAATTATGTTCAAACATTATTAGTCGTCTTTACAAGTTGAAAGGAAATGGTGAAACATGTATTGTTCTTTTAGAACAAACCCCTGATTTAGTTTTGTAACACAATGGATGTGATTAGGGCTCAAAGGATGGAGTTTCGACTGGACCACCTGTGTTCACACAATGGTGACGTTCACTCTCAGCGCAGAACCACTTAGAGTTCTGAGGAAGTACAGCTGGTGGGGACTTCCTGTATCCAGTGCAAGTTAAGCTTTTTTTGTTTTTGTTTTTAATAATAAAATACGTTATCTGAAGGGATAAAATTCTCCTGTGATGGTGTCTCATACAAAACACACGAGTCTCAAAGGGTAAGAAAGTCAGTTTTAAAGCAACCCCGTCAGGTCAGTGTCCTCCCCACTCTAGGTTGGCTTCCACCGAGAGCTGTGGATGCGGATGTGTTCACACGTGAGTGTCTGGGTGAAGGATGTCAAGCCCACATGCTCCAAACCACATTGGGCACATGGGGAAAGATTAACAGTCAGATATTCAGTTCCTGAAAACGGAATACATTGTGACTT
Source organism: Microtus pennsylvanicus (assembly GCF_037038515.1). Lineage (NCBI taxonomy): Eukaryota > Metazoa > Chordata > Mammalia > Rodentia > Cricetidae > Microtus > Microtus pennsylvanicus. Next base: position 17,311,303 of record NC_134596.1, read on the forward strand.
GGTCAGTGTAATTTAAATACAAACTCCGAGCCTTGTGTAGTATCACTTTAGAAAACAGTAGTTGTACTGATTATAAACCTGCATAGAAAGAAAGACTATTGAGATACAGTCAGAAAAGCCATCTCATAAGGCACACAAGAAAATAGACAGTAAATGTGACTGTGTTAACTCCTATTCCAATATACAGCACAAGTTCATGAACATGCATAAATAATAACGAAAGGGCCACTTAACACTTTCAAAGCTATAAATGGTTTACAAAGTGGTAAGTGTTTATCTTGGAAATTCAGTGTTGGGAGACTGTCTTGTTTTAATTAGGTATGACCTTATGAAGAATGTGCCTGTAAGTCGATTCAGTACATTTCAAGAAGAAAACCTCACCTTTTCTGGTAAGAGCCAAATGCTGAGACCACAGAGGAAACAAAACAGCATCCTCACTTTTTTGGCTTCTACCACGTGCCACCACACTGTCAGCGGCCCGTGCTCACCGCGGTGCGTGTACCTAGTCCCTGTGTGCTAGTCTGGAAGCCTGGCTGGTGAGCTGTCACAACAGCAGATGAGGAAACGCTGAAAGGAACACAATTTAGGGGGAAAAGCAAAATGCAAGTAAAAACTGCAGGCAGCTGCTTAACATTGTTCAATATAAAATAGCAGCCATTTAAAACCCTTTTAAAGTTTTTCAGGAAAAGGAGTATTTAAAAATCTAGGAGAAAAGATATACAGGACTTTGAATTTTGTTCATGGCACAAGCCCAGTAAACGGATCAACTTGCTATCGCCAACGAGTTGTCTCCCTGTAAGTAAGGCCTTGTTCAAAATCCAAGCTGAGGGTGGCACCAGTTTCCGTCAGGATAGCAGGAATCGTGTCACGGAGCGGCGTCGTTAGAGAGCTGCTCCCTACACGCCCTTGCCTTTCCACGGGACAGCTAAAAACCCTCGTGGATTCTGTAACCAGCTGCTTCATTCTATTTTCAGAGTCAAGGAGAAAAAGATCCCTTTCCCCACAAATATTTCCCTAATTATTTACCACTTATAAAACCTTTGTGCTCTTCTACTATTCTGCCATTTTCTCTAGTATTAGTTAAATTAGGTCATCTTTCTACTCTTTTTTTCTCTCACAAAAGGCAAGTTTTAAATAATGCCTTATAAAATCTGTTACAACACATTTTATATTTATGCAGGATGAACTTAACACCAATTTTTGCCACTTTGCTATTTATGTACACATATAAAATATATAATGATGCTCACCCCATACAGCACAAAGATTACAACAGAACATCACACATTCACCACCAGTGAGAGGAAACCCCTTTACACAATCCTTTGAAAAACTGGGCTAATAATTAAAATCCAAAGTACAGTATATTTAACAAAATAGTAAATATTAAACAGTGAATACTCTACTTAAGGACTTCGCCTTTCCCCCCAAATTGGCGGCAATCCACAAAAATATACTTTATAATCTGGTGACCATACAATACATAGGTACTTACATCAAAGGTGATAATATATTTAAGATGCTATATACACAAAGAGTTTGGCTCAACTTTTAATTTACATATAGAATAATAAGTGTTCATGGCTTTTTTTTTCCAAGGTTCTGCTTGCAAGATATTTTTGTTTTTTCTCCCCTCTTAAAATAAAACTAAAAAGTTAAAACAAGATAAAGCTATTCTCTAAAAAAAAAAAAAGTTACAACATACAGCTTTGGCTTATATAAATAATTCAGCAGAATGTGTTCAAAAGTAGTGGATATAATTTTATATATAGTCATCAATTCATTAAGGGTGTTTTCTTTCATATAAAATATACATGACCTAAAATCAGTTTCTTTAATTTTTAAAGATATGAATGTAAAAGAAACTTCTGACATATTCCAATTATAACTTAATATATTAATTTTATTTTGTTAATGCTCTATATTTCTAGGCTAGTATTTCTGAATATTTCATGCGTATGTTCTATTCTCCCTTTTTATTAGCTAAAGATCACTTCTCTGACCCAATACATTTTTTTTGCACGTGCAAAACAGTTATGTGTGGGGCTTTTATTTTATTTATTTGTTTGTTTGTTTACTATCAACAGCCCTTTCCCATGCACCCCTTTGCAATAGACCCATGCCAGGTTGGGTTACTAATATAAATGACATTTTATGTACAGTATTGCTTTCTTGGTTCCTGCTTTTCTACTGCTCTGTTCTACAAAGCACTTTTTTTTTTCTGAAGTAACTACAGTCACCGCACAATTAAATAAAACAAATAGGGGGCCCCCTAGGTTTCTGCAGGCTAATGTGGAAGAATTATATATGGGTACACGTTTCTCTGCAAAAACTGTTTATCTTACGAAACAAGTAGTCCAAGGAAGTGCCAGACTGGTCTGTGCCTACAGGGTGCTTTGTCTGCCATGTGGACACACATCTGCAGACCTACAAGGAGTTTGCAGTAAGTGCCTGATTCTGTGTATGCAACACACACCCACACATACACACACTCACACCACATACATATATATGTAAAGGGATATATATGTATGTATGTACATATAAATATATTGAACTCATGTCCTTATTCACCAATTTAAGATATGTAGGGCAGCTCACTGCAGTAACACAAAGAACAACCATGAACCAGGAAGCCTTAAGTCACCCATGTGTCCATCCTCATGCGTTTTACAGAAGGGCTTTCTCTGTCCTCAGTATTAGGGGGTCGGCCAAGCACAATGGGAGAATGGAAGTCACCCCGTGGATCCTCCCGGTCACTGCCATCATAGGAGCTGCTAGAACTGCTCAGACTGTCCACAGGGGAGCGCCCCATTTCCTGCCTGGGTTGGGGCTGTGGAGGTTGTGGAGGTGGTGGCTGTTGTTGCTGTTGTTGTTGCTGCTGCTGGAAGCCTGATGGGGTCATTCGATCCCGGGGAGGTGAAATTGGCTCTGACTTAATGTTGATGTTCTGGTTGGTGTTAATGGACAAATTTGAACCCTGAGATAACTGCCCTCCAGCCCTGTAGAAAAAAGAAAAGAGGTAAGATGGTTTGGTAGTATATATGTATAACACAACACAGCTCAGCAGACCCTGCCTGTCTGGGAAGGTTGAGGGTCTGAGATCCCATACTTCGGGAGTTTTAGTGTCTGATGCTGTCTAAAAAGAGAAGAATACAGACCTTGAATTCTGTTCGCTGCCTCCCGTCCCTTAGTATCTTCTCTACTGGGGCCCCATGACAGGCATATGTCATCTCTTCACAACAGCTAAAAGATGTAAACTGAATCATCCTCATTCTCCACAAAGCAAATAGCTTCAGAAAGGCCAGGAACCTGCTTGGGTTAGTAGTATGGGAGACGAGACTTACCTTCTATGTCTAAGCTTTAAGTCATTACAACTTATTTCTTGGGGCTTATTATTTATTTGTTTTTTTTTGTCACTACATCTCCCAATGTTGCCCAGGGTTGGTCCTCAATTCCTGAGCCTCAACCTCCTGAGCAGCTGGGTATTAGGCAGCACCAAATGCCCAGCTTTCAAATCCACCATTTTTAACACTTCCATTCAGAACAACCCTAAGGCTTCAATGGCTATATAGGCAAAACATTTCCCTAAGGTACTTGGCACTTTCACCCATAACATAATTCTCCAAGAGCACTGCTGATTGGAATCTACATGTGGGATTCTTTCACTATCCAAGTGCTGGTTCTCAGCACGGTGGGCAAGAGGCTAAGGTGTCCCAGTCCTGATCAGGTGCAAAGCAGACAGCTGGTGCAATGCTGTCCCTCTTCTGGATGCTCTCCTGGACTGGTTCCTTCTAATACTCAGGGAGCCCGGTCTCTACTGCGCACCACTGTAAATCCTCTTTGCCTCACACCATGCCCGTAATGAACAGTCTGTGTTCTGGGCTAGAAACAATCAAACGAGTCCTAAGCACAGGGAATTTGATCTTCTTTTTCCTCTACTAAGATTTAAGGAGAAAATAAAGGCATAGGCTTGAGCCCTCTTCTCCAAAGCAGAAAGAGGAAAGGGAGGCAGATGAGCTTGAGTGTTTTCAGCTGCCTTTCTTTAGGGAGCAGATTCAGGTGATGCTGGGAAGCAATGGCTTATTAATCTGCCAGTGAGAAAGAAGGGGCACACACAGGGGGCATCTAGGCCTTGGGAATCCCTTGATACCATGTTAAAAGGAAAAGTTCTGCTCTCCCAGTCCCTTAAGGAAAGCTGGGTTTGCTTAGCAACCATGCTACTGTCTATAGCTGTGTTAAGAAAATACTGGCCCCTAACACTGTGTCTACATAAACGAGAATCATGGCAGAGTTGCTCATGAGAGCCTGCAAAGCAAAAGACTCCAGCTGACAATAGAGTATGCAGGCCATGTGCACAGCCCAGGGAAATTTCCAGTTACTTACACTAGAGAGCTGAGGGCTGCTTGCCCAAGATGGTGCTGCTGCCAGGCTGAAGCCTGCCCCAGAGACAGCATTCCAGGGGAGGTGAAGCCTTGCAGAGCCGACAGGTCAGCGCTGGTCAGTGAGTAATCTACAAAAGAAGGTTCCTATTACTACAAGCCAGTCATGCTGAAGTGTTCCTCTCCAGTTATTATTCTAGATAAATATGCCCTCCCTCTGGGACCAAGAGACACACTGGACTGGTACCTGGATCAATACATCTTGATTCTAAGTAAGACAGCAGAGACAAGCTTTCTTATGTGCCAGGCTTAGAACAAAGACATTGGACTTATACCATGACACAATGCTCTACTTTTGTTTTAATGGCTCCCTTACGGCACAAATCACCTCAAGTTCATGAATATCTTTCTATGACACACAAGTCCTTTTCTACAAATGCTTCCGTCATAAATTACTGTGACCAAGGCTTAGGACATTAAATCCTGCTTAAATTAAGTCACATCAGCTCATCATTAACACTTGGGTTTTCCATTTAGTTCAGAGAAAAGGTGGCAAAGACTTCTACTTTTAACTTTCTTCTCATGTCTCAAGAAAGGTGTTTAAAGCATTTGGTTTTCATGCTGAAGTAAGGAAAAAAGAAAGACTGAATTGAGACACTGTAGTTGGCACTAAGGTTTCTAGGTGGCTATCCTTTCATACTTGACATGCCCAGAAAGTCTCAGCCATCCCCAAAGAGGCTGGATGCTTGCCCTAGGGACACTTCTAGTCCACAACTCTCTTTTGACTTCTTGGCCTGTCCAGACACCATTTGACATGTCCCACTTGGCTATCTCTACAGACACCTTAATTCTGGCACAACCTACACCAGGCTCATGTTCTCCCGAAAGCTGCTCTTCCTTTCGTGGTAATTTGCACCAACACACCAATGGCTCATACAGTGGCGTTAATCGAGTATTAAGGTTCCTTCCCCGCTGCTCTCTGACTCCACCACCATCAACAACTCAGCCTGGTCAATCCTACCTGCCACCTCTCCAGCTGGTCAGGGTTCCTGTGTGTTCACACTACTCTAGTGCAGGCTCCAGCTAGTCAGGGTTCCTGTGTGTTCACACTACTCTAGTGCAGCCTCCATAAAGAAAACTATTACTTGGACCACTAAACAACCTCTCTATGACTTACTGGCATTCAGCTAAAAAACAAAAGATTTTGTTTTTTGTTATTTTAATTATGTGTATGTGTGTCTGTGCTCATGAGTGAAAGTTCCCACACAAGCCAAAAGAGGGTGCTGGACTCGCCTGGAGCTGGAGTTACAGGCAAGTTGGGACCCACCTGCCATGGGTGCTGGGGTCCAAATTGGGGCCTCTGCAAGTTTAGCACCAAGTCTTTACCACAGAACCATCTCCTACAACCACTGGAGCCAAAATGACATTTTTGAAAGCAACAAATATGACTGTGACACTCCTGATAAACTTTCTTCTGCTTCCCAATGCTCCCAAGACAACATGAGCAATCTGTAACAGACCCAACAAATCCCCTTCTCCAGCTCAGCTCTAACTGCCCTGCCTGTGACATCCACCCTCCCTAGTAGACTCCTGCCTGTGTCCTTGCTGATAGACAGGACTTGACACAACAGGAAGGGGTCTTTTCTAGTGCTGCTTGGGTACCTATCATACATGTCCAATACATATCTTTAGAATACATTAACAACATCTTGACGCTGCAAGTGATGAGGAAGTGTCTATGGGATTCAAACTATTTTTATTTTAAAAAGAGGCTCATTCATTAATTTATTTATTTATTGCCTGGGATGTAGGCCTGACACTAAGTACATAGAGAAAGGAAAATAATATATACAATAGCATGGCAAAATTAAACAAAATAGACATTCTAAGAAGCAGAGTAAAAGTGACCTTACATGAAATGGGACTGAAGATTAGAAAGAGGCAGATGGTTTTAAGGGAGGCTGACTCCACTCATGTGCTTTAGTAATTCCTTAGAGACTTTGTAAAAATATATGTATTCAGTATTTTAAAATGCTTATAGGCATACACATTCTTTAGAAACGAATAGCATTTATAAAGATGAGTACTGCAGTAGAATTTCAAGGACACTGGAACACCTGCAATGAGACACTCAGTAGACTGCAATCTTAAGTCTGACACCCAGTCCAAACTTGGTCTTCTCAGTTTCACTCATCTGAGCATCTGACCTCTCAAGCTTCCTTCCTCCCTATCTTCTCAATTCAAGAGTGTAACTAGAAAACCCAACAGTGTGGGACTTCCTACACATGCTTACCAGCTAAGCTGTACCTGTCTCCTCATCTGGAAAAAAGTTATGTCCTTAACTCAGAATCTCTTATACACCAAGTGACTGATGGTCTGTAATAGAATTTCTATAAATGCTTACTTACGCTCTGGCCTTTTCTGGAATTAGTTCTGTGTAACACGCAAACAATGGGCTACGATTCACAGGCTACTATACATCTCAGGGACTGGGGCAGGGTCTTTTCCGTACTGGTGGCTGGGAAGGTAAAGGGCATCCCTAAGCCTTCCTTTGTCAACAAGCCCATGACAAGTTGTTGCTGTTTGAAAAGGACTAGCACTTGGAATTAAAGTGCCAATCAAATGTATAGACTGCCTGTCCCTCCAGGTAGAGCCACACAGCAGTTTTAGTGCTGGTGCCAAATCACTTACCCTGTAGTCTAAAATTAGGAGATCTCCACCACAGTCCACTTATGAGCATCATAAAAGAGTGACTTCCTTGCAGTGCAGTCTCTGGACGACCGACAAGGTGTAATTTATAGCTTTCCCAGAGCCACAGGTATTTGGCTCAGCTAGGGAGAAAGTGAAAGCACATGTGCTTCCTGCCTGCCTTAGAATGGTAAACCAGCAGGGAACCAAGTGCACACCAGTTCTCCATATGGTCCATTTGGCTAGCAGTGCCCCTCCCCCACCACTGTAATACTCAAACTTTCTTAACAGCCCTTAACAATCTTAAGAGTAGTTTAAGATGAAGTCTAAAAAACTAACGAATGAAAACCTATTCTCAGCAGCAGAAGCTGGCAGTGGGGAGAAATCAAGAAGGTGATCATTTTCATCTGCAGGTACAAAAACAGACCAAACCAGTAGCTACAGGAGGAAAACACCTTGCCTGGCACAGCAAAGCATCAGCCACACCCCTAAGGGAGCTCTGTCCTTTCCCAAAGCAGGTTTACAGTATGGAGACAATCTGATTTCAAAAGTGTGGAAGGGCAAGATACTGTATAATAAGAGGCTACATAAAAGCAGCTAAGCAAGTGGCTCCTACCATCCTTGGCTGAATGCAGGCCACACTTGACAATAGCTACTTGGTTCTTTGTCAAGAAGCAGTAAAAGGCCAGGCATTGGCCTAACACGTTTGAGAGAGGCAGGTGAATCTCTGTGAATGAGACCAGTCAGGTCTAGAACTGTTATACACACACACACACACACACACACACACACACACACACACACACACACCACCCCCCCACCACCAAAATCCTGTCGTAATAAAAAACAACAACAAAAACCCAAACTGAAATAAGACAAAGTCAAAAGCACTAAAAAGACACATTGGAGCAATAGCTTATATCTATTATCAATTCATTTTATCTAACTTTTTAAAGGTTTAGTATTTTTTAAAATATATATTTAAATTAAAAAAACCCCAGAGATAATATTCTCAATAAACATGCTAAAAAATTTAAAAAGTACATCTTATTTAGAAAATGCTAAAAACAGAGTCCAGAAAAAAGCCCAGCGATGGCTCACCAGTGTTGTAGGCTGTCGGCATTGCTGAGTACACTAGTCCCTGTGGAGGCAAGCTCGGAGTTGTCACAGACACTACAGGGGTGGCGAGAGGCTGAGCGGCTTGAGAACTGCTTATCCTTTGGGCATTCTGTGAGAAATCAGAAAAAAGATTAAGTGTAATTATATGGTATTTATGTTCAGACTGAATATTTCAAAAATAGCTTTCAATTTGAATGTGACACTTTTCACAGTTTTATGTGAATGCCATTATTTCCTGAAGCAGTGATGATATAAAAATCTTAAAGATACTAATGGGAATAACTAAATATTTAATTTTAAGATATCTGTTTTTATAGTAATCATTCATTTCCCCCTTAAAAAATACAGCATATTAATACCAGATGCATTGTCTTAAAACAGAAACTTATTTTATAGGCAATATCACTTTTGTGTGCTAGCCTAATGAGGACTTGATGTCACTGCAAGTATTGTCAGGCTACATTAAAAGTCTGTGTAGGTTTTAAAGGCTGATAGCAGTCAAAGTCATTTGAATACATGAGATTATAAATCTAAGAGTACTGGAAGCAAAACTACTTCCTTTACATCCCTTATACACTAATGTTTTAAGTTGTGACTTATTCTGCGGCCATGTCCTGGGTTCCCCTGCTTACCCTGCAGGGGACCTAGGTTTTAACAGCACATTCAGGTCTGTGTCGTTCTGACCTCCCAGCGTTTTGAAAGAAAAGGCTGTAAGTTTTTAAATAATATACTTTTCAAAGGGCTTTGAATGGAGTGCTATTAAATACTTACTGACTGACTGTATCTACATAGTATTATTTTAGCCAGGGTGGGAATAAATAAAATCAACAGTTCTTATTTTGGGGGGTGGAGTGGGGAGAGACAGGGTCTATGTAGCCCTGGCTAGCCTGAAACTTGCTACCTAGACCAGACTTGCCTTGAACTCACAGATTCATCCACCTCTGCCTCCTGACTTGGGAGATTAAAGGCCTGCATATTAAAAGCCTGGCCAAAAAGAGAGTCACCTCTTAAATGATGAAGCTGTTTAGGATAGTCCCTGTCTTCCATCATTAAGAGTATGATAGCATCAGTTTTTTTCACACTGACCTAATATGGACAAAACTCAGGGATCAGAGAACAGAAATCACTCCAGTTTGTATACAAGAAAGCTAAAGGACGACTCTAATTTGTTTTTATGAATGAAGCCATAGCCTGATGATTGTATTCTCACAACAGTAGAAGTATTGTGGTGCCCACAGGCTCTGAAGAGTCCGAATGAGACCAGAGGTTCTCTATCACTGATTTCAGAATGCCATGAGATGAATGAAGACGATCGGCTAAATGTGAATGCGGTATTTTGAAGAGAATTCTAGGTTCCAGCTTCGTTCATGGTGGTTTGTATTTTCTATAAATCATCTGAAATACTATATAACGAGTGGGTATCCTACCAGGGTTTTAGTCATCCTTTCTTATTTCTGGAGAAAAATCCCTTCCCTTCCCTAACTGTTTAATTGGTTACAGAGGGAAGTGGGACATGTCTGTCCTGCCTGGCTTCCAGTGCTCCTGCTGACAATCAAAGAGTATTAGAAAAGAGCCCACGACAGCATTCTTACAGTCCCCAGACACGCTCTGTAGTTAAAAGTTTTACATTATTGGTGATTTTAACAGACATATATATTTATATTCCTCTTATCCATAGCTATTCCACTAAATCTGTAATGAGATAAAATGATTTATGATAAAATGAGATAAAGTAAAAGTTAAAAAAAGAAAAAGGCCTCAACACAGGTCTGGGAGTTGGGCTGCACTTTGTCCTTTCACTCTGGATCAGAGCTAGCAAACAATTATTCTAGGGCATGGACCGTTTTGAGTAACTTTCTACGTTCTAGTGGACTGAATTTGTGGTTCTTTTTTGCATTTTCAACTGATTTAATTTTTAGTCTGAACTAGTTTAGAAATGTGAATGGCAACAGTTTCTGGTGATCTTTCTTATTTTTATGATTTCCACATTTCAACACATTCAGAAACTATCTCTGAGATTCTGCAGTTATGTGTTACTTCAAGGAAGACAGAAAGCCATACCCTGACATACACTGGCATGACAGGTGGAGACACATTTTCGTCTCAGCATCTAGTCAACAATGTCAATGAGCTGGTGAGGGAGGGATTTACTCTGAATTTAATTGGGTCTCAGACCAAATTAGGTGAAAAAAATATAGTGTTGAGATGGTTTGGTGTGGGCTATCCCCATTCTAGGCTTCATCTTCATGGCAACCTCCTGGTATGACTTCAAAGACGTGGGTGACACCCCATTATATGGGTTCTGCCCACCAAATCTCTGCAGCAATGTATCCCATCAATAAGTGACTTTCAGAACCACTAGAGGGCAACACAGTGTTAGATAACTAAAGAAAGCATTTGGGACAACTAGTTAAGGTTAATCAGTGGGATTTAGTATAAGATAAATTATTCCAGTTTGAACCATAATTGCAACCATTAAAGCATTTCCCCCAAAGATACTCACTGTATAATCTACCATCACATTTAGCTAATCAATGTATTTCAGATACCAATACAAAATGACATCCCAAACAAGCAAACACAGAGCAGATAACCTTATTTGAAAAGAAAACCAACTGTGCAAAACACACCAGCATGCATAAACACGTAGTAATAAGAAAATGAAACCGATGGATGCCTTTATACACCATGCTCTCATGCACTAACCTGTCCATGCTAAAACCTGAGCACTTACAAGTTTTCATTCCCCTTAAACGAGAGTCATATAATTAGCAACTCACTTGGAATGCATATGATGACAATTGTTACGTTTGGGTTTTAGTTCCCAACAAAGAGCTAAGTTACTTTTAGTCAAGTTTATTTTCCAGAAGAAAAGACAACAGAAATGCTTGTTTTGGTAAAAGCTGATTTTAAGAACCAAATATCTTCTGATAAAAAGTAAATTTGTGTATGTTAATTACAGATATTTCTTTTCGTAAACAGGGAACCCCCTTGTGGTTCAGACTGTCTCATTCAGGATGAAATAATTCCAACTCTGAAAAAGGTGACCTCACCAAAAATGATGTAATCTTTTTGAAAGAAACATAACACAAGATTCTGTGTTACAATCTGAGGGACTCTGAGGGTGAAGTCATTTTCTAAAAATACTTTAATAATTTGGAAAGCAACATAAGGTATTTTGTGTATTTCCTCAGAAGAAAAAGTTTGAGGTGTCTTGTACTCAGGGGCAGCTATTGTTTTTATATGAGTCATTTCAATATGTCTCCCCTCTGCCCCCCCCCCAAATAAAATGGACTAATATATACAATAAAGAAAAAAACTAGGGTCAGTAGTATCAGTGAATGACTTTCTTAATTAAAAATATTTGAATAGCGAAAAAAAAATCTGTGTAACAAAAACACTGATTAGATTAAAACATTTAAAATAATTAGTACTTTTCATATATTTTTCAACTCCCTTCAAGCAGGAAACCACACTCACCAACTCCAATTCCTCTTCCTCCGACTGTACTCAGCACATAAGAGGGACAAGAGAGTTAACTAAGACTGTTGGTACTTGCAACAAGATCTTTAGAAAAACATGACACGGAATTCTAGTGGCTGCTGGGAACTTTACAGAGGTTACATGCATAACAAATGTAAATTACTTGCCTCTATATTATAGCTGATTTTTTTTTTCAAAATATCAAAAGTTCTTTTAAATTCTCTAGCCAAATGCCTACTCTTGCACGGGCCTTCCTACACAGCAAATGCTCCCGGACACTTCCAAGTGCAGCGCTGTACTTACATTACACATTTTAAACCCCGCATTACTAACCCCCTGGCCATACAGTCTACATATCTGTCTCCTACCAGACTCTGCTGTTAGGAAACCGTTTGTGCTTTGCCTTCCGGTGGCCAGCACAGCATTATAAAACACAGCACATGTTTGCCAATAAATGTTCCAGTTTTGAGTAACAATATATGCTTAACACTTGTAAATCATTGTATTCACATGAATAAAACTATTGTAGGGATTAAAACCTTGCATATGAAAAAAATAAAGAGGGGTAGAAAAGTGAAATTAAAATCTACAAATAGCAAAAAATGAACATGTTTTCTTTTTTAAACATTTATGAAACATATGATAGAGACTGCTTATTGTTATTTTCCATTTTATTTAAATCAAATTTCTTCCAAGGTGAAAGTGTCCTTAGCCTCACTGATATAGAAGTCATAATTTTTTTTTTTTCCCAACACAGGGTTTCTCTGTGTAACAGCCCTAGTTGACCTGGAACTAGTTCTTGTAGACCAGGCTGGCCTCAAACTCAGAGATGTGCCTGCCTTTGCCTTCTGAGTGCTGAGATTAAAGGAGAGTGCCACCACCGCCCAGCTTAGAAGCCATAATCTTAATGCAGGTTTCTCTTCAATGAATGAGTGAAGGAGGGGGGTTGATTATTACTCAACAAAACAAGTCTTACAAACAAGTGGGTAAAATGCAGTTCAGCTATTGTCAGACTTATCATTTCAGTATCTCCAACAGACAGCAAAATAATGCCAAACTCTTGTGTGTGTAAAATACAGTGTATACTTGATCCTACAGATAGATAGAAGTTTATGAGACAAATTTTTAATTTTCCAGTTTTGTGGTTTTGTTTCTTTTTTCTTTGACTAGATGTAAATTTATTAAGCAGTTTTCAATTGTAGTTTGGATCTTTCTAGAACACGTTTCTGTGCTTTAAGTGATTTTTTTTAATTTCTGAAAGCTCCTAGCAGGTACTGCCTACTGGCAAGGTGAGCAAAAAACCATGCTAAATGACTCTTTTTAGTCAGTCATATTCTCTGTTACGCACATTTTTGTTTTACCCTGCAAAGACAGCACCTTCATACCCCTTACCCAGCTTAGCATCCCATTACTCTGAGGCTAACCTTCCAGAGAAACAGCTGAGGCTAGTGACTACTGCATTTGTAAGGCTCTGCACTTCACTAAGATTCCACCAGTATTGGTGGAATGGAACACATTAACTTTTGGAAGAATACCTGACCTTATCAAAAGGCAGGTGTCATCTTTTTATTTGACTACTAGTGATGTTAGGCTGGTTACCTAAATTAAGATAATGTCCTCCAGGATTCCCCACTATAAAAAAAAAATCACAATTTTCTCCTTTGTAAACAACACAAATTTAAGGAAATACAATTTGAGGCTATGTAAATAATGTTTCACTTTAAACTTACTGGCTTGCCTACAATTATGCTTGTGGTACTATTCTTTCTATTCTTCCAAATTTACTAATGAGATCCGCTATCTGAGGAGGAGGTGTCACATCTTTATTTATTCAACCGTATTTGTGTGAATGATGCAGTCAGCATTTCTTACTCCTTGGATTATAACCTCAAACTACTGTAATTTAAATTTTTCTAGTTTTGGCAGCTGGGATGTCTTTTCTGGAGACTGGTCCCTGCAGCCCTTTGCTAACTACATCCGTATTCCCTGGCCCCTCTGGCTCAGCTTGTGCTTCCCTACACCAGTTCTACAGCCCACCACTTCTACAAGGAGTCCTAGTCTTTGAATTAGAAAACAGTGCCACGATCACAGCACCAAGCCCACTGAGATACTAGATGACAGAACTAGAAAATACATGATGTTAAGTTATGTATATACATAGAAAATCTGTGTGATTGGTGACAGCCTGGCTCCTATGACCTCCAGTACAAATGAACCCCAAATCAACACTTTCAAGCAGGTTGAAAAATGACTTTGTACTCATTTTAAAAAGTGGACTGTGTATTTTCTATTTTTGAATTTTAAGAGTTCTTTAAAATATATTCTAGAAATAATCCCTTATCTGGATATGTGATTTGCAAATATTTTTTCTTAATTTATCACTTGTCTTTTTAATTCTTTGGATAGTGCCTTTTATAGAGAACTTTAAATTCCTGTGAATTCTAATATTTAATTTCTTTCCTTATGGATCACTGTATGGTTTTCTCCTATATTTTGCAGTTTCACATATTAACTGAGTCTATGATCCATTCTGAATTAGTTTTTACATGAAACATAAATATGAATCAAATTTCCTTATTTTTTGCAAATGGGTATTTAATTATTTCAATGCCACAAGCTAGACTAAGTACCCTTTTTCCATAGACCTGACTCAATCCCTCTGCCGAGGCCAGCTAGATGCATCCTCTAATGGTCTACTGCCTACCCTTTTGTCAACACCACATTTGGACCTGCTGAAGCATCTCTCTCTCTCTCTCTCTCTCTCTCTCTCTCTCTCTCTCTCTCTCTCTCTCTCTCTCTCTCTCTCTATTTTTCCATTCAAAAATTCACACTTCCTCCCCTCCTCCTATTCTCCTCCTGCTCCCCCATTCACCCTCCTTCCTCCCCCTCCCTCCTAGAGAGAGGGCAGGGAAAAACCAAGTAGTGTCTTTTGTATTTTAGGTCTTTCGCCTTTCCATATATATTTTAGAAATGATTTGTACTGTTTGAAATGTCAAATTCTACTTGTTCATTGTTAATATAATACAACAAACAGATTACCCATACTGGCCTTGTTCTCTGATCTTGCTAAACTCCTGGCAGGCCCTACAGACATGCACCAGGGCTGCTTGTTTGGGTGGGTTCTTCATGCTTTTCAGTATGGAAGACTGAGTCCCTTATGAACAGAAGCTGTACTTTTCTTCCTTCCCCACATTAATAAACCTTATTTTTCATTTTTAACTACACTGGTTAGGCTTCCACGAATGTGAACCGTGATGACAGACAAGAACTGACTAGCTTCTTACACTGGACAAAGACAGGTGCTGTGTGCTACAGTTTTGGAGATGACCTTGTGGGTAAGTGAAATCTTTTCTACTCTACTCATAGGTTTTTGCTTTGTATCATGAAATGCCATATCCTGCTAATATGGTGATTTGTGTTGACTAATTTTCAAATACAAAATCTCTTTTGCATTTCTGAGATGAAATTCGCCTGACTGTCGTCACTGATCATCCTTCTTATACAGAGATACACTGATTTGACAAAAACTGTTGGGGGTTTCTGTGTGTCCATGAAGCACACTGGTTTACAGCTATTTTTTTCTTATAATGCCTTATTCTGACTTTGTATTAAGAGTGTTCTTTAGTTTTTTGTTTGTTTATTTTTTTCCCTGAAAGATTTTGGGAGTTGCTATTAATTCTTCCTTAAATGTTTGGTAAGATTTGCCATTGAAGCCATCTAGGCCTGGAATTTCTACTTTGAAAGGCTTTAAAACAAGGAATTCAATTTCTTATTTAGCTGAGTAATTTTTTGGTAGTCTGTATCTTTCAAGGAATTTGTTTTTTACCTAAGCCATCAAATCTATGGAACAGGTCTGTCTGTGCCATTCCCTTATCTTTTCATATCATTTGAAGTTTTTACCTCTTTTCATTCTTGGTATTTATACTTGGGTCTTCTTACTGTCTTTGATTTAATAGCTAGAAAATTATCAATTAATTAGAAGAAAAGGTTTTTTTTTTGGTGGTTGTTTTATTGCTTTCCTCTATTCTTTAACCATTTAAAAATTCCTTAATTTCTATTCTTTATCTTTCCCTTTTCTTTGCTGCTCTGGGTTAACTAAATTTGCCGTTTTTCTCAAACTAAAAGCTGTAGTTACTGATTCAGGATGTTCTTTTCATTTTTATCAAAAAATGTGTATTCTCTAAGAAGGCACACAGAGGTGTGTGTGCAGGTCAATGTGCAGGAGTCAGTTCTCTCTATCATGTGAATTCTCAGGATTGAAATCAGGATGTCCACTTTGGCAGCAGGTGACTTTTTACCTGCTGTGCTGGCTAGTTTTATGTCTTGACACAAGCTGAAGTCATCTGAGAGGAGGGAACCTCAATTAAGAAAACACCTCTATAACTTTGGACGTCAGGCAAGCCTGTAGGGTATTTTCTTAATTAGTGGTTAATTGGAAGGGTCCAGTCCATTGCGAGTGGGGCCATCCCTGGGCAGGTGGGTCCTGGGCTCAGTAAGAAAGCAGGCTGAGTAAGCCATGGGAAACAAGCTAGTAAGCAGCACCCCTCCATGGCCTCTGCATTTAGCTGCTTCCATCTATGTTCCTGCACTGTTTGATATCCTGTCTTGACTTCCTTTGATGATGTACAGTGATATGGAAGTACAAGCCAAATAAACCCTTTCCTCCCCAATTTGCTTTTTGGTCATGGTGTTTTACTACAATAGAAACTCTAACAAAGACAACTGCTAAGCCATCTCACAATCCCTGACCTTCCCCCTCAACAAATAGAAGCAATTAAAGCTATATTTATAGTTCCTCCAGCAGTACTCTGGATGGTCCTCAACATTTTGGTAGTCTGTATTTTCATTTTCAGTTAGTGATGTGTATTTTAAAAATGTTTTACTTTTCCCTGATTTCAGTGGGATCGCGTTGAGTTTCTCTCCATTTAGTTTGATGTTGACTGTTAATTTGCTATATATTGCCTTTATTATGTTTAGGTATGGTCCTTGTATCCCTGCTCTCTCCAAGACTTTTATCATTAAGGGGCGTTGAATTTTGTCAAAGGCCTTTTCAGCATTTAATGAGATGATCATGTGGCTTTTTTTCTTTCAGTTTGTTTATATGGTGGATTACACTGATATATTTTCATATGCTGAACTATCCCTGCATCTCTGGGATGAAGCCTACTTCATCATGGTGGATGATTTTTCTGATGTGCTCTTCAATTTGGTTTGCCAGTATTTTATTGAGTATTTTTGCATCAATGTTAATGATAAGACTGGTCTGTAATTCTCTTTCTTAGTAATGTCTTTCTGTGGTTTGAATATCTGGGTAACTGTAGCCTCATAGAAAGTTTGGCAACGCTCCTTTTGATTCTATTGTACGGAACAATTTGACGAGTATTGGTATAAGTGTTTCTTCAAAAATCTGTGCTGAAATCATCTGGTCCTGGGAATTTTTGTTTGGGAGACTTTTGATGACTGTTTCTATTTCCTTAGCAGTTCCTTTGCTTATTCTAACATTTAAAAAAATGTTTTACTTTAAATTATGTGTATGTGTGCATGCCTACAGACAGGAATGCGAGTGCCCATGCAGGCCAGAAGAGAGCAACAGATCCCCTGAAGCTGGAGTTACCCACCTGATACAGGTCCAGATAACTGAAACATGGTTCTCCATAAGAGCAGGAAGCACTCTTAACCACTGACTACTAGCTATGTGTATTGCTAAATTTCTCTTGATTTTTTTCTGTGGCCCACAGATTATTTAAAAATGTGAGGCTCAGGGATCCTAACAGAAGAGAGGGCAGAAAGGTTTTAGAGGTTGGAGGTGGTGGCTGACGTCAAGGAAGAGCAGTTATACACAGGAAAGCTTAGTGACTGTGGTGGCATGTGTAAGATCTGTGCACGTTCAAGCCAGACAAAATCCTGGCAGTACATCCCTAGCTGAGGAGCTACTGGCAACTGAGAGCTGCTGAGAAAGAGTCAGTTTCCTTTAAGGGTGTGGCTCCTGCCAGGTCAATCACACTGCAGGACAGTTCCCATACTGACACCACAAACTATAGACTCTATAAGTTTTGTTTTTTAAAAAAGAGGATACAAATTTGGGTGGGGAGGAGGGGGTGAATATGATCAAAATACATTGTATGAAACTCTTGAAGAATTAATGAAAATATTACTTTTAAAAGTAAATTTACTGTTAAATTTCTAAACTAAGAATGCTTTTTCCTGGTAACTTTCCAAGACTGATTTCTAAGTTTTACTTTATGAAATAGAATGTTCCGTCTTGGTAAACAGTTTCATAAACATCTCTTATAACAATATAAAAAAGACACCTTAGTTATAACAATATAAAAAAAAACAACCTTAGTTATGTGGCCTACCTTCCTAACTCAGTAACTCCAGTCTCATCTGAAAAGGCATCAAACAAATCTCAGCTGGAGAACATTCTAAGACATGTAAGCAGCACCCCTCAAAAAATGCCAAAGTCTTTTAAGCAAAGCCTTAGAAACTCTCATAGCCTAGAAGAGTTGAAGATGACATGATTAATGAGTGAAATATGCCATGTGACCTAGTCTGGCTCCTGGCATAGAGAGATGAAGTTTAAAACTAACGTGTGTGACTATGAACTTTAGTTAATAATAATTTACAATAATTGTCATTAATGTTAATAACTGTACCATAGTAGTATAAACTGTTAAATTATGTATGATTTTAGCAATCTTTCAAATGAATCAAAAGCTGTTCTAAAGAAAAAAGTTTATAAACTGCTTATTCCATTCATTTATTCCCTTTGTTCTGTTTCGTTGCATACAGTCAAGATACGGCTAATATGACTTCTTCAAGAAGACTCTAACATTCCTTGTAGAATAGTTCTGTTGGCAATAAATTCCTGTTTTCTGTTTGAAAAGGCTTTGCATTTATTTTTTTAAAACATTTTTGCTGAGTACAGAGATCTGAGTTTTTTGAGTTTATTATTGTTCATTGTTAACCAGCTTGAAGTATGGTAGTAATATCCTATCTTTGGTCTGTAAGCCATGTGTTTCTATTCACTGTCTTTAAGAATTTCTCTTTGCCCTTTGCCTTTTAGCAGTTTGAATACGCATGTGTATATGTGTGCACATTTGCATTGAAAGTATTTATCCTACTTAGTGTTTGTTATCTCCTTTGAACCATTGTTTTTACTGTTCTCTTTTTTGGAACTAAAATTCCAGACATGTTGCACTATGCTAAAGTCCTGCAGCTCTCAGATACTGCTTGGCTTTGGATCTTCTCCTATCTCCTACTGTGGGCCTGCCATGGCAAAGTTTTAGTTACTTTTCTCAGGAACTAGACCAGGCTTGAAAGTTTTTGTTGCTGTGGGTACTTTCAGTATATTTACCAAAATGCTTCCATCCAAACCCCTCTAAAGGCGGGAGACGGGTAGGCCGGTTTCCCCAGTGGCTCTCCCATTCTATCATATCTTCTGTGGAGTGCCAGTCTGCCCCTCAGTCACCTTGTCACTCTCAAGGTACCCACCGTGTCTTCTCGCTTCTCAACCACTGGCAGAAATACTGTCCTGTCTCCATTTCCAGATACAGTAAGACCTCGTCAGTATTTTTTTCATGGAAAAGAGAAAGAGTCAGATAAAGCCTGTCTCACTGCAGTGGCAGCTGGGTTTTTAGAAGTCTTTCCATGTTATATTTTGTTTGATGTGGGGCACTCAGTGGGGTTCACAGTGAAAAGCCTGTGGAGATGACGACTCATCCTACACCAAGGCTTCAGTAACTTCCTGAGGTTCTGCTGGTGCATGTGCGCCCTCCAGCAATTCACTAGTCACAATAGCACCAATGTCTTATTCAACAGTAACCCTCTCTCTCTAGTCTCTAGGCCATCTGACCACTGTGAATTAGTAGCACTAAAATGGGCTCAAGGAAAGGGAAGCCTACTACATAGTGAAGCATTTTTTTCGAGTCTAAAGCTGAAAGCAATTCATTTTAAATTTCCTGTTTTTCCAAATGAAAACACTTAAAAAAAAATCTGAGTTTGAGATTTAAACAAATTATGACTTAAAGATCCTGGGTATGTGCACTGTTATTTTGGACAAGTGGTAAATTTTAGTTCCATTTTCTCATCTCTATCTAGCCATGATCATAATCTGATTGAGAATCAAATGAGAAAATAACCCAAACAAATTACTAATGCATTGAATCTAAGAAAAATTACACAAATGAGGAATCACTACCTGAGCCTGGTAGCATCATTTCCAGTTAACAAAAACACAAATGGTACAGTAGAATGCACACCTGGCATATCACTTAGTATGCTAATAGTCAAACTGCCGATGAACTAAAAATGTCTTTAAAACTTGCATATATATTCTAAGATTTTCTATAAGAAGCTAAGGAAGATACACCCTCTGTTCTTCACAGGAAAAGACAATTCAAAAGCAAATGGCACCAGAACCGTAAAGACATTGCCAAGAGGTGCAATAGGGAGCATTGTTCTCTGGTGAATGAGAAGGGTCATTTGAACGAAATAAACAGAAAATTATTTAGAGAATAATCCTCTCCAGTTCACAAACATCTTCCCTAGATATTCTACAATAGTTCTCTTTCATATACAGAATTTCCTAACAAATAATTTCATTCTGGCTCACAAAAAAGCATGTAATATATTACTGAAAGTATGCCAAGTAGAGAACAGAAATGACATGTTTAATTCATAAACTGGAATCAGATCTCTAAATAAAGTTTTAGCTGGCAAAATTAAAATTGAGCGTAATTAACCTCTGCATATTCAGCTTTTATTTTAAATACCATTAAGCAGTTTTACTCCTTATTTCTGTAATTTGGTTTTTAAACACTTAAAATAGATTTCTCTCTTAAAATCCTAATTTTGAATAGAAAATTCATTAAGAAAACCAAATACACACTATGGAGGCTGAGCAAACCTCAAAGAAAGATACAGCCTATAGTAAACTGTGTTTAAAGAAGAGAGCCAAAGAGTGGGTCAACTTACAAGTGGAGGCATCATGCCCTTGCTTGAAGGGGGAATGACAACCCGTAGATCTGGTTTCCGACTATTCATTCCAAGATTGCCACCACCAGGTGGAGGGGGAGACTTTGTAGGCATAATTTTGCCTAAACTATTTGCACCAGTATTTCCAATCAAATTTGGAGAGGCCCTTGAGTTTACAAATCCATTCCCTGGGAAAGGGGAAAAAAAGTGCTTATTAACATGTAAAGCATCACTAAAATATTTAATTAATAATTCTAAAATAATACTAACTGCCCATTTATAAATCTATTTTAAAAATGATTAGTTTTATAAACAAAATGTAAGAATTTTGTTTATGACATATAAAGTTTACCATTTATAATAAAACACAAAGCCATTATTATACTATTATGCTGACAAAAACTCATCTAGTATTTATATTTTAAATTTTTCTACATTGTTTTTGTACTTTAAAATCTTAGAGGGGAGAGCAGCAAGACGGCACTCAGTGGGCAAAGTCACTTGCTACCAAGCGTTATGTTTGATCTCAGGACCCACGAGGTAGAGAGAACTGACTCCTGTAAGTTGTCCTCTGACCGTCACGTGTGCACCTAATCTCATGCATGACCCTCACTAATAAATAAATAAAAGTAAGAATAAAAAGAATACTTTAAAACATAATGTTTTGTTTTGTATGTATGCTTTTGTATTTTACTCTTGGAAGAGGCTCTTAGTCTACCCTTTTCTCTGTAAACAGTAGTACTTCACTGCTTTTCATACTGCTAACCCCAGTTTTCCCTCACTCCTTAACACTGAAAGCTCTAAAGACAAAACAAAGCAAATATCCTGACAATAAACTACCTTCTCTTCAACTTGGCACTCATTCCCACCTCACAGTGGGGAAACCGGTGAAGGGCAGTGTCTTCTGCAGCTGACACTGGGACTGCTGGCCTACCATCATAGTTGCTATTGCAATTAGCTTTCCCGACATTTACCCAAGTAAAGACAACAGAACGAGAGGACTCACAAACAGAATCAGTGAGAAAAAAGGGAGATAAACCACAAAGCGGAACACAAATTCTAACAGATGCTTAAAAAACAACAAAGAAGATTAAAAAAAAAAAATTAAGGCAGTGCCTCAAACAAGGCAGCTTTTCAGGACTGGAGAAAAGATGATGAGACAGCTGAGCTTTGAGAAGATGTGAGTCCTACTTACAAAATGTGTCAATGACCACAGAATCAAATCAACAATACGAAACTCAGTTCAAGAAAAGAAAGTTACAAACTCAATTGAAGACTCATACAAGAAAATTAACCAGTGTGGACTGAAGAAATCAGTCACTGGGAGGAAAACCTTTAAGACGTGAATGAAAAATTCAGTAAGGAAATTGAGAAGCTGAAAAAGAACTAACTAGAAATTCTGGAAATCAAAGGACCAATCAATCAAATCAAGTCAAATCAAAAGCAGAAAGTATCCACAAACAAGATGAATCAGGAAAGCAATTTCGGGGATGAAAGACTAGGTTAAGACAGTAACACATACAGATAAATGCAAAGAAAATAAAATTTCCAAGAAACCAAATCTAAGAATCCATAATAAAGGAAAAGGAACTAAGATAATGGCTTATATAAGGAAATAAGTTAATGGCTCAGACAACCTATTCACTGAAATTGTATCTGAAAATATCCCAAACCAACAGAAAGAAATAGACTTCCATCAAAGGAAGTACTTAGACATGATCATATAGACATATAGGTCAAAGAGACATGACCAGAGAACCCATGATACATCTGAGCCAAGATGCCAAAAATGCAAAGGGTTTTCAAGATGGATAGGTGGGTAAAGAACTTTGCCATAAACTCTGACAATCTGAGTGAGTTCAATCCCTAAGACCCACACGGTGAAAGGAAAACTGACTCCAGCAGATTGTCTTTCAACCTCCACACACATTGTAGAGGCATATGCATATATCCCCACACATATATACAAATAAATAAATAAAAGAAGTACAAGCAAAGAAACAATACTCAAAGCTACAAGGCAGAGTCAATGAGATGTCTCAGCAGACAGATGTGATTGAGTGCAGGCAGGACAACCCATCTTTGATCTTTGGAAAAAACTAGCTCCTAAAAGTTGTTCTCTGATCTTGAAGCAAATGCCATGGTACCTGTACACACACACACCAAACAAAAAAGTTGTGAGGGAAAAATGCAACGTTACAGAAGCAGAAATATTAAAGTCAGGAAAATAAAGAATAGTAGATTTTAAGAACTAAAAGTAAAAAACTAATGAAACCATTATTGTCAAATCCAGAAAAACAACCTATTAAAATTGTAGAGAACCAAGAGTATTTCAAAACAAGTATCAGTTAAAGCAGTCTGTGACAATTAAGCCAGCAATGCAGGAAATGCTTAAGGGAATACTAAACACAAAGAAGTTAAACAGTTTACTCACAGCACAGAAAAGAGTACATTTCATGAACACAAACAAAGGATTAACAAAGTCTAAAAGAGACAGAATTAATAAGGTTCCAAACCAGCAAACACTCTATATTACTGTGAAAACAAACAAACAACAAATGAACAATGAAAACCAACCAGAACTGCCAACAAAAATCGATGGCAATAGCAAAACCTTCTCAATAACCTGAAATCACCATTTAAAGACAGAGCTAACCAACTGTGTTTAAAATGAGATTTACTTGTTGCCTTCAAGAAACTCATGTAATTAAAAGAGATCTAACACCTAAGAGTTTGTCCAAGGTTGAAATCAACCTACCAAGCAACAGAAAGCTACCAAAAAGCTGACCTATGGATCCTCACATCTGATTATGAAGACTTGGAACCAAACCTAGTTAGAAGGTAAGAGAGTCCCTTATATATTAACAAAAGAAGCAATTCTTCAACAGGGCAGAACTCTTGTAAATATTTACACAACAAATCTGAAGCCTCTAAGGTTTTGGATCTTTTCTAGTTAGGTTGAGTTTCTTACAGACAACTGAGTAGATAGACCTCACTTTAAAGCATGGCTGGTTAGTCTGTTTCTTTAAATGATGAATTAGTAATTTGCATCAGGTAATAATTGAGAGGGGTTTGCTATTATCACTGATTGTTGGCAGTTGTTCTGGTTAGTTTTCGTTGACCCTTTTCTAAAATAAGCATTAAAGGGCACAAAGACCACATAAGGTCCTGACACAGTATATCAGGGGACTTTATTACCCACTCTCACACACAAGCCGGTCTAAAAGGAAAATCAGCAAAAACTCTTCACACTTAAACTATATGCAATAAATCGACTGGTCCTAATTGTTTTCTCCAGAGCATTAAGAGAGAGAAGACATAGCTTCCCAGCAGCACATGGAACCACTCCTAAAATTAGTAACATTCCAGACAAGGGAAGCTTTAATAAACACAAAAACCCTGAAATGATTCCCTGCATCTTATCATATCACAGTGTACTGAAACAAGAAATAGTAAGATTAAGCTCAGAAAATACATAAGCACTTGGAGACTGAACTATACCTTTTTAATGAAACAAATCTCATCTTAAAAAAATCAGGGAGGAAGTGGTGTAAAACTTCAAATGAATCAAATGAATGCCAAAGCACAACCCACCAGAATCCCCAGGATCCAGCCAGAGCAGTCCTATGAGGAAAAGTGATGAAGAAAACCAGAAGGAGCTCCAGTAAACAACCTAATGTACCTCAAAGCTCTAGGAAGACAAGGTACATCTGATGAAGAACTTCCATGTTCCTGGACTAGCAGAATTAACATTGTAAGATGGCTATAACTACCAAAATTAATCCTCACAGTCACTGCAATTCTCAGCAAAATTCCAAAAGCATTATTCACAGAACTAGAAGAACAATCTAAAATTCATGAAGAAACACAAAGACCACAGATAGCCAAAGCAATCTTAGGCAGAAAGCACACAGTCAAATATATCTCATTATTGCAGCTACTATAAAGCCAAAGTGACGAATACAGCATGGAACTGGCACAAAAAGACATACAGATAAACAGAATACAATATAGAACCTGGAAATAAGTTCACACAGTATAGACACCTAGCTGCTGACACACACACACACGGCACACATACACAAATTAAATCTTAAAAGAAACAAAAGCAAGCCAGGTATGATGGTACATGACTGCAACCCCAGTGTAGTGCTGGTGGTGGCAGTGGTGTGAAGTGCGAGTTATACCTGTCTGGCTGGACTGCGTGCACCAGGTTTAGTGAGACCCTGCCTCCAAAAATAAGACGGAGAGACTCATGGAGATATCACAACAGCATACTCTGTCAATATGCCAGCACGGCTGAGCACAGTAGCATACACACATGCATACACCACACTAATTTTAATACTACAGAATTTCTTGAAAAAAAAGTATGCTTCCTTAAAAATCACTTAAAATTGTTATACTGTTTGGGAGGTTTATAAAGAAATTTCAAGTACATTAAGTAATATATAGTTAAATGATAAACTGACATATGAATTGTATCATTTTTTTAAATTACACTTATTTGTGGAGAAGGGATGCGCCTGGAAATCAGAGAACAACTTGTGGGAGTTGGTTCTTTTCTTCGATCGTGTGAAATTTGGGATTGAACTCAGTCTACCAGACGTGGGAGCAAGAATCTTTACCTGCTGAGCTAGTTTACCAGTACTGGATTATAAAATTAAAAAAAAAATGATTGGGGGCTGAAGAGAGCTTGGTGGTTAAGAGCACTGGGCTACTCTTCCAGAGGACCCAGGTTCAATTCCCAGCATCCACATGGCAGCTCACAACCATCTGTAACTACAGTTATAGGGGATCTAATGCCCTCTTTTGGCCTGAGGATAACAGGCATATATGTGGTACATAGACATACATGTGGGTAAAATACCCATACACATAAAATAATAAAAATTTAAAAATAAATCAAATACTATGATTAGGAATACATTAAAAGTTTGTAAAATTTTAAAGAAAGCAGAGGCCTTAATATAAGTATCTGCTTACAAATATTGTTTGAAAAACATACTGTTATAAAAATGAATTATTTACATTTATAAATGTGACATAATCAACTCTGCAGAGTCCTAGCCACTATATTCCCAAGCCTGGCACCCAAATACCAATGGCAAAGACAAGCAAGGCAAGGATGAAATCTAGGAACTACCCCCTGCTACTGGTACTACTGGTACGGTGCTGTAAGGTGACAACTATGCTTTTTCCTGGCTTCTCTTTCACTCAATATTGCTTTCTCAAATTTTTTTTTTTTTACCATGTGACACACCAAATTTATTTGTGTCTTACTTTACTTTGCTGTGGGAACTGTTATTTTAGTTAATTTTGTGAGGCTATTTAAATTCTGCTTTCACTGAAGTAGAATTTATTCAATTGAAGGGAATTTATTCAGTCTGAGCTCAATCTGCTTTCCACACTCTGCAGACCAATTTCTTGCATCCTCCTAAGCCTCAGAAAGTACTGTGGTTGAAGGGGGAAAAAAAAAAATCACCTCTTCTTTAGGTCATGCTCTTAACCCCTTGTAGAATAAAACACTCATAAACTAATCCAGATTTTGTTGTCTGGAAGATAAAAAATATTTTGCAAGTAACATATTGAAAATAAGAAGGATTTAATAGGACTTTATATTGCAGATCAAAAAGATTAATGAGGTTTCTCTTAATATATAATGGCAAGAATGTGTGTTCCGAGTCTCCAATATTTGAAAGACTATTTCACAACTTGTACTAAAGTCTAAATAAACAAACAAACCAATATTTCAATATTATCATCAGATGGTGCAAATACATATATAGAGACATCCATCATCAAGAAGCACGAATGCTGCTTTCCCGTGTGAAGTCCATAGTAACCCATGAGAATCAAGTTACAGGAGTGGAACAGGGGTTAAAAGCACAGTATCTCGGTCTTCCATCAGGGCACTGCAGCAGATACTGATTACAGGATGATGTAAGTGTCTGGAAACTTGCCAAGCTGAAGCTAATCTCAAGTGCAAGCTTATTATTTCCTCGACTGTATCCCTGCATGCCTCTTAGCTTTTGTTTAAGTTCTATGGAGACACTATTCAGAATGATTTGTGAAGTAGTTACATAACTCCCCTTGCCATAAGTTACAAATTAGTAATGAAAATGTCTTTTCTAATTGAATAAACTCATGTTAGTGTGATTATTGTTAAAACATGTTTCCAGTTTGCATGGTAATTTATTACTCTTAACAAAAACACTCTTGAGTAAAGCATACACCTACGTCTCCAGAAATTTAACAGGCCTAATTTCAATTACGACATTATAGGTAGAAGGTATGCTGTTCCATTATATCAGTTCAGCTTGTATTTCAGAACATAAATCCTATCGCTGAAGCAATAAATTCAAGTGGACAGCAAGTTTATTCCAGGGGCTGGGGGCCACTACTCATCTAGCATTAAATAGCAGATGATTATGTCATTCATGTTTTACTAGGAAGCCACTTTTGAAGTTCAGCTGCCAAGCAAACTTCAGAGAATTCTTAAAAACTCAAAGTGGAAGTGCTGGCGCACGCCTTCAATTCTAGCACTTGAAAGGAAG
The DNA here is from genome assembly GCF_037038515.1 of Microtus pennsylvanicus. NCBI lineage: Eukaryota > Metazoa > Chordata > Mammalia > Rodentia > Cricetidae > Microtus > Microtus pennsylvanicus. The sequence continues at coordinate 17,338,508 of NC_134596.1, forward strand.
AGGCAGATCAACTTGAGTTTGAGGCCAGCCTAATCTACATAATAAACGCACAGTGACAAACAATAAAACTGGCATGTTCAGTAGATTATTCCATCAATATGCAAAAAATGCTAGTAAAAAATTTTAAAATATCATTTATGTGAAGAATAAAAATTTCTTAAACTATAGCTGGGCTATAGCTTAAGCTGTAGCTCACACCTTTAATTCCAGCACTCGGAAGGCAGAGGCAGGCAGATCTCTGTGAGTTCGAGGCCAGCCTGGGCTATAGAGCTAGTTCTAGAACAGGCTCCAAAGCTACACAGAGAAACTCTGTCTCAAAAAAAAACAAAACAAAATTTCTTTCTTTTTTTAAATGTTTTCTTTATTGTTATGTATGTATACAGTATTCTGCCTGCAAGCATGCCTTCAGGCCAGAAGAGGGCACCAGATATCATTACAGATGGTTGTGAGCCACCATGTGGTTACTGGGAATTGAACTCAGGACCTTTAAAAGAGGAGGCAGTGCTCTTAACCACTGAGCCATCTCTCCAGTCCCAGAATTTCTTAAACTACAAAAAAGACCATGATTTCTGAAATAACCGATGACACATTTACTTAGTTTGGTAACAATTCTCACCTAGAGGACAATATGAATCCTATTAAAAAATATTTAATTAAAACAATGTTTGTGCCCTACTTTCCAAAAAATATTCTTTTTCTCAATTTGTCCAGGGTGGACAGCACTAAAAGCACAGCTTTCTCCTCTGCCAGAGAATCCTAATTTCTCATGCAATATGATGACTGAAGCACATAAGGCTTCAATGGGAGTTACAAATTTCTGCTTCATTTCCCGTAATTTTTAGTCCAAATTCAACTGCCAGGGACGACTTTTTCCAGTGGTATTATCATCTCAAGACAATGTTTTAAACACCTGTACTCAATGTCACCCTTCATTATTCCTATGCCAGCTTCATAAAACTATCCATCCAATGAAATTTAATTCATTCACCTTTGAAACATCTTTTCTGCATCCATCTTTTTAGCTGCTGCTGCCCTAGCACCATGCAACCCCCAACCCATTTTTATTTAACACTTAACAATTACAGAACGTTCTCGAGCTTTTCTACTTCCAGTCCAATATATTTTTGTCTTTCTCAACATGCTTTTAAAGGGTGACATTGCGAGCTGGGGAGATGGGAAGATGGGGAGCTGGTACTCAGCAAAGCTGCTGTGGTAAAGTATGGTGAGCTTAGATTCCCAGCACTCACAAAGAAAAGGCCTGACATGGGGTGACAAGGCAACTACCTGTAGCCCTAGCATGGGAGCAGGCAGTAGGGCATACAATAGATGTGGATTCCCACTTTGCTGGCCAGTCAGTCTAGCTAACCAATAAACTCTGGGTTCAGTGAGAGACCCTGTTTTGAATAAACAGCGTGGAAGAGTGACAGGAAGAAACTGGATGCCCATTTTCTGGCCTCTGTAACATGTGCATACCCACCTACCTACATGTACATACACACAAAACATATACACATACGCACCCTATTTCCACCCCACACAAAAATTTTTTTAAGTGAAGGTACTAGATATATCATTTTTTTCATTCTTGACATTATAATATAGGCCAATGGTTAAACAAACATCTGAGCTACAGTATAAGCTGATTTTATATTCTTAGCAGTGAAATGCATGTAGTAAATCATAAACGCATAGATTGTCACCATGACAGAGCTTTACAAATTATAGTATGTACAACTGTCAGTTTAAGTTTGCAATAGTGACAGGTGGGAAAAAAAATCAAAACACAGGAAAAACAACCAGAATACCAATTTGCTACAATAAAAACTTTATGACTTTAGGGACATCATCACTATCATGTCACATAAAATTTAAAAAGTAAAAGAAAGGGGAAATACATTATTATTTTATCACCCTATTAGAATCAGTTTGGGGTTCCTTACATTTTCTCTATATGTTTATTTTCTATATACATTTAAATCACAACTAAAACAAACTCCCTTGAAATTTACCTATGTTTCACATTGCTGACTTCAGTCTATTATTCATTACAACTAAGTTATCACATATTCTATTTTACTTCCTCTTTTAAAGATTCATTTATCTTTTTGTGAATAAGTGTTTTTGCCTTCATAAATATGAGTGCCTGGTAACCTGCAGAAGCCAAAAGAAGGCATCAGATCCTTTGGAAATGGAGTCAATGGAGTTATGGATGGGCATGAGCCTCCATGTGGATACTGGGAACTGAGTCTAGGTCCTGTGCAAGAGCAACCAATGCTCTTAACTGTTAAGACACCCCTCCAGCCTCAGCTTACTTCCTTAGACAAAGCCTCAGAAATGGGATTAGCCGTTTACAGGCATAGACATTTTATAACCACTGAAATCTTTCAAACCTTTATATCAAGACTAATTTACAAGGTATCAAAAGCATATATGAAGACCATCAGCTTCACACCTTTTGGGAGTCCCAATGAAAGGGAGTATCAGATGAGAATCAGCAAATTAAAGTCATATGTATTCTTGGCACTTTAATTTGAATTTCAGGTTTACTACAGTTTGCTGTGTGGATCAGGCTGGTCTAGAATACAGGGTTCTTGTCCCCTATGACCTCTGGGGTACTACAGTTACAGGTATGCCCCACACTCACACCAAGGTATTAACTGACTAAAACACTGTGCGTGCAATGCTTAATTCAAGGCTTCATACATGCTAAACAAACATTTCTGAATACCTATATTCCCAAACTACTATGCACAACAGGTCCCAAACAATAGATCATTATCACTGAATTACTAAAAAAAAAAAGTATGATGCAAATAGTGTAGTTATGGACTGTTTATTTCTGGTTCACTTTACATAGATTCTAGCCTTCTGCAGTCTCAGGCCAGTGTAATATGAGTATACAAGGCTCTCTCAAATCTTGATGGACTTTAAACATACTGTCTTACTAGTGTCAGGAGGAGAAGTGTAAGTGTACACGAAAAGTGTACACTGTATTGAGACAATAAAACTGAGTTGTATTTAAATAAACCATACATATTTGAATAAAAACATGCACTAAGTGCAGCGTACTAATAAATAACTGATAGCAAGACCTTCATATATTTCCTATATTTGATCTCTTAAGTCCCCATGGCAGTTTTGTCTGTTTTTTGAGACAGGGTTTCTCTGTAGCTTTTAAGCCTGTTATGGAACTAGTTCTTGTAGACCAGGCTGCCTGCCTCTGTCTCCCAAGCGCTGGGATTAAAAGAATGCATCACCACTGCCTGGCCCCATAGCAGTTTTTTAAACCACTTAAATCCACTAAAATATCATTTAATGCAGTGCAGACACAATATCAAAATGATTATCTTTACCACATGCCAGGGATGGAAAGACATACATCTTAGAATTATTTATTTTAGGCATGTAAGTGTTTTGCCTACATGTATGTATGTGACTACATGTATGCCTGGTAACCAGCATAGTCAAAAGGCATTAGATCCTGTGGAACTGGAGTTGTAAGCCTCCATATGGGTGCTAGGACCTGAACCAAGAAAGCAACAAGTGCTCTTAACTGTTGAGTCATTTCTCCAGCTCCATTATGATATATCTTTAAACCATCAAGACTCAGAAGGCTGGAGCCTAAGTCAAGTGAACCAGAAATATGCAAAAAACATATTTGTATCATACCATTATTTTTGCTTTATTTTGTAACTAGATGGTGCTAATCTATTGTTTAGGACCTGTTGTGCATAGTATATTGGGAATATAGATACTCAACAGTGTTTTTTAGCACGTGTGAGGCTTTGGATTTAATCACTCCACACACATTGGGAATAATCCCAAAGTGAAAGAGTCTATTTGGCTGTAACTATGACAAACCATGAATATTCTACATATGATCACCAAAGCAGATCCCCAAGAGAATCACTTGGATCTCTAACTTGAGTATATGCACACATTTCTTAGTACTCCAATTTCTGAAAACATTTAATGCTGTTTTAAAATAAAGTACTTTCCCAATGATTTAACTCTAGTGGTGACAGAAGTTACAGAAAGGCAGCTGTCAAACTGATTTCTAAATGTATGTTTGCACCCATAGATTAATGCTGCTTTCAGTCTTAGATGGAGAAGCTGTTTCTGCAATGGGCAGCAGTCAATGCAGCCTCATAACTAATCAAAGTGCTGAGAATAAGTGACTGCTGAGTACTCAACCCTAATGGGATATTTATTATCACCCTCCCCACCAAGGCTCAGGAACATCACACAAGAAGGGGTGGAAAGAATGTAAGAACCAAAGGACGGGGAGGAGAGCTGAGGAATGCTGTCTTCCAGATGTGACACGGCCATCACTCTCACCAGCTAACTGAAGCTATGAACACCTGCCAAGATCAAGCCTTTCAACATTCTACCACAGATGAGGGAAGGACTCCTCCTCTAGCTGAGGAGGTATTTGCAGTTAATAGCTATGGGGTGTGTGTGTGTGTGTGTGATTTTTCCTTAGGGTTGTAGTTGCTGGCATGGTGTTTATGCTCTGGTGGATGGTCTCACATTCACTGTAAGGTAGATAGCACTAATGGAACTCAGTGGAAAACTTTAAAAAAAAAAGAAGAGAACAATAAGGTAGAAGGAGGGTATGTGAACATAGAGGAATGTCAGGAAATAAGGGGAATGTGGGCAAGAATATGATGTGTGTGTGTGTGTGTGTGTGTGTGCGTGTGTGTGCGCGCGCATAAACAGGAAAGAATAATGCCTGGTATAGAGGAAGTACTTAATACATAATGAATGAATGAATGAATGAATGAATGAATGAATGAAATGAACTTAGTTAATGTTTAAGTGATGAACAGGGCTGTTGTAGAAACTGCTAAGATTGATAATTAAACAGTCCCTCAGAGATAGAAGGCCTTGTTTTAGGGCAATACTTAGTAGTAGCTCAGATCAAACAGGCATCTGCAAAGTTAAACAATAGGAATTCACTCACCCACTGGACTATTTCCAGCTCCATTTGGTACTGCGAGGTCTGTAGTACTCAACATCCCACCTAACAATGTTACAGAGAAAAGAAATAATGAATAAAAATTGGCTTTCTTTATTTCACAGTAAAATGAGGTCATCTCACTATAACCCACATTCTATTCCTAAAACTCAAGTCAATACAAAACTAGCTCAGTCTTAAGTTTGCACTAATGTATAACTGATATAATTCATATATATGATGTTTAACTACACATATGCTGTGGGGGGTCTATGTATAGTATACACATAAATGAATTTACCTATTAAGCTTCTGAAATACCTGCCATCCTGTGCATCACTGTTAACTAGCCAATACTGACAAGAATGGGGAAAGTCCCCATAGAGCACTATTAAGCCTAGGACTCAGGGGAAGGCGGTACTAAACTACACAGACTAAAGTGGCAAATGCACTGTGAACTGCTGATGAACTACTGAACTAACTCAGTAGAAATAGATGCACAGAATACGCTCACTCCTTATTTCTAATGTGAGGTTCATATTCAACTTTAAATCTTTGCTTGCAACATTTAAGTTAAATTCTCTGCCCGTCACAGTATGGCTTTCCCATGATAAGGAAAAATTATAAACAGCACATTATCCATACTATCTTACTTTGTCCAACAATGTTTTTCCCAAGGATGTTAAAAAAAATACTTAAAATGAACTTATGGAGCAGTGATTCTTGTTCATCCAGACAATAAAGTGGGTTTTTTTGTTTGCATATTTTGGTTTTGTAAGATAGGGTCTCTCCAGTGTGCCTGATCTAATGGGAGCTCACCAAATCCAGCTGGACTGGGACTGAATGAGCCTGTGATCAAACTGGAATCTCTGAATGTGGCTGACAATGGGGGCTGACTGAGAAGCCATTGATAATGGCACTAGGACTTGTTTCTACTGCATGTACTGGCTTTTTGGGACCCTAGTCTATTTGGATGCACACCTTCCTAGACCTGAATGGAGGGGGGAGAGCCTTGGACTTCCCACAGGGCAGGGTACCCTGCTCTCTCTTAAGACTGGAGGGAAAGGGAGGAGGGTGAGTGGGGGAGTGGGAGGGGAATGGGAGGAGGGGAGGAAGTGGAAATTTTTCAATGAAAAAAAAAAAAAAGATAGGGTCTCTATATAGCCCTGGCTGTCCTGGAACTCATTATGTAGACCTGGCGGCTATTATCAAACTCACAGAGATCCGCCTGCCTCTGCCTCCCAAATGCTGGGATTAAAGGCGTGCGCCACCACACCAGCCTGACAATAAAGTTAAGACTAAGGAGAATAAACTTTCTCTGTCAACAATTCATTTCTCATCCTCTTTTTCAAAGAATGAATAGAATACTTCACAACATACTTGCACTGCCAGTACTTGGTGGTCTCTGCGGAGCTCCAGGGGATACATTTCTATGTAACGTAGCTGGGGGTGGAGACAGCATACTTGAATCTGCTAATGTTGAGCTGGCTGCCAAAGACGGTGACACAAGTGAACTCCCTGGGTTAGTGTAGGACAAAGCATTAGGGCTGGTCACAGGGACTGTGACAGACATTGAGAAGTTCTGAGGTGGCAAACCAGGCTGTAAAGAACAAGAGAAAACTATTGGTTTCATTTTATCAACATTAAATGACTTTAACTAAATAACTCTCATTATTAAAAGCAGAGTATGGGGACAGCTTCTTCATTTGCAGTGTTAAGCTATATTCTCTGGAATTATACTTGAACATGAATATACCTGACATGACCTTTTTTATTTTCAATTTTACATTGATATATATATGATAATGTAACTATACAGTATGTTTCAAATATTCAAGAGATGAAATTAAAAGTTAAAACCTGAAATTAAAATAATATTGTTGAGTTTAGACATTACAAAATTTATCAGGTACCAAGTAAGCATTAATTAGAACTTCAGTGCAAACTAATTTAACATTACATTGCTATTGGGAGAACCCAAACATAACCAAAGGGGAAAGTGTATATACATTATTAACTTAATACATCAATTTTAGGATATTATGAATAAGTCCAGTATGATTTGACTGACAGACATTTTTTAAACTAGAAGTCAAGTAATTATACACAGAACACAATGTAATTTATATGTAATAAAATATAAAAAGGAAATCACCTACACAATAAGATTAACTACTGCCAAGTTAGAATAGAGTCTTGGTATCTTTAAAATTGTATAAAGATTAAATTATAAACATTATAAAAGCTATCTTCTTTTCAAAATATTTCATGCTTTCTCTGAAAGGGCATTTCCTAGTTTCCTCTGGCATTTCCTCCAGAGACCAATTTTAATACATTTGTTGATCATAATAGACAGCAGGCTTCTCCTTAATTAAAAGTTGTGGGTGGAAAGTCAAGAAACAAATAAATGATGAAGCAATTTTTATTATATTCTTAAAGCTTAAAGTTTAACTCTGGGAACAATATCCTTGTGAGATCAGAGAAATTTTATTTGGTACTGTTCTGTTTTTAAAAATAATGGTATTAGCTTAAAAATTGGTTTAAAGCTATTTTCATGTGATTCTTCCTACAGAACTACTCTGAAGAAATGACATATAATGCATATCATTCTTCGGGGCATAATTCAAGAGATTCAACTATGACAATGAAAAAAAAAAACAGAACCAACATGGCAGCCCTGGAATCTGCCTGTTCCACAACAGCTATATCTACATACACAGAACTAGAGAGCATATCTACAGCAATGGACCTAGGTGGACCTCACTGGACAGTCCAGTGAGATCTTTCAGTATTTTCAGCCAGGTACACAAGCCCAGTAAGCTCAAAATGGACTATTTCTCAGGGTTAGATAAGTGTGCACAGAAAGTTACAGTACTATTTGTTATGTGATTAGTTTAAGGACAAGAGTGTCCTTAAAGAAAATCTAGTCCTCTTCTTTAGTGCTGAAAAGTATAAGAAAAAAGCAGTAATATAGTCAATGTTCTTGCTGGGTCAGTGCTTTGGGTCATAGTATAAAGAGCTCAATAGTCAGCTCAGTTCTTCTAAAATAAAGATAATTATATAAAATAGGTAAAGATGATTTAGAGACATGAAAACTTACAACAAGCTAAACTAAACTAACACTTGGCATTCTTACATATATACGCATGTATGTATGTATGTATATGGGAAAGAAAGGAATGCCTTCTAAAAATGCCTTACTTTATACTAAAATCAAGGAAATTTTAAAACTAGAACAATCGTAAAATTATGTGAGCCAACTCGTTTACTTCACAGATCAAACAACTATAATTCAGGATATATGGATAGCTTATGTAAAGATATAAAAGACAATTAGTGGCAGAACTGGAATTAGGACATTTTCTCTTCATTTCTAAATTTAAGATACTCAACATTTATTACTACAAGATTTTGGCATTTCAAATTTCTGTAAAACCGAAAAGAGTTAATAAACACCTTCTTTCCTCTTATACTTATTGACACCAATCCTCTGTTAAAAATGAAGTAGGATGTGTGGTCAATTTCTTCATGCACATGAAAAAGCACAAACCATACTTTAGTACTCACTGCGATTTTATGATTCCGCATCATATTATCAAATTCCTCATTAATTTTTTTATATTTTTCTTCTGTATGTGGAGTTAGCACATAGGAAGTATCGGGGTCTGGGCTGTCGCAGCCTCTGTGTTCCTTCTTGTTCAGAGCCTAAATATGAAGTTAACAAAAAGGATCAACAAATAAAAGGCAACGGTAAAGTGAAAGTACTTACAGGGCCTCGTTTGAAAATAAAATCACTATCTTCATTTAGTTTGCTGAATCTGTCCTCCGAGAGTGGACTGTGCTCAAAGTAATCGTCAGCATCAGGGCTCTCACAACCATTAAGGCCTTTCTTTCTTAAAGTCTGAAATACAATTGGAAAATTCACAAAAAAGAATACTAACTTTCCATGAGTTTTTGTGTAAAATGTGTTAAGAGAGCACAGGTCGAATAAACGGCATTATTTAAGAGCCAATGAATGTATCAAATGGCTACAAATATACTACATTCTCCAAGTACATAAGCCTAAGATAGGAGCAAACTGAGCTCCCCCAATGCACAGTAAGAAAAATGGAGTATTTTCTTGTTTGGACTCTTCCTTTTTCAAGTGCTTAGAGGATGCTAAAATCACTTTATTTTCTGGGACACAGCTAGAATATGGTTAGTAAAATAATAATAATGTAACAAGTATCTATCAAAATGATGTGTTGAGAAATTACATATCTCTAAGCACAGGTCATGTCTGCCAATTTATCTACTGGAATTCCTTTCTATCATGCTTTATCCTATTCATTAGGAGTTAGCCCAGAACCCCAATAATTTACTAATTTGTTCTCTTCTATATTATCATTTCCCCATATTCTTAAAATATAAAAACCTCAAACCAATGTTAATTTATCAATAATGTATCTTTGCTATGTATGATGAATGTCAACATTCTCAGTGACTCTATATACATTAAAAATCTGTAGTGAAAAGTTGCTCAGAATAATCCCTTTTCTCCTTTGCTAGCCTTTTCTCTATAGAGTTCCTTCAGTTTACTTTAATCTAAAGTTGATTTATTAGATAACTTTCTTGAGTGTCTATGAAGTATTCTCCTGGACCACATTAATTTTTTTCTTACTCTGAAGTAAAAATGTAATGGATGGCTAATTTTCTGATTTCTCTTTTAAGAAAAAGTCATCATGAAATAAGATCTAATTTATCTGATTTTTTAAAAGAATAAAAACCCCAAGGGCTTGAAGATAATAAAATATCAATTTACCTTTAGAATGCTTAATTCCATTTTAAAATTCTGATGTATCTCACTCAGTTTAAGGCAGAACTATTGACCACTCAAGACAGTTTTGAACAATGCTGAGTTTCTAACACGACCAAAACCAGCACTCGAGTAAAATGTCCTGAGTAAACCTGTCATTACTGGACAGAAAAGAGCTGTGCCAGACATGTCCCCAGCAAGTGACTAACTTAGATGTATACCAATGATCTCGGTACCCTGCAAAACTTGACTTGCAATGATTATTTATTTTAATACAGTTTTTCCTGGAAATATAACGTATCCACAGAACATTATGATTTGAGAACTTAAGTTTATTCAAATGATTTTGAAATTTTACCTTACTCAGTATGGCTTATCTTTACATACTAAAATTTATAAGCCAGATATGCTAGCCTCTCCAAATGCTTCTCATATGTTAGGAATTCTACAAACAACTCTTTTTTTTATTATTTTTTATTTTTATTTTTTGGTTTTTCGAGACAGGGTTTCTCTGTGGCTTTGGAGCCTGTCCTGGAACTAGCTCTGTAGACCAGGCTGGTCTCGAACTACACACAACTCTTGAAACTCATTACAATCATTAAACATAAGCATGTTACAAACACTACATTTATTCCCCCAATGACCTTAAGCACTATACACTCACAGTCTAACTATATCAAAAGTACATTTATCTGTATTTAGGGAAAAAAAGGTCCTATTGTCTGTCCAATTATCCTCACTATCCATGGTACCAACTTCTACCTGCCAAATTTCTAAAGTAGTAGCTATCAGTAGTGAAAATATTAACACTAAGAATGAAACACATTGAACCCTAAAATCTACACAGCTCTAAAAAAAAGAATACATAAATCTATACATAAATCTCATCATGAAATTGATCATTTAACTTTAAATCTCTGGGTACTTTCCCCAGTTTTCATGAATTTTAACGAGTTTGTAATTCCAGGCTGGGGAAATGGCTTAGTTGGTAAAGTAAGGATGTACTCAATCTCCACTACTCCCTTGAAAGTGTTGGGTGTAGTGGTCCATGCCTCCAACATCAGACGTGAGGCAGCAGAGACAGGAAGATGCCTAGGGTTTACAAGGCTCAATAAAAGACTCTGTCTCAAAAAGTAAGCCAGAGAAGCAACCCAGAAAGATACCAACTTTAACCTCCAGTTTTCTGAGCACGCACCCAAGCACACAAACACACACCACACACACACCCACGCACACGTCAATTAGACTTGTTCTTCTTTGTAGACTGAATTGTTTATCGTTTCCTATAAATAGCGACATCAAAGTATTTTTAAATATACAGTGCAACACAACTCTGCTTTAAAATTATATGCAATTTTTAATTTTATGAAAGGAGGTTTAACCCTATTGGTTCTTATGAGGAAGTAAAGTGCTGTTGCATCTCCAGCTCTGCAAGCCTTCACTTCAGATGGGTTCCTGGCACAAGGAGGGAATTTAAGAGGCAGTATCAGCTTTGTAGATAATAAGCTAATACAGCTTTGACAGCCAACTCTTCTCCTTATCACCAAGCATGGAGAGTGGTTTTGAGAACCCAACTACCATAAAAAGACCTTTTCTCTCTTTATCATTACCAAACAGCATAGCAGTGAAAGTTTCTTCCCTGTCTCTGGTACTAACAAGTGGAATGCTGCAATCTATTAATAAGGCCAGTCAAGGCACAAAGAGGTCAGCCAGCTTCAATGTTCTCACCAGTGTCCATAGCTCTAGCTCACCATGGTGCTAGTGGATAGCAGAACCAGGGCTAGCATCTACTTTTTCCGATTTTCAGTCTACTTTCCACTCGGCTGTATTCCTTAAGCAGTTCAACAACTGCATTACTCAACAAATAAAAGTGAGAACAGACAGAGGCTTGTGATGTGCTATCATTTAACCACTGAAGGGACATTTATTGTGTATTAATTTTGGCATCTCTTCACATTTCTTCCCCAGTTCTTCGATGATCCTATACATATCTGCCTCAGTGAGAAGCAGGTGGTGCTCAGGCTTTGCCTTCTTTGAATTTTAAGGTCTTAGTTTTGTGATGATAGGTTTCACTGCAAGAATTGTAAAAACAATAGTAACACTTCTTCCCTACCATATCCCTCTATAACAGCCATTTTGGGGGTCTTGTTTACCAGGATCTGTACACTAAGTGATCAGGCTCAGCTTGTTTTCAGAGAAAACATAATTTTACAGCTTTCTTTTAATAAAGCTTATTTTGAATACATAAAAATTTAGGAAAAAATGAGTATCTTCAAAAGTCGCATCAAGGTAGCTCATACATTTAATCTCAAGGCCAGTCTTGGGCAGATACTAAATTTCAAGTCAGCTATGACTACATACCGAGGCACAGTTCAAAAAGGCAAACAAGTTGGGCAGTGGTGGCGCACACCTTTAATCCCAGCACTCGGAGGCAGAGGCAGGCGGATCTCTGAGTTCAATGCCAGCCTGGTCTACAAGAGCTAGTTGCAGGACAGGCTCCAAAATTACAGAGATGCCCTGTCTCACAAAAACAAACCAAAACAAAACAAAAGGCAAACAAACAAACATTAAGTTCTAACTCTTGATCTGTCTGTTCTTTGTTTTTCCTCTCAGTTAAAAAACAAGCAATCAAACAAACCCTTAGAAACTTTGCCTTTTTATTTTTTACAAAACAAAATTTATTAAGAACATCTCCTTAGGCTTTTTACTGCTGGAAAAAGTGGTTATTGTTCATATGAAGCCTGCAGCGGTCACCCAATGGCCACAATTTTTTTATGGGGGCAACCCTATTTGGTCTTGGTAACTTCTGTCAAAGCATACAGGGTTTCCTTGCAAAGATTGTTTACAGATTTGTTAACCTTCTTTCCTGACATTTTTTTCTCCAAATAGAGGAGTTAAAGTATAGGAGATGAAGGTGCTACTTTAATGACTCCAGATTTAATCTGCTGTTGTTTCATGACAATCAGCACTATTTTGAAGATAATCAATTAGTCTTATTGACGTCTTCTTTTGCTATGATACATATGTGAACACTATTATTATTTTTTTAAGTATTTAAGTTTTGACTTAGTATGTCTGCAGATAACAAACCTTCACTAACCATGGAAAATCCAGCCATTATCACTTCAAATAATTCCTCCACCTCATATTCATTCTCATGAATGGAGGCATCATTTTCTTCTGGAATGCCAATTTCAAGTGGGCTGTTAGGTCTTGTTAAACAATCCTAGATCTTGTAAAACAATCTACCTCTTAATATTTTCTTTCTCTTTAACTCTTCATACTGAATTACAGAAAATTTCTTCATTCAGTTCAGGACTTCTCTCTGCTGCTATGAGAAATCCACTCCCACCACGTATACTGAGTTCTTTATTTTGGTTTTTGCATTTCTCAATGATTAGAAGAATTTAATGCTTTCCAATTTCTCTTTGTCATTATTTTATAAAAAATGAAGCATTTTCTCATGAAATCCAAATCCAGTTCTTTGTTGATATTTTTACTATGTTTTCTTTCAGTTAGATATAAGCCAGAATTTTGTAGCTTTAAAAAAAGCAGAGCTTACCATATAACCCAGGAAATTCTGTTCCTGGTTAGACATCAAGAGAAATGAAAACACATGCCCATACAAAGAAGTCTGTACAAACTTCAAAGCAGCGGATGCAATATTATTCAGTCAGAGAAGTCCTGATACATGTTACAATGTAAGTGAAAGAAGTTCCAAAAGATGATACACTGTATGACTTCATTTAAATGAAATGCCCAAACAGGCAAGTTAGTTGGCAGAGAAAACAGATTAGCGGATTAATCTTAAGTATGCCTAAATACTTTGATAAATAATTAAAATAGGTGCCCAATTTTATTAACAGTGAGGGATATCTCTGGACAATAGTTTATAGATACCAGGTAGTATGGGAGTACTTCATATAAGTTACTAAAAGCTTTAGAAACGTTGAATATGATTGTGAATAATTATCACACTGGAATTTATAACCACTGAGTACTATAACTAAAGACACAAGATGACCAGTCAACAGAACCATATATGAAGACAACATTCTTTATATCTCAAAGAAACTGAGGAAAACAATTTCCCTAGTCTATATAGCTCCAGAATAGCAACCTTTTACTCAGATGAATATATTTTAAAGCTGTAACTTTCTCTTAAAATGCTGGTTATCATGCCAGGTTAATATTCTACAATGGTGTGATACCTCCTAGGGGTGTCCAGAGTGTACAGGGCAAAGGTCATTGCCTTACGAGCTATTGCCCACTTAATTCTCTAGCCACATACTGCAACAGACTTCTGCACCACATATGTGGGGATATCCATTCTGAGAACACAAATCTGTTCTACTGAGATACATGTCTAGTACTATATCATACTGTCTGGACTCCAGTGAAACCACCTCCCAAAGGTGGAATATCTGGCTAGAAAATACTCATCTCCACATTCCATCCTTTCTCTACTACCATGACTACTAAACCTGAAAGTGGAATGTGGGGGGAGACATGTGTTCAAAATCAGTACAACTAAGTCATTTTTTAAAAACTGCAGAGAAACATTTGTCCTGATTTATCTTTGATACTTTAGATTGGTGCTTAGTCACTGACCAATGTGAGATTACCTCAACTGGAATTGAGCAGTATTAAAAATGTATTAGCTCAGCTGTACTAGCATACTTCTGAAATACAACTACTTGTGGCTAATGGCTAGCAGACTGGCCAGCCCAGATGGAGAGTGTTTCTATCAAGTCTGTTTGACAGTCCTATGACAATGTTATGTGTATCAAGGCCTGAAGCTGTCTTTGCCATCATGAAGAGCCAAGCAGGAAGATAAAGCTGATGAAAGAGCAAGGCAGAGCCCTAGTCTGCTTAGCAAACCTAAAGTCTAGCATTCTGCTAAAGTTTCTGTTATGTGATATAAAAATATTCCTACTATTCAATGAGCAATTTTAGTTGTGTCTTCAGTTTTTAACAAGAGGTAGCCTAAGAAAGGGTAGTTTTCAATGCTTTTAAATGCATTACTTCAGTCAACAATTAAAGCCCATAAAATTTATAACTTTAATACTTTTCTCCCTTGTCTATTAAACACTGAGTTTAGTGTTAAAACTCAATAAATTATTAGAATATCAAAGTATTATTCATAATGCTAAATACAAAAATTTACTTTTAATTAGTAGCAAATGAAAGATCAAATACAGTTTTAAAAGCTGATGTGGGAGTCCCCTCTGTATGCTGTGAACATGTTTTATTACCATTGGTTAATGAATAAAGCTGTTTTGGCCTACAACAGGACATAATAAAGTAAGGTAGAAATTCCAAGCAGATAAAGGAGGAAAGAAGGTAGCTGCCTAAGGAGACACAGATGCACCCCAGAACCTTGCCGGTAAACCAAGAGCCTCATGGTAATACACAGACTAATAGAGACGGGTTAATTTAAGATGTAAGAGCTAGCTAGAAATAAACTTACGCTACTGATCAAATAGTATTGTAATCTACAGTTTCTGTGTGGTTATTTTGAATCTGGGAGGCCAGAATGAACAAGAAGCCTGTGCCTACAAAAAGTCTAAACTGAAACATCTAAACATGTAAGTGCCTACTCATGGAAAGCATTATTTTCTACTATCTTACATCAATATGATATGTTTAAATATGTCAACTACAGATATATAACAATATGACTTTTAATTATCTATCATACAGTAATTCTACATGAATACTAATGGAATTTTAAAAAAATCATTCTGATTTTCCAAATTCCTATACAAATAATAACTGTTGTTGTTTCTATGTTCTTTTTGTAAAAAAATGTACACATTTTAAAGATTTCAAGGTAGATTCTGGAAATAACAATTTAAATCTAGAAAATGTAAACATAAAGATTCTGTAAAAAAAAAGCACTGCAGGAAAATATTTTTCCACTGAATTATAAAAGGTAAATTCTAACATGGATAATCAACCTGCTATATTCAAGAAGGCTTATACACAGAGTGTATTTACTTATTTACTAAGTTTTATAAACTGCTATCCTTTAAGAATAATATAAAAAGTTCACCATCAGATGTTTTATTGTACAAAAATTAAAATGAGAACTACAAGAAACATTTTTTGGCTGAGTTAACACACTTCCTCATCCATTTCTTAGCCACTGAGTCAGATTCTTCAAAGAATGCCCTTAGGATACATGTTAAAGAAACTGAGTTAGCCAAATAAAACAAAACCCAAAAGTTATGTTATTCATTTATATTTTAATGTATCCAAATGTTATACTATCATTTGGAATGTTTTATAGATATAGAGCTAGTGTATAAGATCAAAAACCAAAGCTAATCAACACAAGAGAAGATACTTTCCTGCCTACATAGTCAAGGAACTAACAACCTTTCAGACCTGAGCCACGGTATAATTTAAAATATGAAAACTGTATCATTATCACTTTTATTTTAAGTTATATATTTGAAGGGCTCGGTTTCTAAAGCTGTATGTCTGCATTAGCCAATTACGTAAAAGAACTAAAATACTATCTAACTACATTTAAACTATATTTTATAGGCACACAGGCATGTCTACCTGTGGCCCTGCTGCACAATCAAGGATATTTGTTAATGTAGCCCAAACATAAACTTAAGCTTACTTTTGAAATGAGCTTTTCCCTATAATTTGGGAAAGGTGGGTTGCCTAATGTCAAATTGTTCTCAAGAGTCAATTCTGTAGATGTCATTTCTGCAACATCAAAAGGTTAGGCACACCTACCAGTGAGCTAAAATAATCATCTAGTTCTAGAAGTAATATAATATACATATTGTGATAAATAATATTTGGTGGGAAACATCAGTCTAGAGTCTTTGAAACTTCAATGAAGAGTACACAATAAAAATAATTCAGTTTTAAGATAATAAAATAGCCAACAGTATCTTGTTAGGATAACGACAGTAATGTAGCTATTTAACACTTTAATCACAGTATCTTAACAATATATGTGACATACAGTATGATGAATACCAGTGTAATAAATTAAAAATACAGAAATAATACTACATTTAATATGTTTTACCCTTTTCTATCTTTTTCTGCACCCCCCTTTTAAAGTAATCTTATAATTCCAATACAATTTATCACCAAAGAAGTCCAAGCTATGAAACCTAGGCAGCTGTTCTATTGCACTACTCAGTGGCTAGCCAAGCTTCCAGATAAAGAGAGCCTCACAGGTCATGAGGATCTGGCTTGCTTCTGAGTCTTAGTTATCTCCCTGTTAACACCACACTTCAGCTATACTTAGCTCATACCAACTTACAATAACATGCCAACTACATTTTCCTAATTTCCACCTAAACTACCTTTTTGATATGCTTTTGCCTTCCCTCTCTTTTTTAAAAATTCATTTCCTTCCCCATTTTTTATTTTGTAATGGACTGGTAACGTTTTCTTCTCTTCTAACCTTGACAAAGATTCCACTCACATATTGTAGACCTTCCAGAGAAGAAATAAAGAACATTTTTACATGACTAAAACCTAAAATGTTCAATCTCTGACACATGTGAACATAAAAAGAACACACTGAAATTAATCAGCAATCACAAAAACATGCCTTATGGAAATATGAGTTCCATTACAAAGTGATGTTTCACACGTTTCCTCCCCTGTACCAACATTAATCTCTCATGGAATAAATACAACCTCAAGAGAAAATATATTTAGAGATGTATAGTTCCTTATAAAGAGTACACAACTAAAAGTCAACAGTTGGGTGGTGGTGGTACAGGCCTTAAATCTCAGCACTCAGGAGCAGAGGCAGGAGTGCAAGGCCAGCCTGGTCCACAAAACTAGTTCCAGGACAGTAAGAGCTGTTACACAGAGAAACTCTGCCTCAAAAAAATTAAATAAATAAATGCCAATAACTGTATCATAAACAATATAGTAAATAATAATAATAATGATGTCAAACAGATACCACAATAAGAACTGTAAAATTGAGATTACAAGAACTAGGTGCCTGCTGTGTGATGTGATGGCACAGGGAGACATGAAGGAACAGGGCTGCAAAGACTGTGCCTCACCCTGTGAGTCATAATCCTGCTGCTTCAGGCTCTGTAAGGAATAAAAGAGTCCCAGGGAGGGGGTGGAGGTGGAGAGAAGCTTTGTCTTGTCTTCAGATGTCTCATTATGTTTCCCTTTCCCTGCTGCTCAAACTGCTGCCCTGTAAAACATTAGGTTAAATACTCTTCGGTTTGTTCCATTTCTCATCTATACTGTGGGGAGGTGGAGGTGGGTGAGGGGTAGTGGTTCCCAGAGCCTCTTTGAGGATAATGTTAGACTTACAGAAAACCCAAATGGAACCATCTTCCTTCCATTGTTATATGGTTCATACCTGATGATCCCTGAAGACAGAGCCACTGAACTATTTTCTCCTTTGCTCACTTAAGACTTTTGAAAGATGTGATCACAAACCCAAATGGAATAAATAGATGTGGAATTTGTAATAATGATAATAATAATAAATGGCAACAATAAAAAGTTTATGAACATGCAAGAACCAAAAATTAATTTTTTATTAAACATGTAAACTGGGCATAGTGTTGCACACCTGTAATCCCAGCACTTGGAAGGTGGAGACAGGAATATCAGAAGTCAAGAATAGCCTCTGCTACAAAAAGAATTCAAAGCTAACCTGGACTACAGAAAACTGCCTCGACAAACACTCAAAATCAAACCAAAACATAAAGTGCTTCTGTGCAAATATGGAGATAGTAGCTGAGATCAGGGTGCAGCCTGAGTTCTGAACTTACTCTTTGCAATGAGCATGTTGTCACACCATGGAACATCAGCTAAAGCACCTTGAAACATTCCTGCTATTTAAGTCTGCTGTTCACTATGAAGTACAGTGTTTTTATTACATATGCAAAGTTTTCTGCACTTTTAGAAACATAATAATTCATGGAAAAACAATTATTTTCTACTGTCATCAGTTACTGTTTGTCAAATTAGTGTGGTTTTGGTAAAGAACTGTTGCTTGAGTTGCTTACTTACACACAAACACAGACACACACACATGCACACACACGTACAAATTGTATCATGAAGCTGACTTAGGATGAGGGCAGAATTCTAATTTCTAAAACAGCTCTTATCATAGTTCTTCTGTTTTGTATTTCATATTTATGTGAAGTGGCGTTTCAGCACTGTTGTTTATAAAATCAAAGTATCGGTCAACTGCAAATTCTCTAGATCCTACAGTATTACAAATTCAGTTTTAATTCTTTATATAATGGCAACTTACACCAATATTTGGTATACTATTTTAAACTTTGAAAAGATTTCTTAAAATTATGACTCATGTTTGCTCACTGTCTGAAATTAATTCAGGGTATATTTTGGAGGATAAAATGTTTGGAAAAAGCTTGATAATCAGTGTCAAAAAAGTGTGTTCACCTCAAGCTGATGGCTTACAATTCTACTTAGAACAAGTAAACAAGATTTCTTGGACCTCATCTTCAAGAATTTTTTTTTAGGTCTGGTTGGGGCACAAAATACTACATTTCTGAAAAAGTTCTCTGATGATTTAATACTCATAATCAGGTTATCACATTTTGGGAACTACTGGCTTTAAGTAATATATTCCCGGCCCAATCACTTTTATCACCATCTGTTTTCTTAAGATTTCTTTCATTATTTATTCATGTGTCAAAGCACTTAGAACTAAAGTTACAGACAGTTGTGAGGCACCATGCTGGTGCTGGGAATCTAACCAGATCTTCTACAAAAGCAGTCTTAACTGCTAAGCTGTCTCTCCAAGACCATTTTTATTCTCTAATTGATAGATGCATTTTATAACGATTCTCTATTTTTTCTTTAATATATTAGTTCCAGTTTATTTTGTAATTTGAATGTAGGAAAAATCAAGACTAAACCGGGGGCATTTTCATGGCTGGGAAGATGGCTCTGGGCAAATTGCTTGCTGTGCAAATATAGGGATAGTAGTTCAGATCTCCAGCAATCACATAAAGACGGGCAGTTACAACCCAGCTTGTAATCTCTGTGCTGGGGAGGGAGAGACAGGGAATCTACATAGCAAGTTGATCAGCCACACAGTGAGAAACTTTAGTTGAGGATGAAATTTTGCCTCAACAATCAAGGAAGACCCCCAATGTCAACTTGTGATATCCTCATGTTCACCCATAAACATGAACATACACATATATGCCCACATACATGTAAACACAAATACATACATACACATATAACATACACATATATTTGTGTAAACACAAATACATACATATATGTGTATGTTATATGTGTATGTATGTATTCAGTAGAAAAAATGCACTTTGAATTGTCACCTTTTCTGGGGCCAGCGATTCACAGTACAGTATTCTGGCAGGGGCAGAGCTACAGCTCACTGTCAATTTGGCATCATCAGATAAAAAATCTAGACTCTGCAGTACATTGTGTTGTTGAGCTATGACATTGGGTAAGTTAGGTGGGTTTCAATTTACAATATTTTCAATCTCTGGGCTACTAGGACATGTCATGTTGCAAGTTAAGGGGCATCTGCATTCAACTTCCTTGGGATATGTAGTATGTATAACCTACCCATTGTAGGCTTTATTTTTATCCCTAAATAAATTTAATTGAATATGTCAATTAAAAAATCTATAGAAAAATAAATTTTTATTTATTAACTCAAAAAAATTTTAATTTAAAATTAGAATATTAGGACTAGTTATAAAACACAGACATAAGAAATAAGGAAGAACAATCAATATTCTATGTGTGAGCTAG
This sequence comes from Microtus pennsylvanicus, assembly GCF_037038515.1. Taxonomy (NCBI): domain Eukaryota; kingdom Metazoa; phylum Chordata; class Mammalia; order Rodentia; family Cricetidae; genus Microtus; species Microtus pennsylvanicus. The sequence goes on from NC_134596.1 coordinate 17,359,042, forward strand.
TTTCTAATATTTTTAGTTAAATAAAACTAAATATTCAAATATAAATTACCGTTATCCAAAATATTTGGTGCCTGATACTTCAGATTTAAGAGCACTTCAGATTTTCATGCTAGTTGGTGCTTACCCTGTACAATATTAATTTTGTAGTATTCTTAGAAAGGATATCTGCTCTCACCCCACTAACTTAATACACATAATCTCAAGCAGCAATATGCACAGTGTGCCCATCCTTCTTTCCATAGTTAGCTCAAAAGGGCTTATATGTTAAGGATGCAACAGAACAGAACACATCTACGGTAGATTAAATGTTTACAACTGTTTGTTTATTCACCCACATGAGATAGCCAAGAAATCTGAAACCGCATTGCCAACTTGTTAGAAGTTTATTTATATAAAACTTTTAGTTATATGATGTAACTCTGGTTTACAAAAGCACAGTATTCTTGTGGTTCAAATTAGAAATTTCTAAACAGCTCCCAGCAGAGCCCTCAGCACAGAAGACCCTCAAATACCTTAGAGGAGTAAATGAACACCAAAGTGCCTGCCTACAACTACAAGTGCTTGAAAGGAAATGGTATGAAAAAAGAAATCAATGACAACAACAACAAACTTCACAAGTTTATCCTACCACAACAAATCAATAATGTTTATAATATAGCTACTCCTATACAATTATAATTTACAGAGGACTACTAGATTCATATTGGCTTACATCTAAAAAGAAAACATCAAAATCCCAATGGGTAAAGGCTGAAGACATAATTTAGAGTTTTAGAGCACTTATTGCTCTTGTAAAGGACCTGGGTTTGGTGCCCAGCAGCTACATGGTAGCTTACAACCATCTGTAACTCCAATTCCAGGAATGCACACATGTGGTGCATATAAATTCATGCAAGCACACATATATGCACACACCACTTAAAAATACTAATAAGTGCAATTGAACTGCCAAAGTTCTCTTATTGAATATACTCAAGCAGACCGTGACATAGGAGACTGCTAAAAATTTTCGGGGATTTACTCTCTTACACTTTGACTGCTGACCACAATAGAGATGAAGAATGAGGTAGTCTGAAAATTCTGAGAAGTATAAACCAGATTATATTCTTCACAGTCTCTAAAGACGTTAGCTTTAGGTTGTGCGAAGTACCCTCAATTTCCAGAGGCCAAGAACAACACTGCTGCAATGAAAGAGTAGAGTAGTTAGGATTATGAGGGAGATTGTTTTCTTCAATGAAAGTAGCCAGCATACCTACTCGCTCATAATTTTACTCCCTTGCTCAGTGAAAGGTTGTGGAGCTTTTGATAAAACTTACAGATGTTTAAAATGTAAAGCCATTTGAAACACATTAGGGACATTGACATTTCAAGTAAATTTAAAGTCTCTGGCAAACTTACTAAGATGATCTAGTTTACCAAATTATAATACAAAATGTGCTTATGAAGTCTATTAGGGAAAACTGTATAAGATTTGCAAATAATTTCTAAGATATGACATATATGCTAAATAACAGTAATTGTCAAAGGACATAAACATAACTGCATTAAAGAGTGTTCCTAAAGTCATTTCAAAGAGATTAACAAAAGTAAAATAAAAAACTAGGCAAGGCAGTGGTGCCTTTAATCCCAGCACTCAGGAGACAGAGGTAAGTGGATCTAGGCCAGAGCTCACAAATAGAGTGAGCTCCCGGACAGCCAAGGCTACACAGAGAAACCCTGTAATCCCATCTCTGGAAAAAAACCCAAAACCCAAAATCTTCAAACACGTTTCATGGGAGGTTCAAAGCAGTGAATCCTTAACTAAATCTCAGTGAATTGATCATAGCTGTAGTTATATTATGCTTTTACTTATCATTGGAAATGATTCATTAATAACCATAACATGTTACTTTTTAAAATAAAGAGATTTTCCCCCAGCAATAAATTAAATCACTATCCAAAAAAGAACCCACATTATGGGAAGATTCAGGGAAAAAAATTAAAAGCATTTTCCTAACTTTATTATTATGTCTGAAGGTGAATAAATTTGATTCCGACACAAGATGATAGTTATAATTATCTTCAACTGCATTTCAACTGTCGGTGTAAAATCCAAACTCAGACTGCATTCGTTCTCTTACATTGAGTTCTGTGTCATCCTTACATGGTTTCAGTACTTTCTCCAAGAAAATGCCTACTTTAAGTGATTTCTTTCTAATATTACATAACTAAGCCAATGAAAGCATTTCTTCTTCTTTTTTTTTTTTTTTTTTTTTGGTTTTTGTCCTGGACTAGCTCTTATAGACCAGGCTGGACTCCAACTCACAGAGATCTATCTGCCTCTGCCTCCCAACTGCTGGGATTAAAGGTGTGCGCCACCACTGTCCAGCTCAATGAAAGTACTTTTAAAACAAAGAAAATATTCCCTTCAAAAATTAAAATGGAACAAAGCCTCTAAATATAAAGAATAAACATAAAAATACCCCCAAGGTAATTGTGACATTAACTTAAAATATCAGAAAACATTCAAAAAAACTGGGTGTGGTGGCTTACACCTGTAATCAAAGTATTAATAAAGGTGAGGTAGGCGGTGGCAAGTTCAAGGCCAGCCTAAGTTATATAGCAAATCTCTGCCTTAAAAACAAAATCAAACAGAAACCCTCTTTTTTTGTTTTAAACAGGATGACAAAACCATGAGAGACACTAGATGAAGTATGGACAAATAAGACAAGGACTCCTTTACACAAAGGTATGGTTAAAAATTTACTTTCCTTGCATTATGTTTAATGTGAGTAATCACTAATATATAGTATAATGAAATAATTAAGATGTACTAAAATTATGGCTATTATTTTTTAAGCAAAATAAGTAATCACTGGTTTAAAAATACATACTTAAATGTTAAATTTTTATGGTATAAAGATTAACTCATTTTGTTTGAAGACATAGGAAGTTTTATAGTCCAGCTGAGACATCAAATATCAAATGTAGGTCCTTTTAAGAAATAGTTCAATATTTTAGAAATACAAAGAAACATGACAATGTCATTTTTAAAACATTATTTGCAATTTACACATTACTAAATATGTGTTACCTCAACAATATCCGAGTTTGTTCTGCTTTCATGTGGTTCATTATACTCTGTGTACTTGAGAAGAACTTTGTCCATGTCAGTGCTGGCATACTGAAACAGCTTGTTAGAGCTGTTGAAAATGATGAGTGCTATTTCACAGTCACACAGCACACTGAGTTCATAGGCTTTCTTCATCAGTCCGAACTTTCTCTTTGTAAAAGTGACCTAGACGAAGAAAAAAAGGTTTATTTTTATTTTTTATTAAATGCTTAGCTGTACTTGAAAAACTGTCTCCTTGATGATGAGTCTCTCTTCATACTGAGTCAGTGCTCCACATAATCCTCCCCTCCACAGTGCACAGCACTGCAGTCCTGTATTTACCGAGTGTGCCCAAGGGCTCTGAAAGGGAGGCATTACTCTCTCATCCTTGGCTATGACTGCTAACGAAGGCGAGGTTACATTTCAACTTAAATTGTACCATCAGAAACCAACCTCTTCTACATTTCAGTTCCTAAATGATTAAGTAACATCACTAAACTAACTTATGCTTCTCTTCCTTGCCAAGCCTTTTTACTGTCTCCACTAAAATTCAGTCTAAAACCAGCAAAATTATCTGATGCCATCAATTTCTTTTACTATTTCTCTAAAACCTGCTAATCGACATAGTTCTGAGATCAAAACTGTTTTTTTTTAGTTTTAAAACCAATATATACCTTATTCTAAAAGTTCTTGAAAGAGAAGTCCTTTATTTCTCCCTGTTTTCTCTTCTTTCCCTTCAGAAGTCTCAGTTATGGAGAATTATCAAGCTCTTAACATGAAATCCTAACATACTATAACGGTCCTGGTGGTAAGCATGAAGTGACACATGATCCTGTCACTTTCCTAAAGCAGTACCACCTGGCTGCTTTTCCCAGTCCCGCTCCTAATCACCCAGTGTCACATCCTCAGTGCTACCACCACCAATAATCATTACCACCTAAAATCCTCAATGTCACAGAGTTCACTCTGATGGCTTCTTGTTCAACTCTTATTTCTGTACCCTCTTTGCAGACATTCTTTTACCTTATCAAGTCCTCAGATTCATTTATCTTACCAATTTGCTAATGCAGGTCAAATAATACTCGCCCAAAATGCTCAGAACCAAAATGTGTTTCAGATTTATGGGTTTTGTTTATTTATGGAATGTTTGCATGTTCATGGTGAATTATCCTAAAGACAGGACCTTGGACTAGACATACAATGAACTTACCTTTTATTTATACATACATATATATATATCATGCACACAAACTGAAGACAATTTCACACATTATTTTTATTGTTTTTATTGAGCTACATATTTTTCTTCATTTCCCTCATTTCCTAACACCCCCCCCCATTTCTACCCTGTCCTATGATCCCCATGCTCACATTTTACTCAGGAGATCGTCTTTTACTACTTCCAATGTAAATTAGATCCAGGTATGTCTCTCTCAGGGTTCTCTTTGTTGTCTAGGTTCTCTGGGATTGTGAATCGTAGGTTCGTTTTCTTTATTTTAAGTCACACTTATGAGTGAGTACATATGATATTTTTCTGGGTATGGGTTGCCTCACTCAATGTGATGTTTTCTAGATCCATCCATTTGCCTGTAATTTCAAGATATCATTTTTTCCATTGTGTAGTATTCCATTGCATAAATGTACCACATTTTCCTTATCCATTCTTCAGTCTGGGGGGCATTTTGGTTGTTTCCAGGTTCTGGCTATTACAAATAATGCTGCTATGAACAAAGTTGACCACATGTCCTTGTGGCATGATTGAGCATCCTTTGCATCTATACCCAACAAGCTGGGTGCTGAGGTAGGATGTTTCCTAATTTCCTGAGAAATTGCCATACTGATATCCAAAAGGGCTGTACCAGTTTGCATTCCCACCAGCAATGGAGTAGTAGTGTTTCCTTTACCTCACATCCTCTCAAGCATAAGATATCATCAGTGGTTTTGATCTTGGCCATTCTGACATGTATAAGATGGAATCTCAAAGTTGTTTTGATTTGCATTTCTCTAATGGCTAAGGATACTGAACATTTTCTTAAGTGTTTTTCAGCCATTTGTACTTGTCTGTTGAGAGTTATCTGTTTAGGTCTGTACCCCATTTTTTTTATTAGATTATTTGTTCTTTTGATGACCAATTTCTTGAGTTCTTTTTATATTTTGGAGATCAGTCCTCTGTCCAATGTGGGGTTAGTGAAGATCTTTACCCATTCTGTAGGCTGCCATTTTGTATTGTTGAATGTGTCCTTTGCTTTACAGAAGCTCCCATTTATTAATTATTGCTCTCAGTGTCTGTGCTACTGGAGTTATATTTAGGAAGGGGTCTCCTGTGCCAATGTGTTCAAGTATATTTCCTACTTTCTCTTCTATGAGATCAGTGTGGTTGGTTTTATGTTAAGGTCTTTGATCCATTTGCACTTGAGTTTTGTGTATGGTCATAGATATGCGTCTATTTTCATTTTTCTACATGTTGATATCCACTTATGCCAGCACCATTTGTTGAATATGGTTTCTTTTCTCCATTTTTTATCTTTTGCTTCTTTGTCAAAAATCAGGTGTTCGTAGGTGTGTGAATTGATATCCAGGTCTTCAACTCGATTCTATTGGTCCTCCTTCTGTTTTTATGCCAATACCAGGCTGTTTTCAGTACTGAAGCTCTATAAAAGGGTTTGAAGTCAGGAATGGCAATGCCTCCAGAAGTTCCCTTATTGTACAGGATTATTTTGGATATCCTGGGTTTTTTGTTTTTCCATATGAAGTTGAGTATTGTTCTCTTGAGGTCTGTAAAAATTTTTGTTGGGACTTCAATAGGCATGGCATTGAAACTGTAGATTGCTTTTGGTAAGACTGCCATTTTTTTTACTATGTTAATTCTACCTATTCTAGAGCATGGGAGATCTTTCCATTTTCTGGTGTTTTCTTCAATTTCTTTCTTCAAAGATTTAAAGTTCTTGCCATACAGGTGTTCTACTTGTTTGGTTAGAGTTACCTCAAGATATTTTATAATAGTTGTTTGTGGCTACTGTGAAGGGTGATGTTTCTCTGTTATCTTTCTCAGCCCATTCATTATTTGTATAAAGGAGGGCTACTGATTTTTTTGAGTTCATCATGTATCTACATTACTGAAGGCGTTTATGAAAGAGTTCCTTGGTAGAATTTTTGGGGTCACTTATGTAAACAATCATATCATCAGCAAACGGTGAGAAGTTGACTTCTTTTCTGATGTGTATCCCTTGATCTCCTTTTGTTGTCTTATTGCTCTAGCTAGAACCTCAAGTTCTATATTGAATAGATATGAAGAGAGTGAACAGCATTGTCTTGTTCCTGATTTTAGTGGAATCGCTTTGAGTTTCCATTTAGTTTGATGTTGGCTCTTGGTTTGCTGCATATTACTTTTATTAGGTTTAGGTATGTTCCTTGTATCCTGCTCTCTCCAAGACTTTTATCATGAAGGGATGTTGAATTTTTAGAAGACTTTTTCAACATCTGATGAAAATGATCATGTGGGGTGTTTGTTGTTTTTTTTAAGCTTTTTTACATGGTGGATTACACTGACAGATTTCTGTATGTTGAATCATCCCTGAATCTCTGGGATAAAGCCAACTTGATCATGGAGGATGATTTTTCTGATGTGTTCTTGGATTCGGTTTGCCAGTATTTGAGTATTTTTGCATCAATGTTCATGAGTGAGATTGGTCTGTAATTGTCTTTCTTAGTAATGTCTTTGTGTGGTTTGGGTATTGAGGTAATTGTAGCCTCATAAATAGAGTTTGGTAATGTTCCTTCTGCTTCTATTGTTGGGAACAGTTTGAGGAGTACTGAACCTTCTTTGAAAATCTTGTAGAAATCTGCACTGAAACCATCTGGTCCTGAGCTTTTTGTGTTTGTTTGTGAGACTTTTGATGACTTTTTCTATTTCTTTAGCGGTTACAGGTCTATTTAATTTGTTTATATGATCTTGATTTAATTTTGGTCAGTGATATTTATCCAGAAAATTGCCATTTCCTTTAAGTTTTCCTGTTTTGTGGAGTACAGGTTTTTGAAGTATGACCTGATGATTCTCTTGATTTCCTCCGTCTCTGTTGTTATGTCTCCAAACATTATTTTTAGTGTACCTACATTTTAACTACAACCCATTACATAAGTTAAGGTGTGAGATTTTCCACTGTGGCATTTCAGACTTTGAAGACATTGGGGATGTTGGATTTTTCAGATTAGAGATGCCTAACTGTATCTCTTTTTACATACTTTCTTTACTCTTTAGGTTTGATGATCTATTACTGTCGGACTCCTTCCAATGTACATAAATCCTTTCCTCTTCTCTCATTAACATACTTTCATGACACAGACCCAAGCAAAAACCATCTTTCTAACATACACCAAATTATCAAATAATCAACAAATACACATGAACACACCTAGTATCTCTGAACTAAGACAAATCTCACTGTCACATGCAATAATGCATAATTCTCCTAAATCCATATGTTTGTTGTATTATCGTCTTGTCTCCTACAACTTCAATCTCCTAAAAAAACTACTTCACATTGGACCAAAAGAAGGAAGAAAAAACAAAACTACCCCATCATTCTATCCCCAAATCTACCAGCTTTTAGTTGCTTCATCCACACTTTTCTTAATTTTTCCTTCTCTGCTGTTACTAATGCCTAACCTTACTATTCTTGTAGACATACCTCTTCTTTTTTTATCCCTGCTGTTAGAAAAATATTACTATCATGTAAATATGCTCTGGCATCTCTTCCAACTCTACCTTATCACTCCAGTCCAAGCCCTCCTTCTCTACTTTAAAATAAAAGCACCTGAAAGAAATGCCTAAGTGACTTAGAATTTGTGTGATTAAAGTCAACGATCACTGGTTATCTTACTTTCCACCTCAGCAACGTTTGACAAAATTGACCATGCTCTTTAAACATTTCTGTACCAGCTGTTTATGAACTAACTCATTGCTTCCTCTCAGCCTTTACTTACATTCTCTTCCTCTGCTCACTCACTCCCAGATACCAGATTTCATGTGTTTAGGTGCCCATAGGCTTAACTAGGGCTCCTTTCCCTTTAATCTTCACACATTTTGACTAGTGGTTGTATCATGATTTTAAAAGCAAAAAACTCCAGTCTTATCTGTTTGAATAAATGATTATCATCTATTCAAATAACAAAAGCAAAGCCATCAATCTCCTTTACTATTTTTCTAATTAAAATCTGCCAACTGAGGTAGTTCTAAGGCCAAAACATTTTTTTATGGTTTTAAAAGAATCTATCCTTTTTAAGATTTAGGTTGACTCCTATTTAATCATTTACACTATCGCAAACTGCCGGGTCTACCTCTAAAATAGACCTTGCATCTTCCCTTGTCTATGTCACTATCACTCAAATTTCTCAGCTACAAAACTCATATAATCATCTTAGCTGATTTCACAACTCATCCTGAACACTCCATACTGCCAAGTAACAACCAACGAGAAATGTTCAACCTGTTTAAGTGAGAGCTGGTGTTACTCACTGCAGTGAAAATAATGTCAACCTCACTCAGCACACAATAGAACTGATCTATTCTCCAGCTCTTTGCCCACCCATCTCCCTTATACCCATTAAGTGACTGGCATAGGTATGTCTATACATGTGTGTACATATATGTTCCTTAGACAACAGCTATTTTTCACTTTAGAAACTTCATTATGTTCCCTGCCTGAGGAATACATATTAAGACACATCTCCATAATAGCTGCTTCCTTTACCTTAAAAAAAAAAAAAGAATCACATTTAACTTTTAAAAATATTCCTTATTATCTAAATACAAAGTTAACCTGTTGCCCAGTTTCCCTCTTATATTTCTGCATTAGATCATAAACATATAGACATATTTGTATAAACATATAAGAAATTTTTCTGTCTCACAAAACTATCATTAAGGTAGAGGGTACCATAGCTCTATGGTATTCTCAAACAACTTCATATTTCATACTGCCATAATTATGCCTTTTAATCTTTGTTAATAACAGGCATGAATAACAATCTTTTTAGTGTGTGTTTAATACACTAATTTGTAATAACTTGGCAATCTCTTTTTATCTGTTTTCATTTGAAATTTCCTTTATAAAGCTACTCATCTCTTATCATCTTCCTATCATATAATCTATCCTTTACTTATCTAAAATATTCTTACGCAGATACTTACTGCTTTATAAATGTCTTTAAAATTTTTTTCATTCATGTATTAACTTACTATACTATTGTCACGGAAAGGATTTTTGTTGTTATTGCTGTTTTTGCATTCAATAGAACTAACATTATTATTTATTTTTCAAACAAAAAGAATGGCCAATAAGAAAATGCAGATACAGACTGAGGGGTGGGCGTGGCCTGAAGCTTACAAAGTAGTTGCTGGTCGTAAGAGAAACAGCACATTAGAAGACACAAATAGTGATGTTTTGTCTGAAGAGTCTGGAGAAGCAAAGTTGACTGTTAACTTTTTTTAGCTTTAGAAAAGATGTTCTGATAAGTTACCAGCAGAAGAGAGACACGAAGGTGGCTTCTGGAGAACAAGGGGGGCCATGCAGCTTGAGAGCTGGCGTCAACTCACAGTCTTTTCATTTCCCCCATCTTCTATCATTTTCCTCTTCTTTTCGCCTGTCCTTTTTTTTTTAATTTCACTAAAACTGAAGCCCTTTGATGCTTTCAGTAAGCAGCCTTCTTCAGAGCAAATTCATATGCTTCAGGATAGCAGTGTCTGCACAGCAGTGTCTGCACTGTTAGACAATGTTCACATATAATGAAGATGATTCATGAATTGGGGCAAGAAACTCCTTATCTGCATGAACTGAATTCCCTGTAAGTGGACAGAGCTCTCAGAGGAGTTTGCTGTCATAAAAAGACAGAAATTCATACTCTGCCTGCTGCAATACAATTGTACACTCTTTCACTGCCTTCATAAGATCAGACTTCCCACGTGCTCTCCAGCAACTCCCTGCAGCTGTATGATAACCAGGTTAGGACCTTCAGCCAAATGTTAAGATCAGAGTCAGTTACCAGACAGGCTATCTCAGTCATCGCATACTTCTCAATGTCCAATCCTGTCATCTCCAGGTCCACCCAGCCGTGTTTTCCCTTGCTACCATGGCTGGACCACCTTCACTAACACCTTGAGCCTGTACTGCCAGTGCCTGCCACCCACACCCTGAAACAGCCTGGGACCCAGGGATCAAGCTGCGAAGGCCCCAGTCCCACTGGCCCTGTGCACCTGCTATTTGTTTTTAAACTGGGTTTCACTATATAGGTCTGTCTGGCCTAGAACTTTTTTTGTAGACCAAACTGTTCTCCTGCTTCTACTCCCCAAGTGCTAGGAAGAAAGGCAAGCACCATCATGTCAAATTCAATTTTTAGTTTTTATTACAGACAATGAATATAGGTTTTTTGAATCCTGGCATTACATTACACCTTTATTAAATATACTACCTCAAAAATAATAAAAAGTAATATGTATGGTAATGAAATAGTTAAAATTAAGCCACTTATGATTTGATGTACCTAGATGTATTAGCTGCAATGGAATTTTGAACTCCACACATATTTTCAAAATCAGTATGATAGTGTTAAAGATGAGACAAGGAATATGCCTTCAAATTATGCTCTAGGGAAGCTTAAAGAAAATCTTCCTTTAAATGCTCATAATCAGTATAAAGAATAATATTTCTGCTGCCCTTTTCTATTGCTGTGTATGGATGGTGTGTGTGTCATACCTGCACATGGGCTTATATGCCTGTGGAGGACAGGGATCAATGTCAGGTATCTGTATATTTCGATATTACTTTTTTGTTTGTTTTGTTTTTTGAGACAGGGTTTCTCTTGTGGCTTTGGAGCCTGTCCTTGAACTAGCTCTTGTAGACTAGGCTGGCTTCGAACTCACAGAGATATGCCTGCCTCCACCACTGCCCAGATCAATATTACTTTTTAAAGAATTTATATTCAATTGTATGCATGTACGCATGTCTGTATGGGGATATGAATGCAGTGCTTGGACTCCAGATGAGGTGTCAGATCCCTTGGATCAGGAGTTACAGGTTATTGCAAATGGAGTGCCAATAACCAAACTCAGACCCTCTGCAAAAAGAAGTACATGCTCTTACCCACTGAGTCACATTTTCTCTTGCCATCCCCACTGCCTTGTGTGAGTGTATGCCATATGTACGCCAGAGTGCCCACAGAGGCCAGAAGAGGGCATCAGATCCTCTGGAGTCAGTAGGGCATTTACCACCCAAATCTTACAACCTGAGTTCAATATCTGCAACCCACCAAAGACAGGTAGAAAAAGACAACTCTGCAAAATTGTGCCATGGCCTCCACAACCATACTGCAGCTCACGTGCCTCTCCACAAACAAACCATGCATTCACTCAAAGTAATAATAAATAATAAATTTAGGGGATCTAATATTTTGTTTTATTTTACTTTTTTACATACTAACCCCAGTTCCCCCTCCCTCCTCTCCCACTCCCCACACCTTCCCGTCACCCCACCTCGCCCCCATCTGCTCCTCAGGGAGGGTAAGACTTCCCATGAGGAGTCAACAAATTCTGTCACATCACCACACTGAGGCAGAACCAAGGCCCTCCCTCTCATGTCTAGGCTAAGGTTTCTCTTCATAGGAAATGGGCTTCAAAATGCCAGATCATTCATTAGGGATTGCTCCTGGTCCCACTGCCAGTGGCCAAACTGCCCAAGCCCCCATTGCCACCTGCTTTCAGGGGGTGGCTAGAACAGTTTTAATCAGGTTTCCTGGTTGTTTCTCCAGAGTCAGTGAGCTCCTACTAGTTCGGGTGAGCTTTTTCTATAGGTATCCGCACCCTGGTCCTGACCCCTTTGTTCATATCACTCATCCCTCTCTTTGATAGGATGCGGGCGCTCTGTCTAGAGCTTAGTTCCACAACTAGCCACTCTACATCTGCTTTCATCAGTTATTAGATAAAGGTTACATTAGATCATGTTTATTTCCCCTTCCTAGGCAAGTCCATGTATGTCCTCTTAGGGTCCTCTTTGTTACCTAGTTTCTCTGGAGTTGTAGACTGTAGGCTGAACATCCTTTGTTTTATGCATAATGTTCACTTATGAGTATCTACATACTATATTTCTCCTTCTGGGTCTGGGTTACCTCACTCAGGATTTTTTTTCCCACTCCCTTCCATTTGTCTTCAAATTTTAAGATGTTATATATTTTTTAATCACTTTGCATTGGGTAAAAGTATCACATTTTCTTTATCCATTCTTCAGTCGAGGGACATCTAGGTTGTTTACAGGTTCTGGCTATGACAAGTAATGCTGCTATGAACATAGCTGAGCAAATGTCCCTAAAGTATGAGTGTGCCTCCTTTGGGTATATGGCTAAAAGTGGTATTGTTGGGTCTTGAAGCAGATTGATTCCCAATTTTCTGACAAATCACCACACTAATTTCCAAAGCAGTTGTTTGCACTCCCATCAGCAATGTAGGTGTTCTCCTTTCTCCATATCCTCTACAGCATAAACTGTCATTAGTGACTTTGATCTTAGCCACTCTGACAGGTGTAAAATGGTATCTCAATGATGTTTGATTTGCATTTCTCTGATGGCTAAGGATGTTGAGCAATTCCTTAAATGACTTTCAGCCATTTGAGTTCCTTCTGTTGAGCATTCTGTTTAGATCAGTAATTCACTTTTTAACCGGATTATCTGGTATTTTGATTTTTAGTTCCTTGAGTTCTTTGCATATTTTGGAGACCAGCCCTCTTTGAGATGTGGGGTTGGTGAAGATTTTTTTTCCCATTCTGAGGGCTGCCTTTTTGTCTTGTTGACTGTGTTCTTTGCCTTACAGAAGTGTCTTAGTTACAGGAGGTCCCATTTATTATTCTACTGCTCTCAATGTCTGTGCTATTATATTTAGGAAGTGGTTCCCTGTGTTTCTTTGTCAAAAATTAGGTGTTCACAGGTCTTCAATTCGATTTCATTGCTCCAACTGTCTATTTTTATGCCAATACCAAGCTGTTTCTATTACTGTAGCTCTAAAAAAGAATTTGAAGTCAGGGATAGTGAGGCCTCTAGAAGTTCATTTATTGTACAGGATTATTTTGGCTATGTTGGGTATTTTGTTTTTCCATATGAAGTTGATACTGTTCTTTTGAGGTCTGTGAAGAATTGTGTTGAGATTCTGATGGGGACTGTATTGAATCTGTAGGTTGCTCTTGGTAAGACTGCCATTTTTACTATGTTAATTATACCTATTCAAGAGCATGTGAGATCTTTTAATTTTCTGGTGTCTTCTTCAATTTCTTTCTTCAAAGACTTAAAGTTCTTGTCATACAGGTCTTTCACTTGTTTGGTTAGAGTTATCCCAAGATATTTTATGTTGTTTGTGCCAATTGTAAAGGGTAATGTCTTTTTTTATTTCTTTTTCAGCTCACTTATCATCTGTATAAAGGAGGGTTAATGATTTCCTTGAGTGAATTTTGTATCCTGCCACATTACTAAGAGTGTTTACCATCTGTAGGAGTTCCCTAGTATAATTTTTGGGGTCATGTATGTACACTATCATATCATCCACAAATAGTGAAAAGTTTGACTTCTTCCTTCCAATATGTATCCCCTTAATCTCCTTTTGTTGTCTTATTGCTCTAGCTAGGACTTCAAGTATTATATTTAATAGATATAGAAAGAGTGGACAGCATTGTCTTTGTTTCTGATTTCAGTGGGATCGCTTTGAGTTTCTCTCCATTTTAGTTTGATGTTGGCTGTTGGCTGCTGTATACTGACCTTATGATGTTTATGTTCCTTGTATCCCCGCTCTCTCCAAGACGTTTATCATGAAGGGGTGTTGGATTTTGCAGAAGACTTTTTCAGCAACTAATGAGATGATAATGTGTTTTATTTTTCTTTCAGTTAGTTTATGTGGTGGATTAAATTGATGGATTTTTGTATGTTGAACCATCCCTGCATCTCTGGGATGAAGCCGACTTGACCATGGCAGATGTTTTTTTTTTTTTTAATGTGTTCTTCGATTCAGTTTGCCAGCATTTTATTGAGCATTTTGCATCAATGTTCATGAGGGAGATTGGTCTGTAATTCTCTTTCTTAATTGTGTCTTTGTGTGGTTTGGGTATGTAACTATAGTCTTATAAAAAGAGTTTGGTAATAAATCTTCAGTTTCTATTGTGTGGAACAATTTGAGAAGTATTGGTATTAGTTCTTTGAAATTTTGATAGAATTCTGCAATGAAACCATCTGGTCCTGGGCTTGTTTTGTTTGGGAGACTTTTGATGATTGTTTATATTTCCTTAGGGGTTATAAGTCTATTTAAATATTTATCTGGTCTTGATTTAATTTTGATATGTGGTACTTTATCTAGGAAATTTTCCATTTACTTTAAATTTTCCAATTTAGTGGAATACAGTTTTTTTTTAAAGTATAACCTGATGGTTCTCTGGATTTCCTCAGTGTCTGTTGTTATGTACCCCTTCCGTTTCTGATTTGGTTAATTTGGATATCCTTTCTCTGCCTTTTGGTTACTATGGATAAAGGTTTTTTTATCTTGTTGATTTTTTTTTTCAAAGAACCAACTCTTTGTCTATTTGATTCATTGTATTGTTTTCTTTGTTTCTATTTTGTTAATTTCAGCCCTCAATTTGATTATTTCCAGCTGTCTCTCCTCTTGGGTGAGTTTGCTTTTTTTTATTCTAGTGCTTTTAGTTGTTCTATTGATTTGCTAGTGTAGGAGTTCTCCAACTTCTTATGTAGTTACTCAGTATTATGAACTTTCCTCTTAGCACTGCTTTCATTGTGCCCAATAAGGTTGGGTATACTGCACTGTCATTTTCATTGAATTTTAGGAAGTCTTTAATTTCTTTATTTCTTCCTTGACCCAATGGTGGTTCAGTTGAGCACTGTTCAATTTCTGTAAGTTTGCAGGTTTTCTGCAATTAGTGTTGTTGAATTCTAACTTTAAGCCATGGAGATTTGATAAAATACTGGGTTATCCTAATTTTTTTTGTTTTGTTTTCAAGGTCAAATATCTAGAAATAAGTCAAAAGTTGTCTAAGATCCATGTGCTCAAAAGCTTTAAACCCTATGCCTAATAAAAAAAACAAAAGAAAAATAGGTATGTTCAAGGGTGATAAGACCTAATATTATGAAGTTTTCTGTGACTCTAAATGGATGCACACATTTAGTAGGGAATGCCTAAATCCAGGAAGATTCTTGGTTGACTACCTTTGTGTAAACACTGATTTGACAGTTTCATTTGGAAATTTAAAGTAAAGAACAGCCGGCCTGTTCTGCAGAAATACAATGGTAGCCAACTATGTTATCAGATAAGCAAATTATAGTAATTGCAATAGTGTAGAATTGAGCAAGGATATACAAATAATCAAATGAAACAAAATACAGGGTCCATAAATAGACCCACAAATACACTGTTATTTGACTCAAACTCAGGCAGGAAAGAAATGCAATGAATTATACTGGGTCACTGAATATCCAATTGGGAAAATAATAATCTGATTCCAACACTTCAACTCAAAACATAAATTCCAATAGATAATAGATCCAAAACATGGAAAGTAAAACAAAACACTTTGAGAAGAAACCTTAGAATAATTATCTCAGCCCTTATTTGGAGGTCCAAACCGGGAGTGCGGCTACTCATAAATGTTTGAGCAAAGAGCAGTCTTCCTCTACTGGGAACATGACCTTCTGCGCCAGGCACATATGAGTGGTAAGGGGGGAGGAGACACTTGTCTAGACAGCCAACTCAGCTGAATCAACTCTGGTGATTAAATGGAGTAACATGTAACATCCAGATTGCCTTTTATAGCTAAAAAGAATTTCCTCACTGCCTTGTGGAAAATGAAAGTTCTTAAATACAACGTAAAGGCCATCATCAATAAGGGAAAGAAAAAAAGTAAACCTAGCTGCGGTGGTTCCCTACACTTATAGTCTTAGCTACTGAGGAGACTAAGGTGGGAGGGTCACTTGAACACTCAAATCTGGGACCATCTTGGGCAGTTTAGTAAGACTCCCCTTCAACCTAAAAAATTAACATGTGTGTAAGGGTATAATGGCTATTATTGATTGTCAACATGACTACACCTGGAATTAACCAAAACCCAAGCTGTTGGGTATACATATGATAGATTTTTTAATTGGATCAATATATGCAATTTTATCAGTTCTGTTTCTCTAGAGAACCCAGACTAATACAGGATGCATGCAATATTGACTTGACTGAACATGACATGGCTGCTGGACTCTCGAACTCACAGCAGCTCAGATTATCTACACAAAACCTGCATAAGATTAAGCCTGTCAACACCTTGTCATGGAAGCGAGAGGGGTTCCCTGCTTCTTGATAATTTATAAGTAGTTAGCACAGTTATTGGCTGATGAGGGAGTAAGAGATATTTTCTTATGTAGTGAACCCATTCTTCTCCTGTTTAAAAACAAACAAAACAAAAACCTCTCACCCATGCTCAAGTAAACAACCCTAATGAAACTCATTTGATAATTTGATAAAAACACAAAAAGGCAAACAACTCCATCAGATATCACTGAAACTTCAGATTAAACCTGGTTACTATTGCTTGTCTACTAGTATATTAGAGTGGATCAAATGGAAAGGGTAATTCCCAGTAATAGTACTAATACAGATTTGAAGCAGCTAGCATTATGCTACTGGCTAAATATAAATTAAGCAGAAACACTTTAGTAAATTCTCATCAAATACAGATAACCACAGAGGTTAAGTACTTAGGTAAGGGACCAGTGCAGAGGAGGGTACCTCCCAAGAAAGGATAAATAGAATACAGTGTTAAGAACAGATAAAGGGGATACCAGAAGAGAAGGATTAAGTGGGACATGGAATGGAAAAGCAAGGTAAAGGAAGAAATATGGGAAGGGACAACTAACACTAATGGCCCTTTGAAAAACCATATGGAACTTACTACTGTAGAAGTTACAATATCTACACAAGTGAAAGAAATGTAAATGGAGTCACCATATTATGGAAGAAACTAGTGTCTCAACTAGTCATCTTATGCCACACTAAGTAAAATCTCCAGTGCCAGGAATGGGCTACATCTTACTGAACTGTTGGCCAAATGGATCTCCTGGACCTCTACTTCAAACACTACAGGTACTGCCAAAGCTACTGTTAGCTCTCTGCAACCTGATGGGAAGACCCTACTGCTGAGGACATCTATTTACTCATGCCATTGAACATGGAGAAGTTGAACTGGCTCTTAACTAGAAGCATTCAAAGTACTGGAAGGTACTATACAAGCTAGCACAGGTGAAAAAGTAATCATCGTTCATATCACTGAGCTACAAACCCTGTAATCTACAGCATATATAAAATATACTGGTACAACAGTGGACAAATGTTATGGGAATATCCAACCACTTTTTTAAAAATTGGATTTAAGGCTCATTCCACGAGATAGAACCCATACCTGACACTGCTAAAGTAGCCAAGAACCTGTGACTAGATAGGCGATGAGCCTAAAGGGAATAATCTACTATCATTCTGCTAAAGGAACACAGCAATAATATGGTTCCCAATGACATTATGCTATACCCATAGATCAGTACCTCCCTCAACCCTTATCACGGAAGTTTCTTGGTAGTAGACAGGAATTAACAGTGACCCACAACTGGACTGTGCAGAAAATGAGAGATTTAGGATCATTCTATCCTAAATGGGATGTCTTCATCAAACCCCTCCCCTCAAGATTTGGGGAGGAGATGCAAAGATTATAAGAGCCAAAGGAAATGGTTGACTCCAAGGAAACAGTGTCTTCCAGATACAACAGAACTGATACATATACAAGCTCACAGAGACTATGGCAGCACATATAAGGCTTAAGCAAGATAGGGTCCCAGCACCAAGAAGTTGGAAAGAAGATGCAAAGTCCAACTCCTAACCACAAGCTATCTGCAACTGATGGTTGGAAAAGGAAAAAAAAAAATCAGTTTTCTCCAATGGGGCATCACTGGGTATTCTCAACCACAATCTTAAGCAAACTCCCATACCTCAAAACAACTGGCCAGTATAAAATGAACTCCATGTTAGTGTGCTGGAGGTTGAGGTGTTTTGTTATTTTTGTCTTATTGGTTTATTTTTTGTGTGTGTTTGTTTTAACATTCATTTTTTTGTGTGTTTTTTGTTTTTGTTTGTTTAAAAGAAAGGAGGGAAGGGGGGGGGAAGGCAGACAGGCAGGCAAGCTTTTGTCCACCATTACAAAAGCTGATCAGACGAACCCCTCTAACTCAGCTACTTTACTAGATACATACATAACCAAGTGTTCATGTGCACAAAATAAGATTAAAAGAGAACTCTTTAAAACAGTATCAAAGCAGAAAAAACACAAATGTCTATTTCCAACAAATAAACATAAATGAATAAATTATGTTATGTATATTCAGTTATACACTGATAAAAATATAAAAATACAGTAACACACATTTATATACAAGGGTAAACATTCCTGAATTTTACAAGTACAGAACTGCTCAAAAGAACACATACCATACAAATAAATTAGAACAATGGGTATATTTAATCTATGGTGACAAGGATTAGTTTAATGACTTCCTTGAGGCAGGAGACCAAAAAACAGGACAGTGGCTCAGGGGTGGTATATTAGGATATGTTAGCTACAAGGCTATGTTCTTTCTTCCAAAATTCATTGAATCATGCATTTAGGATCTGTGAACTTTTCCTTTATGTTTTACCTTAATACAAACAGGACAAACATAAATTTTGCTAGTAAAACAGCTGTTTTCTTGAAGTACATGATACTGTCACAAAGATTTTTCCATGTATTTTTTCAGACTTTAAGTGTAGGGTTTTTTTTTAATGTGGTCAATTCATACTTACACTTCAAAACTCGACTTGCTAATAGCTTTTTTTTGTCTTTTCCTAAATTATCCAATTATGAGTTATGGATTCTTATATAAACTCTCCTAGTAGCTAATCTTACTTCTATGCTATATATCTAAATCTTCTAGATAGAAAATATTTATAAATGATTTTAATATTTAACTTAGCCCCCTAAAATAAACTTGATTTGGGTAAATTAGAAACTTACTTTTCCTTTAATGTAAGAAAGAAAAATCTTTAACTCATAATTCATTCTTTGAAAAGTAAAATTAAAAAATTTTTTTAAAAAGTAAAATTAAGATACCATTTTAGTTTATGACAAAGCTAATCTAAAAAACAAATTGCCGTATTTAATTTTCTCCCCTTCCTTCTTTGCTGAGATAGTATTTGAGAGGTATGGACAGCCATTATCTACTTGATAGCTTCACAAGACCACTAACTTAGCAACTAAGCCCAAGGTAGGAACAGGCTAATTCTAGTTACTAAGCTTTAATTATAGCCCATTCTTCAGTTATCTTTCTAATATTAGCGATGGTGCACGCCCTAATCCCAATACTCAGATCTCTGAGTTTGAGGCCAGCCTGGTCTAGAAAGTGAGTTCTAGGACAGCCACAGCTACACAGAGAAATCCTGTCTTACAAAACCACAGGGAGAGGCAGAGAAGAAGAGGAAAAGAGGGAAGGGTAAACTTCTACACTGACCTTGAGAAAGCACATTTTCAGTGCTGTGCTGGTCCTGCTGGGCTTTGTGGAAGCTGTTCTTCAAACCCCTGACAAATTCCCCAGAGATAACATCTCTCCTTATTTAACGTGCATTGAACATAAGGAATAAGTGGCTTATTATAATATTTTCTGAAATTTTTTCTTCTTTTCTCTAAATTAAGAAGCCAGTCAACTTTTCTAAGAACAACCAACATCAAAGATCTAATCGCCATAAAGTTTTATACTGACTACTCAATAGTTAATAGTTAGAAAGTATACAAATGAATAGGCATGGTGGTGCTAATAACTCTTGGAAAAACAGGCAGGTAGTTTTGGGAACAGACTGTCAATCAGTTTTAAATACAACAACTGCACTCAACATATCAGAATCATACTGAAATTACCCTGAATTTAAAAGAATTCACTGATATTGGTACTACAAACTTATCAATTAAAGATGACATATGATACATACATGTTTCAGAAGTATGAGAGATAAGGCTTCAAACCCATGTTCATTATTTCTTAGCTAAGCACAAAATGTGAGTGACCAGAAAGCATTCGCTGGTAACTGCAAACTTATAAAATCATACATTCCTGAGTGCAAGAGAAGACATTCTAGCAACAACCACAAAGACCAGCAAAGACTAAGCACGGCATGAAGACCATATGGGTAAAAATGGAAGGATTTCCTTTTCTACTGCACACAGGAGAAAACATACTTGAAGATTTCTTTAAACTACATGATGGACACAATTTTATATCTAATATTTTTCATTTATTCTGGAACTTTAAACACTTAAGAGAGTTGAAATCAAATTTAAGAAAGATTTGACCATTCTATATTATGTTTTAAAAATCTGATAACAAATTAAATAAATTAAAATTTCATTTACCTGCCGGTTCCTCTCATCCATTATGCGTGTGATTTGTATTTTCTTCCGCCCCATTTTCAGATACCTTTTCTTCCTTATATTCCAAGTAATTAATTCAGAAGCTAATTTCCTTCAATATCCTAATGCATTGTACACAGTTTCTATTACGTAACCTTCTAGTCCAAGGCTACCACGGAAATTTTGAGAATCTAAAAGAAATACAAATGAAAAAATGTCAATTCTGTACAACCTGTAAATCATTAAATGTTACAGAAATTTCAAATCTGCTTTTATACTGACACAATAAGCAGTCTTAGGTTGGAATTTCTAGTTACAGACATAAAGTAAGCAGGTGAAGTCTTTACCCCTAAAAGTTCACCTGGATCTCTTTGTACCTTTATCTCTAAGCAAATGCAGTTACAGTATTCCAGGTTTTCACAATGTACATAATAATAAGAGAAACAACAACTTAAAATAGTCAATGTTACTTAAAAAATGCCTGGCATACAGAAAAATCTAAGTATGGAAAAATCTCCATTCTTATTCATTCTAACATAGAATCTCTTTAGTTAGACTTTATTATTTCTATTTTGTAAATATGGAAGGAGACTATGGATGCAGAGACACAGAAAAAAATTAAGTAACATGGCAAAAGGTCACCCAATAAAGAGGCAATCATTGGGATAACCTGGGAGGCAGAGACAGACGGATCTCTCTGAATTCAAGGATAGCCTGGTTTACAGAGGGAGTTCCAGGACAAAGATACACAGAGAACCTGTCTCAAAAAGCCAAAATTTAAAAGTAAAAATAAAAGAAATAAGAGGTTAAAATAAAAGCCACGTAAAGATGGAAAATACACAGAGAATCTTGATACTGTATGTTATTATGCTCTCTTTGAATTGTTTAAATGCTGAGGAAGGAGCAACAGCTGCTAAAGGATACTTGCTTATAAATGCTGCAGAATTAATCCAAGATAGGTATTTTGAAAATACCTTGGCTTCAAAATTGAAGTCAAAAGATATGTTACTAAAAAAAAAAAAGATATGTTACTTTGGAGAAGAGATTTTGCTTTTGTTTCCACAGAAAATGAGAGGCTGTGGATTTATTCAGAATTAAGAAAAATCAAGTTTGATCAAGGAAGACCACCAGAGAAGTCTCCGGTAGAAACAGATGGCCCAGATGTCTGAGTTCTTCATCTAGAACAGGTTCAAGACTGCTGCCTGAGATGATCGAGACTCACAGGATACTTCAGTCAGGACTTGATCATAACTCTAAATTTTCTTTAGGTCCTCATAAGATTATCAGCGCCCCCAACCAGCTGGAAGTAGCCTGGAATACTATGCCCATATTCCCAAGAAATGGACTATGGATATTTTCCTTTTTTTTTTTTAAAGAGGGAGAAGTGGTGCAGGCGAATTGTCTGTATTCTGTCAATCATGTTATAAATAAACTCTGATTGGCCAGGCAGGAAATATAGGCAGGAAAACCAGACAAGAATTAGAAATGATGTAATGAGAACAGGAGAATTCTGGGAAGGAGGAAGTTGATTCCTCCCACTCCAGCCCAGACCACAGAAGCAGCAGGATGTGATCTGCCTCACTGAAAAAGGTACTGAGCCACATGGCTAACATAGATCAGAAAAAAGGGTTAATCAAGATGTGAGAGTCAGCCAGTGAGAGGCTAGGGCTAAGGGGCCAATCAGCTTATAATTTATGAAGACCTATGTGTGATTTTCTTTGGGGCTAAACAGCTGGGGGTACCGGGCAGGACAAAAAACAACAACAAGCAGGCCTGGCCCCGTTCATGTTACAGTATAGCACTTCTCAAAATCAGAATCCTGAACCTTCTATAATCAGCAACACACAATATTCTTTATTGCTCCTAATGACCGTCATGCAAAAGATAACTAATATTTGCCCTTATAAGTTCTTCTAAATCAATTTATCCTATGGCCAAATTTTAATACTATTCATCAGTCTACAAAGATACTACTGTATAAACTTTACACTATTATGCATTTAAGTGAAATACTATTTCCTCTAGATATTAAATGAATACTTCATCTATTAAGATTCAATTTGACTATCAAATTGAAATCCAGACTAACATTTCAACTTTATCATGCAAATTCAGGGTCTGGTTCAATGCAATGGGCTCATTTCCTAGCACCAGTGTTTCCCTGCTTACTGATCTTCCATGTTCATTTACTGTTTTATACAACTGTAACACCTGCTACAATGATAACTTACTAACTCTCCCACAATAAATGCACTCCCAAACATCAAATCAAGCATAACGATAAAATGCTCAATAGAGCTAGGGCCATAAGGAACAACACTTGTCTAGCATTCCGGAGACCCTAGTTTTACTCCCAAGTATAGCAGAAAAGGGAAAAAGAAAACAAGGGTGAGACAAAACAGAACAAGAGAGGCAAGGAGAGAGACAGGAAAAAAGTAGAGGGGGGGTGTGTGTGTCAATAATACATCATTCTTCACCTCACAAAATACAAAGTCCACAAGGGGGAAACACATCAAACCATCACATGAATGAAGCTGTACCCTTCAAAACTGAAAATGTCATTCATCTACACCCAACTTGGATTGGCAGGTCAGGAAATGTTCACCTGAATGTGAAGATACACATAGAAAAACTATGCCTAAAAGAATGAAGGTCAAAACAGAGACATTTTTAGGTGAATAAGAAACAGCACCTTTCAGATTATACCAAAAAGGACCTCTTCAAATAGAAGAAAAAATTGATACCAGATATGACTTGAATAGGTACAAAAAATTTAGTGAAAGAAACAGAATACATAAACAAGTCTACATAAATACTAACTAAGATGTTAACAGTAATATTTGTGGGATTTAAAATATTATTAGACACAAAATAATATTATTTCAGGAGGGTAGTAAACGGAGTTAAAGAGCTTGCATTTTATTGATGAGTTAACAGGGAATTCTTCAGAGTTTATTAAGTCAAGGGTACATGTCACAATCTCTAAACCTCTGCAAGCACAATAAAAAGTATGGGTAGCTAAAAAGGCTACAAGACAGAGAAATGGACTAATGATTCAAAACAAAGAAGAGTCTATAAACAAAAAGCAAACAGGGAGGTGACACATTTAATCCAAGTATATGGGTTTTACATTAAATATAACTAAATTAAACCTCTAATTGAAAAGGATAACACAACCCTATTTTAAAAAACCTCATTTTATGAAGATTACAGAGGTACTCTCTTAACATGAGGATACAAGCAGAGAAAATGACACACTGCGTAAAACACAAATCAACACAAAGTTTTATGCCATAGTTTATCATGGCAAAGTTCAAGGCAGGACAGACACATACGAAGGGATGAAATATTGGATAATTTACAAAAAAAAAAAAAGTCTTATTCCAGCTAGTGGAATAGCTCAGCAGGAAAAGGTGCTTGCAAATAAGTTTGCCCACCTGAGTTTGATCTGTGGACCTGTGACCTCCACTGCACATGTACATACACAGAAACATATATACCACTAACACCATCATTAAACAGTATTGATTTTACATATTTGTCTTGCCAGCGTGAATATCTGTATATCACCTGTGAGCCTGATGCCCACAGAGGCCAGAAGAAGGCACTGGGTTCCCAGGAGATGGAGTCACAAACAGTTGTCATCCACCATGTGGGTATTGAGACTTAATCCTTAGTTCTCTTTAAGAGCAGTTCGTGGACTTAATTGCCAAGCCATCTCTTCAGGTCCATGCAATTTTTTTGAGGTTCATTTTAACAGTAAGATATAATACCTAATATCACATATAATCAGAAATCCTTCTTAAAAATCAGATATTCTGGAAGGAAGTGGTGGCACACACCTTTAATCCCAGCACTCAGGAGGCAGAGGAACTTACTCAAGTTCCAGGGCTACAAAGAGAAACCCTATCTCAGAAAACAAACAAACAAACAAACAAAACAAAAAATCAGATATTCTATTCAAAGCTATAACCAAGAGCGTTTTTGCTATTTTTAAGTGAGGAAATTATATTGTACATTAAGTCATGTTCTCCAATCACTCCTCTTTCTTTTAAACTTAACTGAAATATTAAAGAATGCTCATTCACAGAAGTAAATTGTCTAGAGCAGGATATAAAATGCTTACTACACATTTTATTGGGCAGTAACTTTCTCCCTGGCATTTTCCCCACTGGCAACCAACCACTTTTAACATTTTTATACATTGCATGAGTTTAAGAAAAATTGAGGGCTAAAGAGAAAAGGAAACAGACACATGCTCAAGACAAATGCACACGGCAGGCAATGACTCATAAGTTTTTAATATGTCTTTCTACTAGCAATAGAGACACATTCTCTTCTACTACCCAGTACAGGGACTTTAAATGTCGACATGAGAGTCCAATAGTCTACCAACTGCATTGAGGATGTATTTCCTCATACAGCTGTACAACTGTACTGAATTTTAATTCTATACAAATGGACTTTCCCAAATAACTAGGTTAAGAAACAGAAGTCTGACTGTAAACAAAGTCAACCCCCAAAGGCCTGTCTGAAACCAGTTGTAACAAGTAGATTTTAGCAGAGTATTCTTAGCAACTCATGGAACAAGCCGTTCAAAATGAGTGAAATACAACCAAGTCAACACAGGTGATACACAGGACACTTTATCTGTGACTGCAGAAAATACCTTCTTTATAATCACATATAAAAGCTGCCAAGTGATTACATGCCAGATCAAAGGACAGACATGTACAACAAAAATTTAACCTCAAAACCTTTGTGTGTGTGTGTGTGTGTGTGTATGTGTATGTACAAGAATCATACAAGGATCTAAAAGATTCATATTTTAAAGAATGAGAGCTATAAAACTGTTTCCATGAAATATATCAGGATATAGTACCAACATACTAAAATCTGCTACAGTTCTACACACTTAATGTGAAACAAAGTATATTAATCAAGGAAATAAAAGACTAATATACTAAAAATTTTAAAACACTACTCACAAGTATTACTCATGAACTATAAAACTTTACATATTTAGTATGTAATTACATATTTATAATACTACACAATACAATCTACAAATACAATGTAATTATGTCAAAATCCTCATATTTTTGTAGCATTTGAAAAAGTTACTCTGCACTTATACTGAATCTCAAAGCAATCCATATGGTGAAAATAGTCTTGCAAAAGACTAAGACTGGAGGACTCACTTTTTATTATTTTAAAATTTGCTAAAGTAACAAAATGAAAAGATGTTGCATAAGCACGGACTAATGGAACAGGATAAAAGGCCCCAGAATAAAAATGATTTTAAATAAAAATACCAAGATCATTCAACAGCAAAGGGCCTTTTGAACAAATAGAGAAACTAGATGCCCACAAGGAAGACTACAGCTGCCTACTTACCTAATGCCACATACAACATTAATTCAATATTAATCTGAAACTGAAATCTAAAACTAAGTGCTCAAACTGTAAAACTCTTAGAAGACAACAGAAAAGGCTTCAAGAAACTAAATCTGACAATGACTTCTTAATCATAACACCAAAACCACAACATATTAAAGAACAACAAACAAGACTCACTGAAATTAAAAACATAGAGGCTAGAAAAATTGCTTGATGAGTAGAGCACTTGCGATACAGCCACCAAAATCAGAATCTGCATCCTCAAAACCTATGCAAGGCCAGGTGGATGGGACAGCTGCCGAGTCAATGCACAGGAAGAAGCTCTCTACTCAGCAACGGATCCTGCCTCAATCAGTACAAAGAGGACACTACATGTCAAGCAACCTAAGACCTCCATATGCACTACACAGGCATACACATGTGCACCCACACAAATATGACACAAAACATGCATGCATATCATACACATATAGACAAAATAAATAAATACATTTCAATAGACATTACTAACCAAAGAATAAAAGAGCAACTCCCCCAAAGGGAAGAAAACAACTACATATAGGACAAGGGAATAATATACAAAATATACAAAGAATTCCTAAAATCTAAAAGCAAAAAGATCCAACTTAAAAAATGGGTAAAAGATAAGATAGGCGAGATCTTAGTAGATACAGACATTTGCAACTAGCCTGATGGCCTGAATTCAATCGCTGGAACTCACACAGTAAAAGGAGTGAACCAATTATGAGCAAAGAAAAGATAAGAGTGGTGGCTCATTCATGAAACCTCTGCGGTTCCTGGGAAGCTAAAACAGAGAGAATAATGCAAGTTGAATAAGTTCTGGGCCAGTTTGGACTACAGAATGAAACCCTGTCTCAAAAGAGGGGGCAAGAAAGAACATAGGCATGTATTTCTCACAAGAATGAACATATGAAAAAAGGCTCAACATCACTAATTACTAGGCAATGCAAATTAAAACCACAATGAAAAGTCTCCCTACACCCATCCAGATAACTATTTACCTTTTATTATTGCAGGGGGCACATGTGTCACAGATTGAGTGTTTTGATCCACCATGTGGGCTCCAGGGATGGATTAGACTTGGTAAAAAGTACTTTTACTCACCCAACCATCTTGCCAACCCAAAATCACTATTACTTTTTAAAGTATAAAAAGAAGATGTTAACATGCCCACATAACTGAGACCCCTGTACGATTTACAGGAACACAAAATACAACACAACAGCTGCTGTAATAAAAGTATGACAGATGCTTTTTAAAAATAACATCATTTGATCCAACAATTTCACTTCTAGATACATAAATCAAAAAATTTAAAGTATAGATTAAGATATGCACACCAATGTTCATGGGAGTATTATTTATAAGAGTCTAAAGAAAAAGAGGGCAAGCGAAAGGGACCAGTGAGCAAAGTTGCCTGCCATCAAGGCCAAGGACCTGTGTTGGATCCCTGGTACCCAAATGGTAGAAGGTGAGAAATGACTGCCACTGTCTTCACATGCACTCAGTGTGGCATGTGCAAACCCATTGTCTGTCTCGTCTGTCTCTCTTCCCTCCCTCCCTCCTACTCCTCCCTCTCTCTCTTTCTCTCTCTCTCTCTCTCCCTCTCTCTCTCTCTCTCTCTCTCTCTCTCTCTCTCATGAAAAGGACTGAACAATGAGCAGCATATGCTCACAATACATTTTTGTTTGTAAAAAAATAAAATTCTACTTTTCCTTCTAAATTCTGTGGACAAAAAATAAAATAATAAATGACATAAATGAAAAAACTGAAATTAGTAACTTCTGGGAAATTTTTTCAGTGGTGAGAAAAAAATTACTATAAACAAAAACTATAGCTACGTTTAAAATTTAGAAAGGAAAAAATTCTGATCACAAACAAAAAAAGCATTTAAGAATGAACTTTAAACATCATCAAAATGCTGCTTCTACTCTAGCACCTTATGCAGTTTCCGGGCTCTACTCTTCCTAACATGTTTACAGTTTCAAGGCATTATCTGTCTGAGACAGTGTGTACCACACCTTGAATGAGAAAACCCAGATCCCACTAGCCTCAAACATATAATACCATTAAACTAGCTAGAGATCTTGGCAATTTCTACGTGAAAATAACTTTTTTAATAAGAAAGTTGAAAGTAAATGCATTATATGCACCACACACGCTACAAAAATTCTCAGATATTTGGAGTGATGTAATCCAAATATATGGTATTATGACTAAAAACTATAAATGTATTTATTGTATAACATGTTATTAAACATTTATGACCCAAACCAAAATGAGCAATAATATCTCTTTGCCAATACAATGGAAATAATAAAGCATGAAATGGAAAACACTTCATAATTTATTTTCAATAATTGGAAGAAAACCTGTGTATGTAAAAAGTTATAAACCTCACACAAAAAACTAAAAATAAATACTATATTTAAACATATAATTTTTTGTTTTAAGTATAAACAGCTACTTTCATTTAAGGCCCCATTTACCCCCATTAAGTTATCAAATCAGAAGGAAAGAAAGAGTGCTACCTAAGTCAATATTGTTTTAAGACTTACTTTAATCTGAGTCTACCCTTTTCAAACATCAATAAAGCTACCTTTAAAAATACCTTTTTATTTTCAAACAATCTTAGCAATCATTACATCTCCTTCATAAAAGAAAATGAAATCTGCAGACACTGACCAGTCCAAATTTTCAGTTAAAATGTCAAGAACTTAGTGATTAAAATATTCAATAACTTAGCAGTTATTCCCAAACTTCTAATCATCAGTATTCTAACTATCCAAATTGTGTACTACTCTGCACTACTATCCACTCTATTGTTTTCTTTATATCAATCTCCTCTTTTATTTTTAGTAAATATATTACTTTTATAAAATAAAAACTACTATAATTTGCCATAGTAGGAAATAGCCTCAAACATAATAAAAATGTAACTAAATTAAAGCAAAATGCAAGAAATTTACTAGTTATGTGTATCTATGTGTATATCTTGATATACTTACCACAATCACACAGTAAAAATGTATAACATGTATTTACATAATTAAAGCTAACAGCAATAACAAATCCAAACACTTGATTTATAAGAAAATGTATGGATGAGATGGAAAATGTTTGGGCAATTTTTTTGGTAAGATTAGAATACTGAAAATTAACTCCAAATCAAGAAAATAGCTTTTACTTAGAACTTCTGCCTCAGATTATTTCTAGAGCTTTCCCTAAATCTAAAAACACAGTTTACAATTACCTTACAGGGATGGAAACAGGTATTACCTCCATCTATCTCTGCCAGACATTTTGGACAAAAGACTCTTTAAAGTTTTTGAAATAACAGCCTTGTTGAGTCCTGCTGGCCTCAAACTAACAATGGTTTTGTCTGAGTTTCCTGAGTGCTGGAATTTTAAGTATATGGTACCACGCTTGACTTTGTAAAAGACTAGGCATGGTAAATGACTTTTTTAAAAAAGTCTTTTATCAGGCCTTTCTAGCATGTTTTCATAGTATGTTCATATAAAACACTTTTTTATTCTCATAATCTCTATATAAAATTGACATAGGAAACTGTAGCACAGGCAGTGCTACCTCAAAGTCACAGACATCACATTCTAGCAGAAGTTCAGAAACTAAAGGGATTGAGAGATGACTCTGCGGTTGAGTGCTTGCTGTTCTTCAACAGACTTAAGTTCCCAGCATCTACCTCAAGTGGCTCCCAACCACGTGTAACTCCAGCTCCAGAGGAGGTTCTAATGCCCTCTTCTGGCCTCCACCTCCACAAGCACCAGCACACACGTCACACACACACACACACACACACACACACACACACACACACACACCCCTTTTCTTTCAAAGAAACCCAAGCATTTTATTAGTTAGAAAGGCTAGTCTCAAGTAGCATGCACCAACTTCGTCCTTGGGTCCAGGACTAACAAAACAATAGTCTGCAACCCTAGTCTTATGGCAGAAATCATTCAGCTGGCTAGTGGCTTAGAGCAGGAAAAGAAGTCAAGAATACCAACCCCAGAGACTTAAATAAGCTCCAGAATTGTCATGGCCTGATACTTCCCTTCCCTCCATTTTCCACTCTCAATGGCCATGCCAAGGACAGAACAATCCTATTTGTCCACACTTTGGGATAAAGATCTTAATCTAGCTTATTTATCCTTTTCATTTTAGAGTTTAATTTTTTTTATTACTAATAGCAGTTTTAAGTCTGCAATTAAATCAATAGAAATATACAAAGCTTTCTGCAATATAGTGTACACAATGTCTTTAGCCCTTCACATTATCAATAATACCTACCAAGTTAGGCTTCTTATAATAACTGATGGTCCTATATTGATATATTATTTCAATCACAGCGCCTCGTTGACATTAGGGTTCACTCTTGGTGTTGTGTGTTTTACGGATTTGTGTGAACAAATAATAGAATGTATTCACTATTTACAGTGTATCACACAAAACAGTTTTTACTATAAAAACAAAATCTGTACTAGTCTACATATCTCTCCCTCTGTAGTTGCATTCCTGGAAACCACTCATCATTTTTACTAACCCCAGAATTTTATCTTTCCCAGAATGTCGTATCATTTAAGCCACATAGAATAATACTTTTCAGACTGGCTTTTTCCACTCAGTAATATAATCATTACTCTGTCTTCTCACTGCCTGAAAACTCATTTTAAAAATTCAATTAAAACACAGGGGCTGCAGAGATGGCTCAGCAACTGGTTTGGTCCCAGCACCCACACGGATGCTTTCAGCCGTGACTCCAGCTCTGGAAATTCAGTGTCAGGGGATGGGATGCTCTTCTGACCTCCCTAGGCACTAGGCACACAAATGGTACATACAATTAAGTGCACACACATATACAAAAAAAAATAAGTAAAAAATTTTAAGTTCAATTAAAACACAAGTACAAGCCAAGAGCTGTTACACAGCTGTCTCAGGAGGAAAAAAATTAGAGCCAGAATAAAAACATTGGTCTCTAGGATCTAGCAGGGTGATCTAGTTTTTGCCTAGTCCTCCCCATATTTACCCCACCAAAATCCAGGCTTGGATCTGAATGCACATTCTGCACATCAGCTCGGTCCCCTGTGTTCTTTACTGGGCTACATTTCACCTAAGCCATACATTCATCCTATAAGTTCAACACAACCTATACAGTCTCTCTTCTGCACCAACCTACTTTGCCCATTTCAGACACAGAATTAACAGAAGATGTCCACATGCCTAGATCTCAATACAAACATGCAAACAATATGAAAGCACAAAGCAGGATCGCACCCCTAAACCCGTCAGTCCCACAGAAATGCCTGCCACTGAGGATTACCTAGATGAACCCCAGGACACAGAATTTAAAAGCACAATCATAAAATTAATCAAATAATTGAAGGAGTTTAAAGACAAAAAGCAGCAGCTTAATGAACTTAAAGAGAAATAGCACAAAGAGAATAAATGCCTAAATGATATCAAAGCAAAACAAAACCACAAAATGATGAAAATGACAAAGGCAATCCAGAATTTGAAAATGTAATTCAATAAAGAGATAGAAATACTGAAGATGACTGAAGCTAAAGTGAAGAGGGAATTTAAAACCCAACAGCCCAACTAGACAACCTAAAGGAAAGCCGCAATGTAGAATGAATTACGCAGCAGAAAGAATATGAGGAGTTGAAGACAAAGTAGAGGATCTAGATAAAATAAAGTGTGTGTGTGTGTGTGTGTGTGTGTGTGTGTGTGTCAGTCAAAGGAAAGGAACATACAGAAAATGTGGGACACCATAAAAAAAAACCCAAAGCCTCAAATCATAGGAATAGATGAAGAGAAGACTCCCAGGTCAATGGCATATGCCAGATTTTCAACAGGATCACAAAAGAAAACTTCCCCCAAACTTAGGAAGACATACCAATACAGATACAGGAAGCACACAGAAGAACACCAACAGACAAGATCAGAAAAGGCATTTCATAGTTAAAAACACTAAGTATACAGAACAGAGAAAATTTGTTGAAAGATACAAGAAAAAAACAGAAGTCACATATAAAGAAAAACTCATCAGAATAATATATGATTTCTCAATTGAAAGAGTCTGCAGCAATTCATCCAAGTTTTAAAAGACTATGACAGCCAACCTACACTAATACTCCCAGCAAAACTATCTGCCAAGTTGAAGAAGAAAGAACTGTCCACAATATAAACTACCTAAAAAACAATTATAACCAACATACTAAACCTAAAGAAATAACCAGAAGCAATATTTGGGGATGAATGGAGGAATGAGCATAAACAAGAGACTGCAGAAAGAAATACTAGATCATAATTATTAAAATATGAAGTACCACTGAAAATACAAACAGCACCAAAATCAACAACACATTGACTACAATCAACACACATCTTTTAATAAAACAACTTTAATATCATGAGATTCAGTTCTCCAATCAAAAGACACAGGATAACTAAATGGATCAAGAAATAAAACCCATCTATCTGTTGTCTACACGAAACACATTTTAGTTTTAAAAATAGGCACTGCCTTAAAATAAAAGGATGAACAAACATACTCCAGTTAAATAGAACCAGGAAGCAAGCAGGTGTTACTATCCTAATATCTAACAAAATAAACTTCAAACTAAAATTAATCATAAGTGATAAATAACAGCACTCATTCTAATCAAGGTAACGGTTAGCCAAGAAGACATTACTATTCTAAATATATACACACCAAACTGAGGGGTGTCCAATTTCATTTAAAATGAACTACTGGAATTAAACACACAATTTAACATCAACCCATTAATAAGAAGTATAAGAATTAAATACCCCACTTTCTCCAATAGATAGATCTTCTAGGAAAAAAAAGAGAGAGAGATCAGAACTTACATCATACATCAAATAGCTAAAAGTTATCTATAGAATATTTCTCTCAAATACCAAAGAATATAAATTCTACACAAGAGCACATGGAAGCTTCTCTTATAACAGACCTTATTCTGAAACACAAAACAAATTTTTCTTTACAAGTTCAAAAAGATCCAATAACTACCTGTATTGTATCTGATCATAATACAATAAAACTTAAAATTCACAGCAAATAATATCTAGTAAAAACACAAACTCATGGAGATTAAACAACTCATTACAGAATAACAAATGATTCAAATTAGAAGTAAAAAATTTCTAGAACGCCGGGCGGTGGTGGCGCACACCTTTAATCCCAGCACTCGGGAGGCAGAGGCAGGCGGATCTCTGTGAGTTCGAGACCAGCCTGGCCTACAAGAGCTAGTTCCAGGACAAGCTCCAAAACCACAGAGAAACCCTGTCTCGAAAAACAAAACAAAACAAAACAAAACAAACAAACAAAAATTTCTAGAACTATATGAAAACACAATTCAACAAAACCTTTAGGACACAGTGAAAGCAGTCCTTTGTGTGTAATATACAGCTCTAAATACCAAGACTAAAATACTGGGAAGAGTACAAATAACTTAATGATGCACATCTCAAAAATTTGGAAAAACAAGAACACATCTGTAGCGGCGTAAACGAATGCAGACAGTTTGTAAAGATATATATAGTTTTAATGTAGAAATAGACTTACAGAACCACCGTTCCCGCGGAGACCAGGAAAGTAGAAGAGACCGCTCGGAGCACGCTCGCCAAATTTATAGGCAGACATTAGCCCGAGGCGAACACGCCCCCTAAGGGGCGGGACTTATCCCTACATCTCCCCTTTTTGTCTAAATAAGACAGAACTAAACCAAATACAACTACATACAATAACAACAAATAATAAATATAACAAACAATATTGAGAACAAAAGCTTTGCTAAACATTCTATCTCAAGGAGCCTAAATAATGTAGAGAGTAACTACAATTATATAATCTTCAACTCCATCAAAGATCTCAGAAGGGAATAAATATTACTTAACAAACGAGATATATCCAAAATGTGCAACAATTGACAGAGACAACTGACTACCTGGGCAATCACCCAAAGTCTCGTTTGCAATGTTGAGTCAACCAATTTTGGCTAAGGCCTAACATAACTGACATACCATATTAAAGGCAAGGAACTTTTCAAAACTATCTTACCCTGTCTTGGCAGGATATGACAGTCCTGTTTTGTCCATTGATGCACGTTCTGTATCTGTGTCAGTGGCTGAGGTATAGGCATTTCTTTGCCCAAAGGCCAGTTCTGCCAAATAGAAAGGCTCCAGGTGGAGTGTCTTTGGTGCTCAACATTCTCTCGGGAATGGAGTGGTATTGCCAGGAGCAATTGTGTCTCACTATCACGAAACTCTGAGTTAGATTAAAGGCCATTTTCTACAGCTCTTTGAAGAGGTTGAAGATTATCTATCTATACTGAGTATAATCTCTCTATATCTAAAGAACCTGATTAGTCTGATTATAAATGACAAACTTAGATGACTATTTATCTATATAATTCTCAATATCTATCTAACTTAAAGACTAAGACAATAAACAACTGTGTAACAAATGAGGATAATGACCTCCAAATATAAACACTGTACAAATATACATTGCAATATGGTAAATATATATCAATGCACAAACATTATATAAGTATCTTAATCAGAGGTAGAAATGTACATTGCAATATGGTAAATGTATACACTATATATATCAATACAATATATGTCAATACATAAAAATGTTTTAAACAGACATAGAAACATGCATGCATACAATAGTCAATATAATTTAACTTTGTTTCAATATACAAGAATTGATACCAATATATTTGTCTAAAAGCAGTAACTCACAATTATAAATCTATTATCCCATCATTCCCTCTTTTTTTTTTTTTTTCAAAATGATCCCTGAGCTTATAAAATTCCTCCCCCAACCTCCCAACCCCTAAATGATGTCCCTAAACCCAGGGGTAAACTTTACTGGGAGAGGGGACGTCGTCCTCTATAATTACTTCCAGCTGTCATAGGGGCGACGTTCTTTCTGGGGGATCCTGTGAAAGTAAAATGATGGTTAAATTTCAAGATCAATGTCTTTTAAAATTGCAAATAGTCTCTGAGTATTTTGTGGAGGTCTGGCCAGAATGTTGTACAAGATGTGCACCATTTCAGCTAACCAAGTTGGGATCGTCTTGTGCAGCTGGTATCCAAAACAGATCTTGTAGTAGCGCTATCAGTATCATGACGTCATCTCAACCAGGTAGAGTTGTTGTTGTGGGGCCCCATCTTCTTCCTGGAAACTTCAAATGTCACTTCGGGAAAAACTCATTGTTCATTGTGAAAAAAAAATGTGTCCATCCATCAGTAATTAAATATTCAGGGTTCCTTAATTTCTTTGAAGATGAGTGTTTTCCTGTGGAGATAAGAAAAGAACCCCGCCTCCAAACCTATCTGTATTTCTTACCATCAGTATGTTCGCCATCCTTATGAAAGAATTGTTATTTATCTTTTCCAAGTGGCTTCTCTTCTTCAAACCGAACCTTTATTAATTTTGATGGTATCCACAATTTTTCCTCACCTGTGGAGATAAGAGCAAAACCCCTTCCCCAACGTAGCACATATCCTGGCTTCCATTGTGAGGTCAGCACATCCTTGAAATAAACTGGTTGATTTAGTTCAGTAGACTTTTCCATTATCCAATGTCTTTCTGCAGCCGTTGTTCCCTTCTCATTAGCGTTGAGAAAATTCAAGGTTAACAAAGCATTATGTAGCCTATTTCTAGGGGTGTTTTCCACCCCTTTCTGTTTGTTCAACATATCTTTTATAGTTCGATTTGATCTTTCTATGACTGCTTGACCTGTAGGATTGTATGGTATACCTGTAACATGCTTGATATTGTAATAATCAAAAAACCGTTTTATTTTCCTAGAAACATAAGCAGGACCATTGTCCGTTTTTATTTGTGTAGGTATACCCATG
Organism: Microtus pennsylvanicus; assembly: GCF_037038515.1. Classification (NCBI taxonomy): domain Eukaryota; kingdom Metazoa; phylum Chordata; class Mammalia; order Rodentia; family Cricetidae; genus Microtus; species Microtus pennsylvanicus. Next base: position 17,394,979 of record NC_134596.1, read on the forward strand.
ATAGCCATGACTTCTAATAAATGAGTGATTACTGAATCAGCTTTTTCTGAACTTAAAGCAGTTGCCCACTGAAAGCCTGAATAAGTGTCAATGGTGTGATGAACATATTTTAATTTGCCAAATTCTGCAAAGTGGAACACATCCATCTGCCAGATTTCATTCCTTTGGGTGCCCTTTGGATTAGCCCCTGCAGGCAGTGGCGTTTGGTTATAGAAAGAGCAAGTAGGGCATTTCTTTACAATCTCCTTAGCTTGTTGCCATGTAATTGAAAACTCTTTCTTCAAACCTTTGCTATTAACATGATGTTTTTTATGAAATTCAGAGGCTTGTAGCACACTACCAATCAGTAATTGATCAATTTCTGCATTACCTTGTGCTAGAGGACCTGGCAGACCCGTATGGGATCGGATGTGTGTTATGTACATAGGGCAAAGCCTGTTCCTGATCAAATCTTGAACCTGGAGAAACAATGAGGTTAGTTCAGTATCATCAGGTATAAATTCAGCAGTTTCAATATGTAAAATAACTCTTTCTGCGTATTGTGAATCTGTAACTATATTAATAGGTTCTTTAAAATCCCTTAGCACCATAAGAATGGCATATAATTCTGCCTTCTGGACAGAATTATACGGACTTTGTTCCACCTTATCCAAGTCTTCTGATTTGTAACCTGCCTTCCCTGATTTATTGGCATCAGTATAGAATGTACGGGCTCCAGTTATTGGAGCATCACGGACGATTCGAGGAAGAATCCAAGAAGTTCTCTTTATGAAGTTAAGCCGCTTGCTTTTTGGATAGTTGTTATTAATGTCTCCCAAAAAATTAGCACAAGCTCTTTGCCATGGTTCATTATCTTCCCATAATTTCTTTAGTTCATCAGCAGTGAAGGGCACTATAATTTCTGCTGGGTCTATGCCTGCTAGTTGACGAAGTCTCAGCTTGCCTTTTATGATTAACTCAGAGACTTTTTCCACATAAGTTTTCAGTTTCTTACTTGGTTTATGTGGTAAAAAGATCCATTCCAAAATAATATCATCTCTCTGCATTAAAATTCCTGTAGGAGAAATTTTTGATGGTAGTATGACAAGAATACAATCGAGCTCTGGATTCACCCTGTCCACATGTGCCTGTTGTAATTTTTCCTCAATCATTGTCAGTTCCTTTTCTGCTTCAGCTGTTAATTCTCTGGGACTGTTTAAATCTTTATCACCATCCAAGGTTTTGTTCAAATGAATTATTAGATCAGGTGTTATTCCAATAGCTGGTCGTAGACTGGAAATGTCTCCTAACAGTCTTTGAAAGTCATTAAGAGTCCGTAGGCGATCTCTCCTAATTTGTGCTTTTTGTGTCTTAATTTTTTGCAAACCTATTTTATAACCTAAATAATTAACAGAATCTCCCTTCTGAATCTTTTCAGGAGCGATTTGCAATCCCCATTTAGGTAAAAGTATCTTTATTTCTTCAAACAGTCTGTTCAAGGTATCCATGTTTGAATCGGATAACAAGATGTCGTCCATGTAATGGTATACTATAGATTTGGGAAATTTCTTGCGTATTATTTGCAATGGTTGGTTCACAAAATATTGGCACAGGGAGGGGCTATTTAACATACCCTGGGGGAGAACGGTCCAGTGGTACCTCCTCGAAGGTTGAGAATTGTTATAAGTAGGCACTGTGAAGGCAAATTTTTCTCTATCTTCTTTTTGCAAAGGTATAGTGAAAAAACAATCCTTTAAATCAATAACTATGAGAGGCCATCCTTTTGGTAATAAAGAGGGCAAAGGAATTCCAGATTGCAGAGGGCCCATAGGTTGAATAACCTTGTTGATGGCCCTGAGATCTGTCACCATTCTCCATTTACCTGATTTTTTCTTAACCACAAATACAGGAGAATTCCAAGGGCTGGTAGATTCTTCTATATGTCCAGCATCTAATTGTTCTTGTACCAGCTGTTCTAAAGCCTGTAACTTTTCCTCAGCTAAAGGCCATTGCTTTGTCCATATTGGTTTCTCAGTCAACCATTTTAGAGGCAAGGCTGTTGGTATCTCTGAAGGGACATCAATTGCTTGTTCTTGTACAGCCCGAATGGCCGGTTTTCTCCATTTGTAATATCTTTTAATATTATTCTCAGAACTATAGGCTCTAGAAGTAGCAGGAATGTTAATTTCGGTATTCCATTGTTGTAATAGGTCACGACCCCATAAATTCATTGCGATATTGGCTACATATGGCTTTAATTTTCCTATTTGTCCCTCTGGCCCTATACATTCAACCCATCTCGTGCTCTGCCTTACTCGAGATAGGGTTCCAATTCCCAGGAGCTGAACATTTACATTCTGAAGAGGCCAATACGGATACCAAGATTCTGGGGTAATGATACTTACATCAGCACCTGTGTCCAGCAGGCCAGTAATAAAAATGCCATTTACACACACTCTCAGTTTAGGTCTTTGATCATTTATAGAAGTTTGCCAAAACACACGTAACTTATCTTTCTGATCATTATTGCTTGTAACAGTAGGCATGGGGCTTCCTAATTGTCCTGATGAGGCATGTTCTCTGCAGAAACTGGATATGACTGAACCATGTTTGCCATGGGGGCCTGTGAGGCCCCCCCTCTCACGTTTCCCGACTGTATCAGGTTGCCTTGTCTATCTCTTGTAGACCTGCATTCATTCGTCCAATGTCTGCCTTTTCCACATCTTCTACATAAACCTGAAGGCTGAGTCCTCCTATTTCTGTTATTTCTAGAAGATGCATTATTATTATTATTGTTTCTGAAAGATGCATTATTATTATTATTATTTCTGAAAATCCGTTGTCTACAATTCCTTTTCATATGACCCATTTTGCCACAATTAAAACATTTGGTATTCTGGTGTCTCCTTTTACCATTGGAAATTGCTTCTTCTACCCATGCTTCAGTGCCATAATCAAATGTATCAACATTGAGTGTATGCAAGACCCATTCTTCCAAAGGCGCTGATCTGAGCTTTAAAGGCCCCAAAATCCTTTTGCATTCCACATTTGCATTTTCATAAGCCAAAGACTCAATCATTATACGTCTTGCTTCTGGGTCAGATATCCCTATTTGTACAGCCTTAGTTAATCTTTGTAAAAAGTCACTAAAGGGTTCTCTCTGACCCTGTTTAACTCTGACAAATGATTCTATTCTCTGTCCTGGGTCTTGTACCCTGTCCCAAGCCCTTAAGGCTGCTGTAGTACACATGGAGAGTGTGTTTTCATCCAAATTAGCTTGTTCCTGAGGGTCGGAAAAGAGCCCTTCACCTATAATTTTATCTAGGGAAATGTCAATTCCCTTTGCTTTTTCCTGCTGTTCTAAGAGTTTAGCCTCTTGCCTGAATAAGCATTGCCATTTCAATTGTGGTCCACTCTCAAGTACTGCAGAGCTCAGCTGGAGCCAGTCCAAGGGGGTTGCTTTGTTTGTCGTGGCCCAAGATCTTAGCATCTCTTTAACAAAAGAGGCTTGCATCCCAAAAGTCATGACAGCCTGTTTAATTTCCTTGAGGTCATTCATACGGACAGGCTCCCATGTATCCTCCTTGATGACCCTAGGGTTTCTGGAACCAACCACCTTCTCTGTTGTTATTACTGGAAAGGCAGGTAGAGCTGTCGGTAGAGCTTTGTGGAAATTGTCCCGGAGAGATTTACCCACAGATGTAGTTAAAATTTGCCCTTCTACCCTTTGCTCTTCTTCATCAGAATTTAGAAATTCCTCAATCTTTTCAATTCTATTCACTATTGCCTTCTGCAATGTCTGAATCTCCTGTCCAGAATTATGTTCCAAAGCCTTCATTGAGGATTCTAAAGTATGAAGTTTGTCCGTTAGAGATAACATCTTATCTTTGGACATAATTTTTATGGCATAAACTGTGCCTTCTTGTATTGACACTCTTTCCATCAATTTGTCATAAGCTTTAGACAAAATCCAATTGTCACATTCAGCAGTTTTGATTCTCTCAGTTAATGTTTCATTTCCTACAGAAAGGGACTGAATCTTATTGTCCAAATCAGCTGTTCCCTCTTCCATAGTAATGAATTTCTCCTTAATATCAGCCACTAATGTTTCAGTTCCTACAGAGAGGGACTGAACCTTACGATCCAGATCAGCTGTTCCCTCTTCCATAGTAATGAATTTCTCCTTAACATCAGCCTGGAGAGCCTCAAACTGATTCTTGAGAAGATTGTTATCAGTCTGGAGAACTTCAAACTGATTCTCGAGAAGATTGTTATCAGTCTGGAGAACTCCAAACTGATTCTTGAGAAGATTGTTATCAGTCTGGAGAACTTCAAACTGATTCTTGAGAAGGTTGTTATCAGTCTGGAGAACTTCAAACTGATTCTTGAGAAGATTGTTATCAGTCTGGAGAACTTCAAACTGATTCTTGAGAAGATTGTTATCAGTCTGGAGAACTTCAAACTGATTCTTGAGAAGATTGTTATCATTCTCAATTGTTTTTAAGCGTTCTATCTCTGCCTTAAGAATCCTGGATTCGTCTCGTAAAGACTTTATCATATTTCTATTATCAAACCATTTGGTGCCAATGAAAACTACGAATCCCAGAAGGATCCATAGAGGTGGCGTGACAGACACCTCTTGTAAAATCTCCCACATGGTACAATTAAAAAAACTGTTAAATTCTTGAACAGTAATGTGTTCAGACATTTTATTTATAAAACAAAAATTTTTTTACCTGCAATATTCGGTTCCTGCCAGTTGTTGGTCTCTGTGTTTTTGGAGCCTGTCCTAGAACTAGCTCTTGTAGACCAGGCTGGCCTCGAACTCACAGAGATCCGTCTGTCTCTGCCTCCCAAGTGCTGGGATTAAAGGCGTGCACTACCACGGCCTGGCAGGCCTCAAACTCACAGAGATCCGTCTGCCTCTGCTTCCCAAGTGCTGGGATTAAAGGCGTGTGCTACCACTGCCTGGCAGGCCTCAAACTCACAGAGATCTGTCTGCCTCTGCCTCCCAAGCGCTGGGATCAAAGGCGTGTGCTACCTGCCTGGCCGGCCTCAAACTCACAGAGATCCGCCTGCCCTTGCCTCCCAAGTGCTGGTATCAAAAGCGTGCGCCACCACTGCCCTGCCAAGTCACTTTGTGTCAGACCAAATCTGCCGCTGTGGCAGCTTTTGTTGCAAAACCGCAGGTACTTAAGCTTCAGCTAATTCAGGCAGTGGTGTTCCGCTGTAAAACTTAGCCAAGGCAGGCAGAATGGGCCTGTGTGGCCGAGTATGTCTCGGACTCGGCACTGGGGCCGGAGTCACAAACTGAAAAACAGCACCCAGGAGGGTGCTGTGTTAGCTAGCAGGCTACCCGCTTGAGTCGAGGGCAAAATAGCCCGACGTTGGACGCCAAAATGTAGCGGCGTAAACGAATGCAGACAGTTTGTAAAGATATATATAGTTTTAATGTAGAAATAGACTTACAGAACCACCGTTCCCGCGGAGACCAGGAAAGTAGAAGAGACCGCTCGGAGCACGCTCGCCAAATTTATAGGCAGACATTAGCCCGAGGCGAACACGCCCCCTAAGGGGCGGGACTTATCCCTACACACATCAAATCCAAATGCAGTACACGGTAAGAACTACTAAGAATAACAGCAGAAACTAATGAAATAGAAACAAAACGACAAAAATACACATGTACACACACAGACACACACAAATCAACGAATCTAAAAACTGGTTCTTTAAGGAGACAGGTAAGGTCCTTGGCCCAGCTAACAAAAAGAAAGAAGACCCAAATTAACAAAATCAGAAATAAACAGTATATTTTGAGGGGATAATTTAAAAACCTGTACTCCAATAAGCTGAAATACCTAGAAGAAATGGATGAGTTTCTAGAGTCACCAAAACCATCAAAATTAAACAAAGAAGATATCATCAACAACATAACAGAGCCAGAGCAAATGAGAAGACTGAAGTAGTAATAAAAAGCCTTATACCTAAGAAGTTCAGAACCAGATGAATTTGCCTCAAAATTCTACCAGACTTTAAAAGAAACGTCTACAACCAATCCATCTTAAACTACTCAAAAAATAAAAACAGGAGTAGTGATAGACTCCTTCAATGAAGCCGGTATCATTTTAATACAAAAATCAGGTAAAATTACAACAACAAAATTTTACAGGCCAATATCCCTGATGAACATAAATTCAAAAATGCTCAATAATATAGACATACAGTAAAACGATTATCTGTCATGACCTAGATGATTTTAAACCAGAGTTACAGGGATAATTCAAAACACACAGGTCAATAAATGTAATAAACCACATAAATGAACTTAAAGACAAAAATCACCGCCGGGTGGTGGTGGCACACGCCTTTAATCCCAGCACTCGGGAGGCAGAGGCAGGTGGATCTCTGGGAGTTTGAGGCCAGCCTGGTCTACAAGAGCTAGTTCCGGGACCGGCACCAAAGCTACAGAGAAACCCTGTCTCGAACCCCCCCCCCCAAAAAAGACAAAAATCACCTAAGTTATCTATAGATGCAGGGGGGAAAAACTTCGTTAAATCCAACAAGCCTTCATGATAAAAGTCCAAAAGAGAACAGGACTAGAGGGTATATAGACCTCAACATAATAAATGTATGTGAGAAACCCAAGCCCACATCATCCTAAATGGAAGAAAACCTTGAAGTGATACCACTGAAATCAGGAACAAGAGAAATAGGGAAATAAGAGAAATAAGAAAGTCAAACTATCCTTTGTAGTGGCGTTTCAACTGTATTTTAATAAATAAAGACTGCCTGAAGATATGAGAGCTAAACAGTCCCATTGGTAAGCCTTAGAGACCAGGTAATGGTAACACACACCTTTAATCCCAGTAGCTACACTAGTTGCCATAGAAACCAGATGGTGCATACCTTTAATCCCAGGCCTAGAGAGGATTATAAAAGGGGAGGAAACAGCTCTCAACACAGTCTCATTTTGAGATTCCTGGAAGCAGGATAGCCATTTCAGACTACAGTTGAGGTCAAAGCCAGTGGTTGGCTGTTTTGCTTTTTGGGTCTTTAGGTTGAACCTCCAATTTCTTTCTCTTGAGTTTTTATTAATAGTGCTTCAATTCCCATTTGCAGATGACATGATACAATACATAGGAGTTCCCCAAAATTCTGCCAGAAAACTTCTAAAATCAAATTCTGCAATGTGGCGGGATAAACAATCAACTTCACAAATCAACAGTTTTTTCTATATTATCACCAACAAACATATAGAAAAAGAGATCATAGGCACACTGCAATGAACAATATCCTCAATGAAAATAAAATGTCTAAGAATAAACCTAACCAAGGAAGTGAAACACCTTCTACAATGACAAATTTAAACCTCTGAAGGAAGAGATAGAGAAAGACACTGTATGGTCATGAGTTGTAAAGTTAATACTGTGAAAATGTCCAGTCTATCAAAAGTTATTTACAAATTCAATGCTCACAATTAAACTTCCCATCTCATTCTTCATGTCTGGAAAAATCATAAGAAATCATGCTATTAACTATTTACCTAAAAACAAGTTATAGTACATGTAGGTCAGATCATAAATACTCACACATAGTTTAAATGAAATTTCCCCACCTGGACTGACAAAGCTTCCCCCCAAGAGCCACAAATTATCTAACAAAAATCCCAACACCAGACATGAAAAACCCTCTGTTGAGTCATTAGTCAGGGTTGTCCATGAGACTCACAAAAAGTTATAGGCTATTGCTGTTGCTCTTGGTTGCCCCCAAGAAACCACAAGGTGGAAGGTTAGTCCCTGATGCTGAAGATATCATACTCTTTGTACACATAACCTAGAGTACCAAAGCTGGATCTGACCTGAAAAGACAACTCAAGTTTCCAAAAAAAAGGGAAGAAACCAATAGTCCTACCGAGATATGATGCCTATGAACTACAACAACCAACATGGCATGATAACCCAAGGGTGCAGTAGTGGCACACAGACCTTGGTAGTAACCAACAGCTCTCTAATTGGACTTAAGACCCAGTTAACAAGAGGAAAATCTTGTCTGGTTCTGGAATCCTAGCCAACTATCCATGGCTGATGAAGTCATGCATCTTGAAGGGGACCTATAAACACTACTTTATTAAATCACCACAATCCCTAGCTACATTCTAAATATTTATCCTTATACTCACAGGTAAGTATACCTCAACCCTCATTAAGGAAGCTTTTCAGCACAACTCCTGCTGAGTGAAAGAGGGGGCAGAAAGATTGTAAGAGCCAGAGGAACAAGAAGTTTGTTATAAGACTGTATCTCCTAGAAAGGTCAAGAAGCTACACCCATGAAGTTTCACCACCATGGCTACCTAAACATAAGCTGAACAACGACAACAACAACAGACATGATAATATGGAAGAAGAGAGTTCATGAAGCCTTAATGCTAAACAAAGAACAATAGGTGACTAAGGAATGCTGCACGTGAGAAACACTCTTCCAAGGAAAGAGTACACCATTTGATTCTTCAATAGCAAATGGTCAGCCCTGAAAACATACAAGCAATATTATAAAGACCTGAACAGGTTGTATTTAAATATTTAAGAATAGACACACACGTGCACACACACTCATACACACACGCACGCATGCAAGCACAATTAAAGGAGATCATGAATTTGAGTAAGAGCAAGAGGGAGAAAAGGAAGGGGAAATGATATAATTACATTATAACCTTAAAAAAAACTTGATAAATACAATTACCTCATTTTTCTTTCCCCTGCCTTCCTTCAACCATTATCATGCCCTCCAAATTCCTTTCAATCTCATGGCCTCTTATTCATTAATTATTATTGCTGCATACATATGTGCAAAAAATAATCAATGTAACCTGATGAGTCTATTTAGTATTGCTTGTATGGGTTCTTTTTAGGGCTGACTACTTGGGAATGGATAAACACGTAAGAGGTTCATCTCTGGGGAAGAATAATTCTCACTGGGCAGTTTTTAATTTCCTGTAGCTCTTCATACAGGGGTAGGGTCCCATGCAATTTCCCCTATTTACATTGGCATATCAACTGTTCAGCTCTTGTTTAAGCAACCATATTATTAAGATTTCATGAGTGTAGCTTTCCTGTCCTATCTAGAAAACACAATCTTTCAGCAAACATTCTGGTTCTCTGGCTAATAATCTTTTCACTCCTATGTTCTTCTCCTTCTATGCTTTTAACCACAGAGTCATCTCTCTAGCCCTTTGAAATAATTTATTTTATTTTTCAATATAACTTTTAGATATCTGTTTAAATATGATCTCAAATATATACAAAAGTCTCAAGAACTGTATAGAAAACTCATTTCTTTGAGCCTTATGTCAAGGAATATAGATGCATTAATTGGGGCTGGGTACCCCACAATCAGTTGTTCTCTGCAATTTGATTAGTTGTGGCTTTCTGTATGGTCTCTATCAGCTGTGAAGATACTTGAGGATGGGTGAGAGCTACACTTATCTGTGAGTACAGAATACAGTTAGAAATTATCCTGATTTATAAAGAAATAGCAGTATAGTAGGTTCTCCTCTGAGATCTATAACCTCACTAGCCATGGGTAGTTTGCTAAGTGGAAAATATCAGGCATGGTTTCCCTCCTACTGAGCAGGCCTTAAGTCCAATTAGACACCACAAAGATGTGAGTGCTACTACTGCACCTTTAGGCATAGTTTGCCATCCTGATCCTTGTTGTGGTTCACAGGCATCACAGCTAAGAATCTATTCTCAGCCGGGCAATGGTGGCGCACGCCTTTAATCCCAGCACTCCAGAGGCAGAGGCAGGCGGATCTCTGTGAGTTCGAGGCCAGCCTGGTCTACAGAGCTAGTTCCAGGACAGGCTCCAAAGCCACAGAGAAACCCTGTCTCGAAAAACCAAAAAAAAAAATCTATTCTCTAACAATTATAACAATTAAAATTTATGCATACCTTAAAAGAACATATGTAGCATGCCCTCAGCAAGTATGCTTTTGTTAACTATCTTAATAATATTCCTTAGGGCATTTTTAACCTCTTTTATAACATAAAAACACAAGGAACTGGGAAAGGTTGATCATGTGGCATCTATAGGAAAAAAGTTACAGTGCAGATGGAAGCAGGGCTCAGATGTCATGAGACAGGGGCTTCATTTTAAATGCAATAAAAACCAGCATTCATTTTATCATGGCTCTTTTATTTTGTGACCCTGGAACTAACTGTCCTTTGACTTCTATAGTCTGGGTATAAGAATAACGTGCCCTCTGTATCTTATTGGTACACACTGGTATGCAGCAATCCAAGTGCCAGGTGCTTACAAAGTGCTCTGTATTTTTAGTATGCAAAATCCTAGCATGTATAAGGTACTTTCTAAATAAATAGTAATTTGAAAATTATAATCTCTACTAAACATATTACTACATCTCAACTCATAAACATCATATTTATTAATAAGATTCTTTATATAGTTTCAACAACTTCTGGTTACGGAGAAATAGTCACTATGCCTTTTAAAATATTAATTTCATTCAATGCATATCTAATTGTAAAATAAACTGCTGGAAATTTACAATTCCTATTTCTATGGTTGCAACTACATAAAAGAAGAAACAATTTAAAATACGATCTTTAGAAGAAATACCAAGTAAAGAAGTTGATGATTAATTATTGGTTGTTCGCCTTCTTCCCCCTTGGGCATAAACGAGTTCTAGGTCAACCAAACATTGCTTAGCATTATGCTGGCATTAAACAGCAAAACAAATTAAGAACAAAACAGTAAAACATACATGTAAAAAAACTGACAAAGTTGAAAAAACCCTGAGTCACTTTAACAATTCTTCTCATTATAAGAAAATGATAAAAAAAATCCTCATTTATTTATTTATTTGTATGATTTTTTATTCATTATTGAGTAGCCTCTCTATTACACTTACAGGGGAAGACACCTGACACCTACAAGCAAATGTAACAGCTGATTATAATTTGTTTGCAAAGGAGGACATAACAGATACTTCAAAAAAAATGTTTGCTAGGCCTTTTTCATAACAAATCATATTCTTTTCTTGGTCTGTCACTTTATCCAGTAATTTTTATTTTAACCATAAAAAATGTTGTACTAGTAATATATTAAGCACAGATAAGACTATTAAGTCAAAATTTCAAAAGGTAAATAAGGTTGGAGATACTCCTTGTAAATAAATATAGATTATATAAAAAACACATAAGTAAGTAGTCATTAAAATGACAGCTCCCAACTTCTCTTTGCAACAGACACCATAACAGAAAACTACAGCCAATCAAAATGCAGAGTTGTGGTACCTAGTACCAAGGACATATCTACATTACAATTACAGCACTTAAGGCTCAGGAATCATTTGGTAAGAGTAGGTAGAAGGATTATAAGAGCCAGAGGAATAAAAAGTTTGCTATAAGATTGTGTCTTCTAGGTATATCCAAAACTACACCACACGAAGTCTTACCAATATGACCGCCAAAACAAGAGCTGAACAAGAAAAACAATAGACAAAGGTCATGTGGGTGGGAGCCTGGGAAGCCTCAACCCTACAGGCAACTAAGCAAAGAGGACAGCAGGAAAAGCAACCTTCAGGGGAAGAGCACAGCAACGGATTATCTAATACCAAATGGCCAGCCCTGAAAATATACATACAAGTAACATACACGTGGAACAAGTTGTACTTAAATATCTGAGAATGGGTGTTTGAAAACTGGAAAACTTAAAGGAAATAGACAATTTTCTGGATAAATATCACTTACCAAAATTAAATAAAGAATGCATAAGCAAATTAAATAGACCTACAACCGCGAAGGAAATAGAAAGTCATCAAAAGTCTCCCAATCGAAAAAAGCCCAGAACCAGATAGTTTCAGCACAGAATTCTACAAAAGTTTCAAAGAAGACCTAATATCAGTACTCCTCAAACTGTTCCACACAATAGAAACAGAATGAACACTGCCAAATGTTTTACAAGGCTACAATTACCCTAATACCCAAACCACACAAAGACGTTACTAAGAATGGAATTACAGACCAATCTCACTCATGAACACTGATGTAAAATTACTCAATCAAATACTGGCAAACCAAATCCAAGAACAACACATCAAAAAAATCATCCACAGCAATAGAGAAGCAAGTAAGACAATAGGTGATTTTTAAAAATTCTACATAAAAGCAAGTATATCTGCAAAAAAAAAAAAATTACTGGAGGGATTATTCCAAAACCAGACCCTAAATAAGCTAGATGGGCAAAGTAAGCTTAATCAACTACAACCAGCATGTAGCAGGCAATAGTAAGTCCTGCTAAAGTATATATCTTGAACTGACACTAACAGTGTTCAGATGCATAATGCCTCATCCCCTTGGTTTTCATGTGTAGTCTTAAAATAAAGGAAGAAATGTTTCAAGACCCGAGAACTCAGTAAGATTAAGATGTAATATTATTTAAATGCTACCAATTTACTCCTGACTATACTTCCATTTTATCAGCTGTTTACTCTTTATAATTTTAAAATATTACATTTTAAAGAACAAGACTATTTTTATTTTCATCGCATTTATCTGGTTTTTTAAACCTCTTTCAGTGATATACTACAATAGTGCTTTTGGTTTTCAGTATAAAGGTTTTCCACTCTTGTTTTGAGGAGTGCAAGGCTCTCAATATAATCAAGTCTGATCTAAAACTCATGATCTTCCTCCCTGAGCCTCACTGATGAGATTATGGGCATGGACCACCACTCTTAGCTAATGTCCCATTTCTTTCTTTTATTAATCTATTCCAAAGCAATTTGTCTGCATTAGAAAAATCTACTACAATTAAGCACTACTACTACTGGGTCCTCTAAATGCAAATATTCTCAACTTACAAAGGGATAAATCTTGATATGCCCATCATTAAAATTAGTTTGAGTAAAAAATGTAGGCAATATATCTAACCTGCTAAAGACCAGAGCACAGCCTAGCCTAGACTATCCTCAAACACCCCAAAAATATTTACATTAGCCTACAACTGGGAAAAACCTCACCTAACACAAAGGCTATTTTATAATGAAGTATTATGTACCTTATGTAATTTACTTAATATTATATAGAAAGTGAAAAAATAGTAATTGTATATGCTTTTGTACTACCTGTAAAATTTAAAACAAAAAAGACTTACATTAAAGACCATCTGCACTACATACTAAAAAGGGAGAAATGGTCTACTTTGATAATCAGAATCAAATACCCAATTATTTTAATTCTAACTTCTATACAATAGAATACAACTATATACCACAAATAGGAAAAAAAAAGATGTCCTATAGTCTCTTACAAAAAATATACAAAACATACTCAGACACATTTATCCTATTCTAATATATAACACAACCGCCGGGCGGTGGTGGCGCACGCCTTTAATCCCAGCACTCGGGAGGCAGAGGCAGGCAGATCTCTGTGAGTTCGAGGCCAGCCTGGTCTACAAGAGCTAGTTCCAGGACAGGAACCAAAAGCTACAGAGAAACCCTGTCTCGAAAAATCAAAAAAAAAAAAAAAAATATATATATATATATATATATATATATATATATATATATATATAACACAACCAATGTTTCTTTGCTCTTAAAGAACTATTTTCCAATTTCACTTAATAAAAGAATGTTTTTACTACTATTTACCATTAAATACAAACAAAAATTCCTATTCTAAACTAAGATGATTGTAAAATCTTGTTTGAAAAATGAATAAAAAGTAAGTAAATATTCCATTCTATTGTAAAGTATGTTAAGTGACAATGACTACACACTGGAAAATAAAGTTTGTTGTATGAATTCAATGATGCTATCAATCAGCACTCCAAGACACACGGAAAACACAAAATTATATTTTGAATACAACTCCTATATGCTTGAAAAGTAACGATTATGTAATTTTCACTAAAAAAAAGAATGGAGGAAAAACAGTAGGGCACACACAAAAAAATTATATAAATTTAATTTTATAACTTAAATTTTAATTAAAACACTATAGGTTCAAGAAATAAGATCAATAAAAAATATAGAAAACAAAGGGGGATGGTATTTTCATTAGTGGTGATTGTAGGGGTTCTTATAGCAAATATTCTGGTCTGAAAACAAATCATAACTCAAGGTCACTATAAAACAATGCTAGACACATCATGCACATGAAAGTGAGACAAAAAGAGACCAAACTCTAATTTATCTTCTACTCTGAGCCTTAAATCCCCAAAAGGGCAGAATCCATCTGTAACCAGAAGAATCTGTGCAGTCTGCGACCTAGCTATGATATCGCCAAACTAGCTATTTGTTAGAAAAGCTAAAACAAGAAAAGTATTCAGTCTTGGTCCTGCCTAAAATCAAAATGCCAAAATAATCAGTTTTTATAAGGTATTTCTTAAGTTTCAGATTAAAAATTTATTTTATCTAAATAAAAAAAAGTTTGGTTAGGTGAGAAATTAAAAATATTTAACTGGTTAAAATACAGCATCATTATATTTAAATTTGTAAATCTCTAATAATAGGTTATATACTGTCATATGTTTCAATTCTACGTTTTATGGTTAAAGATATTTAAAGATGAATGTTGAAAAGTTACAGATGCTTAAAGGTGAAAAATTAAGTAATGGACTCTAACCTCTGTTTAAAACATCATTTTATATCTGTTTCCTTAAAACACAACAAAATCTTATTTAAAACCCATAAACTATTAATCATAATTAAAAAGGCGTGAGTTTAAGTTTCTTATCAGAATAATTAGTCTACAAAACAACCGTTTTTAAAAACACCAATGAAGTGTCAATGATTGCTAGTGACTCACTTCATTTCTTTTACTATCTTCATTTCTACAAAGTGTCACAATAATATGCTCAAAACTCTACAGGAAAGTACAAGAACTGAGGATAACCATAGGCAACTTTATGGTACTTACAAAGAGGCAAAATGTTGTTCACATTATTAGAAAACAGACATATAAGCTGCCCTTATATGAGGATTTCTGGTCTACAGAGTGAGTTCTAGGTCAGCAGGTCAGCCAGAGCTACACAGAGAGATCCTGTCTCAAAAAAAAAAAAACCCAAATGAATGAATGAATGAATGATAGGCTTTCTGTCAGGAACTACACAAATTATTTCTGTAACTATTTATAACCTATTACAGAGATAAAGAAGGACATTTTATGGCAAAAGACCCAATTCCTCATAAAAGACAAAAAACATTACATAGTCGTATGCATCCAATAACTGTGCTTCAAAACATGTGAAGCAAGAAGTGAAAGAGAATCATATCCATTTGTTATATTCAATTACTACATCAATCAGAATGGGAGGATGTATGCTTGAAGTGTTAAAGAACACAAGTAATTTGACCTAATTAACACTTTTAAAAATCTGTACTCAAAGACATTCTTCTTAGAACACATTATTAAAATATTCACCAACACTGTCCGTTTTCTATGCCTTCTCATAAATGTCAAAAAGTTTAAATGAATCATGTCATACAATGCATATTCTTGGAACAAAACAATTAAATTAGAGCCCTACAAAAATATATCTGGAAATTTAAATAAGTATTTGGAAATTAAATAGATCTCAGAAAAAACTCACAATGAAATTTTATATCTTATAATTCAATGTAAATAACTATGTGGCACAAGGAAAAATATAAAAACGAAGAGGAAAGAATAAATGTGTGTTCACATATAAGCACGTTCTGTCCTTCTCAATGCCTATTCTTAAATCTATATTAAAACCTTTTCATAGGCTGGAGAAGTAGCCGAGTGGTAGAGCAGCTGCCTAACAAGAGCAAGAGGCGAGGTTTAATCCCTAGCACTATAATTAATAATCTTTTCTCCAAATTTCCTTTAATGGAAAAAAATAGAATTTGAATTCTTCACAAACATTTCCAGAAAGAAAATAAGAGCTGTATTAACACAATAATAAAATAAAGAATAGGAGCTAGAGAGATGGTTCAATGATAAGTACTTGCACTGAAATCATGAGGACTGGTATTCAAAAGCTAGCATCCGTGCAGCAAGTCCAGCAGCCATCACAAAGTAAAAAGTAGAACTGCTGAAGCTTGCTGCCTTCTCAAGCTAGCTACAGGTTCAGGGAAGAGATTCTACCTCAAATGAATAACTATAAACTGACAGAGGAGGCCAACTGATGATCTCTACTGGCCTCTGAATAGGCATACAGATGTGCACAACCACACACACATGCATGCGCACACACACATACATAAAACTCCTTTTAAAAAATATTTTAAAAATCTCTACAAACCAAGGTCTTTTGTAAACACAAAAGAAAGAGTTAACAAAACTTTAAAAAATAAACCCAGTAATAAACAAAGATAATCAAACAGGGATTACCTCAAAAGCTCATGATAGTTGTTTCAATATGCTAAAATTAATGCACCTGACAATCACATTGAGAAATTTTTTAAAAGACAAGCAAAAATATCATCACAATAAACTAAAACACAGTTAACAAAACTCTACCACCCATTCACAATAAGGAAAGAAGGATCAACAGGATGTGGTACAATGGTTAAAGGTGTTCCACCTCCAATCAGGAATAAGGGAAGGATGTTAGTTCTCACCGTCTCTATTCAACACTGTGCTGAGATAATTAGTCAACAAAAATAAAGAAAGCAAAAGAAACAGATATATAAAATAAAAGGGAAGATGATCTACACAGACTATCTGAAGGAATCTAAAGCATCTATAATCACCAAGTTTACAGAAGACAAAATCTTACAGAGGTACCAAGTATACTTCACTGTTATTAGCAACGAACTGTTAGAAACTAACAAGTACTAGCATAAAAAAAATGATGAGAGATTAATGAAAATAAATGTGTAAGACTTTTACATTAAGAAAGACTTTGAAAGGAAACGTAAATGGAAAAGGATACCACTTGGAAGACTCAACATCGTTATGAAGTCAATTCTCCCTAAATTGATCCACAGGGTAAAAAGCACTTACAATCAAAACTCCATTAGCCATTTTGTAGCAACTGACAAGCTAATACTAAACCAGAGAGAGAATTGGAAAGGACCAGAGTAGACAGAATGATTTTGAAATCAAATAGCAAAGTTGGGAAGTAATATTACTTTTTTGTTGTTTGCTTTTGAGACAGGTTCTCACTATATAGCTACATTTATCCTGAAACTCACTCTGTAGACCAGACTAGCTTTGAACGCACACCTGCCTCTTACTTCTCAGTACTGAGATTAAAGGCAAGTGCCATTACACACATTTAATATTCCTTGTTTTAGTAGTTATTATAAAGAAACAATAATCAAAATAGTACAGCATTATTGTAAGAATAACAGAGCAAAACAACAGAATAGAGAAAAAAATAGGATAACAGAATAGAGCAAAATCCAGAGCAGGCCCACACATAATCGTGAGCTAAGTTTTATCAAACACACCAAAATAATTCAAAAGGAAAAAAGTCTTTCTTTCAAAAGTTGCTAGAAAAATCTGATACCCCAACCTTTACCTCACACTATACACAAAAAGAACCAAAAAGTTATTGCAAACCTAAATATGACACACCAAAAATATTCTAAGGTATGAGGGGAAAATAAACCATTTTTAAAACTTTTGTCAATCCCCATGATAAACTTCTAATTTCTACTCAAAACTAAAGCAGAATTAAAGAGAAAATTTCTGAGGCTCTCAAGTCAGCATATGTATCTTTAAAGCATTTCCCATTTAATAAATATTTTAGTAATTCCTAAGCAAGTCTTAATTCAAATATAGCCCATTGAGCCACAGAAATCTTCCATTACTAAGACACACTACCCTGCAAGGAAGCAGCAGAGCACTGAATGTAACTTGAAGAAGACTTCATGGTAATGGCTAAAGTCACACAGCCATCACCAAGTAAATGGACACAAGAATGACTACATTCCTACAGGAGGTTCATATCACTTTGTTCTGAGCAGTCAGTAAACAAAATACATGAGAGAATCTACATTCAAAGATTTACAACTACCCAGAGTTTATACTCAAATGAGAATTGGACTTTATTATTATAACACCACTGCATGTAAGAAACTTTTAGACTGAAGGATATTTTGCTTCAGTTGGAATAATAAGCATTTCCTTTCTAGTTTCTTAGGTCACTAGCTATCACTGAATGAGCTGTTCTGCAGTTAGGATATAAGGCTGTATATATTAATATATAACCATAAGAAACTGATATGCCTGTAACATAAAAACCAATTCTTTCTGACATCTAAGTATTCAAAAAAATAAACCTTTTGTTAAACATCAAAGTATTCTCATTAAGATGGGGGTCTCATTATGTAGACAATACTGTCAAGGATCTTCTGATTCTCTTGCCTCAGTTTCTTTAGTGGTAGAATTAAGGTGTGCTACTAGGCCTAGCAGCAAAAGTGCCCTCGAAATGACAAAGAAAAAAACAGTAATAAAAGCAAAGAAAAAAAAAAGCCCCACTTTAAACAAACCTTCCCCCAAAACTTAACTAATGTGACTACCCTGATCCACATTAGTTCAATCCCTGATTAAATGTTTCAAAATTACTTACTATTAAATAATCTAGTATTAACATAATTTATGTTTCTCCTACCTTAAATAAAAAGTGAAATTCAAGCGAGGTTTTACTCATGAGAACATCTAAGGACCACATCTTACTATCTTATTCTAAGCACTAGCCTAGACCAATGCAATCAAAATAGCTTAATCAATAACTCCGTAAACATGGGCTCATGAAGGCAACAACTTCAAAGCCACACAAAACACTCAATCCTCTAAACAACCCCTAAAATGTGTTCTATTTTTCTCTCTGATCTTCACTTCTTCTGAGGCATGGCTAGACTTCCTTTTTTTTTTACTTGAAAAATGTTCTTAGGTTATTTATTTCATGTACTCTAACCTTATTTTCTCCTATTTATTACCACAGAACTGAAGACTAGTATTTTCAAATGAAAATTAATATATTAATTAACATTTTACATGAAGTACATTAGATAAAAAGTTTAAGGTAATCTTAGGAAGGCCAGATAAAATTTAAGAAAACTTGACAATATATGTTTAATATTACACATTCCAATTAGACCTTACAAATTTCCATAATAGATTTAAGATAATCCCGCAAGGTAAACTCTAAAATTACTGCCATCCAAGGTTACAAAAATAGCTTGATTTTTAGTAAACATTTCACTATGGTTATATTTCATAATATGGTACAAGGAAAAGTATCTTATTAGACATCAAAAGCTCTTACATTTGATCCTTGCAGAAAATTCTTTGTTCCTTTTCCACAAGATGCAATTCCTTAAGGAAGAAAAAAAGGAAAAAGAAAGAAACTGGGTTATTATTCTTGACTCTTAGAAAATCAAACATGTTTTATTATTATAAAATATTTGATACCAGTCTTGGTAGTTAACTCCCTAAATACTTACTGATGATGCAAAGCTCAACTGCCAAAGGGCATTTTGTTTTACTTAAATAAAATGCCAGCCAGTAAAGTGTGTCTAATGTCACACCCATTTTTTTCAGGAAAAATTGCTTAAATGCTCATTAATAATTGTCGTATGTGATTCAAAACTTAACTCCTAGGCCCTATCTTCCTATTCTCTATATCATATGGCACCCCAATAGTAACTGCACTGTGTATAAAGCCTACTGAACTCATTAACTGCAATAAAAAATAATAAACTAGTTTAAAAGAATTCAAATGCTTTATTTCGTTTTTAAAAAGAAAATGCATGAGAGGCAATGATTTGCATCATACTAACATGTATCTGTGCTCCAATATATGATGTATACCTATACTTTCACTGGCTAGCTTCTGAAGTAATTTTAAAAAATAAGATAATGAATACATACGGACAAAAATAAATAGAAAATACCACTTTCAACAATTTAGCTCAATTAAAAAACCACACAATGTATCACATACATAACGAACACTGTGGTCTTGACCTTGCCTAGAGACAGTAACAAGTCATTTGGGTAAAAGGAAAAAAACAGTTAAATCATATAGTGGCGTTAACACAATGATACAGAAAGTGATGCTTAGGTAATTCAAATGATTCCCAAGTCTATCTACTTTAAATAATGAAATGCATCATGTTTCTGCAGAAATCAAAATTTAAGAATCTAACCCAGGCATTTTATTTGTTGTGAGGTCATAATTTTTGTTTCTATTCTAAAAGGGGCACATCCTTTAAATGAATCACACAAACTGGAAAATAATCTTTTTATATTAGCAAATTAAATATTAAACACTCAGGGATTAAAAGACACACAAAGAAATCTCTTTTCCTAGGCAAAGGTAGAAAGAAGCTTGCTTTAAAATGATACTTTGGGCTTTTAACCAAATTTTATTAAAATACAGAAAATAAATAAATTAGTATCTGTTTTGTGTGTCATAGGGGAAATAAAGGTTTACCAATGTCTTTCAAGGTAGGTAACTGATTAAATGGAAAATATACTTCACATGTCCATAAACCTTTGCTCCTCAAATTTATAAACTGTTCTTCATCATGTTTTGATTATCTTCTCAAATAATTTCAGAAGATAACATTGAGAACCAAGTTTTCCTATTTTTTTTATAATGATCTATAATATCTAACCGACCCCCAAACTCACTGCCTCATCTAGCTGAGAATAAGATAGCCTGCACTTTCTGTAATTAATAGCCCTATTTCCCTCTAGTATCCATTTACCTAATAAATGTTCAGATCAATGATACCATCAGCCAGGCCATCCCCAGGAAAGAAAACCATCACAATTATCATCACTTCAAATGAGTAAAAATATAATAGTTTTGCAAGCATAAACTTATTATATTGTTATACTGATATGCTTTTTGTTTTTTGGTTTGGTTTGGTTTTGGTTTTTCAAGACAAGGATTCTCTGTGTAAGTCTTCTGGCTGTCCTGGAACTCTCTGTTGTAGACCAGGCTGGCCTCACAGAGATCCACCTGCCTCTGCCTTCTGAATGCTGGGATTAAAGGCATGCAACAACAACACCTGACTATTGATAGGCATTTTAAAAGATCTATGTACACAACTCATTTTTCTGTCTTCAGCAGCTAGTCAATATCTGGCACATAATTCAAAACATTCAGAATTTATTTACTGAGATTATAATATATTCCACACATTTTCTAAATTCTAAGGATATATTCTCACCTTTCTCACCTTAAATCCTAGTGAGAAAGAACTTAACACAGATAAGAAATAAATGTGGCAGGTTAACAGAAAACCACTGATAAGAAAATGATTAACAGGGAGGGAACTGAAATTACAGAGAAGATGTTCAGGGAAGGCCTAATACAACACTATAAAAGTCCAAAAATTCATCACTGTCCTATTTTTTATCCTCAAGAGGAAATGAAATTATAAAGAAGCAACCTCCAGCTGGGAAGTGGTGGCACACGGCTTTAATCCCAGCACTTGGGAGTCAGAGGCAGGCAGATCTCTGTGAGCTCAAGGCCAACCTGGTCTACAAGAGCTAGTTTCAGAACAGGCTTCAAAGCTACAGAGAAACCCTGTCTCGAAAAACAAAAACAAAAACAAAAAAAAACCCAACTTCTAAAGTCATACTGATATGGGAGTCCCCTCTGTGTGCTGTGATTACCAATAATGAATAAAGAAACTACCTTGGCCTGGATAAGGTAGAACTTAAGGGGGGGGGGGGGGGGACGGGACTGAATGCTGGGAGAAGGAAGGCCAAAAGAGTGAGACGCCACTGAGCCGCCAGAGACAGACATGCTGAATCTTTGCTGGTAAGCCACTGCCATGTGGCAATATACAGATTAATAGAAATGGGTTAAATTAATATAAGAATTAGCCAATAAGAAGCTAGAGCTAATGGGCCAAGCAGTGATTTAATGAATACAGTTTCTGTGTGATTATTTTGGGGCTAAGCAGCCAGGAACGACCAGGCGGCCCCCAGCAACTGTCATACAACTAGTAAAGTGGTGAAGCCAGGTGAACATACAGGGACAATTCCAACTGCCATGTAAAACCACTGATGTGGGATGTCATGTATATGTGTTGCTTTTATTGGTTGATAAATAAAGCTGTTTAAGCCAATGGCTTAGCAGAGTAAAGCCTGGCAGGAAATCCAAGCAGAGATACATAGAGAGAGTAGGCGAAGTCATGGAGAAGACAGACAGACAGCCGCTGAGGAAACAAGACATGTAGAAAATGATGTAAGGACACAGCCATGTGGCAATACACAGACTAATAGAAATGGGTTAATTTAAAATGTAAGAGCTGGTTAGAAATACGCCTGAACCATTGGCCAAACAGTGTTGTAATTGATAGTTTCTGTGTGATTACTCAAGTCTGGGCAGCAAGGAAATGAAAATGCAGTCTCCATCTGCTAACCACATCATAGTTAGTGCCTTAGCTGAATAAGCAAGTGAGAACTTTTAAGTTATACAAGACAACATAGGCTAATAACATGAAAAGGAATGACACCATGATATAATAATTTTATGGTTGGGGGTCACAACATGAGGAACTGAATTAAAGGGCCACAGCATTAGGAAGGTTGAGAACCACTGAGCTAGAGTGATAATGATCTTTTTATGATAATGAGATGGCTGGTCACTGGGGGAAAGGGAGGAGTCCTAAGATAGCTTAAAGGTCCCCCAAATAAGTCCAAATCATGATTAAAATAATCTTAAAATATACTACAACTTGATTTTCTCCCATCTTATCAATGACTGAATAGAAAAAGTCTAAAGGATGAGTTGGTCACCATCAGCTAAAAACGCAATAAATCATACCTAAGTGTAGTAGTATTTCATCTGTATTTTAATAAAGCTTGCCCGAAGATCAGAAAAGTAAAACCACCACATTGGCCAGCCTTATAGACAAGGCAACCACGACACGCACTTTTAATCCCAGTAGCCACAGTAGCTTGCCATAGAAACCAGGCAGTAGTGGTACATGCCCTTAATCCCAGAACTAGAGATGACAAAGCGGGAGGAGACAACTCTCAGGCTCAGTCTCATTCTGAGATTCCTGGAGGCAGGATCACCATTTCAGACTGAGGTAGAAGCAAGGGCCAGTGACTGGCTGCTTTGCTTTTCTGATCTTCAGGTTGAACCCCAATATCTGTGTCTGAGTTTTTATTAATAGTGCTTCCCTCAAAAACCCCAAAGGGCAGCATGATGGAAATAGTTACACTAGGGGTCTGGAGGATAGCAGGACCAGAGAGTTCCCTATACCTATCCACATACCGTGCCCTCTGCATCTTCTCTCCCTGGCAGTTTATCTGTATTCTCTGCAGTATTCTTCATAATACCCATCACAGACTAGCTCTCAATTCAAATATTCAAAACCACAAGTATTTTGAGCACTGACATGACTCCAGAAGCAAAAATCCCATACCTAGTCTTCACATAAGAGGCTAAAGTAATAACACTGGTATACTCAAAATATTGCACATAAAATTACCTTCCAGCTATGTAAGGTATGTATCAAACACCACTGACTTCTATGTTCAAACCGCATTTCCTTCCCTAAGATATTTACTTACATTCATACACGTATTATGAAAGTTTCAAAAGTCTAAAATCAGAAAAACTTGAGCCAAAGCTTTTCATATAAAAAATATTCACATGTACAACAGGTCAACAACAACAACAAAAGTACCCGAGTTCTGTGGGCTGCTCCAGCAATAAATCAGACCTGTGATGACGCTTTGATAACCCATGCTTTTAGGGAGTTGTTCAGAAATAAAAAACATAATCTGGAACTTGGAGCAAGCATCTAAACTGGGGCTTAAATAGGACTGAGCCTGCAGTGTATGAGATAGATTATCAGAAAAGAATTTAATTAGGTCATCCATGTGGTTTCCACTGGAGAAGGAGATTTCAGGAGATGTACTGTTACCAGGAATAAAAGGACATTTTATATTACTTTATATTAGTATCAGCTTTTTTCTTTTTCTTTTTCTTTTCTTTTTCTTTTTTTTTTTTTTTTTTTGGTTTTTCAAGACAGGATTTCTCTGTAGCTTGCATTACAGAATCAAACAAGACGTAGATAAATCAATTATACTTCAAGATTCAAAATTCTTAACAACAGTACATTAGTAATTAGAAAACTCAGTAAAGACATCTAACCCATGAATAATATTATCATCCAACTTAAGATTAATTGAACACTACAATCAACCATGTTTTAAAAAAGGAAGTATTCAAGTACATATGTTTCCTGATACATTCAACACAAACATACATACAACTGTAAATTTGGAAGGACTGAACTCCTACAGAAAATGTTTTCTGAACACAAAAAAAATTAAAATAAAATTAATAATAAAAAGTCACTTGGAATTTTCCAAATATTTATAAGTATATAAGTCAAAGAATCCTAAAGAAAAAAATTAAGAGATAACTAAACTATCAGATTACAAAGTAATTTATAACTCCTGAGTGCTAATGTTAGAAAAGAAAAAAAGGTTTGCCATTAGTATTCAGAGTTCTCACCATATGCTAAGAAAAACAAGGTATTAAACTTAAATCAGAAGTAAAGGAATGGTATGTTGAAACCACTGACTGCACGAAGACAAATACACATCAGAGTAAAAAGGTGACTGGTTCTTTGAAAACTCCTATCGAGACTAATTAGTAAGAAAAAAAGAGACAAACTACTATTAGAATTTTTTTGAAAAAGCATATTGCTACAAATTCTTCAAACATGCAAAGTATATTAGGAACAATTATTGGTATCAATAAATTTGATAATTTAAAAGAAGTAGAGAAAATTTCTTGAAACATATAGATTATCACAGCAGACACCAAACAAACTGTATTAATAACCTCAGGTCTAATAAAAATTGAAATCATAATCAAAAGGTGTTCACCTCAGAGAAAATTCCAGGTTCAAACAGGCCCAGTAAATTCACTCATGAAATCTTTAAACATCTAACCATTTTAATGCTAGTCTTATAAAATCTTTCTTAGGAAAGAAATAGGAAATAGATCCTTAATATGGTGAAGATCAGCATAAATATCCTCATAGAAAAATGAAGCAGAGAGACAGAAGGAAAAGAAGCTATATAGTAATAATTATTGATGTGTGTGTATATGTGTGTGTATATATATGTAAAGGTTCTTTTTAAAAAATTTTTTTCCTATTTTTTAATTGATTTTGTTGAGCTCTCTATTTTTCTTTGCTCCCCTCCCCTTCAACCCTCTCCCATGGTCCCCATGCTCCCAATTTACTCAGGAGATCTTGTCTTTTTTTACTTCCCTCGTAGATTAGATCCATGTATCTTAGGGTCCTCATTGTTATCTAGGTTCTCTGGGACTGTGATTTGTAGGCTGGTTTTCTTTCCTTTATGTTTAAAAACCACTTATGCTCCAAAGCTACAGAGAGACACCTTGTCTCCAAACACTAAAAAAAAAAAATTAATTAATTAAATAAAATAGAATAATATAAAATAAAATAAAAAATAAAAACCTTTTATTCTAAAATAAATAAATAAAAAACACTTATGAATGAGTACATATGGTAATTGTCTTTCTCGATCTTGGTTATCTCACACAAATGATGCTTTCTAGCTCCATCCATTTGCCTACAAATTTCAAGATGTTATTTTTTATGGCTGTGTAGTACTCCATTGTGTACTGCATTTTCCTTATCCATTCTTTGGTTGAGGGGCAATTAGGTTGTTTCCAAGTTCTGGCTATGACAAACAATGCTGTTATGAACATAGTTGAGCACATGTTCTTGTGGTATGATTGAACATCCTTTGAGTATATACCCAAAAGTGGTATTGCTGGGTCTTCAGGAAGGTTGTTTCCTAATTTTCTGAGAAATTGCCACATGAATATTCAAAGCGGCTGGACCAGTTTGCACTTCCACCAGCATAAGTTTTCATCAGTGTTTTTGATCTTGGCCATTCTTACAGATGTAAAATAGAATCTCAGAATTGTTTTGATTTGCCTTTCTCTGATGACTACGGATGTTGAGCATTTCCTTAAGTTCCTTTCAGCCATTTTAGATCCCTCTGTTGAGAGGTCTCTGTTTAGGTCTGTACTCCATTTTTTTTATTGGATTATTTGTTCTTTTGATGACCAATCTATTGAGTTCTTTGTGTATTTTGGAGATAAGTTTGCTGTCCGATGTGGGGTTGGTGAAGATCTTTTCCCATTCTGTAGGCTGCCACTTTGTCTTATTGACTGTGTCCTTTGCTTTACAGAAGCTTTTCAGTTTCAGGAGGTCCCATTTATTAATTGTTTCTCTCAGTGTCTGTGCTACTGTGGTTATATTTAGGAAGCGATCTCCTGTGCCAATGCGTTCAAGTGTACGTCCCACTTTCTCTTTTATGAGGTTCAGTGTGGTTGGTTTTATGTTAAGGTCTTTGGTCCATCTGGACTTGAGTTTTGTACATGGTGATAGATATGGGTCTATTTTCATTCTTCTACATGTTGATATCCAGTTTTGCCAGAACCATTTATTAAATATGTTTTCTTTTTTCCATGTTATATTTTTTGGTTCTTTGCCAAAATCAGGTGTTCATAGGTGTGTGTATTGATATCTGGGTCTTTGATTCAGTTCCACTGTTCCTCCTACCTGTTTTTATGACAATACCTGGCTGTTTTCAGTACTGTAGCTCTGTAATAGAGTTTGAAGACAGGGATTGTGATGCCTCCAGAAGTCCCTTCACTGTACAGGGTTTTTTGTTTTTCCATATGAAGTTGAGTACTATTCTTTCAAGGATGATGAAGAATTTTGCTGGGCATTGCATTGAATCTGTAGACTGCTTTTGGTGAGATTGCCATTTTTACTATGTTAATTCTACCTATAAAAGAACATGGGAGATCTTTCCATTTTCTGGTGTCTTCTTCAATTTCTTTCTTCAAATATTTAAAGTTCTTGTCATACAGGTCTTCTACTTGTTTGGTTAGAGTTACTCTTAGATATTGTATGCTATTTGTGGTTATTGTGAAGTAAGCCTGAGCCAGGACCTCTGCAGGTACTGGCGCAAGTCTGGGACCTCCAAGGGAGTAGGCCAGAACCATAGACCTATGCAGGTCAAAGTGCAAAGGTTCTTTTAAAATAACTGGCAGGTCAAATCCATCAATATATAAAATGGAACATAACACAAGTGAGGTTTGTCTCAAGGACACAAGGTTAGTTCAGTAGTCAAAAAAAAATTTTAATTCACTACATTAACATCTAGGGAGGGAAATCCATTCAGCTAATTTCAATGAATGTATTAAAAGCTATCTATTCACAATAAAACATCCACACTCAAAAAGAAAAGAGTGGAAATTAGCAAATTAGGGATGAAGGGGTAACTTCTTCAATCCAGAAAAGGCACTTACAGAACACCTATAACTACACCATCATTGATGGTAGAAACAGACACCTCTGTCTTTAAGATTAGCAACAAAACAGGGATGCCCAGTCTCATCATTTCTAGTCACCATTTGGGAGGGGGGTCCTAACCACTGCAATAGTGCACACCTAACATGACAACATACACAGAAAATGCTAAAAGATTATAACAACGTGACTAAAATTAAAGTGAGTCTTGCAAGAGCAAGACACAAACTCAAAACTAATTGCTTATATACCAATAATGCCAAATACAAAATTCAAAATTTGTTTAAGAATTATTTTTATAACATGTATGTTTCTGTCTATAGGTATGTATGTGCATGTAAGAAAAGGTGTCAGAGGAGGTCAGAGGCTACTGGAGCTGGAATTACAGGTGCTTGTGAGCCACTGAGTATGGGGGCTAAGAACTCAACTTGGATAGTCTGTTCTTTACCTCTGAGCCATCTTTCCAGGCCCAAAATTTTAAATTTTAAAACGTCATTTTATTTTGGCCTCAAAAACATAACACATGTAAAGGCAAATTAATAACACATGTGCAAGATTAACATGGTGAACACTGAGAAATGCTAAAAGAAACTAAGAAAATCCAAAATAAATGTAGATGCTATGCTCATTTATCTGAATACTCAATACCGTGATGACAGAGAGTCTGCTCAAATTACCTACAGATTCAGTCTATTTGCAATCAAAATTCCAGCAAATATTTTTATAAAAACTGACACGGGCAGGGAGATGGTGATACACTCGGGAGGCAGAGGCAAGTGGATCTCCATGAGTCCAATGCCAGCCTGATCTACAGCATTAGTTCCAGAACAGCCAGGGCTACACAAAGAAGCCCAGTGTGTATGTATGTGTTGGGAGGGAAGAACCATTCACTGACGTGGTCCAAGCATTTCTGTGAGTTCAAGGTCAGCAAAGGTGACAAAGAGAGACCTGGGCTCAGAAACAAAAAATGAAAACAACAACTGACAAGGCAATTCAAAACTGACAAAACAGAAGCTATGGTTTGAATATAGAATGCTCCTCACAGGCACATGTTTTTTAACTGTTGGACCCCCAGTTGGTGGTGCTGTTTTAGAAGATTCTGGAACATTTGAAAAGCAAGGTCTAACTGGGAGGAAGTGGATATCTAGGGGTTGGGTTTTAAGGCTATAGCCCCAGTTCCCGCCCCATCTCCTTCCTTATCTCCCCAGAAGTGAGCAAGCAGCCCCATGCTCTTAGTACCACAGCTATTAGTCACTCTGGCCACTACATCTCCCACAACACTGGACCACAAGCCATGAGCCAAAACAAATCTTTCCTCCTTCTGTCGCTTTGGCCAGTTACTGGTTCAGAGTTAAAAATAACACAGCCACTAAAACAATTTTATGAATAATCAAAAATAAGAGGGCTAATTCTATCTGATTTTAAGACAATGTAATACTGTGCTCTTGTAATTAAACACCCCCCACACACACACACACAAATCAGTTGAAACACACACACCTAATCTTCAACTGAGGTACCAGGGAAAGAAAAGTCTTAGCACAAGTGATATTTGGACAAACAGACAATAACATTAATTCCCATTTACAAACACTGACTCAAAATAAATTATAATAAACACAGGGCAAAAATTCTAACTGGGGGCCAGTGAGATGGCGCATCAGGTAAAGGCTCTTTGCCATCAAGCCTGAAAACCCAAGTCCAGTAATGGGAATCAACAAGGTGGAAGGAGAGAACCAACTCTTGCAGGTTGCACAGTGAGTGTGTGTGTGTGTGTGTGTGTGTGTGTGTGTGTGTGTGTGTGTAAGGAGAAATGAAAATTAAAAGGGTATATATTTCACAAACCTTAATTTTTTCCTAATTCTGCTAAAAGACATAGGTTTGTACACTAAAACCAGGTACCTTAAATGGACACTTGGCAAAGATGAAGTTAACCAAAATTGAGAGCTGCTCTTTGAAAGAAATTACTAAAGATAAAACAAAAATGATCCATAATACAATGGAGATAATTCAAAAGGGCTTTTTATCAGAAACCGTTCTAGTTTCTTGTTTGAATTTCTTGCTTATTATGAAACAGGGTCTCACTATGTATCCCAAACTGGCCTTCATTTGGCAATCCATCTACCTCAGTATCCAGAGCATAGGATTACAGGTATGTGTCAAGCACAAACTATCATGAAAATACAAAGATTTCTTACATAAAAATACAAAGAAATCAATTTAAAATAGGCACAAGATTCATTTCACCAAAAACGTGGATAGTCAGTAAATAAATAATAAATATTAAATATTATTAGTCATTAAGAATATGCAAGGAGCAGTATAGCTTGATTTTTAAGAATTTAACATCAGAAGTTACCTTTTCAGAAAATGCCACAGACTAGATTGCTATAAGAATAAAAAATAACACAGGAAACCCTTGGCTGAATATAGTAGGCCCTATAACTCACATATTTGTAAAAGCAAGGCATTTTCAATTTATACTATGGACACAAGCCTTTAAGTTAACAACCTTGTTTTTTCCTGAAAAAAAAAAAGCATTATGATTCTAACAATAATCTAATCTATAATAATAATCTCACAATAATCCAGAGCTAGCATGCACATACTGTGAGAATAAGGCATGAATATTCAATTTTGATTTGTTTATTTCTCCTCCAAAACATTCTAGAGCCTCTCACTGGCTCATCAGTAGGTGAATGCCAAAGTCGCTTCCTAACTAAAACGTTTATAGCAATTGACAGTATAAGTCAATGGATTCCCTACCTAAAATAAGAGATTTCAGAGTGCAATAGTGATAGTATAACTTACTCTAAAATATTCCATTTAGTTTTTTTAATGGAAAGGAAAACCATACACCATAACTTGGCATAGAATGTTGTTACTGAAGAATAGCTGTGAGTGAAGGCGGTATATTCAAAACCCTGCTCTTGATCTCTGGAGCTGTCACACACTGGACTAACACAAGGCTTTGTAGGAAAGAGACTAGTAAAGGTGCCTGAGGGCCATTCTAAAAGAGCATCAAAAACACAAAAGCCATTCTAAATCTGAAAATACTGGAATAGTGTCCGGGCAGAAAAGAACACAAAAGGAAGAAATTCTAAAACCTTGGAGTTATGAAGAAACAGGAGTCATGTAAGAGTCTAGGTGCCATGTAGAAGGATACTCTCAAGTGCACAACTCCCAGAGGAACAAGGCCAAAAATGAAGATAGAAAAAAAGGATCATAGGAAATTGTATAATAAAGAAAAAGAAAAAATGGGAAAAATCATGGCTGTACAAGACAAGAGAGAATCATAAAATTGGGATCGTACAACCCTTTTCCAGCTATTAAAACAGACAAAAATAAAAAATAATTGCTGAAAGCAGCAAAATAGTTCCACACTATCAGCAGAGGAAATTATCACCTTATGAACACAGTACAGTCCCTCAAAACATGAAAAATTTAAAAATAAACTCAGAAAAATCAGGAAATATATATCAAAAAGGAAATACTTTCCTACCCAAATCAATCACCTCAGAGAAGGTAAAAGTGATTGGACCAATATTCTAAACAGGACTGAGATAATGCAAACAAGCTTTAGAGGATATGAAAGTCACCGTGAATTAGAAATCTAAAATTAAAAATAAAATATATAAAATACATGGAGAAATCAAGAATAGTTAAATTCATAGCTGAAAGTAAGGAAGGAATACAAATCAGTTCAGAAATGCTGCACAAATAGCAAGATATAAAAGGGAGAATTGACTCAACAGAATAAAACAGCTCACCACACATCTTATTAGACGCATGCATCCATATCTAGTGTTGTTTCACTTGATTTCTTTAATTCTCCTACCGTTTCATAATAACTCACAAGCCAGAATACTTGAGACATTTATTCACATGAGCAAATGGTTTCCACTGTAAGGTGCCACATTTACGTACTTATGTATTACTTAACTGAACATGGCTGAAATTACATTATTTACCCTTTCTTTTCCTGTGTCACTGGCAAAGTTTCTGAGTTTGTTTCCCTAACTTCACTGATCTATGAACCTATATGGTTCTCTAATAGGAATACATGTGCTGTGTTACAAAGCTGTGTGTGTACATGTGAGTCAGTATAACACATAGTTTTAGCACCATCTACTGAAGAAAGAAGGGAGAGAAGAAGGAAGGGAGGAGGGACGAAGAAAATAAGTAAATCTCACTGCAGCAATGAACACATCAGTATCCAGATGTGGGTTTCTAAATACCATCCTCCAAAACAGGAAGCCAAGGATCTCTAAAAATGATTCTAGGGTTGAGATGGAGAGCTAGACAACCTGGAGTTTCTTGTAAGAGAGTGTTCAGAAAGAACACGTTATGTCAGAAGGACACAGGAGAAAGGGAGAAGCTTTTCAGTGGTCAAACTAGAACAATCTGAGCAACATGATCTAAAACACCAGATTAACATTTATAAAATAACATGGGCATCTTTGAGTCTGAACTGATAATAATGAATCAAATGTAAGTGATCAGTTATCAATGAATAAATAATTATGGTAGAAAGAAACTACAAAATCAGCAATAGGTAAATATTCTCAGTGATAGATGAAAAAATGAATGGATAAGAGTGTGAAGAGACACTGGAAATTAGCAGAGCCTCAATATATCTTCCTGATATATCTTCAATATATCAATTATAAAGAGAAAACATGACCTCACAGAGAAGACACCAAACCCCATCCTAATTAAGTCAACAGGTAATATCAGTAATAGGACACTGACATTATATACTCCGGACTCAAAACATACCTCCTAATGGAATACTGTTACTTCAGTGACTACTGCAAAAAATGCCAAATCCCAAACATGAGGGAAGCATCAGTGAAATCTACACAGCAGGGCAATATACAAAATAATGACAGAACTCCTTAAGAGCATCTTTAAGGACAAGGAAAGACTGAAGATAAGAGACTTAAGGAGACTAAAGAGACACAAGGATCCTAGAACAGAAAAGAGTTCTTAATAGATAAATTGATAAAATTTAATAGTTTAATGGTACCATATCATGATTGTGTCCCTGGTTTCAATAGTTACACTATAAACTATGGTTTTAGAAGACGTCCAACATTAAAGGAAGCTTCAGAACTTCTTTTACACAAGCATTCTACACTATTTTTTTCATGTTTTATTCCCCTAACTATATTTCACAGTCAATCAAAGTTGTCTATTGCTGTGAAGAACTTTTAAAAAAATACATACATTGGTCCAATTTATACAAAGACTAAGTAAATTAAGATAATTCTTATGATAATTCAAAACGATGTATCAATGGCACAGCACCCCATCACTTTGTTCCAATTAACATCCAATATGTTGTACTAGAAAGAATAAAATATATACACACAGAATGACTTTTGTGGGACATAAATGAGTATTGCAGAGTTCAATGCCATGTACTATCTGGTAATATATATGTCATTTTAAAAGTCCAAGTTAAAAATACAGACTATAGGGGCTGGAGAGATGGCTCAGTGGTTAAGAGCATTCCCTGCTCTTCCAAAGGTCCTGAGTTCAATTCCCAGCAACCACATGGTGGTTCACAACCATCTATAAAGAGGTCTGGTGCCCCCTTCTGGCCTGCAGACATGCACACAGACAGAATATTGTATACATAATAAATAAATATTTAAAAAAATACAGACTATAAATAATAATTAGGACAATACTAAGATGTCCACTGATCCATTACATTATTCACCTCATTTTAAAATTTTAATTAAAATATAATTACATCATTTCCCCCACTTCTCTTTTCTTCCTTCAACATCTCTCATTTCCCCTCCCTTTAACCCTTCCCATGTATGTCCCTCTCCTCTCAAAGTCATGGTCACTTTTTTATTATTGTGCATAAATTATACACGTGTAAATATATAAAACATTTACCCCAATCATTTGTAAATTTGATGTTTCACAATTTTTAGCCACTACTTAACATCAGTTTTAATAGCTGAAGCAATTTAGTTACTACTGGGTAGTCATTTTTAATGTCTAGAGCATTAAATAATCTCCTGCTTTGTTTGGGGGGAAATGTCTTTATTGGAAAGGGTGTTTTGTTTTCACTTTAGAAGGCAAAGCTGAAAATACAGCATCTGAAATTTTTCACTTCTATTTTCGGAAGCCAAACACTGAATATCTTGAAATTATTAAGACAGGGTCTCTCACCTTAGGGCAGACACATCCTCAGAATTTTCTCCCCTAATAAGTAAGTCCTTTCACTTCCCTAATCACTTTGTATCTTTGTTCCCATTCCTCTTTCAACACCCATTAGAGGGCAGAATTCCTAAGCCCTGTACATTACCAAGATCTATTGCACCTCTAGTAGTAAAGTTACACACTATGCTCTCTGACTACATCTGCTAGGGCATATCTGAAATCTCTTCCCTCTGTACTCCCTCTACCAGTTAACAGTCCATTCCTTCCACAACTGCCCAACTATACACCACATCACTGATTCCTTTAGTCCTATTTCTACATGTCAAATACATTTATTTCTTCAATCCTTTCCCTACTACTGTTATCCAAGTTACTTTTCCAGTTTAAACCTCCTAATCATTCTCTCTGGCCATCAAACTCAACCATTCCAAATGTTGAAACAAGTCTCCACAGTGCAACCACATCATGTCACCCCACACCCCATGCTGGGACTCAAACCCAGGGCTTTACACGTACTCTACTCAGATAGAGCTCTAGCTAGACCCATCCCATAAGCACTGTTTCTTTGACTAATTTCTTCCTGGGCTTAAGATGTTTCTAATTCATTGGATAAAGTACAAATACCTTAACAAAGCTGAAAGATTTTTCATAACCTGGTCCCTACTTAACCTTATCTTCCACTACTATTAGATGCATGCCCTCTTTTCCACTTCCTACTCAGTTGTTGGAAGAAGGGAGCTTGTTGGTTCCCGGCTGCCTGGCTAGCTTAGACCAAAATAACCACACAGAAACTGTATTAATTAAATCACTGCTTGGCCCATTAGCTCTAGCTTATTGGCTAACTCTCACATATTAATTTAACCCACCACAAGGCCATGGCCTACCAGCAATGTTTCAGCACATCTATGTCCAGCAGCGTCTCCATGGCATCTCTCTGACTCCGCCCATCTTTTTCCCAGCATACAGCCTAGCTTTCACCACCTAGTTCTGTTCTTCCCTGCCATAGGCTCAAAGCAGTTCTCTATTCTTAATCAATAAAATCCACACAAAGACAAAAGGACCTCCCACACCATTTCCCCTTTCTGTTCAAACAAAAAGGAAAGTTTTAACTTTAACATAGTAAGATATAACAAAACAGTTATCAAGCAAGAATTACAGTTACAACATTCATATCTACTAAATCTTTTATCATATCTAAGCAAAATTTTAACTACCTATCTATTCTTTAACTCCATCAAAGTCTCCAGAAGGATATAATATTAGCTAAGTAAACAATAAGTCCATTGTTAAGCCAACTTCCAAAACTCTAGAATTGACAGAGACGTATCGCTACCTGGACAGTCACCCAAGGTTCTTCTGTACCACTGGGGCATTAAATCTTCAGCCCACAGGCCCATAGTCCATGGAGCAGAAAATTTCAAAGACAGTTAGTTCCACCTATATTGGCAATCTGTCAGTCACTTTCTTCTGTGTCCTGCAGAATGTCTAGCAGACTCTTTCATGAAGCAGGAACCCGAAAGGAGAGTCTGACCTTTAGGCAAGTTCAGCAGTCATTCCCCTGCGGGTGCCACATATCCAGTTCATCAAGCAGTCCAGGCAAGAGCAGTCTCCTGCTCAAATGACTAACCAACTCCATAAGGAGCCTCTTCAATGCCCATCATCCTCTTGAAGTAGCTTGGTGCTGAAAGGAGCACTATTGAGTCTATGGTGCTCGCAAGTTTCTTTCTTTTTTTTTTTTTTTTTTTTTTGGTTTTTCGAGACAGGGTTTCTCTGTAGCTTTGGTGTCTGTCCTGGAACTAGCTTCTTTAAAGCAAACTGAATTGTTATCTTTCACACACATCTAGTCAACTCTATTCTCCCTCTTTACGAGTCTAAGTCCCATTCACATTTTTTGTTTTGTTTTTTTTGAAGAATGGTATATCTTTATTTAAAAGATTCATAATGGGTGAGGCCCTGTGACATTTCTCCCTTCCATGTTAAGTATGTCTATTGGTTTTGTACTTCTTTGGATCTTGTTTAGGTAGCCATCTTGTTAAGGTATCATGGGTATAGCCTCCCTGTCATGTCTTGGAGACATGCAGCAGACTTCCTGGTTCTCTGGCTCTTACAAACTTTCTGCCTACTCTTCCTAGATGTTCCCTGAGCCTTGGGTGCAGAAGCTGTGTTGAAGAGCTATCAATTAGGCTTGAATTCAGGTATCAATTCCTTGGAGCTAAATATTCTTGGCTTTTGAAACTGGCTTAATTGTTCCTTCTATGTGTTTCCAAAATATTTCACACTGTATGCCTTCAACACATCAAAACCAAGCAACCAGCCAAAGCGGAATACAAACACATGTTATCTCCAACATTCTCAGCTAACTATAAAAGCAAAGCCTTGCTCACATATATTCCCCAGCACTTCAATGAAACAAATACATAAGGTACAGAAAACTAAAGTAAAATTATCAAAGTAACAAAATGATTAGCAAAATAATTCTAACTCTGATTCTTAACTCAAGAGCACATATTCTTTGCACCATATATTGTGGCACTTAATTTTACTTCCATAAAAAAAATTTATGTTAATTAGGTATATAGTATGTGACAAAATTAATAAAGATTTAGATGTAATCTCATGTTATAATTTGGTAAAAAAATTATAAAGCAACAATATCAAGATTACACATTGATATTCATTAATTACATATTTTAATCACAAGAATTAGATTGTTTAAAAGCAAAAAAATTTAGGCTATCATTTACTCTGATATAGCAAAGTTATAAACTAAACACATGAGTTAGTAATTCACTTAAAAGAACAGATTCTACAAAATTAAAACATAACAAACATGAGCATTAATTTTCATGTGAAACAACATTGAATCATTTTGATTATATATTAAAAGCATATGGCTAACTACCATGTTCAAATTATTATAAAACACATTTATTGAGCATATAGAGACATACAAAATAAGATCCTCTTCCCGGGAAGCTCAAAATACAATTTGGAAAACAAGGACCAACCCCTGAAGAATTAAGTAGAAGAATCAGGAGCAAAGAGTCATGCATTACTTGAAACCGTTAACATTTCAAAGGGCTGGAGAGTAAACTTTAGTGATAGCAATGGCCTGC
The DNA here is from genome assembly GCF_037038515.1 of Microtus pennsylvanicus. Lineage (NCBI taxonomy): Eukaryota > Metazoa > Chordata > Mammalia > Rodentia > Cricetidae > Microtus > Microtus pennsylvanicus. The sequence continues at coordinate 17,431,606 of NC_134596.1, forward strand.
GTGTAGACAGGCCCCTAGATTTGATGGTAGAGAGGGGGAACTTTTTCTCCCAAGTTCTGGGAATAGAAAAACAAACTACAATCTACCCCCTGAGGAACCAATGTAAATTAGACACTCCTTAGTTTGACAAGTTGAAAGGACCCTAAAACAATGTAACTTCGATGACATTATCTACTGTCCAGTTCTCCATTTCTTTATACTCATATTTACTTAAAGGGATGGAAGGTGTAGCTGAGGAGAGGGCTCAGCACTGGCTGCTCTTCCAGAGGCCATAGTTCAATCTCCAGTACTCCCAACACAGTGGCTCACAACTGTCTGTAATTACAGTTCTAGGGGTTCCAAAATCCTCTTCTGGCCTCTGTGAGCATCAGGCACGCAAAGTTATACAAAGATATACATGCAGGCAAAACATTCATACATACAAAATACTTTTTTAATAAAAAAAATCACAAAATTATGTTATAACTAACTCTAGAATAGCAGCAAGAAAATCCTAAAATCAGTCCAGACTATCTTACTGTTCTATAAAATAAGGAATGATCCAAAAATGAGAACATGTCAAAACAAGCAATGAGTGAAACCAAATAGTTACCACTGACCAAAATTAATAGAGAATAACCTACGTGATTAAAAAAGAACCTATGAATTCATATTGATACCAATGAAACAGGTGAGAAAGAAAATCCTTTCACAACAGAATGGAGTACCCACCAAAGAGCGCAAAGGAAGTCAGAGAAAAACCCCATCTGCCATCACTGTGTGTGTACCTGACTCAAGCAAAAATCACCAAGGAACACCAAAACCATTACCCGAACATTTTTGGGTACACTGAAACAGATGCTTCAACAACAACAAAGGACACCCTTTATAATAGAAAACCCTGGCAGGCAAAACTTTCACTGAGCAATCATAGTAAACAGCACAATCATCGGGCTGGCATTCAATTACCTTCTGATGAGATGAAGCACATGTCATCACTTAACATGAAATTGTGCCAGAAGGACATTACCTGAATGTAATTACGAAGAAGCAAACGAAGAAATTTTAAATGATCAACAACCCTACCAAAATAAAGGCCCTATGTTCTTTAAAACTATTAATATTTAGAAGGACCAAAAATGGTGGAAGAACTTTCAGATTTAAACAATGCAAAAGCAGTAACAACTAAATGCAAGACATAACATCAGAGGAAAAATGCTATTAAAATTTTTACTGACACAGCTGGAGACTATTTGAATATGATTTGTGTCAAATAATAATATCAACATTAAATTTCTTACACCTACCAGAGAATGATTATGGAAGAATGTGTTCCAGTTACTAAGAGGTACTAGATGAATTAGGAGAAAAAAATCACAATGTGCATAACTTAATCTCAAACAATTCAATCATAAAAATAATGGAAAAGGGAGCAAAAGGAAGGGAGGAAGGGAGGGAGGGAGGGAGGGAGGGAGGGAGGGAGGGAAGAGAAGAGAAGAGAAGAGAAGAGAAGAGAAGAGAAGAGAAGAGAAGAGAAGAGAAGAGAAAAAGGAGAGCTATACAGCAGGTTTATGGCATCACAGTACAGTGTATGTTAAGAACATGTTTGTTATGTGCTTTCCTGGTTAGCAATGTACACACACATTCATGCAGCATTTCCAGCCATTATTACAGAGGCACCTGTATGTTTGGTGTTAGCTGTGTTTCTGATCTTAATCAAATAAACATGCATCCCCAGCATTCTCCAGAAGATGTAATCAGGGAGCTTCAAACTGTAAATAAAGCAATGATGTTTCTAGGATCTGTGGTTGCTCTGTAAACACAGAGAGTGACAAAAAAAGGAAGTGATAAAGCAAACGTGGCAAATGTTGACACCTGGCCAGCCTAGATGATAGATCACTTTATTACTCTTGTACTTTCTCAAAGCTGGAATTTTTTCCAAAATTATTTTTTAAGTCTCTGTCAAAACTAAAATTTTACATTTTGGAAAAATAAGTCATATCTGAAAATAACTACTAGTTTCTTTGCTCCCTTTCATAATTCATGTGATCAAATTAAATTTACCATCATTAACAAAAAGGTCTTCAGTATCAAAACAGACCATATACTAAAGTAGTACCCAATTTGCAAAAGCCCACCTCTAAATCAACTCTATCATATGGAATAATTTTCACTATTACAAATGATGGGTAGGTTCCTAGTGTTAGCCACAAGTTTAAAATTTTTCCTTAGCAATACAGTAAACTAGTAGTGTGTTTCTTGAATACTATGTTAAACTGGAACCTTTCTGAAATAATAGGTAAAATTAGCTGGATAAACTGAAAGGAGAGAATGGAAGCAGGGAGAATTTGGTTGAATAAGGAGCAGTAAGATTATACATTCCAAAACAGAAATACATACACCCTTTAGTCAGCAGGGCTACCATCACCCTATGAGAAGGCAAACCAACTCTCAAGAAATGCCACTGGTCCTCAAGAGCTCTCAGATTCCTCCCTTTATAATGATGATGAAACTACTTACAGAAAGTGCATGTTAGGGTTTATGATCTAGAAAGTAAAATTTTAAAAATCTGAATTGAGAAAATGGGATGTCAGTTATTTCAGTTGATTAGAGGAACCAACTTCAACATTTCCTCAGAATTCACTCCTTATCAACAGGACGGTAGATACAGACCATAGGTAAGCTGGTCTCTGATCTAGCAGGAGAATGGAATCAATCACAATACCCTAAAATGAGATTTATTCTACAAATAATCTATGTACCTAGAGCTTTGGAAGGCATACAAGAACAGAGAGAAAAACTCATCAAGAGAGAGTAAAGCTGGAATCTTGGACAAGATAACATTTGAACTAGGACTTAAAGGGTAAGTAGTTCAGAAAGTCTATAAGCAAGGAAACGTTTCAATCATGGGAGAAAACATGAACAAAAATACAAAATCACTCATTCCAATACTCCATATCTTCAAGTGCAGGCAGTGTACTGTGAATGACTGACAAGATTTCGCTGCCTTTGTGGAACTCATATTCAGATAATGGGGAAAAAAAGACCACAAATATAGCAAAAACTGAACAAATCAGGCTACACAGAAGTGTCTTAAAGGAAATAATCCATGTGTAAGTGTCCTGGTTAATTGGGGGGGGGTCAATATGACACTAGCTTGTTCTCTGTAAAGAACCTCAACTGAGAAAATGTCTCCATCAGATTGTCCTATAAGTATTTGCTTGATTAATGGTTAACATAAGAGGGCCCAGCCCACTGCAGGTGGTGACACCCCTGAATAGGTGGTCCAGTACTGTGTAAGAAAGCAGGTTGCACAAGCCATGAACAGCAAGCCAGTAAGCAGCACTCCTCCACACCTTCTGTTTCAGTTCCTGCCTCCAGGTTCCTGTCATGAGTTACAAGCACTTGAGGGATGGAAGCTGGAGAATCAGGAATTGAAGGTTATCCTCAGCTACATAGCAAGTTCTAGACCACCCTAGGCTCGTCTCAAAAAAGAATTCTTATCTAGAAAGTTAAAAAGTAGAAATCATCACCTTGAAAACACAGGGCTATTTCAATAAAGAGCGCACAGCTGGTCTAAGCTGAGGCAGAGAAACCAAAGGTTAATGGCTGACAGTGAGGCTGTAAAGATCAAAATGGAACGATCTTATGAGGTGAAGCCATTGCTAACTGCAGACACAGTAGCAAACAGCAACACTACAGGAAAAATTACTGCATGCTATGCAATCAGTCCTTCTACTATGACACACACACACATTGTATGAAATCTCTCCACAACTCTATGGAGTCAATGTTATAGTCGGTATTTTAAACAATGAACCAGCCTCAAACAGATAGAGGACTTCTCAAAGAAGACATGTACAGTTGTTATTTTCACTTAACAGTCTGATTTTAGAGGGCTATCTCTTAACCCTGTCTTACAGTCCCTCTACGTATCTTCCATGTGCCTTCAAAGTTTTTGTTTCTGTTTTTGGTTTTAAATGAACTGGTATGTAGGGCTGAAGATGGCTCAGTTATTAAACGCACTTAGAGCTCTTGCAAAGGACCTGTTCCTGTTTCCAATATCTACATAGTGGCCCACAATCATCCTTAACACCAATTCCAAATGATCTGACACCCTCTTCAACCTCTGTGGATACAAGGTACATGTGGTATACATACATATGCAGGCAAAATACTCACACATAAAAGAAATTTTAAAAAAGAGAGAACTGGAATATTGGTCTGAATTTTAGAAATACAATTCTAACCTTAAATAGTAGATAAACTTCTAAGAGTAAGGACCAAAGGTGAGACAGGCAAATACAGCGCGTTATAAGCTACACTGCATATGAATGCTGCCAGTGACAAGAACAACAAGGAGACAAGGACCAGCTCACAAAACAAAAAGTCACCATCACTGAAAACATTTCTCAAAGCATAAAAATTTTGTGAATGTTTTTATTTCTGCACAGAAAATGAAACTAACATTAATCCAAAACAGTCATTAAAAGATGTGCCTTGAAGGGCTGGGCATGAATGATACCCTGGGTTTGATTCTCCGTCATATAAGAAAAAATAAGCCTTGATATTTGTTAGAAATATGATTAATGTCTGATTTTTACCTATGTTAGAAAGTGCACTCTGGTTTCTGCACCAAGTTCTAACCAATGGAAGTAAATTACCTAATACTATACAATACTGTATAAATATGATGTGCCATCTCACACAGTCTAATGATTGAAACTTAGATGTGATTTCACCTTTAATCATTACTAAGACATTCAATATTAAAATTAAATGTGATATTTATCAGCTAGATCCAGTAAAACAAATATTGCTAAAAGTTTGTAAAAAAATCATATAAAAGTATTCATTAAATTAAAGCAGCACAGATCCTATGCTATAAGACTTTCAAATTAAACAATAAGCTTATGCTATTTAATCATAATAAACTGGACAGAGGGTGTGCTTATCATATGGTACACAGATAAAGTAAACGCAGATGAAGTCATTTGGCTTCACAGACCAGGCAAAATGAAGTATGAAAAAACCAGAGATTACTAACTAATGAAAAGCTATTTCAAGCATATTTATTCCAGCTAGGTGAACAATTTTTTCTTGTAAATTCAAATGTTAAAGGTCATGTCTTGTACTCTCATAACTAATATAAGACATAATTCACTGAAGATATTCAAATCTAATTCTAAAACAATTGAAGTAGAGACTAGAATCAAGTCACAATCACAGACGAAAACTCTAAAGTAAAACAGCCAATGAGAACATTTTATGTATGATCTGAGAGTAAACTGGCACTGGACTATTTTTCCAGCATGCACACATGAGCACTCTCCTATACCGAGTCCTTGTGTCACTAAGTACCCTCACACCGCCATACACAAACAATCTTCCTAGGAGAAGATACATGAAAGGAAGGAAAGAGGAAAACAAGGTAACATGCTTTTGTGTACCAAGGCTCAAGCAGTGAGCTATGAACTCATCTCATTTAAAGTCTAATGCCATGGGACAAGTGGCACAATTCCACTTTACTGATGCTAGTTCATTAGTTTTGTCAGTAGTCAAGTTGGCATCAAAATCAAGATCTGACTAAAAAAAAAATCAAAGAGCCTTCCTTCAAGGCTTGCAAATCAGAATCTTTGCATGAGCTTATCTATCTTAGAAATTCATTCAATTTCCCTATTTACTCTTCTTAAACTGAAGAAGGCATCCACTTCTCGATTTATGAATAACACATTTATGAGTATTTTTAATCTTGTAAAAAAAGCAACAGTGGTCATTTTCAATACACAAAGCAGTATTCTCGTTGCCCCTTCACTGACAAAAAGTTTACACTATACTTTGTAACATTCTTATGAACCATGAGTTTATCTTTAAAGGGGGGGGGTATGATATGGTAATACAGAATGTTAGAAATTTAAATACCTCAGAAAATCCATGATTTTCATCACTGTGTGTTACAATGAATTCGTCTTCTTACCAGACTAAAAGATGCAAGAGGAAAACTAATGGTTTTCCAAGTAGACTGACAAGCATGCTACTTTCCAAAAACAGATTTGATTGTGGACCCCTCCTAAATCAGAACACCATGTACTAAGATTTAACTTAGCAAACATGACCTTCAAATCCAAAGTTGCAGTGAATAAAATACAGAAAAATTGCATTTCCAGTTACAAAAAAAAAAAGACCTTTGTCACATATACCTGCTGCGGAAACATAAAAACTACATAGAGAATTAAATTACTCTCAAGGCATAATTCCCCATGCTAACGTTACAATCATTTTTAAGCCTCAGCTCTTCCCTCCTTTGATCTCCCTCCAACTTTTCAATTTAATATCTTATTAGAAGAATAAAGAGCAAGTTTACCTTCATGAAAGACTCTGACTTTATGTCTAACAACAGTACGAATGGAAGGCGATAGGTAGGTACGGTTGTCTTTGGAGAGGTCACTGTTCTTCACAAGCATTGACAGTTTTAGTACACACATATTTCTCACAACACTCTTGCAACAAGAATTATTAATCTAGAGTCTGTAAGCACAAAAATAGCCAGTTTCCACCATTTTAACATTATTTAACTCTCAACCTTTGCAACAATGTGTACTGAGAATTAAAAGTAATTCAAATTCAATAAATTCACAACAACATACAGATATGTTCCAGTAAACACTCCATTTGTATTGCACTGCATTTACTATCATTAAAATCATCTTTGGGGGAACTCGTCTCCCTAAAAGTTATCATTTACAAGCAAAGTAATAAAGTCAGAGCTCTGACGATACAAAAATATACAAAAACAAGACAAAAGTGGATACACAAGTGTCACATAGCATAATAGTTGCTTCATCCTCATTTTCTAAATCCACATTTTAAAAAATGTCATTTTTGTATGTTTGGGGGAAAAAACTACTTTGTTTACCTTTTCCACAGACTGTTCAAGCACTGCCAAGGTAACACAGATTTTAAAACTGACAAGTAGACTACTTAGCAGTTGCCAAAACAACGCAGCTGGATTCTTAAAGGGAAAGTACTCTTGTGTAATATACACCTAATTACTGCTTTAGAGAACCTCACTGTCACACAGTAATGGATGATACAAGGCATAAAGGGGACACAGCGCGCTACAAAGTTGAAAACTGTTATAAAATATTAGTTTTAAAATACGTATACCGTTGTCAACACATCGCAGCGGGTCTTCTAATTGCAGTTGCCGGAATCCCAATTTCATAGTAAACTAGCGTTAAGGCAATGTTGTATTCAATCTACACACGGTTCCCTACTGGATCATGACAAGAGGCTAGGAACCTATTTAAGGTCTGAGCAAGAATTTGATAGTTACACTTTCTCGGGGAGAGGGAGGAAATGCTAATTCAGAAATGCTCACCTTCCCCAAACTTGTCTGCGTGATCACCTATCTCTCTAATCCTCAACTGTCCAAAAACAGATGATATAGAACCCAAAGGTAAAGTTTCCATCTCACCACGCGCCCCCTGCGCAGCAGATCTTCCCGATCGCGGCGGGCAGGGAGCGGGTCCCTTCTGCAGCCCCTACTTCCCAAGACCTTGCCCCACACCCGCAGGTGCTGGGAGCCCGGCCGCCGCCCGGGCCAGCCCGACACACACCCTGCCACGGACATCCCCACGGCGGAGTTCAGCCCCCTACCTTCCGCCCCAGCGAACCAACCTTTCCCCGAAGCAGAAGTGGGGGGAACTTCAAGTGCGAGCACAGGGCCGGACACCCCCACCCCGCCCCGCACCGGAGGTCTTGCGCGCTGGAGGACCCCGCGATACGCGAAGCTATAGAAATGGACCGAGCGGCTCTGCGGCCCCCTGGGAACTCCGTCAACTTTCAGGGAGGAGCGGTGCGACGCGGCGGGGGCCCCCCGAGGTGGCGCGCTCGGGAAGGCGGCCCACGACGGTCTCACCCCCCTCCACGGCCCCCCGCTGCCGCCGCGCCCGCAGCCCCCGGGCCCGCCCCGGGGCACCCCGCCCCCACCGCGCGCCGCCGCGCCCCTCCGTTTTCCCGAGGGCCCCGCCGCCCCGAGCCCAGCCTCGCCCCGGTGCCCGGAGCCCAGCGGGCACCCCTCCTCGGCCGCGTCGCCCCCCCCCTCCGAGAGCCCCCCCACCTCAGCGCGGTCCGACCCCCTTCCCAGCCGCCGCCACATCCCCGCAGCCCGCGGCCCCTCACCGGGTCTCCGCTACAGCCGGCGGGCGCGCACAAGCCGCAGCCCCGGCCCGGCCCGCCACAGCACTCCGCGCCGCCCGGAGCCGCCTCCTTCAACCCGGGACTCGCCGGGACATCCGCGCACGGATCCCCACACCGGGGCTATTTTTAGGAGTCAGGCCTCGGCCAGACCGGAACTCGTTCTTCGCTGCGCGCGTGCGCACTGCGAGGACGCCTTGGTGTCCCTCCGCCGGCCTTGCCTCCTCCCTTCCTCTTGGCTTCCTCTCTTTCTTCTCTCTCTCGAGGTCCCTCTTTAGGGCTGATTTCTCCTCTCGGTGGGTCCTGAAGGGTTTGGCATGGGCGAGACAAGGGGACAGGTCAAGAGAGTCATTCCGTATGAACAGCTATCGCTGTTTCACAAGGACATGAGGGGCGGACTATGTTTTTCCGGGTGGGTGAGGAGACAGATCACCCGGCACAGGAAGGAGATGACGGCGGCTTGGCGCCGGGGCTGCAGGCTGGAGCGCTCTTCCCTCTGAAGGACCGTGTTCTCCTGGAAGGGATACCGGTCACTTGATGAGGGCCTGGGCGTGGCGGGCCGGCGGCGTCGCGCCCCCACCGCCTCCTGGACCAGCCCGGGCCCCCGGGCTCCGGTGTCGCGGCGCGTGACCGGTCCCCGCGCTTGATCCACTGCCACAGCTGAGTCCGGGCACCGCGGGACGACCCAGACGCTCCGAGCCGAGGCCAGGTCCTTGGCCTCGTGCGTGGCCCAGACGTCGGCTCGCCACGCCCTCACTGTGGTCAGGGCCACACCTGTGTCCGAGCCTGGACAGCGACCGGGTCACCCTCGCTGGGCCCCGTCCCTGGCCACTCCTTTCCAGCAGGGGCTTGGAAAGCAAAAGACACCTGGGGAATGAAGCAACCTGCCTATCTGGGCTGTTGTTAATAGTATAGCTTCATCGCTAAGCTGTATCTCACTTTATGCATACATCCCCTTAAAGTGCGGGAACCACTCTGAGCAAGCAGGGCCACACAGCGTCAGAAAAGGGCAATGAAGACTTGAACTCCTAACCACTGGGCGAACGGATTTTTCTAAGAGATAAAGATGTCATTGAGACAGTGATTGTCTTTGGTTAGGTCACTGATTTTGTCCAGAGAGGTCTTCTAGAAATGATTGCTGGTCCTCATCGCAAAAGCTGTTGTCCAAACCCAGAGGTGCCCATGCAATGCACACAGACCCAACCGTATATTTTCATTCGAAGCTAAGCGATTCAATACCGTATTCAGTACTTTAAAACAAGTCACTGGGGTGGGTGAACAGACAGTACAGAGGAACTGGGAAGTTACAAAGGAAACTGGAGGCTAGCTGGCTTCCTCCCTCAAGGACAACAAGGCAATGTGCTGGGGCGAGTCTAACACAAAGGCACTACAGAGATACCAGATACCAGACACTGGAAAATAAGCGCAGAGCCTCTCATCAGTGATCAGGGGAGTTTGGTGGAGGAGGATGGCAGGGAACCGTTATCTTCCCCTCTGGCCTGGCAGACCCTTTGAAGGAAAAAGGCCCAAGCCCAGACTGCAGGGAGGATTTTAAATCACCCTAAATCTGGTGGAAACCAGCAACGTATATGGAAACGCGTGTGTTTTAACCTGCCAGGAGCTGCTACGGCAGCTGTGTTAACACCTCTCCTCCAGGAAAGCAAGACTGTTTGACGACTTCCTTCAAAACCAAGGGTGAAGGACGGTGAGGAACGGCTCCTCCTCAGCAGCTTTTCACCCTGGGAGAGAAGGAAGGGCAATGAGGACAAGTGGTTTCAAAGGTTCTTGACTCTCAAAGCTCCCCCAGCTCTGCCCTCCGTGTCTAATGCTCCTGGGACATACAAGACTCGACCCAAACTGCCCACCCACCGCCTACTGGCCCTGCTTTTGGTCACCCTGGAAGCCAGGCAGAGAACTTGGCCAGAAGTGCAGCCTAGACCAAAATGTTTGCATGGTTTTAGAGAGAGCCATTCTTCTGTGCGGCTCCTGCATCACAATGCCATTGCCTAAGAATTAGGAGCATTAAGAGGATAAAGGGTGATAGGGAAAAGAATGAAGCTATTGTAAAATATGGTAGCAATGCACACTCAACTGTTAAAGCAGGTAATGGAGGAAGGCGGTGAAGCCTCTACAGACCTCAAAAACCTGTGCCTGAAGTCCAGTAGCAAGCAACAGCCAGCACTTAGTTTGGCATGAACCATATGCACTTCTGTGTGCTGCTGACTCAAAGGGAACTCCTGAGGAGCAGCACTTGGTCCCCCTACTCTGTCTGGCCTTCTTAAAGCCGCAGTGACCAGGCTGCAGGGGCTCAGCATTGCACTGGGCAATGGACTTGAGAAGAGAACAGCCCTTCTTCCTTCAAAAAGGCTGTCAGGCTAGAGCAATGATCCAGCTTAGGACACAATCCAGCTTCTCAGTCACCTTGAGAGGGACTTCCTCCTGCGACAGAGCAGACAATGAGTGTCTGCAGAAGGAAAATCATTAAGGAAGGCTTCTTACAGGGGACCATGCCCATAGAGAATCTAGAAAAATAAAAGGGCCCTCTCGTTAGCTCTTAATAGGAAGGCAAAAGAAACAAGATCCCGGGTCACCTGGTCAGAGTCTGCCTGTCTGTCACCTAACTGTCACCACTCAGGAAACCTAATGGCTGCTTTGGGCACACCAGCCTGTTTTCCCATCAGAAGAGTAAACCGCTTTGTATCTGGTAAGTCTCTGTACGATGGCCCTTTTCTAAGATAGCGCATCAGTGAAAGTGCAGGCTGTTCTTTATGCTTGTCTGTCTCCTCCCTTCTAGAGGGTACACCCTATAAAGAAAAAAAAAAAGCTGATTGACTTCATATACCCACAGTGCTTGGCATGGAGTACAACTAAATAAATCCTTGTTCTATGTTTAGGAGCCTTTCAGCTGACAGTGTTCTCCTGGGGCTGGGGCTGGGGGCTTGAACATGCCACAAGAGAGGATCCATGGCTGACTTGGCACACCCTCCAGATGGAGGGCCACCAAGCAGTGGTACGTGAGACCGGAAGTATGGTTGGTAGTGAGGTGATGTAGAACCTGAACATACCATCTAATTTGCCTCTTACACTGAAGCCAGTGGGGAGCTACCAACAGACATTAAGCGGATGGAGAGCTTGGTCTGTTTGGTATATTGGGGAGCAAGAGAGAGAAGCTGTCCCAAGAGATCAGAGGAGGCCAAGGAGAACTGGCCATGAAATGCAAAGGGGACTGGACCCTACACTCAATTCTTGTACTAAAAAGAGATCTAGGTGGGAAAGTGGTGAAATTTAACTAAGGTCTGTGTCAGTATTAACCTCCTAGTTTTTATCATCATATCTTTATTTTAAATAAAGTGACATTCAAAGAAGAATTTATTGAATTTGCTATGCCCGTTTTGAAAGGTTTTGTCAGTCTAAAATTATTTTAACACAAAATAATTTTGGAATAACAAAATAACAGTTCAGTATTTTATAGGTTACCAGTTCCCTAGCTATAACCCTTGGAGTTAATAGAACTGACATGCTGGTTATATGAAGTATTTTTATCACAAAATATAGTTGTAAAGCTACTTCAGTTTGAGCAATATTAAAACTACTGGTAAATGTTTATAAGTATTTTGGGAAAAAATATAGGAAATTGTTTTAAAATGCTTCTAATTACAGCACCAATCAGTGGAGTTCCATGTCCACCATGTACTTGTTCCTAAACTTCAGAACCTGACACGTCCACACGCAGAATTTCTAACATTGCCTGATGCATCCTTTTGAAGCATTAGAAGTGCTGTTTTCACTTTTCTTCGTTTATTATCACATGGGCTTTTATTCTTCTATGACTGATGATGAAAAGGATGAATGCAGGCTCTCAGAAAAGGGGATAAAAGATCGTTCCTTGGCTCAGTTAATATTCTTCCGCGTGAAAGTCTGCATAAAGATCCAATAAACTTGAAAAACACAAAAAAACTGGAATCTCTGACAGCTGGGTGTTTTACACTATCCAACTTCAAATGAGTCTTTCAATTCCTATTATATGTTGTCATCTTGCTATATTGTAGTTTTTTCCTTCTGTGCAGAGTTTATTCACGTCTTTGCAATGCTCTCCAACAACCAGCAATAGATTCACATGTCAGTTACAGTCATTCCAAACTTTGAGTTTATTATCTTTTCACATTCTGTATCCTTCCAGAGAGGGGCTGGATCTCACGTAGACTCCTCCGCATCCCACGCACATCAGCGGCTTGCGGATGAAACTCGCATGATTGCGCGCTGCCTTTATGCTCCTGTCACAGACGTTTCCCCTGCAGGCTGTCCCTGTCCTCTGGTCCCACCTCAGTAATTTCTTTCACAGTGCATTCCAGCATAACGAACTCGGCTGTGTCTCCTAGGATGTCCACTTAGACCCCTTCTGGGTCTAGATGTCCCCCAAAGATCTCATCCAGAGAAAATGATAGATTCTCTCTGGAACACATTTGCAAATTATCCTCCAACTTCAATTCACAGTCTAGCAGGAATTTATGTTTGTAAGAATTTTAAGGTGTTGAGATGTTAAACAAATTTGGGAGTCACCAAAAATGTAAAGCAAAAAATTTGGGATCAAATAGTCCTTTGCTTATGTCACTCCTCTGCCAACTTTTTCTAGGTGTGTTACATTGGGTAAATCGCTCAACTGCTCAACCTAAATTTCCCCATGTATAAGGCAATAGGAATTCTTACTTGAGGTTATTTTGAGGATTGAGTGGTCTGTGTAAACTGCTTAAATAAGCTTCACATTCATACCCCACCAGCAATTCTCCATTTAATTGCCCACTGATAGATTTTGTGGTCTTCTTCAAAGACCCTGTTCTATGCACTGAAAGTACAGAGAAGGCTCATGTTCTCATAGAACTTGTAGTCACAAAGGTAGACCATAAAAGATACATAAAAACTGTCATATGTCAATAAGGGCTATGATAAAGACAACAAACTTCCCGATCACGATAGAGGAATTGTGCCAAGTCTTTAGCTTTGGGTACAGGGAAGGTTTCTCTGAGGCAGCACTATTTAAGCCAAGTGTCCAAAATCCTGGCAAACTGGAGAGTTTGGAAAGACTGATTCAACAGAAGGGAGGGTGAATTGTTTGGAGCAAAACAAGGTTAGTCTGTTCAAAGCATGAAAGGTAAGTTGGGAGACAGGGCCATGTTTAAAACCACCAGGGAAGACTGATTCATCACCTTATGCAGGAAAATGAGGCAAAATTGCTAGCAGGTTAATACAAACTCCTTCCTTACTGTACAAAATGGGCTTGGCGCCTGCCCATTGGACCATTTGTCAGTTATTTTTATTTATTTGTTTATTTTAGATGTAAAAAATTCAAGTCAGACCAACATAAGCCATAAATTAGAGAGAAAAATGTGTTGTTTTGTTTACATGAAGATTCAAGAGTATAAGAGTCGCCCCTTTAGCCATAGCTTTGCTCTCTGTGCCTCTAGTTATTGGTGGTTATTAAAAAATGAATGCAATAGAATATTCTGAAATAGCAAGAGACCACACATAATTTTATTAAACTGTATTGTTATAATTCTATTTTGTTATTGGTTATTTTTAGTTTGAATTTTTGTATTTATCATCTATGTATTTATTGTGTGCATGTGGGTGTGGGTGTTATGAGCACAGGACGGCCATGCATGTGGAGATCAGAGAATAACCTTTGAGAGCTGGTTCTCTTCTTCCACCGTAACCCACGGATGGAACGCCAGTCATCAGGCTAGATACCAGACACCCCGTCACACCCACATCTCACCGGACCGTTTTTAACCTTTTGCTTTGACCTACTTATAAATTAAACTTTAACATGGATATCCATGTATATGAGGAGGAAACAGCATATAGAAGGTTTGGCTGTATTTGCAGTTGAGGCTCCCTCTGAGGGTCTGTAGATAAAGGGGGTCACTATAATCCTGTTCCACCGTGTCTGGTGCGAAGCTGAACTGGCACCTCCATTTGTCTCCATCTCCCCACTCTTTTCTGTACCTCTTTATCTTGCTCTCACTCACAGGTAGGGATGCTGTTCATATAATCCTGCCGTAACTCTAGTCTTAGAATTTCCTACTTAGCAATTTCCCTCACAAAGAAGAGTTTTCATTTTTTTTTGCTAGCAAAGTTCCACTCGAGCCTGGTCCGGCTGCATGTCTCTGAACCAACCACAATGGCCAGGGTAATAGCTTGATCTGATTGGCCAAATCTAGGTCACTAACTAACCCTCTGGAGTCCTGAGAGGGTTCAAACTCACCCAAACCTCAGGGACAAGTAGACTGACAGATGGAGAAACTATTCTCACCAGGTTCGGATGCTATTACCAAAGGATGAGGTCCTGCTTGCCAGATGGTCAAGAAGAATGCAGGCTTCACAAAAGTCGATCAGCAAGTGTTGCTTGTATGCTCTCGTTAGGCTATAAGTGGCAGAAATATGATCCATGCCATTGACATTAACCCTGGGCTCCTGTTGGGAAAGGGACAGGAACATCTAAAGAAACCCAGCAGATGTTGCCATAGCATCTTTGCCGTTCACAGAACCCTAAGTCTGACTACTGCTCTTCCTCCCACCCAGTCCTCAACCTAATAGCTTTTACATTCTTTGCAACCTGCAATATTTTCAGACAAATCTGTCTCTTCTTTTCTCTGGCAGGAGCTGGGACTGGTGCACCCTATTGTTATACAACACTTGTCTCATGTAGGCCTTCCTGAGTCATGCCCTTGATTGCCATCCCTGTGTAGCCCTCCATGGTATGTGGTGCCCTCTCTACAAGGGAGTATTCGTAGCTAGCAGACTGCTGCTTGGCTCATCTTTCCAGTGCCTAGTGTCTTGTGTTTGGTTGTCTCATATTAATTAAGATAGGGGAATCTCTTCTTGGGCATAGGATGACTAGCAAGCAGTCAGATCACAGCCTTCTATTGCTGTTCCAGGAGGAGCCAGAGTCCTTTGCTCTGTGGGCCCTAACTAAATTATGCCAAACCCCAGAGCCTCAGGAGCTCCTGCACGTGGACCTAGAGACTACCACACACACACCTGACTCCAGGCCCTCGCCTTGGAACTCCTTTCTTTTAGCAGAGGTCCAACCAGCAGTCATGGGGCCTTTCTCGTTAATGCTTTTGCTATAATCTGGCACCTAGGAGGCTTTCAACAAAAAAAAAAAAAGGAAAAGTCTGTGTGTTCAGGCAGTCAGTGGAAGAATACCTTGGTCTTATTTAAAAACTCGGTTTAACTCAGAACCTAAAGGAGCCATCAGAAAACCCAGGACTGGAAAATCTATTTCATGCTGGGCTGTACAGAGGAAAATAAAGCCTAGAGGTCAGAAAGTCATGGTTTTCAACGTTCGTATCAAAATGGCCTCTGAAAAGAATGAGCTGCATTTTGGGTTTAGATTTTCAATGAGGTTCCTGTTTTTGTCAGAAATCTCAACCTCTGCTGGGTAATTGCACAACCCCTGACTTCACTCAGCCACTGCAGTCTTGGCACGGTCGACGTTTCTCAGTACATGCCGTAGGCAAGATTTTTTTTTTTTATGAGCCTTGATTCTTGTCTTGGCTTCATTTGATCATGTATATCTGTAAGTCAGCACACAGATGAAAGCAGACAGCACCTCTCAGCACCAAGAGGGGCAATTGCCACCTAAAACGACAACATGTTTATCGTACACGCATCTACAGGAATGCGAAGGGCTTTCCAGCCGCCGTGTTCTGGTACGTTCTGCACAGTAAGCATAGTGCTGGAAGGGGCTAGGTCCTCTCCTGGAGAATCATTTACAATCGCCAGAAGCTTAAAGAAGTTCCTCTCCTCAGAAAGGAAAAGGAAAAGGGGCTAAGAGCCCTGTCTGAGTGCTTCATCAGAGTTCCCTGTCTTGACCTTTAGATCTCTAAGAGAGTGCATTTTGAGCAGCTTCTCTCCAGAAACCTGTTCAGTGGCAGAACTGAGGTTACCAGAAGTCGGCAGTTTTCATCTTTCCAGATAAAAAAAAAAAAAAAGATGAAAAGGTTTTTGTTGTTGTTGGTTTTTAACACGCTGAGTTGGCAAGGGTGTATAGAAACAGGCATTCTTGTACATTGTTAGGAAAGTAAAAATTAGTGCAATCTCTTTAGAAGACATCCAGCTAATATTAAATGCACAGCCATCATATTAAATGCACAGCCCCTTGACCTACCAAGGAATGTTCTCCATAGGACGCATCTGTATTTATCACAGAATTATTTACAACAGCTAACCAAATCAAAAATCAAGTGCCTGTCCAAGCGAGAATGAGTATGCAATTTTTAGTATAAACACATAAGAGAATACTGTTTCTCTTATTCGTTCAAGGGTCCCCATCATCCAAGGGGTTCCATTCTAAAACACCCGTGGACGTCTGAAGCTGTGGCTCGTTTCTGAGTTCTGGTTTACCATGTTTTGTTTTCCCCACATATTGCACAGCACTGCCGCACAGTTCCAGAGTCAGCTGCCCTTTCCACGTGCTGTGTCCTGGAACCTCCTTCACAACACTGTTCTTGCTATCTGAGGCCGGACTTACATAAAATAAGGATTATTGGAACACGAGCACTGAAGTGTGGTGGCAGTGAGCCTGATAACCAAGAAAACTGCACAAGCAACTAACAAGAGGGTAGCGTATACCATGTGGATATGCTAGACAAGCGGATGAGTCATATCCCGAGCTGCTCAAAATGAGACATCATGATTTCATGTTACTCCTAATAAGACACAGTTTACAAATCATGGATTTGAGTATTTCTGAAAATTTCCACTTCTATTTCAGACCACGGTTGACCACGGGTAACGAAAACCACAGAAAGTAAAACTTCAGATAAGAGGGAACTATGGTTTAGGATGGAGGGGGAGTGTGTGGTGTTCCTCAACAAGGTCATTTTTGGAGGCACATCGGGCTTCTGTTGGGGTGGACGTGTCCAAGATGCTATTGAACATTCTAGAATGCGCAAAACAGCCTCTCCGCAGTAACAGAAAAGAGGTACCCCGCACATGTCATCAGTGCTCAGGCTAACAGAACTTTTCACAAGGTTCCCTAAAGAGAGGGGAAGTTGGCTATGACCCTTGTACCCTGGTGGAGTTTCATGCGTGTGTGTTCTCCACATGTGTTTTTAAAGTCAGTGTTAAGCAGTTTTCAGATGCGCATTTTCAAGCTTTCTCCTGCTGCGTGCCTATCAGGGAGCAGCCTGCCCCATAAACAAGCATTTGTTTATCTTGCCTCAGATCCTCTCCTTGCTAAGAGTAAAGAGAAACAGGGAATGAGTTGGATTTGAGAAAACCTATTTGAAATTCACACATTTCTGGGCCATTTCTGTCACCTGGAGAGAGGACCATCATGAATGTGTTCATTCCAAAAGTAAATATAGAAAAGCATGTAGATTTTTGCTGACTGCCTGCCTTTCCTCACAGTGACTTTAAAACCTGGAGACCCAGGCAAAATGCTCTGACCCTTTCCCTAGCATGTTCACACCAGCAAGGTGGAAAAATAAGCCCAGGGTCTGAGTGCCTGATAGAATTAATGTGCAAATTTTATAATTAAAATAGCAAGTTATCTCTTGAAATATCTTAAACACCACCAGCTGGGTGGTGGTGGCTCACACTTTTAACCCCAGCACTCGGGAGGCAGAGGCAGGTGGATTTCTGTGAGGTAGAGATTAGCCTGGCCTACAAGAGCTAGTTCCAGGACAGGCTCCAAAGCTTCAAAAAACCAAAATAATTTTAAAAATTAATAATGTAACCACAAAAGTTTGCCAGATTAGTTCTAAGCAATCGTGCTGGCTTCAATTTTATCTACAATGGCAAGAATCTGAAAATCATAATAAGAGGCCAGGGAAAACTTAAGTAAATAACATCACAATCCTCACATGGAGTATTCTTCCGCTGCTAGGAATGAACCAAATTCCACCAGTGGAAGTGGAATTGTCTTAGAGTTATCTCAGAGAAAGTTCACATTAATGCGGAATTTCAAATCCCCTCGTCACACACAGACATTTTGCTTTGGGGAAAGAATATGAGAAGCTCATCATGGTTTTGTTTTTTTTTTTCTTGAGAGTGCAACTGAGACAAAGATGTGAGGGGCTGCCTGGCGAAGCTTGACATTTTGTACTGCTGCCCATGTTCTTTACATGTTCTATCCATGCGTATGCACTTGCATTATCATTTGAAATTCATTCAAA
This sequence comes from Microtus pennsylvanicus, assembly GCF_037038515.1. Classification (NCBI taxonomy): domain Eukaryota; kingdom Metazoa; phylum Chordata; class Mammalia; order Rodentia; family Cricetidae; genus Microtus; species Microtus pennsylvanicus. The sequence continues at coordinate 17,449,965 of NC_134596.1, forward strand.
ACACCACGATGATAAGAACACATAGCCCATGTAAGTGATATCTTCTCCCGTGTTTTTATTCATGAAAAATGCTCCCAATATATAAATTCAAGTTTCCCAACTCATGATGGTATAACTTTTACTTTTTGACCTGTTGGCTCTCTATAAGTGAAGAAGTGATATACATTCAATAGTAAGGTGCTTGGATTTTGAAGTTTGTGGCCAGCAAGATGGCTTCATAAGTAAAGTCTTTGCTGCGCAAGCAAGCCTGATGACTGTAGTAATATGGGCGGCGGGGCTGCGTCCCCAACACCCCAGCCGCCTGCTCGGCTAGCTTATGCCCCGAAATAATTACACACAAACTGTATTCATTTAAACACTGCTTTGGCCCATTTCTATCTAGCCTCTTCTAGGCTAATTCTCACATATTAATTTAGCCCATTTCTAATCATCTGTGTAGCACCCCTAGGTGCGCTTACCGGGAGGATTCTAGCCTATGTCCATCCTGGATCGGAGCTTCATTTGCTTGCGTCTGCCTGGGAGCTGGGAGCATGGTGTCTCTCTCTGAGGTGTCTGCTCCCGAGAGGAGAGCTGTCAAGTCTGACCTCACTTCCTCTTCCTCCCGGCATTCTGTTCTGTTTACTCCACCTACCTATGTCTTAACCAATGAAATGGGCCAAGGCAGTTCCTTTATTAGCCAATGACCTTCCTCCATCAGATGACTTCTGTTCAGCTCATGCAATGGTGGAACAAGGGAGCTGACTTGTTCTCTGATCTCCACATGTACTATGACATGCATACACCCATCTGCATACAGAATACACACTTTTTTAAAAAATATTTTGAATTTTGTTGTTTTTGGACTAGTGTCATAAAGTACAACCTTTTCTGCCAAGAAACAGTGAGTAACACATGGCCACAGTCACAAAGAGAAATAAACACTGTACTATAGTGGGGTCTAGAGTTGATGGAAGGCTGTTTTCAGTGTGTGTGTGTGTGTGAATCTGTCTGTCTGTGTGTATGTCTGTCTGTCTATGTGAGGTCAGAGGACAACTTTCAGGAATAAGTTCTCTCATTCCACCAGGTGGGCCCCAGGGATCGAACTCAAGATTTTCAGGATCATCAGCCTTGGCAACAAGCGCCTTTCCCCACTGAGCCATCTCACTGGCCAATGACCAGTCATTTCAAGATAAAATTCTTGTGGTGAAATGGTGCTTGAGTAGACACACAAGTCCTATGTCTCTATGTCACATTTCCTGTTTCCTCCTGATAGTAAATGTAGATCTATCTTAACCAATTAGGCAGAGCGGGGGGGGGGCAAAGTGAGCTATTTCCAGTTAATCTTACTCAGTCTAGAAGTCCCATTGTGGTGGTGTGAATGAGAATGGCCCCTAGAGGCTCATATGTGTGAATACTTGGTCCCCAGTTAGTGGAACTGTTTAGGAAGTATTAGGAGGTGTGGCCTTCCTGGAGAAGGTATGTCACTGGGGGTGGGCTTTGATGTTTCAAAAGCCCATGCCAGGTGTAGTGTCTCTGCCAGCTGCCTGTGGATCAGGATGTTAAGCTCTCAGTTACTGCTCCAGCACCATTCCTATCTATTTTCTGCCATGATGATCATGGACTAAGCCTGACGCCATTTGCATTGCAAGATTCCTATAGTTCCTCCTGGTTCTTAAGCACCATCACTCAGGTGTAGGTGTCTTCCCAGATTTTGATGTAGTGACCCCTCACCTAACTGCAGAACTCCTGATAAGACTGCCTCTCATTTACAAATTACATGTTAAACTCCACTGGATCAAGATTCATGAGACAGATCCCCTCCATTTGCTTCCTCGGTGTTGTTCTTAACTTGGCTCCCTTTGAATTACTGGAAGAGCTTCAAAAGGATGTCAGGACTTTCCCCTTCCCAAGTATCTTCTGATTCAATTGGTCTTGGCCACAGCCTTGGCATCATTTTAAAAGTCCTTAGGTGATTTTGATGTGCACCAAACCATGAGAATCGCTGCTCTAGTTTCTTCATGCAACCCAGTTAGCTAACTGAGGTTTTATTAGAGACCATTGCTCTTGATCAGTCAGGTCTTTTGATGCATTGGTTTCTACTCTTTCTCTACCTTCTTTACTCTCTGACATGAGGATCATTTCTGGTTTAAGCAAGCATGGTTTTGGATATACCCAAATAGAGGATGGCTCACACAAAGCAGGAAGTTTCTAGTAACAATCAGAGAAAGATATACCTGAATGAGATCTCAGGGTATTCCAGAACTACCCTGGTAGGGGTCAGCACATATGTTAGCAGAGACTGTGTTTTGTTTCCTGGCTACCCAAACCCAAATGATCACACAGAAGCTATATGAATTGCAATGCTGCTTAGCCAATACCTTGAGCATGTTTCTGGCTAACTCTTATATCCTAACCCATTTCTATTAATCTGTGTATCACCATGAGGCTGTGGCTGAGGTTTTGGGTGTCTTTCTCCTTCAGCAGCTACGTGGCATCTCTTTGACTCTGCCTACTCTCTCTATATCTCTGTTCAGATTTCCCGCCTGTCTTTATTCTGCCCTGCCATGGGCTGAAGCAGCTTCTTTATTAACAAATAATAATAAAACATTCACAACATACAGAGAGGAATCCCACATCACACCTAGAACTATCCAGGCACAGATTAAGTCTCTGAGCAGCTGGGAGCAGATTCCAGGCCAGAACTGCCCACTACATAGAAAGAGAGTACCTGAGAGGCCTTTGAGATGAGTGACTCAAGGCCATTCAAGAACTGCTGGAGCAGAACCCACTTGGCAGCATGGATGGTGGGGGGGGGGGGGGTGGGAGACTAGAGAACAAGACCATCAGGACACTTGCAATGTTCCGCTGAGAGTCTGCTAGAAGTAAGCCTTTCATCTGAATTGCTTCAGCACATCTCATGCCTGTGTGGTGGGAACAGCTGTTCTCACTTTTCTACAGGACAGTAGGGTGCATGGAGTCCCCACAGCAAGTACTGTGGGTGTGCACATGGAGCTCCTAAGAAATGCTCCTTTGGGCGGTAAGCAGATCCCTTGCTATGCTAGGATATTCGCAGGCCACTGGAGGATTCTCTATGGGGGCTGGAGGTAGAATCAGGATCCACTCCAGGAAGACAGGAATCCTTGTGGTGGAGAGGGCAACTCTTGATGCCTCATACCAGGTGACACACAATAGTCCAGTCATTGGTCCAACAGGTGCTCAGACTTCCATCACCGTAGTTGCTACAAGCTCCTGGATATATCACAAAAGCATCTGAGGTCAGCCATTTGGTTTGCATAACCCCAGGAGCCCCAACTGCGTGTCACAGCTGTCCTTAGCGTCAGGCAGGCAGGCCAGCAGCCACTAGCAGGTGCCTGCCATAGCCGCTGTGGCCCAGAAGCTGATCCTTGATCGTTCAGCTGTTGAGCATTATTTGAAGCATATGTCATGTGTCGTTTAGAGGATGGTGCCTATGCTACAAGTTGAGGTCGGTTTATAGATGGGCCGTGGTCTTGGTATTTTATTTATGTAGGACATAGCTTCAGACACTATGCCGCATGTGCAGCAACATCCCTTGATTCCACAAAGTCTCTCTGAAATGGATATTTCCTTGTTTTAAGAGGTATTTTATTCAAGACTCATTAAAGGCATTTAAAAGACAATCAAGATTGCCCATAGCTTTAGATTTGAATAAATGTCTTAAAAATTTAAATTGTGTCTTCATATTGTTGCATTTAAAGTAAGCACGGGGATGACGTAAGCTCGCTTCAGGAGCGGGAACCCTCTCAGAGACTGAGAAAGGGGGAGGAAGGAGAAGCTGAAAGAGGGACTGGGCGATGCAGTTTATGCAGAGTCCACACAGAAAGGGGCCAGCAAGATGGCTTAGCAGGTGGTGGTGCTTGCTTCACAAGTCTGGCAACCTGAGTTAAAGCCCCACAGCTCTTAAAAAGTCAAATGCAGTGGTGTGTGTCTGTAGTCCCAGCTCTCCTACAGTGATATGGGCTGCAGAGACAGGACATCATCCAAAAGCTCGTGGATGAGCCGAGACCAGAGTACACACCACAGTGGCAGAGACCGTAAGAAAGGCATTGCTTCAATCAACAGCAAGGGAGGAGAGTCTTCTCTGTGAGGAGTGGTTTCCAGCCCGTGTCTTCTTGGGGAAGGCCCATCTAGCAAGGGAGGGGAGTCCTCTCTGTGAGGAGTGGTTTCCAGCCCATGTCTTCTTGGGGAAGGCCCATTTAGCCTTCAGGACTCGTTCACTCTACTTCTATTTTTTCTGTTCTACTCTACAAACATAAATCAAGGTCTTGGCCTTGATTCTTGTAGAAGCGTGTACACGTGTGACTAGATAAGCATGTGTGTCAGATACTGGGTTAGCGGACTCTTAACAGCTGGCCAATCACAAGATGTTCAGGGACAAATCTACTTGAGCACATGGTTTAGTTCTGCCCCTTTTACTTCCTTTAGACATTACACCAGGCCTCTGCTCTTCATATTTTAGAAAGATCCAAGGGTCCTAGCACAAGACTATGTTTCTGTGTCTCTTATTCAACATGATTAAGATCTTACCAATGAGCCTGTGAATCATGATACCCCTCATCTTTAATCAACACCACCCTGCCACATAGTTTCTCTTCCTTTCAGAGGAATAAAATACTTATGGGGTGGGAAGCCAGCTTTAGCTACATAGAACAACACTCTAGAGAGCAAAAGCCAGCAAACTAAGCCCATGTGCCAAGCCAGGCTGCTACCCATATTTTAAATAAAGGTTTATTTAAAAGCATAAAAAAAAAGAAGAGAGGAGAGAACGGATACCCAAAGGTTGTCCCCTGACCCCCCCCCCCACTAATTCATTGACTAACTAATTGAAAAAGTAATCAGACAAAGAGAACTGAATTGTTATACCAGGGTGGTAGATGCTCCACAGATATATACTTGTATTTTCCTGTATCTTTACTTTGCTAAAATAGTATTGGAGATCAAATCCACAGCCTTTAACATGATATGCAAGCTGAGTTAATTATCCAGCTCTCTTGTTTCTTTACCCTTTTTCCTTTGAGACAGAGTCTCACTAACTTACTCAGGGTGGCCTTGGACTTGCAATTCTCCTGCCTCAGCTAGGATTATCGTCCTACATCTCCAGGCTCATCTCTTTAAAATTTTGTGACCAAAACAAACATTTTTTTTTAAAATGAGAGAATGTAGAAAGAAAATTTGCTTGATATAATTTAGGTAAATACTTGTGTTTCTCAAAGGTACAATCGTCATTCTTTTGCCTCAAAGATGAAAAAAGAATGAACAAATATTAAGTTTGGACACATAAGACATAATAAAATTATACAGCACACACATGTTTACTTAGTTTTAAACACCGTACTCACTAATCCATTTAGGTACTGGGACAAGCCTGTACTTGGGGACGTGTTCACCCAATGACAAAATGGTTTCAGATGTTGAGGTTTCCCACACTCACAATTTTCTGATGCCTGTGTCTTGTCATTAGTGAGCCAGCAAGAGTTAAATCTCAACCTCTGTGTGTGGGATGGATCCATGACAGACAGCCTTGAGGTGAGAAGGTGTGAGACACCAACACCACAGGGGAACCCTCCCACATCACCCCCTCACTCCTTCGTTGTCACCATTCTCTTGATTGTTAACACCAAAGATGACCTAAGCTGGTCTATGAATTTTGTGTGTTTGTTGTTGGTTTGTTTTTTTGAGACAGGGTTTCTCTGTATAGACCTGTCTTGGAACTCACTCTATAGACCAGGTTGGCCTCAAACTCAGAGATCTGCCTGTCTCTGGGATTAAAGGCATGCACCATAAAAAATTTATATAAACAGGATTATTTTGGGAGTTTTCTTACCAGTTGCATTATCTGTTCTACTCAATATAGTTATGAAATGACTATGTATGATCATATGTATTACTAGGTAACTCATTTTCATAACTGAAGAATTTTCTGTTGCATGAATAGATTATAATTTATTAACCCATGGTAGTACTGTTGAACATTTGGGAAGTTTCTAACTTAGGTTTCCAAGTTTCTAAGGCTTATGCTGTTATGTGTATTTCTTTTGGTGCAGATACCTACCACTTTCTGTATAATGTATTCTTACAGACATCTTCATTTAGTTTTTGTTGATATTGCCAAAACAGTTTTCCAAGATGGTTGCACTATCATACGTTCCCTCCAGCAATGAAAGGTCATATTCGCCCTGTAGCATCAGTTGGTCTGTACGTACTTTTTGTTTTGTTTTGCCTTTGTTTGATTTCTGTTACAGTGATAATACACCATGACCAAAATCAGCTTGGGGAGGAAAGGGTTTATCTCAGTTTTACATGTGCTGATCACAGTCCTTCATGAAGGGAAGGCAGGGCAGGAGCCTGGAGGCAGGAATTGAGGCAGAGGACATAGAGGAGTGCTGCTTACTGACCTGCTCAGCTTGCTATCCTATGACACCTAGGACCACCATCTATAGTGAGCCTGCTCCTCCCACATCTCTCACTAATTGGGAAAATGTCCTATAGGTTTGCGTATAGGCCAACCTTATGGAGGCATGTTCTCTGTTAAGGTTTCCTCTTCTCAAATAGTTCTAGCTTGTGCCAAGTTGACAAAAACAAAACCAATTGGCACAGTTGAGGTTTTTGTTGTTTTGATTCATGGTCTCACTTTATATCTCAGGCTGTCCTGGAATGTACTAGTTAGCCCAGGCTGGACTCCAATCCTCAGTAATCTTCCTCACTCAGTTTCCTAGATGCTGGAATCTCAGGCATGAGTCACCACACTGGTCTATGAATTTTAAAAATGAAATATATTTTAATTACATTTTTATATTTATGTACTTTTATTTTTATTGGGGGGCTGTATGTATCACAGCATGAGTGTAGATACTTGCAGGAGTTGATACTCCCTATGCTGATTTGAATGAGAATTCAAATGACAGCCCGTAGACTTATATGTTTGTGCTGTAAAATAATCCTGTACACTGTGAAGATGTGTCTTTGACAGGGCACCTCCTGATTGGTTTAATAAAAGAGTAGACTGGCCAATAGCTAGACAGGAAAAGATTGGACAGGAGAGTCAGACTATAAAGACACTGAGAAGAAGAAGGACAGAGGCTGGGGAGTCTTCAGGAGCAGAGAGAAGTAAGATAAACATGCCATGATGAAAGAAAGTACTACCACGTGACAGAGAATAGATGAAAAATAAGGGTTAAGTTATAAGAGCTAGTTAGTAACAAACCTATCGGCCAGGCATTCATAATTAATAATAAATCTCTGTGTCATTATTTGGGGAGCTGGCTGAATAGACAAAAAAGTTCACCTACATGTTTGAATGCTTAGTCACCAGAGAGTGGAACTGTTGGAGAAGGATTGGGAGGTGTGGCCTTGTTGAAGTAGGTGTGGCTTTGTTAAAGGAAGAGTGTCCTGGGGGAAGAGTGTTACCAGACTCAGTGTCTCCCTCTTTTCTGGTGGGACAAGAGCCTTTTCCCATTATTATTAAATTCCATAAAACATAGTAATTGTTAGAAGAAGATTACATACATTGAAAGCTTTGATTGAACTTGTAAATTGTGGAGGACAATGGTGGTGCCAATACTGTATAATCCTGCCTACACTGACAAAGAATAGCCATTTATCCTCACGTTCATCAGCCCTGGGTATTCACAAACTCCAACATCTCTATTTCTCCAAAAGACCTCTTCTTGAGTTAATTTTGTGCTTTCCTTGTTAATAAGGAAGCAATCCAGGTCTGGTGGCTCAGGCCTATAATCCTATTTACTTGGGAGGCTTAGGCAGGGAGAAGGCAAGCCTAATGCTTTCCTGCAGTATAAAGAGCCTGGGCAACATAGTTAGACTCTTTCTCAATATGAACAATTAAAAAGCCCGGGGGTTATAACTCAGTGATAAAGTACCAATCCAGGATGCATGCAACCCTGGATTCAATCCCCAATACCTAAATAAAATAAGCAACCAATCAATAAGAGTTAATACAGTTTTTACAGATTTATTGCCCATTTGATTTCCTTCTGTGATTGATATATTCACTTTCTTGTATAAAAGAATTTTAGGCCCCAAGATTACACATCCAGGTAGGTAAGAAGGTAGGATTTAAATCCCAGGTTGCCTAACTATGAACCCACATTTATTTTACTATATGATGGAATATACTCTATACTGAATGTCATACTGTAGTGTAGACCATGCATACTAGACACAGCGTTACACTATGTGTCACAATATAGTGTATGTACATCATACAATACTATATATCACAGCGTATTGTGCATCACGGTCCACTCTACGCAATGCTATTTATCGCACACTACATGATACTATACTGGGTACCCATACAGTGCACACACTGTAGACCATACTCTCCCGTACACCATGACACTGCACTATATTCCTTCCTACACATCACACTTACATATGACGCGCCAGGACAAAGATACCGTGCTGTGCCATGCTATCCACACCACGCAGTCTCTTTATTGTCTGGAATGAGTTTGCGTCTCCTGAAAAGATACATTTCTCCAGAGCTTCACCTTTACTGAAGAGCTAAGTGCGTGCAGTCCTTGATCTGCAAGTCATGCCCATTTGCTAGTCCTACTTTCCACACGGTAACGAGAAACAACTTTTACATGGGAAAGAACTGTTTGTTGTTCTTCACATTTCAAGCTTCCCCACAGGGGACAAACATTTCAAAGATGTTAAATAACTTCAGTGTGAAGGCGGAGGCACACTTCCTGCTCAGCAAGCCTGGGAACTCCTCTCCGGTTCTCCAGGGTCAGGAGGCAGAGAGGCCAGGACCCTTCCTGCTCTTGTCTGAAGATGAACCCGCAGGGATGGAAAATGGGCTGGTCATGAGACAGTGCAAGGCTGAGGCAATAGGCCAGGCTTCCATTACGGACTCTGGCTCATGAGCTGGGAGCCATGGGCAATTACTCGTCCCTTGGGATTTTTGCCTTTTCATTTTTAGAAAGTTTGTGTTGGACTCGCTGGTTTTATATAGTCTCCTCTTGGGCAAAAATGATATAATACTGCGTATTTTATAATGTAGACTGTGGGAGTCACACTGTTTTCATTAGAAAAAAAATCCCACAACTCACCAAAGAATTATATCCTCTACAATGCAAGGGCACCAGAAAGGAAACCGCAATACATTTTTAAAAAATCTGGATCTCTGGGTGGTAAAATTTTGTTCTGTGTGTTTTTCTGCATTCTTTCAATTTCTGTACAATGAATATGTATTGCTTTGTAATCTAAAAAAATGTATTTTGTTTTTCTTAACACATTGGAACTGTGAAAGACCCCAAAATAGAATAAAACAACCCAAATTTTAGCATCACTAGAGGGAAGGTGTAATGTCCCACATATTATGGAACATTTTAAGATGTCAGGGGGTCAGGATCTCATCTGACAGATGAGCTCATCAGCAACCCGGCCCTCTCAGCAGCATCCGGGGACAGTGTTTCCACAGTGACTCACAGAGACGGTGCCAGCCAGGCCCGGATTGCAGCCTTTTCCATTTCCAGCCCCAGAGTTGTGATGACCCGACACTGTGGTTCTCATGGACGTCTGAAACAAGCCTGGCCTCATCATAATGATTGCCTATTCATGGCAGCAATGGGAAGGAGGGTATGACTAATGACATGGGGGGGGGGGGAGTATGGGAACAAACCCAAAAATTACAGTGACTTTCTGGTTGGGACACACTGGATAGGAAAAGAACTGTGTATCCGCAAATTCAAGAGTGTATGGCCTGGCCAAGGAACCAGAGGCAAAATAAACAGCAGACTTAGGCCGTTTCTCAGTTTTCAGTGATGTCTTGAGATCTAAAATAGGAGTTAAGCAAGAAGGCACTTGATAGGTGGACTCCTCGACATCAAGGGAAAACTACTTCGGCCTCAGGACCCTGGAAAGACCCATCTTGGTGTGACGGCCTTTCTCTCTTATCTTGCAAATACTGTTTTCTGGTCTCTGCACAAATACTCCTCCCACCACACCTGCTAATATCAGGCATATTAGTTATGTTTGCATCGTCGTGATCAAAATACCTGACAGAACAAGGAAGTGAAGGTTTGTTTTGGACCATAGCTCCATAGTTGCTTTAGTCTGCCATGGCGGAGCAGCTCTGTTCATGGTGTCAGAAGCATGCAGCAGAGGCTACTCACTTCCCTGCAGACCAGGGAGCAGAGACCAAGGTCAAAACCAACGGCTGGGGATAACCCCCAAAGGCCTCCCCACCCCTGCAAGTGACCATCACCTAGAGTTTCCTCAGCCCTCCCAACATAGCACTATCAGCTGGGGAACACGTGATCAAAACAGGAACCTAGGACACAGGGCACATTTCAGATTCAAGCCATATCAGATTAAAATCAAATCCTTGCCAGTTTACAAGTTTAGTCAATAGGGTAAAATGTACAATAGTTAAATATTCCAGTTTCCATCATACCGTTAAGGGGTCCGCAGACAGAATTAGAAGTCCCTGAACTCAGATGAGTTACTAATATCTTACTCAAATTTAGCCTTTCCTCCCATAAAGTATGCTGACAATGAATTACACGTATAGGACAGAACCTCAACACTGTCATCAACAGAAGGCATGGGCAGGTTCAAATCCCAGTGCCATTGCTGCGTTCATCTCATAGGAATGCTTATCCTCATTATTACTTGAAAAGTCATGGAAGATATTAGACTAATTGCTAGAGCTTGTCATTTATTACAATCACTAAGAAATATGTTGATTAAAATAGTAAAATTTAACTCAGTAAAATTATGATAACTATATCTACTTAATGTGTCCCCCCCCCTTTATTTTAATTTGTGCATTCCAAAACATCCCGAGGACGTTTCGTGTTAAATACTCAAGAATGACATTAAACTGGACATGGTGGCATAGGCCAAAATCCCAACACTCAGGAGGTGACGGCTGGAAGATCACAAGTTTGAGCAGGAGACTACACTGTAATCAAAGCAAGACTAAGTTAAAAATCTGACCCTGCCTTAAAACAAACAAAATCCAAAGTCTTAAGTCCCTTCACTGAATTTTAGAACAACTGTCCAGAAGTTCCCAGTGTCCAAAACGTAAAATCTACGCTTGTTGGCCTCCTAAGAAAAACTCTCTCATAGTAGCAGGAAAATATGACCCACAGTGATAAAAGCACAGTAAAAATAGACCCCCAAATGGTATAGTGGGCACAATTAGCAGCCACATGCATATCCTACTTAAGATTAAAAACACACTGTACAGGACGAAGCTTCCAGAAGATGGAATGGGTCAGGTACCATCTCAGAAAAGTTCAGTAAACTCAAAGACATAACAATAGAAACTCCAACACAGGCCTGGGGCAGAGCCAGTGAGTTGAAGGACAATCTTCTGTGGCCTGTAGATGTGTGATTGGAACCTGATAGGGACAGGGGAGGGAAAGGAATTTGACAAAATCGTAATCTAGATGGCTTTGGGTAAGGTGGATGCTTTAAAGGTTTGTTTTTTGTTTGTTTGTGTGTGTGTGTGTGTGTGTGTGTGTTGCCTTCAGAGGCCCAAATAGGGCATCAGATTCCGTGGTGCTGGAGCTACAGGCAGTTGGGAGACATCTGTGAGTGCTGGGAAGCGAACCTTGGTCTTCCGCAAGAGCAGGACATTCATTTCATAGCCCAGCAGAGAGTATGACAGTTTCAACCCTTTCCAACTCGTGAACGCATGATGCTTTCCCATTTGTATGTTTGTATTAGTTGTAATATATTTGTCTCTGTGTGTATACAACTGTACTACTTGTACTTTCTTCATTTTCTCTCATTGGTTTTATATTTTTGCTATGTATTTGGTTATTGATGGAGTGTATCCACTCACACTGATCTTTTCAGGTTCTCTATTTCTGCCTTAATGTTTTGGTAGGAATTTGTCCATTTTTTTTTCTGGCTTACCCAATTTATTGGCATAAGTCTCTTTTAAAGAACTACCTTTTATTATTTCAGTACTGTGTATCAGATACGAGGCCTCACTCACACTAAGCAAATGTTATATGCCCAGCTCAAAAGAGATGCCTTTACCCAGAAAAAAAACATCTTTCTCAAATGGAGACAAAGTAAAGGTATTTAGAACATGCAAATGTTGAATGACTCTTCACTAGCAGACCTGTCCTACAAAACAATGTGAAGGGGCAAATTAAAACAGGACTATGAAATTGATGAGAAAAAGAAAAAAAAAGTACTATATGGTAAAATTTAAACCTAAACATATTAAAATTCACATTAAATGTAAGGGTACTAAATATAAACTAATGATGGTCAGAGTGGATATAATTATAAGACCTGGGTCCAGCTGCCTATTAGAAACATATGCCAAATATGAGAAGCAGATAGGGTAACAGCAAAGGTTAAAAAAAAAAGATACAAGATGCTGATAGTAATTAAAGGAGAACTGGATAAGTTCTACTATTTCAGATTGGATCTCAGAAATAAGACTACACTGTGAAAAAGGAGCGCTGTTTCATGATCCAGTAATTGGCTCGTCAAGCATCGAGAAGACATAGCAATGAGGAATGTGCACCATCTAATAGCAGAACCATTAAACAGAGGCTGGCTAGAAATGAAAAGACACAAAAGGCTGTACTCAGAGGTTCAAACCTCCTTTCTCAATAACAGATTGAGAGCACACAGGAAATCGAGCAATGTTATCAAACACTACAGTCATCAGCAAATACTGAGTGTCCCTGAAAATCACAGCGTAAGGCTTGGGTCCCAGGATGGTGCTATTGAGGGTGCTGTGAACCTCCAGAAGAAAGAGCCTTTGGGACATCCTTAGATCCTTGGGGAGATATCTCCGAAGGGAATAATGGGACCCTGGCCAATTCCTTTTTCTCTTTTGCTTCTTGATGTTGTGATGAGCAATTTGTTCCAGCTAACACTCCCTGCAGGTGCTATCAGCGCGCCTACCAAGGCCCAAGGCAACGAGTCCACCCAATCTTGGAATGGAGCCTCTAGCACTGAGGACCAACACCAAACAAAAAAATCAAAACCACCTTCCTCTCCTTATATACTGATTATCTCAGTTCTCTCATTGTAGTGATGGAAAGCTGACTAACATTACTTCCAAACATTGAGTTGATTAATGTTTGTGGAAGTAACTCCACCTGACAACAGAATATGCATTCTTTTCAAGCACAACTATTTACCAAAACAGACACTATTCTAGCCGCAACAAGTCTCAGTAAGTTTAAAAGAATCCGAGTCATACAAAGTACAATTTAGATCTATTTGGATCTAAGTTAGCAATCAGTAATTAGAAGATACATGGATGTTCCTCTCAGTGTCTGGAAGCTAAGCAACATGTTTCTGTAGAACCCATTGGCCAAAGAATCAATCTTTCTTAAAATTTTTCTCAACATAATTTATATATATAATATATTCTGATCACAGTGTCCCCTACCTCATGCCCTCCCATATCCTCACCACCTCCCACCTGCCCATCCCCCCACACTTTCTCTCTCTCTCTTTATAAAACAAATAGGCAAATAAAAAAAATCATTGAAACCAGAATAAAACAAAACAGAAAGAAAAAACATGAGAAACACATCCACACTCAGAGACGTACATTTAGACACACACACACAAACACAAACACACTAAAAACCACATAATTAGAAACCATAATATACAAGCAAAAGAGCTGTAAAGGTTTAAAATTGCCCAAACAAATCATTATGAGATGAAACATCTCCCCAAATACCACTGTGTTTGTTTGGTGTTGGCCTTCTACTGCTGGACACGGGCTGACCTTCAGTATGATTCATAATACCCCTTTAGACGCCACTGGAGATAACCGTTTTTTCCTTTGTAAACTGTTGTCAATGAGAGATAGCTTCTGGATTAGGAATGGAGGTTCGTGTCCTGTTCCCCTCTCAGCGCTGGTCCCCCATCTATCTAGGGCCTGGACAGATCCTGTGCATGCTGCCACCGTCTCTATGCGGTCATAGGGGTGTCCGTTTTGTTGTGTCTGTAAGGCACTGTTTTCTTGGTGCCTTCCAGTCTCACTGGCGCTTACAGTCTTTCCTCCTCCTCTTCCTAACAGATCCCTGAGCCCTGAGGAGAGGGCTTTGATGACAACTTTCCATTTAGGACTCAGTATTTCATGGTTTCTCACTCTCTACACTTTGTCCAGTCATGGGTCCCTGTATCAGTTCCCACATACGGCACGAGGAAGCATCTCTGATGGTGGCTAAGCAAGACACTGATCTAAAAGTCTATCAGGATGTCATTAGGTGTCATTTTATTGCTGTGCTCCTTTAGTAGAATGATCATATTTAGTTTTCCCCTAGATCCATGGCCTGCCTATCTAGCCTCAGATTCTTGGCCACCTAAGCAATGTTTGCGCTCAGGTTTCATGTCACATAGTGAGCCTTAAATGTAATCAGACAGCGGTTGATTACTCCCGTAACTGTTTTGCCAGTGTATCATGCAATCAGATCATCTTTGTAGATCAAAAGGTTTTCAGCAGGTAGCATGCAGAGTACCTTTCAGTACCATGAGTACTAGTCAGTTAGGGTAAATAGACTTGAAAAGGAGGGGCAAATACAACCCAAGTCATGAAAAGAAAGGGAGTACTGCAATCTGAACGGTGTCAATGACACATAGGCCATAAAGCAACTGATAGAACCCATGAGCTAGTTCTTAGAGATGACCAATAAATTCATAACTATTGATAAACTGACAGGGAAAAAGTTTCCAACAATATTTGCTATATTCCCATAGACGCACAGATCGTAAGAATGCTAAAATGTAAAAGGGTGGTAAGATTGCTAGGATCTATTTGTGACGATGTTTTTCACAACTTAGAGGTAATGAAATGGACAGCTGTCTTAAGGCTACAAGTCACTCATGGAAAAAATGGCAGCCTGAATAGGCCTTTGTATCATAGAGAGAAAATCTATAGCTAAAAAATTTTCAACATACACAAAAACTCCGAGGGCTCAGATGACTTCACTGACGTGACCTGGTAAACATCGAGGGAAGCTATACATCAGATTTTTACAGACCGGTGCAGAAAAATGAAGAGGAAATACATCCTGACTCCTAAAGTCAGCATTACCCTCATTCCAATACAGACCATTAACCAGGAAGAATCTAGCAACTCAAATCCCTCATGAACACATTTAGAAAATGTTTAATAAAATTGTAGTCAGTAAAAGCAACTGCTTGAAGAGTGAGATGGTTCGACGTTCTTTATTGATAACAGCAATATTGTCATTTCCTGTTGTTTATTGAGCCCTGTCACTAAAGACAGCCCAGAACAGGCGCTACTTCATATCTCTGAACCCCATGAAAACTCTTAGGCAGTTCATCCTGTTTCTAGGTGAGCAAGAGGAAAACTAGAGAAAGTAAGTCCTTGAGGTCACAATCCCACGGGGTGGGTTTGGCTCCAGTCTTTTTAATATCCCTCTCCTTGCCAAAGAACACGAGACCTTTCCTTAAGGAATGCCCCCACTCCACCTGCAGGGTGGAAAGCTGTCTCCTTAAAAGCTCCTGTCAAGGCATCCGACATTACCTTTTCAGAAAGTCACCTTCTCTAACGTTATCAAACCATCCCTCCAGCATACCCTGCAGCAGAACCCAGTGTAGCCTTAGCCATAGGGCTTTCAAGACTGCCAGGAACTGACTGTAGGACCTGTACTGAGCCTACAGAGTTGCCCCTCAGTATCTGTGGGAGAAGGGTTCCACATCCCCCATGTAAGCCAGAAAACATGACCATGGCTGCTCATCTCTGCACATCTTCCCATAAGCTTCAGATCATCTCTCATACTTGAGTATAAGGGGAATGATAATAACATTGAATGTAATAACACCGAATATAAGGGAAATGCCCCACACATTGCTGTTATACTGTGTTCTTAGGGAGTAGTGAGAAGAAGAAGCAGTGCACATGTTCAGTACAGACATGTTTTAAAAAAATTGGAAACCGTAGATGCATGGATGCAACCTATACATAGAAAGCCTGACTGTATATGCTGTGTTTTCCCCTAAACAAACACATCTAAAATCAAATTTAAATTAGTACAGTAAGGGATTAACAATGGCTAATAAAAAGTAGACACTTATAATAGGTTAAGCAAATGTGCTCTCTCTCTCTGAAAATATGTCGCAATGCACGTGTGGAGGTCAGATGAAAACTTAGAGGAGCCTGTATTCTCCTTCCACCATGTGGGCCCTGGGAAGTGAGTTCAGGTCTTCGGGCTTAGCAGCAAAGGCCTTCGCCCACTGAACCATCTCACTGCCGCTCTCTGGAATATCTTCCCGTACTGGATTCCCCTCTCGGTGTTGACCGCTGGCGATAGACTGTTGACAGCAAGCCCCTGGTTCAGGGGGACTTCTGTAGAAGGTCTTGGAGGCACTGTCTCCATCATCCTGTTCACCTGACTTTCCTCTCTAACACCTCCTATTGCCTTGCAAACCAACTGGGTGCCTGCCACCCTCTCTGTAGACCAAGAGAAGGCATGAGCTTAGTTATTGACACACAGCCTTGCTGCCAACCAGAGGAGTTCACTCATCCACCTGCTCGGCCTGAGTGTGTGGAATGGAACAGGACAACATAACCATCAATGTCGAGTAAATAGGCAAGACTTCAGAAAGCCAAATCCTGCTTCCCAAGCACGGAGACCTAGAGAGGAGTGTGGATGTTAAAGAGCTTCATCTGAAACCAGAGACAGGTGGGAGAGCAAACCTTCATGACCTATGGATTCGTAAACACCGCTTTACCCTAGAGGCGCCATCTTAGGACAAAGCCCAAAAGAGGAAAAGTGCTTCTCAGATAAAATCGAATGCTCATATTTTGTTCGATTTATGCTAGCTTGCTTTTCCAAATACTTTCCATTCAATTTGGTTGAACGAGAAAGGCTTCTTCATCTTCAAACACATATACACACACACACACACACAGAGAGAGAGAGAGAGAGAGAGAGAGAGAGAGAGAGAGAGAGAGAGAGAGAGAAGAGAGAGAGAGAGGAGAGAGAGGAAAAAGAAAGGAAGAAGGGAAAAAGAAAAGAAGGGAGGGAGGGAGGAAGAAAGGGAGGGAGGAAGAAAATAAATAAATGGTCTTCATCTTTGATGGTTCAGTTTGCAATCACTGACTTCATGGTGATGTGGAAAGGCCATGTGCCCTGTGTACAGTAGTAGAAACCATAGTTTGGATTTTGAATTTTCCTTTTCCTTGGCCAATGATCTGGGCGTGGGCATGCTCTAACAGCGGCGGGCGGGAGCAGAGGGCTGCGGCTCTCAAGCAGTGAGCGCTCACAGTGGTGAGCAGCAGTACTATAGTGCACTCCATTGCCTGCACGCTTTTGACAGATATTTAATACATGTCATGAGGTTGTCAGTATTTGATAATAAAACAGGCTTTGTGTTAGATGAGTTTGCCCATGTTTAGGCTAGTGTGAATGTCCAGGGCATGCTTAGCAAGCTGGCTCAGCTACGATACTCAGGACACTAGATTTAGTGAATGCAGTTCAACTTACAATATTCTTGCCCTGGGTCTCTCATGACTCAACCCTCCCGGCACCTAGGAGTGTGATATATGGGGCTTGCAACAGGCTTGGATCAATTATCACAATAGTCTAGTGACAACGTAAAATGCATGAAATCAGTGGCTGGAAGGTGGCTCAGTGGTTTAGAGCACCGACTGCTTTTCCATAGGACTCCGGGTTGATTCCCAGCACCCTCATGGCAGCTCACAACCATTTATAACACCAGTCCCTGGGATCCAATGTGGGCACCAGGCACTCATATGGTGAACAGACATACAAGCAAACAAAACACCCATATATAAAATTAAATTAAAAGGAAGTTTTAAATGAACAAAATTAAACATTTCTAATCCAGAACAACAATTCCTTGGATGAGTAAGGAATGGGTATAACTATGGCATAATAATTTTTAGCTGGATGACAATCTGAGGAATCAAAAACTTCAGGGTTCTAAAATACACTGGATTTGGATTTTCTCCTTGTTGTTCTCTATGCTTTGCCAGACGAAGAGGATTGACTTTTACTCTTACTGGACACTTTGACTATCTCCACGTGCTTTTATATAGCAACATGCATATTGAAGATAGAAAAGTTGGAGGCCCCGATTTTTTTATTCATGAAATAATACTTTATATTATTAATTATAGTAATATACAAAATACATAGTTCTACTCCAGGTCATGACACTATGCAGGTACTGTATCCTTTGCATATAAACTACCAGAAAATCAGACAAGATATGTGAAATAGCAGCTTTAAGATCTAACCAGTGGGCGATATGGACTTGTGAGTCTCAAGATAAACAAAGGAAATGAGCACTTACGTTTGCTCCAGTCTGCAGACTGGAAGCCGTTTTCAGGCTGCAGTGTGAGGAAGGTGGGGATCCATAGAGAACCAAGTGGTGTCACTGAGTCAGAGGAAGAATCTCCAGAGCTGACATAGAGAAAAGACCCTGAATATGGAGGGGGTGCCCTCGACTATTTGGCTAAGTTTTCCTCTGTGCGTGTGTGAAAAGAAACCACTCAAGACCAAGAGGAAAATTACTTGGTTAGAGGCTGAGTGTTTGCATCTTTCAAAATCCATGTTAAAGGCCCTACTCAACGGCAGTGTAGCTAGCTGCACATGAATAAGAAAGTGATTAAGGTTAAATAAGATGTTAACGATGTAATTCTCATCCTTTAGAGTTAATGTCCTTACAAGAAGAGAAATAAGGGAGCCCTCCTAACACACCCTGTCCATATAATATGGGAAGGCCATGTGGAGAACGTAGTACAAAGGTAGCCATCTGCAAGCCAGGAAGAGAGCCTGTGCACTGGGACTTTTGGTCTCCAGAACTGGAAGAAACATTCTTCTACAGTTTAAGTCCCCAAGCCTGTGATATTTTGCTATGTCAGTGATAAACAGTTTAGTATAGCAGTGCACCAGACAGCTCCAGAGATCACACAGTAGTGGGGCTGGTTTACCATCTCACCACTCACCAGGGTGTTTAGGACACAGAGCAATGGGTATTAACGGGGCTATCTTAAGTCTCTGTCATCTTCATAATGAGCCCTAAAACTGAGCTTGAAAGGATCAGCTGTCCCAACCAGCTTCCCTGAACATCCGAAAAAAATGATGAACATTATTTCAAAAATACAACACACAATTCTCAGTGTTCAGGAAGTTATCAGTTGTGGAAAGAACCAGGAAAATATGTTCCATAATGTTAGTAGAAACCTTAGCTGTTAAGCGGCCATATTGTTGAGATGTCATGGAATCTTAATGATATGGCTATTGGAACAAGATCTGTACAATGACAATACCTGCTGGCTTCCTAGTGTGGATTGGGAAACCTCATGAAACCCTGCGCTTAGATGAAGAACTATAGACAACTAACAACTGCTTAGAAAGGGAAGCCTAATCTTCCCCAGGAAGAAGAGGGGGAAACATGCTGCGTACCGATAATTTGGGACAAGCATGACAAACAAATTTTAATCACAGACCAGGCAAAGTGTCAGAAAATGAGACAAGTACTGAATGCAAGTCTCGTCTGTACGGAATGCTATGCCCGGCAAAATGAGATTTCAAGAAAGGCAGCAAAATGCCCAACAAGCGCCAAGAGGCTAGAGTCCTGGGAAAGGAAAGGGACACAGATGCAATAGTGCACCTACGCCACGCGAGAGAGTGCACAGGGCACAGTGAGCATGTGGGCAAGTAGGGGGTGCTTAAGACATCTTTATCCTGCAAACTGGCCACAAGTTGGTTTCTTTCCATATCACAATTTAGGCAGATATGTGGCTGCTTGTGGGAGACAGTGCAGGGCTCGAAGACCTCAGAGCTTGTCTTAAACATTGAGCTGGCTGGAGTTGCTAACACATGTTGGAAGCTTCAACACTATTCTTGCTGGGTAACTTGCTGCGTGTATCTTACGTATTTCAAGGACTTTGCCAGCTACAGTTCTGAGGGGCACAGTGGGAGGGTTATCGCCACCGTGCTTCTACGGGGGCAGCAGGAACAGTCTGTGGGCACAGGTGAAGGTGGTACTCAGGATGCCTGACTGATTCCTGCTTCCCTCACTGCTCCTTGCTGCGTGCCTCCTTCTATTTATTGTCACGTATCTTCACATAGTGTTCTCTCCATGTTACAGATGAGGGAACTCAACAGATAATAGCTCCCCAGAGAAGCAAGTACCGGAGAGCGAGCACAACTCTCCACCTTTTGTATTATGAGGAAGGAAGATTTAAAATGTACATATGTCTTTGTTTCATTCCCAAAGAACACTGCACAAGTTTCAGAAAGGGCCACATGGAGGCGTATTCAAGAGAAGTCCCTCCTCCTTTTTAGTAGCCCAGTGTTTTGATCTACATAAGTATCTTCTGCATTTAAAAGTAATACTTAAATTGGAGCAAAATGAGGGGAACTAAGCAGAACATAAATTTACAAACACTACAGCCAGCTGATAACTTGTTCATATGGGGAAAATGTTCATTTCAAGTGACGTAAGCTCAACAGAAGTAAGTTAGTGGTTTGCAGGAACACTGAAGCTGTAAGAGCAGGATCTGGTACAGTCTCAGCACAGCGAGAAAGGCCTGACCAAAGCTCCTGTGTCCTACCTGATTCTTTTACGGATGAAGATCCTCCTTCCCAACTCTCGCCTTCCCGCAAAAACCAAAGATTTGTCAATACAATACAGGGTGTCATTTTGATGATCGTTTTCTAAATAATTTTTAATAGCATGTTTCCCATGTAAATATCAAAAAGGTATTTAATTAATCTAAGGAGCTGACTGGACCAGCGTGAAGGAGATCCCGGAAGCATTGCTGTGCTGACTCAGCTTGAGTGCACAGTCCTTAGTTAATTTCTTGCACTCAAACTAGAGAAACTTTACAGGAATCAATCAAGGATGAAGGTCTAATTTTCAATGTTGGGCATTTGAAGTTTATGGGTCACAATTTCTTGTAAGAAACTTTGGAGGACATTAGTGGGTAAAAATGAGACAGTCTTTGGGGAAAAAAAGCTGTAGATGGAAAATAAATGCTTTTAAAGTAGATACTTGCTGAAGTCACTGCATAGATTTGGAAACTAGAAACAAATGTGACAGCGAGTCCTAACTAATGTCTGCCCAGCACACACTGACTGTCATGGGCAGCATTCATTTCAATAACAGAAGAATTGCTGGCAGTTCAGTCAAAATGACTAAGAGTTTTGTGTTCTTATTTAAATTTTATTTTTTTTTAAAAAAGAAAACAAACTATCTTTTTTCATTATACATACCAAAACAAGTTCCCACTTCCTCCCCTCCTCCCATTCCCTCCACTTGCCCTCCTACCCTACCCCCATCCAATCCTCTGACACATTGCTTTGGAGAAGGTCCAGGGTCCTCACTACTATGTCTAGGCTGAGCAATGTATCATTCAAAGAGTTCCCCCCCAAAAAAAAAACAGTACATGTAGTAGGGATAAATCCTCAGTCTGCCCCAGCAATTCAACTGTCACCCACATTCAGAGGCACTAGTTGAGTCCTATGCTTGTTCCTTCCCAGTCCGGCTGGAGTTGGTGAGCTCTTATTAGCTCAGGTAAACTGTTTCAGTGGATGAACCCATCCATCATGGTCTCTTCTGTCAGGTTCAGTGTGGTTGGATTTATTTTGAGGTCTTTAATCCATTTGGGCTTGAGTTTGGTGCATGGCGATAGATACGGATTTATTTTCATTCTTCTACATGTTGACATCCAGTTATGCCAGCACCATTTGTTGAAGATACTTTTTTTCCCATTCTATAACTTTAGCCTTTTTGTCAAAAATCCAGTGTCCGTAGGTGTGTGGATTAATATCTGGGTCTTTGATTTGATTCCATCTCTGTTTTTATGCCAATACCAAGCTGTTTTCATTACTGTAGCCCTGTAATAGAGCTTGATGTCAGGGATGGTGTTGCCTCTGGAAGTTCCTTTATTGTACAGGATTGTTTTGACTATCCTGGGTTTTTGTTTTTACATATTTAAGCTGATTATTGTTCTTTCAAGGTTTGTGAAGAATTGTGTTGGGACTTTGATGGGGATTGCATTGAATCTGTAGATTGCTTTTGGTAGGTAGGATTGCCATTTTTAATATGTTGATCCTACCTACCCAAGAGCCTAGGAGATCTTTCCATTTTCTGGTATCTTCTTCAATGTCTTTCTTCAAAGACTTAAAGTTCTTGTCACATAGGTCTTTCACTTCTTTGGTTAGTGTTACCCCCAAGATATTTTAATGTTATGTGTGGCTATTGTGAAAAGTGATGTTTCTCTGATTTCCCTCTCAGCTTCTTTATCATTTGTGTATAGGAGGGCTACTGATTCTTTTGGAGTTGATCTTGTATCCTGCCACGTTACAGAAGATATTTATCAGCTGTAGTTCTCTGGTAGAGTTTTTGGGGCACTTATATATACTATCATATCATCTGCAAATGACGAACGTTTGACTTCTTGCTTTCCAATTTGAATCCCCTTGATCTCCTTTAGTTGTCTTATTGCTATTGCTAAAACTTCAAGAACTATGTTGAAGAGATATGGAGAGAGTGGACAGCCTTGTCTTGTTCCTGATTTTTGTGGAATCACTTTGAGTTTCTCTCCATTTAATTTGATGTTGGCTGTTGGCTTGCTGTAGATTGCTTTTATTATATTTAGGTATGCTTCTTGTATCCCTGATCTCTCCAAGACATTTATCATGAAGGGGTGTTAGATTTTGTCAAATTCTTTTTCAACATCTAATGAAATGATCATATGTTTTTTTCAGTTTATTTATATGATGGATTACATTGATAGAGTTTTGTATGTTGAACCAGCCCTGCATCTCTGGGATGAAGCCGACTTGATCATGGTGGATAATTTTTTAAAAAATATTTATTTATTTATTATGTATACAATATTCTGTCTGTGTGTATGCTTGGATTAGGTTTGCCAGTATTTTATTAATTATTTTTGCATCCATGTTCATGACTGAGATTGGTCTGTAATTCCCTTTCTTGGTTGAGTCTTTGTGTGGTTTTGGCATCAGGGTAACTGTACCCTCATAAAAAGAGTTCAAGGACACCCTGGTCTATAGTGCAAGTTCCAGGACAGTCAGGGCTACACAGAGAAACCATGTCTGGAAAAAAAAATCAGGCCAAGAAAGTCATGGAAAGCAAACCAATAAGCACATTCTTCCATGGCTTCTACTTCAGTTTCTGCTTCCAGGTTCCTGCTCTTACTTCTCTCAGCAATGGACTACAAGCTGAAATTAAACAACCCGCCCCCAAGTTGCTTTTTGGTGTTTTATCACAGCAGCAGAAACTAAGGCAGGATCAAAGGAATCATGGGCCTGGTAATTCCAGATGTGCATGCAACCAAGAGCGTTTCAAAACTAATGGGGCAAAAATCGAAGGAACTGTGAGGAAAAAGTAGATGATGACATTTTGTGGATTGAAATTTCAACATCAGTTTGTCTGTAATTGGATACAAGGATATAGAAAAACGATCTGAATATTAGAAATCAATAGGTCAATACTTGAGAAGTCATCAAACATTTAGGGATTAAATAAAATATTTTAAAATTCAAGAAGTAATCATATAAATCAGAAAATATTCAGAACTGAATGGAAAATATCATATTTTATATATGGTAAATGTAAGGTGGCAAGGAGGATTTATAGTCCTCTAATTCTAAGATATATATATATAATATAGGATATATAATACAGGAGGCATCATAGTCCTCTAATTCTAAGATTATATATATATATATATGATATATATAATACAGGAGGATTTATAGTCCTCTAATTCTAAGATATATACAATATATAGGATATATATATATATAATACACAGGAAGCTGAGGCAGGAGAATTACAAGTTTAAGGCCTACCAAGGCTATAGAGCTAATTCAAATCCAGCTTTAATGGACTTGGTTCCTGGCTCACTGGAGTGTTTGCCCAGTGTTCAAGGCTCGAGACTTAGTCACTAGGACAGCCAGTCCCTAAGTAAATAAATTCTTGCTAAGCCAGTGTTTGAAAGAAAATGAATTACATTCAATTTTAATGTCATGAGAAGGGTAGCTATCAAACCATAAGCTAATGAATTATAAAGCACTGAATCCCAGTCAGCGGAGACACCTGGCTTTTCCCATGCACATCCCATGGAGAAATCTGACCTGGGGGGGGTCCTGTGCTCTCCACCTCCTTCACTCATTCGCACCATTTCCAACTTGAAAACTTACAATCGCACTGTTCTCATCCATTTTGTTAAAGTTATAACAAAAAGTTCTTAGCCAGATGGTGTGGCAGAGAAAAAAAAAATCTGTCTGAGAGGCGAAGTCAATAGAAGAAAAATATTCCGAAGCTTCTTTCAGATCTAACGTCCATGAATCCCTGGTCCCGGCAGTTAGATACAACTCAGAGCTGGGAAGCCCAGCGTCTGCCCCTGGGGATGGTGACCACCTCCTACAGCCCAACACCAACAAATGCCTTCTCTCCAATCCCCGTCTTTACCTTAGACTAACAGCCTGTTTACTTTATAACATTAAATTTATTGATTTATTTTAGGGCAGAGGTGTGTGCCACAGCCCCGTGTGAAGTGCTACAGGAGTGGGTTCCCTGTTTCCACCACACGGGAACCGGGGATTGATCCAGGGTCACCAGGTTCTGTAGTGAGCTCCTTTACACCCTGAGCCTTTGTGATACTCCAGTAGATGACCATCTGTCCTGGAATTGCATGAACTCTAGGCCATTGTCTCCCTTTGGATCCTAGGGCGGTATTTAGAAATATTTGGGTCATTGCCTTCCCACAAAAAACTGGAAAAGATTTTGTAAGAATCACATGAACAGTATACACAGAGCTATGTGGAGTCATCATTATAGACTTTTAAGATATAAGGTCAAGGTGATGGTCACACAACCTCCCTTTCCTTTCTCTTCTCGTTTCTACCAGGAGTCTGCCTTTCCCCTTCATCTCCATGACTTCTTTCCATCCACCAGAATTCAGCCAAGCCGAATTCCTACGAACTCAGGGCAGTCTTTCTGGGCCTCCTAGACTAGATCTGGCCCACTTAGAGTTCTTAGATCCTGGTTCTTTCTAGTATTGCAGGAGGTGGCTGTATATTTAGAACTTCACAGTGTCCGCCTACCACCCTCCTCCACCCTCCTCCACCCTCCTCCACCCCCAGCCTATCTTCATCAGATTGCTCATCTGGGCATCCTACTTACTAATGCTTCCCACATCAGGAATTCAGTCTGTATTTGTTGAGCAGGAGATTCAATTTTTTGTCAAAGTGACTAAGTCGCCATCAGGAAGACTGAGCTGAGAGCCAGTGAGACGGTTCAATCAGTGAAGGCACTTGCCATGACCCTGATGACCCAAGTTCTATCTTAAGAACCCACCCAGTGGAAACAGAATCGACTTCTATAAGTTGTCCTCTGACCGCTGTATGGACCTGATTGATGGTACGCGTGTTCTCCCTGAAATAAATACAATTTAAAAAAAAAGATTGATTTGAAGATGATACAACAACATAACACAGGTAGCTAACACAGTTCTTAACTGTCTAAAAGCTAGAGACTATATGGAAAGTTCACACCCAAAGAATTCCGGTGGGAACCTCGGGCTAAGGTTTAAATGGAGCAGAATATATATAGGAAGTACTAGAAACTTAAGTTTGGTTTATCCAAGCTGTGATGCGCTGTTTTAGGATTTCATCTTTAGAGATGCTGGATAGTATCTGTTTATGCTGAAAAACTATTTGGCCAATTTGGGAGCTGTAAGGGATCGCCTCTGAAAAGGAAATTAATACAAAGTCCCCAGCATGTAATTTGTTACACAGCCTCCTGCTTATACTTGGTCACATTCAGCGGTAAAGCATCTCTGAAGGGCAGCTGTCTTGACTCCAGTCTTCAGAGATAGGACCTGGGGCTCAGAGAACAAAACAGTAAGACTGAGGCAATGTGGATACTAAGGAATGGAGCCAGAAACCCAGCTGAGGTTCGGCCAGTGCACCAGCTCCAGAGCTTGCTGCTGTCCCCCACACCTGTGGAATGCTGGCCTGCCTTTGCGTCCCCACAGCTGCTCCAACCATGTTCCCATCACTCTGTGGAAATGGAACAGGCTCTCAGATGCCCCTTTTACTTTGAGTCACGAATGCTTTGCGCACGCATTTTTTTGGTAAATTTATTACTCTCATTTCTTTGAGCGTGAGAGCCTATACACAGGCGCTGCAGTGCGCATGCGGAGGACAAAGGGCAAGTTGGGGACTTGGTGCTTTTCTTTCACTATGTGGGTTCTGCTGCAGGTTAAACTCACGTGATCAGACTTGGTGGTAAGTGCTCTTCTTGTTGAACCAAATAGTTTGAAAATTGTCCTTCGTGTGTGAAACAGAACATTTTGGCAACAAGAATAAGAAAATCGGGTGTTGGAAAAAAAATTAAGAAAGATCATATGTCCTTTGCCATTCACCTCAGACAAGACTGTCAAGTCCTACTGTGACATTGGCTATTTCACTGCAATTTTATATTATTATTTGTATCACTATGATGAGAAATACAGATCTAATGCAGCAGTTTTAGTCCCTACTATGCCTTTCTTTATGTCTAATATTCTAGAATAAAATTTACAGATAACCTGTAGATAGAATTTGAAATAACTAATATAGTACACTGTCTTAGTCGGGGTTTTTATTGCTCTGAAGCCACAGCAACTCTTATGCAGAAAACATTTAATTGGAGTGGCTCGCTTACAGTTTCAGAGGTTCCGTCCATTATCATCATGGGAGCGTGCAGGCAGACATGGTGCTGGAGCTGAGAGTCCTACATCTTGACTCACAGGCACCAGGAAGGCACATGGAGGGAAGCTTGAGCAAAAGAGACCTCAAAGCCCTCCCCCACAGAGACACACTTCCTCCTACAAGTCTATACCTCCTAATAGTGCCACTCCCCTTGGGGGCCATAGTCTTTCAAAACACACACATGCTCTTAATATAATACAAAGAAATCAACTTCAATAAAATAACATATATTAAACTGGTAAGAACAGATTCCACACTTGATCTTAGTCAAAAGGCCGAGAAGCAATAATAACATATATCTCAAATACTTTCTTATGTATATCTAGACTAGCAGACACTATGATCCAATCTGTTTGTGGCCCACACATAAGCATAGCCTGTACCACTTCTATTGTGCTGAGGATGCAAAGACCATGAGCAATGCTGCTAATTCAGAATTTTTTTTATCTGAAAAGTGAACAACTCTCAGTGACCTTTCCAACAAGAGGCATTTTTTTAAAAATTGATAGAGTGTTGCATTCTTGGGAAGTTCAGCACATATGAAATCTCTTCAAATGCGACTCACTGCTCACATGTATGTAACAGTGTCATGAGGCAGATAATTACAGATTCTCCCATCGATTGCTCATAGGACAGTCTAAAGTTATGTGGAACTCAAGACAATTCTTTGCATTGCCAATGGCTCTTTGCTTGACTCTCTTAAGGCCAGTCTTGCTTCCCCAGCTTGAAATAACCGCCGCATATTCTCTCCCCCCATGCTAAGTTCACAGCTTCCCCACTAACATGTCCCAGGTACAATGCAGCATTACCTCCGGATATTGTTTAACAGTTTATGGAGTTTTCCTATACACTAGCACACCCCTTCTGGCCGTTACAAGATCATCAATGGTGTCTGACCCCAAAGACCAAATGATCTCATAAACAAGACAGGTGACAAGCACAAACTCATTAATAAACCACGTCAAGGGTCGTGGAAGGAAGGCCTGCTCCTGTGAAATGGAGTAACACTTGAATCTAGTTTTAAATTGCAGCTGTCTGAGCCAATCACCTGCGACCCAGACCTGAAGGTTGTCAGGGTGGCAGCCGGATGAAATCACTCTGCTTTCCCATGAGTCCTAACCAGCGGAAACTATCCGAGCTCAAGCCACTGTAGTTCCAAGGGCCATTAACTCCAGATTTAAAATAACGGATGGGAAAATTTCCCAAAGTAGATAAAGAAGCGAAATACATCAAAAGATGCCCCCATGAAAATCAAAAATGGAACTACGTTGGGTACCAATTGACACAAGAACAGTAATAATAAAAATATGCAAAATAAGCCTGAGCAGTGATATGGAGGAATTGGAACCTTGTGCATTGCTAATGAAACTTTAAAATGATTTTGCCATGGTGAAAAACCATAGAAAAATGTAAAACTTTCAATGTTAAGATCATTATATGATCCAACAATAATATTCTAGGTATATGCTCAAAAATAACTGAAAACAGATACTCAAACCCTCTCACAGGAGTGTTCATAGTGGCAGTATTCAAATAGTCAGAAGCTGCAAATACCCAAACACCTGTCTGCCGGCAGATGGGTAAGTAGATTGTGGTAGATGCACCCAATGAAATATGATTCTGTTGTTAAAACAGTTTTATGTTTTTATTTTCATGAAGCGGTATCTTGCTGGGTAAAGCAAACTGGCCTCAAACTTGCAATCCTCCTGCCTTAGCATCCAGAGTGCTTGGATTGTAGGAATACAATTTTAATATGAGTTGTGATGGATATGAATCTTGAGACTATTATTCTATGTGAAGGAATTCAGACATAAAAAAAAATCACACACCGAATGACTCCATTTCTATGAAGGTCTAGAACAGATGAGTTCCTAGAGAGGAAAATCAGATTGGGATTATCAGTGCTGAGAGAAAGAGGACATTGTGGGTGATTGCTTAACCGGTATTGGTATTATTTTTTGGGATGATGGAAATGCTTGGAACTTGGCAGAAGCTATGGTTGTTACAGTGTCGTGAACACATCAAAAACCACTGAGGCTGGTGAGATGCCACCGAGACTGACAACCTGACTTCAATACTTGAAACTCGTGGGATGGAAAGAGACAACTGATTCCCAAGAGTTGTCCTCTGACTCCCACATGCACACCCTAGCGTGTGTGCACACACATATGTGCACATACAAAAGACATTCAGACATAAACAAAACGTCATAAAATGCCCCTGAGTTCACTTTAAAACTTTTGATGTTTTGTTGATTATTTGGAACTATCACATCATGCACCCTGATCCATCCCCCACTCCAACTGTGACACCCCCCCCCCAAAAAAAACACAAGTCCATTTTGTGTTGTCCATATACTCACTGGAGCAGTTCAAACCCCTGGTGGCTGGCCCACCCAGTCCCAAGGAAAGATGTATCTTTTCCCACCTGAACACTGGACAGAAGCCATCTACTGTGGAGAGCCATGCAGAGGCTGCTGAAGCGCTGGGCTGCCTCTACCCTGTGCCCATGCCATGTCAGCAAGGGGCGGGACCAACTCCCTTGCACCCCGTTCCACTGCCAGTGTCTCCATGAAGCGGCTGCTGGAGAGAGTCCAGGCCAGCTCTCCTGCGTCCATACCACAGCTGGCTCTACGTGTAGTGGCTGAAGAGGGATGGGGCCAGCTCAGGACGACCAATAGACATCAACGTGACTTTAGTTGGCAGCCCAGGCCACATACATTTGCAAGGCCTTCTGTGGCAATACTGGCCACAGACATCAGAACAGTCCTTGGCCATATCAGAACCATGGGTGACTCATGGCCCTCAATGTCTGCACAGACGTGGGCCTCAACATGGCCTCTAGTGGCTACACATGCTCCAGCATACAAAATGTTTAATTTTACATTGTGAGTTTTATATCAATATTATTTCTTGTTTGTTTTGGGTCTCATTGTGTAGTTCTGGCTATCCTGGAACTGACTATGTAGACCAGGCTGGGCTCAAATTCACAGAGATTTACTTGCCCCTGCCTCCTAAGTGCTGGGATTAAAGGTGTGCACGACCATGCTTGCAATATATATAATATATGTGTGTGTGTATTATTAGAAATAGACAGACAGACAGATAGATAGAGATAAATAGGTAAGTAGAGATAGATAGATGATTGATTGATAGATGATAGATTAGATAGATGGATAGATGGATGGATAGATAGATAGATAGATAGATAGATAGATAGATAGATAGATAGATAGATCCTCTTGTTTTTCTTCTGTTTCTTTCCAGGGACCACTCAGGTATGTACTCATACGTTTTGCAAACAGCTTGGACTATTTGTATTTTCCTCCCAATATGAGGGGTGAGCGTTACTCACCAGACACCTTCTCATATAGAATGACGGGA
This sequence comes from Microtus pennsylvanicus, assembly GCF_037038515.1. Taxonomy (NCBI): domain Eukaryota; kingdom Metazoa; phylum Chordata; class Mammalia; order Rodentia; family Cricetidae; genus Microtus; species Microtus pennsylvanicus. The sequence goes on from NC_134596.1 coordinate 17,480,116, forward strand.
AACCCTTGTCAAGCTCGGGGCCTATCTGAACATCCCCGAGTGGGGTGTCTAGTGTTGTGGAGTGTCCTACAGGATTGATTGCCATCCTCTGGAGTCTAGGAGGTGCCATATGGAGAAGGTGGAACATGGTGGGAAGAGCCACAGGGGCCATGAAGGAGAGGAGAGGCCTGAATGGGGTTTAGGGAAGCTGATTGTGGTGTGTGCTGGGAAAGACCCCTAAGCTTAACTCTCGAGGAATGCTCCAGGCTCTTAGAAAGATTTCCAAAAGTGGGCATATTTGCTTCCTTGTTTATGCAAGGAACTCGTCTAGACACAAGCGAAAAGTTAGAAGTTGAAGGAGTTAATATTCCCATTTCCTCCAGGAAGATGGAGGCTGTGATCTTTGTGGTTGTGGAGGGACACCAAGCCAAGGAAGGGCAATCATCTCAGTTCTTAAGGAAATAGCTCAGACCAGAGCCAGTTTAGTCTCCATTTTCTAGGTCAGGGGAAAGACTGTAAACACCAGAAACCACACTATTTTGAATAGAAAGGGATTTAATACAGGGATGGGTGTTTTAAAAAGCATTGGAAGGCTCCAAGCGCAGACCTCAGGATGGTGAAGAAGAGCTGCGAATACAGCTGTGGGGGACTGCTGCTGAAAGGTGTGGGGGGGGGACCCAGAAACTGTGACAGACACGTTACCTACAGGCAGCAGTCTGTGAGCCAAGAACCAGTACAGAAACCTGAGCTAACAAGCCAAGGGGGAGTTTTAAAACAAATACTTTTATACTTGATTGACTGATTGATGATTGATTGATTGACTGATGGAGTTAGTGTATGCACACGTAGAGAAGAGACATCTTGCAGAAGTTTCTGGGGACCAAACTCAGGTTGCCAGGCTTGATAGCAAGCCCTTTAACCACAAACCATTTTGCTGGCTCCTGAATGGTAGTTTTTGGCCCACAAGCAAAAGGACAAAAAAAGGGTTAAGGAGCCCCCTATGTCCTGGCAGTGCAGGAAATGACTAAAACTGGGCTGGCCAAGGCCGAATCCAACATCTCCTCGGTATCATTAGTCAGCAGTAGAAACAGGGGGTGGTCTGCACTATCTGTCTTCCAAACTATGCAAGGCCATTAAATAGATCAAAGGGAGTGACATCCAAAAGTTGAGCTGCAAGGGATCCTGGAAGAGTTAACTTTAAAAATAAACCACTTACTGGGGGAGGAGGGTGTTCACATTCTACTGCACCCATGTGGAGGGCAAAAGACAACTGGCGTTGATGTTCTCTGACCACACGGATCCCAGGGTTAAACTCAGGTCATCCGGCTTAGCAGCACAGGAGCCTTTACCCCTGAGCTATCTTGACAGCCACAAAAGTTGACAACCTTTAGTCTTGCGTACACACATGGAAACTGAAAGTCAAAATGGAGTCAGCGCTCAGTACCCACTCATCTTTCCCTCCGGCTTTTTGCTCTTCTCCTTCTCTCCCCATCCACCTATTTTTTCTTCTTTCTCCTCTTCTGCATTTTGCTATTGCATTTTTTTGCGGTATTGTTGTTTGTTTGGTTGGGTTTTTTTTTGGGGGGGGGGATGAGATAGAGTCTCACAATGCAGCTCAGGTTGACCTTGAATTCAAGATTCTCTTGCCTCTACCTCCCAAGTTCCAAGTTCTGAGATGACAAGCATGTGCTACCACCACTAGCTCCAAAAGATGATAAGCATGTGCCACCACCACTAGCTCCACAAACCCTTTTAATAATGCTGAAATTATCTTCAAACTGAGAATAGATTCAAGTTGGTACCTAAACGTACCCTGTCTGGCTCTTACCCCTAAGGACTGTACAAGTCCTGAAAGGGATTGCTCCCGTTCAGGCCTAACACACTCTGAGGATTTTAGAACTGGGGAAGTCTCACTTTGTCCTCACACAAAAGCTAGGGAAAGAAAAGCCCAGAGGAGTCCTGGGAGTTCAAATTCAGCCTTGAGCGCTCACAACCAAATAACACACACACATACACATGCACTCACGCACGCGCGCAAAAACACACCCTTACAGAAACACTCACCATTCTGGGAGGAAGTGGCTAAAATCATATTTTTCTAGGCATTGAAAGCGTTTACCCCCCACAGAAGCCGCTATGTAACTGAGCAGCCTTGTCATGCCTGGGGCAAGCTGCAAGTGCCCCTCCGATTTGCCCCCTAATTTGCCAAACCATGGAACAACAAACCTGCAATTGGAGCTGTATTTTTAAATCATCTGAGTTTTATGTGGCACTTTCCCCTCTGCATACAGCCTGGCCAAACGCTGTTATTTTCCCGGAGGAAATACAAAGAGTGGCCTGAAAATTGCTAGTCACATTTCAAGTCAGGAAGAGCGAGTGGGTTTTTCTGGGGTCACCTCCAAGCTGGACTCCACTCAGTTGTCTCAACCTCATGATGCCACAAAGTCTAGCACCTGGGACAGCCATGGTTGACTCTGGAGTGGGGAGGCTACTGCTTCCAGTTTTTCTGTGCAGATCTGTGTGTGACCTTAGCAACCATTAGAAGGGAAAAAAAAGGCATGCTTCTGGTTGGGAATAAGGAGGGAGTCTGGCCCTGGATTCCATGTCACTTAAATGTCAGCTATGTTCTTATTGCTTCTGCGGTAAAATGTTCTTACTCCACCCCACCCCCCCAATGAAGCACATGACATTTCATCTGTTCTAGAAGTGACAGAAGACAGGTCCCTCTGGGATTCACGCGCCTCTGCTGGGATTGTCACACCGTTCGCCATGCTAACATGAAGCAACAGCTGGGTTGGAGAGAGCTGATAAAAATAGCAGTGTAACTCAGAAAGCAGGCTGCACGGGGAAGAAGGGGAGTCGAGCCTACAGCGTGGGGTGGCAGAGACTTCTTGGCTTTTCTGACTAAGAAGAGACTGGCTCTTCTTAGAACCCCACTTCTTCAGAAAGGGCAAAGCAAGCTGATTTTCCATCTATATGTTAAGTAGGAGAATGAGGAGACAGCCAGGCTGTTTCAGTCTTCCTCAGTGCCCCCATTTGTAAGCAACTGGTTGACCCAATTGTTAGCCGACAGATCGGACACCTGGGCAGTGCAATCCCTGAATGAATGAGCCGGGTCAATGCTGGGAACTGGATTGTTTAAGGCTGCTGTGTGTGGATGCAGGAACTTCCCACCATTTCCCTGTCTTTCCATTCATTAAAGGGAAGCATGCAATCTGAACATTCTGACATAACATAGCTCAGATTTTTGGCAGCAGCATTAACCATATTCAAGTGTTTCCTCAGATGATGTTAAATTTTCATATCCTTGGGAATGCTTGCCACCTTTCTTTAATAGCCTGAGCAAACACACCCCTCTCAGGACTTCGGCGTTCCGCCATCTCCCCCACTGCACACAGGGTCCTTTTAGAGGTATGTTGGCTGTGTGTATTTATAGAATCCGGATGTACATAGGTGGGTTAGTATTTCACATCTCATGAAAAGGCAGTCATCTGAATGGACCTTACAGAAGAGTTAGCAAAGTCGTGTGGTGTGTGTGTGTGTGTGTGTGTGTGTGTGTGTGTTTTACACTAGATCATATTCTTCTCTCCTCCTAAACTATTTGGTCATTTTACCACAAAATTATATTTTTTTAAAAAGAATATATTCATGGACTCTAACCCTTGGGATTTGAAAATTGACTTACGTGTTTAAGTCAGTAATAAAGAGAAGAATTTAAATAGAAACGTAGCAAAACAGAGGCTTCCTTCTCTTCCTCCACAGTGAAAAGTGTAGTCTTACTCTCTACCTTTATTCTAGTCAAATTGTAACATGAAAAATTAGTTGGTTTAGCTTTCTGGCTAGTGAGACACCTGGGAATGCTCTAAAACTCATTTCCATTAATATGCAAAGCAATACAGTACAAACTTCAGTGGATAGTCAGAAGGAATGCATGCTTCTTAGGCACCCACACAATGGGAAGCTTGTACACGTCTTGGATGGCCAGTGGTTCAGAAAGTTCTTCATTTCAAACGTGGTGATTGTAGCCTGAATGACAGTGGCAGGCAGTACTTTCTATTCCCTCAAGCTTTAACAAACATTATATAACTTAACACAATATGATTAACTGGGATCTTAACCCTGTCTATGACATTTCTGAACCCAGCAAGCCCCACTCCAACTTGGCAACCGAGCTGTGGGTACAATTCTGTGCCTCTGACCAATTACTTGGTGCAAACACACAAAGGTGGCTCACTGAAGACCGGAGTAACAATGTATCCCTGACCAACTGCACTGCAGATTTACACTCCACTGCCTCTGTGTTCTGGATAGGGAAAGAGATGCTCAAAGAATTTAAAACTCAGCCGAGCTGATGCAGCTAAATGGGACTCCATTCCTGCTTCACTGGCTTCCTTGGTTGACACAATAGCCAATTGCATGAGCTTGCATTTGTCACCTGAATCTTTGGGACTCATCATGTCTCATATCTGTGCAAATTAAAATTAAATGTGGTGATTTTCACTGGCTTCTTCTCCTAAACACGTGCAACGAGAAAGAGAGAGAGAGAGAGAGAGAGAGAGAGAGAGAGAGAGAGAGAGAGAAAGAGAGGAGAAAAAAATCTCCCAGATGGGATTTTAGAATCTGATTTCTTCAGCCAATGATTTTTATAAATGTATCAGGCCCAACTTGCTTGGATAGCCAGATGCTAAAACTGTATTGCAGCAGTTTGGGCAGCTTCTGAGGAAGTGGGGCCGCTTCCTGTGCGCATATGTCAAGTTGTCTGTGGCTTTAGTCCTTCCACCCACCAAGGAACATCTGGCCAGAGTGGGTGCCTCAAGCAGCTGGGCCAAGTCCAGCCAGGTCAGCAGACAGAGCTCACAGAGCCCAGAGAGTGGGGGTGGGCGAGCGCTTGTGGGCACCTTGGTTTCCGAAATGAAAAAGCACCACGAGAAGTACCCACCAGCAGCCAAGACACACACGGCCCAGGATGCTGATGGACAAAAGGATGTGTTTAAAAAGAACTTAAATGTGAGGATGGAAAGACCAAGAGAGAAAAGGCAGAGGAAGGAAACCATAGCTGTACAGGAATAATCAAGGCCAATTACCTAGCACCAAGGGACACCACCCAGTACCTCTACATCCTTATTTTAGCCAGGTTGTACCTACTGATGGCTGAGGGCCTGAAGGGAAGCTTAACTAAACAATCGCTGTGAAAAATAAGAGAAATCATTGCTTCATGTGGATAAGCCATGAGGAAGCGAGGTTGGCAGCATCCACTGGGTCAGTGGAGACCACTCCTTCCTGTTCCACCTGGCAGCGCCATAGATTCAGACCAGAGTAGAGCCCTCTTCTTCTCCTTAGCCACCCCAGGCACCAACAATGCAAGAAGTTCAGGCAGCACGAGATCACGCGATGAACCTCCTGAAGCAACCCTGGTAGCCAGGGACAGATGAAAGGTTCTGTGATCAGTCCAGATGTGTTACGTGCCCACCTCCCAGCCTATCCCTTTGTCCAAGGGGCAGGTAAGGTTACGATGAGTCCACCTTTGACCGTTCCCTTATCCGTGGAGGGAGGAGATAGAAACTCTTTCACAGGGTGCTGGGCAGTGTGGAGTACGGAGTCCTTGACAGAAGTGGAGCTCTGTCTTGCTGCCCATATGCTGCCCTCATGGTCTCACAGTGGCTTCATCTATAGGACTCAGCTGGGAGCAACAGGCTGTCTTTACTGGGAGGTCATGTCAGAATCTCAAGGGGTGGGGCAGTTTTACAAAATATATTAAATTTATAAAATTCATTTCTTTGGCTTTGAACCATAGTATTTAATTCCTCTAGAAATTTCCAATAATATTGAGGAAGGACCCAGAATGTTTCCTTTTTAAAAGGTGGATGAATTAAAAATGTTGAGACACAGCGTTTAAGGGAAAGTTCTTCAACTCCCTCACCAGTGGGAGAATCCATTCCAATCTGGACCGAGTTTGACTTGGTCCCCTCAGGTATCTGTGGGATGAATGGAAGAAATGGTTCGGAATGTTCCCCGGAACATTCGGGGTGGAAGAGAAGGACAGGGAATGGGGGGAGAGAGAGGGAGACGGACCAAGGCTCTGTCGTGGGTCAGGCACACTGGATGCACGTCCTTTAAATGACCTTGTTTCATCTTTCGTGGTGTCTCAGAGAGGGACAGCCACATGGGCTATCTGTCACAGGTGCACCGGCCCTAAGATGGGTGTTTTGGCAACTCGCTTAGGCTCCTAGTCTGCCACGTGGCTAACACTGCATCTCGGTCTGCATCAGAGTACAGGGGGGATTGACAGGATGGTGCCCACAAGCTGAGGATGATGAAGACACTACTTCCTGTTCTGAAACCTTACTAGGATACAGGAGACCTCTTTCAACCCTGCATCTGCTAGCAGTCGGTCCAGCCGCAGCCTAGAAAACAACCAGCCTGTTTCCGCTTCCTGCCTAGGGGCTGCAGAAAACGGTGGGGTTGAGTGGAGGGCCGAGTGACCACAGGCAAATCACGATGACCAGAGCCACTTTACCCTCCCTGTGAAATGGAGGTGACATCTCGAACCTGCCTGGGGTTATGCTGAGGGACAGGGGAAGGTCTGTGCCAGGCTTCAGAGACAGCGCCTGAGGGGTACAGGCGATGCGAGGATCCGGGCAGCTCGTGTTACAGAGGGAGCTGAAACAGCTGCCAACTTATTTTTATTTTATTTATTTATTTATTTTTACTCTGAGCTTGGAGGCCTTGCTTTGCTCAGCTTACTGGATGGCAGCCAAGCTAAATTAACACTCTTATCTTCTGGCCCCTGCAGCTGGCAGCCCTCCCTGCAGGTCCTTCCAGCATTCTCCTTAGGCTCAGCCATGAGCTGCTGGGAAGCCATCCTGGGCCATCAAAGCCTGCTTCCGCCCAATGCTCCTCCGTCCTCTCATAGGTGAGACGTCTTGGGGTTTTGCTTTAGGGCCAGATGAGCTCATGCTTTTACACAGGAAAGGGAAGGTCACTGAGGTGGCCGAGCTCCTGACATAGTGGAAACCGGGCACAGACAATCAAAATGTTACTAGGTTTTGCCAGAGTGAACTCAGCTAAGGTGCTTTGGGCCTGTTAAGCAATCCAAACTGTGCCAGGGGATTCTGCCCCAGGGTTTTCTTAAACACTTTTCTGAAATTCTAAAGAGCCTGCCAAGCTCCTAGGAACGTGATTAAAATGCCAATTCCACCTGAGAAAGTCTGGAATGAGGCAGAGATCCAAAAGTCCCACTAAGGTTGCAGGGGACGCTCCTGACCTGGCTGGTAACACATTCCCGAGGAGCTGGGCTCTAGACGCCATCTCTCATACTTTAGTCTTGGCTGTTGTCACATGTCATCTTTTTGCTAATTTTTTTTTTCTGTTTTGTATTGATGAGACAGGCCCTCATGTAACTCAAGCGGGCTTTGAACTCACTATGTGGCCCAGGCTGGTTTCTAACGCACGATCTTCGTACCCTCAGCTTTTCAAATGCTGAGATCACAAATGTATAGCGCCATACCTGACTTTGTTTCGCTGCATACGTGCATTTATATGTGCATGCATGCATGAGTGCGTGTGTGTGTGCGTGCGCGCGTGCGTGTGTGTGTGTGCGCGTGTGTGTGTATGTGCGTGTGTGTGTGCGTGTGTGCGTGTGTGTGTGCGTGAGTGTGTGTGTGCATGTGTGTGTGCGTGTGTGCGCGTGTGTGTGTGTGTGCGTGTGTGCGTGTGTGTGTGCGTGCGTGTGTGTGTGTGTGTGTGTAGGCCACAGGTTGATGTTATTGTCCTCCTCTATCGCTCCTTCTCCTTGTTTCCCGAGATAGGGTCTCTTGTTGAACTTGGTACTCTCGGATGGACTGGATAGGCTGGCCAGGAAGCTCTGGAAATCTGTCTCCAGCCTCTGTCTCCCCAGTGCTCAGTTCACACAGCTACACCTGAGTTTTTTGACACGAGTACTGAAGATACAGACTCAGGTCCCCTAGCCTGTGTGGCAGGCACCTCATCCACAGCTGTCTCCCTAGCTTCCTGTTGAACTTTTATTTACCTTAAATTATCTTTCTCAAAACCTTTTATAATTTTTTTCACAATGAGCCACCTTTGACTTAGATGTGTGGATACTGCTATGAAATCAGAGCAGTGATGAGAGCTTTCTATTGTATTACACCTTAAGGTGAATGAATGCAGAAGCATTTAAATTGGAAATCTTAGATGTGATCATTTTTGTCTAGCACGGGTGTCGCCATGGGCTGAGATACATCACTCACAAGGGTTTGGGAGAAACCATAAAATCCAAACCTTGTGTTTGAACTCTTCTGTTCCAATGGCTGCTTTAGCTGCATGAGGTCTGCGATTACAGAGAGGCTTCGGGTTATTTGGGGACAATGGATTAAAAGTAAAGAGCACCTTCCCTCACCCCAGGCTTCTTGGGAACCGAGTATCCCATCCCATGCCAGGATTCTCCTCCGAAGCTCTATCCAAATGACATTTTTAGAGGGTGGCTACTATTTTGTGAAAACCCCGCAGAGACTAGCGACTCGTGAAAAAAAAAAATCTGAATTCCCTGCAGACTCCAAGGTGCTTGTTTACCAAGTAAAACATCCCTGGTGAGTCGGTTCATTTATAATTAAATGTAATAATAAGCCATTGTGGCTAAATTAATTTTGAGCTAATTACATGGGAACTCCATGTCCTGTATAGCTTCTGAAATAGAGTCAGTGTCAGGTACTGTGAAGCTTTCCAAGGCCAAAGCCTCCAGGGACGATTCCAGAAGGCCCATGAAGAAATACTATGTTAAAAGGCTGATATTCAGCACCCCTGTAGGCCGAAGACACTTGCATGACAACTTTGGGGTGCTCTGGAAGCTGAGTAGGGACGGCTTTCTGTGTATATACCTCCGGACACTCTGGGCCCGAGCAAGGTTTCCCGATGGAACCGGGCTGGCTCTGATGAAACCCAGGAAAGCCAGTGTTCTAGTCTCATGGGTTTCGGAATGGACCCTTCAGTACTGTGAACATCTGATGTGCCTGGGTATCTTCACACATAGGATCCCATTTCATGCCCCAGCAGAAATCCTCACGGACAAGGCAAGTGTAAGAAAGCTCAGCTCAGTTTGCACTTATACTCAGTGAGTGGCCATGCTCTCCTTCCCCAGAAATGATGGCCATGAAGAACCCCCTGCCCCATCCAGACAGACCTATAAGCGTCTCTGGTCCCACTGAGTGTCTTCTTTTGAGTTTAAGACTCTGCTGGTTCTCCACTCATACTGACCCTTCACACCTGAATGTGCGTGAATCTGGAGATTACTTGAACCCTCTGCTCTGCAATGGTGTGAATGAGGGGGACAAGGGAACCACTAATGTGAAAACCTCCAGAAAGGGAATCTGAGAGCACCAACTAACCCCTCTGGGATGACTTTATCCTTGGAAGAGAGGCTACCTTTCTCTTTCATCCTCTTATTAGCTAAGTGTGTCCTTTGGGTACTGCATTCATGATTTTGATATACTCAAGTAGTGAAACACCCTCCTTGTTCATCTGCAAATTTCTCTTGTGTTGTGTTTATGGTCTATTCAATCTTATATAGGGTGTGAGTGAACATTAGAACACTCTGGGTTATCATGCCATGAAAGGACAAACGGGAACCCCTCCATTATCAGAAACTGAGGTGGTGTGGGAAGTCCTTCTGTATATGTGCTGCTTTTATTAGTTAATAAAGAAGCTGCTTTTGGCCAATGGCTTAACAGAATATAACCAGACTGACACACACACACACACACACACATACACACATATGTGTATGTGTGTGTGTGTATATATGTGTATATATATATATATATATGGAGAGAGAGAGAGAGAGAGAGAGAGAGAGAGAGAGAGAGAGAGTAGGCAGAGTCATAGCCTCTGCTGGAGCTCACAGAAACTTTGCCCGTAGGCCACAACCTTGTGGTGATGCACAGATTAATGGAGATGGGTTAGTTTAGGATATAAGAGCTAGCTAGCAATACACTTAAGCTATTGGCCAAACAATATTGGAAATAATATAGTTTCTGTGTGATTATTTCTGGTCTAAGCGGCCGGGAACAAACAAGTGGCCTCTGCCAAAACTAAGGCACTAAAACTGTATGCCTTACCCCAAACCACCAACACCTGCCTGGGGGTGTTTGTAACCATCCCAGGCTAAAATACTTTCTTGGTTATGTGGCTGGTTTGGATTATTAAGGTGACCTTTGAAAGAATTCACAGAGCAGACCCTTCTCGGGACTTCAGAAACGATGCATTTTAATCTGAGTTGCTCTTCAGGACAAAGAGATTAGGTCGATGATACCGCCCCTGTGGTTCCCATTGACTTGTGACACTCTGGTCTCCTGAATGGTTTGCCCTTTCCAAGTGCCATGGGTTGTGTCTGAGGCAATAGCTGGCCACTGAGTGTGGGGAGTTTGGAGTTCCAGGGAGTGAATGCTGTGAGGTAATTTGCCTGTGTCAGGGCCTGGGGCACGTGACATTTGTGTTCCACGGTGGGATGTCATTTCCAGATGACTATCCTGGACATTTACCCGGCCTTCGCTTTGACCCTGTTTGTGTGTTAAATGCAATGGACACCTCTTTGAATGGCTCCTAACAATCACCCAAATTGTTGTGGCCGTTTGTTTCTAATCCAAGGAAGTCTGAGGCATTCATGAACAGGGTAACAGGAGATACGGAACTGTTTAAGATTCAGGAAAGGGCAGGAAGAGCCACCCAGCCAGGCTGACCGGAGCAACCCCAATGACAGGAAATCGTAAGTGCGGCGTGTGGAAATACTCGCTTCTCTTCCTGTCTGCTGTGTCTACTTTGACATCTGCTGGCTGGCACCCCCACCCCCAGCACACACACAGTACTAATTGCTTCCCTGGGGGACATGACTTTTAGGTGCAAAAGAGGCTAAAAGGTCTCAATGGGAGCTAACAGGGCGCTGGCTGCCTTCATGGTCCACCCGGGGCTCTTCCCTTCGCCAGCCCTTGCTTTCCCTACCTGTCTTTCCTGGTGCGACGGATGGCAGCTTGCCTGGCACTGACAGTCACATCTGAGAGTTGAGCTCCTTCTTGCTGCCTCTGGGTGTGAACTGAGTGTGGCAGAATCTAGTCTGTGTCGCTTTGCATCTGGAGAAATGGGAGGCAGGGTGGGAAGAGCAGCCGTCACTCAGCAGCTCCGTTGTTAGGCAGGAGGACTCACTGGTCTCAGTGCTGGAGGTAGGACTCCTCAGACTTACCCCAGCTGCTTCAATAGGCTCTTTCCTTGTGCTGCCTTTGACCCTGGTCATGCCTATGTTCTTCCTTCTTGTCCCTGAATCACTGCGATTGCATCAGGTCCCACTTGTCACTTTGAGTGGAGCATCCCAGAGAAGCTCCTTGGCAACCTCATCCCAAGCGTCTTATGGGAAAAGAGAACCCTTGCGATTACTTGATTTCTCAACATTTGAACCCTGTTCTTTGCTTGGAGAATCACCATGCTGCCGCCACCACTATCAGTGGTGCTGGTGCGGTGCTGGTGCGGTGCTGGTGCTGGAGCAAGTGTCTATGTGTGGCAGTCTTAGTGTGGAGTCAAAGCAACCATCCAAGATGTAGTATGCCCAGCAACACTTTCTTCTCCCAGAATGCCTTGCATCCAGGCTCAAACTTTAGCAACCGGCTCGGAAGGATATGGACGGTAGAATGGGCGGTAGTCGTGGCAGGGACAGTGCAGCCACCGGGCCCAGTTCTGGAGACAGAAGAAGCGGGAATGTTGAGTGGATGTACTGAAGTACCAGTTAGGCCAGGTCTAGGCTGTACTTGGATTCCTTGCTTGTGCTGTTGACCTCCATACGGTTCTCTCGGCTGCCTAGTGTCCTCTTGAAAGATTTCCTTTGCCATAATTAAGCCCAAATTGGTGTCTCTTGCTTGCTTTTCAGAACCGTTACAAGCAACACCTGTCTCCCCCTGCCTCAAAGTCCATCACAGTCCCTTCTCTTCATTGTTTTCTTTGTGGATCTCCAAGCTTCCTCTATACAAGGATAGGGAGAGAAATCCATCCGAATGCCTGAGGGGCTAGAAAAACTACAGAGTAATTATGATAGTCATCGATAACCCAATGTTTTGGCTTCTTTAATAAATAAGCGAAGCTAAAGGGTGTAAAGCTGGCCACAAGGGTGCAAGCCTCTTGGAGAAGCCCACACATACCCTAGAGCCATAGTGGAAGTAGCCACGCTGGCAGGAACTTCAGCAGATGGTCCTGGGTGGTCTCCTGAAATCTCTATCAACTCAGGGTGGCACAGCCAAGGTTTGCATAGCACCAAGGGAACACAGATGTGCTGGGAAGCCTTGATAATGGAGTAAGAGGACACAGTGGCACCTGCTTTGGCCTGGCTACCAGGCAGACCACAGACAAAGGTGCAGGGCTGTGGGCACCAGTGTCTGAGAGCCAATGAGCACCCAGTTCACGAGCTTTGGGCAAGGGGGCTGGAGGTTAAAATACACAAACACACACAGACAGAGAGACAGCGACACGGGTCATCCTTGAATTCCCCAAGAACGCCCCCTTTATTGTGTTCAGGGGCAGATTATATAGAGATAGCCACGCCCTAGCCAAACCCACCAGAAACCACTCTCCTGCCATCAGGAACTCCTGCAGGTCTCGTGCTCAGAGCAGCTGTAGGCACTCAGATAAGGGGATTACCTGAAATTCAGGATCTGGGGTCTCACTGCTCCCAACACTGAAGATCTCTGTCACAGTTACACCCGTTCCTCTCAGCCCAGAAGGCGTCCTACCTAAATGTGACATCTGGAAAGAAGGGGAGAAAAGAATAATAAAAAAAAAACCAGGCAGTGATTCCACTTTTATCCAGTATATTGGAAAAGAGTTAGTAGTAATGTAATGTGGATGGGGGGAGGGGGGGGTTGAAGCTTAGTTCGGTTCAATGGGGAAAATTTTTTTCAGTGAGTTACTCCCTTGAATGAATCAGCAAAATGTATGCCCTCTTTACCTCTTGGGATGGCCCGAGATTTGATATGGGCTAGGTTGGGAGGGGTGAAGATAAGAGGTTAGAAACCATCTCCCATTCAACTCAGCATCCCAGGGGTGGGGCTGGGGTAGTTAATGGGAGAGCACTTGTTTAGCATGCTCTCTCTAGGCCCAGCCCTCACCCCAATACCTACGGGCCCCCAATATACAATTTCAGCTGTCTGAACTTACAGCACATCTGTGTTCTCTTGCTGCTCTGCAAACATTGACTGTACCACCCTGGATTGATGGGGGCTCTAGGAAACCACCCAGGGCCGTGTGTGGTTAAATCTCTGAACTCACTGTCAAGGAAAGTCTCCACAAACTGGTATTGAAAAGTGATGTGTGCCCATTGGTCATATGGAAAAATCAAGATTTTTATTCTTGGAAATTCGCTTATTTCCTGGGCAGGAAAAAATGTTGCATTTAATTAAAACAAGGTGAGAAGAAAAAGAAACAAAACAAAGAGGAGGAATCAATACATTTCCATCTGCCTTTGCTACCTCAGACTCTGTCTTTGCAAGTTCAGGTTTAAAGGTTGTTGAGTGCCTATTAAGAGTATCCCCAAAAGATTAGCATTCTGGGGCTACCAGGCTGGACCTGAAATCCACCCCCATGCCCCTTCCATGCATCCTGTCCATCTTTTTCCTGGGCCCTTTAGCTTTGTGTTATTTCAGAAGCATCTCTTTCGGACAAGCATGAACAAATGGCCCCGTTTAACCTCTTGTTTTCACGACAGCTTTGGATTCCACAATAGCCAGGATCACATCTGCCCTGTATGCATTTGTTGCTTTCTGTACTGTGACTCGGAGCACAGACACTCCTTTTCCTGTCACAAGCCAGAGGTAGGGAATTTGAGATATTCCCTGAGCAGTCAGTCTCAAAGCCAGGAAGCCCCACGATCTCTATTACTTTAGGTGTCCGTCCTTGTGTTGTGTGGTTGCAGCTCCCAGTGGGCAGCCCACCCCACCCCGACAGTTCCATGCCAGTTATCTCCTCATTTAGAGGGCTTATTAGCTTCCATCAAGATTTCAAAGGGAAGGGGCTGGAGAGATGGCTCAGTGGGCAAGAGCCTTATGGTCCTTCCTGAGGACTAGATTTTGTTTTCCAGCATCCATGTGGAGATCCCTGTGGAGATCTTGAACTCTCTGATGCACATACAAACATGCAGGCAAAATGCTCATATACAGATAAAATAAATATCTAAAACAAGCAAACAAACCATGCATATAAAAATTTTAAGATGTCTAAGGAAAGAAGAATATAATTTTTCAGAGGGGAGTAAGTTCTTACCTGGGGATTAACACCTTGAGTTGTATTAATGACCTTTCTCCTTTTCATCCCCCCCCCCTTACTCGTTGTTTTGTCCCATTCACCCCCTCTCCATTGCCACCATCTGTGAGCAATGGCTGGAATGAAGGAGGCGCTGAAGCCATAAGAATATTCTGTTGCTAATGGAACAAGCCCGTGGAGGGCAGAACTGAAAGCAAGCCTTTAAGCACGAGGTATCGGCCCTAAAGTGATTCTGGCCTTAAAGTAGATTTCCCTCAAATCTGAAAATCTTGAAGGGTGGGCATGGAGCTGTTACTTCACACCACCGTCTAGGAAAGGGTGCACAGCCCAGCGTAGTAAACTCCGTAGGAGAGGACCAGCCTTCCTTGTGCTGGCATGGGGGATGGGTAAGAGAGAAGAGACATTCTCGATGGAGGAGATTGTGAGAGAAAGACACTCTACAAAGCGGGCAGAGAGAGTGTGCGAACATTCTAGGTGTGGACATTTCAGATGCCGAGGAAGGACCTGAAAGTGTCTTCAGTTCCCGTTTAGAAGTCCACGCAAGTTCTCACCTTGCCAAGGCATCCACCTGCAGGCCGAGTGATTTCAAGAAATAGTGGTATGGCACATTTAGCTAGAGAGTAAATCTGAGATACAGGGGGCCCATTCCCCTGGGTGGGGTGGGTGTGGGGCTCTCAGTGAGATTTACAGTTTCCTGTGTGGGCAGGTGGTAGAGAGCTGGTGGGGGGCTGGTGCTGAGATGGCTGAGGGAGAAGACTGAGGGGGCTAGTAGGAGACAGGGTTACCCTGGGATGTAAGAGACCATCATGGGACCCCACAGGGTGATCTCTGGATACCGCCCAACCATGCTTAGTGGAAACCCCAGGACAATGGGGAAGCCTGGAGTGGGGGTTTGTTCTGCTGGAGTGGAACCCACTTCCTGGCCATGCTGTGGGGCAGGAAAACTGCTCTGAAAGGGGCTCTACCACCTTGGTCAACTCAATTAAACCCTGATTGCCCGAGCAAGGACACCAAGGGGATGAAAGGTTTTAAATGAGAGACAATTTACTTAGAAGCCATAACATTCATTTCTTTTATCTGTTCATTTGTTTAGTTTTTTTTTTTATTTTAATTTCAGTAGAACTAGAACTTCATGAGTTTGATTAAATACAATTTAGAGTTTCAGCCATTTGGGTCACCACGCAGCTGAAACCTAGTACACCACCCAAGCGGATATGATATAAAGTGGCCGTGAGTCAGCTTCAGGGACAGTGGTAGCAGGATCAGTGACTGTCATTTTACTTTCAAAAGCCTTGGGAGGGGGCATTTTCTTCAGCAGGTAGTCATGGTGTGTGTCCTTAATCCTGTAAATAAGCCCTTACTGGTGCTTCTGTAAGCAACCCTAGTTAAATCGCTTCACCCCCTGCCCCCACCAAAAGAAATCAAGAAAGTCAAAGGAAACTAGTTGGGAATTAATTGGTAGGGGATCCATGGGAGGGACCCAAGAGAAGAGAACGAAGTGTCAATATGATCAAAATACACTATCTAGATGCAAGAACATGTCCTAGTGAAACTCACCATTAGATATAATTAAAACTCTAAATCAATAAGCGAGAACCTCCCTCTGGTGGGTCTACAATATATAAAAACTGTTACAGCAAAAATAAGAACAGCCTTAATTTTTTTTTTTTAATGGATGAAGGAACTCCATTGGCATTTCACAAAGATGACGCACAAACTGGCCAAAAAGCACATGACAATTGTGCACGGTATCTATAGTCATTAGAGAATTGGAATCTAAAGGGGTGATAAAACACAGCTCACACATATCACAGTGAATGCTGACCAGTGTGCGGGAACGGCTGAGAAGTCAAGGAGGATAAGACATGCGGGTTCATTGTAAAGAGTCACGGAACAGCTCCTTTCAGGGGTCAGCTCATAGAAACCACATCACACCACCCTCTGTCTCTCAGTGACCAGCCTTCAGGATCAGAAGTTGTGTGTGTGTGTGTGTGTGTGTGTGTGTGTGTGTGTGTGTGTGTGTATACAAGAGCATCATAGCATAAAAATACATAAATAAATAATTAATTGTTTAAAAATGTAAAGGCTGTAGAGATAGATCAGTGAGAAAAAGCAGTGGCCACGCAAACCCAGTGATATGGATTCCGTCCCTGAATCCCATGCTGGAAGGTGAGAACTGAATCTCAGAAGTTGTCTTCTGCCTGTCAAATGCAGACCATGGTGTCCCCAGGTGTGCATATTTGCATGTGGGGGTATAAGTACACATGCTAATAATAGATAAAATTTAAAAATAAGAAAAAGCGTACTTAAAGCATCATACTCAGACACTGGGAACAGTCTGGCCTGCTTAGTTTTTTTTTTTTTTCCTTTGTCAACTTGATACAAGCGAGTCATTTGAGAAGAGGAACCTCAAGTGAGAAAATGCCCCCTCCAGACTGGCCTGTGGGCAAGCCTGTGGGGCCTTCTCATGGTTGAGGATTGGCGGAGGAGGGCTCAGCTCACTGTGGGTAGTGCAAGCGGGTGGTCCAGAGTGCTATGAGAACCCAGGCTGAGCAAGTCATGGAAAAAACCAGTAAGCAGCCCTCCTCCATGGTCTCTGCGTCTGTTCCTGCCTCCAGGTTCCTGCCTTGAATACTCTCTCTGACTTCCTTCAGTGATGGAGACCTGACAACTGCAAGCTGAGAGAAACCCTTCCTTCCCCACGTTGCTTTGGGCCATGGTTCTATTATCACGGTAATAGAAACCCTAACGCACACCCAGAGGCTTGGAATCAAACAAGAACGGAAAGTGGTTTGCCTGTCCCGTGGAATGTTGCTCAGCGTTCCCAAGACTCGCCATTATATCCACCACATGGAGGGAATCTCTAAAACAATGCTGAGTAAAGAGGCCAGATGCAAAAAAAAAAACAAAAAAAAAACACATAGACTGTACGATCCCACTTCTATAAATCCAGAACAAGCAAAAGGAAGCCATGCTGATAGAAGTTCAAAAGTAGTTGGTGTATGAGGGAATGTTCCAGAATTAATATATGCTGTACCTTGTTTCCAGTGATGATTACACAAGCACATGCAATTGGCCCACCCCATCTAATGAAACGCTGCTGATCTGTGCATTTTATTGTAAATAAATTATGCTAATCTTTTTTTTTAAAGTTAGAGGTTTGGCTTAATTTCTTGTAGTAGGCATCTCCATTGCAGCCTTCAGGAAGGCCTCAACCCTCCGCTCCATTCCTCTGCCCGCCCCTTGCACACCCTTGTCTTCCCTGCCATGATCTCTAACTGCTCTAGAGTCATCTCCGCTTCTAAACCTCAGCACACTCTAAATCATAGTGTGTGTGTGCGTGTTTCTCAGCAAAATATGGATGTTTTGAAACCACTTTCCCCTCTAAAGGCCTCCTCCTTCCTCGTTAGCTCCTTGCTTGGCCATTTCATAAATAATGCAGTTCCCTCTCTTGTCTCAGTTACAAATGCAGCGCTGTCTCTCTCTCTCTCTCTCTCTCTCTCTCTCTCTCTCTCTCTCTCTCTCTCTCTCTCTCTCTCTCTCTCTCCAGTCCATCTTCCTCTTTCCAGTGACCTCTTGGTTTCTCACCTCTTGTTTAGCAATCACCCTTGCCTTCACTTGACTAAGAGTTCACCCGACCCAAAGGACACTCTACTCCAGGCTTAGCACATTTTTTGAGGTGTGTTACTCTCTTCTAAGTTTCTTTTGCCAAAGCCAGGTGGCTGCTGGGCTCCCTGCTCCAGCCTGACGTCTGTATGGGAAGTCCCTTTGTGTAAGTGGTCTCCTAGGAGATACCAGGGCCTATGCACACACCCTGCAGCCAGGACAATACATCCAACATCCGTTTCTAAATCACAATGGTTTTGAACCCTTCCTTGCTGTATTGGAAGCTTCCCAAAAGTCATACTCTCCAAATACTTCCTAACACCACACTGACCAGACAAGGAGCGGGCCCCGGTCAGCAAAGCTGGAAGTCTATAAACCCAAGCCTCCAGTTCTGCAGATGAGTTCTCAGTGAGGTTGGGGCCTTCCTGTCCTTCCTCCAGATTGCTCTTCTTAACGTCATTTGGGAAGCAGAGAGCATCCTTGCCCAATCCATTCAGCTCTGTGCTCGGGTTATCCCCTAAGGGCATCAAAGGCTGTCCTGGAGTCCAACTCAGGTCCTTGAAGATCACTTATTCTCTGGGCTGCTTCCAGCTGTTAACGGCATCAGGGAGGCCCACTCCTGAGAGACGCCAGCTCTAAAAAGGCCAGTGGGTAAAGCCCTGACAACTGGGGTCAGAGGTCAGGCTGATGACTAATAGATAGGGTCCCCAGAACCAGTCCTATAAGTTGACACATTTTCTCGGATACACACAGTGTATTAGCCCACATGGGCTAATAGTAAAAGAATGAGCAGGGCAGAGGTTCATTAGGAAATAATACCATGAAGGGGGGGGGGCTCATGAGTTATTGACTATTGATGGCTATTGGAGGAGAGATAGTTTTCTTTAAGCAAGTAGCCCTGGTAGATCAATCACACCTCAGGGGATGGCCTCGCACTCCTGCTTATATAGGGCCCAACAAATTATAAAAAAAATTAATTAAATTGTATTTTAATAATGAGGACGAAAGTTGGAATGGGGGTAAGAAAATGGGGGTGGACCTGGAAAGAATTAGTGGGGAGGAATAGGAGGTGAATATGGTAAAACATCACTTGTATACATGAAAAGTGATGCCAGGAGGTGCCACGATGGATGTCCTCATAGGGGCAGCAGCAACAGCTTCTTGGTAGACAAAGGACCCCTGGGGAAGAGGGAAGTTATTTTTTCATAGAAGAATATAGGCCACATATAGGATGAGGCATACTGGGAATGGAGGTGCTGTCTCCCAGGCCCAGCCATGAGTCCAGGGCAGTTTCATTGATCTGGGGAAGCAAATTCTTCATGGTCTATGGGCAGGGAAGCCTGTGGCGACTACATCTGTGGTCCAACATAGTAAAGTGGATGCTGTGGTGGGGGATCATTCCTAGGCTGACAGCATCCTAACCCATCCCTCCTCTGACCCTTTGTCTGTTTAGTCCCAACCCCCAAACCTGTCTGTGGGGTTAAAGCCTGGAATACAGCCTGACGCTGCCTAGGTTCACTCATGTTGACAGGTTGCTTTGGCCAGCCTCTATCTCAAGAACTGCTGGCCTTGGGCTACCCCTCCCTCTGGGGCCAGTATCAGGTGTCACAGGAGAATCATGCAGTGATACCAGAGGTAGGATGGAAACAAAGTGGGTTGATGAGAGAGGAGGCTGGGAAGACAGGCAGAGAGACCCAGAAGGCATGCCCTTCTTCCTTAAAGATGGTGAAGGCATGTCCATGGTTGCTTATGGGAACTGGCAGCTGACAGTGGGCAGTCGTGATGGCCCTGCCTCACTCTCAGGCTCTTTGAGGCTCCACCCACTTTCATTTCTGCTCTCTTTGTCCCGCTCCCTGACTCGTGAACAGTCTCCGGCTAAAATTCCTGCAGATTCAGCACAGTGGGACTATCCTCCTGTCTCCGTACTTCTCCTCTCCACATTCTCACAGTCAACCTCTTCCTTGGTGTTCTGGGGTAGCTTAGAAAGCCCTCCATGAATTGCCTCTACTAGAAAGGCCCACTTCGTAGCTTAAGTACACTAATCCCAGAACTGAGTTCAGCACTAAACCTTCAATTCTGGTATTATAAAAGGGATTGCCCGCAGATAAAAGCCGATGTTTGTATCCTACGCCTTAATTTGTATGTTGAGATCCCAGCGACTATGGTGAAGGTATTTAATCTAAACTTCAGGAAGTGTCTCAGTTTCTCTTTCTCTTGCTTTGATAAACACCATGATCAAAATGACTTGGGGAGAAAAGGGGCTATTTGGCTTGCATGTCCCGGTAATACTCCATCACTGGGGGAAGTCAGGGCAGGACCACAGGCAGAAACCTGGAGGCAGGAACTGATGCCAAGGATGCCAAGGTCATGGTGGAATGCTATTTACTAGCTTACTCCTCATACTTTGCTCAGCTATCTTTCTTAAACCACCCAAGGGCCACACCCTTAGGTTTGGCATATACCCCCTTGTAGGCTAAGCCATTCCATACAAATAATTATCAAGAAAATGTCCCTATAACAGTCTGATGAAGGCATTTTTTTTTCAACTCCTTTCCACATGGCTCTAACTTACATGAAGTTGGCAAAATCTTAAACAGAACAGGAGGTGACTGGGCCATGAGGGTTAAGCCCACATGTTAACACAGGCCCTGTGGGCTGCCTTACCCCTTGTCTACCATGTGGTTACACAGTGAGACATTGGTGGCGTGTGGATTCTGGGGCCCACAGGGGGTTAAGATGAAAGAGTTAGAGTGCCTAGCTTATGTACCTCTACCACTGGGGGCGGCGGATAGGCACCTCAGTAGATTGGGAATCCAGAATGCAAGGTGCTTAACTTGTACCCCACCATCCAAAGAAGGCCAGTGTGTGATGGCCTATGGAGTATCCAGCCCCTTTCTCAGATGGGTACCTGGGCACTGCTCTATGTCTCTATGGAGAGACACCATTTCTTCAAAGACTCTGCGTTTGCCCACAGCCGTCAAACTTATAGCTACAGTGTGACCTGCCCTCCTAGTCTGGCAAGTCAAAGCAGGATTCTTTAGCAAGCGAAGTTTAGTAGGAATTAAGGAAGGTTACATTTTCTGCACATCCGAGTCTTAGGAGTTTTATACTCACTACCAATACCTAGGCCTAAGAGATTTCGTCTCGTCTCATTCTCCTGTGGGAGTCAATGCCAGCAAGATTTCCTTGGCTCCTGGAGCTGTTTGCTTCAGATCTAGGTGGGGCCCAGAAGGAGTAGTCACAACTCTGGAGGAAACTCCTTCGGATTTCTTCCCTGGGCATGGAGCCACACGCACATGTAGTCACTGCTGACAGGCCCGCCCAGGGCCTTGGAGAGCCATTCACCTCCAGACTGCTTCCCGATGTCCGCTCCCTCTGCCCCCTCTCCTTTACCCAACTTACCCACTTTTTCCTGCTCCAGGAAAAATATGTGGACATTACACACTCCTCCAGTCACCAGTAACAGGGGACAGAAGATGAGGGCGAGTCTGTGGTTGCCTAGGTGACCTCAGAGCAGTTCAGTCACGTAGTCAGCCCCTGGGGGGGCTTGGACTGGGTGTCAGCTGCCAATCTGAGGAAACTAGCCCCTGCAGCACCTGGGTACTGTGCCAGGGATTTGAGAGCTCAGAGCATCTATGGGCTTCACATCTGTGTTCCCAATACTCTGCCCGTGGCCAACTGGGGCTTTTGGAAGGCAGGGCCGGGTATGGCTAGTGTGAGTCCTCATATCGTGTTCTTTCTTGCTGTCCTTCCTTCTCGAGTGTCTCTCTACTTCCCTTCAGACTTCAGCGATATTGCTTAGGCAAGGAGTACTGATTACACATAATTCAACAGACAGAAATTAAGTCAGAGATGGATTCTTCTTCACTCACATCCTCCCAGAAATCTCAAGCACAAACATGCTCCTGGACCCTGTGACACTTCTGCTGGCCCCTCTCTTTTTTTTCTCCTTCAAAGCAGAAAGGACAAAATGGCAAGAACAAAATGGTGACTCTGCTTCACCAAGTCCTTCTCTCCTGCAGTCCATGCTCTCTTCCATGCCTCTGCCTCCGAGTGCTGGGATTAAAGGCATGTGCCACCACCGTCCAGCAAATGTGTCCCTTCTT
The DNA here is from genome assembly GCF_037038515.1 of Microtus pennsylvanicus. Classification (NCBI taxonomy): domain Eukaryota; kingdom Metazoa; phylum Chordata; class Mammalia; order Rodentia; family Cricetidae; genus Microtus; species Microtus pennsylvanicus. The sequence continues at coordinate 17,502,096 of NC_134596.1, forward strand.
AAACTGCCAGCAATATGGAGCCCTCCTCTCAGGGTCTTCTTGTCAGTCATTTGACCACCACAACAAGTAACTTATATATGTCTTTAAAAGTTTACCCCCTTTAAAGTATGGCATTAGAGGCGTATGGGTTGCCTTGGTCCGTAGAGTGATTTCTAGCAAGTGTGGGACACGGGGTTTGATCTTGAAGACTGTATATATCAGTGTGCTGTATGCATCTGTGGTCTTGGCACTTGGGAGGCGGACAAAAGGATCAGAAGTCCAAGAGCATCCTTGGCTACATCCTGAATTTGAGGCCAGCCTAGAATCCCTGAGAATATGGGGGAGGGAGGAGAGAGAAAGACTGACTATTATTAGAGAGGCCTTGGCCCCTGCAACTGTAGCTTCAAGTACGCACGTCAGGCAAGCGTGCCTACTCTAATTAGCTCCATCTTTTAAATTCTTGAAACAGTTAAGTCCATACAAGAATTTTCTTTCCTTCCCTAGAGATCAAATCTGTGCCTTCATCAACATATAAGAGGTTGGAGATGCTCATCTCTGGTCCACTTTGAAGTTTTGGGTGAGGCATGTAGATTCTCACCCGGCAAGGGTTATGCAGTGTCTGGGCCTGTCTGGATCCTTGGAGACACCGCCTACCCCTTCTGTGTCTCGTTCTCTTACCCATGAGGTAGCTTTTACAGTGTCATTCTAGAGAGTGACTTGAATGTTTATGGGAACAACCACTGCTAGTTGGACTGACTTAGATGATTCCTGTGTGGGGGGCACTGTTCTAACTAATTTAATCTTTGCATCTGCTCAGGAAGTAAGTTCTATTCTATCCATGTGTACAGAGGAGCAAGCTTAAGGCCAGGGAAAGACACACAGGGTGTTTTCAAAGCCACATGACACATAGGTGGCAGAAGTGGGGTCCTAACTCAGGCAGATTTCAGGGAGCTCCTGCTATGTTAGCTGGCTCAGGCAGAGAGGCAGCCATGGGAACCAGCCTCAACTGCCTGCAAGGGCTACATAGAACACAATCGTGACCTCAGTACATCAGACACCCCAATATTTCAGGAGAATTTGGCCATCTGGATGTTTATTTAACATTCCCAAATTTAAAATGTCAAACCTTTTCAAACTTTCTGTGAGGAAAACACAAAACAACCTAGCACTATCTCCAGGCCATCTCCAGCTCAGGGGTGGTCTGTCCATGACATTCTGGTGAAGGCCAAGGAAGGCTGGTTTAATCTCAACCAGTGTTCCAGGGGTTGTGGCTGCCTGGAGAACAAGGTTGAGAAGACTTCAGAGTCTGGCCTCTGAGAAAGACTGTGGCAATCCATTGGCAATGTCTGCTATGGGTATAGCCTGGGAGAATTATAGCCCCTATGCCATGAGTTTGCCTCAACAGGTTAGATACTATGCTGGAGAACCAGCGGTCAGTCCCACCCTGATGGCACAGCCCTTCAGGTCTGAGACAGCCAGAGGAGGTAGAAGCCTCGGGAAGATGTCTCCACTCAGCTCAGCCTCCAGCTGGGTTCCAGCTCCAGCACAGGCTCCAGCAGTGCTCCAGCACATCCCGAAGCTGCAGATCTAGCTGTTCCTCTGGCTCCCTGGGCCCTTCTCAGCAAGGCCTGACAACAGACGGCGTTCAGGCTCCAAATCTAAACCACCTGAAAGAGAGAAAAGGAGAGGAAAGGGCAGGGCCTTTCACCTGAACCCACCAAAGTGCGCCCTGGGAGGCTCGCCAGGAATGTGATCAAGGCTCATACCATGAAAATGCTTTCGGGAAGATAAAAATGATTGGCATGCCTGTAGAAAAGATGTATCCACATCTCTCCAAAGGCTGTGCATATGTGGAATTTGAGAACCCAGATGAAGTGGAGAAGTTACCCGAAACACATGGATGGAGGGCAATTGATGGTCAAGGGAACATGGTTACTGCTTTGTTGCCCCCCCCAACCACCATCTCCACCACTCCCCTCCATCACTCCCCCCCCCACCTCCACCACTCCCTTGGCGATTCAATCCACCCAGCAGACCGCTTCTACTGCTTCCCATGTGGCGCAGGTCACCCACACATATGATAAGGAGGTCTCGTTCCCCAATGCTCCCGCACCCCCATGCATAAGAGATCTCCATCTCCCGATTTCCCTGCAGTGCAAGAGCCCCTCCAGTTCCAGCTCCTCCCCACAAGCGGGGACATTGATGCGTACCTCTGTAACTTATGTTCCCCGGGCTCAGTTTTGTCCTTTCTCTAGCCAAAATGAGGAGGATCTGGTGGGAAGGATCCCTTCCTGGGGCAGGCTTTGAAGAGAGCAGTGGAGATATTTCCTCTGCAGGAGGAGTCTGGCTGCAGAGATACTGTTGACTCAGGAATGTGCCCTGTAGTTTTCTGGCTAGAAAGTTCACCCCTTCCAGTTCTCGAGAGTCTGGCTGGTAGCAGAGCCAGCTGGGACAAGCAAGGCTCCATACGGCAGCGTGGGCAGCACGCCGTTTTCCACAGATGACCTAGGACCAGTCAGGCAACCTAGCCGTGCCCTTGCGGCTGCTGTGCCACATCTGCGGAAAGCGGACCAAACTGCTGTGCTGTTAGACCTGACCACGTCCCCTACTGAGTCCCTCTTCAGCTTCTAGGGTTAAACCCTTTTGAAGGGTTCCTCTGCCCCATAAAGGGTTGTCTTTCCCTATCCCCACATCTCCGTCTCTCTCTGAAATTGGTGAGACAGTTCTACAGGGTCCTCGTGGAACCTACCCCCACCCCCACTATCATCTGCCATCCAGGGTGATGTTGCAGGTTAACCTTGGCATTTAGTCTCTGCCTCTTTCTGCTTTTTATTGTGCAGTCAGTACTATAAACTTTGATTTGCATTTTGTAACTCGGTAGCGTTTTTTAGATGAGGTGTGCGCCCGCACTTGTGTAAAGTGAAAGGATTGTGCTGATTCAGCCTAGGATTAGAATGCAAAACAAAATCCCGTTTATCTAGACTCTGATTAAGTAAGTGCCCCTGCTCCAGCTCTCCTCCCACCCAGTGCGCCTTCGGATTCAACAGCTTTTCAGTGTGCTTGACAGGTTCCCGGTGCCAAGTACGCCACACGTTTGACCATTTCAGCTTCGTCTAAGCAGGAATGAGAAGTTCTGTAATCTCCAGTGCTGCCGCAGGAAGCCCGCTCTACCCCGGGACCTTTTATGGCTCACCAAGGTTTCAGTGGTGCCTGGCGAAGTGCCATTATACAGAGCACATTACTTGGCAAAAGTTCTTCCCCAAGGTGCCTGCTGCCCTGCCCTGCTTTAGTTTCTACGAGGGCCTTGAATCTCCACCAGAGTCTCGTTTTTCTCCATTGGGAAATTCTCAATCCCCTTTCTGGGGCAACAATCTTGTGTGATTTGAGCACACCCTTCAGTCTCTCTCCTTGTCCTAATTTTCTTCAAAATGTATTTTCCCCAACGAAGTCCGTCTTGCCTTGAACCTTTCTCACATCAGCTACAGGAAACTGAGCTCGAAGACAGGAGGGTTTCAGTGAAGCCACACAGAGGCCACTCTTGACACACTTCAGACATCGTGGTGGTCCCACCCACCGACTGATATCTTCCCTTTCTGCAGCCCTGCTTGCTGAATCCTGCGAGCGCTTCATCTGATCCCCAACTTTCCCGGGATGTGAAACGGATTTTCTTAGCCTCACAGTGAGTTCTCTGAGAACATGCCTTCTTGTGCTTCTTCATTCCCTCATTTTGCAGATTGTTCCTGGGCCCAGGGATGCAGCCCAGGGTAGAACAGTATCTATGCTCTTGGTGTCTACCCCTCCTTTTGAATATGCAGCAGGGACCCTTCATAAACACTCTGGTTCTATGCTAGGCCTGGTCCACTCATGGAACTCACCCCAGCTTGCTCTGGGTCCATGCAGTTGGAAGTTGCCTTTTCTAGCTGTGTTGATATATGCTCTAGGGAGAGACCACAGTCACCAGGCCTAGGCATTGCCCTGGATCCTGAGCTAGGCCCTTTCTTCCTCTACGTAAGTGTTTGTGAGTAGGGAGTGAGATGAGACACCTTAGCATGATCAAGTGTTTCCCAGCTTCATGTATAACCATACTCAGGAAGAAATGTTGAAGATTCTCCATCTACCCCTTGCAAACTTTCCTTACTGCTCCGATTCTTCCAAAAGTCTCCTCTCCTTACAAATGAGATGTAAAATACAGACCCATGACTCCAACTTTTGACTTGGGATTTTCAAAATCGTTTTTTAAAACATAGAAGAGGCCGGGCGATGGTGGCGCACGCCTTTAATCCCAGCACTCGGGAGGCAGAGGCAGGCGGATCTCTGTGAGTTCGAGACCAGCCTGGTCTACAAGAGCGAGTTCCAGGACAGGCTCCAAAGCCACAGAGAAACCCTGTCTCGAAAAACCAAAAAAAAAAAAAAAAAAACCAAAAAAAAAACATAGAAGAGAAAAATAATCTTAGGAACCCTGGCTTTTTCTGTAAAAAAAAAAATAATGTTACTTTTTGAGAGAGAAAAGAAAAAAAAGATTTACTGGATTTCAGAGAGAAACTAAGTAAGTTGGAGCATGAAGTTTATTTTCCAAAGAAACTAAAAGAGAAACCGGGCGATGGTGGTGCGCGCCTTTAGTCCCAGTACTCGGGAGGCAGAAGCAGGTGAATCTCTGTGAGTATGAGGCCAGCGTGATCTGTGACAGCAAGGGCTACACAGAAAAACCCCTCTCTCAAAAAAACCCCAAAATAGAAAGGGTGGGAGGAGAAAAGTGTACCATGTGGACAGACCCAGCCTACCGAGGCTCAGGAGAAGAGATGGCTGCTATTCTCTGTCCTGCCAAGATGGGTCAGGTTCTTAGGAAAAGAAGGAACCCTGTAGATAAAATTTGGGAAACCTAAAGGTGGAGAGAATTTTCAACAGATGCCTGACAGCAATTGAAAAGAGACCTGGGTGCGAGTTACATCAAACGATGGAGCCTTGTCAATCTCCTATAATCCTGTAGACACTGGGAGTGGAGCCCACACCACCTGCTCAGCAGACACAGTCACCAGTGGCCAGACGGGCTGTGCAACTACATGAGGATTCGCTCAGTCCCATAGACACTGACAGTAGCAAGTTCTGTGGTCTCAACAAATGTCGGTTGAAATGTATGTTGGTAGCTAAGGCTGAAAACATCATATATCTCAATGGAGACCAGAACTGAATGATTGTTATAGTCGGGATAGGATAGGCTCTGCTGCAGTAACAAATAAACTCCAAATCTTAGTAGCTCAGTATGTGAGAGTATTTTCCTTTTCATTGTGCCATTGCTTGTCTGGGAATTTTCTGAATAGCCTCCTTTAAGCAATGACAGAAGAATCCCAGCCGCTCAGGGACTATAAGACACCTTGTTCTATGATTCCAAGTCACCCAGTTTGTGATGTTTTGTTAAGCAACCCTAGAAAACAAACAGAATTAGTAGTTAACAAATTTGACTACCCAGAGGTTTCCATACTGTGAGGAAGCCCAGGCCACATGGGGAAGTCATACAGATCTGTAGCTAAACCAGCTGAATACCCAGGACCACCCATAAGATATATGAGCCAAGCTGTCTACAAATATTTCCAACCCCCAGCTGTCAAATCTCTATCCATCCCATCGCAGATGCCCACGAATGAGGCCCAGGCACCATGATGCACGTAGCTCCTGCACAATCTGTGACCATGATAAACAGGTGTCTCACCCCATCAAGTGAGGCTTTCTGAAGCAAGAAGGATGTTCTCAAATCTAATGATGTCAAAACCCAAGTTCTGAGCCCAGCTTCTCCATTTCCAGAACAGCCTTCTCTCCAGTCCCTAGTGCAGGCTCAACAATCCTTCTGTCTCAGAGGGTGCCAGGGAAGGTCTTTGCCGAGTCTTGTTATTGGGGACGCAGGGCTGGCACAGAGAGGTTAGACTCTAGTTAATCTTGAGGACCACTCTGTGTCTGGGCAAACCATCTCCCTTGTAGACCTTCTTTGAGCTTGGAGTATGCGCCAGGACCCCGGAGGTAGCCGTTGAGTCTAGCACTGGCAAGGAGATCTGACCACTGCCTGCTTTTCTGATTCTGAGCTAATTCCCTTCTCGGTCCGAACACTTAAGAGAGGGCTAGAAACTGTAGGCTTTGCTTGAATTAGTTCCCATGGTTATTTTGCTCTTGGGCTCAAATAACCTTAGAGCTGCTGGGAGGCAGAATATAAGCTGGTGTCTGATTGCCTAAGTTTAAATTCTAGCTGTATACTTGCTGGTCATGTGACCTTGGAGCGTTGCATAACCTCCCATGACTGTTTATTCATCGGCAAAATGAGGTCCTCAGGAGCCCAGTCAAGACATTACCAGGTGAAACATCAAATAGGGGATAACCCAGCATATAGTCAGTCCACAAGTAGGTGTCGTCTGCATCGAGAAGCGGCTAGTTTTCTTCATTGCATTTCAGATGACTTGACTACCTGCAAGCTTCCTTGCGAGGGGAAGAAATCATTTTAAGTAAACCTGAGAATGTTGTTCTGTTTCGAAGGTGCATTTTGCTTTGTTTGCTGTCTTGTTTCAAGGACTCCAGACAGACTTAAGGTAGCATTTTTTATTACTGGCTTTATTGTTCCAAACAGTCTCAAAAAGTAACTTTGAAGTTCCAGAGGTGATTAGGGCCTCTAGTGGAAGCTGGCACAGTAGCGAAGTCTTAGGGATGGACTGAACTGCCCCACTTCAGATTTTGTGACCACCGTCTCTGAGTGTCTCCCGCCAGGCCTAGGCAGGAATGGCAGAGATTACCAGGCCTGCCACCCTGAGGGTTTCCAGAAAGAGAGGCAGATAGGGTGACTCAAAGGGAGCCCTCACCTCCCGACCCATGCTTCTCAGCCTGCAGGCGGCTCTTGGCAAGCCCCTTCTACCTAATATTACACTGTAGCACAGCTCAGAGCCGAGAGATGCTGACATGCTCTTTCCCCAGCACTGGCTAGGAGATCCGACTGAAGCCAGCTTTTCTGGATCTGAGCTCATTCCCTCGCAAGCGAAGGCCAGCCCTGCAGCAGCACTTTGTCTGAAGCAATCTCCAGGCTTGTGGCTGGCAGGCTGCATGCTGGCTGCAGGGTTTCCAGCTTGCTCCCTAGCCCTGCAGGACAAGGCTTGTCCAAATATTTGGCTAGATCCTGCTCGCTGTTTCATCGTGTGCAGAGAGCTCTGTAATTCCATCCACTGTGTGACTCAGAAAAGAGCGGAGAGCAAGTGCTGTGCACCTGAGGCCGAAGCCTGCAAGGAAGGAGGCCAGGGCTGCATCCAGTGCCCACTGTGCCCAGGCTGGCCTCCTGGGCTGGGTGAGAGGTACAGGTGCTCTTCAGCCTGACTGGCCGGAGATTAAATCTCTTTAGTCTGAGATGATTAATGGAGCCCCAAACACGCCTCAGCATAGGGTGTAAAATGCACTTTGTTCCTTTTCCAAGTCTTCCCGCTACCCCCCCCCACCTCTTTTAAATGCTAAATCCATTTGCATCTCATAAATTATATTGGCTCCAAAATGGAGTGCTCTTGACAGCCCCAGGCAGGGTGTGAGTTCCGTGGAAGCACTGCCCTGGTTGTCTCCTCACTAGGAGACCCTAGGAAAGATCCTGCTTATCTTCTAAGAGAGGAGGGAGGAGCAGCAGAGAGAGTGACCTAGATTCCAGATCTACAGACAGGTAGAGCCGGCTCACCCGCCCGTCTTCAGTGGACTGCCAGGCATGATTTTGGAAGCATCCTGCAAAAGGAGGCGTCCTCATGGTCCATAGGGCCTCTTCCTCCCCAAGTTAAGAACACACACTAGGCTAATGGGGTCCCTTGAGCCTCCTGAGGCCTCTTGGTGATACTACCTGGGTGGGTGGGAAGTAAGGAGTCATGGACAACAGAGAGGAGTCATTTCTTTTGGTGGTAAGGGCAGAGAGGGTGTCTGACCAGGGAATGGCACGGAGGTAGTGGTTCAGACACCAGGGTGGTCGGGAACCAGAGACAGTAGGCTCTCAGCCTTCCTGCCCAGCTGTGTGGCACCAGGACGTGTGACTTGATCTACCTGAAATCCTTTGCTCATCCGTGTGTTCTTTCAACACGCGTTTCCCTCCGTGCCAGGCCCTGACCCCACCCCTGTCTTTGAATCCCAGGTAGTACACAGTGTACATAGGTGCGTGTAGTCACAGTATGCCAGGTGGTGGTAAATCCCACGACAGAGCGGCACGCGGGCAAGAGAGCCCTAAGGCCATCCGTGAGCTAGGCAGAGCCTGGGAAGATGAAGGCTACAGAGGAAGAGGTGGAGGGGCAGAGACACAGGGTGAGCTGCTGCTGTCATTATCTGACCACTGGCAGTGGGGTGTGGGATGAAGACGCTAAAGGGAAGAAGAAAAGAACCGGAAGGAAGGTGGCTGGGAAGCCGGCATGAGCGGCACAATCGCATTCAGCTGTCGTCTTCCTGGCTCTCTGTGCACATCCCGCCCCCATCCCCCACCTCCAAGGACACAGGTGGCTTCACCATCCCCAAAGGTCAGCAGGCTGGGGTTTCACAAGCTAGCATTCCAGTCCCGCCCCCACCCTACCCCACACAGGGAGCACTCTGCCTGCTGCAGTCAAGCCTCCAGGTTCTCAACTGGGACCAGCTGCCTGGGGGACCTATCCAGGGGCATCAGCTGCTGCCAGAGAGGGGTGGGGCTGCAGGGGAGGGGAGAGGCAAGCCTGCCTCTGGCAGCTGTCCTTGCCCAAAGGACTTGAGCCACACATGGTGAGGAATGGGGGTGAGGGATGGGGGCACTCCAGGAAAGGGAGCATGCATGCGCGCGCGCACGCACGCACGCACGCACGCACACACACACACACACACACACACACCTCACTCGCACATGTAGATGTTTCTGTAATCATCTGCACGCGTGACTTTTCATTTCTGTAGTTTGAAAATTCCCCACACTGTAAGTAAGGAAGCATGGATGGAGAGGAAGGCATGCTCAGGTATGAAGCAGAGGTACAAAGGGCAGTCCCGTGTTTTCGAACTCCGTGCTTTGTACCTGGCCAGGGTACAAGAGGACACCACTGTGGGATGGAATTTGTCCGAGTGCTGGGGATGGAACGCCAGACCTCGCACGTACTGGGCTAAGGCCCAAGCGCCAAGCTCTACCCAGCCCATCCACGGAAGCTGTTGAGGACAAATTTTCTTTATGATTTATTGACAGAAACCAAAGGAAGTTTTTGTGTTCCTCTTTTATTTTACTTAACTATTTTATTTTATTTTACCGAGCCCCCTCCCCAACCATCCCATACTAAACAAGTGCTTAACAACCGAGTTCTACCCACACTCCTCTCTTCCACGTCGTGAGTGTGGCTTTCACTCAGTTGCCAAGCTGAATTTGCCATCCTCCAGCCTCAACCTCCCAAGTTGCCGGCTGGTTCTTAAGGCTCCCAGAGTGATTAGAAGTGGGTGGAGTTTGGCCAAGTCCTTCTCTGGCACTCCCCTGTAGACAGGGTACAAAGGCCCACACTCAGCATTTTTCACCCCCTTCCTTCCCCTTTCACATCCGGACATGATTTGGGGGCATGCCTGCCTCTTCCAGGGTGCACAATGTGCCTTCCTCTTCTGGATGGATGTCCCACAGTGCCAGGAGCAAGGATCTCAAATGGGGGCTCACTCTGGGTATCTCCCTTGGTTCCTGTAAGGGAGAAGAGAAAACACTGCAAGAGAGGCTGGGCCCTGTTTGGACAGCATGTCACCGGCGTGCAGACTCAGCTGAGAAACACAATGCTTCCCAGGCTTGCTGTGGGCACAGGCAGTGTTTCTGAAAACTGTCAAGTGATAGTGAAGAAGCCACCCTCAGCTTCAGCTGCTGTGCCAGCCAGCCCAGCACTGAACAATCCCTGTAAGCAGAAATCAGCCCTCCCTGCTCAGCCACAAATGGGGCTGCCTTTCGGATGGGGCTGGAGGAGAGTGTTTCAGAAATAAAGGAAGTAACCTTTATATCTTGGGGGAAGTTTAAAGATACCCAGAGAATGAAATCTCAGATTCTGCTATCCTGAGAGCCGGAGGCAGGCCAGGATTCTCTCTGCCTTTGTTCCCCTCCTTTGTCTTGGTTACATATGCCTGGCCACGCTGTACCTGTGGTTTTATTGTCATCCGTTCTGGAAGCAGGCAGGGTATAAATCAGTCAGTGAAAATTTTACATGTAGCTCTTTGGTCTAGCGTCTAAGGAGACAAAGAAGAAAGGGGAGCTTAATGAAAGCCCCTGGAAGCTTGGGGCTTGTGGGGGGCTTCCAATAAAAGGGTAAAGCCTACTTTGACGCCACTCCCACCAAACCCAGGGTGTCCTCCGGGCTCTGGTCACAGTGATTCGCAACCTCAGTGCCTACAGCCACCAGGGGTCATCTGCCCATGGCCATTATGGGCCTTGGCAGAAAGGGGCAAAAGCCATGGTTAGCAGCTGACAATGTCTGTGTCTCTCCTCCAGAAAAGAGGAAGGAGGATCCAAACAGGCCCTCTAACCGCTCCTTCTGCCTTCCCCAGGGTCTTCCCACAGTTCTGCCTATGGGTCTAACAATGCGGGGAAGGCCTCTGGGGGGTCTCCTCTATGAAGCAGGACCTCCCACCCTCAACACACACAGTTCTGGGCACGTGGTGTCAGAAGTGATTGGTCTGTGGATGGGAGGCAGCTGCAGAGGAAGCTGAGTTGAGAGGCTGCCGGTGAAGACTTATGGAGAGGCTCCAAGGCAGGATTGTAAAATCCTGGCCAAAAGATAGAAAAGGAATGCTTTCTATACCCGAGTCAAGTTGTGGAGGGAAAAAAGCGCTCTGCCAAGCCACCCACCTCCAACCCCTGCACTTATTTGGGAGGGCAGTCACAGCGCAAACCTTCGAGTGAAGTCAAGGTCACCGGGCCATCCTGAGTCATTAGCCACAAAGAGATTAGTGGGTTAATACAGGGCTGTCTCGACAGATGAATTACACCCAGAAGCTGAGTGGGAGTCCTTGGCTTGACATTGAGAGGTCCGTTATCATAGGGAGAGTGATGCCTGCTTAATTTTGATAGGGCTTAATTATTGTGATAAATGTCCTTGGAGTTTAACTCCTTCACTGCCCAGAGTCACAAGTGGTCACTGCCCCATACGGATGGTATGGGAGTGCGCCTTTGGTAGGTGTCTAGGTTCTAAGGAGGAGATGAGGGTGGAGCCCACGAGGAGATCGTGAGAGAAAGTTCGGAATTTTCTCTCTTCACCACGTGAAGATGCAAGAGAAGGTGACTGTCTTCGAACCAGAAACCTGGTCCCTCCCAGACACAGGATCTGCTGTTGGCTTGATCTTGGGGTTTTTTCCGCACTATGACGAAGAAATGTCTGCTTTTTAATGCGCCCAAGTTTGTAGTGTCTTGTTATAGTGCCCTGCACTGACGGAGACATAGTTAAAGTTTTCCAGAGAGGCAGAACCAACAGAAATGGGATGAGAAGCTAGCGACCAGTGACATGGCTCAGCAGAATGGCTGCTTGTGCCAAACCCGACAACCTAAATTCAATCCCCAGGACCCACATGGTACAAGGAGAGAACTCCCACAGGTTGTCTGTGACCTCCACACACGCACCAAGACATGTGTATGCGCGTGTGCATTCAAATACATACACACAATGAACAAAGAAATAAATGTGATTTTAAAATATTTTTAAAAGAAGTCATAATATGGGAACTGGTTCATGTGACTGTGCAGGCTGAAATGTACCACAGTCTGCCATCTGCCAGGTGAAACACAGGAATTCTGGGATAGGATTTACTTTGAGTCTGAAGGCCTGAGAACCAGGCCAAGACTGAGCACTGGAGGCAGGGGAAGGTATAATAAGACAGAGGAAGACTTTCACTGGAGGGTTACAGTGAAAAGGATAAAAGAAAATCCGTAATTCACCTTTCCCTGCTCTTTGCCTTTTGCTCAGAGGCTGTCACCATGAGATGATGCTGCCATGCTGGGGAGGATAAAGAACCTTCACTCCATCTCCTGATGCTGATGCTAATCTCTCTGGAGCACCCTCACAGTCACATCTAAAAGGATTTTTTACCAATTTTGTGGGTACCCCTTAGCCCAGACACATTAACAGACAAAATTAATATTGCAGACACTACAACCTCACCTGGATATGAGAGGGCTGGTCCCTTTCCTCCCCACCGCCAACCTGCGACCCCGGGAGACAGTTCACAAAGAGTATAAACCTATCTCTATGTGTCTCAGAAGGACACAACTTCATCCTCTGGGCTTGTCGTGAAGCCCACTTCAAGTAAGACTCTGAAATTGAATGGAGAAACTGGGTGTTGTTTTGGAGCAGACAGATAGTTGAACAACAGCACCTCCAGAGAGGTGAGAGTCAGGCATATAAAGTGCCAGGAAGTGAAGAAAGCTATTCCATCTTTTGAAAAAACCATTGATGTTTGGGGGGGGGGCGGGTGTTCACATGTGTGTGTTTTCATGTGTGTAAATGCGTATGTATGTGCAAATGTGTGTATGTTCGTTTGGAAACCTTAGGTATCATTTATCAAGTGTTCTCCATCTTGTTTTTTGAGATGAGGTTTCTTATTGGCCTGGTACTTACCAACCAGGCTAGACTTGCTGGAAGTGGGCTCCAGGGATTCACCTGTCTCTACCTCTCTGTTGTTGGGAGAAAAAAAGTACACACCAGCACGCCCCTCTTTTTATGTGGGTCCTGGGGCCAGAACGCAGGTCCTCGTGTTTGCACAATAAGCATTTAACTGATTCTGCGGTATCCCCAACCCTAACTTAGGTTCTTGCCGTATATCACCGGCAGTTTTTGTCATCTTAACACAAATACAAATATACTTTATGTGCTGACTAATTTTATGTCAATTTGACACAGTCATTTTGGAAGAGGGGACCTCAATTGAAAAACAAATGCCCCCATCAGACTTGCATGTGGGCAAGCCTGTGGCGCATTTTCTTTATTGATATTGGAGGGCCCCATTTGCTGTGGGCAGTGCCACCACTAGGCTTGCGGTCCAGGGTGCTATCAAAGCAGGCTGAATAAGCCATGAGAAGCAGGTCCGTAAGCAGCCCTCCTCCATGGCCTCTGCATCAGTTCCTGCTTCCAGGTTCCTACCTTGAGTTCTTACCCTGATTACCTTTAATGATGGACCATGGTGTGGAAATATAAGCAAAGCAAACCCTTTCCTCCCCACCCGCTTTTGATCATGATGTTCATCACAGCAATAGTAACCCTAACTAGGACAGAACTTGGTACCTGGAGTGGGGTGTGGCTGTGATAGACCTGACCCTGATTTTAGGAGGATGGTGGGAGGACTTCGGAACTCTGGTGGAGAAAAGACATTGAGTATTGAGAGCGTAATGGGCTGTTCTGTAGGAGCCTGGAGGACAAGAATATTGAAAGCCGTGCAGATGGAGGCCTGGCTTGTGACGTTCCAGAGGGAAGCAACGATTCTACTGGGCCGTTGTGTGAAGAACCTGTGGTGTCCGGTCAGCTGATGCTGAAGAACCAACCATGGTTAGCAAGAGACCAGAACTGTTGAAGAAAACCCTTGGATTTCCTGGGATAGTGGATGCTGATCAGCGGGGGCTGAGGAACCAGGTGTGATTGAGAAGAGACCAGAATCACTGAAGTGAGGTTTTCTGGAGGTGTTTCCTCAGAGTCAGCACATAAGCTGTGTTCCAGAGGCTGGCAAGGCCGCACCTCGTGCTTGCAGCCACACTGAGTAGTGTTAAGAGTCACCCAGGTGGTACCGGTTTTGAAGGTATAAAGGGGTCATGGGTAGCAGCTGAAGTTTGGCCCTGTGTGGCAGGACTAGAGTCCCCGAAGAGAACCCAGGAGAAGCTATTGGTGAAAGTGCAGCCCAGTTGCATCAAAAGACCCCAGCATTTTGGAGATGCCAGTCCCATAGGATAACCACCAAGAACAGCAGCGCCAGTGGAGGGCACCCAGCTAGAGCCTGGAAGACAAGCTGTGTGCTGCAGTGGGTGGAGCCAGATGAGTGCCCCAAGCCCAGAAGATGGTGCGTGGATCCTAGATATTGGACATTGAGTTTTTTACATTGCTGGAGTTTCATTTTGCTTTCTTTGTTCAGCTTGTGGCTATGTCCTGGTTCTTCCCTCTTGAAGTAAGGAAGAATTTTTGATTTTACAGGAGCCCAAAGTTGACAGATTTTAAATTTTAAGAAGGAGAGCAAATTTGGAGTTTTACAGAGACTTTAAATTTTAAAAGACTGGATTTTTTTAAAGAGAAAATTTCTAAAGTGTTTCAATTGTAAGGCTGTGAGATTTGTTTTAAGTTTGTAAAATGTTTTATATTGTCATGTCTTTATTAAAGTGTGATCTTGGAGATGAACAAGAAAGGAAGGGTTGGGACTTAACAGTGATGTGTTTGTGTGTCAAGCTGACAAGGAGTCAGTTTGCTGGCTAGTTTTATGTCAACTTGACACAAGCTAGAGTCATCCGAGAGGAGGGAACCTCAACTGAGAAAATACCTCCATAAGTCTGGCTGTAGGCAAGCCTATAGGGCATTTTCTTAATTAGTAATTGATGGGGAGGGCCCAGTCTATTGTGGGTGGTGCCATCTCTGGGCTGGTGATCCTGGGTTCTGCAAGAGGGCAGGCTGAACAAGCCAGGGGAAGCAAACCAGTAAGCAGCACCCCTCCATGGCCTCTGCATCAGTTCCTGCCTCCAGGTTCCTGCCCTGTTTGAGTTCCTGTCCTGACTTCCTTTGATGATGAGACAGTAATAAGGAAGTATAAGTCAAATAAACCCATCCCTTCCCAAGTCACCTTTGGTCATGATGTTCATCATAGCAACACTAACCCTAAGTAGGAAGTCAGTCCCAAGGGTCAAAGGGGAGAACAAGGTTGCTGAGTGACCACAAATCAACAGGTTCCCATACCTGGTCCTCCTTGCTCTGGCTGAAAACGTTTCTCAGATGTACTTCAGATATAGTTTGCAAAATATTTCTCCAGTTCACACTTGCCTTTCTGTTCTGCCGCAGGAGTGGCCAGCCCTGCAGCCTGCTCCACCTCTTCCCCTTTCTCTCATCCAGAAGCATAGATTTGTTTCTGACTCTCGCGCAAGACTCCTCCACAGTTCTCAATGACAACTCCCCGTGGAGCAGCTACAGGAACCCAGTGCTATGGCCTGGCTTCATGTGGCATGTGGGCCAGGCGAGCTGGCTGTAGGAGACCCTCTGCTTCTTGGCCGCTGTCCTTTCTCTTAAGAAGTCACCTCTTTCTGTCACCCTGCACTCCTATTTATCCTTTTTTAAAAGTCACACATGGCCCCTTTCCCAAGGCTTCCCCGATTCCCAGCCAAGCCGAGAACTCCCTGGGCTGTGATTTCAGGATCATGTCACATCCTGGTGACTTGACTCTGGTGGGCCCTGCCTGGATGGTCAGACCCTGGGAAGCAGGTGCAGCACTGTGCACAGCCTCAGACAATAGCTAGATGCCCCCTTCCAGTCTAGGTCTCCCAGCCCCACTGTAGACATCACCGGGATCCAGGGAAAACCCCAGCCGGGCCTGTTTCCGGCTCCCCACATCCGTACAGGTCTTCTTTGCCCTCGCTTCTTCCTCTCCAGAGAGTTCCTTATCTGCAGCCCCCACCCACCCCATTTCCTGCCTTAGCCACTCTGGATCTGAGTCAGAGGGCCGGTGTTTGAAGCCCGGCTCTGAACCTCTTCCCAGCTCTGTGAGTTTGGCCATTGTTTTCTTCGCTGCCAAGCCTCTGCTTTGCCTCTAAAACGAAGTGGTTTTGTTGCAACTGTTCCTTCCAACCGGTCCCCTTCCCACGAAGAGTCTCCAGTAATTCTCTCCAGTGGACTTGGCTTGGCAAGAGCTGTTGCTGTCTGAATTTGCAAACACATTTAAGGTTGACATGCTGTAGCAAGAATCCCACACTCATCCTCTCCTATGCCTTGTGGATTGCTCAAGGACTGCTCTTCTTCTTCCTGAGGGGTGCTCCTAGCCAGTGCTTGACTTTCAGGGTACAAGGGACCTGTAGATCAGTTTGCTGATCAACAATAGACATTTCAATTGTCCAGTGAGATGGTTCAGTGAGTAAGGACTTTTGTCATCAAGCCCGATGACCTGAATTCCAGTCCCGGAACTCTCAGGGTAGAAGGTGGGAACTGAGTCCTTTAAGTTGTCCTTTTACCTTTAACCTTTACATGAATGCAGGGGCAAGCATGTACACACACACACACACACACACACACACACTAAATGTAATAGAAAACATATTGAGCCAAGGAGGTGGTAAAAGTGCTTGCCATGTAAGTCTGACGACTGGAATTTGATTCCCAGAACCCATGTTAAAGTCCCGGGGTAGCAGTGCACATCTGTAATTCCAGGGCCCATGAGGCAGAGACAGAAGCATTGGCCAGAAGCCCCGGGGCCACGTAACCTGGAGTATACAGTGCATGGGTAGAAACAAGAAAGACCCTGCCTCAAAACAAAATAGGAGAGAAAGCTGTCTCCTGACATCCACATATACGCTACCATCTGCCTGTGTGTGTGTGTGTGCCGTACATGCACTTAGTCAAATAAATAAATAAAAAGCCAATTTGATGAAAGTTTTTACTTTGTGATCATTGTAGATCTGCCAACAGCTGTAAGCAAAAGCGGGAAAATACCTCATATACCCCTTCCCTAGTTACCCCAGTGGCAAAATCCTCCAAAACTATACACAGTTTTGCAACAAGGATATTAGCATGGAGCGGTCAAGAGGTCCCCACAGTATCCTGTTGGCTGTTTTTAGGATATAACTGGTTCCCTGCCAATCTCAAGCCCCTACTCTCTACACTCCATTCCTCACCCCAAGAAATAAGGAAGATGCCAGCTATTTCTGTAATTTTGTTACTTTATGAATGCCCTGCGAATGGAGCCACACCGCATAGCATGCAACATTCGGGAGCCAACTGTCTTTTACCACAGCACAGTCCCCTGCACAGGTACACAGGTTGGATGTTCAACAGTTGGGTCCTCTCCGTTGCTGGCTGATGACAGTCCTTGAAATGGATGTGTAGTGGGAGCTGCGGGCTGTGTTCCTGCCACCCCAGCTCCTGGTCACCTGGCTAGCTTATGCCCTGAAATAACAACACACAAATTGTATTCTTTTAAACACTGCTTGGCCCATTAACTCTAGCCCTTACAGGCTAATTCTCATATCCCGATCAACCCATCTCTAATAATCTGTGTAGCATCAGTCTTACCAGGAAAGATTCAGCATGTCTGACCTGGCAGCTTGCTTCATGGCGTGTGCCCCCCCCCCCAGAGCTGAGCTATGGCGTCTGTCTGAGGCATCTTACCTCACTTCCTCTTCCTCCCAGCATTCTGTTCTGTTTACTCCTCCCACCTATGTTTTAACCTATGAGGCCAAGCAGTTTCTTTATTATTTAACCAATGACCTTCCTCCATCATGGATGTACCACAGTCTGTTTAGCCACTCATCGTCCGCGAATACCTGCCCTGTTTACAGTATGAATATGCAACATATAAAATTGTTGTAAATATTTGTGGGCCGTTTTGTAGGACAATATATTTTCTTTCTCTAAAATAAAAACCCAGGGTGCAATGCTGGATCATGTGACAGTTGTAGGTTACATTAGTTTATTTTCCACACATTAGAATTTTTAATTAAATTTATTTTTAAATAGATATTAAAAGCACAAAAATGTGCGTATTCGTGGGTTCCACACACGATCTCAGTATCTACTTAAATTGTATGATGGTCAAATCAGGTCAGATACATCTATTTAATCAAACACTTATCTTTTTTAAGGATAAGACACCACACATTCTTTCTTCTATCTTTCTGAAATGGACAGCATGCTATCAACATGTGTGGACAGCCATCAGAACTCCCTATGCTATGCAAGAAGAACTTAGCGCCTTCTGATGACCTCATTGTCCTCTTGATTTCTATGAGGTTAATGTTTTGTATTCCACATATGAATGAGACCAAGCAGGCGTCTTTCTGAGCCTGGCTATTTCGCTTATTTAACAGTATCTCCAAACAAACAAAAAAAACCCACACAAACAAAAAACACCCTTTAGCCAGGCACCTTTAATCCCAGCCTGCAGGAGGCAGAACTCTGTGAGTTCAAGGCCAGCTCTGGTCTACAGAATGAGTTCCAGGACATCCAGGATACACAGAGAAACCCTGTCTTGAAAAATTAAACAAATCAATATCTCCTGTTCCACCATATTTTTTTTTCCAAATGAAGTACGCCTAGTTTTGTACCAAGCTGCTTCACAGCCTGGCTGAGCCATTTGCACCTCTGCAACCCAGCTCCTCTGCTGGCATTTAGCGCCATCCCTATCTTTCCACATGCAGAGAATTGAGTCGTAGGTCCCTGCTTTTAATTTAATCATCCTGGTAGATAACGTACTGGAATCTCGTTGCGATTTCACTTTTCATGCCCCTAATACCCGATGCCGTGGTCCATCTCTTCATGCTATTTTCTAACTGGCTTGTTTGCTTTTAGTTCCCCTGCCCCTACGTTTTGAGATGTTGTTACATATTCCAAATACAAGTTGACCATGAGATAAATGTATCACAAGGAATTTTTTTTCCCAGCCTTGGGTGTCTTTTCATCCTTAGCAAAATCTTTCAGAAAGTTTTAAACTTTCTGAACTCCCATTTATCAGGTTTTGCCTTTGATGGGGTATGCTGTTGGTATCTTGTCTAGGAACTCTTGGCTCAACCCTAAATTCCAAAAAGTTCTCCTATACTTTTTTTTTTCCCTAAAAGTTTTACAGTTTTACATTGAAGTTCACAGTCCATTTTGGATCCTGTGTGGATTTGATGAGGAATTAGGTCAAAGGTTACTCTTCTGCCCACAGGCGTCCAATTGCTCTAGCACCATTTGGTGCAAAGTCTCATCTCCCCACTGAATTGCCTTACGCCTTTTCCAGCTATCAGTCGGGCATTTTTTGTGTGGGTCTATTTCTGGGTTCTCTGTTCTGTTCTATTGATCTATGTATGTAACCCTCTGCCAGCACCAGTCTGTACTGCTGTAGCTAGATAATAAGGCTTGAAACCAGCCAGGCTCTTCTTTCTCTATATTTTTTTTTAAAAAAAAAAAGTTTAGGTATTCGAATTCATTTGCTTTTCCATATAAATTCACAATGAATTTATCAATATCTATAAAAAGCCACTGGCAGCACTGTTATAGGAACTATGCTAAGGTTGCCTGTCAGACAGAGGAAGATTGAAGTGCTATGATCATGCTTTGTTTCTTTAAGATCTTCCTTTTCCTCCACCAGAGCTTTGTAGTTCTCAGCCTATAGTTCTTATATATCTCGTGAAATTGGCATCGATTCCTCTTTTCAATGTTTGGAAAGTGCAGTTTGTATCTACTTGATCACTATTATTCAAGAAGCGGTTGATTTTTGTACAGCTGTCCTGGATCTTGCAACCTTCCTGAACCTTACTGTTCTAGAAGGGTCTCAGCTTTGCTGTGGTTTGTAAATGTCTTGGGGTTTTCTGTGGATAAAAGCACATCATTTGCAGATGGGAAGACTTCCATCTCTCCCTTCCTAAGCTGCAGGGTTTTCTCGTCTTACTGCAGGGGTCAGAACACTCAGGATTCTACCCAGTGATCACAGGGGGCTCTGTTCCTCATCTTAGACGGGAAGCATTCTGACTTCATGACTGAACACAAAGTCCGCACTGAGCTTCCTGTAGGCTCTCTCCGTCAAGATGTGGAATTTCCCCTCTCATTTCTAATCTGTTGTGTTTTCTTAGGCATGAATGGGTGTTAGAGCTTGTCAAGGGTTAAGACTGTTAAGTTTGTTTTGTGTCTAAGGTGTAGTCTGTCTTGACCCACATTTCCCACTCCATGGGCTCTGGTAAGATATATCCCCGATTGCTATAGAATAAAATGCTTTGTAAATATCGATGAGACGCTGCTAGCGCTGGTGTCCTTCACATTGTCGTTGCATGTCTTCCTAGCTACTGTATCAGTCGCTGAGCTCATTCCCATCGAGGTTGTAGGCATATACTGACGCTCACACTCTGTCCTGTCATTTTCTTTTTCTCTTTTCCATCTTTTGTAGTGCTGTTCTCTGGAGCACACACATTTGACGGTTCCGTCTTGGTGGGTTGAGCCTCATGTTTTGAAACGACCTGGCTTTGGTGATTTTGTGTGTTCTGTCTGACACACAAACAGGTTCTTCAGGTTGTCGGGCTCAGCAACAATACTCCTACTCACCGAGCGCTCTTGCTGTCCTTTCAAAAATAAACTTTTCACTTTAGGGCAGACATAGAACTATGGGAAAGTTGTGAAGAGGGTTCCCATATACCCCGTGTCCTGTTTTATTAACTATTAACGTCTTACATCAACACGGTGCATTTATCATGCATGCCCACAAGGATCGACACTTTATTATTAATGACAGTCCACATTCAGATTTCCTCGGTCTTTAACTTGTATGTTTTTTTCTTACTTATTTTGGTGCTGGGGATCAAACCGATGGCCTCACAAATGTCACACGTGCCACAACTTCAGCCCACTACCGTCTGTCCTCTGCCTGTCACATTTTTAGTTTACTCTATCACATTTGGTCATCATATCTCTAGGGAAATCGTAGATGTGACACTTTCTCAGCAGGTCTGTCTCCCTTCCGCGGCGGCTTGCCTGGTATCTCAGCCTAGGATTACAGGCTTTAGAGAAAAAGATGACATCTTGTTAGGCACCATTTCCATCACACACACACACACACAGTGCACACAAACATGGCTTAGCACTATCGATAGTAATATTGATCCCCTGACTGATAGTGTTAACCAGGCTCTCTGTGGTAGTGCCTCTCTACCCCACATCCCATCCCACCTTCCTCCTTAACCCCTCTGGCTTTCACACCGTAGCCTTTGAGAGGGTAATAAGGAGGAACAGCCCACACTTAAGGGGTGAGGAGTTACAAGCCCCCTCCTAAAAGAATGAGTATCTACTTGTTTTTCCCCACATGTGGGGTTTATCTATGTTCTTCATCTACCTTTCTTTTCAATCACTTCTGGATCGTAGACAGTTCTCTGCCTCTAACCTTAGAAGCTCTTCCCTGGCTATTGCATCCCTTTGTCAAACTCTCATCTTTAGGTTTGCTTTGGGCTCGATTTTGAGTACTTCCTTACTTCTGGGCGTTAGCACGACCCAGGATCACCTCGCATTCCCTCTCCTGCTGTAGAACGTGCTGCATCCACCAGGGAACCTGGTTACTTTTGCTAGAAAGTAGTATTGGAAATCAACATACAGGCACTGTCTGTGACCCTGGGGTGTCATTGCTTCTGAGCCTCTCACATGAGAGAGTAAGGAAATCTGTGTGGGCACACTATCCTGCAGTCCTCACACATCTGTGAATATGTCCATGGGTTACACATGAGTCCATACTGAGGTCTCCAGCCCTAGACCATCCTCAGGGACTCATTCCTTTGCTTGTCAGCTTCAGCAGTGACTCCGGCGTTCGTGACCTCAGTTGTTTGATTCCAGTATACGTACATTCATGTCTGCATTGTTAGGCCCCCACCCTGTGGAAGTCAACTTATCAACCAGAGTTCAGCAATTATAGACAGCCTTTTCTCCCCCAGACTTACAGTTTCTGTTTCCAGACTTGCTTAGGTCGGCATCTTATTCCCCTGTCTGTTCACAGACATCTGCACTTATAACACAGTCCGATTATCTTTTCAGAGAGAATGTTTGCGACACTCTGAAGGCAGTGCCATCCAAACTGGGGGTGTCCCATGGAGCGCTGGGGAACTTCAAAGGGGAAGTACAGTGAATTGCATGGGCACCCAAAGCAGGTACAGTTTAGGGTTCTCAACCCCGAGTCATTTGGACACGCTCCCCTGACTAACTCATCCGCTGCTGGCAGGATTCCACTTAACAAAATAGTTGTAAGACTAAAAAGGGAACAGAAAGTCTTTGGAAACCGCAGTGAACACACCTGAGTTTCCTTCCATCTGTGAGTTCTGTGGAGGCACGCATCAGAAACTGTCCCAGCCTCGTTTCCATAGTGGTCAGGGTATGAGCCATGACCTCAAGCACAATGAGTGCTTTCGAAAACAAAGACTTTGCCCTCACACTCCCTTAAAACTATATTTAAGCGTGGTGGCACACGCCTTTAATCCCAGCACTGGAAGGCAGAGGCAGGCGGATCTCTGTGAGTTCAAGGTCAGCCTGGTCTACAAAAGATAGTTCCAGGACAGGAACTAAAAAGCTACCAAGAAACCCTGTCTTGAAAATAAAAAAAAAAACTATATTTAATTTACAATAAATCCAATTCTCATAGTACACCCATCTTTAGACATACATCAACTATGTGAAACAAAGGGTATTTGTATTAAGAATCTTAATGTCCTCAGTTCTGCTTGGATGGGTCCTTAGAGAGAACAACGTGGATTGGGGAGGAAGAACCGGTCAGGAGATAGCAAAAATGTTTCCAATAAAGGTTCTTGGCTGCTGGTTGTGGTGGCGCACGCCGGTAGGATTTGCTGAAGGAGGCAGAGGCAGGAGGATCATGAGTTCGAGGCCAGCCTGGGCTACACATTTAAAAAAAAAAGGTTCTTGGCTAAGACACCGCCACTCACCCAGACATCTCTTCTATCTTCCACCTGGCATGCACAACTCCCTTCCAGAGACAGCTACTGCACATTCAGCTTGGTGACACCTTGGCTTTGATAATAAATGCATATCAGGACAGCATTCTGCCCATGGGGACCAATTTCCTTTCCCATCACCTGTGGCCTCTCAACATAAAATTATAGACAGGAGCAAGTAATTGCCGCTGGTGGCGGGTCCCAAGGCTCATCTGCCTCCGAGGGACCTAGTCTCTGTGCCTCGTTTCTTCTTTGTCTCTTCCACCTCTATTCGGGATGGAGAACAGGTAAAGAGAGTGGGTCCACCCAGTTAGAGCATGGCTCCCTGAAACCTTTGGGAAACTTCCGGGGCCTAGCTCTGTTACCAGGTTCTTCCAGGCCTCTGCAGCGCTCAGAGAAAGATGTTACCAGCCTTGTATCCTACTTGGGTCTATGAGTGGCGCCTGTGGGAACTTCCACCCTGGAGGGAGAGGGCGGAGGATGATGCTGTCTTCCCAGAGGAGAAGCCCTGCTGACTGCTGGTCCCTCTGCCTGCTTAGGGGGAGAAGGCAAGGGAGACAGGTCTTGTCAGTTTATCACGGTGCCCATCTGGCTCTGGCTAGAGTTACTGGTGACAGTGCCTAGTCACCCAGTCAGCCTCAGGTGAGCCAAAACAAACAAGAAAGCAGCAAGTGGGGGCGGGGGAGGGGGCGGGAGTTTTGGATGCAGGCTGTGAGAGAACCCTCCCAGTCAAGCAAAGAACATGGTTAGGATTTATCTCCAACTAGGAAAGGGTGGAGCTGATGAGGTGTTGGGAGGAGCGGCTTGGGGTGGATGTCAGGAGTGTTGGTGAGGAGAGATTTGCTTGGCTTCGTGAACCCTGATTTCAGCTGCTGCGAGCTGGAGCGTGGGAGGCACCAGTCGACTTATGCATTCTTCTCCCTCAACTTCACACTTGGGAGAGGTGGCGCCCATCTCCTAAGTCAGATGGTCCCCAACCCCCAACTCCTTCGTGCCCTCCCCACCTTCCCTCTTCCTGGGGGCTGCTTGGGGACCTTTGTCCCCACCAGTTGGGCTCCTGGGCTGCCGAGCTCTCTTTGTGGTGGGGCCCCACTGATAAGAGCCCACTCACAGCTGCCCACCCACGCCAGCCAAGTGTCATGGAAGGAATGTGGTGGCAGCTGGGCTGGGGATCACAAGACAGAAACACCCAGGACACGTCGGCAGGTCAGGAAGCGCCTTCCGGAAAGGAGAAGCCCAGGGAGGGAGGTGGCTCGCAAAGGAAACCAGCACAAAATGACTCAGCCTGCAGTTCTGTGGGATGCAGCGTGCACTGCCCGAGAAAACAAATTCCTCCAGCAGGTTTATCTCCTTGGGGAGGAGGGAGAATCAGAAACAGGCAGTGGCGAAGGGGGGGGGCTGCCCCCCCCCACGCCAAGGGCCCTGTGCCAGGGTCGGCTGGGTCAGCCAGGCTGAGCAGGATGAAGGATGAACTCGAATGGGTACCACCCATGCCACACCAAGCTGGATCAGGCCCACCAAGCCACCCCACCGTTGGGGGCCACAAGGAAGAGACAGCTCCCTGCAGAAATACGGAGTGGCACCGATAAGGGCTTGAAGCAAATGCAGGGCGCAGATTTTCAAAGGAGCCCTGTGAAAATCTCCATGGTGACCCGCTGAGCTTTCAGCGGGAAGCCTGTTAGGCTTGGCAATCCCAAGTGGGAGGAAGGAGGCAGAATTCAAGCTTGTGTGATGGGTGGCTCCCGACTGTGTGCAGTGTGCAACCTGCCCGGTCTTCCCCTGGGACTCTGAACACCAGGTCCCGATTCTCCATCTATATGACAGCAATTATACCCAAAGAAAGGGTTCCTATGGGTAGCCGGTGTGTGTGTGTGGGGGGGGGGAGAACCCATCCCTGGGGACCTACATGTTACGCTTAGGAAAATAGGGCCAGGTGGGGCCTGTTCAGGAAGCAGGCTCGCCTTAACTGTGGCTACCAGGATCTACACACACGGCTCTTCCTCTACCTTCTCTTTCTTTGCTTCGGTAGCCTTACTACTGCAGCACCAATTACTGCCTAGAAGCGTCTTGGAAATGCAGATACTTGGGTCTTTCAAGACCCACCCCCCAAAAAAATAAAAACAGAAAACAGAACCTCAGAAAGATGGTCTGTGTTTCATAATCCTCTTGGAGGACCGAGATGCTTGTTGGCTTCAAAAAAAAAAATGAGGACAAATGGCTCTCGGTCCTGGAATGACCTAGGGAACTTGAAAGAGTACTGATACTTAAATGTTTGAGGAGATAAACGTGTAACTGATTTAAGCACTGAACAAGATATCTGTGTATTGAAACATTACATGATACCTCATTAATATGTGTAAGTTTTAGATTTTTATGCATCAATTTAATGTTTAAAATGTGGGTGACTTGGTCCTACCTTCAGAGATCTGTGGTTCACTGGTTGGGGTTCAGGGTGGGCATCAGGATTTTGAACTGTCCCAGGGCAGAGTAAATTTTCTGAAGGGCTTGACTCGGGGTTCCCATTTAGAACCTGAAAGTCACGCCGTAACATGATAGCTGCCTATGACACATCACAGTTTGACCCTTACTTGGCTAGGAAGAATTTCTTGGACTTTGGTGTGCACCAGAACCAAGCCGCCTTTGGGGGGATATGTAGGTCGACACAGATTCCTGGAGCTTTCTTTGGGTAACTAAATTATGTGTGGGATAGGACCAGAGGATGCTTCGGTGAACATCTGATTTCTAGTTCCATCCCCACAATACTACCCAGCCAATCATCTGTCATTGCTTCTCATAGAACCCTGAGAGAGCCCTGGCCATCTCAGTAGTGTCCCTAGACCTCCTAAAGAGGCCTCAGCTTGCTCACCCAGAGAGAATGGAGCAGACATAAGTTGCTGGGCTGTCTTCCCATCTGCCTACCTACAGCTAAGTTTGTGCAGAAGAGGGCTTGGTGGATGTGGTTTGTGCTGTAGCTGAGAGATCAGGATGTGGGTGGGTGGTACCTCACAGCTCCTGGCATCTGGGGGCAAGGGGTATACATCAGAGTCTACTGTGGTGTTGTAACAGATAAAGAGCCGACCCCAACATCCAGGGAGCCAGATCTGAGACTGAGAAGCCAAGAAGTCCGTGAGGCTCTCTTCTCACGGACTCCACGCTCTGCATCTTTAGTTTCCATGGCTCCTGACCACAGCCAGCTGCAGGCACTTATCCTGATAGAAGATTCACTTCTTAACATCTCAAGGCCAGATGCCGAGGAGGTGGATGGAGCTGTGGGAGAGAGCACTGGGGACCTGGGCAACCTGGAGCTCCCCCATTCTGCTGTCCCTAGCATCCACTGTGTCCTTAGTCACCAGATGCCTACCCCAGCCAGACCCAGCTTCTGCATTCAGGCAGGAAGTAGCGAGGAGACAGGGCGGTAACCATGTCTGGAACTCCACACTTCCCCAGGCGCCCCGGCACCCTGCCACGTGCAGCTCGTTGGTCAAATGGATTCTCTCCAAGTTCCAGCTTCCCGAGAGCTCAGCTGCTTGAAACACAACCCAGGTGGTGCGGCAGGAGCTGGGGCAGGAGGAGAGTGGGCTTTCTGCTGGCCGCAGTGAACTTAGATACCTCCAGGCTGGCTGTCCTCCAGCACTCCATGGTCAGGTCACACTGACCTTGCCCATAGGCTGTTAGGGTGCAGACTAGGGCCGCCCACTCCAGAGAGTTCTGGACCCAAAACGTGGAAAATGTATCTAAAGAGACAGCACCATTGAGAGGAGAGTCCCTGTCTGGGAAGACACTTTAGTCACCTTTGCTGAGCCCTGTAGAGTGCTTGCAAGCCTCCATTTCTGGAATTTTCTCTGACTTCCTATAGGAATCAAATTTGCATGGGACTGGGGGTTAAAAGTCTAAAGTACCATGGCGGAAGCCTGCCTGTCTGGTCTCTCAGCTCCTATCTGCCTGGCTTCCTCATGTGGATCACATCTGTGTTTTCACCTCGACGTTTCTGTTGCTTCCAATGGGTGCCAGGGTCTCTCACCAGCAGCTGCGGGCTCCAGAGACAGACTGGAGCCCGGGCCCAGCTCTTGTGGTCCAAATGCTCCAAGGCTCTGTGCTTGGAAAACAGGCAGGGCCTCTGTCATGCCCTGGGAGGCAGGGTATCTGACCTTGGACAGCCCTGTGACCTTTCTTGGTCAGCACTCCCTCACCTGTAACGAAGAGATAATGCCGCCGTCTCCACTCAGGCAGAGGCTAAGAAGGGGGGCGAACAAAGAGCCCAGCACTTGGCAGACCAAAGCGGCCCTGGAAATGCTTCATAATCAAAATGCTTTTCCCCTCTTTGGAAAACAGAAATGGAGGGAGAGTATAAAGAATGGAGAGGAGAATGGGGTCACACAGCCTTGTGGGGAGGAGGGGGACAGGGCAGCATTTCTGAGGGTACAGCTCTTCTTTGGGGCTGTGACTTTCTTCGTACGTGGCCCAGGGAGCCCACCACTCACTCGCTCAGCAGTGTGTGAACACCTGCTTTGTGCTACTTCACGATTAGCAGAAAGCGAAAGCCAAAATGGCCCCATCTCTGTGCAGAGACCACCAGCTTCTCAGAAGCCTTGGAAGACAGGAGCCTGTGGGTACAATCCCGTGCCCTTCATTTAGACTTACAGAAATGAGACCCTGCCCAGAACTTCTGAGCAGAAAGTTTGGCTCACCCTGATAATCTGAACTCCTGAGCCTCTTTCCAAGGTGACCCCAAAGCTCTCCCTGGGATCCTGGCTTCAGTCTTTGAAGAGACACCCTCCCTCACCAAAGCCCCTATCTGCCCCACCCCCTCGCCAGCTGTTTCGTTGCCCATTTTTTAAGTCAAATATGGGACCATGAGCTCTCAGGAATCAGGCTCCAAGTTTGCAGCTTGCCCCAGGAACTCAGAGACTGGATTCAGAGCGGTGGCATCTGTTTTGCCAATCCTTGTCGTGCAGGGGAGGGGGGCGCAGAGTGGACAAGCGGAGCCTGTGATGTGTGGTGTCACAGTGCTCACACACGGAGAGGAGTCTGGAACTTTGATCTCCTAGAAACAGCTCAAGAGGCGGGGGTCTGTTCATTGTCCAGTAGCCTCTAGGAGCTTTGTTCTCACTGTGGCTTGTCCTTCCTGCAAGAGGGTGACCTCACTGGGGACAGAGGACAGCCAGAACAAAGCAGAGGGACTGGGCTTCACACTGGGAGTGGCTTCCCCCTCCATGACAAGGAGAAAACAACACGTGGCTGCAGAGGGGCATGGAGAAGTTGCACAAGCCAGCTTGGGGGCTGGGCCAAGGGAGTCATTTTGTATCTATCTGCTTTTTTTTTTCTGAGACAGGAGTTCTCTGTGTGGTCCTGGCTGTCCTGCAACTATCTCTATAAGCCAGGCTGGCCTCGAACTTACAGAAATCCTCCTGCCTCAGCCTCCTGAGTGCTGGGACTAAAGGCGTGCACCGCCACCATCCTACTAGTTTGATAATTAGTATTAAGAAGGAGCCGGCCATGGGTACTTTGGAGATTGAAGCAGGGGGATTGCCTTTGAGTCCTAGGCCAATTTGGACTAGAGTCGGATCATATTTTAAGGAAAGAAAAGAAGAGCTGAACAGGCACATAGCACAACTGTAATCCCAGCCAGTGGGAGACCGAGGCAGAAGGATCCGCTATTCAAAGTCAATGTCTTCCTGAGCTACATAGAGAATTTGAGGCCAGCTTGGCATACAAAGGACTCTATCTCATAAAACAAACAAATTTATTATTCTTTTTAAAAATGGCAGAGCTTGGAACACAGCCCAGTGGCAGAGTGCTTGCCTAGCCCTACCATGCACTGGGCATGCTCCATCCACAGCGCGACATTAAACAGGTGTGACGGCACCCGTCTGCAATCCCTGCACTCAGGAGGACCAGAAGTTCAAGGTCCTCTTCTGCTGTGCACTGAATTCAAGGCCACCTCCTGCCTGGACAAGCCACGACTTCCGTGTTTCTCACTCCATCCCCCTTGGATTCTGCTGTGGGGCTGGGCATGGTTTCTTTAAGCATGAAGCATTTGGGCTGCTCCCGGGGTTTAATGTTTTCAAGTGGGTGCCAAGAATACGTATGCTTGTAAGGATCCATTCAAGGGGCAGGTACTTTGTGTTGACACTGCTTGGTAGACCGGTGTTTGCCTTGGCATTTTGATTCAGCTGCTTTTGGACAATGGAGAGCTCTGAGACGGGTTCTCTCAGCTCTTACTCCCTTCCAGAAGATGAAACCACCTCTCTTTCATTTTTCTCTTCTCACACGTGAAAGGAGACTCAGCATTCAAATCTGTATTTCCTCACCTATGAATGACCTTGAGTAACCTTTTGCACGCAAGTGACCCCTTGCTTTTTTTTTTTTTTTTTTTTTTTTTTTTTTTATTTTGGTTTTTCGAGAAAGGGTTTCTCTGTGGCTTTGGAGCCTGTCCTGGAACTAGCTCTGTAGACCAGGCTGGTCTCGAACTCACAGAGATCCGCCTGCCTCTTCCTCCCGAGTGCTGGGATTAAAGGCGTGCGCCACCATCGCCCGGCCGACCCCTTGCTTTTATTCTGTGAACTCTCTCTTCTCAACCCCCACCCCCTTCTACCAGCTGCCCTGTTTTCCTGTAGGTTCTCAGACTCTTCCTCATTGATCTTGAAATGCTCGTTATGTGTTAAAGACAGTGGTCTTATCTGGCATCTCCCGTGTTTTCAGCCTCCCGGTAGTGGTGGCCATGAAAGACTTTCTTTGCACGATGTTAAATATTCATGTTCTATGTCAGTGCTTCTGGATTTATGTTTTAGAAGACCTTCTCTATCTTAACATTTTTAACCCCTCCTCCCCCGCCTTATTTCAAGTTTATGGTCAAGAATATGAGCTTCAGGAATAGATAGATGGTCTGGATTCAGATATCAAGCCTCCAGCTTGGTTAACTCTGCCCCTTGCTGTGTAAAATGGGAACAGGGGACCTGCTTCGTAAAACCAGGTTGGCATACTTGCTTCTCTCAGGGATTTCTGCTTGGATCTTTAATGTGAGGAAAGTGAAGAACAAAGGGTCGTGGGCCAGACTGGCTCTCTCCCGCTCTCCCACCTCTGAGACACAGGGCTTTCTCTGGGCTGCACGGGCTTGCTTGCTTCCTCCACTGCTGACTCCCAACTCAGGGGCAGGAATTTCCCAGAATGGGGTATAGGCTCTGTCTCAGAGTTTGGCAAGCCCCGAAGAACTGGGGAGCTCCTGAAATCCTATCGTGAGCAGCACTGTGTTCCTTCTCAGGCTTCACGTGCTGAGGTCTTTACTCCCAGAACCTCAGAATGTAACCATATTTGGAAATAATTAAAGAGATAATTAAATTAAAATGAAGTCCTGAGAGGGTTGCTAAACCAATTTGACTGGTGTCCTTATAAGAGGAAATTTGGATGGACACAGTGTAAGGGGGAGACAAGGATACAGAGACGGTGAGAGGCAGAGAGAGACAGACCACGCAAGGACACAGGAAGTGACGGCTATCTGAGAAGAGACACCTTAGAAGAAACTGTTAACTTCTTGAACTTGGACGCTGGCTGTCAGAACTGCTAGCAAGCACGCTTTTTGTCACCCCAGCCTCTCAGTCTGGGGTGTTTTGAGGGCAGCTAGGGTAGACTAACAGAGAGGTTGTGCCTATCCTATGCTGAATGGTCAAGCAGGCGTAGGACTCCTTGCCTCTGATTCTCAAGGGTCCAAAATTAGAGTGGGAGAGGTATGGATCCTTCTCCGTGTCTCTTTTACTTCAACACCGCCCACACACATACACACCTGAGGCTGATGACCATGCCCCAGGTGTAGACAGCTGCGCGCGGCCGTCTTTTCTCCCTAGTCACAGGTTAAGTTGCAAGATACCGTGTGAGGCTTTGGGTTCGGACCAGCATCAACGTCAAGGGACAGGTGCTCAGGCTCTTTCTTTGCTGGGTGTGGACAGAGACCTCCACAAAGACTTCCCCCAGAGCTCCAGCACAGTGTGGAGGCCCCGAGACAGCTGCAGCAAGGACAGGTGTGAAGCCTCAGGAAGCCGGAGGGGGCGGCACAACGTGGTGGCTGGAGGCCAAGATGGTGAAAAGTAACTGGGAAAAAGACAGTGGGGCACCTGGTTCTGAGATCATTTAGATCAACTGGTTGGCCCGGCTGTGGTGGGCGGGCCTCTGGGGTGGTGGGCGGGACCTCTGGGGTGGTGGGTGGGGCTTTAACTGGAGCACAAACATGGCCTCTCCTGGGTAGTTGGGGATTTTATCTCGACACTGCCGGAACACTCCCGGTTTTTCCTTCCCGCATCCCCGAAAGCTGGCCATCTAGACCCCAGGCTGGTGGGAACCAAAGCAGTTAGGCACACAGGGAGAGATGGGACAAGTGCAGGGGTGCTGGCTTCCAGTTTACAGGCTAACCAAATTTGGGAGACAGCCCCGCCTGCCAAGTACTCTGTGCCTCCCTCCATTGTTCCCCTGGCCTTGGGGAAAGCTCAGCTTGGAGGAACAAGCAGGGCAGAAGCCTCTGGGGCCATTTGAAAAAATGAGAACCTTTACTCTAAGACAATGGCAACCCTGTGTAGTGTCCTCAAGACTTTGCTGTTTGGAGCTACGTGATGGAGCTAGCCCCGCCCCTGTCATCCGGACCTGAGATCAGACAGGCCTGGGAGCTGTCCCGGACCTATCTGTGCCCTCCAGGTAGGCTGCATCTGCGACTGAGTCAGGTGATGACGGACACCTGGCTGGCTGCTCTGACCCTACACAGTATGTGAGGCCTGGGGCAGGAAGACAGTGGTGGTGATGTGGCCAGCAGAACCTACTTGTCCCCAAATGCAGATGTCATGACATTAGCCATCAGACAGAGGGTCTGGAGAAAGTTCCTTCAGGTGAAGAAACCTGAAGCCAGAGAAGGCATGCAGTCCTCCAGGTGCAAACAGGAGGGAATTCTGAATCCAGTGGGAACGAACAATAGAGGAGAAGAAAAGCTGCGTCCAAGAGGCTCCACCACCACCGCCACCACTGCCACCACCAGCACTCTGGGGCTTGGAAGAGACTGTGGTACTCTCTTCCTCTGTGGAAAAGGGGTGTCCTTCCTACTGGGAAGAGTCTCCTGCAGGCTGTCATGTTACTCTGTCTCCTTTGCTTGCCCTTGCCCACTAGGATTGGAAGGAAAGAGATGCCCACAGCACACTGAGCTGGTGGTGACAGCTCTAAATCTTGGTTCTGTTATGGCCAGGATCCTAGGATTTGCTGAATTCTGCTTTCTTGGTCTACTTCCTCTGTCTCAAGATGATGATGATGATGATGATGATGATGATGATGATAATGATGATGATGATTTCCTTTTTTAGAACTTGCTGAAAACTATGGACCTCATCCTCAAAAATGCATACAGGAATAAAATGTCAAGCTGGGGAACTGACTCAGTGGTCAAGTGCTTGCAAGCATGAGAACCTGAATTCAGATCCCTAGCACCCATGTAAAAAGCCAGGCCCTCCTATAACCCCAGGAATGCGGCAGAGATATGAGGCTCCCTGAGGCTTAGTGAGAGACCCTGCCTCAAATAAATAAATAGGTATTGAGGAAGATGAAGATCATCAGGCATCCTTCTCCAGTCTTTATATGTTTGCCTATGCACACAGACAAAAACATACACATGCATGTCCATGCCTACCCATGTGTACACTCAAATGCTAAATAAATGAATAAAATGTGCACCCTCCCGGAGTCCCTGACTTGTCTAGTTCCAACCACTTGTGATTTCCAATCTTAAGCATGCATTGCAATCACCATGCGTGCATCAAAAACATAGATGACCAGCCTTGACCAGCTCCTTGGGGTGTGGCCAGTGTCCCAGGTCATTCAGCCGCAGAACTCAAAACCTCATTTCAGGAACCCCCCACTCAAAGGATCTGTAAAAATCAAGGGAAGGACCCCACTTTGAGACTATCTGCAGATTCCGAAGGAAGTTGCAGGCTTCCCAGTGAGGGCCAGGAGAGGATGCCATGCATCTTAAATCTCTGTAGCCAGTCCCTATGCCTAGAATGTCATCCATAACATGGAGGGCTTGTCAAAACACTTTAGCATCGCCAAGGAGGAATCTACACAATCGATGTGTCCAATCTGTTTCTCTTTCTATGGCCCACAGAGGCAAATGATGTTGGGTGCCTACTTCTGATAGGATGAGATTTCATCTCCTCTTCTTGGTTCTATCCTCAGGGGCATTTAGAGGGGGCTTGGCAAAGGTAGACACAGTCCCCAAAGCCAGCAGCATTCCTGAGGGGACCGTTAGATCGTTACCCCTCTCTTAGCTCTTTGAATTTGGAATTCTAATCTGATTGACTAAGTAACTTTCACTCTAATCAGAACAGTAGGGTTTGTTCTTAATCTGCAACCATTTAATCTTCCGTCTCATTAATTGTACACAGGTCTTTATAAATATGCAGATTGGGAAGGGAGTAAAAGATTATTTGACCTTGAAGAAACCACATAAAATAGGTGTACATTTCCCCCAGCCTCCTGTCTTCTTTTATTATGCAGATGCAAAAATTGGTGCGGCTCCAAGGCAGACTACTGTGGGTTATGGGCGATTCTGTAGCCAATTAGCACGCAGCATTCTGATGAGCCATCCAAGTTTAATAATTAGTATAGTATTTACATGTGCGCTGCTTGCTGTGAATTTGCATGTAAATAAAAATGTTGCCACCAAGCCCAGTCAGAAGCGGTCGGCTGATGAGAAAAGGCAGAAAGAGCCAATGTGAAAACAGAAAACGCTTATGCAGGAAAAGGGGAGCTGTCTCTTTGCATCTAATTGAGGCCTTGAAGAAGAACATGGGCTTCACAGTGAAGGGTCTTCTGATCACATATATTTGTCTTCTGAGTACAACTGTCTTTCCTGTGATATTGAGGGTTTAACCTTAAATACGTGAGGAAAAACCTGGGGCATGAAGCCAGATAAGTTGGTCTCCTAGTTAGGGTTTCTATTGCTATGATAAAACACGACAACCAAAAGCAAGATGGGGAGGAAAAGGTTTACTTGGCTTACATTTACAACTTCAAAGTCATATTATTACCCTTAACCTGACTTTCCAGTAACAAAAAAGTTTGAATCAATGTCACAACCTACAGTCTTCTAAGCCAGGACAGGAACTTAAGCAGGAACCTGGAGGCAGGAGCTGATGCAGAGGCCCTGGAGGAGTGCTGCTCCTCATGGTTTGCTCAGTCAGCTTTCTTATAGAACCCAGGACCACCTGCCCAGAGACAGCACTGCCCACCATGGGCTGGGCCCTCCCCCATCAATCACTAGTTAAGAGAATGCCCTATAGTCAGGTCTTGTGGAGGTATCTTTCTTAATTGAGGCTCCCTCCTCTCTGATGACTCTAGTTTGTGTCAAGTTGACATAAAACTGACTGATACAGTTGGTTGTCTGTTAGAATCATGATCCTGCCACCGCTCTGCCAGGGCTCTCTGAGTCTCCAGTTCTCACGTTCCCCACAGGCCTGGGAGGCTTAGGTTAAATGAGATGCTAGATGAAATTGCTGATACCCAAGACTGCCCAGAACATGCCCATGTTTATGGATGTGTTTATTTCCATCTTCCTTCTGACAATATACATGGATGACCAGGAAGAAAGTGACATCTTATGACGGAGTGGGCCCAGAGAGAGGAACCTGTATTTACCTACAAGGAGCATGTCTGTGGGGAATAGAGCCTGTCTTCTTAACAAACCACAAGACTTCCTAGTACCAACAGGGGTGTGTACGTCAGAGCAGAGAGATGGAAGCCTATGGTTTGCTGGGGGGACCTGGTGGGCTTGTTTCTAAACTTGAGCATCCCTTCCCTGCCATATCTTGGACCAGAAGTGCCTTGGTGTCCTGAAATGCTTGCATATGTTACTGAGGTGTCTTGGGGATGAGACCTGCACCTAAACATGGCACTCATTCATGTTTTATACGCTGTACACTTCACATGCAGAGCCTAAAGGTATTTTTAAAATCAATATTGGTAGTGCATCTGTTTTTGCTGCGACCAGTAAAAACAAGTATGAGATCAGGAGTGGAATTTCCACCTCGGGGGCAGCATATATAGGATTTTGAAGCATTTGGGATTTCAGAGCTTTGAGTCAGAGATACAGAATGTAGAGTCACTTTTCATTCTGACAGTGCCATTATGAGCCATTAGGACCCAGTCCCCGCTGTTGGAGCTCAGCTACCTGGCACTCTAATGGGGCCTTTATAGGCTGAGAGGGTTAGATGTCAGGGTGGATGTGACCAGACCTGGGGGACAGCTGGCACTGCTTCTGAGAGACTGTGGGGCTTTCTCTCTGTGCTAGATGAGTCTCTCAGTCTTCCAAAGTCTTCAGCACTTTATCCCTCATGCTGTGACGACTGTGAGGGGAGGCTTCGAGAAGA
The DNA here is from genome assembly GCF_037038515.1 of Microtus pennsylvanicus. Taxonomy (NCBI): domain Eukaryota; kingdom Metazoa; phylum Chordata; class Mammalia; order Rodentia; family Cricetidae; genus Microtus; species Microtus pennsylvanicus. Next base: position 17,537,058 of record NC_134596.1, read on the forward strand.
AGGAAGGGAGGGAGTGAGGGCGGGAGGGAGGGATGGAGGGAGGGAGGGAAAGAAAACGGAGGAAAGGAAGGAAGGGAGAGAGGGAGGGAGGGAGGGAAGGAGGGAGGAAGGGAGGGAGGGTGGAAGAAAGGGAGGGAGGAAGGAAGGAAGGGAGGAAGGAAGGAAGGAAGGAAGGAAGGGAGGGAGGGAGGGAGGGAGGAAGGGAGGGAGGGAGGGAGGAAGGAAGGAAGGAAGGAAGGAAGGAAGGGAGGGAGGGAGGAAGGAAGGAAGAAGGGAGGGAGGGAGGAAGCGAGGAAGACACTTATATTACAGCTATTCTTGGGCTGGTGTCTAGCCCATATGCCCAGCAGTGGCTGTCATCAGAACTCTGCCTTCTTCTCGTAGTTCAGGATCCTTGTTGTTGTCCAGTTCAGCTCTTCTCCGGGCCCCAGGACTAATAGTGCTGACCCACTCTGTTTTACCATGGGATGTGCTCTGGGCCTCAACCCCAGTCCTCCCACACTGTCTTCTGACCGGGCCAGTGCCTTCCAGCGTCACTTCGCATGTTGTGACCGTGACTCGGGTTACCCACATCTGCACCAGGCTCAAGTTTCGTCATTAGGGCGAACTCCCAGAGAGCCATCTGCGCTCTGTTCTGACTGGGTTCAGTAAGAATCTCCGTGGATGTTGTGCCCAGAAGTGGCAGCCATCAAGGCACCCAATGGTTTTGCTCAATGATTTTTTTTTCTACCAGGAGCCTGGGGGAGCTGGCGGGAAGAGAGCATGGCCAGGGAGGAGAATGTTTTCCTGGCTAGCTCGGGGCGTGATTTTTGGCTCCTGGCCTTTGACATAGTTTACTAAGACTTTCCACTGCCAAGAACCTCTAAGCAAGGGGGCTGTGAACGATGAAGCTGGGCTGGGGTGGGCTGTTTTCTGAAGCAAAGGAAAGGGGATGTGAGATTTCTGCTGCGTTCAATCTTTACATGTAGAGTCCCAAAGAGCTGAGATGTTCTCAGAGTTAATCAGCAGTTTTCAGAAGACATACTTCACATTCTCCGGTGCAAATGCCAGCAAGAGAACTCTGGCAAAAAGATCAACTCCATAGATGCCTGGGTGATGGAAAAACATAGTGATACAGTTTTTCCATTGCAAATCAAAACGATAACATCTTATGTTAGTACAGGGAAATACTTAGGAATGGTGATATTAAAAGGCATGTATCCGTTGATTGGAACTGTGTAGAAACAGCTGGAAGGATGTTAACCAAGACCAGATGGAATCTCAAAGCTACGTCCCTACTATAACGATGAACTCTCTTTGGACTGAGTGATTTTTACATTATTATTATTATTGAGAATGTTAATCAGTAATCTGGACCAACAGATCTAAGAGGAAGGTAGCATTCCCAGGGGTTATACAAGTGTGTCATAAACATCTGGTGCCAGGCTCTGTCCCCTCACCCGCACACAATCACCAAGGCCCTCCTCCTCCACTTCCTGCAGCCATCCACCCCAAGGCAACTCTAAATGGGGCAGGTGGAGCATGCTCTCCAAGATAGAAGCCTAGGGAAGGAAGCAGGATACAGAAAGCCCATGTGGTCTTTCTACAGGATCTACACAATATATACCCAGACACAAAGGGACCAACACTTCAGGGCAATCAGTGTTTTCCCTGGTACAAGCTCTCCTCCGAGTCAAGCAAAAGCTTGAGAATGGAGTAAAAGCCTGAGATGTCGCTCAATTTCAGTTTACACTGTTTGAGGAGAAAAAAAAAATTAATGATAACATACAAGCATTTCCTATTCCAAAAATAAATTTGCTGATTATTCTAAATATTTAAATGGGCCTCATCAATGCACACAGCTGGGCTCCAAACAAGATGCCCTCAGAAGGTTAAACCTTGGCCACCCTCTTCGGTTGCCAGAGCGGTTCCTTTCCTTCCCCCACTTGCTACCTCTGAACCCCCACCCTGCACTAAGTAACAGCAGCCTCCCCTGTTCCCTGCACAAAGATGGTGCTTAAAGAATTCTTTTCTGAATGGTTCTTTTTTTCTTACATCCTCACATCCAGTCTTTTCTTGATCAGAGATGCTCACAAGCAGTGAAGTTACAGTGGGAATGAAAAAAAAAAACCATCAAGAAACAGCAATATGTTCTTTTTTTAATCCAATATACCTGTTTGCAAATCTAAAAGTTAATTGGAGATAATCAGATAACTTAATAATAATGTGTGTAGGAGATGTCCTCTTCCTACAGCTGAAGGGGGATGTTTTGGCTGGGGAGGGACAGCAGGGGAATTGAGGAGGAGAGATCCGACAAGAGTATGAGCTAGTTGGGCAGATAAAGCAAAGAATAAAAACTGAATTGCATAATGGCCCTGTGGAAGAGGAAGGCTTTGTGTGGATTGTGCATAGGACTTGCACTGGGGTGAAGTCATCTCTGCGATGCTCTTCCAAACCCCTATCCTTTGGGAGATGCTATCCTTTTACCTGGCACTGAGCCAGGCATCCTTAGAAACCACCCTTCTTGTGTGCTTATTTTATGCATGAGGAACACAGGACCACAGCGCTTGAGAGAACTGTCCAGTCTCTTTGCAGCTGCCCATCCAATCAGTGGGAGATCCAGATGTGCACTGGACCAAGGATTTTCCTGTCACAAGGTGTGGGTAACAAGGAGGCACCCGGAGCCTCTCAGATGCAGCTATAATCGTCCATGCCAGACACAAACTCACATCCTTAGACTGGCCACTGCTCAGAAGAGAGGTTCAAAATACCCTGGGAATGGTCCATGCCATGCCCAGTGGACCCCAATGTCAGGGTCATTTTAACTCTTTCAGGTTTGATAGTGTCTTACATGAAAACATTAGAACCTCTGCTGGAGCTAGAGTTGACATCAGCACTGACAACGGGTCACTGTGACCATCACAAGGTAGAGCAAATTTCCTGCTGTTCTTGGGGAAAGTCAAAAAGGAGCAGGCGGTCCCTCATCTCAAACTCCATTCCTTTCCCTTTCCATTTGTCTGATGATTGTCATGGTCCCTGTGTAATGGCATGGGTCTGCACTTGTGTGTTGTATTCTCTCAGTCGCTTAGAGGCCATGGCTGATGGGATGTATCTGCAGGGCCGTGGCTGATGGGATCTATCTGCAGGGCCGTGGATGGTGGGGTGTACCTGCAGGGCCGTGGATGGTGGGATGTACCCACAGGGCCGTGGATGGTGGGGTGTACCTGCAGGGCCGTGGCTGATGGGATCTATCTGCAGGGCCGTGGCTGATGGGATGTATCTGCAGGGCCGTGGATGGTGGGATGTATCTGCAGGGCCGTGGATGGTGGGGTGTACCTGCAGGGCCGTGGCTGATGGGATGTATCTGCAGGGCCGTGGCTGATGGGATCTATCTGCAGCGCCGTGGATGGTGAGATATATATGCAGGGCCGTGGCTGATGGGATGTATCTGCAGGGCCGTGGCTGATGGGATCTATCTGCAGGGCCGTGGCTGATGGGATCTATCTGCAGGGCCGTGGCTGATGGGATGTATCTGCAGCGCCGTGGATGGTGGGATCTATCTGCAGGGCCGTGGATGGTGGGATCTATCTGCAGGGCCGTGGCTGATGGGATCTATCTGCAGGGCCGTGGATGGTGGGATCTATCTGCAGGGCCGTGGCTGATGGGATCTATCTGCAGGGCCGTGGATGGTGGGATCTATCTGCAGGGCCATGGCTGATGGGATGTATCTGCAGGGCCGTGGATGGTGAGATGTATATGCAGGGCCGTGGATGGTGAGATGTATATGCAGGGCCGTGGATGGTGAGATGTATATGCAGGGCCGTGGATGGTGAGATGTATATGCAGAGCCGTGGATGGTGAGATGTATCTGCAGGGCCGTGGCTGATGGGATGTATCTGCAGGGCCGTGGATGGTGAGATGTATCTGCAGGGCCGTGGCTGATGGGATGTATCTGCAGGGCCATGGATGGTGAGATGTATATGCAGGGCTGTGGCTGATGGGATGTATCTGCAGGGCCGTGGCTGATGGGATCTATCTGCAGGGCCATGGATGGTGAGATGTATATGCAGGGCTGTGGCTGATGGGATGTATCTGCAGGGCCGTGGCTGATGGGATCTATCTGCAGCGCCGTGGATGGTGGGATGTATATGCAGGGCCGTGGATGGTGGGGTGTACCTGCAGGGCCGTGGATGGTGGGATGTACCCACAGGGCCGTGGATGGTGGGCTGTATCTGTAGGACTGTGGGTAGTGGGATGTACCCACAGGGCTGTGGATGGTGGGCTGTATCTGTAGGACTGTGGACGGTGGGATGTACCCACAGGGCCGTGGATGGTGGGATGTACCTGCAGGAATGGGTGACAGGCTGTCCTAGCAGCAATCTAGAGAGAACCCTGCCTTCCCCACCCCAAGCGGTGACACCAGAGAACTGTTTATCTTTCTACCGTCTCAGATCTGGAGGAGCCCTGAGACTTGAGAAGATGTGATAGCAAGATAGATGAAGAAATGTAGGGCAAGAGAAGAGGAGGAGGGAGGAGAAGGAGGAGGATAATTGTCTTTTCATTCCAGCTGGGGAGTGCTGCCCTAAGGACCTGTCACATGCTACCTGTGGGTTTGTTAGGTCATACAGTCCATGTATCCAGGAAATCTTTCTCTTGTGAGCCACTGTATCTCCAGCACTCATTAGGAGGACAGCATAGAGTAGATGCTCAAAAAATACTTGCTGGGTGGATGAAGATATTGAATTTTAATTGACATGGTTAGGTTTAGAGTCTGGACCAGAATGACCTCAGTTCAGACATGCCTGTACACTTTCTGCCTCGGTAAACCCCTCCTCTCAGCCATCTGGTTGGAAGATGGAAAGAAGGGAGAGGTCTCTGTTTTGGGGACAAGCCACTGCCTGGGATTATCTGTTTCATTAATGGACAAAGCCAGACTCAGGGGGCAGCCCAGGCTCAGCGTGTATGAAGCAGCCGGAAGCAACCTCACTCCGCGGAGCACCTTATCCTCCGCATCCACCCATCCAACTTTCCCCACCCCGGCTCTCACCTATCTCAGCCACGTTTCCCGAACCCCGGGGTTTACTTCAGCAGCAGGCTCTCCAGCGCCTGAGAAAGGGTTTTATTTTTATTCCCTTGAAAGGCCTTCAAAGAGCTCTCTCTGAGCTTTGAGTTTGGCGTGGGCAATCTGAAACATTTAATGGGAATTGTTATTTTTTTTTTCAAGGAAGAATTATTCTCAGCAAAGTCTGGGACTAGCCGGAAGGAGACAGCCAGACATCTCCAGGTAGAACAAGTTTCCAGCTGTTCTTGGGGAAATCAAAAAGGAGCGGGCGGCCCCCCGCTCCCCAGCCCCATGCCAGGCCTGACCCTAGCCTTTCATGTACAGTGGCCGTAGGGAAGAGAGAAAAGTGTAAAACCAGACCAAACCCGCAAAGCAAAGGCTTGAAATGAAACCAACGCACGGTGACAATACTCTGCTCTCTTTGTTCTACTCAAGAAATGGCAGTCTTTTCCAGTGCAAAGACCGGATTCTGGCGTTTCATCCTCAGAGGCCTTTATTTTAGGTCCCTCCCTGCCTACCTCCTTTCATTATTTCTGCTTTCCTCAGAACTGGCTGGGGGGTGTGTGTGCAAACAGAGGCCTCCAGCCTGCTCCAGCTGGGATACCCATGGCCCGGGGCTGGGGACACGTGGAGTTGGGCCCGTGGTGGTTCAGGTGACATGAACAGTCTGTTTGCACCCTGGCAGCACAGACTAAGGGAGCCCAGGAAGCCTCGGTGCGGTTGATCTCCCCAACCCCAAGGCAGGGAGCCACCCTGTCACTGTTTGGAAATCTGTGATCCAATCCACTTGGCCAAGCAATGTTGGGTCCTTGTGCAGCGTGCTCACTCAGAGCTGGCCTGAAGGCTGTGCTTCCCCCAAGTCTTTCCAGACATCCTTGGACCTGGATGACTCAAGAAAATGTCTCAGACTTTCAGGCCTCCCTGACGCTGATCCGGGGGCGGAAAGACAATCCCACTCACCAAAGGTTCTCTAGCTCCCAGAGGAAGTGATCAGGTGGATGTGTTGGTATGGTCTCTGCCTTTTTCTGCTTGGCACAGAACTGATTCCAGCTTAGGCACTTTCTGACTCTAGACCTCCACGAACCTTCTATGTGTAGAGCTCTGCCAAGCTGGAGGAAGCAGGCAAAAACTAAAAGAGGGAGCCCAATAGGAAGGGGGCGGTTAAGGGAAATGTGCTTAGAAGGTAGTCCGTGCAGAGTTCACTTTGAGGATAGACCTGCCATTCTCTTCTTCAGTGGGGAGGTCTGGCCCCTCTGGCATGGACCCCTTTTGCCTGGTGATATGGGTTTGGGGGCATGGTTGGTGTCTTCTCCCTCCCTAGTACTGGGTTCCTAAAGACCAGAGCTCCCAGCACACTGGGTCCCCCAGGAAGAGATGGAGCTGATTCCCCGACTAGCTCAATCCCGAAAATATATGTTTTTCGGTGGCTGGGATCTCTCACCCTCACTGCCTGAATCCCAGACCATGCCCCCACTGTTCTGTAGCGTGGGGCTGGATACCACCCAAGTACAACACAGAGACATACAAGGGCCGCTGTTGTCCTAGCCAGGCCCTTGGACCTGAGAAGATGTGTATGGGGGCAGGGCACAGGAAGCTGGGTGGGCAGGCGATGAGGCTGGGACATCTCTGCCCGGTTACACAGGATCCAGAGACTCAGTATCCGTAGCTCAACCCCTCTCCTATCTGCCCGGGACTACCCCACTCTGCTATGAAGGACAAGTCCTCTTGGAAGCAGAGAAGACTCCTATGACAGATTGTTCTCAGTTTCTGGGGCATCTTTCCCGGTTAGCGCCCTGCTATGAGACCCCAGGGATGGGTGGTATTGATATGTACCCATACTGCACTGGGCAGAAATAGCAGCTAATGTCAGATCCCAGAGTCACACGGGCAAGCCCAAGGCAGCTCATGGAGACAAGGGAGTTCTCTGAGAAAGATGGCAGGATACTGAACTGACCCCAGTACCCATGTTACCACTAATGCCTTCGAGGAAGGTGACCCTGGCACACGGTCCTGTCCCAAACAAGTAGGCTCAACCCTGCTGCCCTCTCCACAGATCAAGGGCAACAGATCATTCCCACTGAGAAAACTCTATGGGTAGAGGGCCTGGAGGGAAAATATTGGGCCACAGAGATCAATCTGGCCTGGTGTGGGGAGGGGGGGGGCGGTCACTGTGAGATCCTCCAGTGTCATAATTCCAATGTAATATCAGATGAAGGGGAAGTTTCATGGTTCACCCAAGTCACACTTAAATCCCTCCCATTATGTGGTCCTAGCATAACTGGACACTGCATGGGGGCCGCTGAACCTTCAATGGACAGCTCAGAGCAAGCAAGAGGAGGGCAGCAGAACCACTGTAGGGGCCGAATTTGCTCATCTGTGTATCCTCCGCGGGCCTGTGGGACACGCCCTGGAAGCAGTGTACCTTGCCATAAACACTGAGACAGGTTGGTTTTCACAGGGCAGAACAGGTAGAGGGGTTCCAGGCAGGCAAGAAGTAGGGGCAGTCTGATCTGTAGACACTTGAACCCCACCCCCAGTCCCCACAGACCTCCTCCCATCAAAGCACTAATCGAGAAATCAAATACCCTTTGCTCTCTTTGTCAACTCTGAACCCCTGGTGGCCAGCATTAGGGTCACTCGGGGGTTCATCCCAGCACCTGGTACAGTGACTGCCAAACCATGATGACTGTCAGTGAATAGTGTTTACCCACGGAGGGAGAAGAGCCCGAGAGATGCTGAGCAATGTCACCCTGAGCCTGAGATGGCCCAGGGGCTCATCTGTGCTGAAAGTTTCCAGAGGTCTGGGGGTCCAAGTCAGCTCACCCTTAAACCTCCCTGCCTTCGGGGGAGTCACGAGTGTCCTGAATTCTACCTTCCTCAGGTTGTTATATAGGTCAGTAAAAATGCCCGGATCTGGAACTCTGGGAATCTGCCAGAGGAGACAACATCCTCAGAGAATGGGAGCTTTCCCTTCAGAGGCCGACACAGAACATGGCTTTGTGCATGCCAAGTACATGTTTTTCTGCAAGGGGTACCCAGCTAATATCCCCCACCTCTCCTTGTTGTGTAGCTCAGGCTGGCCTTGAACTTGTTGTACAGCTGAGGCTAGCCTCAGTTTCCAGTCCTCCTGTCTTACCTCCTGAGTGCTGGGATGACAGGCGTGTACCCCTGTGCCCTTACTGTGTTAGCGAGAACAGTCTTCAGTGACTAATCATTCGGAATTATAAGATAAGGCAGACAACCACAGAGCTGCCTGGTTAGGGCGTGCAGGCTGGCAGGCTGGTCAAAGGCAGGAAGTCCACCAGGGTGACCTCCTCTTTGCGGGTGGCTGTCTCCATGGGTGGCCAGGGTACTTCAGTCTGAAGATTACCCTGAAGTCCTAAAACTGGAGGTAGATTAGATACATCAACAGGCTATTTCCAGGAACCGGAAACCTTCAGCTCTCGAAGACCTTCCTGGTGGCCTTTGAAGACCCTGGGGCAACTGTCCCTTGGGTGTTGTTTTCCACCAAGAACAGGGCCCCAGGTGTGAGGAGTCTCTGGCTGCCAGGCGCAGGCTTTTCTTGGTATTGCTGCCCTTCCTCCCCTGCCGGTCCCCACAGGCCCCACCCCAACAGCCGCTCACGCATAGGTGGTTGCTGTCATAATGCCACCTTCCCCTGCACGTCACCATGGCTGGCACACCCTGCAATTACCGCTGCTGTTCGCTGCCTTTCTATTGTGTCCGCCTCGCCTCCCCACTCGGAGCTGCTAATTGCAGGTTGGCCCTTCACCGCTTCTGTGCAGTAAGGCGAAGGCCTGTTCCCGCCAGCTGCCGGGGCCCTACTCTGAGTAGCTTCAGGGCAAAGGCATCAAGGCGGCTTCAGCAAAGCATTTCCGTTTCGTCTCACACAAAGAGAACATTTGTGGGCAGTCCAGGGCTTCCCAAATGAAACAGTTAGATTCAGGTAAACTGCAGACTCTGGTCCTGGTGAGGTCAGAGTGTCTAATGCGCTCCAAAGAATGAGGAGTGGTACAGATGTGTGCACACAGATGTGTGCACACAGATGTGGGCACATGGGGCTGACTTGCTCAGGACTTCACGGACAGCCTGAAGGACCTATCAGCAACCTGGGAGAGCAGACTCAGGCAAACCCCAGTGTCAGCGAGGACCAGAAAGTAATTGTACTCTATTCTAGCCCAAAGCAGGTCCTGCAAGGAGAGCTTGTCAGAGTGACCGGGTTCCCAGAGGTCTCTGACTCCCGGTGAAAATCATCATTTTCTGAAGAAAGGGTCCTTTCTATTTGTTCCAGAAATGTTTGTTGAGTGCTTCGGGCAAGCTGGGCACAGTGCAGGTCCGGAGGTTACAGGGCCATCGCAGCAAACATCACTCGTTCCTGCTCCTTCACTTCCACTGGGTGTCGGGGGAGGGGGGAAAGAGATGCCAAATAAGGAAAGTGGATGCAGGATGGAGTGTGCCATTGGCAGTAACCGCTGTGGAAAGAGACAAAGCAGAGAGGAAGGCCGGTGGACGGAACAGGCAGTAGCTGGGCCGATAACGTCAACAGTGTGGCCACGGAGGCGTCCAGGGAGTCTAAACGATTGAGCCCAAAGGGATGCCCCCCTGTTTAAAGTAATTTCCAAGCGGCTCTGTGTGGGTCATTGCAGGCAAGGTACGACCCACCTTGGGCTACCCAGGGGTGGCACACAGTTCTGGTGAATGCCGATGGCCGGCATAGAGGACCAGCCCTGCGGTGGACTTCTACTCTGTGGCTTCCTAGGCGGGGCCCTGCCCACTTGGCAGTGAGGTTCCTTCTTGGACCTGGGCCCCTTCTAGGGGGGGATGATGAAACACCTGCTCCCTCGAAGCCTGGCACATGTGGCTGTCTGTCCGCGCATTCGGAGGTGTCCTTGCAGTGGGAGAAGTGAGCCTTGAATCCTCTCCCAGATCAGGAAGAGCCAGGTGGGAACCGTAAGGAAACATTCTTTGGGGGCCAGTGTGTCCCACCGCTCTGGGGCCCCAGACTCTTGTTTTGAATCCCACAGTGTCAAACGAACCTTCGTTTAGCAACCTAAGCCAGAGGCTCCACTTCTCTCCGGGCCTCACGCTGCTGTGGCTTCTCAGCCTCTGTTCATCCAGGCCTACACCCAGGTCAGAGATGAGGGTGGGACAGAAGGAAAGGAACCAAATGAGAAAGCTGCTGAACTAGTGTTCAGGAGGTCGAAGGGTGGGTGCGGTGCCCACGAAAAGCTGTACACCCTCATGGGGCATTACTTTCCCAAGGCTTAGGGACTTTGGAGTCCATGCGTAGTGGGGTTCCCATCTCTCTCCAGCTTCAGTTTCTGCTCACACTGTCACTTAGCGCAGGACCACAAAGAACTGGTCTAGTGAAATTTCGTTTTTATTTTAATAAATAAAGCTTGCCTGAAGTTCAAAGAGTAAATGGGAAGAAGAGAGGCTTAGTCTGCTTAGTCTGTGGTCACTCAGCCTTGGTAGAGGCAAGACTTCTCTAGTGGCTTCATTGTTTTGTTTTTTTCTGGTTTTCAGGTTGAACCCCAATTTCTGTCTCTGGGTTTTTATTATTTGTGCTACACGACCTGGAAAGATAACAGGTCCCATGGGCTATGGCCTCTTAAAGGGAGAGGTCAGCATGTCCCCATATCTCACACTTCTTCACCTGAGTCCCCAGCCAGTATCTGGGCTCCTTCTGACCCCACCCCACACCGTAGGACACTAGCCAGCACCAAGTGTAAAACACAAGACAATGAGGTGTTAGTGTTTCTTCCTCATCTCCGGGCTTTTTATGTCCCAGATCCATTCTTAGAAGACCTTGGCTGGACTCATGGTGAAACAGGTTTTCATTTCTAGTCAGCTGGGAGGCAGGGGGAGCACCCAATGATGAGAGTGGAACCCAGTAGTAAGAGCTACCTGTCTGAGGGACAGCAGTCAGCAAGGTAAGGAAACTCCACAGCTAAAGAGGAGCCTAGAAACTTATGGGGAGTTGTGAGGGTTAATCTTCACTGTCAACTTGGTGAGATTAGACTCACCATGGCAACACACTGAGACCGAGGATCTACTCAGAACGCAGGCAGCACCATCCTATGGGCTGGGGTGCTAGATGGAATCAAAAGGAGAACTGAGCCGGGTACCTGCGTTCGCCTCTCTCTGCTTCCTGGCTGTAGACAGTGTGACCTCAGCGTCATGCCGTCATGCCTTTCCTACCATGATATCCTATCTCCCCTCAAACAGGGAGTCCAAACAGACTCTTCCTGACGTTGGTTCTTGACTGCTGTTTGGTTCCAGCAAGAAACTAGTATAGGAGAATTCATCGAAGGGCGTCCTTCACCAGACAGCCTGCCAGAGTTGGAGAATCTACGTACAGCCCTGACACGGACCTCACTGCCATGTTTCCCTGTACTGCTCAGATAATACCGACCAAGGGCCATGCAGCTGACCCACCCTACTCTTGCCTTGACTTTCTAAGCCCAGCCTCCTCCTAAGGCTGCCCATCAACTCGGCCTGAGGTAGGAATTCCTTCTCGGGGATGTGGTAGGAATGAGGCTTTTCCTGCCTCATCTCTTGTCCCTTCCTTCCCATCTCTCCTTGCCAGGTTCAGGTCTGCATCACAGCCAGGCCTCTTTCCATCTGTGCTGACCTACCTATCACGGTTCTCCCCTTAAATACCCTGCGGTGCTCCTTCCAGCTGGTTCCGTCCTCTCAGGATCCGGAGAGGCAAGACAGGACTCTGACAAGACCTGGAAGGAACTGGTGGCTCCTAACCAGGAGCCAGAACAAGGAGTTGGGACTGGGGCAGCCAGCCTGCAGGGACGAGAGCATGGAGGTTCCCCAAAGGCATCCCCTGCTCTGTCATCTCCTTCCTGCCACATGGAGCCCCTACTTCTTTGCCATCCATGAATGAATGATTTCTTATTACCAGCCCATCCAATTATGAGAGAGGACTTGCCTACCTTGAGTGAGGGTTTATCTTAGGCCACACTGATTACTGGTGTCTTATCACCAACCCATAGGGAGTAAGACCTGGGGAGCCCACAAGAGATAAAGGCCACACACATTCTGGACAGGGTACTGTACGCATAGCTGGCTGCCCAGCACTAGTCCAATGCCTTTTGACTGTTGCTTCCCATTCCCATGAGGTCACAGACCTCCCATTATTATGGTTTAATTGTGAAATGTGAAGAGCATAGGTGTGTGTGTGTGTGTGTGTGTGTGTGTGTATGTGTTGGTATACAGTTGGTGACATTGTTTGGGAAGGTATGGAAACTTTAGGAGGTGGGACTTCCTAAGGGAAGTGTAGCACTGGGACTGGTTTTATAGCTTGGCCCCACTTCTTGTGTTCTCTCTGTTTCCGGACTGCTGATAGGCTCATGGTCCTGGCAGCGGGAGACTGTACCCCTCTGGAGCTGTCAGACAAAATGAACCCTTTCTCCTGTAAGGAGGGTCTGTCAGGGTGTTTTATCACAGCAGCAGAAACGAAACTATGACCCACCAGCTCTCCCAGCAGGGCCTGACCCCTTCCTCCATGTATTGTTCGTGCTTGGCCCAGGCCCCTAACAGTTGACGTTGTGGCTCTCCTGCCCTAGTGGGCACACACTGTGGTTCTGGAAACTTCTGTGCTGGGCTGGGTCTATACTGGGGTTCTGTGTCGGGTACGATGCAGTCAGTACAGAAAGGTCTTCTCCACGTTCAGCTGTGGAATAAGCCTAGTGTCCATTGCCTCCTTTGGGTAGGCAAACATGTCACCCAGTCATGGCTTCCCTTCGTGGTTCCATCCCACCAGGAGGCAAGGTCTCAAACACATCAAAGGAGTTGTCCCAGCAAGCCATAGCTGTGGTCACAATGTGACCATGGTGTCCTTGTGCTGTTTCCACTAGGGGACCAGAAGAAGTGACACAGCAGAGGTCAAGGACAAACAGGCACGTGATATGGCAAGCGGGGGGAAAAAGTAGGCATGGATCTCAGCAAGACATGTGCAAGCAGTCAGGTCTTCAAAGGTAGGCAGGGCACTAAGTAAGTTCTTCGTCATGTGTGACCACTAACTGTGCGTCCTACATTACATTACTTAACCTCTCTATGCCTCAAAGTGGGAATAGAGAATTGTATCTACTCAGGCAGCTCCTTCCTTGGTGCTAACAAGGCAGCACGGGCCCTCTTGGGCTAAGTGTTGACAGGGATGAAGGAACCCGTGGGTGACAAGCCCAAGGTCATGCTGCTGAGAACCAGCAGGAAATAGATTTGGATAAGGCAGCCTCAGTTTTTAGGCTCCCAGAGAAGTGGCTACCGCTTCCCCTCCCTTGTAGAAATCAATCAGCAGCAGGCTGTAAAAAAAAAAAACAACAAAACCACCTCCCAGCAGGCTGCTGCTGGCTAGGAGTTGTGGGTTGCTCAGTGTGGGACCTGTCCTGCCCAGGAGGCACTTAGGGCCATCCACAGAGTGTGGGGAAGGATCCAGATGACCTGAGAGGCAGAACCAGGCTTGTGAAGGTTATGTGGGCTTGGCAGTTTCCCGCTGCCTGCTTCATTCCCCCCAGGAGAGACTTCTCCCAGCCTGTTTCACAGTCAGAGGAGCCATCAGCTCCCCAGCTGCTGTGAAAAATAAGGCAAGTGTGAAAACAGCTTTCTCTGCCAACCAGGGACCTGCTTCCAGGGGAGGCCTTCCCAAGAGGCGTCGTGGTCACTGTGGCCCTGGGGACCTGCTTCCAGGGGAGGTCTTCCCGGGAGCCACCTAGTCCCTGTGACTCCTTAGCCTGGCTTGGCATCACCTCACACCTCCTCAGCAAGCTACACCCAGAGTGAGTGGTTCCCATCTGGGGGATGGGGGAGGGGACCCTTGGAGGTATTAATGAGGGCTGCACACAGCACTGTAAGAGGATTGGCTGGGGGAGAAGGCCAGAACTACCACATCCGGGCCATGCTGGCCAATGGAAAACAAGATAATTAGCCTGGGATTGGTGAGAAAACATGGACCTTAAACATATCACAGCAGGCCAGGTAAATGCTGTGGTCACAAACACATCTGAATAGCTGTGGCCATTAGCGGCAGAAGTAAATTTTTTTTTCTGGCTCACAGTGCATGTCCTGGGGACTAGTCTCTTGTCTGTCCAGGGGCCAGGCTGATGGGGCAGACAGGGCAGCATTTTTTTATGTTTGTGTCCTTACAGAGTCCTCCTTAAAGCTTCATCCCCAAGGCTATGGTGCTAATAGTGGACCATTAAGAGGGGATTGTGTCTAATCTATATCCCATGAAAGGTCAGAAGGGTCTAGCTAGGCCTTCTTGTCCTTCTGCCCTCCGTTATGTGAGGATGAAGCATCAGGGTGCCATCTTGCCAGCAGGGAGAAGTCCTCACCAGACCCTGAACTTCCCAGTGCCTAGAACTTGGAGTTCCTGGCATCTGGAACTATGAGAAAATGAGTTTCTCCTATTTATAAATTGCCCTGTCTCAGGCTTTTGTTCTAACAGGAGAGTGAGAAGGCCGCCATCTTGAGCATGGCTTCCATTTTGGAGGGGAGATGTGGTACAGTCAGTTTTGAGACTGGCAGGCTTAGTCCTGGGCCCCATTGCAAACCTGCAGACCAGGAAGACAGTTCTGGGGGATGGCCCTCAGCCTGCTCTACCTCTCAGGCTCTTGACCACATGCAAGCAGGAAGTCCTGCCTCACACAGCTGGGTCACCACATGTTTTCAGACTTAGCACTGGGCTCGCTGACAGGCCTCCGGGCAGGACCACCATGGTGAGTGCTGTGTTTCAGTTTTGATCCTCTGAGTGAGGACTCAGACCTCAGCGACCGACACACACTCAGGTTCTTAAAAACTGTCTGCGTGCTATTGCACATGGTGGGGACTACAGACATGATAACGTGTTACAGATGTCAAAAGTCAAGGAGTGGGCTGCTGCTAGCACACAGTAGAGTGCTTGCCTCACAGTCTGAGGCCCTGAGTTCAGTCTCCAGCCACACACACACACACACGCACACACACACGCACACACACATGCACACACACATGCACACACGCATGCACACACACACGCACACACGCACGCACACACGCATGCACACACGCACACGCGCGCACACACACAAACACGCACACACACACACACACATGCACACACGCATGCACACACATGCACGCACGCACACACACACGCGCACACACACAAACACACACACACACACACATGCACACACATGCAAACACACGCACACACACACGCACACGCGCGCACACACACAAACACACACACACCAGGAAGAAAGGACTGTTGAACATTTCCGCATAGACAAATGATGAATCTCTGAAGAGAGCATGTTCTGGTCATGCTCGTCCGCCTGCTTTCCTGTCACTTACAACCCTGGGGGACCAAAAAAGAAACACTCGAATAGTAAGAGCGGTTACTCAGCCAACAGGATCCCCAACCCAAGGAGACTGCACAGTTTTCCACCCGGGAGAGCGCTCCTACCACCCACCCACCCTCTCACACGTTAACCCACCCATCTGTCCTCATCCGTTCACCCAGAAAGTCAAAACCCATTTTCCTTTCCTTCTTGTCTATTACATGCATTCCACACACTCTGTCACCACCAGCAGAGATGATGACGTGTCAATCCTAAAGGAGAATAAGCGACTCGCCTCTCACCTTTTCAGAGGTAGAGCAGATTTTTGAGAAAAGAGCCTTCAATGATGGACCTGACTAGGGACGAGGAAGGAATGAAGCAAAAACTGGAGTTGGCCAGACTGGGCTCTCTGTTAGAGAAACCGCAGCAACCCAGAAGCTCAGTGTGCTTACTCTATAGAGCACGTAGGTGTGGTTATTGCACGCAGCTGAATAAGGAGGCAGTATTATTGTATACAGATAAACAAAGAGGCGGGGCTTATGGTGCCCAGCTGGCCCAAGAAAATAGTTTCAGTTCATCTCAGTAGGAGCAGTCTCCATAGGGGAGCAGCCTTCAGGCCATAACTAGCAGGGTAGGGAGAAAGCTTAGGTGGACATTTTCTACACATACTATCTGCATCCACACATGGGCCAGAGGAAAGGTTAGCCATCCCTCTGGCAGGAGAGGCTTGGCCATTTTCCCATAAGCCCGAGACTAGTTCCCTTGCCGTGGCAGTGCCCATATCAACAGCACACACCCACGCGGGTCTTCACACACTCAGACTCATGACTTCTTCCATCCCTTACAGGATCCTAAGGAGGAGGAGGAGGGAGTGAGGGGAAGGGCTCAGGAGAGCAAAGTTGAGGATGCAGAGGGGAGAGGTGGCTGTGGAAAAGTCTATTCCCAACTCACAGATCCAAGCTAACCCTCCGCCAAGCTCTACCAGAGAGCTCCAGGAGCAGAGACTTCCTGTGAGGGCAGGCGTGGGAGGGCCAGGAGGGTGCAGGGGAGGCTCTGTGAGGTTTGCCCAAGGCTGCTGACACAGCCGCCCGTGCCACAGGGCCATCCCTGGGACGGGGAAAGTCCCTGGAGCCCCGCACAGAATGGCATTGTTAGCAGACAGACTTGCCATGCTTGGTCCTGACTCGTCTGGGTGATTCAAAGTTTTCATTTGCTTTATTTTTTGTTGTTTTGTTTGTTTGTTTTTTAGAGACAGGGTTTCTTTTTGTTTCGTTGGTTTTAATTTTGTTTTTCAAGACAGGGTTTTTCTCTGTAGCTTTGGAGCCTGTCCTGGAACTTGCTCTGTGACCCAGGCTGACCTCGAACTCACAGAGATCCGCCTGCCTCTGCCTCCCAAGTGCTGGGATTAAAGGTGTGCACCATCACTACCTGGCCAAGACAAGGTTTTTATTTTTTGGTTTTTTTTTAATGTAGCCTTAGCTGTCCTGGATGAAACTAGCTCTGTAGACTAGGCTGACCTCAAATTTGCGGAGACCTGCCTGCCTTTGCCTCCCAGGTGCTGGAATTAAAGCACCTGGGAGGCATCCTTGACTCCACGTTTTCAAATACAATTTCCAGGCTCATGTCATCTCCTACACGGGCAACAGCAGCTACTACAACCGGAGACTCTCTTCCCACACTCTCCCCTGATTATCCCACATTGGATGCATTTAGGGGTCCACTTTCCAGGGCAAAATGTCAGAGTACCCCCACAGCTTAGATACCACTCCTAAGCCTCCATACTGTTCTCTATTCCCTGCCTAGGCTGACCTGCTGTAGGACATGACTCTATGCCATGCAAGTACACTGTCCCCACCTTGCTCAGCTACCTGAACTGTCCCCTTGGAATAGCCGCTAGGTGACCTCCTCTTGATGCCCCTGCTATGCTCCCGGGTTTCAGAGTCTTGCCCTGCAGGGCGGACTCTTCCGCTAGGAGCTCTGCTGGAATGCTTGAGCCGAGCTCACACCTTAGCCCATTTGTGTCTGACTTGTTGGTTCGGGAGAGCCTTGCCTGTCTCCAAACGACAACAAAAGGTCAGAGGGAGGGGGGGGGGCAGCAGCTGTCATATGGCCTAATGAGAAGGATGATGACTTCAAAACCGCTGGATGCTAATCACACCTCTGCTACCATCCCAGGAGCCCGCTCCCTCGTGCGGCCATGGGGCTAGATCCTGCACATCTGGAAGTGACAGAGAATTCAGCGACTACATCTCAGACTGCAGGTGCTTTTCCCATGCTGGTGTTGGGACCAAAGGTTGCATTCACGTAGCTGCTCTTTTCCCATGCTCTGTATATCTGAGTATACAGTTACAGCTTAACGCAGACGCCCACGAAGCAAGGCTCTGGCCTGGCAAAGGCGGGCAGGCAGATTCTGCTGAGGCGCTCAAAGGCTTGCACCATCGGAAAGGTGGAAGACCACAGAGAAGAGGGGAGCGGCTTCCCCTGAGGACACTCACAGGGGAACGGAGACTGGAAAGGCACCCAGCAGGGCCAGCAAACAGCACCACAGCTTCCTGCCAGCCGCAGATGTAGCTGGACAGTGTGCTCGACCTGAAATGCCCAGCAGACAGCCTGGAACAGAAATCCGGCTGCAACCCAAGCCAGCGCACATGGGGAGCCAGAGCTGTCGGCCAGCTCCCTGAGCCCAGTGAGGCTGTGTGGTGGAGACTGCCCATGTTGGTTAAGTAACCCTTGCATACAGCTAACAGCTAATTGTTCCCTAGGCTGCTGAACAGCACAGTGGGTGGCTCCCCTGATCCTCCACTCAGGACATGGCTGTAAGGAAAACAGTGGAGAAAGCATGCAATTGGGAAGCAGGCAGGGGCCCACAAGCCCTGACCTATCTTGGCATATAGAGATGGAGACCTGGAAAGTAGCTCTGAGTTTTGGTCTTTCCCTCCTGCTTCCGCAAGCTAGCCAGGATCTGGAAGGGCAGCCTTCAGGCCTACAGCATTAACCCCAGGTGCAGAAACCACCTTCTTGGTCCTAGGGTGGGGCTGGTTGCCTGGTCCCTGCCCAAGAAGGGTGACCACCATCTCTTTTAAATTGGCAAAGGCAGACCCAGGCTGGAGTCCAGATCCTCAGGCCAAGTTGGCACTTGGCCTGAGCTTCAAAACCCAAGCTTATTGCTGGCAGGAGGGTGAGACTGAAGCCTTCTGGGCACAGATGGGCCAGGAGAGCCTCTGTCCTTCATGCCGTCCACCCAAGGCCCCATGGAGAGTATCAGATACTCCGAAGGGTCTCCACTTTCTGTCTGATGTTTAAAGCTCTCGCAAGCTGATCCTGAAACAATGTCACATCTGAGAACAACCCTTTTCCACTCTCTGAGAATCTTGCCAAGCCTGGCCCATGGTACCACAGGTTGGAAAACAACGTTGAGAGGGAAGAAAGGTCAGGCAGCCGGACCTCCTGCAGCTGGGAGCAGGTGGCTGCTAGCACCAGAGGGCCAAGTGGCTCAGCTCACAGGCACAGGTAGTAGCAGTGACTCTGTAGATCATCATAAGCCCTGGCTGCTGGCACTGAAAAGGCAAGTATGGTCCCCCACTGTGGTGGCTGGGACACGTCAGGCCAGTGCCCTGGCCTATATCCTCACAGGCTAATTCTGTGTTAACGCAGAACCGAGTTCCACCCTGGCCCTTGGATGGAACCACCACTTTGGGATCCAGCATTTACAAAGCCCCTACTGTGTACCAGTAAGTGCATGTGACACATTGTCCCTTCACGTAAGCACTGATAACACTAGCCCCATTTCACAGATAAGGAAACATGACCTCCTATGACCGAGCAGAGGCCAGAATTGATCACTCAGAATCCCTTGTCTGCCTGGTTCTCTCCCTACCACCTTTGAAGTATGCTTTGTCTTGGGCAGACACAGCCCTGACCTCCTAGGAAGTTTGTGGCCCCAGAGCCCATCACCCATGAGAATGGGTGTCTGTGTCTAAGTGCTTATCTCAATGGGGACATCAGAGGCCTGTGTCTCTTGTCTTGAGCCCACTGTACCCAGTGCCCAGTGGAAATCCTCATGCATAGACTCTTTAAGGACCCTCCCTTCCCTCCATAATGTCACATCCCTTCCATCTCATCCCCTGGGGGAACCAAGCCAAGCTCCCCTAGAAACAACCTGCTAGTCAGTTTTCTGCCACCCTAACAGCAAATCTGAGATTTAGCTCAGGAAAGGTTCATTTGGATCACAGTATGGAAGATTCCTATCCACGAGCAGTGGGGCTCATTGTCTGGGTCTTTGGTGAGAACACATGTCCTAGCAAGAATGCTGAAGCACACTGCTTGCTTTAGCAGAACAGGAACAGGAAGGGGCTGAGGTTCCACAGCTCATCAAAGGCATGCCTCATCTTCCCCAAGAGCATCCCATGGGCTCCCCTCTTCCTGAGGGTATCACACCCTCCTCAAAGTGTCACACTAGGGACCAAACCTTTAACACACAGGTCTTCAAGATGCAAACCAGAGCATGGGGTGACCCCTGGAGGAAATGTGGGTACTCAGAGTGACCAAAGGGTGGACAAACTTGGACGAGAACCCAATCATGGTGTCTAATGGAAATGTTCTCAAATGTAGATTTTCCTTGTGGAGTTATCCAGGTATCTTTGGTGACCTTTAGCAGAGGTGACCTGTGCCAAATGCTTTGGTGACAATGGGAGCAGTGAGGGGCGAGCAATCTTGATGGCTAAACCTTTGGCAGCACCACGTATCCAGTGGACCCCTGGGTTGTGGCTTCCTTACGTAACAATAATTAGGATATATTAGGGAGGTAAACACGTTCCTAATCTGAGGGGAATTTAAATGTAAAAGGAGTTAGGTGTTCCCCAGCATTCTGCCTGTGGTCCTAGGGGTTTCTAGGCACTGGCCAAGCGCTTGTGCCTGTGGTCTACCGACCTGGAGGTCAGCTCAAGGGCAGCCTTCCCTGGAGGGAGTGGGAGGTAACTTGGTGCTAGGGCAAATGGATGTACCTAGAAAACATCATATTGAGTGAGGTAACCCAGACCCAGAAAGACAAATATCATATGTACTCAATCATAAGTGGCTTTTAGACATAAAGCAAAGAAAAGCCAGCCTAAAACTCACAACCCCAGAGAACACAGACAACAATGAGAATCCTATGAGAGACAGACATGGATCTAATCTACATGGGAAGCAGAAAAAGACAAGATCTCCTGAGTAGATTAGGAGCGTGGGGCTCATGGGCGAGGGAAGAGCAAGGGAAGGGAGTGAAGAAAAATATATAGCTCAATAAAAACAATTAAAAAAGAAAAAAATAGTGTTCCTTTTCTTCACAGACCATGAAAATGCTACATCTTACCCCTGGAGTCTAGAATCTTCAGGCTGGATTTCTTTCTGCAAGAAGGCGGGTACTATGGGGGAGGATTTGGGCAGGAGACTCCATCCACAGCTATGTGGTCGTGTGTAATAGAGACTCCCTCCACACACAGTTTTGAGATGATCGTACCCACCTGCAGGATGAGGGGAGGGTGTGAGTGGGAACAGAGCCCGTGCAGGGTTCCAGGAGTTGGCCATACCTCCAGCCTCAAGAGATCACTCAAGGTTCAGCTGAGTGATCCCACCCTGGCTGTTTGAAGAGTCTGAGGAGACAATTGCTACCCTTCACACGTGTAAAAGCAGAAAGCAAAGCAGTTGGGGGGCAACTGGGAATAGCACTGGGAAGCAAAGAGGCAATGGTGGGATGACGGTTAAGCAAGCCCTGGGAGTGAAGGGTATGCCCCCCACCCCACCCCTCTGCAAGACAAAACCTGTAGCTTTCAGGAGGTGTGTGAGGAGTGGCTACTGCATCGGCCAGGGGAAGGGATGGCCATCCTGCAACATGTGAGTGATGGGCGACCTGCTAGTGTGGCATGAAGTCTCGCGGGTGCCTTTCCATGACCCCTGCCGTCCAGAGCTTCATTACTACTAAGCAGAATAGGGGCCACTGTCATGGAATGTCAATGACTTCTAAGGTCAATAGTTCACAAAATTATTCCCTTCCTCCACTAGGGAAAAGACAAACAGAGACCATGTTTTGGGCATGCAAGCAGAGGGGACAGCCCATGTGCCAAGAACTGATTGGTGTTTGAAGCTAACAACCCACCAAAGACCCTACCAATGGCAGAGAGAGACAGATTTCACCCTACACAGGCTGGCCTGACAGCTCCACTGAGGCCTTGTATGTCCCCAGAGTGCCTGCCTGACCCACCCCGCTAGACCTTTCTCTGACCCAGCATCCCTCACAGCGGTCCAATGGGGTGTCAAGGTGACATATAATGGCTGCTCTCTGTGTCTTTGGGCTCCTATCTGTGGACTCAACCATCCGTGATGCAGAAATGTTGAGGTCAATATTGCGTCTACACTGAGCATGCTTTCTGCTGTGCAGCCCCTCCCAGTACAGCACAGCAGCCTCGTAGCTTTAGTCACCTGGAGATGGCTGGAAAGCACAGGAGGGTGTGCACAGGTGTGATGCAAATAGTCCGCCATATTCTACAAGGATGCAAACACCCAGATTTGGGGATCTCTAGGGGTTCCTGAATCCAGTCGCCCACAGACATAGAGGATGAATGGACTCCCCTCTGAAGGATGAAGATTAAATAGAGTATTGGTTTCTATCACACTGGTAATAAAGAACTGGTAACATCTGCTCTGGGCAGATGACAGCTGGTTGTGGCAAGTCTCTCTTAGTGTGGGATTCTGCAGCATCTTCTACAAAGCACCACAGCCTCAGGGTCATCTCAGCTTTTGCTGTCTGGACTCCTCCCACTTGTGTATAGATGCTGGGGACTCTCTGAAGCTGTGGCCCACTTTCAATCCCTGCCTGGGCAATCTGCCCCGCAACCCTCAGAGACAGGGGCGTCATCCAGATAGACGCTCAGATTCCCAAAACTCTTCTCTAAAGCACCCAGGGACTGCTGGGTTTCTGACACTGGGGGCCTTGAGGGGATGGGAGACAGTCAGCCTCCCCCTCTTTTGTCTCCTAAAATCTACCACACCCAGGCAGAGGTGGGCTGCAGGATGTCAGGCATTTGGGGGCTGCAGGATGTCAGGCTGTTGCTGTGGTCCGGATGCAATTTGTCTCCCGTGAAATCCATGTTGAATTTAATTCACAATGATATGGAACTGAGAAGTGGTGGGTCCTCTAAGAGATGCTTGAGCCATCAGGGGCCATTCTTCTCTGGGGTTGGATTAGTCACCTCAAGAGCCCTTGTCACAAGCGAGGCTGTTTTTTTAATTTTGTTTTGTTGTTGTTTTTTTTTTTTTTATTTTCGAGACAGGGTTTCTCCGTCGCTGTTTTGGTTCTGGTCCCGGAACTAGCTCTTGTAGACCAGGCTGGCCTCGAACTCACAGAGATCCGCCTGCCTCTGCCTCCCAAGTGCTGGGATTAAAGGCGTGCGCCACCACCGCCCGGCTTGGGAGGCTGTTTTTTGTGTCAACTTGTTGATCCCATTTTTCCACTATGAGATGTGCAGGGATGGAGCCTTGGTCATGCTGATATGATGCCCTTAGCATGAAAGATGGCTCATCTGTGTAAGAGTGAGGACATGGCTTTTATTCCCAGTTACCACCGAGTGCCTGTGTAAAAAACCAGGCATGGTGACAATCACTTATAACCCTGGTGCTGGGGAGGCAGAGACAAAAGGATCGCTAGAGCTTGCTGGCCAATCACCCTGGTCTAATCTTTGAGTCACCCCAGTCTAACCTTTGAACACTGAGTTCCAGTGAGAGACCCTGTCTTAAGAAAACAAGGTGGCCCTCATGTGCGTGTATCTGCTTACTCACACAAACATGAGCACACAGACTACACACACACACACCGAGGGAGACAGAGAACAAACGAACACATCACAGTCTTAGACTTCCTGGTCTCAGTAACTACAAGCCAAAGCATATCTGTTCTTTATAACTTGCCTAGCCTCGGCTATTCTGTAATAGTAGTAACATAAACCAGCCTTGCGTTCTTCAGGCTCGTGTCTGCCTCAGAGGCAGCTGCCCTGGGAGCCGGTTGTGGTAGATTTTAGGGATGGAGAAAGTTTACTTTCTCCCATTCTCTTGGGGATCTCAGAGTCAGAAACAGACAGTTATTGGGTGCTGTTCAGGACAGTTTTAGGAGCCTACTGAGAAGCTAACTGGATGGCTTGACTGAACATGTCACTGTGAGCATATATCCCTGCTTCTGAGGGCCGCAGGCCAGATTGCCCAGGCAGGGACTGAAAATGGACCCCAGCCCCAGGGAGCCTTGGTACTTACTGACCAAGATAGTACCTCTGAGGGTCACCCCTTCCCAGAAAGTAGGTAGATTTGTGGGGCTGGGGTTCAGCAAAGGCAGAAGTTAGACTGTGACACTGTCAACTACCAAGGGCTTCAGAGTCCGGGCAGCTTTCAGTGTCCCATGCTGTAGAAAGGGGACTGAAGTTTACCCCCATTGCCCACCAATCACTAGATTCGGGTTGCCCTGGAAATCCCTCTGTGGAGGAGGCAGCTCTCCTCAGTTAGGGTAATTCCCCCAGAAGGCTGAAAGCTATGAGACACAGACCTGGAAGGTCCAAGACTTTCCAGTCTCTTCTTCCCCAGGATCATAGGCAGCATGACTCAGTCCTGGAGGAGGGAGAGGAGGGCTTCAAGGGAACACGGAGGGGGAGAAAAGGAAGATATCTCATAACCTTGAGCTCCCAAGTCATCCCCAGGCATGCCAAGACAAGTTCATGCAGCAGAACCTGGATTTGACTCACCCCTGGGCACCATGACCCTGATGGAGCATTGCTCCTCGTAGATGCTCAGAAAAGCTGCCATAGCACCTGGACCTTTGTCTTCTTCTATTTGCCTGTATCTGGGATGCTCCTGAAGGTCAACCCTAGAAGGTGGTGAACACCCATATCATAAGGACCACCAGCATCCTCAGTTTCTGCATCACTTTCCAGCTCTCCTCCAGAAAGAACCAACAGCTCACAGACCAAGAAGAGACACATCGGTGACTATTGTCACAGTGCTGAATGATGGTTCATCTTAGGACTTGGTGGCATAACACAATAAACCATTATTCAACTCCAAAGTCTTGGGCTGGGCTCTCTAAAGCAGTGGTCCTGGCTGTTGACTGATCTAGGGTAGCCTCAGCTGGTGGGGGAATCTAGGATACCATTTTTATTTTAGGAGCCTTGTTTGCCTCCAGGTGAGTTGAGTTGTGTATTGTCTGTGGCCCAGAACAAGCAAGGGAGCCCCATTTGCCAGCATTTGTGTGTGTGGTTTGTGCGTGTGTTGTGCGTATATGTGTGTGGTCTATGTGTGGTACTAGTGCATGTGTTAAGTGTTAGCACATACACATGCCCATGTGGGAATGTGGAGGCCAGAGTTAAGGATGTCTGGGATCCCTCTTCATCATTCTCCACATAATTCCCCTGAGACAGGATCTTTCACCAAACCTGGAGTTAGACTGGCAGCCAGAAAGCCCCAATGGTCCTCTTGCCTCTGTATGCCCATAGGGTTACGGGTGCATGGGGTAGGCCATGCCCAGCTTTTCACATGGATGCTGTGGATCTAAATCCAGCTTCTCATGCTCACACAGCAAATGCACTTACCTACTGAACCCTTAAGCATGCAAGTCAAGTGCTCTAGAATTGAGCCTCAGCCCTAGCCCTGCCAGCACGTTGAAGCCACCCTGGTACACTACTTGCTAATATCCCCTTTGTCAAAGCAAATCTTGACTGTCGTAGGCTTAGAATAGGAAGTCTTGCGAGGGGCTGATGGTGGGTGTGCACACAGGGAGGAAGGGACTGATGGCCCCTGCCCTGAATGCTGACGGACAGGATAGGACATGCTCACCACACCAGTTCTGACATCAGAATGAATGGTCGGGTCAGATGACAGGGCTTTAAGGCAGCATCACCAGCATCCACAACATCCCAGGAGTTCAGAATAAGCAAACTGATGAAAGTTACTAATTAGCCTTGGGGGAGCTGACCTGTGTGGATTGTGACAGCCAAGACCCTGGGGGATGCTCTGGGCAGGCAGTGTTGTAGTTTCTTCCTGATCATGGCTGCATGGCTGGCCTGCCCTACATGGTTAGGGGAGGGAAAGGCAGGAGGGCCAGGAAGGACAGTCAGCCTTTCCTGGGTCCTTTCCCAGGCTGGGTTCTTTGTGGGTGTACAACAGTGCTGTGGGCAGAAACACACCAAGGGCAAACAATTCAGTTCCCTTCTGGACGATTTCTGTGACCTTTTCCAACTTGACCTTTCTCAGTCTGGTGTCACCAAGTCTTCCCCTCAGCCGGATGTAGCCCTGCTGTTCCCTGTTGCTCCATCTCCATGGTGGGCCTCTTCTCAGAGCATTTCTTCTCACCTCTCCCTACTAGAAGGAAATGAGACTCCATCCAAAATATCTGGAAAGGGGACCTCATGCAGGGAACAAACACAGGCACTAGGAGCCTCAGGACACCACCCCCATGCTAACGCAAGAGCAGGCTGCCAAGGAGATCCATCTCTTCCGATTCTGTCGATTAATCCACAGCTCTGGGCCTCAGTGTGTCTGCTGCCTTGAGGCCATTTGATCTCAACCATCTTCAGGAAGAGGAACTGAGGCCAAGGCTTTCTCTGAGGTCAAGATGACTATGGCCCTGGTCACTGACCAGTGGACACACTGGTCCACATCCTGCCTTGCTCTGCATATCTGCCCAGTGAGGACATGCAGATCTTAGAAAGTCTAGGAATTCTGGAAGCTCCCAATCTTCCAGTGCTGCTAGGAAGCACTGCCTAAGACTTTCAAACACTGTTTGTCAAGGAAATAAATTACAAGGAAATCTCTCTCTCTCTCTCTCTCTCTCTCTCTCTCTCTCTCTCTCTCTCTCTCTTACACACATACACACACACAAACACTCACACACACACACACATATATATATATATATACACACACACACACACACACACAAACATACATTGCTTTTATTATATATAGTTTTACTGTGTTGGAGTAAAACCCTTTCCTTTCTTTTTAGACAAAAGGGGGGAATGTTGCAGAATATTTGTTTACACTGTGAAGATGCATCTTTCCCTAGGCACCTTCTGATTGGCTTAATAAAGAGTTGAATGGCCAATAGCTAGACAGGAAGAGGTTAGGCGGGACTTCTGGGGACAGAGAGGATTCTGTGAAGAAAGGCAGAGACACAAGCCAGACATTGAGGAAACAGGATGGGCAGTGCAGAGTAAAGGTAACCGAGTCATGTAAAGGGATGTAGATGAAAACATATGGGTTAATTTAAGTTATAAGAAGAAGTTAGGAACAAGCTTAAGCTAAGGCTGAGCTGTTGATTCCAAAGAAAAATCTATCTATATACACACACGGGGTCAGAAATTATTTGATGAAGTCCCCGTTCCTACCAACAGCGAGAATAACATTACTAACCACAAGCTTGATTTCATGAATTCATCTCACGAATGATGAACTCAGTCATTCCACTAAACCTCTGACCTCAGTATGTCTTGCTTTCCCAGTGAGGAGACCATGGCATAAGGACATTTGACAATCTGTCCAAGGTCACACTACTAACAGCAGAGCTGTGGCTAGAACTCGGCTCTTGTACCCTGTCACTTATATTGTATTATTTTAATAAAACACTGATTGGCCAGTAGCCAGGCAAGAAGTATAGGGACAACCAGGCAGGAAGTAGGGGCTGGATGGCAAGAATAGGAGAATTCTGGGAAGAGGAAAAAGTCAGTCTGCAGTCTACACAGAGGAAGCCAGACACAGAGGAAGCAAGATGAGAATGCCTCACTGATAAAAGGTACCAAGCCATGTGGCTGACATAAACAAGAATAATGGGCTAAATTAAGATGTAAGAATTAGTTAATAAGAAACCTGAGCTAATAGGCAAACCAGTTTATAATTAATGTAGACCTCTGTATGTTTCTTTGAGATGGAATGGCTGTGGGACTGGGCAGGACAGAAACCTCTGTCAACATGTTATGGCTTGAATATGAAGGATTCCCCCTTCATATTTACAAAATCGTAGATTGATCTTCAGCTGATGGGGGCTATTTTGAGAGGTTCTGGAACCTTTGGAAGGTGGCAGGTAGTCCTTTGAGGTGTCTTATCTTATCCCTGGTCCTTTTTCCTCTCTCTCTCTCTCTCTCTCTCTCTCTCTCTCTCTCTCTCTCTCTCTGTATGTCTCTCTCTCCCTCTCTGTCTCTGTCTCTCTCTCTCTTCCTCCCTCCCTCCCTCTCCTCCCTGTCCACCATACGCAGCTCTGATCCATTACAAACCATATGTAACAGGCCCAGAAGCACAGAGCCAAGTGACAAGGTAACTGACCCCTCTGAACCCATGAGCCAACTCCAATCCTCCCAAAGGTGCTTCCACCAGGCATTTCGGAACAACGATGCAAAGGTAACAAACAAAATACCCATTGACTTTATTCTGTGACATCTCAAGTCCTCTGCCTGACTCACATCGAGAAAAGCAGCTGAGGACACTGTTACAGGAGACAGGGGCTGGAGCACCTCACTGACTACACCCCCAATGGGCATAGCAACCTCGCACAGCACCAGGTCAAAGCCCAAAGTCAGTAAGTGCTGGTTCAGAGGGCTCTGAACAGTAGCAGCTCAGAGGTGGGAGAGCCAGGCACAACGCTTAACGTAGGGACTTTATCTCGGCAAGGTCTGTGAAATCTTGCTAGGTAGGGTATGTTACATATATGCAATCTTATAAAAATAGAGGCCTAAGCCATAATCAATGAGTGTGGCTGAGTCTGACCAAGGGCTGCAGCTAGGGACTGAGGGCGATATTAACAGCTCACATTTTTATTCTCTGCAAGTTCCTCACAGGGCCACTGAGGGCAGAGGCCTGTCTGCACAGGAAGATATGGTACAATGTCTGACCTTGTTTGGGCTTAAAAGCCTCCAAGTAACTTGTCCCAGCACTTAGAGGTGCATCAAAGCCAAATGTCTCCAAAAACTGGGCCTTGAGCCACCAGGAGAGGAAAAGAGGCCATGAGCTTGGCAGTAGCGTGTCATCTGAGTGGAGGTTGGAACCAGGCCCTAGGGAGTGAAATTGTTCTGAGGTGAGGACAAAGACTTTCTATACCGTACTGCCATCCAACCTCACTCAGCCCTACAGCTCTGAAGCCGTCTTCTGTGCTGATCCCAGAGAGTAAGGCATGGGTGGGGGGAGAGTTTGGGGCTAATGAATAGATTTGGGGCTAATGGGTATATTCTATTATTACTAAGAAAAATTCCAGGAGCACCTCTTTGTCCCCCTACATGTATAAGACGAGGAAATAAGGTATAAATAGCCCACGGGGCTCTGCGTGGACACTTTTCCTAAATGTAAATTGTGACAGTTATAGACAAAGGATACAGACAAAGGACACATCTGGCCCCCGGAGTCAGATGAGGGGTCAGTGTGGGGAATTGGAGAGTGTCACTTTCTTGGCTCAGCCACCTTTCGGCACTGTCCTCTGTTCTCCAGTTTCAGAGGACCTCAGAGGAGCCCTTGTGAACTCGAGTTCGGGGGTCAAAGGGGAGGAAGACCCAGGCAGCACCACACAGAGCGAGAGCCCAAGTCTCTGATCAAGCTGGGTTTGCAGCAGCTCAGAGTCTGCTAGCCTGACCCGAGGCTGTGCTGAAAGAAACCTCTCCTTTTTGATTACAAAGAGGAACGGGTCCTTAAAGTAGGTGTTACTTAATAGCTGCAGCTTTCTAAGGCAGATAAAAATCGCTCCAGCATGTTTGGCCCTGGGGAGTAGACATCAAAGGGCCCTGGTGGAGCCCTTGGGTGGCCACTTGATCCCGTCTCCTCTCCCCAGTCATCCTGCTCAGCCTCCCCACAGCTGTCCTTCCACCATCAGAGATCCCAGTGCAGCCGGGGTGGCCAGGGGCAGTGTGTTGGTGTGGGGGTGTGTATCCACACACACCTGCAGACTCGTTAGCCCTGATGTTGAGAGATTCATGAACCCCCCACCCCCACTCCTTGGCCAGGATGTAGACAGTGTGGCTGTCAGGAAGCAGAGAGAAGGGCCGGCCCAGGTCTGCCTGTTCTTCATCCACCCACACCTGGTGCACCCAACCATGCTGGGCTGTCTCAGTCCCCACAGGGTTACCTGCAGGGATACAAGCCTTTATGGGAGCAGCATGCAGCCCTGAGCTGGCATGGGGCTACAGAAAGGGCATCGAGGGGTTGCCAAGAGCAACAATATGTTCATGGACACATCTACGTGTCTGGTTTGGGTTTGCAGAGAAGCGGAACTACTTTTTAGAGACTGCTCTGCGCCTTTTTCATATCTGAAGAGCTGTAGCTGGTTCTCATCAGGAGGCTCCTTTCTTTTTCAAGGCGTTAATAACACCTGCCATTAATAATCCCAGCACACTGGAGCCGGGGAGCAGCAACAGCTGGGGAGCCCCAGAATCTGGGAAGGCTCTGTGGGGACACCTGGGAAGCTGACCACAGCATCCAAAGCAAAGGCCCAAATTTTCTCCACAAGCTTCTGGCCCACAGGCAGCATCAGTATGAAGACAGCTTTTACACACACACACACACACACACACACACACACACACACACACAATTTACAGCAATTTTAGGATCCAGGGTCATTTTCCTAAGTAAGAAGGCAAGGAGGTAGCACTGGTCCACATCTACAAGAGTTGCTTTAAGCCGGGGACGCAGCTCCAAGCCTCTGACAACAGTTTCATTCCTCGGGAATGATGGTACCTGGTGCCCTCTGAGGATACGACCTTCAATTTCTTCAAACACAACCCCTAAGGGTGCTTAGGGCGGACACGGTGATGTCTGGTGGAGGATGGAGAGTAAGACTCCAGGAGAATCTTCTCCAGAAATCATGTCCTCCCCCTTGCTCCATAAGGGGCACTCTGTAATAGTGCACATTTAACCTCTTTCCATGGCCCTGTGCTAAAGGCTTTGTCCCCAGAGCAGGGCTTTTGAGAGTAGGCCTTTAAGCAGTAAGGCAGAGTCGGAGGTCCTTGATCACTGGGGACAAGCCTTTGGAGAGGAATATGGGCCAATGGCTCCTTCCTGTTCCTCATGTTTCCTGCCCACGCGGTGAGTAGATTCGCTCTACCATGGGCTCCCACCATAGTATGCTGCCTTCTCGCCATAGGGCCAAGGCAACAAGGATAGCCAATCACAAATAAACATGTTTTTGCTTTGTAAGTATGTTTATTCAAGGAATTTCATCATGGTAATCATCATAGTAACAGAAAGCTGACTCATGCTGTGTGGGGTAACGTGGAGGGCTAGATGCCGATAATCAGACTCCATTCATTACTTTCTCATTTACTTGCTACATCCATTCATATGTTTGATATTTCGTGCTTTTAAAAGTCATTTTCTTTTATGTATATGGGTCTGAGCATCACTTGCATGAAGTGCCCAGAGACCGGAAAGGGTCGGGGTCGGATTCCTAGACGGAAGTGAAGAGTTGAGAGTTGCCTTGTTGTGCTGGGAATTGAACCCTGGTCCTTTGTAAGAGCAGCCAGTGCTCTTAACTGCGGCGGAGGACTGTCAATTTCTGCTCATACTTGTCTTCTCTCAGTCCCAGAACATGTCCAGTGTTCCCTCACCTCAGACTGCCCACCACACTGTTCCTCTGTCTGGAACATTCTTCCCTGCTTCTCTTCAATGCGGCTGGTTGGCTGGTTTGCAGCGTCCAAGCTCCCTCACCACAGCCGCATCTGCCCCCTCACTCCTTCCTGGGAACTTGTGTCCATGTGGTCTGCTTTTGTGACAGTCTGGTTTCCCTTTGGAGACAGGCCCCGGCTCTGTATGGCTGAGTCCCAGAGTCAATGAATGACTTTTAACCTCGAATCTTTTGCAAGCAGGCTGTGAAATTTTAGCTTCAACTCCTCCATGTCCTTTGGCCACTGTGGGTGCAAATATCTGTCCTCCCAGTGGTCCCTCAGGACTGCTAAGGAAAGACGTCAATCTTGTGTAGGTACACAGCTCGGCTTGGTGGCCTTACCCATGGAAACCTGGATTTCATTGTTCATCACTGTTCATCACTGAAGCTTGGGTCTGTGAAGATGGCACCCACAGATGTGCCCTGCCCCACCCATGGGCCTGACAGGAAAGAGGAGGCTGAGACCCTAGAGAGGGGTTGGTGCTATTCCTGGCTACATCTCCTGTGGGCGCTGCCTTCCAGCAATTTCTCCCATCAGCCTGGCCCCATAGGTAGCTCTCTCCACGCCCAACCAAGGCACACTCGGTCCCCTTATGGTCCAAGAGCATCTGGAGAGAAGTATCCCTCCTTCCCTTGCAGCTCTCTGTTCCTGCTGACACACTGCCAGTCTGGGAGTGTGTTTTGGTTTTTACCTGTGTTGTTTTGATGCTGTGAAGTCCGCCTCGTTAACACCAGGTGCTGAAAAGTGAAAGTTTATCTCATCCATCAGCGCCAGCAAAGCCAGGTGGGGTAGGGTGGTTTCAACTCATCCCCAGTGTCCCCAGGGCATCCTGGCCTCTTGTCAGTTCCTCTCTCCCTGGGGGAACAAGGCTACACACCCAAATCCTGCGCAGCTGCCCAGCCTCTGAGGTCTCACGTGAGGTGCTCAGGCACAGGAAAGAGCTGGTATGTCTCTGCTGAGGGTGCATCTCCTGCCATTTGACTGTGAGGCACTAAGAATAGTATGTTTTTTTCTGGTAGCAGAGTTTTAACCACCTAGAAAGCTTAATTAAGCTTTCCCACTGCATTCTTTTAATTGAATTAGTAGCAAGAGATTATTTTTAGGACCGAGGTGATTATTTCATGTAACAGATACATGTCCAGATATTCTTAAACCTCTATGTAGGCCAGACCAGCTAGAGAGCAGACTCCATGAGTGGCTTGCTTCTTAGATACGACAGCGCCATGACAGTTATTTATTCTATTCATTCATTATTTATGCCCTCAATTCCTTTTTCTTAAGCAGTGAGGGGAGGACTTTTTTTTTTTTAATGAACATTTAGCTGAGTCTGGTCTTCAACTCCTGATAATTCCTCTCCACCTCCAAGTGACAGGATCCTAGGTATTCTCACCTTTGGGAAGGAGAATTATTTTTAATCTTGTACAGAGTGGTGGGCACTCACTGGTTTTAAGTTCCCTTTGAGTTTCCTGTCTGAGCGGTCTCCTACCTGGACATCAGTTGCCTTTGGAATTTCTCTCATGTTCAGAGGAGCCAGGAGATCATTTGGAGACTGTGTATAGTACGCTAGTTTGAAAAGTAGAGGTAGCATAAGAAAAATTTGCTTGGAGGAAGCTGCAGGTTCCAAGAAGCAAGCAGCCACTCAGCTAAAGCTTGGGAGTGGGCATTGGCTCGCCAGCCACAGTGATAATTCAAGGTTGGTTTACGAGATGGTGAGATTTCAAAAGAAGGGCCTTCTAGGGGAAAAAAGCCACCTGCAATGTTCCAAGTAATCTCCCAGGTTTTCCTGGAAGGGCCTTTCTGTACAAGAGAGGGATGAGAATTGTTTTGATACCGGTAATGGGGACAATGCAGTGCACAGACTATGGTCACTGTTCCATGTTAAGGCTATGCAACCGTTGATGCACACACACGCAGCAGAGGCAGAGGACAGGACCTATGGCGACAATTCCACGTGCAGGCAGCAGGTTTAGCGAAGTGACTCAAGAGAGATCCTGAGAGGAACCCAAGGGCGAGGTAGGGTGGGGTGGGTGGGGCGGGATGAGTTCTATTTGTGGAATTTTCCATCTCCTTTGAGATTGGGTTTGCCAGTTGAGATAGATCAGTGAGATCCACGCAAAGATAGGGGACTGGGCAAGAGTGTCCCAGAGGAACGTGGCATGTGAAGACAACGCCTGAAGGTGGCCACAGGCGCATGTGGAAGTCAAGTTATTTCTTGCTTTCTTTTGATATCGGTGGTATCAGAGGATTCTGTTCTTTAATCTCAAGTTTCCATGCTTGTCTTTAGAGTTTTCATTTTTCTCATGTCTCTTCTTCTGCCAAATATGGCAGCTCCAGGGGATTTTTGCAGAGAAGCATGCTTCATTTCTCCTCTAGTCGTGTACAGTATCTTGATTTGGGCTTGCTTTCTTGACCTGTGAAATCACCAGTAGCCACTTAGCTTCCTACACTTAGGGTCCAAACACTGGGTCCCTGTCCTTGTTCAAAGCACCACCACCACCACCACCACCACCACCACCACCACCACCACCACCGCCACCACCATGAGCCTGGAGATAGTCTAGGGCAATCTCAGCTGCTGGCAGAGTGTGCCCAGCACAGCAAAAGCAGGGCGCTTTGAATCCCAAGGTTGGGCTTGAGGGAGGCAGAGGTACCAGCTCACAGTATCTCTTTCCTTACATTTAGGTTTTCTTCCATTGGGCCTGGCACATAACATTACAACAGAAGATGCAAGTAGTCATCGGCATTGGATAACTCATGCTCGATTTTCAGACTTGCTATCTTCTGTAAGTGGTGGTAGTTTTGTCTCCCAGCCCTCCACTCCCTCCTCTCCTCATTCCAATCTCTTCACACTTGTTAGTCTACAGAGCTCCAGAAGGCTGGGATGCCTGTTCTTCTATAGCCTGCCCGCCCGGCCGGCCCCCTGCCGCTGCTTGGATTTTGGTGCCATTTTCTCCTTAGCATCAGCACAGCTCTTTCTCTGAGGTGTTTGAACTATTGCTAGATCCCAAGTCCCATTTCTCAGTGACCCTGTGAACCGTTCCTATTTTGGCCATGCTTCAGATGCAAATGAGTGCACTGGAGTTAGCATTAAATAAAGGCTTAATTGATCCAATCTCAGATAATTTTGTTGTTGCCCTTAAACAATGTGCTGAGCAGAAATGATTTTGAGAAAGCTTTGGTGAGACCTTATGGCAGTGGCGTGTCAGTCACAGAAACTAAAGTGTATTCTGAATTAGATCATATTGTATGGTTCTACCTAAAAATAAATTTGACATAAATAAAAAGGGCAAAAGTTTTCCAAGATTGCTCGGGTTGAAAAGAACTGAACTAACACGTTTAAAACAGAACAGCAATCCAATGCTTTCTTATTAAAAAAATTAGTCCTTCATTTGCCCACTCAAATAAATGGGTACTGCATGGCAAAAAGAGGGAAGAAAGTGGCATTTCCAAGTACAATAGAACAATAAACACATTGGGTTTAAAAACACATTAAATATACATACACATAGAAGATATATTAAACATACATGCTGCCAGTGATTGGAATGATCTTCACTACCTACTAGGAAAAGAACTCAGGCTATGTGCACAGTAAGACATGTCCACCCAAACTGGGGCAGTAATTGAGGATTCTAAGCTTTGTCATCATGATTTGCTGTGCCCTGCAGAATTATTTCTGTAATCAGAACAAGACACCCTAACTTGAACTCAAACTTATGTGAATACACACTACATTGAGTATGCTCAGAAGGAAACTTGGATTGAGTGTATTCCCATCCTGAATCCAAGAGAACAGGCTCCCAGGGGTCTGCCTGCTGCTCTCCTGGATGGTTGAGCTACAGGAGCAGCTCAAAGCTCAGCTCAAAGAGCAAGCTCAGCTCAAAGAGTAAGCTCATGCTAACAATATCAGGACAGGGATTTACGTTTTCTTAAGAGTCTTTAACAGCCCAGTCAACTGAGAACAACAGATACATACATACCTTAAGAGATTTAAAACTCTCTCACCTGGGGCTGGAGAGATGGTTAAAGAGCACTGGCTAATCATCCAGAGAACCAGGGTTCAATTCCCAGCACCCACACGGCAGTTCACAAATGTCTGTAACTCCAGTTCCAGGGGATCTGATGCCCTCACACAGACATACATGCAGGCAAAACACCAATGCACATTTAAAAAAATGTTTTTAAAAAACTCCCTCCTCTTTATTTAGAATCATGACCGTTCTAATCTACTATCAGTATGTACTACAGTCTGCACACGTGATGTGGGAGTGTCATATATCAATCTGTTGATTTCATTGGTTAAGTAATAAACAAACTGCTTGGGCTCATAGCTTAGAACATAGGTGGGTGGAGTAAACAGAACAGAATGCTGGGAGGAAGAGGAAGTGAGCTCAGACTGACAGCTCTGTTCTCTGGAGCAGAGACGCCATGCCCTGCTCCCGGGCAGACACACATGATGAAGCTCCGACCCAGGATGGACGTAGGCTAGAATCTTCCCGGTAAGCGCACCTTGGGGTGCTACACACAGATGATTAGAAATGGGCTAAATTAATATGTGAGAATTAGCCTAGAAGAGGCTAGATAGAAATGGGCCAAGCAGTGTTTAAATGAATACAGTTTGTATGTTGTTATTTCGGGGCATGAGTTAGCAGGCGGCCGGGGTGCTGGGGATACAGCCCCACCACTCCTATTACTCCACACACGCTTAGTCTGCTGCACACTTTTAGTGTGCACACTCTCAGTGTGCACTCTTTCTTAGTCTGCACCCTTTCACAGTGAATCCAACAGTGCCCTTTATCAAGTTCAGAGAATTACAAACTACTATTAGGTTATTCTGAGACTACCTAACAATATTACTAATATTTAATGATTCTACTGAAAAGTAAATAATTCCTCCCTGTACATCTTTCTTGACAAGGGATGATATACCGAAATGATTCTGGGAAGCTAGGTAGAGGCAAACTACTTGAAAGTGCTACTTAGACTTCATGGCTTCCCACTTGTTTGTAAATACACCAGTTCAATAGTGTCCGATACACCGTGGGCTCTGGAGGGGCTTCCTTCACTGCATTGGCTACTGATGAATCCATAGGGAGTGGCTATTACAAGGTAGACCCGAGCTGCAGGAAGTGAGTCACCCGGCACACCCAGGATCCTTCATCTGGTCCTGAGCATCCCAAGATAAGCCACGTCCTTTAATGCACACTCTGGCTGTCGATGTCCCGCCTCACCCCAGGCCTCTAGCAATAGGGGCAGATGATCCTGGAATGAGACCTCTGAAAGCTGCAGCTAAAACACAGCTTTCACCTTGCTACTCCTTCTCAGGAGGTGCTTTGTCATAGGGATGGAAACGAACAAAATCTACACTAGACAGCGTTGTGTGATACTTTGTGTTCTGACAAACAAAGCTTGCCTGGGTATCAGAGGGCCGGGCTAGCCACTAGTTAACAACAGAGACAGGCAGTGGTGGCACACACCTTTAATCCCAGCTCTTGGGAGGACGAAGCAGGAAGAGCAGGCTACTCTGGGTTACATATGATCGAACCAGTATCAAAGAGAAACAGAGCCAGGCAGTGGTGGCTCACACCTTGATCCCAGTACTTGGGATCTCATGCCTTTAATCCCAGCATCCGGGAGGTGGAAATAGGAGTATAAGGTGGGGGTGGAGACAGGATCTCATGCCTAATAAGTGTGAGGATTTGTAGAGACAGGATGCCCCCTATTTGGTCTGAGATTTCATAGAGATAAGAAGTCTCTGGTGGTTGGCTGCTCTGCTTCTCTGATCTTTCAGCTTCCATCCTTGGTATCTGACTCTGGGTTTTTATAGTTAAGGCTAATTAGCTTCGCGCTTCAAGATATCCCACTAACACCGTTTCCATTCCCTTCACAGTCAGCCATAGAGACAGCAGTTCAATTCACAGCATCTGGAAGGATTTCTGGACAAGCCGAAGTTTATTAACAGGCATGTAAGGCAAGCTGCCTTACCAGGTTTGATTAAACTGAGACAAAAATTCATCTAAGTTTATTGGTCTCCAGTATATAGTATTTGCTACAAGGTTATATAATGTTCGTCATCAATTCCAGACTATTTTCAAATTCCAAACCCATTCCAATCACTATCCATTTTTCTCCCCACTCAGCGTCTGGAAACCATTAATCTTCTTTCTATCCTTATGGATTTGGAGATTTTGGGCATTTCCTAGAAAAGGACTCATCAAGTTTATGGATTTCTGCATCTGGCTCTTTTCATGACTCTTTATGTAATAATGTGTTTGAGGTCTTCCCATGCTGCACCATATGCTAGGAGTTTATTCATTCTGATGCCTGGGCCACACCACACCATATGGAGATCCAGCAGTTAACCACTCATCCATCGAGGGCCGTAGAGTTGTCCCCACTTTGAGTAGTTAGAGAAAGGCATGCACTATTGTCTGTCTAGCAGCGTGAGACAGTGCGAGCCTGTTTCTGTAAAAGGTGAGCAGGATTGTATACTCCGCCCAGCAAGGCATGACTCTTCCAGTCCCCCCCATTCTTGCCAATATTTTTTCTAAACCTAGAAAAACAGTGAACGCTAATGCTGTCTCCTGGTTCTTACTGCTTCCTGAATGGATCTAATAGTGAGTTTCTTTTTACCTGGTTTTGGATGTTTACATCCAATCTTCTCTGGGAAACATTCATTCAAATTCTTTGTCCCATTAGTTGGACGTTTGGACGTTTTTCTTTCTATTGTTGAATCATAAGAGTTCTGGCCAGGTGGTGGTGGCACATTCCTTTAATGCTAGCATACAGGAGGCAGAGGCAGGCAGATCTCTGTAAATTCAAGGCCAGCCTGGTTCAGTTCCAGGAGAGCCAGAGCTAAACAGAGAAGCCCTGTCTCAAAAAACAAAAAACAAACAAAAAAAGGAGAAGGAGGAGGAGGAGGAGGAGGAGGAGGAAGAGGAGGAGGAGGAGGAGGAGGAGGAGGAGAAGGAGAAGGAGAAGAAGAAGAAGAAGAAGAAGAAGAAGAAGAAGAAGAAGAAGAAGAAGAAGAAGAAGAAGAAGAAGAAGGAGGAAAGAAAGAAAGAAAAAAGAAAGGAAGGAAGGAAAGATGGAAGAAAGGGGAGAGAGAGAGAGAGAGAGAGAGAGAGAGAGAGAGAGAGAGAGAGAGAGAAACAGTTCTGGATACTCGACCCTTATCAGATGTCTGGCCTGAGAACATTCAGACAATATGTGACTGTCCTTCTGCTTTCTTGGCAGCATGAGTTGAGGCATTTAAAAATTTTTGATGAAGTAGAATTCATCTTTTTTGTTCTG
Source organism: Microtus pennsylvanicus (assembly GCF_037038515.1). Taxonomy (NCBI): domain Eukaryota; kingdom Metazoa; phylum Chordata; class Mammalia; order Rodentia; family Cricetidae; genus Microtus; species Microtus pennsylvanicus. The sequence goes on from NC_134596.1 coordinate 17,575,385, forward strand.
CATGAAACCCAATGGCATGAAGGTTTATTCCTTCATTTTCTTCTAAGAGCTTTATTTTATTTTAGTTTCTAAATTGCAGTCTATGATCCACTTAGGACAATTTTTTGGATATGGTATGAGGTTGCAGTCTGATTTTGTTTTGTTACATATGACCATCATAACAGTATTACGATAAAAGGCCATTATTATGAAAAAGCCACAAATTCTCTCTTCAAACTGTCTTGGAACCACTGCCAAAATTAAGTTGATCATACAGAGATTTCTGGAAGCTTGAATTCATCATAATTATATGCATATCTTTATGTGGTTATTGCTTTGGTATTGCAGCTTTGAAACTGAGGAGGGTGAAACCTCATATTTTGATACGCAAGATGTTTCCACAGTCTTAATTTGTTTTTTATGACAAATGTACACCCAGTGTATTGACAAATTAACTGAATTACAAATTGATTTGGGGAGTGATGCCACCCAAAGAGTCCTGTCTCCTAGCATGAGGGATTACCTATGTATCTTTAGCTTCTTCAATGTGTTGTGATTTTTATTGCATGAGTCTTGGCTTCTTTTGTTAGTTTTATTGCCAAATATTTATTCTTTTTGATAAAACTGCAGATGGAATTGTCTTAATTTCTTTTGGAGGTTGTTCAGTAATAGTATACAAGAAATCAGTTGATTTTTCTGTATTAATCTTGTCTTGACCGACACAAATTTGTTATCTCGAATAGTTTTCTTATGGATATGTGTCTCTCCATATATATATCATATACATATATACAATAGCTTATTATGTACATGTGTATTTCCACATATATACACAATATTTTCCTAATAGATATATCCACATACATAATATTTTTCTTATGGATATATATCTATATATAAAATCGTTTTCTTATGGATATATACATATATGTTTCCTTATGGAAATATGTATATGGAGGGAGGGGAAGGGATTTTTTTTTTTGAGACAAGGTCTCTCTATGTACTTCTAGCTGGTCTAGAACTGACTATGTAAGCCCAGGCTGGCCTCAAACTGCCTCTGCCTCTGGAGTACTAGGATTAAAGGTACACACCACCATGCATGGCTCCCATAACATTTTCTCTGTGCGAGAGCATGTCACCTGCAAATAAGTTTTTTCTTTTCCGATCCGAATGCCGATTATTCCCTCATTTCATCCAATCTCTGGCTAGAACCTCCAGGTTGAACAGATACTGAGAGCGGATTATTGTTGTCTCCTCCTGCTTTCAGGAGGTAGAGGGGCAACGATAGTTTACCATTCACCGCTAAAACATTAACTATGAGTTTTCATAGCTTGCGTTTATCTGGCTGAGGAAGTTCTTCCATTTTTATTTTGTGGATGTGTTCATGAAGAAAGTGTGTTGAATGTCTGTCAAATGCTAAATCTTTTTCTGTAGCTGTTAGGAAAACGGTTTTTGTCCTATATATTAATAATGTAATGTAGTATACAGACTGAAATTTTTTTTTGTGCATTGAATTTTGTATCCTATTGGGTGATGGTGTATAATCCTTTCTATATCTTGCTGGATTTTGTTAATTTCTTGTTGAGTACTGCATCCATAGTAGGTGATAATTGGCCTATAGATACTTTTACTTTGTCAAACGGTATATAATAATTGTCCAGAAGAATGAATTGGCAAGGGTATTTTCTATAATTTGTAAGAATTTGTCCATAATCAGTGCTAAATATTCTTTTTTTCTCTTTTTTATTGATTTTATTGAGCTATACTTTTCTCTGCTCCCCTCCTCTTCCTCACCCTTCCCCCTCTACTTTCTCCCATGGTCCCCATGCTCCCAACTTACTCAGGAGATCTTGTCTTTTTCTACTTCCCATGTAGAATAGATCCATGTGTGTCTCTCTTAGGGTCCTCATTGTTGTCTAGGTTCTCTGGGATTGTGGTTTGTAAGCTGGTTTTCTTTTGGGATTATGAATTGTAGGCTAGGTTTTTTTTTTTGCTTTATGTCTAAAAGTCACTTATGAGTGAGTACATATGATAATTGTCTTTCTGGGTCTGGGTTACCTCATCCAATATGATGTTTTCTAGCTCCATCCATTTTCCTGCAAATTTCAAGATGTCATTATTTTTTCTGCTGTGTAGTACTCCATTGTGTAAATGTACCACATTTTCATTATCCATTCTATGATGTGGGGTTGCTGAAGATCTTTTCTCATTCTGTAAGTTGCCTAAATGGAAGGATTTACCAGTGAAGAACTCTATCCACCACAACCAAACCCTTGGCCTCTGAGGTGGACACTGAATTATTTGATAGTCATTTACTCTCTGTACTTGGGTATGTCATTCCACTACCTTCCGGTCTCCATGCTTTTGGTGAAGACCACCCAAAGTTTGAGCGACGACTTCCCTATTTCAGGTCTGTCGTGGACAACGTGATGACGTGCCCAGTCATGAGACTCTTTGGACTTCTCCTTTGTGGTACACACTGAGCTTCTTGAGTTGCAAATCAGTGACTGACACCCAATTGGAGTCCTTGGCCATTAAACATCTTTTTGTCTTCCCTATTTTAAAGAGTCCAATCAAGCATAAGTTCCAGTGCTTGGTCATATTCCACAGGCCTCTGAGACTATTTTTCTTCACTCTGTTTTTTGTTTGTTTGTTTCTGTCCTTTGGAACTGGATAATCTGAAATGACCTATATTTGAGTTTTATCATTCTTCCGGCAGCTCAGATGCAGTGTTGGGGCCACGATAAGTTTCCGTTTTAGTGCTTTCAACTTCAGAATCGACATTTAGTAAAACATCAGTTTCACACTCTCCCACCTTTGTTTTTAAAGACAGGTAACCCATGCTGGCCTGGAATTCTATGTAACTGAGGACAAACTCATACTTCTGACCTCTTGCGTCTCCTTCCCGAGTGGTGGGATTGCAGACATCAGCCACCATGGGACCCAGGACTCCATACATGCAGGGCCAGCACCCTACCAGAGGAGCTCCACCCCTGGCTCCCACCATGGAACCCATATAACTCATATACTTTTTTTAAAGACTTCGTTTTTGGGGGGCAGGGAGCGTTGGGAAACCGGATACTTTACGGGACACTGTGGGGACAGAAATCCTATTTTCTCAGCTCCCTGTGAGGTTTATTGCAGTTGTAGAAGCCTTTGGGTCTTAGTGAGTCTCCTAGAGTTCAGCGGTCTGCATTCTCTGTGGGCCACGCACTCAAGTGTCTGCTCTGGTAGTTCCGTGACCAGATGATGAAAGGACGGAGATTTGTCTACCTGAATCAGTGAGACTCCCCGTACGTGCTCAGGGCGCTGAGTGCTTACAGGGACAATCCTTCCGCACTCAGTCAGAGGTGACAGCACTGCCTTTGGCTTGTCTGCTTTCCCAGAGCCTCAGGGGCAACTTGAGATGAGCGCTCAGGATGCTATCAGGTCCTCCTGAGCCAGGGGAGGACCCTTTGGACGTGCTCAGTCTTGCATATGTGCGTGACTGTCTGACCCCTGGCTGCCTCATTCCCCAGCTTTCCTTGGAAATTCTTAGCCTATCGCTGTTTCCACAGGCTCTCCATGGGGTCTTAGCCCATTGCTGTTTCCACAGGCTCTCCACGGGGTCTTAGCCTATTGCTGTTCCCACAGGCTCTCCACTCGTTCTTAGCCTATTTGCTGTTCCCACAGGCTCTCCACTCGGTCTTAGCCCATTGCTGTTTCCACAGGCTCTCTGCTAGTTCAAACAGTCACACGCTAACCAATTCCCTGAAGATATCCCAGCACATGCGATAGAGGTAAAGCTTCGTCACACCTGACAAAGCTCCAGTCAAGTAAGAGCACTCTTAGAGGTGACATCTAAAGGGTGGCAAGCAGATCACGTGACAATAGTCTGGAAATGACCGCTCACCCCGCCCCTCTGCGTGGCTCCCATGGAGCTGCTGGTTCGGTCTGTGTCCTGCGGTGGAGATGGGAACGGGCCAGTTATTATACTCCAAGGCCCACTATTCTGTTGAACTCACCTCTCTTAATAAACACACATGCCTTGGATTGCTGCACATTTTAGTAATTACTGTTGAATTCTGGGAAAAGTAGATCCCAACATTCTGGAGGATTTTCTCTTTGCTTTTACGCTGTATGGAGAACTATCAGATGGCTTCCACCCACCATTTTACTGGCCTTCACATAAATAAATAAAGTCCCCTTTCTTTTAACAAAGTAAATTTGGTTGAAACAATGAGGACATCTACATTTCTGAGCATTCACATAATTTAAGTTCAATTATATTCTATAAATAACAATTATTCCATGATCATGTGGTCAAACTAGACTATACATTTTAGACAATGACCATGTTCTATGTAAATGTATGCACAAACACACACCCACACCCTTAGGACAGTATGAAAAACAAAATTTGATATTCTTTAATGAAGATAGAAAAGTTAATTATATCCTTACAGTAAGGTGACAAAACCAAAGAAACCCAACCCAACCCCAGTAACCATTGTGTCTTAATTACATGCAGAAATGATCTCCAAAGGCCCACCCCCTGTCCCGCGTCTGCTCTGACTGCCAGCACTCTGAGTCTCTGGAGTACAAAGGACCACGTAGTCAAGCTTCAAAGAGCATCTTAGACTGTGAAGCACCGTCTTTTCCTGAGGATGACAGTTGCTGGGCTATGCTCAATCTCTTTGGCACAGACACCCTCACCACTTAGATCTACCAGCTGATGTCACTGGGAGGCACTTCCTGGATAGGGACAGTCAGACTTGGGTTTCGACACGGAGCTATATCTGCAGGAGTACTGGTCTTGTAGCCGCCCTGCCTAAAGAAAAGGCAAGACGTGCAGAGTCCCTGGAGCAGTCCAGCGAGGTTCCCTGGGACAAACACGGTAGACGGGAGCCACAAAGAATAAAAATACTATGAAGGCCCAGTCTTCTATAAAGGTACACAAATATTAAATGAGTCTGTTATGGCTCGGTATCCAATTGCAGGAGCTTGGGTGCTGTTCATCCATTAGCAATCCATGCTCATAACTTTAAAGATGTTTTCGTTTCCACTGAGACATTTATCACACTTAAACTACTTATAGTCAAAGTAAGGTCTGAGTTTTCAAGTTGAGAAGTTTAATTTTACTACTAATTTCAAAGCTAGCTTTGAAAGCTCCCAGAGACTGTGCAGTGCTCATGTATTTCAAAGAAATTACTGTGGAATTTGTAGAGTGGTAAGGCTTTTTTTCTTAGACCGTATTTTAAGTTGGAATACTCAGTGTGAGACAATGTGAGATGGGTGTTAACACAGCGAGCTGTGTGTGGAAGGCCAGAGTAAGTGCTCATGGCAATGACCAAGAGATGTTTCTAAAACAGAACCAGATAGCAAGTGTGGTTCATCGCTTTCCTCTACCATCAGAGTGGGCTACCATCAGGGCTCTTCTGTGTTCTTAAAAAGGGGCATTTGTAGAACTGGAGCGGTCAGTGCTTCGCTGTGGATGCAGGAGAGCCAACCCGGCCCTCCCCCGAGCAACTGAGACTTGAAGGCTGTCCCCAGGGGTGTCATTGTCTACAGAGGTGGTGCCACTGATGAGTTACCCTTGCTCCAGTGGGTGACCCCCTACTCAAACAAGGAACTAATCACACGCAGGAGGCCACGCACAGAAGACATGGAAGCAGAAGGGGACTTGGTGAAAAGAAGGGCTCCATTGGGAGCAAATGAAAGTCACAATAGAAATGTATGAAACTGTCAAACAGCAAAAAATTATATATATGCAATATATATGTGCACACATATGTACAAGTGAAAAAGTTGCATACACGTACATAATGTATATATATACACATATATGAGCACACACACATATATACATTGAAGATACAACACTTTCACTTGCACAGTGTTATATAATCACGACTATTTGATATGGTGACAATCCTACTGAAGAACACTGATGTGGAATCAGCTAAAAAGGGTGCCGTGGCTCTCTCACGCATCATAGAAGGATCCATCCTTGAGGCTACCCTAGCTTCCAGCTTGGCACTAGTCACCCACGCGAGCTGAAGAGGAGAATTGACCAGAAAACATTCTACCTTCCAAGGAGTTCCTTCGTCTCATTACTGTTCCTCTGTGCAGTATCTGTCCGCCTGATCAGGAAAAACAGCAACAAACAGGGCTGGGGGTCTAGCTCAGCGATGGAGTGCTTACCCAGCATGTGCCGTGCTCAGGATAGGCTCCCCATGAAAGAAAGGGAGGGAGCAAAGAAGACACAGCACGAGTCTTCTTTTTTGCCCAAAGCGTTGGACACAACTGGAGAACACAACATAGAGGCAAGTCTTCTCCAGTTGACAAGAGTTGTTTATAACACCAAAAGGTTGACAATGACATCAGCGCATCCGCACAAAGTCTCCATGAGGAACAGCACCGGGGAAACCACCTTAAGTTCTTTCTCATGAGTGAAGCACAGAATGCTGTTCCCAACCCAGGTTAAGACTGACAGCCTAGAGGCTCTCTGCCCAGCCTACTGCTGCTGGACAGTACACTGCCGTTCAGGTAACATTGTAAAAATTTAAACAAGGTGAAACAAAAGTATCCCACACCTCATTGTCTCCATGAGAATTCCTGAGTATCTGGGTGGCACTTTTCATGGCTCCACTCGAGACATACGATATAGCACTGGGTGAAACAGAAAGATGTGGCCAGGTATTGACTGCCGTTCATGTGGTAGGTAACAGTGACTTAAGCCAAACACATATGTGAAGCTTCAGGTCACATTTTTCTCCCTCCAACTTATGTACATGTCGGGGTTATGCTGAAACGTCCATTCTTCTAAAGGATAAAAGGAGTGGTGCATTTGATCCAGACCCTCAGATCCTATTGTACGCTAGGCCTTTGAAATGTTAAGACTGCACAGACCACGTTATGAAAGGGATGGGAGGAAGTAGGAACAGGGACGCTACAGCTGGCATGCATGGCCGTTTTCTGCCTCTGCCATTACTTGGAGAGTCTGCGTTTTGGGCAGCAGGTGGTGTGACTGCAAAGAGATCACACGTTTGTCAGTAACTATGGAGGATTTTTGGCACCGTTAGAGCCTAGAATTACAGTTAGGCTGGCTAATAAAATGTCACCAACCACGTGTTTTTCTTTTTTTTTTTTTTGGAAATAGCTTTTCCACCAAGCAACCCTCCTTGGTTCTCCTCTCAACCTTGTCTTATATAAATTATACAGAACTTTCCCTCCCCCTCAGAAAAAAAGAACCACTCCACGGCAACCAGATGAACATCTGGAAGCAAAGCAGATTAAAATGCCATCCTTCCAAAGGAAGATGAAATCAGTGCATCCCCCACAAAGTGAGTGTCTCTCTGCAAGGGGAAGGTCGTGGACGTTGCAAAAGCTGGAGGTGGAGTGTAGCCCCGCTCACTGCTGTTGTCCCAGTGAGAATTCACGGTCAAGATGAGGACGGTTTCACATATGAGTAAATATTGCTGAGCCTCATCCACAGTGGAGGATCGATCAGGGCCTCAAACTTGCCAATTATGTATATAAAAAAAATCTTAGCAAAAAGCCCAAACATTTCAAAACTTGTTTTCCTGTAGTAGTTTTAAACAAGAGAGTATTTAATTAGTATCTACACTTTAGTTTTTAAACCCTCTCGGAAAATGTCTTCATAGGTTGCAACACTTAGAAAGAAGGCAGGGACTCTCTAGAGGAGTGTGCTCTGGAGTCTGCTGCGCCTCCGCCCTGCAGAAGCTGTGGGGTTGCTGGGGTTTTAGAAACTGACAAGTTTCCAATGGAGAAGCCCTGAGAATAATCTCGAGGGAAATAATTGTCTGGGGAAAGGCAGAAGGATCATCACCAAAGGTATGTTGGCCAACAGTTAATTTGGTTCTATTATCAAATTAAGAGTTCTTCAGGGAACAGCAGCTCGCTTTAAATTAGACGTGGGAAGCTCATCTGACTAAATAGTTTATGTATGAGACACACTCACATAAAAAGAAAAACACAGAAGACAAAACGTTCTTAATTTGGGGGAGGATATATTCCAACTTGTGGGAAGGGTGAAGGCCTTTTAGTTGTGAAGCCCAATCAGGACATGTCCAGAGAGTTCGGCATGCCCCCGCACTGCACAGGAGAGGACAGGATGGAAGGGTCTGTTCCGCCTGGCTGGACTCTCCTGGCACGGCCACACACGCTGGACGGCAGCAGGCAGCTGCAGTGTGAGCTGCCAGTGCTCCTGAAGCTCTTGAGTGTTTATCAACCCAGCAGGTCAAAGGTCTGCAGACACTGGGTGGAGCAGCAGTAAGCCACGAAGCCAACAGTTGTCCTCCTGGGGGATGGAGGGAGAGAGGAGCGCGGTTAGCTCAGGAGTGAAGCTCTGGTTCCTCCCCACTGGAGACAGTCTTTCTTTGTTAGAAGAAGTGACGAGGCATGAAGAGTAGGCTGCATTATAGAGACCTACGATGTAAGATGTGGTGTTCAAGTCAAGTCCAGGCAGCAGGTCAGGCATGTGTGTGCACGTGTGCTCCCTCCGTCAGTGGGGTTTGGATGACACACCATCCCTATTAACAGCTAAGGGAAAAGCGTTTCCATCTTCTAAAGCTTACAGGGCAATCAAAGAATTTGAGGTACATTATAAAAGTCACAGCTAAGTACAGTGTTTCACATCTATAGTCCCAGTACCTGGACGGCTGAGGCAGGAGGACTACAATGAGTCCCAGGGTAGCCTGGGCTACAGAGACAGGGCCTGTCTCAAAACGACAATAAACATCTATAAAGAAACTAAAAAGCATGACCGGTTTATGTACTATCATTTGAAGGAATTTTTCCTACTAATACACTCACACAGATTGCTCAGAGAATTAATTTCAGAATCTGCTGATGTGACTCAAAGGCCTTACATAAGAGAGAAGCTCTTCTCAAACTCCTGCTTGGGCACCTTTGCACGATGCGTCATGAGCTCCCTGGGGCTCCCCATGTGCTCTGGACAGGGCAGGCTCTCAGAGGCCTTCTCCTCCCACCCAGAGAGCCATCCTCTGGTGAGGGGAGAAGAGTGTGCTGTTGTCACAGGACAGCCTGTGCGGACTGCGCAGCACCTGATCCTATCTCTGCCGTTCTCTGTGGTCCTGGAAAGAAACCTCTGCAGACGGCCTTGACATTGCACTGCTGACCATCGGCACTCAAAGTGTCAGACAGGGTGACAGTGGATGGCAAGGCTCTGGGAGACCAAGTGCTTGGAACACTCAATAGTTATGGCACCAGGGTGAGGTCAAAGCCTGAGGGCAAGATGGCCTTTTCTGACTGAAGAGAACCAGAAACAACCAACCAACCAATTAACCAAAACCCAGACATGCTTAGTGTTCCAATCTCAGATCAAGACACAGCAAGAGAATGTCTGTGGTGATCCTAAAGGAATCATTTGCTCATGAGCTGAAACATGTGGCTGAAGCCTAGATACAGAGGCCAGCAAGCCATATACCAGGTAAAAGTATCTTGACTTCTTTGTGTGTGTGTGTGTGTGTGTGTGCGCAGCTGTGGGCGCCTGTTGGAATGTGTATGGGATGCACGTGTGTGCGTAAATGTGTGTGCCCAGAGGCTAACAGTGTACGTCTTCCCTGGCCTTCTATACTGAGGCAGGGTTCCTCGCTGGAACCTAGAGTCACCAGTTCAGCTAGACTGGCTGCTCGGCTTGCTCTGGGGTTCCATCTCTAACTCCTGGGGCTAGGGTTATAGGCGGGCTGCAACACCAACACAGGTTTATGTGGGTGCTGGACTCCAGTTCTCACACCGCATCAACTACTGCTCAACTCCAGGGAACGTGACCATGCAAAGGATCATAAGGCAAAGGTTCCGGTCAGTAAAGTCAGGAACTTGAGGCTTTGGGCAGAGCCAATCTAAGAACCTTGAGTCTCTAGAGATCGTCATACTGGAAATGAAGCTGTCCACCTTCTAAGAAGGTGTTCTTTACCTAAAAGGTTTCAATGGCTTCATAGAGGGTGGCTGTCTGAAAAGGAAGCGCCTGATCTATTCAGGCAGGACCCACCATCACCAATACTCAAGGCCTGTAGGGCCATAAAGAGGAAATGCCAGCACCATCCAGTGCTCACTTTAAGAGAGCTCCTGAGAGGTGATGCACACACCAAAGTTTTGTCGTATCATCCCAGTGAGAACCTGGAGAGCACATGAGACCTGGGTTCTAAACACTTGAGCCAAAGAAACCAAGCCTATGGTTGGACTTGGCCAACAAAGGCGCTTTACCGAGGCCTCAGTGTTGAATGCATTACTAGGCCATCAGGGAATGGGCAGCAGATGCCTGGACACAGTGAGATGATGAGACAAGTCAGAACTCCCCTCAGACTTCAGAGGGAGTAAGGCTTAGGTGAACGAAACATCACAGGGAATCAAGCAGGAGACAGAAAGAAAAGGAAGCAATGGGATAAAAATCGATTCTTAGATGAAGGTCACTAATTCAAAGCCTTTAACAAGACAGAGAGATGACACACAGATTCTTCTGGAAACGAAACCAAAACTATCACTACGGATCTCACGGCTACTGAAAAGGTATAAGGGACACGCTGACCATTTTAAATACATAAATTGTCAGCCTAGAAGAACACTATCTTGAAGATCACAAATGACCAAAACCCACCTCAGCCAAGATGAAGTAGACAGCCCATGAAAACATAAGGCCATCGACAAAGCTGGATTTGTAAGTTAAAAGATATTCTATTATCAGATGGCTTTTCTTATAGAATCCTAACTAATAGCTAAAGACTAGTAAGAAGGTATTTTAGTACAATTTCCTTCATAGAAAAAGAAGAGTTCCCAACTCATGAGGACAGCATTATCTTGACTCCCAAATCAAACAAGAACCAACCAACAAAACCCCAAACCCCAGAATAATATAAACTAATAGCTCTCATGAGGACAGAGTAAAGGATACTCAAGAAGTAACAGGAAAAAGTATAAAAACAACAACAAAATACTAAGCATAGTGATCAAGGGAGAGTCACTCTGGGCATGTAAGGTAGCTGAATATCTGAACGCATCAATGTACCAACAAGCTAAATGAGGAAAACCAAATGACTTATTTATCCCCATAAAAAGCACTGAGCTGGGAGTAGTGGCTCATGCTTAGAGTCCTAGAGCTGGGAGGATGAGACTGGAGGGCTCTATGAGTTAGAGGCTGGCTCGGGCTACGTAGTGAGTTCTAGGCCAGCCAGGACTGTAAATAGGACCCTGAACCTCTAAAAGAAAAAAAAAGGGGGGCTGGAAAGATGCTCAGAGGTTAACAACAGTGTTGCTCTTGCAGAGCGTCTGGATTCAGTTCCTACACCCACATGGTGGTTCACAGCCATATGTAACTCCAGTTCCAGGGGATCCAACAGGGCATGCACGTGGTGCATATACATGTTTGCAGGCAAATAGTCCTATACATAAGTAAGACAGAGGAACCTTACAAAAAGAAAAAAGAGAGAGGCGGGGCATTTTACAAAATACACTGTGTACCCTTAAGGAAATTTTCAGTGTACAAATATAGAAAATTTTCCTCAATCTGCTAAAAGGAATGTACTTAAAAGTAAACGCCATTACCATTGTACTTAGCAATGAAAAAGCAGATGCTTCCCCCTAAGATGGTGGTGAGGAGGGCAAGGAGTTGTTCTCAAGCCACAGCACAGCACTAGAAATTCTAACCACTTTAATAAAGCAAGAAAAAAGGCAACCAGAAGGGAGGATATTATTTATTGGCAGATGGTAAGACATAATTGTCTATGCAGAAAATTCCATGTAACCTACAAAAAATACTCCAACCCCCCCCCAAAAAAAACTAGTAAGCTACAGCATACAAGACAATTGCAAAAACAACAGATATTTCTTTATATGAACAATGAGCACATGGAAATTGAAGTAAAAATTCCATTTAAGACTACAGAAAGAAAATGAAATCCTTGGATATAAACAAAGCATCTCAGGATTTGTTTGTGGACAATCTTAAGATTCTGATGAAAGAAAGAAACACTTCAGTCGGTGGACACACAGCATTCATTAGAATTCAGTAAATAATTCTATGAAAGAATTCACTATAGGAATCTATGCCGTAAAGACATAGATTCCATACAAACTCTTCCATAGGCTAAATGCAATTCTCATAGAAAATCTAAAAACCAAACCACCAACCAACTGGACCAAGAATAAGCTTAAAAATAAAAACAAAAAATCCAGACCCAAGCATCACCTAGAACAACTTCTAAGGGAAGGAAAAACCAAGCCATCATTGCTGTGCTAAGCCTTGCAGCTGCAGTTTGGTGCTGGCTGAGAGAGACGTAGGCCAATGAAGCAGACCAGAATCCCAGACAAGCTTCGCATGCATTAGTAACCAGATAGCTGACCTTGACTGTCAATCCACAGGATTTAGAATCACAGAAACAAACCCGTGGGCATGTCTTGTCTCTTAGAGATTTTCTAGATTAAGCTAACTGAAATACAAAGATGGCACCATTACAAATTCAAAGCTATCCTGGGTTACAGAATAAGTTTCAGGTTAGCACGGGCTACCAAGAGTGAGACTTTGTCTCAAAAACCAACAGAGCAAAAACAATTAGGTCAAACAAAGAGACTTTTAAAGAGTGAAAACGCAATAGGGGATTTCGCTTAGCTGCACCCCCTTCCGTGGTTCCAGGAACTGAATCGAAGGCATGGCTCATCTAGGCAAGCACTCTGTCACTGGACTGTGTTTCCAGCTGCGTTTTATTTTCACTTTGAGACATGGTCTTTTGTCTTATTATGTTTTCCAGGCTGGCCTTGAACTCACCCTACACCCCAGAAGATGCTGGACTTGTAATCCTCCTGCCTCAGATACTCCCTGGTCTGGAACAATCAAGCCTGGCTGGAGTTATTTTTCTTAATTCAGGAAATTACATGAGCTTTCTGTGAGGTATTTTGTATTGCTTGTAATTGTTTCTTTTCTCTTTCTTTCCTTCTTTCTTTTTCTTCCTTCCTTCCTTTCTCCCTCCTCCCTCCTTTCTCTTCTGGAAGTGCTAGGGGTGATTGAATCCAGGGGCTCACACATGTGAGGCAAGCACTCTATTGTTGAGCTATGACCCTGCCCTCCTGAATGTTAAAGTCCGAATTCTAGCCCTATTATTTTTATTCAACATCAGAATATATACATTTGTATAAGTAGCAAGTAAAATGACTTCAGACACAACAGATCTTAAGCATATAATGTGTTTTGGAGAATTAGCTGGTAAAGCCAGACTCTTACTTGTAAGATTTATCTTTAGTTCTAAGTGTGTGTGTGTGTTCTGTGTGTAGACAGGCATATGTGAGTGCGGGCGCCCTCAGAGGCTGAAGGCATTGGATGCTGCCGGTGCTGGAGTTCCAGGTGGCTGTGAGCTGCTCCGCATGGATGCTGGTAGCCAAGCTCAGGTCCTCGGTAAGAGCAGTGGTGCACACTTAACTGCTGAGGCAGGGCTTGGCCACTGTTAGCCAGCTCCTTCATCCAGGGATACAGTCTTTAATACTGCAACTGCCAAGCTTTTAAAAGTTAAGCTTCTAAGCAAAAACAGCCTGAGCCTGGCAGGAAGAGTGACTGGAGGTGTCTACCTGTGCTACTAGGACATGGCAAGGCCACACACTTCTCTGCTTCTGAGGGGCTCCTGTAGCAACTGGTTGTGTCTGCTTACTGTACTGGCGGCGGTAGACTTCTCTCTCACAAGTCTCCTGGGGAATCCACCACCACCACCACAGTTGGTGTGTGCTCACTGTGGCCCTGGAGGGTCGGAGGTCTCAGAGGAGAAACTGAGTTATGCGCCAGCTCCAGTTAGGAAAGGCTGCTGACAAGGGCTACAAAGAACACAGGCATTCCGCACACTCAGAATCTGTGTGTATTTACAGCTGGGCAGCAGAAAGAGCATTTGAGTTGGTTTTAAAATACAGAACCACGATGATTCCTTAGGAGACGAATCACAATGCCGCTGGCACAGACCGGAGCCCACAGGCATCGTGAGAAATGTGGGATTTTCTCTTGTAAATGTGTTTCCTGATTAAAAATAAAAACCCTATCTTTGACTCATTACAGAAATTCAAGCCAGAAGAAAAATAATATTTATAAGAGCTGATAGGACGAAGTCCCACGCACATAACTTGTGGAAGAGTCACCTAGCAAACAGCTCATCGTACACAGCCGACACATTTAGGCTATCAGAGACTTTCTCATGAGAACGTCCCTGCGCAGAAGCAGAGGCTGCCTCAGACTCCGGGAGTGAGAAGAATTAGTTGATTCAGTTACAGTAAATCCCATTCCAGAGCACGGCACACACTAGGTGGGCTGGCAGTCATTTTTTGAATAATGCAGTAAGAAAGAATGACGTCATAAGTGTGGGACCCTGACATGGTTAGTGCCCTTGTAGGAGACACCAGACAGCTAGTGCTGTCTTTTCTCTTACTCTCAGTAAGAAACTTGCTATCTGTAAGCCAGAAGGGGAGCCCTCACCAGACCAAACATGCAGCTACTCTGATTTGTGACTTCTACCCTTCAGAACGATAAGAAAATAATTTTGAGATTCAAGCCACCTGATCTATAGGATTCTGCTATGGCAGCCTGTCCTTGTATAAGTAATAATTAAGATACAGTCACTAGGGTAGGACTGAATCCACTATGGCTGGTGTCCTCACAACAGGGACATTCAAAGAGGCACAGTCTAGAGGGGAGATGACGGGAGCATGAACAGGGACGAGGAAGCCGTGCACAAGTCAAGGAGAGGGGCCTGGCCCAGGAAGGTCCTGTCAGGGCCTCAGAAAGACCCAGCTGTGCTGACATCTTGACCTCTGGCTTCCAACCTCTGACCCAAGACAACACAGTCGTGAGGCTGGCTAGCTCGTGCTATCTGTTCAAACCAGTGAACTGATGCCACTTGAGAACGGTGTGGAAACAGAACATGGGAGACTCCTTTCATACTTTGGAAAAGTCAGATGTGTATTACAGTCTAATAAATGATACAGTAAATGCAACTCCTCCATTTTAATAAATAGATGATAAAGTTTTGGGAATGAAAAATGGCTTTCTATGCATCCAAAGCCATGAATTTACTAGCTGGTCTACCCTGTTACATATCTGAATGCTTAATAGTTACAGATATGTGAAATATTGTTACTTTGTTAAATTTAGGAAAAAACTAACACTTCTATGAACATTATTTTAAGAGAATAGCCATTATACTCCCTTTTAAAATAATACCAGATGTCTACATGAATTAAGATCCTGGCTGACAGAACACATTGGTTTTTTTTTAAGTATTTTTCTTTTTTTAACATTTTATTCTTTTTTTTTTCACTATACATACCAATCCAAGTTTCCACTCCCTCCACATACCCTCCTATCCCATCCCTATCCAATCCTCAGAGAGGGTAAGGCACATTGCTTTGGGGAAGGTCCAGGGCCCTCCCTACTATATCTAGGACGAGCAAGGTACACATACAAAGAGAATAGGTTCCCCAAAAGCCAGCACATGCAGTAGGAATAAATCCCTCAATTCTTCACAGACCTTGAAAGAACAATAATCAACTTCATATGGAAAAGCAAAAAACCCAGGATAGCCAAAACAATCCTGTACAATAAAGGGACTTCCAGAGGCATCACCATCCCTGACATCAAGCTCTATTACAGAGTGACAGTAATGAAAACAGCTTGGTACTGGCATAAAAACAGGAAAGTTAACCAATTGAATTGAATCAAAGACCCAGATATTAATCCACATACCTCTGAATATCTGATTTTTTTTTAACAAAGAAGCTAAAATTATACAATGGAAAAAGAAGTATCCTCAACAAATGGTGCTGGCATAACTGGATGTCAACCTGTAGAAGAATGAAAATAGATCCATATCTATCACTATGCACAAAACTCAAGTCCAAATGGATTAAAGACCTCAATAGGTCAACCTGTAGAAGAATGAAAATAGATCCATATCTATCACTATGCACAAAACTCAAGTCCAAATGGATTAAAGACCTCAATATAAATCAGGCCACACTGAACCTCATAGAAGAGAAAGTGGGAAGCACTCTTCAATGCATGGGCACAAGAGATCACTTCCTAAATATAACCCCAATAGCACAGTCACTGAGAGCAACAATAAATAAATGGGACCTCCTGAAACTGAGAAGCTTCTGTAAAGCAAAGGACACAGTCAATAAGACAAAAACCCAGCCTACTGAGTGGAAAAAGATCTTCACATCAGACAAAGGACTGGTCTCCAAAATATATAAAGAACTCAAGAAATTAGACATCAAAATTCTAAATAACCCAATTGAAAAATGGGGTACAGAACTAAACAGAGAATTCTCAATGAAAGAATCTCAAATGGCCAAAAGGCACTTAAGGAAATGTTCAGCATCCTTAGCCATCAGGGAAATGCAAATCAAAACAACCCTGAAATACCATCTTACACCTGCCAAAATGGCTAAGATCAAAAACACCAATGATGGCTTATGCTGGAGAGGATGTGGAGTAAGGGGAAACACTCATCCATTGCTGGTAGGAATGCAAACTTGTGCAACCACTTTGGAAATCAGTATGATGGTTTCTCAGAAAATTGGGAATCAACCTACCTCAGGATCCAGCAAAACCACTCTTGGGCACCCCCACCCAATACATTGTTTTAATATAAACTGAACACATTAGAAAACTTCAAAATAATATTATCTAAACCTTTTAGAGTTTATGAGACTGAAAATACTTATCTTGTTTCTTACAATAAGCATTTGGGCTTCATTATAAAAGAAAGACTACAGGAATAAAGTAAAAAAAAAAAATCCCGATACAATGTCCCCAGCAATAGGGGAAAAAGTGCAGGTTGCTAGATGAGAAGAAAGCCACAGACTCTCAATTTCAGCATTAGCCCACAGAAACCCACGATGATATCATGGTACTTCTTCCCTGCTTAAACAAGGCAGCAAAAGGGCACTCACTCCACCTAAGCCCCGACCATGCGCACATGTGTCTTTCCAGGCGTACTATCACAACTGTGTCTGGGATGAGAGAAGCATACACATACTTCTACGTTGAGGTGGGGAAATTAGTACTCCTGACTGGAATCATGGTTAAGTTGTCCAAACGTCATGTAAAGGTAACACAACAACTACTTTACTTTAGTGACATCTACGGTAAGAAGAGAGTCTGTTTACAGTGGGCACTTGGAACACACAGTTCCCAGCTGTGTGTGCACTAAGGAAGCCTGGGAAACTGCACAGCAGTGATTCATGAAGATTTCTAACTGCAGCTGAGCGAGCAAACGAGAGTTTTCTACGACAAGTTGCTAAAATGAAGATCACTTGCTAAAGACACAATAAAGTAAGAATGGCAAGTCCCTAAGCCACGATAATAAAAACACCAGGACTTACTAGTCATTACTGCCCTGTGCACTTCACGTAGATGTGACTGATTCTTCATAAGGACGGTGCTCAGAACATATTATCCTCAATCTATAGCCGGGAAGACGAAAATCAGAGCTAGTCAACTATCTGCCCCAGATCTCTCAGGTGGAGGAGTTAGAATCAGGGCCGTGCACTCTATCGCTTCATGCTTCTGTTCTCGTAGATGGGTCTACTTTGTTAACCTATTCCCTGGGATCCTGTCTGTCCTCTTTCACTAAAAGGCAATCCCATTAAGTTATGTGATCACCTAAGATTAGAAATAATCTGCTATACGATATATATAGTTTTAATGTTGTTATTGGTTTAATCCATGGTTCCTGCCCCAGAAATTTCTTCCCAAGGTAAGCCAAAGATATGCCAATCTTATCCCACTTTTCTGTAACGGAGCAGGCAATAAAACATTGGTCTGATCTTGTCCGATAGCAGTTCCTTAAGTCTTAAGACCCTCGCCATTCCAGAAGGTTCTGCACATAACCTAGAGGGAAGAATGACACATGACCCATGCACAGAGAAGACAAGAAGAATGCTTAGAAAGACACTCAGTGGATGCCCACACCAGGTCTGCCAGCAACCAGACCACATAGTGAAGTTTCCATAAAAACCCACAGGTCATTTTCAGGGCTTTCAGATAGTTGAGTGCATGGGGATTCTGGGAGGTTGGCACACTGAGGGAGAGGACGGAACACTCCACACTTCTTCCCCAGGACTCTTCTGAGTATCCTGCATATGTACTCTTTGTGATGCTCTTTAAAGAAGCTGGTTTAAATATTTCCCTGGGTTCTGTGAGTTGCTCAAGTAAATTAACTGAACCCAAAGAAGGGACTCTGGAAGCCCCAGTGTGTACCCACCAGTTAGAAGCACAAGCTAGCTGGGGCTTTTGAGTGGTACCTAGGCGGGGTGGGCAGCCTTGGGGTCTAAGCCTCAGCCTGTGGATCTACCATGTCCCGGTAGACAGTGTCAGACAACTGGGGCCGTGTGTGTGGAAAACCCTCCAACACTCTGCTGGGTATAGACGAAAACAAACAGCACAAGGAGGCTTGTTTGTTTTTCCCAGAACGAGCATCAAATTAAAAAGGTTCAGAGGAGAGCTTCTGTGTGCAGAAAACGCTAAAAAATAAATACAAAAATGTTGAAATAGGAACCTAACGCATATCAAATAGGATTATCCAGGGCAGGGAAAAATATGCATTGCTTGGGAAGGAGCAGGCAGGGACACAGAGGAGGGGGCCCCATTTGCTGAGTAACTATCACCTGCCAGGTGTTTGCCTCCCTCATCTGCTAACCTAAGTACGGCCACGATGCAGACTGTTCTTGCCCCATTCTGAGGCTCGGGGAAGCTGGGCAAGCTGCCCAAGTTCTCAGTGCAAAGTCTCTGATTTTTATCTCCTATCCCATATAGATTAAGAACTAAAAACAGGGCTGCGGGTATCGAGTCTTGCCTAGAATACCCACAAAGCTGTGGGCTCTATTTCCAAGGCCTTGGAGGAAAGAAAGGAAGGAAGCAAAAAGACAGGAAGGGAGAGAGAACGGGAGAGTGAAACCTTGGAAAGGGTTTTATAAAATGATCCTAACAGCATTGGGTGGTAGCGCACACCTGTGAGACCATTTACCCCCTACCCTCCAGGAGGCCGAGGCAGAAAGATCCTGTGTTTGGGGCCAGCCTGGGTTGTCACGTAACAAGATTATGTCTCAAACAAAAATGATCACAATGGAAACGCTTGCTGGCATCAACAACCACCTGGAAAGTTCCCCACCCCAAACTCCATACTCCACAGGCAAGTTAGATATCAGACTTTCTTTCCTCCTCCTAGCTTTGATGTATTCAAACTTAGGCTGGATGCAGTGGGGCCTGTCTGCAACCCCAGCATTTTGGAAGCAGAGGTAGGAGAGGATAAAGCTATCCCCTGCTATTCAGCTAGTTTCATGATTGTCTGGGCTATATGAGACCCTGACTCAAAACAAAACAAAACAAATAAAATCAGATGTGAAAACCCATAAGGCATGGCCAGGCACGTGGGGATTTTCTGATGCTTTCCTACCTTTCTCTGTCTGGCATTCTTTCTCTAAATAACAGTATCGGCTCTGGATTTTACTTAGCGAACATTCTTCATGAATTCAAGGCATTCTGCCAAGAAACACAGTGTGGCATGGGAATGCCGTTGAGAGAGTTAGATTCAGAGCAGAAACAAGCCTGTGTGTGCACAGTGTGGCCACAGCTTTTGGGTATGCCAGACGAACACAAGGCTGAGCTCTTCGTATACAAAGGTTGTCTCCCCTTGCACCAGGGGTTGAGCTAGAATGAACAAGATGCTCCAAACAACACACGTAGCTGTGTGTGTGCTCTGACCAAGTCCTAAAGCCTAAGGGGGCAGCCAGGCTTTCTTGTAGCAGTGACAATGGCCACACTTCATTTAGCACAGTGCTTCACAACTTTCCTATTGCTGTGACCATTTAATACAGTTCCTCATGCTCTCGTGACTCCCAGCCATACAGTTATTTTATTGCTACTGCATAACTGCAATTTTGCTACTGTTATGAATTTTATGTACGTATCTGTTTTCCAATGGTCTTAGGTGACCCCTGTGAAAGGGTCACTCAATCCCGCCAAAGGAGTCATGGCCCACAGGTTGAGAACGGCTGATTTAGCCCCTTTAAGCTGTAGAGTCAACACCCCTTCCATGCATGACCCCCCACGCCTGCGCTGCACCCCTGGCCCAGGTGTGAACCCCGGTGCCCACTTAGGCCTGCTTACCCCTGGTGCAGGCCTGCCATCGGTGTCTCTCTCAAGGGGAAGAGCTTGGGATAGACGAAGGTAAACATGGGCTCACTACACCGGTGACAGTGCCCCAGGGGGCAGTGCAGCAGCTCCAGGAGACTTCTGGGTAATGAGATTGGAGACAAAAAGTTCGGATCTGGAACAGAAGAGAAATATCACGCAGATGAGTGAAAAATCCATTTCCTTAAACTGGACGTTTGAAAACACTTCTCTTTGTTACCAAATAAGCTCAAACAGTTAAAAGTACTTCATGTTGGAAATTCTGTTATCTGATAGGTATTCAGTAAAATCTAACATTATTAGGAAATGAAAGATGTTTTTTATATTTTTGACACTAAGGGAAAATGAAAATCCACTCTTTTAAGAGCAGCTAGAAGCTGTCCTGAGGCAGAGGCAAGGAAAGAATTAGATCAAATAGTCTTTAGGAAAGAGGATCAAAAGGCGTCCGTCTACGCGGAGCGGGTTCTGCAGCCTTTCATAAGTCAGAGAATTGGAGGGGGATGAGGTCTGAGGCTCTCACCAACTCCCATTAAGTTCTCCCTGAAGCGACCAGGCCCTGGCTCAATTAACTGCCAATAAAGGCTAAATTATGAAAAGGCTAATTACTGGAGACTATCAGATGCTGGAAGTCAAAGAAGATGAGCGAAAAATCAGGAGACCAAGCTTTTCCTTGTTTCAATTCTCATGTACAGAAACGGTGAACGCTCTTCCCCAGCCCAGTCTGAGCCACAGAGGCCAGCAAACCCTCTCAGCACCCAGGCACTTGACATGGGCTTATGCTGTCTTAACGCTCATGCTAAACACGCACTGCAAGGGGGAATGCTCAGCAAGGAAACAGAAGATTTTAGCCTTTTATATCTGCCCAGAATGAGCAATACCCACTTAGAAAAATGTAATTCATATATAAGTATATAACTGAAAATTTACTGTTCAGTACCAACAAAAGAGATAAATGAAAAACAGCTTCCAGACCAGCAATATGGCTCAGTAGGTAAGGGTGAGTGTCACCAAACCTGAAGACCTGAGTTTGATCTCTGGAACACGCACGGAACTAACTCCTCCAAGTTACTCTCCTCCAAGTTACTCCTCATGTACACAGTGCAAGGCATACACGCATGTACACGTACACACTCACTCACACATATGCACACCCCATAAATACATCTTTAAAAAAAGCTTAGTTTTGGACTAACTAGATGTTCCTGGAAGGGCGAGTTGTTTTCTGTTGTTGTTTTAGTTGAACTCCACGCTCCCTCCCCAAATACAAAGACAAAGCATTTAGCAGCTTTAAAAAGAGCACTTGACACTCCGTGAGTAGACAGAGTTTGGGGCCCAGCACCCATGTCAAGTGTAGGGGAATGTGATGCCCCGTTCTGGCCTCCACGGAAGCCCTCACCCCATACACGTACGCACACACTGATACACACATAAATAAAAATGTAAAAGCATGACATGGATTTTCTTACTAACACTGTTCTGGTCATCGTTTATTCGTGTTTGCCTCCTTTCTCCCTCCGTTTCTGTTGCTGCTGGAATTGGTCTCAGCCCACTCACTGCACATGCTCGACTACTCAGCCCCATCTAGGTGCTTTCCTGAGGAGCCTCAGATACGTGTCAATAACACCTCTGCAGTCTACAGACGGCTAGACCTGTTCCAAAGCAAGCATTGGCCTGCTTGACAGCGCTGCCAAAGGCTTCTCGTATTTCTTTACCTTACCTTTGCAAGACACGGGGAGACAGAAAGGCAGAGCCCGGCTCTTCTGGAGGAGATATTTAACTCTGCTTCACCACTGCCAGCCTTTCACCTCACCCAAACACACCTGCACACACCAGTTTCTCTAACTTAAAACCGTTTCTCTGGGAACCACTATCCTTTGCAAGAAAAACCACATTTTAATGAATGTTCCTGTGCGTCTGCAGAAACCAGTGTTGAAAATATTAAAACTTTTCAAAGAAAAGCCCTAGTCCTGCACATATGAGCACAGGACAAGCTTCTGGGGAGGCTGGGACAGGAAAACCATTAATAAACTCAATACCAGGGAACTGAAGAGTTGGTTAAAATAGTCAATTTAGTGTGAAATGTGTATGTTGTCATGATAACAACAACAAAAAAATGTAAGATGAAAACTAAAACAGACAGGACAAAAGCCAAGTATTCATTTCCTGACTGGGACAGAAGAGAAGGCCATGTACGCACCTTTTGGAACCCTGTGGTAGGTGTGGTAGAGACTCCGCATGGCCAGCTCCTGCAAGGGCAGGACATGGTCGTTCTCTGTGCCAATGGCCTTCACCTCGGCCGGGAGGAAGACGGTCAGTTGCCCGGATGAAAAGGACAGCAGCTTCACCTCAGACACCTGGATGGTGACGCCACAGCTGCATAACGACACAACACAGTGGCATCAGTCGTGAGGTGGGCTGTGCGCCAGTTCACCAGGCGATCACACGTGGATGCGACAATTCAGTGACTGAGCTGCCAGTTTCCTTCACAGCAAGCAGATGCTGACCCAGGCTCTGCACTCAGTCCTGGCTCAGAGACACAAGCTGCAGCTGGAGCACGGCTGCATGACTTCCAGCAAGGCTGCCTTTGCAGAAGCCTTCCTTCAGAGGATCTGTGAAGCTTGCTGCGTAAGCTCCACTCCCCCCAATTTTACTACCCTTTCTGAGTTTATGCTGCTGGAAGCTTTCAAGTTGATTCTCTTTTCTTGTCATTGTACAGCGAATTCACTACATCGATGAAGCTGGCCTTGAACTTGCAGAGACTCTCCCGATTCTGCCTCCTAAGTGCAGGGGTTACAGGCTACACTAACCTGCCAGACTTCACTTCTGGGAGTGAAGAAAAAGCTGGCACAGCATGTGCTCTGCAGGCCCCACAACCTGGGTTTGGATGTCCAGACGGCACAGAGAAGCCAGACATAGGGACACTGACATCTGTAAGCCAAGTGGGTCCCTACCAAGAGATGGGAGATGGGGACAGTGGACTCACCAGAAGACAGCAGGCCAGTTAGTCTGGCTGTGAAATATCAAGGCTGACCCATCTCAAACTCTTGGATTCTTTAGCTGCTTCTTGCCTGGTATTTTGTCATCAAAAAAGCAAATAACCAACCAACTGACCAAACAACAACAAAGCAAACCCCTAACCCAGGGGTGTGGAAAAAACAAGAGCAGAAGGCAGGTACTCTCCCTCTAGAATATAAGGAAGATGAAAAAGAGGAAACTATAGGAAACCTGCAGCTGCTGAGGATGATTTGGGACCTACAATTCCTAGGGCGAGGGGTTAGGTTAGGAGAACCGAGCATCACAATGCTCTGTAGGACCACAAGCAAGGAAACAATGACTTAGGAAAATAACAGCCATCTGTCAAGTGGAGTTTTGGCAAATGTCTTATTTTCTGTGGCACTGGCAAGGGCATAGTGCCCAGGTATTGAGTCAAACACCAGGCTGGATGTCCTTGTGGAGCTATTTTTAGATAGGATTAACATTTATATTAGTAGACCGTGAGTAAGACCCATGAGCTCAGATGAAGGCCAAAAGAACAAAGACAGGGCTTCTCCACAGAAAGGGGAATTCTGTCCTTCCCTACATATCCTGAGGAGCATCCATGACTGTGGGAACTGAACCCTGATAGATTCATACAGTGAGACAATAGTACCTATTTCCAAACTTTAGTTTTTATTGCACAGTTTTAGTGTGATGGGCCTTGTGGATCGCCTTAGAGACTCAATCATAAACGGCTACCATAGGGTCATTTTTATACAGCATAAAATAACCCTGACCTGAGCAGGGCTGATCTGAGTTGTAGCTTAAAGGATATGTTTACATCCATGCTGAATTTTTCATACACACTGAATAAGGAGAACCCCGAGCAAAAATTAAAACAACAAAAATGTGGAGTAAAGGCCATATTAAAAAGTTGGCTTCCAGTTTATGATCCTTCCCTGACTGATCTCCTGAGTGCTGGGATTATAGTACGTTATTCGTGGATATTTACTTCACATCATTGCTGCTGCTCCTGCATGGACAAGGCCCAAACCCAGGACAACAAAAGGATCAGGGGACGGAAAGAAAGTGTTGCTTCCTTAAGGTTCTTACTGTCCCTTACAGTTACAATGACAGATTAAATTGAAGGGGCTCACACCCAACAAGTGTACCCTCATTTTATAGGACGTTTAATCTTTCTTTGATAATTCTTTTTAGCACTGCTCTTCACCTCTAGATGTAAGAAGTGAACTAAATTTAAGATCCATATATTGCGTGACTTCCACGATTCACCCGCAAGGCCGGCTGAGCAAGGGCTGCGAGGATGCACCGTCTGACTCAGCCCTTCTCTCGCCCATCTTGCCTGCGCTGCTTCCACAGGACTTGACTCTGGAGGAGTCAGCAGGAGAGTCCCAGTCACACAGGTGTGAGCCCAGACAAAGGAGAGAGAGGCGAGGCGGAGACGGCAGGATGGCCACTGCACAGGGTAAGCGTGGATGATGACAATTTCCTTCATCCTTCAATTTCTCCCTTTCGAAAATAGGGACAGCTCATGAGGGCTGTTGGAAAGATGTTGTACAATAACACCCGCGAACCAAGAGCACACTGTCCGGTACACAGCAAATCCCAATCCACATGTACAGGTACGCTTTCTTCTTCTTATTAATTACTGCTTCAGAGTAAGACTAGAGCCATGGCAGTCAAGGGAAGAGGAAACGATGAACTGGGATTTAGCTATTGTATGTACAGGGAACATGGCAGGAGCTGCAGTTCCAACCAATCAGAATCTGGAACATGGACGCGACTGGAAGGGACTGCCTTGACAAGTGAGCATCACACATCCAAGAAAGGAAGTGACTGGGGCGGTGGAGAAGTGACCAAGAGGCACCTGTCCGTGAGAAGGAATGGCAGACACAACAAGCTTCAGTTCACAACAGGACAGAGGATTGTCCAGCAATTATTGAACACTGCTAGCTCTGATTTATAATCCACGCAGTTTAAAACACTTTAGACTAAATGCCTAGGAGGTTAAAAAATATATGTAAGTTGTACCCTTAAGTAACTTATTAAAATTTCAAATTTTAGGGCCTCTGGTTTAGATAATTATGATAATTGTTAGAAAACATGCTTTAATTCAGCATTATCATAGCTGCCGCTCATCATTAGCTTAAAACAGGCTCACTGAACAGCAATGTCACCTTGCCACTGAGATTTTGCTACGTATTTGCCCCAAAGCGTATGATGTAGCAAATTAATTCATATGAATTTTTCACTTTTATCATTCGAACCAACTGTACGTCAAAACTGAAGATCTAGGGCTGGAAAGATGGCTCGGTGGATCAGGCGCTTGTGGCGCAACCGTGAGAACCTGCGTTTGACTCCGACGTAAAAGCTGGGTGCAGCTGCAGCACGTGCCCATGACCTCGGTGTTCCTGCAGCAAGATGGCTGGAGACGTGAGACACGCAGGAGCACATGGGCAGCCAGCCTGGCAGCCAGCGGCAAGGGAGCTTTGCCTCAGACAAGGTGGGAGGGAGGTGAGGACTGGCGCGAGGGTGGTCTTCTCACAGCAAGCATGCCGCGGCGCCGTGCGGTGCAGTACGTTCACATACACGCAGAGGAGGGAGGAGGAGGAGGACTAGGACCGATAGTTTTCAAATGAAGATTTAATCACTAATTTTGAACCCTTCAGAAAGTGCCCACAACATCTCTGCCAGCAGGGGGAATCTATGGACTTACTCTCCCTTTTAGCAGAAACATCTTTTCATTT
Source organism: Microtus pennsylvanicus (assembly GCF_037038515.1). NCBI lineage: Eukaryota > Metazoa > Chordata > Mammalia > Rodentia > Cricetidae > Microtus > Microtus pennsylvanicus. The sequence goes on from NC_134596.1 coordinate 17,601,293, forward strand.
TCCATACGGAGAAGGAAAGGAACTGTGAGCTAGAGACACCTTTGTCCTGATGACGTCTACACTGGGTGGTTACTTAGCTGCTCTGAGAAGATGTTTCCCTCCCTCCCTCCCTCCCTCCCTCCCTCCCTCCCTCCCTCCCTCCCTCCCTCCCTCCCTCCCTCCCTCTCTCTCTCCCTCCCTCCCTTTCTTTGAGACATGGTCTTGTTATAAAGCCCAGGATGGACCTGCACTCAGAGCAATGCTCCTGACTCAGTTCAGGAATGACAAACTGGGCTTTGTATTAGCACTTTAGAATCTTCTCTTTGTTTATCTTCAGTTGTTTTCAGAGGTCCCTCCCCAGCTCTGACGCAGCCACACTGCCCAGGCACAGCCTGTGTTCACACTGTTGCTGCTGCTGCCGCCTTGTGCTCTCCTGACTCTCCCTGGGCAGCAAGCATGTAGCTTTCACATGGTCTGGCAGCCCCTTCTGTTCTCAGTCTTCTCTGCAGTCTTTAGGCTGGGTTGCATCTGCTCCACCTGCCTCCAACTTCACTCCTTTCTGTTGATTCGGCCTATTCTGCCACATGAAGCCATCAAACAATGGTTTCATCTCAGGTAATGAAAGTATTGTTCAATTCTAAAATCTTGTATTTCTTTTTTAGAGTTAGTTCTATTTTTCTGGTCTTTCCATGATAAGCCTATTCTTTACTCATTGATGAAAGTTACAAGATTATTTTATAATCTTCACTTTTTTACTCCAACATTTCAGGTGGCCCCAGGTTGGTCTCTAACCATCTTTATTCTTGAGAATGTCCAAATTCCTCTGATCTTTACATACCATAGAATTCTGAACTGCATCCTAGACATTAACGCCTAGATCGCTGAGACTCTAGATTCTGTTATATTCCTCTAGGAATAGAAACACTAGCTTTTTGTTTTGGCAAGTTATTCGGCAAGTTGGAGTCAAAGAGAAAACTCTGTTGGATGCAGTTGGGCTGCTCTGGGTCTGCCCAGGAGGTGTGATTTGGATCCCCAATACTGTCTTAAGTGTAGGGAGCCCTCAGGTAGAAGTGGTTTGTGAACAAAGGGAATGATCAGCAGATCAGCAGCCTGCAGAGTAAGAAAGAGGCTCAGCTGGCTGTACTGCAAGAATTGAACACAAAACTGCCAGTTAATAAATGGGTGTGCTGGCTGTGGTGGTCCACACCTCTAAGCTCAGGAGGCAGAGGCAGGCTGACTCTACGAACTCAAGGCTAGCCTGGTCTATACAGTGAATTCCAGGCCAGCCAGGGTTATATAATTAAGATCATGTCTCAAGAATAATGACTGAACAGACAATTCTCAAAAAAGAAATTTAAGTGGTCAATAAGTATTTTAAAAAGCATTTAACATCTGGGAAATGCAAATCAAAACTGCTTTGAGATTCTCTTTCACCCCAGTCAGAATGGCTGTCATCAAGAAACCAAAGGACAATGGATGCTGATGAGGGTGTGAGCAAAGAGGAATCTTCACTCATTGCTGGTGGGAGTGCATCCCGTGCGTCCATTGCGCAGATAAGCATGAAGATTTCTCAAACACTTAAAGACAGAACTCCCAAATGACCCAGCTACAACACTCCCGGCAATATATCCAAAGCACTAGACCCTACTGCAGACACACACTTGTCTACTGCTGCTCAAATCACGGCAGCTGGCAAATGAACCAACCTGGAGTCCATCAACAGAGAGATGGATGATGAAAATGTGGTATGCATAAAGAAATTATATTCTACCATAAAGAAAACACCGAATTTTCAGAAAATGGAGGGATCTGGAAATTATATTAACCCAAGAAACCCATTCAGAAAGACAAATATTGCACATTCTCTCTTGCATGTAGATCCTAGCTTTCACTGTTCATATGTACACACAAGTGCAGGTATAGGTTCACTGTTCATATGCACACACACGTGCAGGTACAGGTTCACTGTTCATATGCACACACACGTGCAGGTATGGGCTCACTGTTCATATGTACGTACACATGCAGGTATGGGTTCACTGTTCATATGTACACACATGTGCAGGTATGGGCTCACTGTTCATATGTACGTACACATGCAGGTATGGGCTCACTGTTCATATGTACACACACGTGCAGGTATGGGCTCACTGTTCATATGTACACACACATGCAGGTATGGGCTCACTGTTCATATGTACACACACGTGCAGGTATGGGCTCACTGTTCATATGTACACACACATGCAGGTATGGGCTCACTGTTCATATGTACACACACGTGCAGGTATGGGCTCACTGTTCATATGTACACACACGTGCAGGTATGGGCTCACTGTTCATATGTACACACACGTGCAGGTATGGGCTGTGGAACTAGGGACTACACGAGAGGAAAGGAGGTAGTGAGGAGCACATGGAATGCAAAATTGGAAATGGGCTGAAGGGAAGAGGATAAACAAAAATAAATATGATTGAAACATAATTCTTTCCATGCTAATTCAAAATAAAGTTTAAAATATACTATAGGTTAGTAAATTTATTCATGATATATTAATAAATAGCTTCAACTGACTGGGAAAAAAATCTATAACTGGTCTGTGATCTAAAAAATGTTTAATCCACTGGTTCAACTGAGTCGAACAATCCTATTACCTCGAGTGACCGCATGGCAAACCATTAGGTCACTTAAAGAAACTGCTCCCAGATCCAGATCCAGCTGGAAAGGTCCACGCACAGACGCGTGTTTTCTTTGTCTCACACCACCAGGGTTCTGGGGAACAGCCCAGGTGGGCCACTCTGCCATCAAGTGCTCCTGCATGCCCACACGCGCCACTCATGGCCTCAACAACCCCAACTGGTGCTTGGGAACTCACGGCGTTTACTGCTGCAGTAAGAGACAGACAACCCCAGAGAAAACAGCCCGGATGAAACTGGCAAACGGCACCAACGCCATGAAGCTGTGGCTGCCAGCTAGCCTCAACTCGGCTCTCCCAGAGTCCTTCCCCCTCCTAGTTGACTTCATGAGACTTCTGAAACATTTGTGGATAATTTTATTTGTATTTTGTGGCTTTTTGTGTATTTTATACTCCATTCTCTAGCTTTCTCCACAGTTAATTCATATATTTATATGTATGTATGCAATATAAACAAAATCCTGTCATCTAAGGTAGTGTTCTATACACAGACATATAGACATGTATTATAAACCAGATTTTTGCATTGTTCTACAGGTTCCGAAAGCTCCATTCATTCCGTACTGCTGGAGCTGACTTCCTGGATCCTTGAGCTGAGCAGGGGTCTGCTCTGATACCTGGGGCTGCAAGGCGGCTGGAAGCAGCATGTGCAAGAATGAAGCACCACGTCAAGAGAGCCTGGGCCGCGCATCACCTTGTACAAGTCCCTTCGGCACTGTTTTCCCACAATCCCTGGCTGCACACAAGGGCCACGAGGCTGCCATGTGTCACTCTGCTCATCACACTATTTGCTTTGCAGTGACCAAACAGGGCAATTGCTCACCAAAACCCAACAAAGGAACATGTTACCCAAATTCTTGTTCAAACAAGCTCCCTTGCTAGACACAGGGCACACACTGTTCTTTCTGTTAGGACTGTGTCTGCCTTGCTTCTCTGTCTCCTACAGAAAGGTAGGCAGCTTCAGTGCTCTGTCTGAGAATGGGAACCGTGCTTTGATTTATTTTATAGGCAGAAGAAAGGGGGGGAAAGTGGGACCTTCAGCAACACCTAGAATTTTGAATATTGGTTTTTCATTTAAATACTACATTAAGAAGTATCATTTTTAGGCATAAATTAGGCTAAATGACTTTAAAAGGATAAAGTCATTTAAAAGGCTTAGGAATCTAATGACCAGAATACGCAAAGTTTTGGGTTAAAGCAACAGACTGAAAACGGAGCGCAGTCTAGTTGTAAGCTGGACTGCACACACCCCAATATTAACATTATAAAACTGGTGTTACATATTTCCTGTTAATATTATTTTTCTGTATTACTGTCAACGAGACAAGCTTATAACAATATGAAGAAAACACAGACTGTTAACTAGCACTTCGGTTTCTTTCCTTGACTATTCATTTCCCCAAAGGTTTGGCATTTTCTAAAATCAACTACCATTGCTGCCAGTACAAACTCAAAGCTGAAAACTTTCTCTTCTGCACAAAAAGAACATTCTGGTCATCGGTAGCATGAAATGGCAGCTATTTCCTCAGTGCGGAGAGGCTGGTCTCGGTGCAGCCTGAGCCAGTGTGGGAGCCTGCTTCCATCCTTTCCTGTGTATTACAGTGAGGTCATTCCTCTCGAGTGAACCCCTTAGGAACTCACTAAGATATGACTATGTAGTGTCACATCTGCGACAAGAGTCAGCTGTTAGAAAAGCCACTCAGCTAAAACGTGTAACACAACCCACTGTTCCTGCTTCAAGAAGGTTTTGGATTTCATCAGTCTGGACAGGCTCTTTCGTCTAGGGCTTCCCATGGTAACAAATGTGTCCTCTTCCTGAGGGAAAGGCACAGTTCCCAGGATGGCTCTCTCTGGAGCAATCAGCGCTTACTACCCATTCCCTGGAGCCAGGCCAACACAGAAGCGGCTGTCCTCTGTGTTCGGTATTGCCGGCTGTCTTCTCGCTGAGCTGCAGGGAGTGCAGGTCAGGTATGCAGCTTGTTGGGCGTGCAGATTCAAATGTGTTAGTCACGCCACCCCAAAGGTGGGCCTCTGGCTGCTGAAGTGGGGAAAGGAAGCTAGCGGTGCAGCCGTCCTTTCACCTCACACCGCAGGGAAACACCTCATGTCAGGCGACCCCGGCGTCCTGTTAAAGCACAGGCCGATGCCACCTTTCTAAAAGCCTGTGAGAAGGGGATTATTGTTGCTCTGACTGAAACAGCTTTGTGGTCGCTGGACTCAAGATTTGTAAGAAGGGGCTACGTCTGCTGCTGAATTCTAAATCGTTAAAATTGGTAAAATCTTAGATAAAGGGCAGGTAACATAGCACATGGTCTTTGCAATCACACCCAAGGAAGAAAATCCTTTAACATAAGACGATTCCTCTATTTTCTAGAGTTTCTAATGGTATCTGTGTCAGGGTAGAAGTACACGAAAGTTTCATGCTGTAGACTTAAAGAGATACAAATTCATCTCAATGAAGACAGAAGGAGAGCTATTTCGATAGTGAAAAAGAAAATGCCTATGGTCTTCTTCTCTTTAGCCATGGCTTACCAGTTGAACTGAACATACAACATTCTAAATTGCTTGCCTAATATTCTTAGTCCATAAAGATATTTGGAATAAGATATCAAGGCCAAAGATACAATTTAAGCAGAATTATCAAAACTAGCCCATCCATTTTTTTTTTTTTGAATTTTCGAGACAGGGTTTCTCCGTAGCTTTTGGTTCCTGTCCTGGAACTAGCTCAAGCCCATCCATTTTTAAACCCCAACTGTGATGGCAGCCTTACCCACTGCAGCCGATGACTTTGTTGTAGAGATACGACGGCAGGCCTTTCAGGTGGGTGTTGTTATCCACATACACGTACTGCAGCTCTCGAGAGCGACCTAAATCTGCAGCAGAGACAACAGGGCTGTAATTCCTTGAGGAGGGCGCCGTTATAACATGAAATACAAAATGTAACGTATAACGTCGTGAATAACGCCAAGTTTCTACTTTGGAAGAAAGAAAGGGAATGTTTAATTCTGGGTGTATATTTACGGCAGTTGTAATGTTGGCTTTGTGTCAGAAAACATGGTGTGGAGAACTTACTTAATCTAGACTTTTATTTTTAAACTGGAGGATGAAATGATCAGGAGCAGAATATCTGATCTCCTCTCACGTAAGACTTCTCTGACATTTCAGACAATTCCAACTGTCTCTCATAGGGACCTCATTTCCCTTCTTTATCTTTAGAAAATGTTATACAAACTAAGGTGATAGGTCAAGCTAACCAAACTGACTTTGCACCCCAAAACTGGATTTTACTTTTATGTGTATGTGTGTTCCGGAGTCCACGTCTCTGTACTACAGTGACTGCAGAGGCGAAAAGGGCGCTGGAGCCACTAGAACTGGAGTTGTGACGTTTGTGGGTCACCATGTGGGTGCTGAGAGTGAACCTGCGTCCTCTGAAAGAGCAGCCAATGCTTTTAACCACGGAGCCATCTCTGGCCCTCTCCTTTGTGTTTCTGTAGGCCAGAGACTGATGTTGGATGTCTTCGGGGCCTCTCACTGAGGTGGCACTCACCAGCTTGGCTCCACTGGCTGGCCAGTGTGCTCCAGAGATCCTCTAGACTCCGCCCCCATGCCCAGCACCCAGACGGTAACTGCCTACACTACCAAGCCTTCCTCTTATGTGAGTGCTGGGAATCTGAACTCAGTTCCTCAGGTTTATACAGCAAACATTTTACCTACTAAGTCATTGCCCCAGCCCCTCCTTCTGCCCTTTGATAAAGAACCTTTGCTTGGGTGAACTTTAGTCAAGTTCTTGAACCTTCTGTTACTTCCCTCCCTCTGTGTACTTCCTTGCAAAATCCAATTTTAATGAAGAGCCCTGCTAAGTCAACTTAGCAAGAACGCTCCCTCCATGTCTGATCTCCCTCCCTCATCATTCAGCTGGACTCTATTCTTGGGTTTAGCATGAAATACTTTAGCATTAAATGTTTATGTTTAGCTAGTAATTTATTTTTCCATTTCTGGAAATTCTTTGCTTACCTTTCCACCAGAAAGAAAAAAGAAAGATTTCTAAGATAGCTTAGTGAGTAAAGGTGCTTGCTGCCAAGTCTGAGGACCCGAGTGCCATCCTCAGGACCCACACAGTAGAAGGAGAGAGCCAAGCCTGCCAGCTGCTCTCTGACCTCCACACATGCACACAGCACACAAATAATAATAATAAGAAATCTCGAAGATCATCAAGAGGAAAAAAATCACCAAGTACTCAGAATCCAGACTCTCTAACTGCTGCTCACTCAAGCTCCAAACATGGCTGTGACGTCAGCACCTGTGCTAATGGTCAACACCGCCTGGTCCTTGAGCTTCAAGCGTTATCAGGGACAAGGCTCATATGAAAAGAATCTGAAGTGTAAATGACTATGCAGCATACTTTTAAAGTATTAAGATACGTATGTCCCAAAATATTGAAAACTGCTCTCTTAGTGAACTGAAACTTTACACTTACCAAAGCAGGTGAGAAAAATATCAACTGACCAATACCATATTCCATTAACACCAGAGGAGGCCTCAGAAACCCACTAAAATACCCATTTCCTCACAATTCCTCTGACAAAGGTTATAAACACAAACAGAAATTTGCTCCGTTTATACATTGTAAATAGGCTGCTCGTGGTGGCGCACGCCTTTTAATCCCAGCACTTGGGCAGATGGATCTCTATGAGTTGAAGGCCAGCCTGGTGTATATAGCAAGTTCCAGGCCAGTCAAGACTATGTAGTGAGAACCTGCCTCAAAAACAAAACAAAATGAAACAAAATCAAAATCATACATGGCCTCTCGTCTCAGATTTGCCTTTCAGAGCCCCTTAGAGGGTGCGAGGTGGGGGTGGGGGAAATTCAAGGAAAGCAAAGTGAAGATTCTTGGCTTGGACTCGAGCAGTGGGGAGGCATGGCACACACTAATAATTCGAAAAGTAGAGACAGGAGTCAGCCAGCCTGATTTTGAATCTTCATTTTTCTACTTACTAGATATGTGGGCTTAGGATCTCATCTGTATAATAGAGAAAATAAAACTGTCTCCTAAGTTTGGTAAGAATGACTAGGTTTATAAATGATCAAGCAGGACTCTTGGCACAGAGCCTTCTCTAGTATATGACAGTTATTATTCTCATTATTATTAGTAAGTGACACATTGGAAAGTGTCGCCAATTAAGAGAGAACTTTCTTTGGCATGCAGCAGGGGCACTAACCCTTTTCTACACTTTAATTGCATAGAAAGAACAGGCGGCTGCAGCTCCGGAGGGGATGATTCACCCTTCAAGCCAAGGACACAGATGGGACATGGCAGAGGAAGCACCCCTCTGTTCCCATACACCACAGGAGCTCCTGTGCACACTAAATGAGGTGACACGCAGAGATCACACCACCAAGTTAAATACACACTGACACTTGCTGCTTTATACACAGTTTCTCTCCTCTCCTTGTTTTATGGGGGAAAGACTACTAGTTAATGGTCTAAAAATAGTATTTGCTTTACATTTTATCTTAGGGAGAATCTGGCCAGCACTTCCTGAGCACTTTCTAATTTATCATATATGCCCCTAATAGTAGGTACAATCTTGTGCCATAGCTGAATCAAAACTAGTATCAACTGTCTTAAAATCTATTACATATTAATGCTTCTTAATATTTACAAGTAGCACAATTGGGGAGGGGGAAGGAAGAGAGAGAGAGAGAGAGAGGAAGGAAGGAAGGAAGGAAGGAAGGAAGGAAGGAAGGAAGGAAGGAAGGAAGGGAAAGAGGAGGGAGGGAGAGAGGAGAAAAGAAGAAGGGAGAGGGAGGGAGAGAGGGTTGTAATAACATGCTCTTAGTGTGTTTGGAGTCAGAACTGAGCCTGGATCCCGGCTCTCTACTTGGTAATGGATTTATGATTCAGAGCATCTTCCTTTGCTGGACCATGAGGATGGCACTGTAACAGCTCAGATTGCTGAGTCTATGACACTGGTGTTTATGGCGCCAGGCTTGACTGCCTGCACAGGAACCGGTGCTCAGCAGAGCTTGGTCACTTTCCTCCCTCTTCTGAGTGTGCAGAGATCAGAAAGGGAGGGCGGAGACTGAAGAGAGCCAGGCGGCTGTTTTAGCTGACACAGCACAGCCTGCTGGTGAGGGTGAGACAACTCCATGTCTGGCAAGGTCCCAGGCTGAGAGGGCTGTGCCCTGGCAACCTTAGAAAAGCATGTTATCAGCTGGCCAGAATACAGTCCGCTGGTCAGACTCACAGCCACACAGGATCGGCATTTTAAAGTAATGAGGCTGAAGTATGAGTATCTGCTACATAGAAGAGCCTAGAGACTGTCCCTGCACTGTTGTATCCAGACTAACCTGTTGTCAAACTCATAGCAATCCTCCTGCTTCAGTCCTTCAATTGCTACAGCCATGAGTCACTATGCCTGGCTTAGTTCTTATATTCTTAAACAAAACAAATATTTTATATATAGTATTTTTATTTTATGATCATTGGTGTTTTGCCTGCATGTTATGCCTGTGTGAGGGTGTCAGAAGCCCTGAACTGGAATTACAGGTAGGTTTGAGCTGTCATGTGGGTACTGGGAATTGAACCTGGGCTCGGGAAGACCAGACACTGCTCTTAACCACTGAGCCATCTGCCAGGCCTGGTTCCTACATTCTTAACACAGAAAAGGCTTCACTCAATAACAGATTTTGGAAGAGACTATTGACCTACTAGTTAACAAGCTAACAGTTTTTTTTTCATTTGACTACCATTATTTACTACTAATAATGCCACCAATACCTTATGCTAAATAAACACCATAGAAGAACATTTCTAAAAACTTCTTATGGTACCCAGGAAGCAAAGGCAGGCAGATCTCTGTGAGTTAGAGGCCAGCCTGGTTTACATAATGAGTTTTAAGACAACCAGGGCTATGTAGAGAGACCTTGTCTCAAAAAAACCAAACACACACACACACACACACACACACACACACACACCACCACCACCACAACAACAACAACAAAGCCCTGTGAAAAAAGGCTCAATATGTAAAACTTAGAAAGCATACAGTTAGTTACCTGACTGCCCAGATTTTAAAGCCATTAATAACTTTCCAGTTGGATTTGCGGGGTGGGGGCATAGGGTTGTTTTTGTTTTTTCTCTGTGTAATAGACCTGGCTGTCCTAGAGCTCACTCTGTAGACCAGGCTAGCCTCGACTCCCAGGGATCCACCTGCCTCTGCCTCCAAGGTGCTGCACCACCACCACCCGGCTTCAGGTGGCTTTTGAAAAAACTGTACCACACCCTCAAGTAGCTCCTTCTTACAGACTCACAGATCAAAGTTTATTGCTTAAAAACTGGCAAAGCTAGAAGTCCTGCACAGAGCCCCGTTCTTTTCATTATTTCAACCTCAAGGCTCTGGCATATGCAGACCACATGGCTGTAGGAACAAAAAGCTCCTATGTGTTCCGGCTATGGCTCTCTTAACCACACAGTATGAACAAGCACAGAGGGATGCACGCCAGAACAGAGCAGGGCTGTGTTTATTATACCCTGACTAGTATAAAAGTCATCTGCTTATCGAAAGAGGAATAATAAGGTCTTTTAAACAATAAAGTGGGGCCAAAGAAACCGAAGCATCAAAGCAGCAGATCAAAATTGGCTGCTCGCAATCCTCTGTCAGCGTCAAACCAGCCATCAGAGTTCAGTACGCCAGACAGCCAGGCTGAATTCCACCATTTCCAATGCTATAAAACACAGGGTTTCCCACACAGCAAATTTAGAACAATTTACGGGCTATTTCAAAATGACTTTCAAATTAAGTTAAATCGCCTATACAAACCCCAAAGTGACAAGGACACTTCAGCCACTTCTCCAAAACAATGAATTCTTTTAGGGGCTACCTTCTTTGAACATAGACCCACACACCAGACTCCATTACATCTTTTACACAGCCATAGTCACTCTGGCATATTCAATTTTTACAAGATAAAACTTCAGGGTTAGCAAGATGGCTCAGTGGATAAAGCACTTGCTAACACCCTGATAATCTGAATTTGATAAACACACACAGAGATTTAATAAAGCCCTTTCACAGTAGATTCTGGTGTAATGAGATGCTTCCTACTCTGTAGGTCATAAACAGCTACTAAATAAACTGACTACAGTGGATCTGAACGGTGGAGGCTTCCTCTGGTGCTGGTTTAAATACTCACACTCGAGGCAGGATCTTTGTGTCCATATCAGATCAAGTGACAGAACCCATAAGCACTGAGGTAGGGACTGTGCAAGGCGCTTTGGGGCACAAAAATCAAGACACGACTCCTACCCTTCTTTATAGTCTGATTCTAGAGCAAAAATAGCTCATACTGATTGGATATTTATGAATAATTATAGAGTTGTGTGCTTTTACATGTATCTTACAGAATTCTTACAATAGTGCTATGAAATGTGTTCCTATTGCCCCTATTACTGATAATCAAATAACAGAGGATTAAACTGCAGCGCTGGAACTACCGGCAGAAGTGCCTGTTTCAGCATGATGGGTGAGGGCCGGCACTGCTCAGAGGAGGAAGGGCTCCTGGGGGAAATACATACCCCAGGCATCCAGCTGGGAAGTCAGATCTGGATCTGCAAGGGGCACGGCCAAGGAAACAACTGATGAGGGAAACATCTCTGCTTCCTTTCAAAGACCAGAAGCCTAGCAGGTAAGTTCTGACTCAGATTTCGGGGAGATGCATCAAGGGTAGGAAAATCTCCTTCAGGGAAGATCCCATGGAGGGACATGTGCTAATCCACCCAGCATGGCAGAGACTTGCGGACTCAGAACAACACGTTGTTCAGTGCTGTGGCCGACAGCCAAAGAGCAGACTGTCTCAGAGACAAGGCATTCCGAACTGGACTCACTTTGAACTTAAGGACTTCAGAACGATGCCTGATGGAATTTCAGATTCCTGCTTTTAAGTCAACTGACGACATCATCCAGACTCTGCCAGCACTGCACATTTTTGTCACCAATCTACAACTCTGTAAATACTAGAACCAAAGTAACCAAAAGCTTTGCTGCCGAGGGTCCAGCTCCAGGCTCGCCTGAGATGGGATGTTATACGGTCCAGGATGCTCAGGCTCATGATGTGACTGAGTATGGCCTTGAACTCCCAGTTCTCCTGCCTCCAACACACAAGAGCAGGGATTACAGACATTTGGCACCCATCTGGCTTTGTTTTGTTTTTAATTGATACTTTCAAGAGAACAGGGCTTGATTTTTTTCATCCCAATCTCTTTCCACACCACCAAATCCTACTCAGGCTTAGCAAAAAATACATATTTGTCCATATAAAGCTCGGTTAATCTCAGCATCCTTCCTTTCTCATTACACACTAGCACAGAAAGTCAACATCTGGCCCATGTTTGCAGAAGCCACATTAAATAATCCGTGCTAATTCTCTAAGAAAATTTAAAGCCAGAACAAAAGATTTGGGAGGACGATGTAGCCCTATTAGGAGACAGCAGGAAGGAACCAGACAAGGAAAATGATTTTTTATTATAAGTACTTACAAAAGGGAGCACTGGACGTCAATTATCCACTTTCTGTGCTCCCTCTCTCCTCCCTCCCTTCTCCCCTTTCTCATGGATGCACATGTGTGTGGAGGTCAGAGGTCACCCTGGGATGTCATTCCTCAGGTGCTAACAGCATGTTTTCTGAGGCAGGGTCTCTACTGGCAAAGAGCTCACATAGTAGGCTAGGTTGCCTTCCTCTCCCTTGTGCTGGGCTGACAAGTGTGTGAGCATACCTAGTGCCCAGCTGACAAGTGTGTGGGCACACCTGGTGCCCGGCTGACAAGTGTGTGAACACACCTGGTGCCCGGCTGACAAGTGTGTGAACACACCTGGTGCCCGGCTGACAAGTGTGTGAACACACCTAGTGTCCGGCTGACAAGTGTGTGGGCACACCTGGTGTCCGGCTGACAAGTGTGTGAACACACCTAGTGTCCGGCTGACAAGTGTGTGAACACACCTGGTGCCCGGCTGACAAGTGTGTGAACACACCTAGTGTCCGGCTGACAAGTGTGTGAACACACCTGGTGCCGGGCTGACAAGTGTGTGAACACACCTAGTGTCCGGCTGACAAGTGTGTGAACACACCTGGTGCCCGGCTGACAAGTGTGTGGGCACACCTGGTGCCCGGCTGACAAGTGTGTGAACACACCTAGTGTCCGGCTGACAAGTGTGTGGGCACACCTAGTGTCCGGCTGACAAGTGTGTGAACACACCTGGTGCCCAGATGACAAGTGTGTGAACACACCTGGTGCCCGGCTGACAAGTGTGTGGGCACACCTGGTGCCCGGCTGACAAGTGTGTGGGCACACCTGGTGCCCGGCTGACAAGTGTGTGGGCACACCTGGTGCCCGGCTGACAAGTGTGTGAACACACCTAGTGTCCGGCTGACAAGTGTGTGGGCACACCTGGTGCCGGGCTGACAAGTGTGTGAACACACCTAGTGTCCGGCTGACAAGTGTGTGAACACACCTGGTGCCCGGCTGACAAGTGTGTGAACACACCTAGTGTCCGGCTGACAAGTGTGTGAACACACCTGGTGCCCAGATGACAAGTGTGTGAACACACCTAGTGTCCGGCTGACAAGTGTGTGAACACACCTGGTGCCCGGCTGACAAGTGTGTGGGCACACCTGGTGCCCGGCTGACAAGTGTGTGAACACACCTGGTGCCCAGATGACAAGTGTGTGAACACACCTGGTGCCCGGCTGACAAGTGTGTGAACACACCTGGTGCCCGGCTGACAAGTGTGTGAACACACCTAGTGTCCGGCTGACAAGTGTGTGAACACACCTGGTGCCCAGATGACAAGTGTGTGAACACACCTGGTGCCCGGCTGACAAGTGTGTGAACACACCTGGTGCCCGGCTGACAAGTGTGTGAACACACCTGGTGCCCGGCTGACAAGTGTGTGAACACACCTGGTGCCCGGCTGACAAGTGTGCGGGCACACCTGGTGCCTGGCTGACAAGTGTGTGGGCACACCTGGTGCCGGGCTGACAAGTGTGTGGGCACACCTGGTGCCCGGCTGACAAGTGTATGGGCACACCTGGTGCCCGGCTGACAAGTGTGTGAATATACCTGGTGCCCGGCTGACAAGTGTGTGAATATACCTGGTGCCGGGCTGACAAGTGTGTGGGCACACCTGGTGCCCGGCTGACAAGTGTGTGGGCACACCTGGTGCCCGGCTGACAAGTGTGTGGGCACACCTGGTGCCCGGCTGACAAGTGTGTGGGCACACCTGGTGCCGGGCTGACAAGTGTGTGAACACACCTGGTGCCCGGCTGACAAGTGTGTGGGCACACCTGGTGCCCGGCTGACAAGTGTGTGAACACACCTAGTGTCCGGCTGACAAGTGTGTGGGCACACCTGGTGCCCGGCTGACAAGTGTGTGAACACACCTGGTGCCGGGCTGACAAGTGTGTGAACACACCTAGTGTCCGGCTGACAAGTGTGTGAACACACCTGGTGCCCGGCTGACAAGTGTGTGGGCACACCTGGTGCCGGCTGACAAGTGTGTGGGCACACCTGGTGCCCGGCTGACAAGTGTGTGAACACACCTGGTGCCGGGCTGACAAGTGTGTGGGCACACCTGGTGCCCGGCTGACAAGTGTGTGAACACACCTAGTGTCCGGCTGACAAGTGTGTGAACACACCTGGTGCCCGGCTGACAAGTGTGTGGGCACACCTGGTGCCGGCTGACAAGTGTGTGGGCACACCTGGTGCCCGGCTGACAAGTGTGTGAACACACCTGGTGCCCAGATGACAAGTGTGTGAACACACCTGGTGCCGGGCTGACAAGTGTGTGGGCACACCTGGTGCCGGCTGACAAGTGTGTGGGCACACCTGGTGCCCGGCTGACAAGTGTGTGAACACACCTGGTGCCGGGCTGACAAGTGTGTGGGCACACCTGGTGCCCGGCTGACAAGTGTGTAAGCACAACCTAGCTTTTCACAAGGGACTGGGGCTTGAACTCGAGTGGTTAGCCTGAGCTATGTCCCGAGACCTGAACATCCATTTTCTTGAAGACATTTGGATTCCAGAATTAAAACTTCACGCTTTAAGTAAGATATTTATAGTTTTAATGAATAGACTAATTCTCTCATGTCTTTCCACTACTAATTTTTGGACTTTATGATCAAAGCTTTCTTTTCGGTTTTCTACCTCATAATTAATTTCTTTTCAGTTTTTTATTTCATTAATATTTCTCCTTTGATTACAGACTTAGCCAACATTATTCCTACAGAATACAATTTTAGCTTCATATTTAGGTTTCCCTATAGATTGTACTTATCACACTTTGGGGTCAAATGTAGTCCTAACTCCAACTCCTGGGACTGTCTGTTTCCACTAGAACAAATTTGTTAGTGTTCCCACTTACTTAAGGGAGGCATTTAACTCCCACTACACAAGGCTCTCAAGGTACCAGTTCTTCATTGCATCCACACACTTACAGTGCAGTGGACTAGAGTTGACGAGCACCTCTGAGTCGGGGATCATGGAACTTATCAACTGACACATGCATCAGAACATCACAGGGTATTTCATAAATACACATTTTAATCTTTTTATGTATAAGCTAAAATTAAAACATGAAGCTATTAGTTTCAATCCAGCTCCAATAGTGGTTTGCAGTCTGATTGGTTTTACTGTGTAGATTTAAAATAAAGAAATAAAAAACTCTTAAGTAGCAAGTGCTGGTTTATCAGCAAATATGGAAAAAGTGGGAATAAATAAGAAGCAATATGAACAGTATGTATAAGTATCACACCTGGCATTTCCACGCTCCATGGGCATGGGAAGGGAGGGGCTTGCTTTGGTACATGTTTAAAACCCCGGGAGCTGGGCTATAACACTAACGTGCCATGTCTGGTTTTTACCTAATAGAACAGCCAGTTCTTACAGAGCAAGTAGACAAACCCCAGTGTCCTCTGCCTGTGTTGTAGATGGACAGTGTAGGAGACAGTCCAGGAGCTACCATCACATTGTCGCACTGGTCACAACGTCCCAGGAAAGCTAACATTTCATGACTGCTCTCTCCAAGGGACAATTCCGAGGCTGGTCTGGGAGCCCAGATCATTTCTCATTACTAGGCTCTACTAACTTCTGGGCTTTTTCCATGGTAAGTTATACACTGGTTATTTTGTAAACCTCAATGTCACATGCCAAATATTCCTAAGGATTTATCCACTGGGGTATAGAAAAATGACTCAGCAGCTAAGAGCACTTGCTATTCTTGTAGAGGACCCATGTTCAATTCCCAGAACCCATGTGGCAGCTCACAACTGTCTATAACCCCAGTTCTAGGAAATCTAATTCCCTTTTCTGGCCTCAGAGTACCAGGCACACATGTGGTACACACACATATATATGCAGGCAAAACACACACATAAAATATAAGTAAATCTTTCAAAAGAAATAATTCACTATTTTTAAAAATTATTTTCTATGTATGTGTGTGCGCATGCGTGTGTGTGTGTGTGTGTGTGTGTGTGTGTGTGTGTGTGTGAGAGAGAGAGAGAGAGAGAGAGAGAGAGAGAGAGAGAGAGAGAGAGAAGGAGTCAGGTCTTTCCTTTTACCATGTGGGTTCCAGGGATCAAACTCAGGGATTTAGGCTGGATGGCAAACACTTTTACTACCTGGGCCTTCTGGTTGACCCTAACTTACTGTTTTCTATAGAAACATTTAATAAAAAGTTAGCCTGCTACAGTAGTTCACCTTTGTTTCCTTCTCCAGCACTTTCAGAGAGCTAAGACACGCTTTCCAACAGCCAGTCTGTGCCTAGCAAACGGCCCCTTGCATCTATTATTCAACAGGGAACAAGTAGTAGACATTCCCAAATAATTAGGCTGACTAATTATGCAAAGCAGGCCAGGAAGGAGCACCCGGGAGAAAGCTTTTTTTCTCGTCCCCTGAACTCTCAGAAGCTGAGAGGCGAAATCACAATCCTGTGACTTAGTCTGTCAACCTCACTGTATCAAGTCAACAGCAAAAATGCAAGTTTTGAGACCGCTGCTAACTTTCCCAGCACGAGGCTCCTGTGCTGACAGTCACAACTGTGCAGAGTCTATCTGTAGGCTCACCTGTCATTCAGCTGTCAGTGAACAGTAATAATAGAGCATCCTTCCTTCTGACGCATCTTTTCATCTCAGGAGAACACAGTCAGCGAGCCCCAGTGGTTTTGACAGGATCACAGGTGACTAAAGACAGCTAATGGGGCCACAGTGCTGCAACAATCCATGTCATCCGTACAGCCAGCTGCTGGAGCTGCGCATGACAGCTGCGTAAGAAACCCTCCAGCTGGACTTCAGTATGAGAGTAAATTCAGTAAGTGGCTCCCTATCTCTCTCACAGAGACATCTCAGTACACATCTCACAAGACCTATGCTTCTAGGACAAGCTCTAAGCAGCATGACGAAACACACCACTTTTTATTGCCTGGAAACTCTGTGTGTGTGTGTGTGTGTCTGTCTGTCTGTCTGTCTGAATGACCATAAAGAAGCATTCATATCTGCTAAATTTCTAAAAGGGAACACTAACAGCTGCATGCTCTCAGATCATTCTTAGAATTGGACGGCTCTAGTTTACCATAAGAGTCAAAGGAAGATTCCAAATGTATACACTTAAAAAGATCATCATCGACACTGACATCATCGTCGTCATCATGGGCACAAAGTCTTACGCAGTGGTCTAAATTGGCCTCAAACTCACAGGAATCCTACTGTGAGCATGAGGCACAGTAAGATGGCACAGCAGATGACCGAAAGCTGCCACTACCGAAACACAGACAGGAATGGGCAGCAAATGACCAAGGGCGTGAGGACCCAGGACTGAGGAGCTGCTCAGAGCGGGAGCAACCTGCAGGCAGGTGCAGCTGTGTGGAAAGGGAAGCGCTGAGACAGAGAGGAAGGGCGGCACCACAAACAAGGCAGGACTTAGCCTGTAGCAGCAGATGCTGCCAAGAATTGGAGCCATAGCCCAGATGAGGCTGAAATGGCAGAGTGAAACCTGGTCATGGAGATGGCCACCTTCAGTATGGTGCCCTCTCACACAGACTAGTTCTGGAATACGGAGAGCGTGTGTCGAGGCGGGAGGACCATCTCTGCGATGCAGTTCTGTGCACAGTAACTGACACGTTCTATTAATGCACAGTTGCATTAGTGCAGACAACAGCGCTCACACATGCAGCTTCTAATGGGACCACGCCTTACACGGACAGTGTTGATGGTGATGATGATGATAAGAGGGACTTGTAGAGGTGACACCAGACTTAACAAGCTCATCTGTTTCTGGTAACATCTGACAGTCAAATCAAGAAAAGTTCAAGGTTGCTTACAGGAGAATTTACAGTTTTACCCTGAACTCTGGCATTACATTTGCAAGCTGAGTTTTATGCCGCAGAGATGAAATGATTTACTCTTGTCCCCCCTCCCTCTCATCCCTGCCTTCCTTCCTTTATCACCAGCACTGACCACACCATCCTGCTAGTCATGTGACTGAGAGCCATTAGGAACTGGTCCAAAGGTTCTGGTGGCTACTGTGGGGTAGGAAGGGTCTTGAGCACGAGACATGTTCAAGAGCATGAACGTAACGTGTCTCCTCGCTTTTCAGTCGCCTACACCTGCACACGTCTTTAGAATTCTCACCCATAAACTGTGCGGGATGGAGATTGTCATCCGTGGCCTGCAGACATGATGGTGAACCTCGGCAATTTCTACAGGACACACGCTGTGAAGTGGTGCAGCCGCCTCTGTGCTGTGCGAGGTACCTGGCCCTGTAACTGTTCTGTGTTCTCTTTAGTCCAGCAGGTATGTTTACTCTTTAAATATTTATATCTTCACTCAAAAAGCTCTAATTTCTTAGGAATATAGGTTGTTTTGAAATGACTTTATGGTAATTTGTTAATTTTATAATTGTGGAATATATTTGTGGGAAATTAATCTCCTTAAATTTAGCAGTTTTTATTATGTGAATTGATTTTAGTGTTTTTAATATTTTAAAGAGTTCATGAAGAGACTTGGAATTGAAAATTGATGAAATGAATTACATTGGCCAACATTTCCTTTCAGAAGCTGGTGAACTATTTACTTCATTGTCCTCAGAGATAAATCATGACTATAAGATGTTTCTATGAGTGAAATTACAACAGTTTGGGGTCCTACATGGCTTCATTTTTTTGACTTTTGTTTCTTAGAAGTTGAAAAAATAGTTTAGCTCTATGTGAAATAAATGTACCATATTATTAAAGACCTATGGCATCTGACATGTAACAGGTCAAAAAGGGCCAACTACAGAAACCGACAGAGGACAGGCTTTTATTAGCCGTGGTGAGATTTCTAGCACAGTAGGCAATTTAATCAGCTTTAAAGTCTTCAAAGTTTTGAAGTCAGATTTTTCTGGCTTTAGTACTTACAATACTCAAAAGTAGTTTTCCAAGGTAGGAGCCAACATCTAAACAGGCAGATTTGGGATTTGGGTTACATGGTGAGGACAGAGGGCTTGCCTAACACGCGCAGCTGAGGGAGAAGGGGAAACAGGAAGTAGCAGGTATACTGTTCTAGCTGTCAGCTGCTCATAGTGCTCAAGGCTGTCAGACTGACAGTCACGTACACACTAGTTCCCTGTGCACGATAACCTCATAGCAGGCGCATTCTGGACAGCACTGTCTTTGGAAGTGTGGGATTCCTGAGCTAGGCATGGTGGCACATGCCTGCAGCCCCAGCACTTGGGAGGCTGAGGACATAGGGTGAAGGTTCACGAACAGCAACATCTCTGACTAAAATAACTTCACTTGTCACCTGGTAATAATCATGTCAGAAACGGATTTCTAGAGGACTCATCAGGAGACACAGGAAGAAACCAACCCATCCTAGTTAAAGAAGCATGTTGTGTTTTACGTATTGGCTAGTCGATTCTGTCATATGACCGCAACACTTACCAAGTGGCAAAAATGCAAGACGGTTTCCAGCCATGGAGAGCTCGTTGAGGCTGGGCAGCTGGCAGAGATGGCGCGGCACACACCACAGGCGATTGCGGTCCACAGTGAGGTACTGCAGAGAAAGGCACAGGTGAAGCCTCTCGGGCAAAGCTAGCAAACGATTGGTAGAAATGTCTAGTGTCTGCAGCTCCTTCAAATCGCCAACCTCTACAACCAAAACCAAAATTAAGATAAATCGCATTCTGATGAACTGAAAAGATAACATAAAAAAATAGTCAATCCTGCTACAGTTCAAGTAAGTAAAATCAGTTCGCAGGGCTGTTTCCACAGACGCGACGCAGAAATACAGGAGCCAGAGCTGGGCTGCAAGCCACCCGGCCTAAACAACCCTTCTCTCATGTGTGTGCAGAGATGTGCTTGCTCAGTGTGCACGTGTGGAGAAGTCCACACCAGCCATCTTCTTCCGCTGGTCTCCATCAGTGGCCCGGTGCTTTCCCCAGGTTCCTCCCTTCTGCACCTGCTTTCATCGGCTGCGGTTATGGATGCGCACCACGGTATCTGGGTCTTTATGGGGATCTGAATTCAGGTCCTTATGCTTTGATAGCAAGCACTTAGGGAGCCGTCTGCCCAGCTCCTGCCAGTACTGAAAAGTGCTGAATGGAGAAAGAGTGGGAGGCACAGAGTGATGAACCTGAGCCAGAAGTCTCAGGCAGACGAATGCAAGATTTTGATCAGGTAAAAAGGAATGATTACTCCAAGGTGGCTGCTTCTGATAGCTAGATAGCTGACCTTCTACAGATAACAGGGGATTTATAAGAGAATGCACCCCGAAGAACAGAACAGAACTAAATGGAAGATACCCTGCACTAAGAAACAGGGAATCTTTGAAGACTTATTTAACCTACCTCCTGTTTACTCCATCAGTCCCTCCTAACAAGCAACTACAGTTTTAATCTGCTCCAAAGTCAGTACAACCATGTTCTTGTCATATGCCAGGTAATTGCGTGCTGCTAAGTGAATACTGATAAATTCTTTACAAGAAGCTAAGTTGTTCTCAGGAGGCGATCACCACTTCAGGGGACAGACATCCGCTCTGTCTCTAGATGCCATCCTCCACGCCGTGGCTCTCCTAAGCACTGGGCCGAACAATTCTACTTCTTCCACTCCACAGATGCGTGGTTAGGAGCTACAGCACCGTCCTGGGCACACGGCAACACCACTTCTGTCAGGTGATAGTCTTATACCTTCACATGCGCTCTTCTTACTGCTGCTGACCAGGACTTAGCCACACAACTCTCACACTTAATACACAGAGTAAACCACAACATCCAAATGAAGATCAGATGGTAGAGACCACATGTGACCTACAAAGCTTAAGTATATTTATTATCTACATATTTACAGAAAAAGCTTTCTGTCTTTGCTATGAAATTACCACTAGGAACATTTAAAAATGTTTTATTATACTTATTATTATCATCATCATTTTTAGAGTATGTATACATACTTGCGCTCAGAAGTCAGAGGGCAACTTCTGAGAGCTGATTCTCTCTGCCACCACGTAGGTTCTGGGCATCCAGCTCCGGTAATTAGGCCTGACTACAAGAGCATTTGCCTTCTGAGCCATGTCTCTGGCCCTTGAAATATCCCTAGAAACAGCTAAGTCTTTTTATATGAAAGTAAGGTAGGGTGAAAATAGGTTAACTTCAAGCCACTTTCCTAATGCTGGCAAACTTATCCGAGGATGTTTACGATTTACTGTTCAATTTCTGCAAAACTGAGTAAAACACTCATCTGAAGACAGGCAGGCATGATTCTGTGCCAATGGGAGTTTTGTTCCGTCTGAACTTAATGGATACCCATGGAGCTCCAACTCACTCTTTGTTCACCTCTTAGCTGTGATATAGCTGATAAAGTCCACCTTCATCTGTTTCACAAACAAAATTACTACTTATGTGGGGTGTGCTGATGAGGGAGTTGGGGAACTCATATTCTAAAAGTGAATAAAAACAAAGAAAAATAGAAACAACAGGAACAAAACGTTTTTGACCTACTCAACACAGAGACTATAGGAGTGCCTGGACCCCTGCGTGGGCCAGGTGACCAGAGGATGGCACAGCAGGCAGTGCCCTAGGAGCCCTGGTACATACAGGAAGCCAGGTGTGACAGAGCTCAGAGGAGGGGGAGTCACACGAAGAGCCCAGGCTTCTGGAAAAGATCCTGGGGAAGGAGCCTGGAAAGGCCAAGAAGAAAGAGGATATTGCAATCCCAGCAGGGTGTGGGGTGTGGTAGGAAGCATGAGGAGGGGCACAGAAGAGAAAAAAACTAAACAGTGTGCCCATGCCCAGCATAAACAAATGGCAGAACAGAAAAGAATGCCAAGGCCAAGGACCTGCTGGAGGAAGGTACGTCCTGTGGAGACGATAAACTGTTTAGAGCACGAAGTCCTCTTTGGGAGTGCCAAGGACATGCCAGAAAGCACCAGGTAGAGGAGCCTGGGCTGAGAGGATGAGGGTGTGTGTCACTGTAAAAGATAAACTATCAAGGAATTTCAAGAAAAATGCAGAGCCATTTTAAGAAAAGCAGACAAACTTGACTGGGTCTGGAAACAACACAGTAAGAAAAAGTCAAGGTCAAGTTTAAGCCCCAGTTATCAACCTTCCTAACGCTGTGATCCTTAATATATACGGTTCCTCGTGTGCTAACCCCAACCATAAAACTATTTCATTGCTACTTCTTTAACTGTGATTTTCTACTGTTATGAATCATAATGTAAACAAGTGATAAGCAGGATATCTAATATTCAGCCCCCAAAGGCATCAAAAACTGCTGCTCTAGATCATTGGTTAAGATACATTAATGCAAATCCAAAAATTTGATTTCCTAGGAAAGAACATATTAATAGGACTTATTAAAAACGAATCAAGCTGACCTCATTTGACACCCTGGAAACTAAAGCATTAGACACATTGTTTTTAACGCCAGGGTGCATCATCCAGGTTTGAGCATAGGCTCCATCACTGCGCGGGTCTCACATTCCAGAGGGCTGGAACTCTACAGAGTAGGTGCTGTGACTAACGAGATTAACAGCACAAGCGAAAAGCTCCAAGGTAGATCTGAAAAGGCAGATGAAAGAACCAGTGACAGACAGGTAATGGGAATTAAATGATCAGAAAGACAGAAATGAACAGAACTTCAGATACCTGCAGGACAGAAAGAAATTACAAAAAAACACTTGATACCCCAATAAGAAGAGAATCAGGAAAAGGGGATAGAAAAGTTTCAAAATAATGGTTAAATTTTAATCTAAAGATCCAAGCAGCTCAATAAAGACCAGAAATACAAAGAGATCTACACCTACACTCATACATCATAAAAGGCAGCTGTTGGAAACAATGACTTATGTGCATGATATCAAGACAGCTAAAACCATAAAACTTAAAAGCCAACAAAGCAACTGAAACTGCACATTTGAAAAAAAATCAAAGTGAGGGTTGGAGAGATGGCTCAGAAGGTAACAGCACTCGCTGAGCAAACCTGACAGGCTGAATCCAGTCTCAGCACTCTCTTGCCCCACCCCTCAAATAAAATTAAACTTAAAGAAACAAAAATATTTGAATTGCATAAACCACAAATGGCAAAATGATGGATGTGAATACAATCATATAAGTAAGTATATTAAATGTAAACTGGGCTAGGTGTGGTGGCGTACACCTTTAATCCCAGCACTTGGGAGGCAGAGGCAGGTAGATCTCTGAGTTTGAGGCTAGCCTTGTCTAAAAAGAAAATTCTAGGATAGCCAGGGCTATGCAGAGAAATCCTCTTTAGAAAAAATAAAAACAAAAAAGGAAATTGACTAAATAACCCAATCAAATGCAAAAGGATGTTAGACTACCTTTAAAAACGTTATGATATCTGTAAGAAACACAAGTTCAAGGCAAAGGCACAACTAGGTTTGAAGTTCAAGGCGGAAAGAGCACAGCAGGCAAACAAGAACTACACAAAACAAGGTTATATTCTATCACAAACAAGAACTACACGAAATAAGGTTACTTTTCTATCACAAACAAGAACTACAAGAAACAAGGTTACTTTCTATCACAAACAAGAACTACACGAAACAAGGTTACTTTCTATCACAGAAACAGAGAGAACGGTGTGTGCTACCATAAGAGACAGAGAAACAGTTCATAATGGTAAAATAGTAATTCAGGGCAATAATCACAGGTATATACATAACTAATAAAAGCTCCAGATGAAGGGATGAAGTGGCAAGTCAACACACCACTGTCACTAACTGATGGAGCAGCAGTGTAAATATGGCAGGATCACGCATGACCGACTCTTCTGACACCTTAGAAACTGCACCAGAAAACACTGTTTTGGAGCACACGATGCATTACCCAGGGTTAACTGTACGCTACCTCATTAAATATTGAAACCACACAAAGGATGCACTCTGACAAAATGAGATTAAAGTGGAAATACACAGAAGAAAGAGATCCCGGAAATCCCCAAATACTTGAAAATAAAGCAGCATATTTCTAAATAACCAAGTAAACGAAATTGAAAAGAAAATCAGAAAATGTTTTTGATCAAATAAAAATAAGAGCAAATGCCCAAGCTGATGGGACACAGGCAGGGAGGTGGTGGGTGGCAGCTGGAGCTTGCAGCTCTTGGGAAGCTCCAGACATGCTTCCAAAGCCTCCACCCTGACAAAGGAGAAAAGAGCGAGCACTAAGCTCAGTGAGCGAAGAGAACAATCGAAGCTACGATGATGAAGTAGAAGTCTGCAAGACAGACACTCAGTAGAAACAAAGTCCGTTCTTACATAAAGCTGAGTGGCAAAGCTTAGGCCAGG
Organism: Microtus pennsylvanicus; assembly: GCF_037038515.1. NCBI lineage: Eukaryota > Metazoa > Chordata > Mammalia > Rodentia > Cricetidae > Microtus > Microtus pennsylvanicus. The sequence goes on from NC_134596.1 coordinate 17,625,807, forward strand.
CAGCAGGCAGGAGGGAAGGGGAAGGAGGCAGACATGAACTGCTAAAACGGACCAAAGATGGAATAACAACTTTACAGAAATTAAGCATTTACTCCAGTAGGAGAACAGATGAACTCTGGTATACACACAATCCACTACACTCAGAGACAAAGGAAACAGTGCCACACCGCACCACGGAATCTCACGGTCCCCGATTCAAAGGGCACACACCACACGGTAGCATTACGCATTCCTCTGGGAAAGGCTACACTCCCGAGCTGGACGGCACAGCAGTGACTGGCTGGCAGGCCCGGAGCGGGGACAAAAGCTGGCTGGTAGACAGGATTTTCAAGACGTCCTGGGAAGGAGAGGGACTCAACCTCCTACACACATGCTGGATCCTAGGAGACTGAGTTGCTGTATTTTTTTTTTTAAAGTAACTCAGGATTATCTTAAATTTTCCTAAAAGCTATACAAATAATATACATGACTTATTAAAACAAAACTTTAAAAAAATCCATATGTTGACTTTGTGAACACTGTAAATAAGTACAATAGTTACTCTGAGTATAAATTCACACAATAAGTTTCTTAACTGTTTTTAGTTCTAATAAAAATGACAGACTGGCTGGCCAGTGGTCCCCACGGAGAGGGGCTCCTGTCTGCAGTGCCCCAGTACTGTGGCTACGGGTGGACGCTGCCACCCTGGCTTTCTCATGAGAGTGCTGGGGACCTGACGGGCCCATGCTTATGCAGTAAGTCCTCTCCCAGCTACAGTTTTATCATTCTTGATATTGAACGTGTATATACTGAAAGTGATTTATACTGACAAATTTAATATTTTGACAACTTCGAAGTTATTTATTGCTATGTCACCTTGAGATCAGCACAGTACAGACAGACAGACGTGCCACGCCCCTCTGCGATGCTGACAGCCTTCTTCCCATTCCAGCTGGGTCTCCTGACCACACCTCTTTGACCCTGCTTCACTTCTTCCCCAAACATAACCATCACCCTCCAAGTCTCGTTTCCTTAATGTCCCCTGAACAGTCCTAACTTCACAACCGTTGGTCACTGTTTACTTTTATGCTAAATATACAAAAGCCTTAAAACCTTTCAGCCACTTGTATCTTGAAGATGTCTTTGATGCCGCCACACAGTCATTACTGAGTCCAAGCATAAAAACAACATCCGGGTACTAATTTCAAAGAAAAGCAGTAAAGTCCCCTTTAAGTCATCACTCCATGGGTGCACATTGACCTAACCTAGAATTTAAATGGGATGGGAAGGAAGCCACCCACTCGAGGCCAACCTAGTGGCCGGCCGCACAGAGTCAATAACAAGGCTTGCTATTTCCACGTCTGGCTTTCTTTTTCCGGAGCCACTAAAAACAGCTCCAACTTCAGCCCCACTGCTCTCTGGGCTGAGGAGGACATGAGAAGAAATGGAAGCCTCTTCTACGCTAGGTTCCTTCCCGCACAGCACCCCTCCCCCTCGCTCATGCACATCTTTTGATGCAGGTTTGAAAGGTTTTTTTCCTTAGCTATTTAGATAAAAACAGGTCAAATCTGTTAACTGTTAGGTATTATCAGCCATAAACCTTTGGGTTATTTATTCATTATTTCCACCATTAGTTTGCTGTAAACAAACCAACATCTGTTTACTTCAAGAGGTCACTATGTGATTACATGAAATGGACCATATAGTTAAATTCAATGACACACGGCAGAAAAAGGAGCATTTCAAATTTCTGTTCATCATACCATAAAGTGTTCTCAATGGACACTTGGATATAAACAGTTTCGTGATTTTATGGCTGACGTCTTATTACAGAGACAACTACAAACACATTATATGTTTCGTGTCTAACAGAGAAGGGGCTCTGAAGAACCAGAAACTAAGAAGGAGAAACTTTCTTGGGAAAAAAAAATTGAAACACATATAACACACACACACACACACACACACACGCTCCAACAACTACTACTATGCAGGTATAACATAACTTGAATATTAGTGTACCTTAATGCAAGTTCCAAGTAAGGGTGTACACTACCACAGATGGTAAAACACTGAGGTCATTCACACGGAAACCGAAAAAAGAAGAAAGGGATGCTGTTGTCCCAATAACTGCTCGCCACTGTCTGAGAGACTCTGAAGTGACGCAAGAGTGAAATGCAATGAAGTGAACATGGATGCTTGATCAGACCGTACCCTCTCTCCATGACAGCAATGTAACTTAGATCTAGCAGAAGCCAGAAAAGGAGAGTAAAGCCATCTCTAACATAGACATAAGAAATACCTGGGAGTGTTTATCTCAGTACCACAGTGACATGTTGGAACAATTCACATTATCAATCAAAAAACAAAATGCCAAACCTAAAAAAAAAATATCAAAAAATACATAGGAAAAACTCAAGACTCATACTGACAAATTCACAAAATCATATTAAAAAATTTAAACAAGATATCAAAAATAGCATTTTTGGACAGCAAAATTCAAATTCATAGAAAGAACACTCTACTAAAATTAATATACACATGTAATTTCATTTTTTGTACTGGAAGTGAGATTATTAAACATGATCTGGTAGGATACAGCAGACACTGTGGAAGCCCTCAGGAACACAGGGCCTGCCACTTGTCCAGGGGACCACGACTGGGGTATATTTGATCTCGTAGTCTCAAGAAAGAGCTATTTCTCAGTGCTTCAAACTCCTCTTCACTATGTCTTCAAACTCCTCTACACTAACCTTGCTGAAGCCCACTTCTCTGAGATGTGGGTCTTCTGGTGGCCAGGGAACCTGAACCTGGCTTTATGCAGAGCCTCAATCACATGTCCTTATCCTGCAGCTTGGGGTGAACGGATATGAACCCCAGTCACTGTGCTGGGGCTTCCCAAAGGCGCCACATACACCTGCCTGGAGCCTAGACTGGGGACCACACTGAGATCAGGGACTTGAATAACTGCCAGAAAATTATTGTCAAGGTCCCTTCGGACAACCCAACTAGGCAAGAGGCTGCACATACTACCAAGAAGCCTGCAATTTGCAATCCCTGCACATCAGGCCCTCATGGGGAAAGTGACTTGGTCAGCTTAATTGGCTGCAAAGTGATTCCAATTATTTTTAAATGGATGAAAGACTTAAAAGGTAAGTATCCTCTAAGGGAAAAAAACCCTAAAAATATTAAAAAGAAAAGTACTGAGGAGTTTTGCAAAATGTTACAGAACTGGAATAATAAAAGACGAAGACATCCAAGTTCAGCAGCCCTGACACGTGCAGGCTGCAGCAGTGCCCACAGCTGGAACCCGAGGAGAAAAGCACACTAGAAAGGAGTGATGGGGAAAGTGAAGAGCCACAAGTCTATCTTCAGGACTCTAGAAAATTCTACACTTGGGGCCAGGTGAGAATATGAAGGTGCCACCAGCAAGTACTGCTTCAGAGCTGACAGGAGGACACAGATGTCCAAGTTTAAGCTGTGTGGGAGACACCGGGGTTCTGCTTTAGACAGAGCAAAGACTTTGGTAACCCTGATACCAAATCTGAAGACCGGAAGAGGCCTCACCGTGAGAATCATATCCCAGAGGTTTCACCCACCCTAACAAAGCCAGAAGGCCACTCTCTCAGGAGGGAAGGTACCAGGGGTACTGGTGAAGTCCTGCTTTGACTTAAAGTTGGAAAATACCCAGCATTTTCACAAGTAGCGGTGTAGCTATCTCACTGACATTATGGACCAGAAGTGTAAGGTACCCAGAAATGCACCAATTAAGAGAAGCTCAAGACTCCAAAATGATCAAGATACTGAAAGATTTAAACAAGACTTTAAAACATATGTAAAAACAGCAGTGCTAAATAACAAGACTCAATTTCATAAAGTGACTACCTTTTTTTCTGGTTTTTGGAGACAGGATTTCTCTGTAGCTTTGGAGTCTGTCCTGGAACTAGCTCTAGTAGACCAGACTCGCCTCAAACTCACACAGATCTGCCTGCCTCTGCTCCTCTGTCTCCCAGGTGCTGGGATTAAAGGCGTGCACTACTACTGCCCGGCTGCAGCCACCTTTATAAAAAATGTTATTGTAACCACAAGAACACTCACCCGATGCAACGTCTATCCTTACCAGGCAGAGAACCAATGCCAATGTGCTGTGGAGTCCCAAAACATACCAGCCATAGTGCTGACTATAAAAACAACCCTTAGTGCCAAAGCACACCAAAATAGCCAGAAAGAGCAAACCCCCCTAAACAAACAAAAACTAGACACACATTAAAAAACAAACAAACAAACAGGACAATAAGCCCACAGTCAGAGACTGTAAAGGATAGTCAGTAGACCCTGACGTAGAAACAGATGAGGCATAATGAACACTTTTAATACTCCTAGTCACACCAACGTCAGGCCTCCCAGGATAGAACACATAATCACAAAGAGCTTCTTGTATGTTCACAGCTTTACTATTCAGGAGGTTGTCATCACTGAGAATTAATATCAGAAAGCACAATGAAAAAAACAATCATTTAGTTATTTTACAAATACACTGATATATAACCCTTTAAAGTAAAAAATCAAATTAGTGGGGGTGGCGAGATGGCTTTGTAGTTAAGAGCACTGGTTGCTCTTGATCTAGGTTCAGTTACCAACACTCACATGGAAGCTCACAACTGTCAGTAACTCCACTTCCAGGGGACCCAATACCTTTCCTTACAAATGTATGTATATGCCTGCACACATGCAATACGCAAGCATACATACATGCACTCACAAACATTAGAAAGAATCAACTTAGCAATTACGAAGACCCATTAACAGAGTGTCATTTATGAAATGTAATTATTTACAGGAGACTTTTAAAATCAAATATATCTGCATGTATGACAGCTGAGAAGCATAAGAAACCATTTGCCTCAATTATGTCTAAGTATCAAGCTTGTCAATAAATCCCCAGTAGAAAATTCTTAGCTTAAAAGATAGATACCACTTCAATTAAGAAAAGTCACCTGTTTTGACATTTTCCTGGTGCCTTGTACTTTATTAAATTACTCACTAGAACCCCACTCACGATTCTTAAAAATAAGTTACTTCTCAGATGTTTACTGCGTATCTAACCAAATAATCTGGCACCTGAAGTCCCTGCCAAAATGCCACCGAGAATGCTGCAGGAAAAAGCAAACCAAACAAGAAAGTGCTCTTTGCAGCACCTCTAACTAACTGCAACAGAGATGGCTCAGCTCTCTTCCTCAGATATATTCTCTTTGAATTTTAAAAGCATTTATTCTAAAACTTAGCATCTTTATTATTGCTTTGTATCGATGCATGGATGTCTCCTCGGAAAAGCTCTTTATCTCCTCCATTCTTCAAGACTCATGGAGACCACATTCACAGGTTCTCATTTGTGCTTTATTTTAGTGCTTGTCTATTGCAGATTTCTTCTAGGTCTGACTTCTTCCTCTGTACTGAGATATCACAAAGGAATTTCCTGGCTTTGACTTGCAGGAAACACTAGGTGTCCATTGTTGGCATAAAGCCATTATAATCAGTCTCAAGACAGCATAGCATCACAGACAAGAATACCTCTTTATTTCACCATTTTACAGACAAGAACTAAAAGCAACCCATATTCTGTCCTCTGAAAAGAATATTACAATGTTACTACTTTCATCTCACTTTCTAAGCTTAAATCAGGGAGATGTTTTAAGGAGAAAGTATTTAGCGAGCGCATATACAATATTACAAAATGGTTCATTTAGTTTACTTCTTTGAAGTTCCCATAAGAAAAGTAACTACCTTAAAAAAGAGAGGATTGATCATCACTGACTGAATACTTGGTTTAAAAACTCTCCAGGGGCTATGGAAATGGCTCTGTGGGTCAGAGAGTTTGCTGTTCAAGCATGGTGTCCTGAGTCAAATCCCCTTCACATGTAAAAGTTGGGTGTGGCTGAGTATGTGCCCCCTATAGCCTTAGTGCTATGCAGGGCAGAGACAGGAGGATCACTGTAGCTTGCTGGCTGCCTGCCCCATTCCAAGCCAAATGACATCCTGACTCAAGGAAGCCAAGTGGAGACTGGTACATCAGAATGTCCCATGTCTTCCTCTGACTGCCACACATGTGGCCTTCCACTTATACCTGCACATGCGTGTAAATATATTACACACACATATACAAATATTTTCCAATATATTAAAGAATCTCACTAAAGGCACAAATAATTACGACTTCTAAATGCAAACCCCTTATGAAAAATCAATAGGAAACTCACGTTAGCAGTATTTGCATAAAACACTAAGAGACCTCTGGGTTCACAAACTTGGATTATGGGTCTTAATTCAAAAGTTGTCACTTTATGACAATTTCATATGGAGAGATGTAAAAACTTAAACTTTTCTATGCTGCCTCCATTTTTACTCCTAAGATCATGTGAACATGGATAATACAAATTAATTGTTATTATGATAATACTGCATCCCACATTTTGGGATCCCAAGAAAAGCAAAAATTTCTAAACACCTGTTACACCATTTTTTAAAAAACAGCTTCATTTTTAAGAACGATCACACAGAAGTTTTTTAAAATTCTAAGAACTGGAGTAGGCCACCCTTTTCGTCAAGATGGCGCCGAAAGCGAAGAAGGAAGCTCTCGCCCCCCCCCAAAGCCAAAGCTAAAGCAAAGGCCTTGAAAGGCCTGAAAGGCGTCCACAGCCACAAAAAGAAGAAGATCCGCACATCGCCCACCTTTCGGCATCCCAAGACCCTGCGGCTACGAAGGCAGCCTAAATACCCCCGGAAGAGCGCGCCCAGGAGGAACAAGCTTGACCACTATGCCATCATCAAATTCCCCCTGACCACCGAGTCAGCCATGAAGAAGATAAAGACAACAACACACTTGTGTTCATTGTGGGCGTCAAGGCCAACAAGCACCAGATCAAACAGGCTGTGAAGAAACTCTATGACATCGACGTGGCCAAAGTCAACACCCTCATAAGGCCCGACGGAGAGAAGAAGGCATATGTTCGGTTGGCTCCTGATTATGATGCTCTGGATGTTGCCAACAAGATTGGAATCATCTAAACTGAGCCCAGCCAGCTAATTCTAAATATACACTTTTTCACCATAAAAAAAAAATTCTAAGAACTGAACTTTTTAAAGAGATGACTGAAATTCAACGTAATAAAGATTAAACAATTCAATAAATGTGTATATTTATAAGTTCATGCAAATCCATACTTCTGAGGATCTCACACGTTCTGTCATTATAAAGTAGAAAGATTCTAAGTTTTATAGTTTCTATTAAAAGTATCACAGAAATTTGTATTGTGCTTCTAATGAGAACTCATAAAAAGTATTTCTTTAGATTTCTATCTATTTTCTAGCCTTTTAAAAAAAATCCTTCATGGGATTGCATTTGGCTAAAAAACTAGCTGCTATATACCAGAGTTCACGGTCTTTATTGTGCTCTACAAATCTTTTGTCTGTGCTGTATAACAAAGCTTTCAGAAGCGAGATAACAGGAGGTAAGGACAGCGGAAGAAAGGCCCAGAAGAGCTACGCGTACAGAAGCAATCGTAGAGAATCCCACACAGGCCCTCGTTTTCCACAGAAATGTTTTATATACAGAGAAAACGCTAAAGAACATGACATTTCCCGTTAGCTTTGTGCTTGACTCATCCTGGCTCGCAAACCAACAGTCCAGTGAGACGGCGCTCAAAGAGCACCTGAGAAAGAACTCGAACATGCTCACCCAGAATTGCCGCAGCACTTTTACCAAGCGTTGGTGAGGGCAGGCACCACAAGTCATGGACCTGCATGTCAGGCATGATTCACTGAGGTCAGCCGCATCAACACCAGCTGGACCAGAGCTCTCAGGGTCTGAAGGGTTTTTGGAAAATACCAATGCTACACATCTACCTAGCACCCCAAATGCTACACGTCTAGCTAGCACCCCAAGTCAGGATGCCCAGCAGGTTCCCAGTAGGAACCCAGAAGGTTCTGGAAAACGTTGACCGTCAATATTTTTTGTTTGTTTGTTTGTTTGGTTTGGTTTGGTTTGGTTTTTGAGACAGGTTTTCCCTGGCTGTCCTGGAACTCACTTTGTAGACCAGGCTGGTCTCTCACTCACAGAGATCCACCTGCCTCTGTCTCCTGAGTGCTGGAATTAAAGGCATGCGCCACCACCGTCCGGCGACCATCAACATTTTAAGAGATGCTTCCCCCATCCATCACATAAGTATTTAACACTCTAAATAGTAGTTCCATATCCATCTATTGATTTTTAAAAACAAAAATCAAAAACTTATTAATTTTATGTGTTTTACCTGCATGTATGTATGTATATCATGTGCGTGCTTGGTGGCCTCAGGGATCAAAAGAGGGCATTGGATCCCCTGAAAGTGAACTTATAGATGGTTGTGAACCACCATGCGGGGCTGGGACTTGAACCTGTGACTCCGCAAGACTAACAAGTGCTCTTAACAACTGAACTTTCTCTCCAGGCCCTATCATCTTTTTTTCCATATAAGAAAAACAATGAGTTTGGCCTCTGCTCAAAGAAAATGATAAGGGAACACTAACCCTGAATTCATGTCTGTTGTTGCTGCCACTGGGATGCATGTGTGCATGCAGTCTCTGAGGCTGGTAGCTCAAAAAAAATAAAAATTGGTGGTGGTGGTATTTTTAAATGGTATGATTGGTTTTAAAAGGCCCATGGAATGCCAATGGCAGTGCAGGCATACATCCCTGACCTTTAATCCTAGCACTCAGGAGGCAGAGGCACCTGTGATCTCTGTGATCTCTGTGAATTCAAGGTCAACCAGGTCTACAAGAGCTAGTTCCAGGACAGGCTCCAAAGCTACAGAGAAACCCTGTCTCCAAAACCAACCAACCAACCAACCAACCAAGCAAACAAACAAACAAACAAGCAAGAAAAGAAGAAGAAAACCTTTCTTGGTAGCCATGTTTGCATCCATCCACCCAGAGTCCTTCCACTAACATTTTGCAGATATTTTTTATTTTGTTCTTTCAAACAATGTAATTATATCTTCATTTCAAATCTGTATTTATAGTTGTCTCTCCTATCACACATTAACTTTCTTCCGCTGGGCAAGTATCATTCGGTCTCCTCTGGCCCATATTTCCAATGCAGTAGTAAAGTTTCCTCTCACATACAAAATAAGTCATGTTCATAACCAACCACCCTTAAATGCTCCCAAAAATATGATTTTCATTATTTCCAGACAAGGGTTTCCACCACAGAAACCCTTCATAATGCAAGCCATAGTCAGAGCCAGTCAACAAGACTATATATAAAAGAAGAAAAAGGCACTCTGGTTTGAAAAACTTAACAAAAATATGTACAACCATTGTTCAAACAATTTTAATGTTTCCTCTGTATCCACATTTTAAATAGGGAAAGCAATATACATGATATATGTACCACTGAGTGACTGAAGTATGACGGAAATTATTTTAGGGGTTTGCTTTGAGACCTGTATGTAGCCCAGGCTGGCCTTCTCAGGGTTCAGTCTACTAAAGTGCTGGGATTCTAGGTGTGCGCAACCACACCACACATGAGATTATTCTTATATACCCCTAAGTTGAGAAATATATCAACACAGCCACAGCACAAAAGGCTTACTGGATGCTCTCATCCAGAATTAGAATTCAAATGTTTTACAGTTTATGGAAAACATGCACTCATTCTAACAGCAATTCTGTACAGAAGTTGACATTTGTTTATCCAGGTTTTTACTTGTGATACTTTTTGTTACAAATTAACATTTTAACAAAATCTCATAGGTGGAAAACAGATGGGCAGACAATGAAGAAGGTGTTGGTGTTCCTGGCATCCTTTCTGCAGGGCCAGGGCTAGGGCTGAACAGAGCATGAGATACTTCTGCTTACTCATGAGCATGGTCATAGTTAGTACTTAACAATATCTTTTACATGGGGCTTTAGGTGAGTGTAAACTTCTCTACATGGTCTCTCATTAAACATCAAGTAGCGACAGCTAATCTGTGTTCATCGTTGGGGAAAATTTTTAAATGGTATGATTGGTTTAAAAAGGTCCATGGAATGCCAATGGCAGTGCAGGCATATGTCCCTGGAATCTGTTCCCATCATGAAAATTTTAGGAGACTAGTTTGGAAGACCGGAAATTCATCCTAAGCCCAGAGTTCAAGCCGGAGAAGACCCCGTAGACCTAGTGATTCACAGCTTCAGACACGCAGCATCAGAGACGCACTGGGCGGGCATAGCAGCTCCCAATAAAAGAAAACTAACTACAAACATAGATTTGTGTCAAAGCGTTTTGCCTGATACACTGTGGTCCTCTCAGTTATAATGCAAATGAATAATCAACATTGAACTACAATATGCTCTCCTAGCAACTGTTACAGTAATTACATGCTCACTATTTGCATCGACGTCCTATTATAAAATCTTTCATTCTCTAAAGTTGAAAACCTATATAAACAAACTTATTTTAGCTCTTATTATTTTATTCCTTTGCATTAAAGAAAATTAAAGCTGATGTTAAGGTCCTCAGTAAAGAAAACTCAAAATGTGAAGCTGTACATACATCTTATTGTTTTCTAGGAAAATTTTAATTAAAGGTTTACATTTTACTTTGATTATATGTTTAGAAATGAATCTACAAGAATGGAAAATTCAACTGTCCTGAAGGAGCCACATGTAGAAAATACCAGACATAAAAAAAAAAGATTACTAAAGCCATGTTTTCACTGAGAATAATTGGTTAATAAATGACATACAGCATGCTTGCCCCTGCTTCTCCTCAAGGGGATCAGACACTACAAACCCCAGAGAAAGCCCAAGGGCCAAGGGGAGAAGCTGCTTCGGTTACTGACAGAACACAAAACACTCTCAAGTTTCTGCCAGTTCCTGTGAACACAGAAACCTGTCCAGTGACACAGCAGAACCAAGCATGGGAAGAAATGCCACAAAATTCACGACAGAGTAGTTTGTTCAGCTCCACAAACTCCTTAGATGTTTAAAATAACTACTTAAACAACAGCTTGGGGATATTTCAGAAGACTAGCAGCTTAGTACATTGGGGAACTCGATGTGCTTTCTCCCCCAACAGCAAGCACAAAACGCTGGACAACTATTAAAAACAACACAAACAACCTCCCCACCAAGCCCCTGGAAAGCAATCCAAGGCAGACACCAGTTTAGAAATGTTTTGTTGGAACACAAGGGCACCCGGGTTCATAAAAGAAACAATACCAACAGCAGCTTAAATCACACATCGACCCTCACACAGCGATAACAGGAACTTCATGCCCTCCTCTCATCAACAGACTCCACTGAAGGAAGCAGATCTTCCTTCCTGCTCGCAGCCAAGTCTTTCCCTTTTCCCTCTCGAAGAGGCAGCCTCAGTCTCTCCCTTTTCCCTAGTTCTCCCCTTCCCCCCATCTCTCTCTCTCTCTTTCTGCTCTTCTCCTCTTCTCCCCTTCCCTTCTATAACCCACTAAATAAATATCCAACCTCACTCTGCATGGCATGCCTATCCATGTCTATGTCTCTGTCTCTCTCCTGATGCGTCGCTCACTGCCTGGGACCAGCCTCCTTTGGAGACCTGTGGCGTGGTCTTGTGGTGTGCCCATCTGTCTGTCTCTCCTCGTCGAACTGGCTGCCCCATCGAGGTCTCTTACCCACCACGTGGCTCCCTGCCTGGGACTCATGGCCTGTTGCAGCCATAGGGGGACTTCACTATCCCTGCCTGTGACTGGTTGCCCTCAGACCCACTGCCCACTGCCCACTCGGGAATCCACAGCATTTTTACTTAATCCATTACAAGTTAACTAAGAAAATCAGTGGAAATTTCTCAGAAAAACCAAAAAGAGTGCTATCACAGGAGATTCAGAAAGCTAGCTCAGTGGACGGAGGTGCTTGCTGCCAAGGCCAGTGGCCTGAATTCAATCCTCAAGACCTACATGATGGAAGAGAACAGACTCCACACACTGTCCTCTGATTCTGCATATGTACACACACACACAAATACACACACACACACGGAAAAGTATAATTTCTTTAAAGGGACTATCATATGACCCAGTTAAGGGTCACAATCAGGACCCCACAGAGACACCTGCACACCCATACTCACTACTACACTATTCACAACAGCCGGGGGATGGGATCAGCCCAGATGTCTATCAACAGCTGAGCAGATGCAGAGAATGTGGTATATATACACACAATAGAACCTTGTTCGTCCCAGAAGTCACATCAGGAAAATGAAGGGACCAGAAAAGACTCCACTTCCTTCTCTGCCGCAGCTGTTTCTATCAAAGCTTCCACTGCACCTGAAATACTAGAAGTTTAGGTCCATAACAGACAAATAACTTTCATTTCTACATGAAAATCAATATGCACACAAGACTGCTAAGTCCTTATTTGTAGGGATGAGGGTCTCAATTTGCTATATACCTTTTTCAAAAGATTTTATTATTTATTATGTATACACACCCCAGAAGAGGAGACCAGATCTCATTACAGATGATTGTGAACCACCATGTGGGTGCTGAGAATTGAACTTGGGACCTCGGAAAGAGCAGCCAGTGCTCTTAACCTCTGAGCCATCTCTCCAGCCCCTCGCTATATACCTTTAAAGGCTTTAAGTAAAATATAGCAAGAAATACACAACAAAATTTAACTGGAAATCAACAATAAGTTGAAAAAAGAGATTCCAAACACTTGAAAACTGAACAACTGACTTTGAAACAATTCATAGGTCAGGAAACTGTGCAAAATCAAGAAACGGTTTAAGATAAACCAAACACATGACATCAAAATGCATGAGAGGCAATTGAAGCTTAGAGAAGTTTTTATCTTGAAATGCTTGTACTATCAAGAGTGAACTAAAAATAATATAAGTTTTTATCTCAAGAGACTACAGTAAAGAAAGATAAACCAAACAAAACACAAAGAGCAAGAAGGAAGTAACAGATTAGATGGTGGCAAAGTCAACAAAATGTATCAAACAAAAACCACAGGCAATGCCAACAAGAACAAAAGTGGACTCTTGAGAGGACCAGCTGAGCAACAACTGCTGGGCTAGCGTGGGCAAAGGCACTGAGGACAAACGTGAGAGAAAACATACAAGACCACAGGACAAACATAAGCATAATCAAGATGAACTCTCCAGAATCACAGAACCACTAAAGAATATTGAACTTTGTATCCCAATTTATATCAGACAGTATAAATGAAATGTTAAATCTCTGATATATCACCAAGATACAGGAACTCTCAGAACCTGAAGAGGGTGAATGAATAATTAATAGGTTTTCTGCCATCCAGACAATAGGTTTCTCTGCCAAAGCAATAAACCAGACTAAGTTGAATTAAAAAAGTGTAACAGGTTTATTTAAGCAAAGCAACTCCCGGGTGAGTTCTCCAGTTCCAGAGATTGAGGCTGGAGAATCCACACACTCGAACTAAGGGTGATTACAGAGGTTGTAGGAAAAGGGTCATGTGTTTGCCACAAGCTGGGTTTGTGCCCAAGTATGGTCAAAAGCTGATTTGGGCAATTGGCAACTTCAGGGAAGGAAGTCCCATAGCTGCCAAGAATGCAGAACTGGGTTTTTTGGTGCCTTCCCTTCATTCGGAGATTCTCTGAGTGGGCAGGGCTTGGAGAGACAGGAATGGGGCTTCTCAATAATAGAAAATATTGACAGATATTTAATAGATGAATGTTAGAATTCTCTTTCTGTATGTATCTCTCGGTCTGTCTCTCTCACATACACGCCCTCTTTGTCTTGCTTTTATAAAGACTGCCTGATCTTGCTTGGCTTGGAGTTTTCACACCCACAGTCACACACTCTGTATCCACCGTGATTGGTTTCTTTTGTTCAAAATGAACTGGCAACCAAACTCAGTTTTTGTAAGATCACTTCCTCACTCCTTCACAGTGGAGCCATTTCCAGTCTCAATAGGAAGTTCTCAAGTAAGAGAAAGAATAAGGATACAGACCGAGGAAACAAGCTGTGGGAGGAAGAACCCAAAGGTTTTTCAAAGACACCTTCCCTCAGTTGTTGCATCACAAAAAGGAAGATTATTTCCGCGTAAGAAAGCAAGCGGGAGCACCATCTAGAAAAGCTGCTGAGTTCAGATCCAGAGCACCGTTGAGAACGCTTCATTCCTGAACCTTCTACAGTGAATTCTTATGGTCCGGCCAGCGTGGACCTACAACAGACAGCATGGCACTACACAGAGACAAGCGAGGGGACTGGAACGTGGTACTGTAAAGCTCACTTAGGACACTGATCAGTGGCAGCATTTACTACAACTGCCCGGATCCCAGACTGGCATCGAATGGGAGGAACTAGGTCTACACTCTAAAGCAGAGGTGAGATTTAGAATGACATGCCCAAACCTCAAGAAAAAAGGCACGAGCTTTATTTTTAACAAAACTGTTTGCTAACTGGCAAAAAATGGTCAAGAACTCCTTTACTACATGGTTAACATACCAAAACATATTCTCCCTATATAAATTCAACTACTGTTGTTCCAATCTCAAGTACAAAACATGTATTAAAGAATCTGCAATAAAATCTGGTTCCTCCTGCAGCTGAGCCTCAGTGGGGTCCAAAGCCCTGGCCATTCAGCTGCAGCTTTGTGAGACTTCTAAGAAGATCCTAAGGATGATGTCCTTAGGGCCGAAGACAGTAAACAGTGTTGTCTTTAACCACTAATAGATAATAACTAAGGGAATATTAGAAACTGGTACATCATTTTCATTATTTTGATACCATAAAATACGGGTATCAAACAGTTTTCAAAGACTACATGTTTCTGCTTAGGGTCTGGAGAGGGCCTTGGTCTGAGAACTGGAAGAGCTTGTTCTTGATTCTATCTAAGTCACCCCACGTAAGGTTTACAGCTCCTCGGTGCTTGAGATTCATTACATGTAATCAAGGATAAAGCCTCCCACTGGACTACAGAAAATGAGGAGATTTAGGAAGATTTAAAAGCACTAAATAAAACAAAGCACTAAAATCCGAGTTCTTTTTCTTAGCAATTCTGCTCCACTTACGGCTGCACCACCATCTCCTGGCTGGCTTGGTGCTGTGAACTAACTCATCTCGCAGAGTTTTCTCCCGGCTCCTAGTTTACAACAGTCACCTTAGTGGTTTCTCCTGAACCTCATGAGATCCCATCCCAAGCTAAAAATCCTCCAGGGGCTTCTCGTTGTACCTAGTCCATAATGACCAACATCGCATACACTAGGATTTAGCATTAAGGATAACAGTATATTGCACCTTTGCAAGCTCTTCAATTGTGCCATCTCTTTGTGCTGACTTTATTTTGGAGGTGGTGTGTATCTTCTGAACACTCTTTGCAGGAGTGGGGTCCTCTTATCAGGAAAGTACAGGGAAGGCTGCTATCAGAGCAACCGTGAGTCAGTCTTTGTGGAGTATGGATTCTAGGAGCACAGGAATAAACAATGAGGCAAAATAATATTGTAAAGAAAAAGAGAATTTCACTGAGCACACATTTTTCTATCTTAAGCTTTTCTGTGGGACAGGTTTACATGTTAAGATGATGGCAAAGGAGACATCCTGGCCAGTCAACTGCTGACCGCACAGGCATGAGGGTCTAAGTCTGACCATCGGCACCTACAGAAAGCCCTGGTGCAGCGGTGTGCATCTGCAACCCCAGTGTAGGGACAGAGGGCAGGAATTGGAGGTCACTGGCCAGCCAGGTTAGCCAACATAGTGACCTACATGCTGGAGAGAAAGGCTGTCTGAACACACAAGGTGAATGGCTCCAAAGGACAAACGTCCTATGTGGTCCTCTAGTCTTTACATGTGCCTGCAACCCCCCCATCATACAGACGTCCTATGTGGTCCTCTATCTTTACATGTGCCTGCACCCCCCCATCATACAGACGTCCTATGTGGTCCTCTAGTCTTTACATGTACCTGCAACCCCCCCATCATACAGACGTCCTATGTGGTCCTCTATCTTTACATGTACCTGCACCCCCCCCATCATACAGACGTCCTATGTGGTCCTCTATCTTTACATGTACCTGCACCCCCCCCATCATACAGACGTCCTATGTGGTCCTCTATCTTTACATGTACCTGCACCCCCCCCATGATACAGACGTCCTATGTGGTCCTCTATCTTTACATGTGCCTGCACCCCCCATCATACAGACGTCCTACGTGGTCCTCTATCTTTGCATGTGCCTGCACCCCCCCCCCCATGATACAGACGTCCTATGTGGTCCTCTATCTTTACATGTACCTGCACCCCCCCCATCATACAGACGTCCTATGTGGTCCTCTAGTCTTTACATGTGCCTGCACCCCCCCCCCCATGATACAGACGTCCTATGTGGTCCTCTATCTTTACATGTACCTGCACCCCCCATGATACAGACGTCCTATGTGGTCCTCTATCTTTACATGTACCTGCACCCCCCCCCCCATCATACAGACGTCCTATGTGGTCCTCTATCTTTACATGTGCCTCCCCCCCCATCATACAGACGTCCTATGTGGTCCTCTATCTTTACATGTGCCTGCACCCCCCCCCATCATACAGATGTCCTAAGTGGTCCTCTAGTCTTTACATGTACCTGCACCCCCCACCCATCATACAGACATCCTATGTGGTCCTCTATCTTTACATGTACCTGCACCCCCCATGATACAGACGTCCTATGTGGTCCTCTAGTCTTTACATGTGCCTGCACCCCCCCCCCATCATACAGACGTCCTATGTGGTCCTCTATCTTTACATGTGCCTCCCCCCCCATCATACAGACGTCCTATGTGGTCCTCTATCTTTACATGTGCCTGCACCCCCCCCCCATGATACAGACGTCCTATGTGGTCCTCTATCTTTACATGTGCCTGCACCCCCCCCCCCATCATACAGACGTCCTATGTGGTCCTCTAGTCTTTACATGT
This sequence comes from Microtus pennsylvanicus, assembly GCF_037038515.1. Lineage (NCBI taxonomy): Eukaryota > Metazoa > Chordata > Mammalia > Rodentia > Cricetidae > Microtus > Microtus pennsylvanicus. The sequence continues at coordinate 17,642,726 of NC_134596.1, forward strand.
GCCTGCACCCCCCCCCCCATCATACAGACGTCCTATGTGGTCCTCTATCTTTACATGTGCCTCCCCCCCCATCATACAGACGTCCTATGTGGTCCTCTATCTTTACATGTGCCTGCACCCCCCCCCCCATGATACAGACGTCCTATGTGGTCCTCTATCTTTACATGTGCCTGCACCCCCCATCATACAGACGTCCTATGTGGTACTCTATCTTTACATGTGCCTGCACCCCCCCCCCATGATACAGACGTCCTATGTGGTCCTCTATCTTTACATGTGCCTGCACCCCCCATGATACAGACGTCCTATGTGGTCCTCTATCTTTACATGTGCCTGCACCCCCCCCCCATCATACAGACGTCCCATGTGGTCCTCTATCTTTACATGTGCCTGCACCCCCCCATGATACAGACGTCCTATGTGGTTCTCTATCTTTACATGTGCCTCCCCCCCCATCATACAGACGTCCTATGTGGTCCTCTATCTTTACATGTACCTGCACCCCCCCATGATACAGACGTCCTATGTGGTCCTCTATCTTTACATGTACCTGCACCCCCCCCCCATCATACAGACGTCCTATGTGGTCCTCTAGTCTTTACATGTGCCTGCACCCCCCCCCCCCATCATACAGACGTCCTATGTGGTCCTCTAGTCTTTACATGTACCTGGACCCCCCATGATACAGACGTCCTATGTGGTCCTCTATCTTTACATGTACCTGCACCCCCCCCCCATCATACAGACGTCCTATGTGGTCCTCTAGTCTTTACATGTGCCTGCACCCCCCCCCCCCCATCATACAGACGTCCTATGTGGTCCTCTAGTCTTTACATGTACCTGCACCCCCCCCCCATCATACAGACGTCCTATGTGGTCCTCTAGTCTTTACATGTGCCTGCACCCCCCCCCATGATACAGACGTCCTATGTGGTCCTCTAGTCTTTACATGTACCTGCACCCCCCCCGTTGATACAGACGTCCTATGTGGTCCTCTATCTTTACATGTGCCTGCATCCCCCCCCCCATCATACAGACGTCCTATGTGGTCCTCTATCTTTACATGTGCCTGCACCCCCCCCCCATCATACAGACGTCCTATGTGGTCCTCTAGTCTTTACATGTGCCTGCACCCCCCCATCATACAGACGTCCTATGTGGTCCTCTATCTTTACATGTGCCTGCACCCCCCATCATACAGACGTCCTATGTGGTCCTCTAGTCTTTACATGTGCCTGCACACACACCCCCATCATACAGACGTCCTATGTGGTCCTCTATCTTTACATGTGCCTGCACCCCCCATGATACAGACGTCCTATGTGGTCCTCTATCTTTACATGTGCCTGCACCCCCCCCCCCATGATACAGACGTCCTATGTGGTCCTCTATCTTTACATGTGCCTGCACCCCCCCCATGATACAGACGTCCTATGTGGTCCTCTATCTTTACATGTGCCTGCACCCCCCATCATACAGACGTCCTATGTGGTCCTCTACCTTTACATGTGCCTGCACCCCCCATGATACAGACGTCCTATGTGGTACTCTATCTTTACATGTACCTGCACCCCCCCCCATGATACAGACGTCCTATGTGGTCCTCTATCTTTACATGTGCCTCCCCCCCATCATACAGACGTCCTATGTGGTCCTCTATCTTTACATGTGCCTGCACCCCCCCCCGTTGATACAGACGTCCTATGTGGTCCTCTAGTCTTTACATGTGCCTGCACCCCCCATGATACAGACGTCCTATGTGGTCCTCTAGTCTTTACATGTACCTGCACCCCCCCCCATGATACAGACGTCCTATGTGGTCCTCTATCTTTACATGTACCTGCACCCCCCCCATGATACAGACGTCCTATGTGGTCCTCTATCTTTACATGTGCCTGCACCCCCCCCATCATACAGACGTCCTATGTGGTCCTCTATCTTTACATGTACCTGCACCCCCCCCATGATACAGACGTCCTATGTGGTCCTCTATCTTTACATGTGCCTGCACCCCCCCCCCATGATACAGACGTCCTATGTGGTCCTCTACCTTTACATGTGCCTGCACCCCCCCATCATACAGACGTCCTATGTGGTCCTCTATCTTTACATGTACCTGCACCCCCCCCATGATACAGACGTCCTATGTGGTCCTCTATCTTTACATGTGCCTGCACCCCCCCCCCATGATACAGACGTCCTATGTGGTCCTCTACCTTTACATGTGCCTGCACCCCCCCATCATACAGACGTCCTATGTGGTCCTCTATCTTTACATGTGCCTGCACCCCCCCCATCATACAGACGTCCTATGTGGTCCTCTATCTTTACATGTGCCTGCACCCCCCATGATACAGACATCCTATGTGGTCCTCTATCTTTACATGTGCCTGCACCCCCCCATGATACAGACATCCTATGTGGTCCTCTATCTTTACATGTGCCTGCACCCCCCCATGATACAGACGTCCTATGTGGTCCTCTATCTTTACATGTGCCTGCACCCCCCATCATACAGACGTCCTATGTGGTCCTCTATCTTTACATGTGCCTGCACCCCCCCCCATCATACAGACGTCCTATGTGGTCCTCTATCTTTACATGTGCCTGCACCCCCCATGATACAGACATCCTATGTGGTCCTCTATCTTTACATGTGCCTGCACCCCCCATCATACAGACGTCCTATGTGGTCCTCTATCTTTACATGTGCCTGCACCCCCCCCCATCATACAGACGTCCTATGTGGTCCTCTATCTTTACATGTGCCTGCACCCCCCATGATACAGACATCCTATGTGGTCCTCTATCTTTACATGTGCCTGCACCCCCCCCCATCATACAGACGTCCTATGTGGTCCTCTATCTTTACATGTGCCTGCACCCCCCCCCATGATACAGACGTCCTATGTGGTCCTCTATCTTTACATGTGCCTCCCCCCCATGATACAGACATCCTATGTGGTACTCTATCTTTACATGTGCCTCCCCCCCATCATACAGACGTCCTATGTGGTCCTCTATCTTTACATGTGCCTGCACCCCCCATGATACAGACGTCCTATGTGGTCCTCTATCTTTACATGTACCTGCACCCCCCCCCCCCATGATACAGACGTCCTATGTGGTCCTCTACCTTTACATGTGCCTGCACCGTGTACCCCTCCAGGATAAAAAACAAAAAGAGTAAACAAACTTTTTGGTCCCACACTAGACCTGAGCGTCTGTTACAGTGGGGCTGACAAAGGCAATGGGACAATAAAAGACTGACCTCAGCAGAGGAAGGCTGCCTTTTAATCAGACAGTGAAGAGCGGCAGTCTCTCTGCATAAGGGGACAGTGTGCCCAAGTGCAGGGAGCCTGGGCAGAAGGAGAAACTTTGGGGAGAAGATCCATCTATTGGTCTGTTCCCCTGCCTCTCAGTGTGAATCCCAGCGGAGGCTGGTGTGCTGACCCTGTCAGGAATCTCCCAGCTCCTCGCTGCCTGCAGCCAGCTATCAAGCGTGAACGTGCTAACTTTCCGCCCAGAGTTCTCAGCACACATGGGCCTTTCAGATCACCAACCCTTCAGTATCTGCCTTACTCAGATACTTGCAAAAGTAGAGGAATAGATCATTTTTAAACTAATTTAAACTTTTTCCATTTCTTACTCATCTGTGATGTTTGTGGATCTGTACATAGGATGGGGGTACACAGATGCCACGGTCACGTGCTGAGGTCAGAGGACAACTTTTGGGCTTAGTTCCCCCCCCCCAACCAGACCACAGGCCCCGAATTGATTTATTGTTTTACAGATTAGTAAACTGAGCAATTATGGTAAAGAACATTGTGATGCTGGACCCACGATGGCTCATCTAGTAGAGGTGCTTGCCACCAAGCCTGAGAACCTGAGTTCAAACCCCAGGACCCAGCTTGGGTTCTTCTCTGATTTCCAAACATGTCCCATGGTAAATCAATGCCATCCCCTCCAAAATAAATAAATAAAACAAATAAATGTAGTTAAAAATTGTTCAAGAAATTTGTGATGATTAGTATCACTTATTCTTTGGAATAAGGAATTTTATTGACCCTGAAGCAGATGGAATTTGACCACTTAAGTATGCATTAAAATCCATTTTGTTCCCCGGTGAGACCAAGGCTGCCTTATAAAAGATCAGATAAATTCTTTATCAATGAAATTTACTTTATAATAGTACAACTCCAGAGTTTACCAACAGGCAAACAGCTGGCCTCCCTCTGACACACACACACACACAAAAAAACGAGGTTAGAATAGCCTGGTTTAACAGAGAAGACCAGCATGTGCTGGGCAAGAGTAGCCAGGCAGTTAAAGTGCTGCAGACCCAGCCAGGTCTCCCTGTGCAGACCTGGTCAGCCTGCCTGTCTTCCAAGTGTTTGGATCAAAGGTGTGCACCGCAACACTGGCCTGGAGTAAAATGTTAACGACTCAGAACCCCAGTGATGCTCCAGTACAGCACAGACAGAAGGCACATGGTCCCCCCACCTCTGTGAAAGGTATCCGTCACTGGCCAGGTAGAGCGGAGCAAGACTTCAATCCCAGCACTCAAGAGACAGACAGGCAGATCTCTGAGTTGGAGGATAGGCTGGTCTAAAAAGTGAGTTCCAGGGCAGCCAGGGCTACACAGAGAAAACCCTGTCTCAAAAAATAAACAACAACAACAAAATTATCACTGAATAAAACAACTAATTTCCACAAATTATTTATGAGAAATTAAAAACCCAAGTATGAAAGGCAATTTTAACTTTGGAAAAGGAAGCTATCATTTTGTGTGTTTTAAGAAAACAGACTTGGTGTGTGTGGCAGCAGCTTAGCCGAGTTCCTTTAAATAGGCAGGGGCTTGTGCAGTGTGGAGCTCATGGAACATGAGCTGTGTTTGCCTCAAATCCCCAAGCGTCCATTTGCTTAAGAAACCCACGCTTCCTGGCTGGGCGCCTGCATACCAAACCTGCCAGGTCTTGAATAGTTTTAGTTCTGTTACTAAATTAGGAAACTAAAGTAGGCAGTGTCTGGGCCAACAACAAACTAAAAAGGCTCGGCATCATTAGCTTGCAAGTCTCCTTAAAAGCCAGATCATTAGAAGATATTTAATTTTTAATTAGAGATACCAAAGTAATTTAGCCTAATAAGGAGCAATACTAGAAATAATTAAATGAATACAAAAAAGAGAAATCCAGGCTTTTAACACAGTGTTCTATTGGAAACAACCTTCATCCCCATGTTGAAAATAAACCAGCACTTGAGGCTCAGTCTCAGACGTGGATGCTAAAATTCCACTATGTGTTTCCAAGCAGTGGACGGGACAGGTGAAGTCCATCACAGCTCTCCAAAGACAGGCACAGTGCCTGTAGAACTCAGCTCAAGAAGCAGAGCAGAGCAGCCAGCGAGGCTTGGAAAACAGAGGCAGATTTCAAGAAAACAGCTTCTTTACAAGTGACAAAAATACCGAGGGAAAATATGTAGTTTCCTCCTCCCAACCTTTTCTGGGCTCTAGCCAGCATATCACAAGGTCTAAAAAGGACCATACCTATTAATTAGCCTTCCCTAAACTATTTAAAAATCACCCTTATATTTTACCAAAAGCTAATGCCTGAATTCTGAAGGTGTTGGGAGGATTTTCGTTCCAAGAACATCTGAAAAGCATTTCCACTATAAACACTGTTAAACATTCATAAATTTCAGAGCCCTGTTTATTATAGTTTAGTTCTGTGAAACAAGAAAATCAAACGTGTATTTACCATGCAGTCCATATTTTTCATGGTTTATGTATTTAAGCACCAGTTAAAATTACAGAAGAGTGGCAATGTCTGAGTGTGGCAAGAAGCCCCAAAAGACTAGTCACCAAGAACATTCCCTACCCACCTCCTAGCACAACAAAGCCGAGCTCCACACCAGTTCCTGGTGGTTTGGCATGCTTTTCATCACTACCTCTGACATACTTACATGACATCTACAGGAGTTCAAAATGGACTGAGGAGACCTGGCAGTTGCCCAAAACCAGAGCCTGTTGCTTGTATCATTCAACTCCCATCCCTACAACCTGGCCATCCATGAAAAGCAAGGCAGGTCATGATAAGGGGCTGGGCCATTCCATCTCAAGTCTGTGCTGTCCCTCAGAACTAGAAACAATGAGACCAGGTTGGACCTCCCTGATCTACTCCATCACTGTCCCTGCGCTGTTGTGCAAGCACAAGAAAATAAGAGGAACAGGCGCAAGTGTTTAGATAAGTAAAAACAAAAAATAGACTGGGTGATTAAAATTATACTGAACAGTGTAATGGTCTCTACAGATCTATATACAATTCATATGCACATAAAGAGACATGTGAATGAACTCAGTGTCAGAAAATGAAAAAGATGGGTCAGCAGTTAGGAGCACTTGCTATCCTTGCAGAGGACGGCGTTTCAGTTTACAGTATGGTAGCTCACAACAGCCTGTAATTCCAGTCTCAGGAGATCCTATGTCCTCTGGGCTTCTGAGGGACCAGGCATGTGCATGGGGTACCACATACATGCAGGCAAACACCATATACTTAAGAATCAAGGACATCAAAAGAAGAGGAAGGAGGAGGAGGAGGAGGAGGAGGAGGAGGAGGAAGAAGAAGAAGAAAAAGAAGAAGAAGAAGAAGAAGAAGAAGAAGAAGAAGAAGAAGAAGAAGAAGAAGAAGAAGAAGAAGAAGAAGAAGAAGAAGAAAAGAGTTGGCTGTCTTTCACTGCTTCATTAAAAACCCTACCTTAAAGCTACAGTGATCAGGGCACAGGACACTGAAGAGGGAAGGAACAGAACAGCTTCGACAATTTAATCACTAGGTTGAAGGGTGACCAACATCTGGCAGAAAAGCCAGGTAATTTGACAAAGAGACAGCCTTTTCAACAAATTGAGCAGGAACAGCTAAATATGGAAAGGAAAAGAAAAGCCTCCCCTTACCTACAGCATAAGCAGTGATGTGAGATGGATTACATATATTAAGGAGACAAAACCACAGTAAGACTTACAGAACGCCATAAACATTTTGTGATCCAGAGTTTGGCAAACATCTCTCATCTATACCATCAGTAAAATAATCTACAAAATAGAAACTTGGTAAATTTAGCATCATTAAAATTTTAAATGTCTGCTTTAAAAAAAAAACACCATTAAAATATAAACACAAACCACCACAGACTAAGTAAAAAAAACATTTCTAGGCCATCTATCGACAAAAGGTTTTATGCTGACAGCAACAGGGCCAGCACACTGGCTTAAGAGACATTTCGGAAGTGTTTTAGCTTTTGCAAACCATATACCAGCTCTGCCTCAGCGTGAAGGCAGCCACAGATGGATGTGTAAGAATGGGTGTGGCTGTGTTCCAACAAAACTTTGCTCACAACCTCAGATCTTGTTTGCTTCCACATCCTTCCAGGCTGATCTGAAAGCTATTTTATAGCTCTAAGTTGCAGATAACTGACAACAATATGAACTCATCTTTGTTTACAGGCATGTGTGTATATTACCTCTGCTGGAAGGGTGACCCTTCGGTGCTGTCACAACACGCATTTTGATATTACTCATCTTTAGTTCGTTCGTTTTGTGGATTTTCCTTGGAAATAGTTACAACATCTTACCAATTTCCTCATTAATGAGCTCATTTTCCTCATTAAAAGCTTTATGACATTTAAAGTCCTCAGCTGTGTGAGAACCAAAAATTTAAGATTTTTCGTAAACATGATGCTCTGACACCCAAATGGATGCAGAACTTCAGAATGTACCAAGAAATCTTACAATGCGATACCAAGAACACAAACAACTAGAGGCTGTGAAAGGGCTTGGCAGATCAAGTGTTCGACCCACACAGATGCAGGGGCAGCTCACTTGTAATGTCATCCCAGGCACATCCAGAGACACCTGGAGCTAGATGGTTAGTGAGACCAGTCACACCGAGAGACTATCCCTCAAAGACAAAGACGAAGCATGATCAAGGAATACTTCTGATATCAATGTTAAAAATCCACACGGACATAAAGAAGGAAAAAAACCCCTATTTTATGGTTAAATATCTGAAATAAATACCAAAGAAATGGCAAATAAATCCATAAAATATATTAGTTTTTAGTTAGTAGTAAAATGCAAACCAAAGCTGCCAAAAAGATCCTCCGACGTGGCCAGCGGAGCAAGGACAGTGTAAAAAGATGGATGTACCAAATGTTAACACGAGAAGACAGAACTAGATGGAACCTTCACCGTTGCTATCAGGGACGTAATGGCACAGCCACTTTGGAAAACGGATTGGAAATTTCTTCTAGTCAAGAATTCACTAACCAGATAGCCCAGCAGCACTTCTATTCAGAGGTATTTGTGGAAGAGAAACGAAAATACAAGTCCACAAAAACGACTTCCCAGGCAGTGGTAGAGCAAGCCTTTAATCCCAGCACTCCGGCACTTGGGAGGCAAAGGCAGGTGGATCTCTGTGAGTTTGAGGCTAGCCTGGTCTACAAGAGCTAGTTCCAGGACAGTTAGGACTATACAGAGAGACCCTGTCTTGAAAAACAAAACAAAAACAAAAAGGTAGTATATTCGTCCGTGTGTATATGTGTGGGCACATGGTTCACAGTGGACATACAGAGGTCAGAGGACAAGTTGTGGACACCAGTTCTCTCCCCCACCGTGTGTACCCTGTGGACTGAACTCAGGTTATCAAGCTTGGTGGCAAGTACCCATATCCGCTGAGTCATATTACTAGGCTTGCTATTTGGTTCTTAGATAGCGAAATAACTGAGAGATTTGGCCTCTGCAAAATACAACTTCAATAATGCCACAGAATCCTATCACGGTGAAGAAATCTATCTCTAAGAAAGTCATTCCCTATCTTCAGACCACAAGAAAAATGTCACCAAAACAGGTCTGTGTTGTCTGCTGTTGTGACACTATGCTGGAGAAAATCAACTTGAAGGACAAAGAAGTATCCAGGTCACAGTGTTAAAAGTTTCAGTCCACGACACGAGGCTCTGCTAGTTCTGTGGCCTGGCCGGCTGAGCATCATGGCAGGGAGCATGTGGTACAATAAGCTGCTCCCTTATGGCAGCTGGAAATGAGAGAGGGGGTGGGGCTGGGGACAAGATATACCCTTCAAAGACATGCTTTCTTCCCCCAAGTGGGCCGGGTCTCCTCGGGCTTCCACTGCTTCCCAAGAGCACCACCAGCTGGAGGCCAAATCTCAAACTGAAGGACATCCAACCCACCATAGCAAGATGCCAGGCTTTAACTCGCTCCAGATCATACGGAGAGCAGGGATGTCAGCAGACCCGGCCAAGGAGCAGGGGAAATACACAACTAACCCCTGGCATTGGTCATCAGCATATAAGGGCATTCATTTTGCTGCTTCCTCACCCCAGCAGCCAAGACTCTTGACACCAAGGTTTGTTTATTTGTTTTAATCTATCAACGAATGCACAGAGAAAACTGAGACTGCTGTAAAATCATCAAAGCATCTGAGGAAAACGGTGATTTGAAAGATTAAACAAAGCACTTCAATGCCAAGGGCTGCTAACAAGCAATATCAAACTGCATTTCTTTAATTGCTTCTCATTACATCGACTCCCAGGCAAATTGTAAGGTTTTTCATTCATTAAAATAATCATTAACCATAAAATCACTTACAGAATAGATCATCAGATTTAAATGAAAACCTTTAACAGGGTTAAGACACAATTTGCAGATGAAATAAAGCAACAATTATGCTTCTGATAATAGGCTCAAACAACAAATGAAATATAAAACCTATTGCTTCAACTGAAAACATTCCTTTTAAAGATATATGTATTCCTGCTATATATGCTACCAGCTCTGTTTTCTTCAATTATCAAATCTGACAGGAAACTCTAATTTTCGGGCAACGTCACCAGCAGTAGTGGTATACTGATGTCAAGGCAGAAAAATCAACTTAAGCTGTCATAAAATAATTACGCATCTAGGTCTTATTCCCTGTTGAAAGCAACTGAAGGGAGAAAGGGTTTATATGGCTCACAATTCCAAATCAGAGCCCACCAGTGCAGGGTAGCCAAGGCAGCAGGCACTAAAAGATAGCACTCTGCTGTCACTCACAGTGGACACTAATGCATGCATGCTAGCGCTCTGCTGTGGCTCACAGTGGACACTAATGCATGCATGCTAGTGCTCTGCTGTCGCTCACAGTGGACACTAATGCATGCATGCTAGTGCTCTGCTGTCACTCACAGTGGACACTAATGCATGCTAGCGCTCTGCTGTGGCTCACAGTGGACACTAATGCATGCTAGCTCTCTGCTGTGGCTCACAGTGGACACTAATGCATGCATGCTAGCGCTCTGCTGTGGCTCACAGTGGACACTAATGCATGCATGCTAGTGCTCTGCTGTCACTCACAGTGGACACTAATGCATGCATGCTAGCGCTCTGCTGTGGCTCACAGTGGACACTAATGCATGCATGCTAGCTCTCTGCTGTCGCTCACAGTGGACACTAATGCATGCATGCTAGCTCTCTGCTGTGGCTCACAGTGGACACTAATGCATGCATGCTAGCTCTCTGCTGTGGCTCACAGTGGACACTAATGCATGCATGCTAGCTCTCTGCTGTCGCTCACAGTGGACACTAATGCATGCTAGCGCTCTGCTGTCACTCACAGTGGACACTAATGCATGCATGCTAGCGCTCTGCTGTCGCTCACAGTGGACACTAATGCATGCTAGCTCTCTGCTGTCGCTCACAGTGGACACTAATGCATGCATGCTAGCTCTCTGCTGTGGCTCACAGTGGACACTAATGCATGCATGCTAGCTCTCTGCTGTCGCTCACAGTGGACACTAATGCATGCATGCTAGCTCTCTGCTGTGGCTCACAGTGGACACTAATGCATGCTAGCGCTCTGCTGTGGCTCACAGTGGACACTAATGCATGCATGCTAGCTCTCTGCTGTCGCTCACAGTGGACACTAATGCATGCATGCTAGCTCTCTGCTGTGGCTCACAGTGGACACTAATGCATGCTAGCGCTCTGCTGTCGCTCACAGTGGACACTAATGCATGCATGCTAGCGCTCTGCTGTGGCTCACAGTGGACACTAATGCATGCATGCTAGCTCTCTGCTGTCGCTCACAGTGGACACTAATGCATGCATGCTAGCTCTCTGCTGTGGCTCACAGTGGACACTAATGCATGCATGCTAGCTCTCTGCTGTGGCTCACAGTGGACACTAATGCATGCATGCTAGCTCTCTGCTGTCGCTCACAGTGGACACTAATGCATGCATGCTAGCTCTCTGCTGTCACTCACAGTGGACACTAATGCATGCATGCTAGCGCTCTGCTGTCGCTCACAGTGGACACTAATGCATGCTAGCTCTCTGCTGTCGCTCACAGTGGACACTAATGCATGCATGCTAGCTCTCTGCTGTCGCTCACAGTGGACACTAATGCATGCATGCTAGTGCTCTGCTGTCGCTCACAGTGGACACTAATGCATGCATGCTAGCGCTCTGCTGTCGCTCACAGTGGACACTAATGCATGCATGCTAGCGCTCTGCTGTGGCTCACAGTGGACACTAATGCATGCTAGCTCTCTGCTGTGGCTCACAGTGGACACTAATGCATGCATGCTAGCTCTCTGCTGTGGCTCACAGTGGACACTAATGCATGCATGCTAGCGCTCTGCTGTGGCTCACAGTGGACACTAATGCATGCTAGCTCTCTGCTGTCACTCACAGTGGACACTAATGCATGCTAGCTCTCTTCTGTGGCTCACAGTGGACACTAATGCATGCTAGCGCTCTGCTGTCGCTCACAGTGGACACTAATGCATGCATGCTAGCGCTCTGCTGTCGCTCACAGTGGACACTAATGCATGCTAGCGCTCTGCTGTGGCTCACAGTGGACACTAATGCATGCTAGCGCTCTGCTGTGGCTCACAGTGGACACTAATGCATGCATGCTAGCTCTCTGCTGTCGCTCACAGTGGACACTAATGCATGCTAGCTCTCTGCTGTCGCTCACAGTGGACACTAATGCATGCATGCTAGCGCTCTGCTGTGGCTCACAGTGGACACTAATGCATGCATGCTAGCGCTCTGATGTCGCTCACAGTGGACACTAATGCATGCTAGCGCTCTGCTGTCACTCACAGTGGACACTAATGCATGCATGCTAGCGCTCTGCTGTCGCTCACAGTGGACACTAATGCATGCATGCTAGCGCTCTGCTGTGGCTCACAGTGGACACTAATGCATGCATGCTATCTCTCTGCTGTGGCTCACAGTGGACACTAATGCATGCTAGCGCTCTGCTGTTGCTCACAGTGGACACTAATGCATGCATGCTAGCGCTCTGCTGTCGCTCACAGTGGACACTAATGCATGCTAGCTCTCTGCTGTTGCTCACAGTGGACACTAATGCATGCATGCTAGCGCTCTGCTGTCGCTCACAGTGGACACTAATGCATGCATGCTAGCTCTCTGCTGTCGCTCACAGTGGGCACTAATGCATGCATGCTAGCTCTCTGCTGTCGCTCACAGTGGGCACTAATGCATGCATGCTAGCGCTCTGCTGTGGCTCACAGTGGACACTAATGCATGCTAGCTCTCTGCTGTCGCTCACAGTGGACACTAATGCATGCTAGCTCTCTGCTGTCGCTCACAGTGGACACTAATGCATGCATGCTAGCGCTCTGCTGTCGCTCACAGTGGGCACTAATGCATGCATGCTAGCGCTCTGCTGTGGCTCACAGTGGGTAGATGCTCCCACCTAAGTCAACAGAATCAGAATAAACCCTAGAGACCAACCTAATCTAGATGATCTTTACGGACACTGCCCCCCACGGTAACCTAGACTGTGTCAAATTGACAAAGCTATCACAACATGAAAATATAATCCTTGTTTATGTGCCCAGATATACTTTGTTTTCATAGTTTGGTTAATGAATGCAATACATCAAACACTACCACACAAGAAAGCTGTGTTTGATACCTGAAAGCTCTTTATAATAAAAATGATACAAGTTCTGCCAAAACATCAAAAGATGTAATAGGAACTGCTCCATGCTACCTCTAAAGTATTGAAAGTTGACTTAGATACAAACATACTCACTCTCTGAGGGCTCACGAACAGGCTGTACCTAAGAAAATATATTTCATTATCTTCAAGAAAAATCACTCCAGAAGATTAAGAACACTTCTATTTTAATCAGGCAGTTAAAATATTCTAACTTCTTGGTTTTCAACATTAAAAATGGTTATAAAGCTGGGACAGGTTTTCATCATAGCAGACACAGCTACTTTTACAACTTACTGTAACTAAGGAAACATTTCATGAAGTCTGAGAGAATGCTGACTCATCTGCAGTGTGTGTTGCACACTTAGGAGATGTGTGTCTCCTTCCACAAACCACTAACACACCAGCTTGGTCCCTGAGGGTGGACTGTTTCTTCTTCTTTTGTTTTGAGACAGGGTTTTGTTGTATTGGAACTCACTCTGTACACCAAGCTGGCCTCAAACTCACAGAGATCCACCTGCCTTTGTCTCCCAAGGGCTGGGATTAAAGGCACAGGTCACAGCCTACTGAGGTAGTTGACCTCAGCAGCATCACTGCAGCCCCTACACAGGACCAAGCCTGAGAAGCCCTGCACAGTACCAGTTCCTTGCATCAGACAGGAGCATCGAGTGCAGGGACTCTGACTAGGACATTAGCTGTGCTGATGCTTCTCCACAGAGGAATAGTCCATGCATATAAACTCAGTGTGCCGTGGTCAGCAGCAGGACAGATGACAGAGGCGTCAAGTCTCAGGCACCAACTTTGCTTCTCTTGCTTTCTAAAATTATTTTTAAAACATACTGTCACAATAAACTTGTTGAACTGCCACAGTTTTGAGACATTTGGCAAGTTCTTCACCATTTTCCTTCACACCTTCCCTAAAAAGGACTTATTTTCTGTATTCCACACTGAGGATAAAACATTTTTTTTCTTTAAAAGAATTTTAATGGCCATTTTTATCCTCTGCTTTTAGCCAAATTGTCAAAGTTTATAAAAGTATATAAATAAAAATTAAAGGCCTCAGTTCCATGTTTTTTTCTGAAAAAGCTATGTGTTTCATTTAATTCCATATACTAAAATAATTTTATATAAACACCTAAATAAAGTATTTGCATAAAGCTCCTTATACCTAATTTTGCTATAGAGGTCACACTGGAAGTCTGTAATGGCCACTCAAAACACAAGCTCTCAATGTGACCTGAAGACAAACCCCCTGGAAGACCGAGGAAGACAGCTAGCTGTTGCCCCTTGTGCTTTTTCCCAGCTCTCTACTGAAATAATAACTAGTCATCCTATACACCCAATTCTTCTCTCCCCTATCGGTCCGGCCTCTTTTTTGGAAGAAATAGTAGAATATTCTCTCCTTTGCAGGCTGAATTCAGATTCCCGTTTTCTCTAGTACGCAGCAGGGTTAATCTTGCAAAGCAAGAGGAAGAGTAAGTCTCCCAAGTCAGGCTGTCGACACGCAGTGTGACCACACTCGTGTGGTTGGTGACACTGGAGGACTGCTTTGCAGAGGAACCATTTCTCAGATGCCTTTTCAACAACAAAGAGGTGGGAGGCTGAACCCCACTACCTGTGATGATGTCCAATCAAGGAGAGTAATCTGGGGTAAAGAGACTAGCTCCTGGGGCACAGCAGGCACAATATGATACTTTGTGTTCTGAGATTTCACAAAGAAGGTACGAGGAGGGCTCAATGGGCTGATAACTAAGTCCACAGGACCAGTGTTCCTAGGCCAATGCAGAGAACCTGAGCACACGAAAACACGGTGGCAGCTGGAGTGGAAGCCACACTTCTAATCAGTGGAGCACCTGCCACAGTTTGCCAGCTGGAGCCGGTGCCACAGTTGCCTAGTCTGTATCAATAAAATTTAACAAGCAGGGTGGCAAGCAACAGGGAGCCCAGAGGATAGAGCATTGGGTCTTCTGCGACCTCTGCAAAAGGCCAATCCTTTGCCTTCACAGTGCTCAAGCTGCTTTGGTGGCAGCAGGATGGCCCTAAAAAAAGGTACAACCGAAGCTCAAGGCACCAACAGGGGTAAGTGGAACAAAACACATTGAAGGAAAAAACTATCACATCTGAAGGCCGAGTTTCAGTGCTAAGACAGGGGGCACAGCTGTGTGTGCTGGCTACACGAAGGACATAGCTCTGTGCTTGCACATGCTTTTAGCTGCTCCAGCACAATCCGTTCATGTTTTTAATTTGAGCTAAAAAGCCCTTCCTTTTTTGGTATGCAAAACAGCTTTTCAAGGATTAAAGCATAAAAAAATAGTCTGATTTATAAGCCAGATGCAAGTAACATCTTTGCAGGCGTATGGTCACTTTTGTTGTTTGTCACCGTAACCTCTCGGAGTTCTAGGAAAGTGACCGTCACAGTAGTATGAAGCATGCTTATTGGAGGATTAGCTAGTTTTTCTCTCTTGTCCAATATCATCGGCCTTTGAGGTCTTTACAACAGTGAACCGCAAAGCATTTGGCAAGTGTACCCGCACTGGTGGGATTTTCCCCCAATAATATCTTATTTATTTGTGTTAATGTTTCTCTTCATAATGTATGATATGACTTTGTATCAAATTAGAAAAAGTCAACCAAAGACTATTAGTTTAGATTAGTTCAAAAGCAAATCCTGTTACAGTTTTGGTGCTGTGATTAGAAAAAAACATATAAATGTTTTTAAAGTGCTATAAACCCAATAAACATGATAGAAGGTAAGTAAACATGAGAAATCAAACAATAGTATCTAAGAGAAATTTTGATGGCAGGGCAATTGAAAACAGACTCACTTCCCACCCAAACAGAATAAAACTAAATCAAAAGACATCGGGGCAGCTGTTTGAATCAATGAACATGCAGCACTAAACTATGATCCTTGGAACACGGGAAACCAGAAGGAGGCCCATCGTGGACTTGGAACACGGGAAACCAGAAGGAGGCCCACAGTGGGCTCGGAACACGGGAATGAGAACGAAGCCCACCGTGGGCTCGGAACATGGGAATAAGAATGAGGTCCATCATGGGCTGGGCTTTCCCATATGCAGCACATTCCGGGCCATGGAACAGGGAAGTGAACCGCAAACAGCCCAGCTTCACAAAGCTGGAAAAGTAGAAGGCAGAGTTCCAGACAAACAAAACACCTGGAAAACGCAAAAATGGGAACCTAAGAAAAAGCTGCAGAAAGGTGAAGAATGGGCCATGGTCTGAATGCTTATGCCCCTCAAAATCTACGTTGAAACCTCTTCACAGTACAACCGGGCTACAAAGGGAGGCCTCGTGACGGGAGTAGGTCTCCATGAGGCCTCTTGCCTCTTCAATCATGAGAAGACAGTGAGGAGATGCCATTCTGCCTGTACACTAGCAAGCAGCCTTCCCCAGACACCACGTCTGCTGCCCCTGGATTGTAGACGTCACAGCCTCCAGACCCACGAGAGAGGAAGTTGCAGCCTTTAAGCCATGCAGTTTTCCCTACTGCATCCGGGTGGATTAAAGCAGAGAAGCAGAACAGCAGCTGTAGATCACAAGGAGAGTCGGGTAGAGGACAAGATGATGCATGCCACCCAACAGTTGTCACCCAACAGGAGAGAACTCATGCCTGGTACTGGAAACTTCATCAGCTTCTCAGAGCCAGTCAGTCATGGACCTTAGGAAAGATTCTTCGACCACCACTTTGCTAGATCAGCGTGATTCCTTACACTACATTCTACATCTTATCCTTATACCCACAGGTAAGCAGAGCTACCAACTCTCAGCAAAGAAGCCCTTCTTTATACCAAATGGGGACCATCACAGAAAACCACAACTGGACACGATGAAGAGATCAACAGATCATGGGGAGCCTAGTCCCAACAGATACATCTACAGTACAACTCCTGTATCTATGGCTCAGGGAACATCATAGAAGAGGGGGAGGAAATACTGTAAGAACCATAATACCAGGAAGTCAGCTGTGAAACAGTTTCTCCTGGACAGTTCCTGCATAAACAAGATCTGAGCAATGACAGTATCAATGCTATGTCATATGTGTTAATGTGGATGGGGTGGGGGTGGGGGAGTTTAGTTTAAGAGGTCTCACCATAAAAAGGAACTACAGACAACAAATGAAGGCTGGGAGGAGAATTAGGCCCTCTCTGGAATGAGCCTCCTTATTGGTTGTCCAATGCATAGTGGTCAATCTTGAAACCATAGACATATCAACAAAATGAACTCAACTGGTTGCAATTATGTATATATGTACACACACATACATATAGATGTGCGTGTATGTGCGTGTATGTGTGTGTAACACTAAAAATAAAAAAAGAGGTTGTCAACTTGAAAGGAGTTATGGGGGAGGAAAGGAAGGAGAAAAGTGATACAATTGTATTTCAATTAAAAGATTAAAACAACAGCAAAAACCCTTAACAAAAAAACAAAGTTCTAGTGATATGTAAAAAATACCAACCAATCTAACATGTAATGAAGCCCCACAAAGAAGAAACGTGATGCAGAAAAATATTTGAAGAAATGACAGAAAACTTTCCATGCTGGGAATAAAAAAAAAAAAAACAAGAAAGAGAATTATTTTTAAAGCTACATGGAAACACATCACAGATAAACTATGGTACCAAAGTTAATGAAAATGCCTTCATGCAATAATAGTAAAAAAAAAATTCATGGGAGTGATGGAATGAATTAACAAGAGACTTTTTATCACATGCAGTGGAGGGCATCCTTAAAGAAAGCCAACTCAAAATCCCATAGTCAGAAAAGTCAAAGATGACTTTTTTACTAAAACAAAGACAAGCAAACAACCCTGCAGAGATGGCTCATTGTCCGTACATAGACCTGCACTACAGGAAATAGTTATGGAAGTGCTTCAGCTAAAGAGCAATGCATACAACACAAGCCATCCAGAGGAAAGAGTGAAGAGCTTTGTACACTTTAATATATACAGAAATAAAAGTGTCTGCTGTAAGAGCACTGAGGAGGGGGGTACATGGAAACATGAAGGCATCGGGTGTCTCCTTAGCTCGGGGTGCATATTGTGAGCCCTAGAGAAAAACTATCACAGGAAATTAAATGCAACACTGAAACATATACAAGTAATCCAAAAGAAAACAGGACACAGAAGAACCACAACCTATGGTGGCCGGATATGGGAAGGGCAATTTCAAAATATAGACACTGGGATGGCAAGATGACTGACTGGGTCAAGGTGCTTACCAGCAAGTCCAGTGACATGAGTTTGATCCCCAGGATCCACATGTGGAAGGAAAGAGCAACATCTTCAAGTTGTCCTCAGACCATCATATGCGTGCCTTGGCAAACACACATACACACACACACACACACACACACATACACACACACACACACACACACGTCAGACAGGTTTTAAATGAAATAAAAAATTGGACTGGAGAGATGGCTCAGCAGTTAAAGGCATGAACTGTTCTTACATCCAAGTTTGATTCCTGGCACACAGGTTAGGTGGCTCATAACCAACTGGAAGTTTAGCTCCAGGATCTGAACTTCACCACACACACACATGTACACACACACACACACACACACACACACACACACACACACACACAAATTTAACTGTAAAATAAAGTTAAGAAAGGGCTGGAGCAATTGTTCCAAAGTCATGAGCATGCCCTGCTCTTCAAAGGACAGAGGTTCTAGCCTCAGAACTCACATGGGGGCTCACAACCCTCTGTGACTCCAGTCCTAGGAGATCCAGTGCCCTCTTCTGGCCTCTGCAGGTACCACACACATGTGGTGCACAGACATATACAGAGATAAAAAAATCCATGAACATAAAATTATAAAATATAAAAAAGAGAAAAAATACAATAGAAAAGTCATAAGAGATCACCATTCTTCTTTAATAACCAACACAAGCTAGGTGTGCCATGTAACTGTAGCTCCTAAATTCATCAGCAACTGAGGTGGCCGTTGTCATAAGCTTACTTCAATAAGTGACAAGACCATTTTAAAAGAAATCTCTGGCTTCTGGGCCCTGACTGAAAGAAAGAGAGGAAAAGGAAACCTGCCCCAAGTCCAGCTGTGGAAGTCTGAAAGGGGCATTCCTGGCTCTCCTTCCTCCCTCTCTCTCTCTCTCTCTCCCTCTCCCTCTCTCTGATGCAATTTTCCCAAGGCACATGAGGCTTTCAGCTAGGGAAAACAGGAGGATGGAGATAATAAGAAAGCCAGGAGAACCTTCTGTGAGCAGGAACACTTCAGAATATAGTGAAGCCAATACAGGCCACAGTGGGACTGGGGCGAGGGCAGATGGAAGAACATTTCTCAGCAATTAGAAAATGCCAATCACCAACATGTAAACCAGGAAGCTATCTCCTGCAAATCAAAGGAAAGCTCCGAACAGCCTATAAACACACAAGGAGGTATTTGTCACTCTCAGGCAAGAGAAAAACACAGACTAAATACAAAATAAAAGGACTTTTTTTTATACCTAATAACCTAGCTAAAAACAAGCAGGAGAAGCACATGGGAAAGACTGCACTGGGAGGAGGGGCCTGGGGCCTCCTACACACCGGTCGGCCACTCTGAAGACTGCTAGGAAGCGTTTTATAAAGTTAAATGTACACTACTACCCTATGAAGCAGCAACGTTTTCACTCTTGAGATATTTTACTCCAAAGAAATAAAAAGGTATATCCACAAAAAGTCATGTTCCCTTACAGTTTTATCAGCTTTATTCATATGAACATAAACATTTGAAAAAATCTGTATGCTCATCAAGAGGAAGTAAATACGTATGCAATGGAGTACTACTCTGAAATAAAACAGAACAAAGTACAGATATGTGCAACAGCATGAATGCCACTCAAAACGATTCTCAGAGAAAGAAGCCGCACATAGGACGCACATCAGGGCAAGAGAGGGTAATGAACTATGTGACGGGGCTGGAGAGATGGCTCAGAAGACTGACTGCTCTCCCAGAGGTTCTGAGTTCAATTCCCAGCAACCACATGGTGGCTCACAACCATCTGGAATGAGATCTGTGCCCTCTTCTGGCCTGCAGGGATATGTGCAGGCAGAACACCGTATAATAAATAAACAAATCTTTAAAAAAATATATGATATGAAAACACAAGAGACCGCTTGGAGGAAAGAATGGAGATAGGCAGAGTGGGAAGAAGAGGGTAGGGGCAATAAGAACAATATAATAATATATGGATGAAAATGTCTTAGTGAAACCCATGCCTAACTGATGTGTGATTATTTGGGTACGAGTGGTCAGAAAAATGAATGAACAGTCTCTGCCTATAAAATGGCACCCAACGTGGCGCAACTACATCCACGCAAAACCTAAGAGAGCTTGGGAAGGAATTCTAGACACACACACACACACCAAAAAAAAAAAAAAAGAGTTAAGCACGGCTTGTTGGTATCACACAGAAGAGCACCAATTATATTATAAAAGGTAAAGCGGTGGCAAACAGAATGGTCATCAGCATACAGGGACATCCTGGCCATGATGCTACGACTAACTCTGACATCCTAAGCATTAACAGGAGAGTGTGGTGCACAATGCGGTACAGAGACGACAAGGTCAATATGCTCCAGCTCCAGCCTCAGACAAGCAGCTCGGGCCTTGTAGGCGACAGAAGTGCGCAACGGTAGGCTGCAGCTCACAGAAGCCAGCGAGAACAAGCTCAAGTAGAAAGCCTGCGTGACTCAAGAACAGAGCCAGTGGAATACTGGAGGAGAGCAAGGTGAGCCAACCTACTGAATACTTCCCCCCTTTTTTTTTCTAATACACCTGTCTATCACCTAGCACCCGAGATGCTAGTATAATAATTCAGATCACAATGCAGTATAATAATTCAGAAGATAAGGCAAACCGATTTTGACACCTGCTATACCCATTCTTCCCCCATTCTCTCCCTCCCTCTCTCTTTCCCACCAGTCTCTTCCAGACTTCCCAGGGAAACATTGCTTCTGCTTCTGCCAGGCACCCACACGGGGAGCAGGCGAGTGCTGAGAAGGCAAAAGCACAACACAGAGAACAGCAGTACTGCAATCCAATAGAAGAGGGAGAGAATTTGTAGAAAATGGGTATTAATCAAGAACCATTCTCTAGTTATCATGTAAGCCATAGGTAAGTTTCAGAATCTGATAGTACCCTGGGCTCCATGGCAATCTGGACTTGAAAAGACCAGAAACTTAAAAACAGTTCTGACAGCTCTGACTATCCTTACAGCCAGGCTATTATACAGGTGCCCGTGTTAATTCTACATCCTGAATATTTTTCATTTTTCAATTAGTGGCTATGAAATAATTTTTTCAAGCACACACACACAGATATACCCACCCACATACACACATGCACATGCCAGCACATACCGCATATATACTAAGCAAACAAACTTCCACCAAGCAGTGGGTGGCACACGCCTTTAATCCCAACACTAGGGAGGCAGAGGCAGGTGCATCTCTGTGAGTTCGAGGCCAGCCTGGTCTACAAGAGCAAATTCCAGGACAGGCTCCAAAGTTACAAAGAAACCCTGCCTCAAAAAACAAACAAACAAACAAAAATCCACCATAGTAAGCTGGGAAGCTTTTGAGGGAACCCAGCATGGCAAACAGCTACTTAACAATATAGACTATACAGAAGGGACGGCCATAGCATATCAGTTAATGAGGTCAACTGCCACCAATGCCACCAAAGAAGAACAACCACTGAGACCCTCCCCTTCTTTTCTTCAATCTATGTCCCAAACATTTGGGAGAGCTTTAGACCTGGCCCAACCAATCAAATATCTGAAATCACATCACAATGAGCTGTGTGGATGTGGGGCAAGGAAGTAGGAGGGCCTGTCCAGCATTAACAGGATGCCCAGGAAGAAGAGCACCTACTCCTGGCCTGGCACCGTGGCACATGCCTTTCATCTCAACACTTAGGAGGCAGAGAAGGGCGGACCTACAGAGTTCCGGGACATCCAGGACTACACAGTGAAGCCCAGTCCCAAAACAAAACAAACAAACAAAACCTACTCAAGGCTCTCGTATTTAAAACACACAGCTGTTACAGAATAAAATATCACTCAAAACAAGAAGAGCCAGGTGTAGACAATAGAAATAAAGCTAGGAAACTAAAATAAGAAACCACACGCCTGAATTCCTGTGGCACAGAAGTGCAGATAAAACAAGTTCTGTGAAAGCAGTCAGGAGATGTATACCTTCAGCGGTTACTAAGAGGCAGTCAGATGGCATTAGAACACCATTAACTTCTGGGAATGCACTGGAAGGAAATGATCACATCCCACCACAAAATGTGATGCACAGGAAAGAACAAAGAACAGAACACCCACATGGAACAAAAGCACTCCGTGCCCTTGCTTGCATATAAGCAGGGTTTGCAAATAACTGCATTAGACCCATGCATTTCATTCTTTGTCTTTGATTTTGGGGACAGGGTCTCTTGTATCTCGGGCTGGCCTTG
Source organism: Microtus pennsylvanicus (assembly GCF_037038515.1). NCBI lineage: Eukaryota > Metazoa > Chordata > Mammalia > Rodentia > Cricetidae > Microtus > Microtus pennsylvanicus. The sequence continues at coordinate 17,665,234 of NC_134596.1, forward strand.
AACCCACCACGTAGCCAAGGCCAACTGTGAACTTCTGATCCTCTTGCGTTACTGTACGTGGTTTGTACAGTGCTGGGGATTGAACCCAGGGCTTCATACATGCTAGGCAAGCACTCTCCCAACTGAGCTACAGTCAGTCCCAGCCCCTACTATGCGTCAGTTAGTGTCAAATATGAAAGCTTCTATCTCTGCTGCTACATTTTCTAGGCAGTCTTCAAAAGAGCACTTAATCCCCTGCGATCTAAAAGGAGAAAGTGAAAGCTGGAATGATCAGACACCACCCGTGCGTGATAAGCCCTGAAACCCACGTTCTTTACTGACTCGAAAGTGTTTGCACTGAATATAGTTGGAAGCAGTGAGACTTGTTATGAGGTTATATGTTACTTACCCGCTTAATACTATTTTTACAAAAAATACCACAAACCTCTGACTTCACTCTCACTCAAGCATCTTGCCCAGCAGTGGCGGGAGGGGACACTGATCATGACGCGCTCCCGCAGTGGCCCTAAGACAGAAACACTATATCCTTACATTTACGCCAGAAGCACCCTTGCTTATGTTTCACCTGCATTCATTCCTTTGTTTCGCCTTACATAAACAGACACTTGCAAATGCATCTATATATCCCACTGCTGGGGCATAGAGTGATAAAAACAGAGTCATGGCACACAAGAAACTATACAAACAGGGATTACCTGGAGGTAGGAATTGTAGTTGGTTGTTAGCTAATCGAAGATGACGCAAGGCTCTCAGACGACCAATTTCCGGGCAAACAATCTCTAAGGCATTGTCACTAAGATCCAGACACTGGAGTTTTACAAGGGACCCAATGGCTTCCAAGAGAGAGAGAGAGAGGGAAGGCAGAATGAGTGGGAGGCAAGTGGTCCTGGGTGAAATGCTCAGTCTTCCCTCTCCCCCTTGGACTGACAAAGCAGGAGAGCAAAGCTATGAAAGTCATAGATATTTACACCCTGAGATAAAATGCAGCTTAACAAGGGAACAAAGAAACATGCTACACCAGTGGGGGAAATGTGTGATTAAAGAAACCATTCAAAGATGAGCCCAGCTGTGATGGCAAACTTCAGTAGCCACTGACCAGGGAGCTGAGGGGAGGGCAGAGCCTGAGGCCAGTCTGAGGCCAGCCAGGACATAGGAGTCTGCTCTCAGATGAACTAAGAGCAGGGGCCGGGCAGTGGCTCAGTTGGTAAGAGTGTGTCATGCAAGCAAGGAAACCTGAGCTCACTCACTGGCCTGCCAGACTAGCCTACTTGGTGAGCTCCAGGCCAGGCCAGTGAAAGATTTCCCTCAAACAAAACAAAACAAAAAAAGGAAGGCATCTGAGGAGTAAGTCACATGGTTGTTCTCCCACACACGCAAACTTTGAAGGAATGTATGATTTTCTGTGTAACTAAATTCTGAGTTTGTTGCATTTAGCACGTGCTTCACTGTCTAGAGATGGACCTGGCCATTCACTGGCCTCTTAGCCTCATCTACTTAACCCTAATCCTTAACTGGACTCACATTTTCAAAGCAAACCAATTAAGGAGACCTTTAGGTTAAAATTCCCTAACACGCTAACCAAAATGGGTTTAAAAAGATAATTTCATCCATTCATAAAGCAATATATAAACTATATAGCTTTCAAACTAAAAAATTCTAAGTATGCTTACCTTCTGGGACCACAACTATGTTATTTGAGTGAAGGTACCTATGACGAAAGGGGGAGGGGAGAGCAGCTGTTATTATTCAGTATTTTGTCAGTAATCAGTTAATACAAACTGTATGAAAACTTACCAAACATAAGGCAAAACTTCCTTTCATACTGTGATGTCAACCCAAACACACAGATATTATAATTAAGTAATAGCTTATGCTAAATTACAAATATCAAATCTATCTTTCAACTTAGTCATTTTAAAATCATTAATACAAAAAATGAAGTATTTTCCAGCCTCATTAAAAAATTACTAATTTCTCTATTTCATTTAAATTATTCAGGTTTTCAGAAATACATCTACTGTGTAAAACAGATATCAACACCTAGTGAGTAAAAGGAGATGCCAGTTTCAGTTTCTAAAATGTAACTTAGATATTTCTAACTGGCTCAGCTGTTACTGTGACAGGGGAGCTGGGTTCAGTTCCCAGCACCCATCTGTTGGCTCCTCACTGTCTGTAATTTCAGTTCCTGGGACCAAACAACCTTTTCTAAACTCCACTGGTACCAGGCATACATGGGCACATACATACTTGCAGGGAAAACACGCAAAAAGGGAAAAAAAAGAAAAAAAAAGAAAAAAGAAACCCTTAAAGCTATCTCTCGTTGGCATGCTAACTGTAACCCAAGAGCAGGGATTAAATGTTCACTGAAGCATCTGTAGACACTCAGATGCCAACGCACAGAGATTTTACTTCTCAGCAAATGGAACTTCTTTAAAAAGACCTGCAAGCCCGGGCAAGCCTGAGTTATCACATTTTCGCACCGAAGTATCTTTGGCACACTCTTGTGGAGACTCCAGGTACCATCAGAAACAAGATATTTAGAGCCAGACACAGTGACTGCCAGAGATCATACAGTAGTAATAGAAGAAAATAGGCTTCATTGCTGATTTTGAGGTAAGAAAACTAGAGTTTAGAATGATGTATTTTCAAATCAATCAAATCCCCAAAAGTATTTTAAAATATAACTTAGAAAATTTCTTTTGCATTAAAAATCTTTAGTGAATGTTAAAATGCCAGGGAGCACAGAATAACACAGAAAGTAATTTTGTAAAGCTTTTTCTATGCCAAATTAAACCAGCCTTGTAGAGGATGTCAACCTGTGGGTTTTGAAATCAGCAAATCCCAGACACTCTCAGATGTGAGACTTTTCCCTCCAGAAAATTCCTAAAGGCTTTTCACTAATGGTTCTTAAGGTCTGAAACCAGCTTTTCAAAAATGGTTATGGAGAGAAGCAGCCGAGTATTGTGATCAATATCACATGCTCAAACTCCCCAGCAGAACAGAATAAACCCCTCCACAGAGCAGAGAAGCAAGCACACCTGACCACCACCTGACCAACAAGCGACATTTCCTCTCAAGTTTCCACTATCGTTATCCCACTGACTGATAGAAGAGAGACCTGAGCCTAGAGCTCCTGGCCTTCTCGCCAGTTGGTCAAGCAACAAAGCCTTCTCCTTCGGCACAAGTCCACGCTGTAGTATTGGCTTCTGTGTTTGCCAGGCAGCAGCAAGCCCTCGCTTGATAACTATGTGACACCATTTAACCAAATGCACACTCTAGAATAGACTCATTCTTCGTTTTGTGTATACGAACTGATTACACATTTTAAACGCAATCCTTTTGGAAGCATTCTTGATTAAGGTTCTTTGTGCCAAAAGACTGTAAATAAATGTGCAGGCACACACACTACAGTATGCAAATCTGCATTTGTTGTGCAGAGAAGCCAGATGCCATCACATAAAAATAGAGGCAGAGCCCGGCTTTAAACACTGTTTCAACAAAATACGTGCCTGCATTTCTACCTATGAAAACGGCCAAGTCAAAATATATACTAAAGTACCCCCTATTATGACTGAAATTTAAAAACACATTTTAACACACTAAATGTGTCTATAATGAAGACGGCATAAAGCACTACAACATTCCCGATCCTTTCTACACATCAGAACCATCAGGGTCTTCAAAGATCCTCCATCAAGCATCAAGTGAAACACAACCTGAATTCCACAAATAAATCTAAGATACAACCAAGTGAGAATTCACCTAGAACAGGCAGTGAGCCCCTCTGTGATAACTGGGTGAAAGGTATTCCAGAACACTGTACTGTGTTTACTTCACCTTCATAGTAATGTGACCACAGGGACACCCCCCCCCACTCCCCACACCTCCTAATTTATAATCACAAAAGAGAGCCTGTGGACCTCTCCCTGGGAATTAGAGACCAGGTGACCTGGCACTCTTAGAGGGGTGCTTGCTGGGGCAGCGAGCCTGCAGCTGTGTAGTCAGAAGGCTTCTGTGATCACAGCCTCAGGACCTTCAATTCTATCTGCTCTTTTTAATCTCAGAGTCACTGAAATCTCCTTTCAAAATAACTAGTTTTCATCCCGTTTGGCTGAATGCGGCAGAAAATCAAGTTCAACGCTAGCACAGATGCCACTTTAAGGTATAGTTGCTGTGACAAATCTTGGTCATTCTGTCGGGGGTTATTTTTTGTTTGTTTGTTTGTTTTTTTATCAACTGAAACAAACTTTTACCCAATATGTTAATGTCAGTTTCCCAGTGTTGACAAATGCCCCATGGTTCTGTGATGTTAACCATGGGGGAAGCTGGGTGAGGCTTATGGAGAACACTCTGTGCTATCTTTACAGTTTCCCTTAACTATGAATGCACTCTACGGTGAAGTTTTTTTTTTTAATTGAAGGATCAGGACTTCCACTTCTAGGCCTGATGGAGTAACAGGGGCCAGACTGGCCTGACTGCTAAAAAATGAAAATAGATGGGCTCTGTGAAAGACAACAGGTGACTTCCTAAGAACAGAGCCAGCAAGGCAAGCCCCGTCATCACCAACTGTCTGGGGGATCCAGGGCTACAGCGGGGTATGGAGCCACTATGCAGCCTTGTCAGCTAGCAGCCAAGAGAAAAGAGTTCTGGAGACAATGGAACTACACCTCACTCCACCCCACCCCAGCCCCTAAAGAAGCAACTCCAAAAAACATTAAGGATCTCTGGACTCTGCTGAATTCTAAAATGCATGTGCATAAGAGGAACTCCGGGCAGAGCAGGAGAAGAGCTATCAGCTGAACAGTCCACAAAGCTCTCTGGAGTGAGAGGCACACACTCAAGCATACTGTCAAACCCTGCACTTATCCAGGGCACTCAGGGGACATCCTATAGACAGCCTGGGCCTTTGCAAAGAAAGCTAACCTCTCCTTAGATCTGAGATTACATCTATTCTAAGAAAGCCATAAACAAACCAAACGAAAATGCCAGGAAACAGCAGAATCCAAAACACAAAAAAAATGTAGACTATGTAAAACACAACTATGGGAAATTTATAAACCATAATCCAATAAGGAAAATGACCCAAACCAGAAAACAATTTTAAAAACCCAATCAATATAAATAAACCCACTATGCAAATAATTAGCAATCAAGGACATTTAAGTAGCCATAATTATCATAATCAGGTATGTACCACCTAGTTTTGCATGTCAACTTGCCACAAGCCAGTGTCATCAGAGAGGAAGGCGCCTCAGTTGAGGAAATGCTTCCATGAGATCCAGCTGTAAGGCATTTTCTCAATTAGTGATCACTGAGGGAGCGCCCTTATGTGGAATTTCCCTCTGTATGAAAGATTTCCCACAACAGGGCCCAGCCCATTGTGGGTGATGGCATCCCTGGGCTGGTGGTCCTGGGTTCTATAAGAAAACAAGCTAAGCAAGCCATGATGAGCAAGCCAGTAAGCAGCGCCCCTTCATGGCCTCTGCATCAGTTCCTGCCTCCAGGTTCCTGTGCTGTTTGAGTTCCTGTCCTGACTTCCTTTGGTGATCAACATTGATGAGGAAGTATAAACAGAATAAACCCTTTCCTCCCCAACTTGCTTTTTGGTCCTGGTGTTCTGTTGCAGCAATAGAAACCCTAACTAAGATAGGACATTTAGATGAAAATTATGAACTATAAAATATAAAGAAAAATAAAATGTCTACAGACGAAAGACATCTATATAAAGAACGAAAATACATAATATATAATCACTGTATGGCGTTAACATACTAACCTACCTCAAAAGCAGAAAAATACAATTTATCAAAGCAGAAGCACAATGCAGAAAGACGCTGAAGAACAGTCATGTCGATTATGGGGGCGTGTATTAAACAGATCAATGAGCACACAGGAGTGTCACAGGTAGGGGCCAAAGGCAGCAGAGGGACTAAAAACACCTGATGCAATAATGTCAAGGATTATCCAAAGGTGAAGAAAATAAACCCTAGAATACTCAGTATACTCAAAGACGAGGAAAAAAGAAAACCACAAAGTTCAAGATCAAATTCTTCCGGAGTGGAATAAAAGCTGGAGGCTCCTGGGGCTGTGAGGGCGGCTCTATGGAAGGCAGCGTGCTCACCTAGCACACAGAGTCCTGGGCGCCATCCCCAGTACCACCACAAAAAGAAGTTAATTTAAAAATTTTAAAAGGAAACTCTTCCAACCAGATCGAGAGGAGAAAAATATACCTTTACACAAGGAATAAATTTAGGAGAAACAGGTGTATCTTGATAAAGTCCAAGCCAGCGGTAATGAACACCTCCACAATGCTGAAAGACGGGAATGCTAGCAGTTAAGACCCTCATCCCAGAAAAGCATCACTGAAAAACACAGCAGGCGACCGAGACAACAGAAACACGACTTTTAGGGAAGGAGAAAGGAGAAAACCACTGAATCCCAGGCTTCCACTTGGAGATCAGAGCACAGTACGTGGAAGCAAAACGGACACGCTGGATTTTATTGACGTGGCCAGCTTTTACTCTGCAAAAGAACGGAAGAGCTGAGCTGCGTCCTGGAAGATGGACTTGTAATGCGCTGGACAAGAGAAGCGCAGACTACATCAGGAATTATCAAACAGACAGTTGGGGCTCAGGTGACTAGCGGGAACATGAAAGACGTTCAGCATCACCAGCCATTAGGGAAACACAAATGAAGCCTCGCTGTGATAAACCACAGTCACATCAGAACGGACGGAATGAGAACCAGGGACAACACCAGACACTAAGGAGGGAAGCCTTACTGCTTGTGACTGCTAATCTTTATTGTCAATTTTACCAGACAAAGAATGACCTAGGAGACTGCAGCGCACCTCCAGGTGTGCCTGTGAGGGCATTGCCAGCGAGAATTAACTGAGGAGAAAGATAGGCTTTGAATGGGTGGTGCCGTCTCACGGGCAGGAGCCTGGCGGAAGAAGTAGAGTCTAAATGGTCTACATTCCCTGTTCTCTGCCCCCTTCCCACACATGGGAGGGCTGTCTCTGCCAGTCCCAGTGCCGAGCCACACCGCTACACCTTCCCTGATACTCACTGAAATCCCTCTGAAACTGTGAATCACAGGTAAGTCTCTCTGCCCCTAAGTCAGTGGTTCTCAACCCATGGGTCGCAACCCCTTTGGCAGGCCTCTATCAGAAGTATTTACATTATGATTCTAACAGTAGCAAATTTACAGCTATGAAGCAGCAATGAAAATAATTTTACGTTTGAGATCACCAGAACACGAGGAACTGGATTAAAGGGTGACGGCACTGGAAGGCTATGAACCGCTGCCCCGAGTAGCATCTCTCAGGCATTTTGTCACGGCAGCAGGTACAGCAGCTAACTAGCTGGGTGTGGTGGTACATTCCTGTATCTCAGCACGTGGCAGGTAGTCAGGAGGTAAGGAGTTTAAGGTCATTCTTGGCTACGCAGCAAGTCTGAGGCCAAGCTGGGCTTGTGAGTTCCTGTTGGGGGAGGTGGTTCAACACACCAGGGAAATGTCAAAAGAAACAGTTAATCTAGAAAATTATTTGGTAATTTGTTATTTTTTTTAAAAAAAAAAACTAATAATTCTGAGTAAAAGTAATAAAGAACTCTTTTCCATAAAATCAATGAGACAATTGTAAAAATTTTTTCAGAAGCAGCATACATACGACTATGGTAACTAGACCAAGGCCTACAGTGACATGGGGTATCTATGGAAGAAAAATGCTGTGGTGTATCAGATAGTGGCCTGTGAGCTCTGTTTTCATGGGTGCTAGCCCCATACCCCACTGTCTAGGGCTGCAGAACTAAGAAAAACCAAGAGTTCACACCCAAACTGAAAAGCGGTAGCCTGGGAGAAAACTGGGTGAGCAGGCTTCCCAAGCCACATTCCCAAAGAATCACTATTCACTTGGTCTCAGAGCTGCCTGGCAACTTGACTGGCAGGCTGTTCTTATATATACACTAGTAAGGTAGAGATACAGATATTATTAGCTGTTCTTATATATACACCAGTAAGGTAGAGATATAGATATTATTAGCTGTTCTTATATATACTAGTAAGGTAGAGATACAGATATTATTAGCTGTTCTTATATATACTCTAGTAAGGTAGAGATATAGATATCTTATATATACTCTTGTAAGGTAGAGATACAGATATTATTATCAAGGGTAAGTCCAAAATTTCTAGCACAAAAACAAAACAAAAACAAAAAATCAAAACTTATCCCAGTGCTAAACTGAAACAAATTTCAGGCAACTATTTAATTTCACAGCTTCCCGAAGTAACAGAAATCAGCTATAACAAATAAGACACAAACCAGAAAACGTGAAGGAAAAGCTGGTAGGGAGTATCCACATGGGATGTCAGCCCAGTAGACCCCTGGTCCACGTGGGACATCAACCCAGCAGACCCCTGGTCCACGTGGGACATCAGCCCAGCAGATCCCTGGTCCACATGGGACATCAACCCAGAAGACCCCCGGCCCATGTGGGACGTCAGCCCAGCAGATCCCTGGCCCATGTGGGACGTCAGCCCAGCAGATCCCCGGCCCACGTGGGATGTCAGCCCAGCAGACCCCCGGCCCATGTGGGACGTCAGCCCAGCAGATCCCTGGCCCACGTGGGATGTCAGTCCAGCAGATCCCCGGCCCACGTGGGACGTCAACCCAGCAGACCCCCGGCCCACGTGGGACGTCAGCCCAGCAGACCCCCGGCCCACGTGGGACGTCAGCCCAGCAGACCCCCGGCCACGTGGGATGTCAGCCCAGCAGATCCCCGGCCCACGTGGGATGTCAGCCCAGCAGACCCCCGGCCCACGTGGGACGTCAACCCAGCAGACCCCTGATCCACGTGGGACGTCAACACAGAAGACTCCTGGTTCACGTGGGACGTCAGCCCAGCAGCCCCTGGCCCATGTGGGGGCATCAGCAAGTCCAGAGCCGTGCAAGGAGCAACTGAAGAACTAAGAAGGCCTTGGGCTCCCATATCTGCTGAGCTGAAGCCCTAAATAGATTGGCAAAAGAAGCGAAGGCTAGAGCAGAGTCACATGCTGATGATGGAGAGGCCAAGACGTGTCACAACACTCTCACGGAGACTCACAAAGACTAGGGGATCGAATGGAGTAAGCATTTAATATATGCCATTTAATCATGACCTGACCACTAATAGCGCATGGTCAAATCTGCACACAGTAGGTCTACAGAAACTGTATGGACTTCCCAGAAGAAGCATTTTCATTGCCTGAGCTGAGCTTTTTCAACACATTAAAGGGTTCTAACACACCATGGGGGTTAGTTAGCAAAGCATCTGGTCTACCCATAGCAACAACATGACAACCACATTCAAAAGCAACAAATTTCAAATAGCTTAAAATTCCCATTCTTGTTTTTTTTGTTTGATTGATTGTTTTTGTTTGTTTTAAAAATTGAATAAACAGACTCACAGTTCCACAAGGTTTGGAAGCTTCTGAGCAAGGTTTTCTGGCTGAAAATTAAAAACTCAGAATTAAATTTTATCTTTGAAAAAACAGTATTAACATTTTTAATTATCTTAAACACAACAGACTATTTTCTTGGGCTATAAATGTTGAGACTGTGAAAATAATAACATATTTAGGACTTATACTTAACACCAATCGCAAGATACTTAGTAAATTCAAACAGTTAAAATCAGCATCTTTTAGAGCAGTGGTTCTCACTCTAATGCTGTGACCATTTAATACAATTCCTCATGTTGTAGTGACCCCCAGCCATACATACAATTATTTTTGTTGCTACTTCATAACCATAATTTTGCTACTGTTAATGTAGGACCCAGCCCTGACAAGCTCAATAGAGGCCTGCGTCTCAGCAGTTTACCCTGAAGCAATACCTGGTTTCAATAGATAAAGACCACAAACTGAGACGACCCAGGCACCACCCAGGAACAGACCATCCAAAGGAAATTCCTAACTTTCCAGCTGCTGTAGATAGGATCACCTGGCAGCACACGCCCTGCTAATGTAACTTTTCTGTTTTCTGCCTTTAAATCCTGCCTTCTAGAAGGGTGGGGTGCCTCCTCTTGCCGCTGCTGCACTGATGAGGTCCCTGCCAGCTTGTATTGTGCACACACAACAAACCTTGCTTTTTGCATTTCGACATTTATTATGCATTATTTTGCATAATGTTATAGCACAGAGTGGATATACCTTAGAGAAACCAGGTGGCAAAAGAAAGACACCTCTCTGAAGACAGACAGAAGGAAGAAGGCCAAGGATGAGAGAATCAATGGCTAAAGAGGCAGCTGTGGACAAGGAATGCCAAGGACTGCCCACAGCCTGCACAGAGAGAAATGCATGCAAGACTCTCTATAGTCCCCAAAAGGAGACTCTCACCTGATGACTACATCCTAATTTGGGATGCTTGAGTTCAAAGTGTGAGCAAATGAACTTCTGCTGACACTGCATTGTTACAGTGGCCTCACGGAGCCCTCAACCCCCCTCTCCCCACAGTTCTGCTGCTAAAGAATGAGCGAGAACCAAGAAGGTTGAGAATGAACAGAGATGAGGACTGTGGTCCAATGTTTCTGGTTCTCGGGGTGGCCTCTAGAGGGCGTGGCAGACGGATGAATGTAACATTTCTGGACATGAGAGTGGCCTCCAGAGGGGGTGGTAGACAGTGAACTGTGCTGAGGAGGAGTGTTTTTCCAAGGGTTCCGGAAGGTCTACAGCTGCCCTCACAGGTTGAAAGGAGCAGACAGTGCCATCCCTGGGGTGTTTCTGTAAATACCTGTGTATAAAATGACAAACGTGATTCACATTTACAAGTAGATGGAGATGCACGTTATGCATGCATCTATAGGAAGGAGCGCACAGGATATGCTTTTTTTTTTCATTCTGCATCCCACAAACACCAAAAGGTAAGCCAGGTTTCAGTGACAGAACCAGGAATAGTTTCTAGAAAATGAAAATAAAAACCCGCCTGGCATGAATTCCGAAAGACAAGTATGGCAGATTGGCACGAGGTGGACAGGAGGGTAGCTCTACTTCACCTTCTGGGCACAGGAAATAACATATGCAAAGGAGAAGGGGGCGTTCAGAAAGTGACCTATTGTCCTGTAATGCCTCACGAGTACTCCTAAAGACATCGTGGGTCTGTAGAATCTTGTTATTGTAACAACTGTGCTTGGAGTTGGGGGTGACCAGCGATTAGGAATATGTGATGGTTTGAATGACAAGTCCCTCTGTTTGGGTAGGTTTAGAAGGGGTGGCCCTGTCACAGGGAGCATAGTTCTCAGGTTTCAAAGCCACAGGCCATTCCTAGTTGGCTCTCTGATTCCTTCATGCATTTCAAGATGTGAGTCCTCAGCTGCTGCCCCAGCTGCCAGGCCTTTGCCTCGTCCTTAACAGATGAACACTCTGGAACAAGACTGCCTCCGTCACAGGGTTTCAGCACAGCCACGGAAACACTCTGGAACAAGACTGCCTCGGCCAGAGGGTTTCAGCACAGCCACGGAAACACTCTGGAACAAGACTGCCTCGGCCACAGGTTTCAGCACAGCCACGGAAACACTCTGGAACAAGTTGCCTCGGCCACAGGGTTTCAGCACAGCCACGGAAACACTCTGGAACAAGTTGCCTCGGCCACAGGGTTTCAGCACAGCCACGGAAACACTCTGGAACAAGTTGCCTTGGCCACAGGATTTCAGCACAGCCACGGAAAGGAACTAACACAGAAGTTATTTTGCTGTTGCACTAAACTGAGCAGCTCACAACAACCTCTTACTCCAGCTCCAGGGGACCAGATGCCCTCTTCTAGACTCTGGACATCCGTGCTCACATACTCCCAAACATACACACATTTAAAAATCAAGCATTTGGTCCCCAGGTGGTGGTGCTGTTGGGGGAGACTGTGGAGCTTTAGGAAGCAAGGCCTGGCATAGGGGATGGGCAAGACAGGCCACAATGCACAAGGAAGTAACTGATATATGGGCTTTTCTAAGGAATAGGTTTTAAAAACCATCTAAACACAATGGAAACTCTCTGGTTTTATTTTAGATAAGAAAATTATTATGGGTGGTAGTTGCACACTCCTTTAATCTCAGCACATGGAAGGCAGAGGAAGACAAATCTCTGTGAGGCCAGTCTAGACTACAAAGTGAGTTCCAGGACAGTCAGGACTGTTACACAGAGAAACCTTGTCTTGAAAAACAAACAAACAAAAAAGAACATTACCATTTCATACAGGCATCCAGATACATTACAACTGCTCAGACACTATAGCCACACCCTTTTCTCACTAACACTATCACTGAACACGGATCTTGTGGGATGACTGAAGTATCTGAGTACTCACTATTGACATTTTAGTGGTAAAAGCTTTGAATCCTCATATTTGATACCGGCACACATGATACCAGTATACATTCAAAACTTACTGCCTCAGAAGTCACAAGTAGACCTATTAAAATCCCTGGAATAGTCTTGTAGCATTGGTATCTTGCCTCTCTAGCCCCTGATTCTCTTATCCACGGCCTTCTTCCTTCTGTCTGTATCAACACACATTTCCATTTATGGGCATATCTAGCAAACTACAGAACTGTTGGGCAGAGGGCTTAATCGCCAGTGTTCCCATCAAAGCAAAGCCTGGGCAGGAAAGAAACGCCATCGGGCCCTCACCTAGTTTCATCTGCTAGAGTATCAATACTGGTTCTGCTTAGCTTGCATGACCTCAATTATTTTTGGATACCTACTTGGCTTTATCAGAGAGCATTCCATGATAAGACATTTTGCTTTTTTTTTTTTTTTTTTTTGCTTTTTGAGATAAAGCTACACACAAAGCCCTGAAAGCATACTTCTGCTACTGACAGGCGGCAGTATGAGCTCATTAACAAGGTAAGCACACTGCGTTTCTGTTTAAAAACAGGCACACTAACTTTGAGAAGACTGCAGCTGGTGAGAATTCTGCCTTTGGAAACAAAACAAGAGCCTAGGAAACCGCGCCTGTCAAACAGGCCAAGAGTGCCCCCTAGTGGCGCTATGCTGCATCACTCCCTTCCAAGCCCACGTTTCCACGGAAGCAGAAATCCCTCCCACCAACACTAACGTGCACACATTTTCTTCATGACCAGCGTGAGAGTAAACTTGAACGGTAGAGCTGGCATAAAATGTGCTTTCAAACTCCGCTGACATGTGAAAGGTTTTGTAACTTTGGACACTGATTTCATGCATTTTATAAACCAGAGCAGATCTGTGATGTTCCGGGTCCTCCCCTTCAGAGCCTAGAACAAAAGTGATACTTACTGTCTGGGGTACCTGATCAGGTTCCCTTTTTTGTTTGTTTGTTACTTTCTGCCTATTAAAGAATTAAAAGGCAGGAAAAATCTTGAGCCAGATAGTGTCAGGGAAATCTCAGCAGTTATAAAAACTAAAAGTCGGGTGTCCTGGCGCACACCTTTAATCTCACACTTGGGAGGCAGAGCCAGGTGGATTTCCATGAGTTCGGGGCCAGCTGGGTCTACAGTGAGTTCCAGAACAGCCAAGGCTACACATAACTAAGACCTTTTGTACATCAAAGGGCATTATAAACAAAAGACAATATACAGATTGAGAGAAATACTTACAAAACACACAGCAGATAAGGATCTAGCAGGCAGAACACAAAAGAACCATTGTAACTTAGTAACACAAAGGCTAATCAAAGATGGGTTAAGGCTAAAAGAACTTGGCAGAGGCAGAGCTCCGTTCCCAGGGTGAATTGTTAACCTGAAGGGAATTGAGTCCCTGCCTTCCTCCTCCCTCTCTCCTTCTTTCCGCTCTTGCTTCCCAGTCACAGGGAATCAGATTTACTGCACATACACTCGACACCATCACTACCCAGCACTCCCACTGAGTTCTCAATGATCTACTCAGTTGTGGACTAGAACGTTTAAAAGCCGTGAGCCAAAGTAAACCTTTTCTAAGTTGGTTATCCAGGAATTTGCTAGAACAACAGAAAGTCAGCTAACACAACATACAAATGCTGCCAATAGTGCATGAAAAGGTGCTTAACACCATCAAGCTCAGGCATGGTGGCACACACCTTTAATCTCAGCACTTGGGAAGCAGAGGCAAGCAGGTCTCTGAGTTCAAGGCCAGTCTGGTCTACAGTTCAAGTTCCAGGACAGCCAAGGGTACATAGAGAAACCCTGTCTTGAAAAACAATTTTTTTAATTCAAAATAAACAAACAAACTGGTAATCATGGATGTTGTGACCTGATGTAGCCTATGACCCAGATTTGATTAGGAGTGAACTTTGATCAAATAAGACAGCCCTCATCTGCATGGCAGATGTTGTGTAAAATTGTGTTGGGAATTATGTGTCCAATTGCTCATGCCAATCTTCCCAAATCTCTCTCTCACACACACACACACAGAGAAAGAGAGAGAGAGAGAGAGACAGAGAGAGAGACAGAGAGAGAGAGAGAGAGAGAGACAGAGAGAGACAGAGAGACAGAGACAGAGAGACAGAGAGAGAGACAGAGACAGAGACAGAGACAGAGACAGAGACAGAGAGAGAGAGAGAGAGGCTGCTCCAGCTTACAGCTTCCTCTGCTCTGAAGCTACCTGCTCTTTATAAGTGATGAGGCATCCCCCAACCTTCTGGCTACTCTCTTTGTCCCTAACAGGTAGCCGCGGTACTTTGAGCTCCCCCAAATGCCTCTGGCTATTCTCTATCACCTGAGCAAGAGCTACACAATAGTTTCGTATTTACAATAAACCTTCCTCCTACCCATAGAGCTGTCCAGTTCATGGTTTCACTGAGTCCTTGCTCAGACTTCTTCAAATTGATTTTCTAGGGCCATGCCACATAAATACTAAAAGGCAGGCATTGCTGTGTGTGGAAACCTATGCCTGTAATCCCAGCCCTTGGGAGACTGGAGCAAGAAGCATGTACAAGTTCAAAGTCAGCCTGGCCTACACTTTTTAAAATTGTTTTTATTGAGCTATATATTTTTGTTCTCTTCCCTCCCTCCTCTCCCTTCCCCTTCAACCCTCTCCAATGGTCCCCAATGCTCCCAACTTACTCAGGAGATCTTGTCTTTTTCTACTTCCCATGTACATTAGATTCATGTATGTCTCTCTTAGGGTCCTCACTGTTGTCTAGATTCTCTGGAATTGCAGGCTGGTTTTTCTTTGTCTAAAACCCACCTTATGAGTGAGTGCATACGATATTTGTCTTTCTGGGTCTGGGTTACCTCACTTAATATGATGTTTTCTAGATCCATCCATTTGCCCGTAAATTTCAAGATGTCATTTTTTCTGCTGCGTAGTACTCCATTCTGTAAATGTATCTCATTTTCCTTATCCATTCTTCGGTCATATGCCAACCATCTTTAATAACTTTTTAAAGTATTTATTTTAAAAGAAAATAATATAATAGCCAGGTATAATGGTACAATTTTTTTCCACTCTGCAACCTAAGAATCTTCTTGGGCTCCCACCACTCCCTCACATTCTCCACTCATCTACGTCATCACCATAGTCCTTTCTCAATGCCTTATTCATCTACAAATGTGGGATAATGAAAGTGCTGCATCGAAGCATTGTTCTCAGGATTAAATAACACATGCAGATTGCTTAGAACAATGCCTGGCGTTTGTTGTCAAGCAAACGCCTTGGTAAAGATTCACAAGCAGTTAGCTGCTATTAGGTTTTAACCAACACACTAATGTACAATTATGAAAACAACTGCTCATCACGCTAATATGTTAACGTACAATGAATATCTTCGTTCATGGAATTGTTTTTGTCCTATTGGGTATACAATTTTACTAGACGGTATCTAAACCACAAAAAAACCCTGTCAATTTCCACTCCAATAGTGAATTACAATGTCTTCTCAAAGTTTCTAGAAAGATATTAATTTCTGTATGTGGTATATATGTGTATACATGTTCATGTGTGGCACATGTGTACGGAGGTCAGAGGGTGATGGCTTCCTCAGTCACTCAACCTATTTTGGAGACAGGCTCTCCTGCTGAGCCCGAAGCTTGCTCATTCAGCTTGGGTGGTTGGCCAATAAGCTCCTAGGGCTGCCTGTCTCTACCTCAAGAGTGCTGGGGTTACAGGCACAGGGCACCCACACCTGGCCTTTTACCTCCTGCTTGCCCAACAAGCACTTTCCTGATTGACACATCCCCAATTCCCCAGGCCCCATGTCATAAGTCTATCCCAAACAGGGCCAGCTACTGAGGACCAAGCATTGAAACATCAGAGACCGGCGTTTACAGAAAAGCTAAAAGTTAAAGCATCTTCTAAAATAAATTGCAGGGCCCCAAATCATGTTTCCTACATGAGTTCGTTTTTTATGCCTCTGGTTTGGGTCTAGTTTTGTTTGAAACAGGGTCTTGCTATGTAGTCTGGCCCCAAATGAATGATCCTCTTGCCTCAGCCCCCCAAGTATTAATACTACAGGAGTGTACCCATATTCCCACCCCTATTTTGTATTTACTTCTTTTTTTTTATATTTATTTATTATGTATACAATATTCTGTCTGTGTGTATGTCTGCAGCCAGAAGAGGACACCAGACCTCATTCCAATGGTTGTGAGCCACCATGTGGTTGCCGGGAATTGAACTCAGGACCTTTGGAAAAGCAGGCAATGCTCTTAACCACTGAGCCATCTCTCCAGCCCTTGTATTTACTTCTTAATTACATAATTGGGTTCCTATATAAATCAGCCCCTATTACATTGAAAAAAAGTTTGACAATTTCTTAGTTAGACAAATAAAGGATAATACTACATAACGAAATACTACTTCAAAGTATTTTAAACCAAAATATATCTACCCTTTAACTCAGCACTCATCCCTCTATCCCTCTGAGAATCTCCTAAACACAAGCGTATATATACACAGACATATTTCTATCTACTAACCTAGAGATAGTATAAAAAGAAAGGAATTTGCGGTGAAACAGATAGAAAATGAAATCTATTTTTAATATTAACAAAGACACATCAAGGAATACAGTAGAGTTATACGAATATAAGCAAGGGAGTGGAAGGTGCTGTGGTCTGAACGCTGCATCTCACCTAAAAGTCACATCAAAGTCCTCCTCCCCAGGACCATGGTATTAGGATGTGGGGCCTTGGGGAAGAAACCGGGTTATGAAAACGACCACAATGAATGGGGTAAGCGCTCTTATAAAAAGAGGCCCAAGAAAGATCGAGCTATGTGAGGACACCATAAGAAGGCACCACCTACACAGAAACAAGCTGGCCCTCACCACAGCAGCTTGGCCCTGGACCTTACATTCAGGAGCATAAGTAGTAAATCTCTGCTGCCTGCAAGCTGCCCATTTATGCCTCTATGCTGTTTGACTTTGTGACAGATATTGGTTTTGATATTAAAAAGTTGATCAAGCTTCTGGGGAGTGGGGGTGAGGGACCAGAGAGTTCAGTTTTCCACCATCGTTACCCTCCTGGCTTCAGGGCACTGGCTTAGGGGTGCCTGCATCCAGGCCTGGGGATGTGAACTGCAGGGCCACTGGTCCTTCCCAGAGGCAGCAGTACCTAGTGCAGAGGGACATACACTCTGAAGCCCCAAGTCAGACAGGCCACTATCAGGCACGGATCATCAAGAGGGGTGGCCATGGAGTAGCAGGACCAGGCACTGGCAGAAAGGTCCATGTCCCTCTGAAGGCCTACTCTCATCCCAGAAAACACTAAAAATCATGCAAGAGGTTCAGAATCCTTGTGTCACTTTAAAACACCCAAATTATCAGGTCATCAAGGTTATGCATATCCAAAGAGCCACCAAGTATCTGAAGGATGTCACTTTAAAAAAGCAATGTATACCCTTCTGGAAGTACAGTGGTGTACTCCGTGGGCATGTCTAGGTCAAGCACTGGGGCTGGACACACAACTGATGGCCCAAAAGCAGTGCTGGATTTTTGCTGTACAAGCATAGCAACATAGGGAGTCATGTGAAGTTCAAGGACTTAGATGTAGACTCTCTACTCATGTATATGCAGATATACAACACACCCAAGATACACGCCAGACTTACAGAGCTCATGGTCAGATTAACACGTGTGATGGCTAGCCTTAGCTGTCAACTTGGCTACATTTGAAAGCAATTAAAACCCAAGCCATAGGTGCATTCCTTGTGAGGAATTTTTCTAGGTTGGATTATTTGAGGTGGGAGACCACCCTAAATCCAGATCATCTGAAGGCAGAAGTTCCTCCCCAAATCTGGGCAACACATTCTGTGGCAGCCCATACAAAAGGACAGAAGGAAGTTGGTGTTTTCTGTCTGCTTGCCCTCCTTGGCACTGGCAAGTTCATCTACCCTGATTATATATACATATGTATGTGTGTGTGCATGTGTGTGTGTGTGTGCGCGCGCGCACATGTGTGTGTTCATTCTATCAGTTCCATTTCTTCGAGAACCTTGACTAACACACCTTGTACAAGCTTCCCTGGCAAACTGAGATGGTCCTCACTGAACAGGAAAGCACTGTTCCTAAGCCAAAGCGGGAGGCTGTACAGGAAAAAGATATCCCAGAAGGAACTGAAGAGACAAAAACTTATGACACAGAAATAAATTCAGCATAAAATAAATGTAAATGAAAGGTATTTTTTAATGAAAAGGTCTATTAAGCTCACAGGCTTTTTCTTATGTTTTAGTTCTAAATACTGGCATTCCCCAAATTCTGAAAACATGATGTGCCACCATCCTATAAATATGAGCCACTGCGCTACGTCAAATAATTTGAAGTGCAAAAGCGAGAAGGGTGGGGCTTGCACATAGGTCACCCCTTCTTGGGAGTGGCTTCTTACAGTGAGGGGTGAAAAGGAGGAAAATGCAGAAAAAAATGCATTTAACACAATGGAGGGAAAAAAAAGGATGGTACCAGGAGAGAACGAAGCAACAGGAAGACGGAAGTGACTGGCAGGTGCCCAAACTTGTTCAAAATAAACAACAAAAGCCCAGTGAAGGAGTTTAGGGGAGAGGGAGAAGGGTGGGAGGAGGGGGAGGGAAATGGGAGGCTGGGAGGAGGTGGATACTTTTTTTTCCTTTTCTCAATAAAAAAAAAAAGCCCAGTGGATCCACAATGTAACACAGCGGCATTGCAGTCACGGGTCGAGTGCGGCAGGAGCTACGCTCTAAAAACCTCGTCTTCTCTCTGACATGGCCAGGGAAGATGGATAGCGCTGAGAAGACTGCTGACCCCCAGCATCCTCGGAGAGCCACACAGCCTTCCAGAGTTAGAGTCCATAAG
The DNA here is from genome assembly GCF_037038515.1 of Microtus pennsylvanicus. Classification (NCBI taxonomy): domain Eukaryota; kingdom Metazoa; phylum Chordata; class Mammalia; order Rodentia; family Cricetidae; genus Microtus; species Microtus pennsylvanicus. Next base: position 17,684,483 of record NC_134596.1, read on the forward strand.
GTTATTTGATACACAACAATCAAACATATTAACTGCTAAGAGGAAACAAGATTCTTTTATTGTAAAAATCTACAAGAATTTAATCTTGGGGCTGGAGAGATGGCTCAGAGGTTAAGAGCACTGATTGCTCTTCCAGAACTCTTCCTGAGTTCAATTCCCAGCAACCACATGGTGGCTCACAACCATCTGGAATGAGGTCTGGTGCCCTCTTCTGGCTTGCAGGCATACACACAGAATATTGTATACATAATAAATAAACAAATATTTAAAAAAAAAGAATTTAATCTTTGCTGATTAAAAAGGGGGCAGAACGTGAACTGGGAGCGTATGCGCTGAGGGGGGCAGATTAAGGGTAGGGGTGAAAGGAAAAGGACTGGGGAAGGAGAGGAAGAGGAAAGAGAGCGAGGCACAGCAATCCGCACATGGACATGTGCTAACGGAAGACACAGCAATCCGCACATGGACATGTGCTAACGGAAGACACAGCAATCCGCACATGGACATGTGCTAACGGAAGACAGAGCGATGCACACATGGACATGTGCTAACGGAAGACAGAGCGATGCACACATGGACATGTGCTAATGGAAGCCGTCATTCTGTACACTAACTAGAAACAACTTTCAACTAGATATGGCAACGAGCCACTTTGTGGGTCCAAATTGTGTAACACCAGCACATTTTCCTAAGCTGAAAACCGCCAAAATCTACAAAAGGCCGACTGTTTAACTTTTACAAGCAAAGGTCAGTTTGTTGAAAAGGTCTTTCCATTGAGCTATTGCTGATGGGCAGTAATCTGCACACAGTGGGGAAATTGATGCTATCATCCTTGATACATTCCTTACTCCACTTCTTCCCAAAGGGGGTTGATATCTTGATAAGTATGATCTCACATCACAATAGCAATATTTTATAAAGGACTAATGAAAGTATAGATAAGACATTTTTAAGTTCAAAAACCTAGCTAGGTATTCAACCTTACATTCGTACCAATATGTCAAGCACTAAACCATGCATAGCCAAGCGTTTACTGATAAAGATACACTTTATAGTATATTTCATCTATTTCAGGTATTTTTCATAGACTGATTTGTCCAGAAATACATCCACACATATAAAACTAGTACGGCACACTTTCCAGATAGTTAAGGAAAGTTCAAAACACAGAAAGGTTCAATTACAAAGAAACAGCAGGCTAACCTAAGTCATAAATTCAAGCAAAAGATTCAAATCAGGTAAAACGATAACCACAAAAGGCCATATAAGATAAATTCATTTAAAACGGGGAACATATTTTATAATGAGCAGTGGGAATAAAACTCTGGTTAGAACTTTCTCTTCCCAAATTGAAATAGTTTCTTTGTCTTACATAGAATAGGCTATCAGGTAGACTTTGCGCTTTCTCTTGGAACACAAAAAGTGAATTAAATGTTGCTGCAGCAGCAAGGTTTTTCCCACCAAACATATGATATCCCAACACAAGATCACTCTGATTTTGACAAGGTTTTGTTTGCTTAACACACAAGGCTTCATTAAACTCCCCAAATATATCTTAAGACTTTAATCTTCAGCTCATTCTCTTTTGAATTCCTACAAGTCAGAGTCAGGCTAACTGGTCTTCTCCGGTTTCCTTTTTATCTAGGCTGCTTTGACATACAGCAGAAGCACAGGCCATGAGAGGTGTGCTTGCTGACTGAAGTTAAGACTAACTGTCTCAGGGGTATATGGGACTATTTCACTTGCCTGCACATCCCTTCTGTAGCCTAACTGCAGGGACTTAGGTAACGAGCGCACTGACAGCCCCTGTGCATCTCCGTCGCCTGCATGCGCAATCCTTGATCTGAGTAGCATGGGTGAATAAAAGACATGTTGGTCAGGACCACATCTACAAATGGAAATAATGCAATGCAATACTCTACCAAGGTTGTGAGCGAGTTCCTTTTCATGTAGAGCCTCTCCAGATGTTGCAGCCCTTCATCTTTCAGTAACTCCAATGGGAAGTGGTGCAGATTCCTGTAATTTAAGAACAAATTCTTGTGCTTTTCAAGCCTGGCCACAGAGATCGTCTTACAAAGTTCGGATGCCATGACTGAACATCTCTGATCAGGCACGCCGCAGCACTACATCTTGTCAAAATTGGTCCATTTCTATAAAGAGGAAAAAAAATCATTGTAAGATTTCTTACAAGCACTGCATACAAACCTGTTAGCCTACAGAGCCAGAATATACCAACATTAAAGACAATTACACTTTCTACCTTCTTTTGTGACAACTAAAATTTCTGCTCGTATTTGGGACATTAAAATCATAATAGAGTACTCTGATTAAGCAATATTTAGGTCTTTTACTAGAAAAAGACCTAACTGGCTGGGCAGTGGTGACTCACATCTATAATCCCAGCACTCGAGGCAGAAGCAGGTGATCTCTGTGATTTCAAGCCCAGTCTAGTCTATAAGGTGAGTTCCAGGACAATGAAAATGCTACATAGACAAACTCTGTTTCAAAGAACCTGGAGGGAGAGAGAGATGGGAGGGAGGGAGAGAGGGATGGGAGGGAGGGAGAGAGGGATGGAAGGGAGGAAGGGAGGGAGGGATGGATGGGAGGGAGAGAGGAAATTTTCTTTTGGACTTGAGGTAAGGATCTTTATGACAACAGAAACCAGTTTCTGGTTTTATTTTTGTAAGACAGGGTCTCGTGTATCTTAGACTGGTCTAGAACTTGGCTATATAGCCAAAGATCTTAAAATTCTGATCTTCCTGTTTCTGCCTCCAGTTGTAGGGCACACCTCTTTGTTTCTGTAGTAGTGAGATCAAACCCAGGGCTCTATGCCCACTGGGAAAGCACTCTATACCAACTGCTTTGCATCCACAGACCTCAGAGGCAAGTTGTACAGCATGTAATCAAAGAAAAGGCTTAAAAAACTCTCAAATGCAGCACGCCCCATTTTCATTTTGAGCTGTCTCATTTTGAATTTTGTGTTTTACTTATCTCAAACATTAAAATAACTATTATTTGTACTTATTTCACTAACAGCTTAATTCCTTTACTTTCTACTATGTAAATATTGTCAAATACTTCACATTTCTACCTTTCTTATATTTTTATCCTTCTCTTTAGAGCTTTGAAGATTATCAAAAATAGCAAAGAGTGAGAGATCCAAAGTCACTAGTCAAAACCACTGCACTAGGAACATGAACCCTGTGATATCCAACTATAAACTGTTGTGGGCCTCAGGTGATTTGTATAGATGTAGCAGTTATACGTTGGTTGAAAAATTATTGTAAAGTCTCTTCCAGTCGCAAAACTGAGAAAAAAAAATGAAGCTACATTTGCCCTCACCTCCCTTGTTTCTTTCATGACAGGGTTTCTTTGTGCAGCCCTGGCTGTCTGGAATCGTGTGCTTTGCTGTGAAGAACTCACACTTTGAAACCCACTGGTGTCAGAGTCTTGCTTTTAAGCCCTTATGAGCCCTTCCATCTTTGACAAGTTTGGGAAGCCCTGTGTTTTGTTTCCTCCCATGTTAATAAGCTTGTTCATCCTTATTCCTAAGGCAAAGTTTTTATTCATTTTAAGAAAGTAATTCTCACTGAGCATTTGTATGAAGGTTTTTAAGGAGCGGAGTTTTGTAACTTTGGGGTTACTTTCTATCATTTTCAAACTCTCATTTCTTAGCTCAGAAGACAACAGTTGCCATTTTCTATGAAGTGTTCAGTAACAGTTCCAGGTCAATCTACGAATTTAATGCTTTCCCATATTTATTCCATCTACTTCCTCACGTTATTGCCAGGCACCTGCTCTTTGGACATCTTATATGTGTTTATACAAAGTGACGGGAACTACAGGACCGACAGCATCCACGCTTCTGTGTAGAACACAAAGCTTCCTGGGTAATTATCCACTGAGTCAGCTGTCTCACGGCATCTCCATGTCACACCTTCCAGACAGCTGTTACAGTTCACCCCCAGTCGCCTCTCCAGGAAAACACGCTTCTCTGCACACAGCAGCTCAGGCGGAAGTCACGAAGGGTCCTGTCCTCTCCATCACAGCTCCTTCAATCCATCACAAAGCTAGTGTTTCTCTTTACAAAATACATCTCAATTCCAGCCACGTCGCTCCATCTGCCAAAGCCACGAGCCACTGCCATCTCCTGCCCTGGCCAGCTGTTTTCCTGGTCTCCACGTATCCACTTTCATCGCTTCCAACATACCAACTACAGCAATGAGCCTCAGAAAATGTACACATAATTGCATCTCTCCCTCTTGGGCATGCCTTACTAAATAAACACTTTATCAACTCCCTATTGAGGAAAGCAAAGTTTTATGAAGCTTTCAGAGCGCTTGACCATTGGGCCCAACCTGCCTGTCCAGCCTCCTCTGACAGATTCACCAAGTTCCTGGGCTTTCTTACTCCTGGGAGCTGTCAAACTTCTCCAAGCACTTGCTGTTCCCCTCTTAGCCAGGAAACTGCCTCTTTCGCTTTGCAGATTTCAACAGAAAACTCACTTCCTTGTCCCAACTAATTATTTCCTTGGCTTTCTTCCAGAGCAAGCCAGTTATTAAGTTTTTACAATTTGTAGTATATATTACACACACAAACACACACACACACACACACCAGTTTACTGACACTTTAGACAAGTCTGTAAAATCCTGAGGGCAGAGGTTTTCTTCATATCTGTATAATATTACAATAACTAAATACTTTTAGCTTTCAAACAGCTAATAACTAGATAAAATCAGAATAGAGTTCCAAGGTTGACTTTTCATCTACCCACTGAGCTCACTCATAGACTCTCTAAACTTGCTAGCTGCCATAAGGACCTTTATCCTCACAGCCAAGCAGTACAGCAGACTTGAACTAATCCACGTTACAGATGAGGTACCACGTCACAAACACAACAGAGGTAGTTCTAACACCAAAGTCTGGGTCCCACCTTACCTATTAACACAACTTTTTACAAAGGTAAAACGTAGGCAATGTGCCATCATTATGAGACACACAAAGATTACATAAATGGAAGGCTTTCCTTCTGCAAAGTAGAACTATGTCCAAAATCTCCATTCACTACAACCAAATGGCTTTCTGATGTTCCAACTGCAACTGGCTGCCTGAAAAGCACCATTAGGCTTGGCTGAATGCATCTCGCTACAGAGGCAGATTGGGGAATAAGGTGCATACAGATGAAATCAAAAAGCTTCCAGCAACAATGCTCTTGTTTTTTCCCAATATGCACTCATTGGCAATCCAGCCTTTCAGAGCCTCATGTTTTCTTGTCCCTTTCAACTTCATCTCCTGTCCACAATTAACGTAAATACTGTAGTTAGTATTAACTCTATACAGCGACTTCTTCAGTTTTCTGAAAGTCCAACGTCAATGCCTTTTCAGCAGAAGCAAACAGAACAATTTTCCAACTTAAGAAAACCCCCATCTTAAGCACAAATATTTTAAAGAATACTCCCTAACTGACTTTGCAGTACTTGAGTTGATAGAATACACACGATCTGACTTCTTGACGCTGGAGATTAGGGTCTTACAAACAGTATGTTATAAGCATTTGTAAAAGGCTGTTTTCTCCCTGAGAAAAGGTACCAGACGTCTTGGTTTTGCCTCAGTTAGTTCAATCAGAATTAGTCATAAGAATCCAGCAGCAGGGAGCCCAGAGGGATTCAGGGTACCCGGGTACCAGGGGCTGCGGACACAACAGACTCAAGGCCGGACAGCTCGTGGTCCTTCTGGCAGAGGCCCGGGCGCTTCTGTGGCGACGGAAATGGAGCGTCCCCGCCAGGAGCCGGGCCAGTGCCCTCGACCTGTGAGCCTGGAGACAGGACACTCACCTCGGCGCCCGCTGACCAGCGCTGGGTGCTCGGGGTGCGCTGGAAGGCAGTCCTGGGATAGAGGGAGGGCGGGGCTACGAGGGCGGGGCCTGGAGAGGGGCGTGCCTAACGGAGTAGGGATCGGGGAAGAAGGGCCCGGGAGATCAAAACATCGCGAGAGTTTGCCTCCGCTCTCGCTGTCTCACGATAGGTGGAATGAGACGCTCGTTTTCAGAGCCAGGCGTCTATTGGCCGAGAGCGCGACTTCCTGCAGGGTCTGGGCCATGGCTCTGTTCTGGCTTCCGGCTCCAGTTTGCATGGTAGGAAAGCTGCATTTCAGTTTAGCATTTTAGCCTCGGGAGCCGCATGTAACTGACTTGTTTTTCGTTCACACATTCATTCCGCTCCCAGCCTCTCATTGACAGATGTCAACAATAAAACTCGGAGCGATTCTGTACAAGGCATCGTCCTAAGGGCTGTGCAGTCTCGCGTTTGCTTTGACAGCAATCCCTGCTACTGTTACTCTACCATTCTGACATTTAAACAGAAGCCGTCGGGCTTACATAAGGCAAGTAAATCCAATCAACAAGAAGAACTTGAGCACTGGATTTAAGGGCTTGAAACTCTCACCGAGAGGCGCCAACTACAGTCTCTAACATTAAGACCCGGTCCTAGGCGTGGTGCTCTATGCTTGAGTTCCAGTGCTCTGGAGGTGAAGCCAGGTCAGGATTTAGAGGCCAATCTCAGCTACGTGAGACTCTGTCTCGTAGATAAAAATAAAACAAAACACACACACACACACACAGGCTCCAGTGTGAGAAATAACTAAGGACAATCAAAACTTAGTGAACTAATATGGCAGTTCCTAACATGGCTAAAGTAGGCAGCCCATAAACACTTTTTCAAGGTGAAAACCCTGCTTGTTCTGGTGGAGCACGTGTGCAGTCCGTCACTTCGAGGTTGAGGCAGGAGGATCACAACTTGAAGGTCAACTTAGTGAGCAAAGGAACCTACCTCAAGTATTTTAAAAAGAAGGAGGCAGGTATGTAGCTCCGTAGAGGCACTAGATTCCGTCCCTAGTACCAGGGAATAAAAGTTTGTTTTGTTTTTTAAAAAAGTTGTTTTGCCTGTTTTTCTTTTAAGACAGGGTTTCCTCTATGTAACTGCCCTGACTGTCCTGAAGCTCACTTTGTAGACCAGGCTGGCCTCAAACTCGCAGAGATCTATCTGCCCCTGCCTCGCAAGTGCTAGGACTAAAGGTGTGCGTGCACCACCGCCCAGCATGTAAAACTTTCTTTCAAAATGTTGTGCACATTGATGCAACAACTTTCTTTCTCTTTTGGTTTTTTGTTTTGTTTGGCTTGATTTGGTTTGATATTTTGAGACAGGGTCTTTTTTGTTTCTGGAGACAGAGTTTCATTGTGTAGTCTTGGCTGTCCTGGAACTCGCTCTGTAGACCAGGCTGACCTCATACTCACAGAGATCAGCCTGCCTTTGCCTCCCAAGTACGGGGATTAAAGGCCTGCACTAGGACCACCCAAATCATCCTCAGCTTTCAAATGAACTACTTTCATGATAGCTTACCTACTCTTAGAAATGAATGACTTAGAAAACAGTTAAATTAAAAATAGTAACAGTTCCAAAGTAAGATATGAGTTCAAATAAAATATGAATTATTTATTATTTAATTCAATCTTAAGGAGTTATTGAAGTATATGGCATAATATATATCCTATGTTTATTAAAACTTTTGAGGGGAGTTTAATACTTTAAGATTCCTTCAAACACCCAGATTTAAAATCAGGAAAACTATAGTTAGTGTAAAATTAAAAATCATTGGTGCATTAAGGATCAACTCCACTAATAAGACTTGCTGTTCTCTCTGACCTCATCAGAGAAGTTTCTTTTTGCAGTGGGTGGTAGTTAACATAACTCACAACTGATCAAATAAGTATCAATGGAGCGCTAGCCACAAATAGGACACCCCCACCCCCAAGTCTCCCTAACTCCCAGGCTGGCGGACCATTGCAGAAGAGGGAGCTGAAAGATACCAGGCAGAGGTCAGGGAGGACCACAACAGGCCCTCTGCATTCGTTTAAGTGGATGGTAACTGTGGTTGTCTGCACAGGATAAAGCCGGTCAACATTTTAGCATGGAAGAGGAAGGGGTTCACCAGCCCTCCACCCCAGCTCAGGAGCTATGGACAGTTGGTGGCTTCTGGGGGAGGGAGAGTTGGTTTTCTTTTAAGATGTGACCCTTGGTAGGTAGACCTTGCCCCAGTGACTGGCCCCTCATCCCGGTATAAGGGCAGGGCATATTGGACTCCATTGATTATTAAAAAGAAGAGAGGAAGTAGATCTGGGACAATGAGAGGAGTGGAGAGTGAATTTAATCAAAATGCATTGTGTGAAGTTCTCAAAACATAAAAATATTCTAGTTGTCTTCCTCTGGGGTCTAGCCTAGTAAGTGTAATAGCCTAGAAATCCTCAAGCCTCATCAAGGAAACTGCTCTTTGCATCTTATGGAGACCATTATAGAAAACCACAAGCAATCCCAATGTAGAGCGGAGACACAACCAATACTTCTATTACACAACTCCTAAGGCTTAGCGATCACTGTGGAAGAAGGCAGAAAGATTGTAATAGTCAGAGGAACAGAGTTTGCTGAGACTATGTCTCCTAGAAATGTTAGAAGATACATCTGTACAGAAAGTCTCACCGACATATCTGCCTAAACATGACCTGAATGAGGACTGCACCAATAGCCATGCTAACATCAACTACTGAAAGCTCAGGAGGCCTCAACACTATGCAAAGAACTACAGGCAACTAAAGAAAGCTGAGATTGGGAAAAAGTATTTCCCAGAAGAGCACACCAATTTGCCTAATTTGCTTATCTAATACAAAATGGTCAGCCCTGAAAAACACACACACACATGCTATGTGTGCATGTAAAAATAAAATAATAAAAGGCCATTAATTTTAAAGAGAGAGAGGGAGGGATACCTAGGAGGCTTGGTCAGGAGGAAAGAAAGGGGGAAATGATTTAATTATAATCTGTGTGTGTGTGTAATGTCACAAAAAGATTAATAGTAGAAAAACATTTTTGAAGTAATGTAAGCATCTCAATTTTGGTTTTCATTTTTAAGAGAGAAATATTTTTAGATATTAACGTCGAAAGTTGCTCGTAAAGAGTCATGTTAAAATAGTTTTTACTTCTTTCCCAAATTGACGTTAAAATTCCTGTATTGATAGTATAATCACTGTTAGAAATCACCCAGTTTGTGGAGTATCGATTTACGTATTTTCATTGGACTTAAAACAGGAGAAACTAATTGGATGTTTTAACCTGTGGCAACTTTTAACTTCAACAAGTCAGTGATACCACTTTAAGAAAATTCCAAGGAAAAGACTGCCCCCATCTAAAATTCCCACCTCTGGCTCCCAAGGATTGGGTTACAAAGTTTGACAAAATTCTTTTCTCCACTCCCTATTGGTGAAGGCTCTATCATTCATTCTTTGGCCTGGAATTTTGTAAAATACTGGGTTTCTTCAGGGACAAAGGCTGTTCTCAGTTTGGATGAAACCACTCTATTCAGACTTGTTGATGGTTGTCGGGTTGTAAAATCGTCAAAACGCTGCGGAGGCGGCCAGGCAGGCAAAGCAGACGGTCAAGAGAACTGTGAAAAGGAAACGGAGTTTCACCCCCTCCGACTGTGTAATCTGACGAAGGATTTTACGACAAAGCTGGAGGCAGAGAGTTAAGAAACATTCCAGGTTGTTCTTAATTTGTTGTTTTGCTAGTTTTAAGGGCACGTCGAGAGAAAACACGGACGCCATCTGAGGGCGGGAAGGGGGAGTTTTTCAGAGTTCTTTTCTCTTTAGAATGAAGTTGGAAGCGCAATCCCCAGGTTATCAGTGGAGTTTTGCAAGGTAAGCAAGATTAACTGTCGATTATATTTGCTTCAAGAAAATGTGCTTTGCTGCTATTGCTGCTTTAATGTGGATTTAGACATTTTATATTACAATTTTTAATCAAATGGATATTGTATCAGTGCAGTATGATAACAGACATAATACACAAGCCATCTATTTAGAGAAGAAAAATCACTGTTGACTTTGAACTCAAACTGAACAAGTATTTGTAAAGTGGGAAGTTGAAGGATGGATTTGCCTGTGACCAAGACAAACATAATTTTGGCATATGCAACATCAGCATCAGCGAGCAGATGAATTCTCCCAAGAAAAGATATTTAATTAATATTAAGATATAAGGTTTGGGAATACATTAGAATAACTGTTTCTTACATTGTTGCTCTTAGTTCACCTAGAAGAACATAAAACAGTAAAACTCCAGAAGATCATACCAAGGTCTGGGCAAATGGGGCTCAGAGATTTTCAATGAAAGCATCCACATGTTTTCAATGTGCAGGTAACCATGGCAGATGCTAGAAGCATCAGGAGCTTCAGGAAGAACTTAGCGCTGGTGGTACCTGTTAGCAGATTTTCAACAGGGACAGAAGAAGGGAAGTAGCATCCCACAGGAGTGCTGAGTGCCTGAGCAGAGCTGGCTCTCACTGCAGCAAGAGGTTCATTAAGAACCTTGGTTAAAATGATAATAATCCTTTATTTTGAAAAAGAACGAGAGGTTACATGAAGAGCCAGTCACTAGAATGAAGGAGTTCGGTTGTGGATTTTCAGTATGAAAACTGGCATTGCAGTTTAAGATTGCACCAGGGCAGAGGCCAGAGCTCTGTAATAAATTGACATCCAAATTTGCTGCCACATCTCTTGAGACATTGTGCTTAAGTGTCTTTATTTACTGTTGTTGGTTTGCCTAAATCCTAATCATTTCCTTGTGGCCGTTGAAAAGCGCTGAACATTTTAATTTGGCACTCTGAATGTGTGTCACCGGGTGTGGTGGTTGTGATATAAGGAGAACACTAGGGTGATTTCTGTTCCCACCGGATTCATTCTTCCTTTGAACGTGGTTTTCATGATTATACTGAACTGCTCTAAAGGAATTTCTACCCCTAACCAAATGCCACAAAAAGCCACTACAGGAAGTGTCACTTGAGCTATGTCTGGGACAAAACTCAGTTCTCCACATGCTCAGGGGGCTGCTGTGATACCCCAGAACCTCTGCTCAGCTTTGTGAAAGCAGAGAGAATGAAGGACATCTCCTGCAAAGAGCAAAATGCTTCGGGGACATATCTACACCCTTGCACCAAAACTGACTCAAAGAACCTGAAGCTCACATATCCTAAGATGCCCATTGGTAGCTCCTTTTTTTTTTATTAGAAAAAAAAATGTTTGAAACTCGGGGTTCCCTTACGTCTTTGTAGAGGCAAATAATCTGCTTTGATCATTTTCATAGTTTTTCGTTTTATTTTCTCCTCCATCCCCTTTTCTCCTTCCATGTATTCAAGTTTTCCATTTCTTTCTGTGCCCCTTTCCCTCCTAGTTCTACATGGAGAGAAAACTTGTCAGGTTTGACTTTGCAAGACTAGCTTATTTCTCTTAATATGCTCGTTGGCTCCATCCATTTTCCTGCAGGCAACATAATTTCTTCTTTAAACCGAATAATAAAGCTGTTGTATACCTTTTCCTCGTTGGGTGGTTCTTCAATGGGCACCTATGCTGCTTCCATGACTTAGCCCTCGTGTAGGTGTCTCTATAGCAAGCTGACCTATCAGTGATTCCACACTGATAGGGAGAGGAGGAATCTCTAACCTTAGAAATAGACTCTGAGCTGGGTGGTGGTGGCACACGCCTTTAATCCCAACCCACCGGAGGTAGAAGCAGGCTGACCTCTGTGAGTTCGAGGCTAGTCTGGTCTAGTAAGAGCGAGTCCCAATAGATTCTGAGACAATGTCCCCTTATCATGTAACCATCTTACCAAATACTTACCAAACGTTATCCATGTAAATCCTTTAAATAGTCCAGCCCTTGGGATGTTAGAGAAACAAAGAAATGTGGCAAAATAAAAGCACCACTTGCAACACAGGTGCCAGTGTCATAATCCACGCATACATACGCTCACTCATACATCCGGTCTTTCTCGAGTCTCTGTGCCTTTACTGCTGTGTGATGGGCATTCCCAACCACCTGCTCCATCCTTTCAATCAAGTCCGTGTGCCTTGAAGGAGTTCATTTGTTACTGTATCCATGGCCACCTCAGTCCTGGCTTCCTCCAGCTGTTATCAGCTTTTCCCCTGAGGATTTTGGCATTCCTTACATGCAGAGTCAAGAAAAATAATGGAAGGATACTTATGCAATGAATTTGATTTGTAAACTAAATACAATTTTAAGGGCTAGAAACGTTTTTCGGTGGTAGAATGCTTGCCTCGTATGCATGAGGCCCTAGATTAAGTTCCTTTGTAGGGGTTTAATTACTATGACAGTGTTTCTACTATTTGGATCTTGTATTAAAATTTATAGATAATATTTTTAGTGAATGCACATTTATGGGCCTAAGAACAAAGAAGTTGTCCAGTTCCACAAGGAATGTGATGATGGCCCTATCCCAGAGAAGGGGGTTGATGTAAAAGACATGAAGTTTCATCTTCAATGTGATCCATGAACTTTAAGGCCCACTGGATCACACACACAATGTATATACACAAATGATATTCATATATATGATATATATACATATCCATTCCAAGATCTGTGCTAATCAAGATTCTCCATGATATGGTGATGCCACATTCTGATTATCCATTGGGAGTTCACAGAGATGTGGAATACTTTCAGTGTTTAGCTATTACGACTATCAGTTCTAGGAAGATGTGTATAAGTTTTTGTATGGCTATGTTCTTCAACTGAACCGTATTTGCCTACAAGGAGATGCATGAGTCACAAAGGAACACTGTGTCTAACCCTCGAAGGAGGTAACCACACCCCTCACCTTCTCACCAGGAGCGTGTGAGAGTACCTGCTTCTCTACATCCTCGCCACTGCTCCTTATGTCCATGTTTATTGTTGTTGTTGGCAAAATTTGGTGAATATGAATCGGTAGCTCCTTGTGCTTTTGATAATGACTAATGATGTTAGTCATATGTGCTTCTTAGCTATTCTTATATTTTCCTTTTTTAAAAAAAGTGCTTATCAAATATTTGGCCTAATTTTCAATTGTGCTGTCACATTGTGGTCGAATTATAAATATTTTTTTACTTATTCCCTCATCCTTTAGGTTGTCTTTAGCATTTACCTTTGGAGCAGTAAGATTTTACTGTTGATAAAGTCCAGTTAATCCCTCTCCCCTTCTCTCTTTTGTACCTTAGCTTGTATCCAGGGGATCCAAGCTCATGATGGTTTACTCCAGTGTTTGGTCAGAGTTTTGCGGTTTCAGCTCCCAGATTTAGGTCTCTACTGTGCTTGGAGTTAATCTTTATGTATGCTGTGAAATCCACCTTCCTTCTCTGCGTGTGCCTCTCCAGTTCTGACATCCTTTACTGAGAAGACTGTTCTTTCTGGCTTTGCAGTATCTTGGCACCTTTCGGGGGTGGCGGAATGCACAAGTCCCTGGGCTTGATGGCTGACACCGGAGAAAATAAGAGAAAAAAAGTGACTGTGGGTGTCAGGGTTGGTTTTGAACTTCTGTCCTCGTCCTGTTTGTCAGCCCTCATGCCAATGCTGTGCCATTTTGCTGTTTTGTCCCCGCTTCAACTGAGCTATGTTTGACAAACTAAAATCTTACAAGTTGTACAGGGTTTTTTTTTTTATAACTTTTTTCTTTATTTTCAAGATTGTATTTTAATCACAATATTTCTCCCTTGCCTTTCCTCCCTCAGAAGCCTCCTGTATATCCTTTACTGTTCTTCATATGCGTGATCTTTTTGCATCATTGTTATTGCATGTGTATATGTAAATGTTGTATATGTATGTATACACGTAGATATTCCTAAATATAACCTGTTGAGTCCATATGATGTCTATTTATGTATATTTCAGGGTTGACTGTTTGCCCTGGATGACAAACTAATATGCTCTTCCTCTCCTGCTCCTAGCTTTCCTCAGTTGCCTATAGCTCTCTGTGCGGTATTGAGGCCTCATGGGCTTGTTGCCATCCAGTCTGGCATGTTTGTTTCTATGGTGATCACCACAATCAAGATGACTCACATGATCCTGTGACATAATTACATTGTTTACCTGATGGGGACATAATATCTACTCCCCCAGCAAATGTTGAGAATCTAGGACGTTTTTTTCTGCGGTCACCATTCTGGGCACCACAGTTTGAGAATGCAATACTGCACTTTGCTTCTAAAGCAGTTTTTGATTACTGTAGGTTTGTTAGGGCCTCTTGTTTTGTTTTTCGGTTGGCTCACTTGCCTGGTTGGGACAGGGTTTTTTTACTGTGTGGTCCAGGCTGATGTAAACTCATGGTCCTCCTGACTTACCTTCCCAAGTTTTGCTATTACAGATTCGTGCTACCATACCTGGCTGACTTTTGTTTTGTTTTGTTTTTGAGATAAGGTTTCTCTGTGCAGCCCTGGCTATCTAACAGACCGCACTCTGTGTAGACCAGGCTGGCCTCGAACTCACAGAGATCCGCCTGCCTCTGCTTCCCAAGTTCTGGGATTAAAGGTGTACACGAACACCTCCCGGCTCCTGACTGACTTTTTAAAACTTTCATATTAATAGCTACTTTTAAAATTCCAAGTATTAATTACCTAGCTTTCTCCATTTCTAAGGATTGTTTAATCTAGTTTGAGTTTCTTGCATTTCCATATGAATTTAAGTATAAATTTTTAAACTTATGCAAAGAAAAAGAGACCATTAATATTTTGATAGGTGTTGTTTCAAATCTCCAGATCAGTGTGAAGACACTGAAGCCTCTCGTTATGAATGGGGGGTGTTTCTCCAGATAGCTAAGCTTCCTTTAATTTCCTTAATTCTCAGTCATGTCTGGTATTAGTTACTTTCACAGAGCAAGAACTGAATGCCTGACAGAAGCAACTTAAAAGATGAAAGAGGTCAGCCCATGGGTGCACGGTTTCATCCCATTGCAGCAGAGGAAGCAGGAGCATGAAAGGCCTCTCATTTGGCAGCAGGCAGGAAGCAGAGAAACCAGGCTGGCATCCAGGGCGGTTATAGCCTTAAAGCTCCACCCCTCGATGGCCTACTTCCACCACCCACACCACACCCACCTTCTCAAAGCTCCAGTCTTCAAAATAGTTCCATAGCCTGGGGACCTAGCATTTAAATATGAACCCATGGGAGTCATCTCAGATTCAACCCAATTTTATTACATTTATTCATGAGGTGGTTTTTATTTGTTTGTTTGTTTTTTGTTTTGCTATTGTTCATAGCCACATTTCCTTAGTTTCATTTTCAGGTTATATATCGTTAGCATATATAAATATAATTTTTGAAGCCAGGCCTTCTGGGACATCCCTGTGGTCCTAGCACTCGGGAACCTGAGGCATGGCTCAGGTCCCAGTGAGAGACAATGTCTCAAGACACAACAATGAAAACCAGTGTGAGTAACTCTGAGGCTGACCTCTGGCCTCCGGGAGTGCCCAGAGCTGCACATACCACAGAAGATAGAGGGGGAGGAGAAAGAAGGAAACATACATGCCAATGGCATGGTGGTGCCTACCAGTCATCCAGCATTTGGGAGGCAGATATGAGGATCAATACAAGTTCAACCCCGGCCTGCTTGGCAGAGTTTTGTTCCAGGCCAGCCCGGGCCTGTGTGGTGACATGCTGTCTTAACACACAAATGTATAAGTAATAAAAAGTCAGAATAGAAATAATGGGAGAGCCAGGTGGCGGTGGTGCACACCTTTAATCCCAGCACTTGGGAGGCAGAGGCAGGTGAATCTCTCCGAGTTTGAGGCCATCCTGGGCTACAGAGCGAGTTCCAGAACAGGTTCCAAAGCTGCACAGAAAAACCCTGCCTCAAAAAAAAAAGTGGGAGAAAGAAAAATATAGTTTATTTCTGTTGTGTATCTGTTGTATATATGAACTTACTAAATGTATTTAGCAGTGCTAGTAGGAGTTTTCTTATTCCTTGTTTCCTTGTCCCTGGATTCCTTAGGCTTCTTCTGCACACAGGATCATGCCATAATAAAGTTGTTTCTTCCTTTCCAATCTTCATTCCTTTAATTGTCTTGCCTAGTTACTCTGACCAGAATTCAATCTTGAACACAGGTGCTAAAAAACATCCTTTCTGTTTTCTGTCATAAGAGGAGAGCATTCAGTCGCCATGTTAACTTGTCAGGCATGCTGGCAGATGCCCATATTCTCAGGACATGGGAAATGCAGGCACAAGGATTGTTGAGGCCAGACTGGACTACATAACAAGACTCTGGACCTGGGGGTGAGGGGCCGTACAGACAGAGAGCCTGGCTCAGTTGGCATGGTAGTTTCCAAGCAAGGCCCTAATTTGGATCCCCAGCTCACGTGTAAAAGGCCTACTGTGGTAGCTCCCTGGGTATTCCCAGAGCTGGGGAAGGGGAGACAGATGGATCCTTCAATCACTAGCCAATTGCTCTAACCAGTCAAGTCTGAAGTCCTGGAGAGATCCTGTCTCAAAAAATAAGGTCTAAAGTGATTCAGGAAGACACAGAACATCCATCTCTACTCTCCATATGCACACACACACTCACACATGCAATGCATTCACACAAACATATACTTACACATGTACCACACACATTCATATTCACACACATTTTAAAAAGAATAGAAAATTATTTTCACCTATCACAATGAAAAAGTGGTTTTCTTTTTTTAAAAAAGAAAAGATTATTTATTATGTATACAGCATTCTCAGTATTCTGTCGGCATGTACACCTGCAGGCCAGAACAGGGCACCAGATCTCATTACAGATGGTTGTGAGCCACCATGTAGTTACTAGGAATTGAACTCAGGACCTTTGGAAGGGTAGACAATGCTCTTAACCACTGAACCATCTCTCCAGCCCCAAGAAGTGGTTTTCTTCCCTGTGAATATAGTACATAGCACATTTATTTTAGTTTTTGTTTGTTTGCTTATTTGTTTTTCAAAGACAGTTTCTCTGTGTATCCCTCGCTAGCCTAGAACTCACTTTGTAAATCAGGCTTGTTTCGAACTCAGAGAGATGCACCTGCCTCTGCCTCGTGATTTCTGTGAATAAAGGCATGTGCCACCACCGCCTGGCATTCATTCTCTTAATAAACCTTTTTGGCCACCAAATAGTACTTTATCTATGTTACTACATCTGAGGTTCAATATACGCTAACAGAAAGATACTGATTTGCTGTTTCTCCTGTTTCTGTCTGACTTCATATAGTGCTTTTCAAAATCTTCTCCTTCTTCTTCTTCTTCTTCTTCTTCTTCTTCTTCTTCTTCTTCTTCTTCTTCTTCTTCTTCTTCTTCTTTTTCTTCTTCTTCTTCTTCTTCCTCCTCCTCCTCCTCCTCCTACTCTTCCCCCTCCTCCTCCTCCTCCTTTTTTTTTTATGGCTTGGTAGAAGTCACTCACCACTGGAGCTACCTGGGCCTGAACTTAAGTTTATATTAATATTTTAAATTATTACTTTAGTTTCTGAAGTCATTGTGGGTTTAATCATATTTTCTGTTTCACTTTTTACTTAGCCTCAGTGTTTTGTGTTTTCTGTGGTGTTTCCCAATGCCCTATGTTTATCTGGGTCAGGATTAGCTCATATATTCTGACACCATCATGATGGTTATTTCCTAAGAGCCATCGCCCTGAGGGTGCCTGCCCTCTTCCCTTACTTAGGCCCCCTACACTTTCCCACAAGGCAGCGCCAAAAGGTTATCAGCTGGAACATCGGGGACCTTCAGAATCCTATTCTTGCATAATTGCCACCTTAGCAGATAAGTAGATCCCCTGATCTTCCAGTTATTAAATGTTTTAAGCATCACCCTTGGAACTGGCCGATTGAGTCCACTGCAGGCCTCTTCTGATCACTGTGATCCGGGTCCCATCCTGTGTTTCAGCACTCTACTAGGCAGGTCTGGAAGGAGGAACAGCATCCATTGATTAGGTAAGCCTGACTGGCAGTTGTGAGACAGACTGAGAAAGGCCTGTGAAGCTGAGCCCAAGGCTGGCAGGGAGAAGGTGTTTGGGCCTGGGCTGACTTCTAATGAAAGTTTAAGCCCCAGCCATGGCTGTTACAAAGAAAGGAAAAGCGGCAGCTGATAAGCGTGTACCTCCAAGTAAGTGAACTGAAGAGGAGCTCTTTACGCTAACGGTGTCCCTACATGGCCCAAGACAACGCTGAAAATGTGTGGTTAAAGCGAGGCTGCTGATTCCAGTCCTTTCACAAGTCAGACAGCCTGAGTCCCGTCATCCAGAAGCACACACACACTTCAGCAGTTCAACATCTCCGAGATTAGAATACGTAACTACAGGTAATAGCAAGGCACAGAGGAAGTGTGACAAGCAGTGTCCCATAGCCCACCGTGCCTTAGATGAAACCTGGGAAGGAGTGGCCTGGCCAGGAAAATCACATCCCTCTGTGCCTGCTATATCCCTCTCGCTTCAAGAGGGAGACACACACAGAACCTTCTATTACACAAGAAGAGAAACCACAGAACAGGAGCAATGACAATGGCGACTACCCTGCTATGCCCAGGAGCCAAGTACGAGCTGTGGTCCCTGGAGAGCTAGAGAGTTCTCTGGCCTGCAGAGACAGAGATCTCTTTGCCCTGGCTGACTATTGCCTGGGCCTAATGTTCATAGATGTTCTGAGTTTTCCAAGAAGACAGAAATCTTAGACATCTAGATCATTATGTGAAATTCCTATTTGCGTGTTTGTTTTGATTAGCTTACCGAAGAACATGTTTACTCAGATCATTGGCATGCATGCTTAGGTTTGAGTGGTTCTCCCTTTCACATCCATCTCCCTCCCCGACCAGGTACCTCCCCACCCCCAGCTTCTACTTCCATATCACATATATTCTATGACCCGCCCCCACCTCTTGGGCAACTTCTAGTTTCCTAGCTTTGCCCACTTACTTCCTCCTAGATATAGATATGTCACAGTCCCAAAGCTATGATCCACATACAGGGAGCACTTGTCTTTCTTAGCCTGGGTTACCCGAGTTGATGTAGTATTTTCCAGTTCCATGCATTTTCCTACAAGTTTCATAGTTTAAATTTTGTTAGTCAGTGAATAAAATCCTACTGTGTACAGATACTATATTTTTATTATCCATTCATTTTCTTTCTTTCTTTTTTTTTTGGTAGCCACCCTGGCTGATCCCATTTATGATCTGTGCTTTTGTGGCTGGAGCAGCAGTAAACATGGATGTGCAAATATCTCTGTAGTAGAGGTCCAAGTAGTAGAAGTCCCTTGGATATATGCCTTCCTCAGAGCTGTGTAGCTGGGTCCTATGGTCATATGGTCATGTTTTTATTTGTTTGAGAGCCTTCTAATATTGAAATAATGGCTCAATTTTATTTTTTAAAGACTTATTTATTTATTATGTATACAACATTCCTTCCATGTATGCTTGCATACCAGAAGAGGGCACCAGATCTCATTATAGATGGCTGTGAGCCACCATGTGGTTGCTGGGAATTGAACTCAGGACCTCTGGAAGAGCAGTCAGTGCTCTTAACCTCTGAGCCATCTCTCCAGCCCCAATGGCTCAGTTTTAACACAAATATGAACATTTTTGTATGTGCATGTAGGTATATGCATATGTATTGTTTTATTCTCCGGATGTGGTATTAAGAAGCAGCATGAAGCAAACCACTTTTTATCATGAAAAGAACAACAACAAAAAGAAACCTATGGCAAAGTTTAACATTAGGTTCTTAGGTCCAAAATAACAAATATTGAGTGCAAGCCAATAAGATGCAGAATTTGACCAAATTATTAAAAGATTGGAGTCCTGTTTCTGGCCCTGTGATGTCATTCAAGTAATTTAGCTTCCCTCAGTTTCATTTTCCCCATTAATAAAATAGGAGTAGGAATAATAAAAATAGAGAACAGCATTGTGTGTCCACTGAAACTACACAGTAGTAATAAGAGCCATGTGTGAGAAAGATGGGAAGCATCAAGCTTTGCAGAAATATCAGTTGTTAGTGTTGCCAGAATCCTATAGGTAGTTGGGACAATGCAAGTTCCTGGACCTCAGCATCTGAATGATAGTCTAGGCTATTTATCCAGACCACGACACTTACTGAAACAGCCATCTCATTAGCCAACATGGGTTGGATAGATGAGAAAGCATAAGGCAAGAAGATACTTTTTAAACGCCAGCCAACATCTTGGGATGCAAAATAGTACTGGGTCACTATAGTGGAGCTTAGGCCCCGTTTGGATAATACGTTTTTAGGAGCCACCCAGGAAGGAGACAGCCAGTGGGACTGTGCAACAGGTTCTGCAGCTTACTCACCCTGGGACCCTGGGCACTTCCATCTCTGTTTGACACTTCAATTCCATGTCAAGGGAAAGAAAAGCTCCCCTTTTCTTAGGAGACATCTGGACTGGCTGGTTTTGTGTCAACTTGACACAAGCCGGAGTCATCCGAGAGGAAGGAGCCCCAGCTGAGGAAAGGCCTCCATGAGATCCAGCTGTGAGGCATTTTCTCAATTAGTGATCAATGGAGGAGGGCCCAGCCCATGGTGGGTAGTGCCATCCCTGGGCTGATGGTCCTGGATTCTATAAGAAAGTAGGCCGAGCAAGCCAGTAAGCAGCACCCCTCCATGGCCTCTGCATCAGCTCCTGCCCCCAAGATCCTGCCCTGTTTGAGTTTCTGTCCTGACTTCCTCCAGTGATGGACCATGATCGGGAGGTGTGAGGGCAATAAACCCTATCCTCCCCAACTCGCACTTTGGGCATGGTGTTTCATTGCAGCAATAGAAACACTAAGACAACATCTTTCATGATGCATCTAAATCTCTATTTTGATTTTTTTCCTGAAGATTCTTAAATTTTGAATTATGTTTCTAAGTATGTGTGCCTGAGTGCAGGTGCATTTTGAAGCCAGAAGAGGGCACAGGATCCCCTGGAGCTGGAGTGAGAGGTGGCTGAGAACATGGATGTAGGTTCTGGGACCAGACCTCAAGTCCTCTGCACTAGCAATGCGAGCTCTTGATGGCTAACTCCAGCTCCCAGGTCTCTGTTCTAGACTATCAGGAAATCAGCACACTTTCTCCAGCCGTTTCCGTTGACTTCTAGCCAGTCTCAAATGGCATTTGGAAGTAGGAATGAAAACTGTATGCCTTTAGTAAAAGGAAAGTTCCATCCCCAGTACCAGAAACTAAATCAAACCACTCAGAAGCAGTGCCATTTCTGACTTCTAAGTGGAACATTTTGTGATCAATTTCTTTCACAAATCAGTTCAGCTGAATAAAGTTGGTCATTAAGCTGGCTTCTCCGTTTTTATCCTACTGCTTTCCGTTCATGGCATCATTGTGTTTTCCTGGGAAGGGCGAGGTAATAAATAAGCCAGCTTGTTGTCATGCAAAAGCAGTCGTAGGCATTATGTGAGTGAAGGAATGTGGCCATTTTCCAATACAGCTTTATTTATATGCCAGCCACAGGCTTTGGCCCAGAGAGATAAAATACTAACCCTAGAGTCCCAGAATGTCCAGAATGAAAATTTTGGGGTCTGTCTTCCCTACCTCACCATAAGTTATGTATCCAAGTAGCTCTCAGGTTACAGCAAACATTGCATTCAGCATGCCTCCTGGCCACACACACACACACACACACACACACACACACATACACACATACATACACACACATACACACATACATACACATACACACACACATACACACACACATACACACATACATACACACACATACACACATACATACACACACACATACACACACATACACACACACACATACACACACACATACACACACATACACGCACACATACACAAACATACACGCACACACACACACCTTGCTTCTGTTGTTGTCACTTTCCTTCCCAGTGCCATCATGTAACTAGCTTAATGCTGTATAATCACATTGCTATATCCAGTGACTATCTTTAACTTCAGATGAGGAGGTGGTTGTTAGACCACATACTGAAGACCTGTGAGACTTGCTTGGGAGAAGTTTTAAAATAAGAGCATTATAAATTTCTTTACTTTTATTGTTTGTGTGTTTGTGCATGAGTGTACATGTGTCTGGAGGTCAGGCACCGTAGGTGTCCTTCCTCAGGAGCCAGCCACCTTGAATGTTTTGGGATGAGATCTCACTGGGCTCTGAGATTGGATGTTTAAGCTAGGCTAGCTCTCACTGAGTCCTGGGAAGCCACCTGTCTCTGCCTCCCACACAATAGGATTGCAGACAAACACCCCTAAACCTAGATTTTTTTCCCCCCTTTGGTTTTTCCAGACAGGGTTTGCTTTGTAGAGCATGCTGGCCTCAAACTAACAGAGATCCACCTGCCTCCACTTCCCGAGTGCTGGGATTAAAGGCCTGTGCCACCACTGCCCGGCTAGATTTTTAACAAACAAACAAACATGATTTCTGGGAAATCAAAACAAAGATGATCATGTTTGCAAGGCTAGCACATTGGCCCTTATAAATCAATTTTTATGGAAAATGCCACTCTGAATATAAGCTAAAGACAAACAGACTCCAATTTAGAATTCCTAAATGCGTGCAGTAA
Organism: Microtus pennsylvanicus; assembly: GCF_037038515.1. Taxonomy (NCBI): domain Eukaryota; kingdom Metazoa; phylum Chordata; class Mammalia; order Rodentia; family Cricetidae; genus Microtus; species Microtus pennsylvanicus. Next base: position 17,706,907 of record NC_134596.1, read on the forward strand.
TTACACTCGTGTTCTTGGGTGGGACTCTGGAACCCTTTAAAAACTCTTCCTATTTGTATTTGATGTTGCTGTGGGGACGTAGCTGGTGCCCTAGCACTGCTTCCATTCATTCAGATGGGAGAATGAATCTGAGGTAGGAAATTTGGGCTTTCCTTTGTTTGTTTGTTTGTTTGGTTGGTTGGTTGGTTTTGTTTTCTCAAGACAGGGTTTCTCTGAGTAACAGCCCTGGCTGTCCTGGAACTCACTTTGTAGACCAGGCTGGCCTCAAACTCACAGAGTCTCCCGAGTGCTGGGATTATTAAAGGTGTACCACCATGCCCAGCAGCGTTTTGGTTTCATAGAAGCGATGGATTTAAAGAAAAAGTTAGCCAGTGTGGATCTGGACTGAATACTCACTGGCTTGTAGAAGTCATCAGGATGGCACCGGAATGTCTGAAGCTTGAAAGTCAGTGGCCACTCTTCTGCTCTGAGCTTGGTGACAAGTCTGCTAGAGATTAATAGCCTGGGGCACACCTTCATCCCCCGCCAAAAAAAAAAAAAAAAAAAAAAAAAAAAAAAAAAAAAAACCTCCCGCTCACCAGTTCCATCTCATAAAGTCGGTCACGGTTTTCAAAATCAGTGCCTTTTCAGCCGGAAACCCAGCCTCCTACTTCGTGCCTATAAAACAGGGGTGGGGGGAGGCATGGGGCACCTCAGACAGTGTTTGTGTGCTGATTCCACCTCCTGGGGAAGGTGGGGAGGCCCTGCCTGTGAGAAAGTCGTGGGTGCTGTGCCATCCCTAGGCTTAGAAAGAACTTAAGTGAAATGCCTGGTTTGTCTACTCCTTTATTTGACTGTAGGGTCCTCCTTTTGTGGAACCCGTGTTTCCGTTTGCCAGCTCTTTTCATCACATCTGTCAGTAGCTGTCCTGGGCGGAAGACTCAGTGACATCTGTGGCTCTGGTGTGCTGCCGCTGTTCGCAGTCCGAGCTCACCTCACACCACACATCAGCTGCCGGCAGCTGGCCGTGTAGTCACCTCCCCCAGAGCATACAAGGCTAGCTGAATGCCCCTGCAGCCGTGGTTCCCATTTCTGAAGTCTGCCTAGCTGCCAGGCTTCTGCAGTCTTTTACCTGCTAGATTTTACTTTCCTGGGCTCCTTTTCTCACATTGTACACTAGTACGCTGCACGGCCGGGAGCAGAACCTAATAATGTTGGCTGAGTTGGTAACTAAGTGGACGACATGCTGTCTGAAGTAACTGACAGAATTGGAGTTTGACAAATCGCAGCAGGGATGGGAGGAGTGGAGAGAGGTCTCTGAAAGGCTGCTTTGTATGTATGATTTTATTAACTGGCACCAAAGTGGGAAATCGGATCAATTTTGACATGTGTACATCCATAAACTACCATCATAATCCCATAATGTGAACGTGACCATCACAGCAAACGCTCCTCATGCTCCCTTGTAATCGCTCCGTTATACACACACACATACACACACCAGACATCACATACACACACACACACACACACACACACCAGATATCACACACACACACACACACACATACACACACCAGATATCACACACACACACACATACACACACCGGACATCACACACACACACACATACACATTCTTTCTCTCACACATTACACCTCTCTGAGTTCAGTTTGAGTCTTTTGAAAAAACTTTTCCCCATGGACTTACACCCCATGGAATGGCATTACAATAACTGTGGTGTCTTTCTGTTAACACCCCTGCTAATTTTGGGTTGATGTTAGTTGAATGTTCTCATCATGACCCTTTATTTCCTAATCTTTCCTTCATCAGGTAGCTCTAAGCAGTATTCCATCTGGGGTTAATTATTCTCTACTACTAAGGAAAAAATGCCTTTCTGAGTATTTTATCTCATTTCCTTGTTTAATTTCTGGGGACAGACCGTGCCAACCTGAATGGGTACTAGGCACATTCTTTTTAAAGTTACAGAAGGATCTTTCTCACACACCAATTGACATTTCTCCCCCTATCTGAGTGGACTCGGCTATGACTCAAGGCCCTCGCCCTGTGCAGCATTCTCTTCGCAGTAAACAAACTGTCCTGTCAGCTCTCGCCACCTTGGTCTCCTGAGCGCTCAGTCCACTAGTAACTTCTTGCTTCCTTCTCCCTTGCCCTGTGTCCGGGAAACACTCAAAGGAATAAACTGAGGTAATTGGAGTCTTGGTTTGTTTTCTTTTCTTTTCTTTTTTTAAAGACGGTTCCTCTGTGTAGCGTTGACTGTCCTGGAACTCACATTGTAGACCAGGCTGGCTGTGAACTCACAGAGATCCGCCTGCCTCTGCCTCCCGAGTGAGTGCCACCACGACACACCTTGTTTATTTTTTTCATCTCTCAAAAACCAGTGTCTTCAGAGATTGTGGGAGTGGCCAACCAATGATTGGCCCAGCCTGAGACCCTTGCCTCGAGAGTGAGCCCACCTCTGACACTGCCAGGAACACCAGGACCCAGAGCCTGGATCGCCCAGTGATCTAGGATAGAACCAAACACATCTGGAGAAAAAAACGTCAATGTAATGATGCCTAATGATGCCCTGCTATACTCATAGACTGGTTCCACCCAATTGTCATCAGAGAGGTTCACTCCATAACTGATGGAAACAGATGCAGAGACCCACAGCCAAACATTAGACTGAGCTCTGGGAATCCTGCTGTAGAGTGGGAAGGATTGTAGAAGCCAGGTTGTCAAGAGCATCACAAGAAAACCCACAGAATCAACCTGGGCTCATAGGGGGTCACAGAGACTGAACCAACAACTAGGGAGCCTACATGGGATTGACCTAGGCCCTCTGTGTAGCTTGGTCTTCTTGTGGGACATCTAATAGTGGGAACAGGGCTGTCTCTGACTCTTACTAGCTTTTGGGACCCTATTCCTCATACTGGATCACCTTGCTCAGCCCTAATAAAAGTCAAGGTGCTTAATCTTACTACAACTTGACATGCCATGCTTTATCTATATGCATGTAAGCCTGCCCTTTTCTGACTAGAAATGGAGGAGTGCATGGGAGGAGGGACCGGGAGAAGAGAAGGGAAAATCAGTGTCTTATTGCCGGGGTCCTCTCTTTTAAACCTTTTGAGTTTTGTAACATTTTTGTCTGCTTTTTTATTTCATTTTTGTTTATGGCCTGTCTATGGGATTTGTTGTTTTTTGTTCTGTTTTGTTTTGTCGTTGTTATTATTTTAGGCAAAAAAAATATATAAATGACTCCATTTTCTCCAGATTTAAAGACTGCCAACAGTCGTTTACTTTCTGCCTCAAGGTCAGTTGGAGTTGAGCGATTTCATTTGTACTCATTTCAGTATAACTTCATTATGAATCGTTTGGACTCACGTAATTTCTGTTGGGATGTCTCTATTTTACTTAGCAGAAATAAGACTGAAACTTTAAAAAGAACTCTGCACCAGCCACCATGCCCTTTTGAGATAAAATGTTTTTAATTTTAAGGAAGTCGTAGGCATGGTGTTGGTATTTTCCTAGAGGTTGACCTAGAGTTCTAGAGAAAACAATGTGATTTTTTTTTTTTAAAAAAAAAGTGACTCCGAAAATGGCCATCTGACACCTTTCTTTCTTATTTGGCAATTAGAGGACAATGTGTATGAGAATATGCAAGAATCACAGGAGGTCCCCATGTCCAACCACCTTGACGAAGTCATTGCTGCGGTCAGCGACACTGCGAAGAAGAGGATCCCGAACAAGCTGTTCCAGACAGCGCTGTTCCAGCCCCCTCGAGAGAAACTCCACCTGTGCGAAGAGAAAGCAAAGTCCCACTTGAGCAACCGTGAGGTAAGGAGCCTTGAGGTCACGCACCTGCTCTCTGAGAGCTGAGCCCTCATCACAAGCATGAGAAGCAGGGTGATGGGACTACATTCCTAACCTCAGGCGTGAGATTCAAGAGAGTCCTCAAGAGAGAGCCTGCCTTCTAGCATGAGTGTGGGGTGCAGTGACAGGTCTTCATTGTCAACATAACTGGATTCAGAATCATTAGGAGTCTTGGGGAGGGGAGGCACATACCTGTGAGTGTGCCTGTGAAGGCGGTTCCAGAAAGGAGTAACTGAAGGTTAAAGATCACGCTGACTGTGTGGCTAATGTACATCCCCATGAACTGAGGCTCTAGTGAAATAAAAGAGGAGAAAGGAAGAACCATGTTGAGGGCCGGCGTTTCCCTATGCTTCCTGACTGCTGTGACATAGCCACCCTTACTACCACACCCTTCTGGTCACGATGGACTGAGCCCTCAGAAACCCTGAGCTGAAGCAGGAGCCTCCTTACTTGCTTCTGTTGGGTATTTTGATCACAGTAACAGAGAGTTATATAATATGTTGAATTTTAGCACATGCCAGACCCTACCTACAGTGGATTATAGTACAGACTTATGAAACATCTACGTACGTACAGCCCATTCGAATGCTCTTATGGTTCTTGTTCCCTGCATCTTCCTTCCCATCCACCCCTCCATCACTCACTCATTCTCATGTGATCCTAGCCTCAGAGGGGTTTGTGTATGGCTGGACTGAGATGATAGAAGGGCAGTCACTGTGATCAGTTCTGGAACAGGTTCATTCAGTGGCCATACAAGTCAGAACAGCAACTAAAGCCTGGATCCTAGGATGGGAGCTGATGAAGCTGCACTAGAAAAAGTGTTAGGAGCCCTCCAGATGAGGACGAGGACAGGAACCTTGGGGACAAATGTGGTGGAGAGGTAAGTGTTGACAGAGGTTTCTGTCATGCTGGGTCCCATAACCGTTCAGTCCCAAAGAAACACAGAGACCTACATTAGTATAAATGGGTTGGCCTATTAGCTCAGGCTTCTTATTAACTCTAATATCCTACATTAACCCATAATTCTTGTCTGTGTTAGCCATGTGGCTTGGTACCTTTTATCAGTGAGGCAGTCACATCTTGCTTCCTCTGAGTCTGGGTGATGACTGCAGACTGTCTTTCCTTTTCCCAGAATTCTCCTGTTCTTGTTATTCTGCCTATACTTTCTGCCTGGTCGCCTCGCCTATACTTCCTGCTTGGCTGCTGGCCAATCAGCATCTTATTAAAGCAATACAATTGACAAATCTTTACAGGGAATAAGATTATTGTCCCACAGCAGGTAAGTGCCAAAGACCTGGGGGAGCAGTCTCTTTGAGGGACTAGAAGGGAACGCTGGAACAAAGGCTTTGGTGACACAGTGAGGAGTAACTGCTCTGTGGATAGAATCCAGGCCCTGAAAGGCGCCCACTCTTCAGACAAAGAGTTCTAACGGCACTGGAGGGACTTAGGGTTGTCGACAGGAAAAGGCCATGAGCAGAAGAATGTTCGCTCCACAGCTGTTCATTGGCAGGGTATAGAAGAGGGTGCTAGGCCGGGGGATATTTGTGACCGTCTCGGAAAGGAAGGACAAAGGATTGGAGGTGAGGCAGAGGTGCCGAGTTCCTCTGAAGGAGATGGAGAAATGTGAATCAGAGGGGTTGACTAAGGAGGGAGCACAGGAGCTAGAGACGCGAGTGAGGTGGAGGACGTGTGGATTCTGACTTAGACTCCATCTGTCTGAGCCCTGTTCATTCACTGTGCACCTAATTTTTATTCCATACCCGCTGTCTGTTAATACTGGGGTTAAGTAAGCTCTGGGCCAGCTCCTCAACCAAGGCTTTACAAGAGAATTAATACTTCATGCACAAAAGCCTTTAGCATGTGTAAGGGCATGAACTGCCCTCGTGTGTCTAGAATGGTACAAGCATTTCTTCATTCTGTGGCAGTGAACAGGCTGGAGCTAAGGGATGCTAGTTATAGATACGCCAGAGCGGTTCACTGTGGGAATAGAGGGTGTCCATCATTTACATCAGGGAGGGCCTCGGAAGGTTGTGGCCAGTGAGCTGAGAACTAAGGAAGGAAAGAAGCTAGCTGAGGGAACGGAGCCCTCGGGAAGGGAAGGGAGAGGAAACAACACACGGAAAATCTCCAGGACAGGCTTGCATGTGCCCTGTCTGAAGTGAAGAGAGGAAGCCATGGGCTGAGATGATGGACTCGTGGTCAAAGAAGCAATCAGCTCCGCTAGGACCTTGCAAGTTACAAGCTGAGGGCCCCACAAGATCTTAACATTTTATCAGGGTCCACCTGGTATAACTTATTTTTTTTTAAAAAAAATCCATTTCTATGTAGTTTTTAATTTTAAAGTGCATTCAGACAGAAAAGTTATGACTCAGGCTGGAGAGATGGCTCAGAGGTTAAGAGCACCGGCTGCTCTTCCAGAAGTCCTGAGGTTAATTCCAAGCAATGGCATGGTGGCTCACAGCCATCTGTGAGATCTGGTGCCCTCTTCTGGCCTGCAGGAGTACATGTAGGCAGAACACTATATAGAATAAATAAATCTTTGAAAACAGAACTCATGAGTTGTCAGCGTTTATCTTACTCATTTATTCATCTGTTTATTGTGCCACTGAGCCGCAGCCCAGTGTACTCACTTGGATCTTTCATTTTATTCTGGCTCACTCTTTCTCTTTACTATCATTATTTTCTCAGCTATGAACAGATTATAGATACTATTATAATATATAAGAATGTTATGTGTAATATATATGGCTATATGTTACATATTAAATAAAATAATTTCTCTTCTTTAAGAATAAGAATATTCTCCCATATCACCACAGCACAGTGATTGAAATAGGAAACTAATACCTATGTAATAATGTTACCTGATTTGTAAAAACAAAACAAAACACAAGCAGATCCATGGATAGATATGAGTTCGCACTGAGTATAGATTCAGTATCTCTTCGGCCTTCTTCAATCTGCTGCAGGTTCCTAGCCTGAAGCAATTACTTCTATTGTCCTATTATTAAATAAAACTCAGGAGTCAGATATGGGGTTAAAAATCTGATTGATCAGAGAAGTGGCAGAGAAACAACCAGTGACCTCCTTTCTCCTTCCTCTATCCAAAAGGGACCACAAATCTTTCTAAGACCCTCCCTACTTCTTTCTGTGTCTCTCTGTATGTCCTGGGTCTTCCAAAACCTCTATGGCTCATTCTGGTCAGCTGGTAGCTGGCTCCACCCTCTGATTCAAAGTAAACTTTATTGGCCATCTTGGGAGTATCAGAGTGTGATCAAACTATCCCATAATACTAGTCGTCTTTGTCTTTGCTGCTCTTGATATTCTGAGTCATATATTGCAAATGTGTCATAGACTATGTCTTCCTTTAGGTCTGTATTATGTTTCCCACAGGCAGGTCTTCACATCTCAATTAGCACCATCAGGATAATGCCCCACAGGCCAAACTCTGGTGAATTTGAATTTTGTCACATCAGCAATTATCATTAGCCATCAGTAATGCTGGCAAGCCAGAACCTTCCTGTGTAGTCTCTGCACAGAGCCTCTTAGCCTTAGCCTAATGCTTGGTCATGTTCTTCAGGTCCTGTGTAAGAGCAGAAAACACTCTTAACCTCCGAGCCATCTCCCTAATCCCAGGGAACTCCATATTAAGATCCCCCTAAAACGCCTCATCTCCAAATGCAACTGCATTCTGGTAGACAGGAAGTTAGGACTTCAACATAAGAATCTGGAGACAAGCTGGGTGTGGTGGTGCACTCCTTTAATCCCTGCAATTGGTAGGCAGAGGCAGGTAGAAGCCAGCCTGGTGTACAGAGCGAGTTCCAGAATAGCCAGTGCTACATAGAAAACCCTGTCTTGAAAAAAATAAAAAGAAAACAAAAAGAGACCTTGGAGTGAAGCACGATTCATAAAAACTCAGAGAAATTGGGGTTCAACCTGAAGGTCCCAAAAGCAAACCAAACAACCGACCTCAGTCCGAAAATGGCAATCCTGCCTCCAGGAATCTCAGAATGAGACTGTGTCTGAGAGCTGTCTCCTCCCGTTTTATAATCCTCTCTAGGGCGTGCACTGTCAGTTTCTATGGCAACGAGTGTAAGGGGGGCGGTTCAAGTTGAGAGCTAACGCGTGTTGTTTGATGACCACTCCCACTTTCACCTGGACCTACAGCAGCTGTTTGCTAAATGTCAGCTGGAACATCAAGGAGGCGATCAAATGTCTGTTCTACCTAGTTTTGCTTTCTTCCGCCATATTTGCCACCATTAAGTTATATTTACTTCTTAAGTGAATTGTTGTTTACTTCATCCAATCAGATGAACACTCTACCACCCCAAACAGATCATGTTTGATTCGCTGACACATCCCAAATGCTTAGCACATAGAAAACAGTAAATATTTACTAAGTGGATATACTTACACGTAGGCCTTATGGCTCTCATGTTCTAAGCTGTCTATGTGGTAAACTCAGTTCCTTTTCCCGACAGTACAAACAGGCCATCCAGGAGCTCGTGCGCTGTGTGGCACTGACCAGAATTTGCTACGGCAGCTCACACTGGAAACTAGCAGAGGCGTTTGTTAATCTGGCTCAAGGCTACCTCCAGCTGAAAGGTGAGTGTCTCTCGGCTAGCCAGGGTCAGTTCATCAGCAGAAGGCTTTCTGTTCTCCCTGTCTCCAAATTGAGTTACTCCAGAGAGATCAGGTTTTTGTGGTTCTCCTTGCCAAGTACTAAGCGGCAAAGCCCTTGTAGGAAGAATCGGTAAGGTATATAACATATAGGTATCGGCAGGAAGAAAGGCAGATTGGGATACGGGTTTTTTTGTGGCCTTAGAATTAGAGTACTTGGAGGATAACCTCTCGGATGAAAAGGTGGCAGGACGGAAGCCGAGACATGGAGTAGAGGCTTGAGTTTTCTTGAGAGGTGGGAGGCAGGGGTCTGAAAGAGAGAGAAAGAGTCACTCTTTAGTGTAATTAGTCAAAAAATAAAAGGCTAACCCAAGCCAGCATTAGCTTGTACAGCTTAAAAGGCTCAGGTTAAATCGGGCGGCAATGGCACTTTAATCCCAGCACTCAGGAGGCAGAGGCAGGTGAATCTCTGTGCGTACGAGGCCAGCCTGGTCTACAAACAAAAAGCTAAGGTGAAACTTGATTTAGACAGCCACAGCTGGTGTTCCAACTCTCTGGCCATCATTTAGTCTTTTTCTTTTCATATCATTTGGCTCTGTTTGTCTTGGCATTAGCTCCACCTTAGCCAGGCTTTTCCCATAGACTACCAGCAACTTTAGGTTTCCCTGCTAAACATGACCAAGAAAAAAAGACTATACCACCCACCACAACATCCCAGGATTTTGGAGGCCCCTCATTTAGACTTCACTGGAGTACATACTGAAGTGAAGGCACAGTCTGGTAGGTCAGACCTGATTCTGGGTTTTCCTGTGTCCTGGGAAAGAAGCTGGTTTTGGCCAGCTTAGGGTGTGCAGGGGTTGAGCATCATAAGAGGAAAATAGAAGGTGGGGATGGATGCAGGAAGGTAGGATGCAGATCCTCGCACGTGGGGTCTTCTACTCGCTGATGATGCTGACTTACACAAGGGGCCCCACAGTACCGCCCTGCACTCGATTCATCCGCCGCAGAGCAATGGTAGGGTGCTGGCGACACGAGCCTCCCAGGGTCCAGCGAGTGGCCTTACAGCTGGAAAGTACCACAAGATAGGCCATTCTTACCTGTTTGTCAGGGGCCACCAGAGCCAGAGGGGGCATTGGAGATCATCTCATTCACACCTCCTCAGGATTTCCTAGGTGCAGAGAAAACGGATCCGAGTCAGAACAGCTTGCTGCACAAGCACATTGTTAAAAAGCAGCTGATCGGAGGCTCAGACCTCGGCACCACATGCCAGCGCCAGTGTCCTGCCTTCTGGGATTTTAAATCCTGCTTCCTCCTGCAGCCCCCTCCCCTCTGCACGGATCCCTCTCTCACAGTTTAACGTCAAAGCTGTACTCGCTCTTCAGCAAGGTCTCACGGAGGGCCAGCCACCATGCTAATGGCCATGTAAAACCTGTTCAGACTTAGCACCTACCTGTGGAGTGGTGGTGCTCCTACTATGTCTCTTCACCGTCAAGGTAGTTGAGGCCAGTTTCATAGTGGATGGTGGAACAGAGGATTCATGCTGGGCAGTCTCACTGCGGAGCCCATGATCTTGAAACTGAGCCTGAGCTGTCTCCAGTAGATTAGGTTCAAATTCTAAGGGAAGGGGCTCTTCCTGGAATCCTAGTCCGTCACTGTAGGTAGGACATATGGACAGTTGACACCGATGAATTCCTGACAGTCAGGTTAAAGCTATGCCTTTAAAAGATAAGAGACAAGAATTCTGCAAGAGTTCCTACACAAAGAAGATAGACTTGCTTCTCTCCATTAGAACGTATATTGTTTCTGTTTCATAGACACAGGAATGGAATTAACTTTTTATTTTGACAGCTTTTGCAGAGAACTGAGATCCGATTAAATGTAATTCCGAACCTGGGGCTGCAGATGTATGAATATGAGCGGAGGGGGTGTCAGTGTGGAGGCAGAAGGTGGGAGTGTGTGGGGAGGGTACCCAGAAGACTCCCGAGCTGCTCTTCCTCAGTCTCACCCCTCCCACAGGTTAATCAGCTCCTGGAAGAACTCTAGAACACACGGGGTAATCAGTAATAACACTCACCATCTGTCTCATGTTCGTCTGTGGCTTCCCGGGAGCAAGAGCTCACAGCACGGTAGTCCGTGACCTCTGGGGGTTGTATGTATAAGTATTTATAGCCCCCGTATTTGTGCAGTGCTCAAAGAACTCTTTAATATTATGACTGCAAATGCATGAGCAGAAGACTCAGACTTCTTAGTATGTCATTTAGATTGCTGTCACTCAGCCAGGATCACAATTCCTGAATAGCTCGCTTCCTACCCAGAATGCCACAGTCCTTGCATTCCATTTGTGTTTTGATAATTATTTATATTTTACATCTGATGTCTCAAAGCTGCTCAGTTCCAGCTTGTTGTGCTTATTTCTAAAAAGGCCATTTCGGGAAATGCTTTCCGTCGTGACTACTTGACATGAAACAAACCTGAGGTTGTTATAGTCAAGGCACTAGTTCCTGCTTCCGAGATCTGAGTCTGTGTGCAGCTGGACAACGCTTGCCAGATTCCCAGGCTATGGGAAATCATGTTCCTAAACCACTGAGATTGAAGGGAAACCGACAGTTCTTTTTTTCTCTGTCCATAGGGATGTCCCTACAAGCAAAGCAGCATGCAGAAAAAGCCAAAGAAATCCTGGCTAGCTCCATGGAGAGTCCCTATCACAATAATACAGATGTCTTCAAGTGTTCCATAGAGCTTTTCTACACCACGGGGAAAGCCATGCTCGCCCTGCAAAAGTATCCTTTTGCTTCTAATCCTCACCAACAGAAAGCACCGTTTCTGAAATTCTTATAGTTAATTCTCAAACAAAAAGTTGCTATTCGGGGATAACAGTATTGTATGAGCAAAGAAAGTGCAGGAGATGGGGTTTCAGCATCTAGGAACCAGCGGGACTTTTCCTGAACATATTTCAGATTTAAAGAGGCCGTGGAGAACTTGTTAAAAGCGGAAAGACTTTCTAAGGAGATGCTGCAGTGTGGGAACATGATAAAGGAGGAGTGGGTAGAAATCCAAGCGCGGATCAAGCTGTCGTTCGCACAGTAAGTTCTGGTTTAGAATTCGTACGTCTGTTGACTGAAGGTTCTTAGGCTTCTCCCAAGGCCATTGTCCAGTAAAGGAGAGCAACGCTGTCATATCAGAACAGCCCCAACCAAGACAAACACCAGTGACGCTTGTCACTTGATGTGGAATATACTCCTGCCACCACCCCCTGTGGTCGCAGAGATCCTCTCCTCGTTCCCCTGACTTTCTTCCTGCCAGCTCTGCCCATCCCTGTTGCCCCTTCTTCCCTCCCCTTCCCCTGTCCTCTCTCCCACCCCAGCATCGTCACCATTCATCCCAGGAAGCTTTGCTGATATTGATGATGTTTTTCTGAGGTTCTGCCCCTGGGATGGGATTCCTAGGTTACAGGATATCAGCAGTGCGAGCTCACTAGGCACGGACCCATTGCCATGCCCAGCTATGTGGCCTCTTGCAGGGTGGATGGGGTCCCATCTGTTATAACCCCCAACAATATTTGGCACTGTAACTCTTTCTAACTCGATGCCCTGAAGTATGTACCGTGCTACCCAATTATTTTTAAAATTTCGTTTACTTTTCTTATTGAATTAATGAGTTTGAATACCGCTGTATACCTCTGAGAATTTGAGATTCTCCATCCACAAATAGCCTGTTAAGGTCTATCTTACTTTTCTTTTGAAATTCTGTGTTTTCATACGAATAATTGAGATTTTTCTTATGTTATACATGTAATTATGTTGCCTGTATTTTCTTATATCTATTGCCCTTTATTTTGTCTATGGCGTTCTTCATAATATAGAAATTATTCATTTTACCAGAGTCATGGCGAATCATTTTTTCCCTTTTTGCTTTATGCCTTTGAATTTTGCTTAGAAAATATTTCCCATGCAAATATCAAAGAGTTTCCAAAATTTTCCTCTACCTCATACGTTTTAAGATTATAAAAAACTATATGTGTATATGTGTCACATATACACATGAGTGCAGTGACTGAGGAGGCCAGAAGGGGGAGTCAGATCCCTGGCACTGTAGTCGAGGTGATTGTGATCCACCTGATGTGGGTGCTGGGAACCAAACTGGGGTCCTCTGCAGGTGCAGTACCTGATGTTAAACTACCAAGCACCTCTCCAGCCTCCACCTCACATTTTCAAGACGGTGTTACCACTCTTTACCTTCTTAGTATTTCATATCTCAGTTTAGAAACTTCACTTTGGATAATCCAGAGATTATCCAAATTAGGGGTTTTAGTCTGCAGATGGATTGATTCCCTGAGTTATCCCACTGTTAACTGATTTTCTGGCTGTGGCATTATGGGTAGAAGCTTGTCTGCTTAGAAGCACCTCTGAGATGGGTGTGTTTTCTTTTGTCAGCCACTCCCCCCTCAGCTTTTAGAATGTCCCCAATGGCACGGAAGAAGCTGCATTCTTTATTGTGTGTGTGTGTGTGTGTGTGTGTGTGTGTGTGTTTGATGATTTAATGAGTCTGTATAACATGGACTATATTAATTTCTGATATTCAAATGTACAATTTAACACACACACACACACATTTTGAGACAAAAAATTTCTCTGTGTAGACCTGGGAGCCCTAGAATTAGCTCGGTAGACCAGGCTGGCCTCGAACTCAGAGATTTCCCTAGCCTTTGCCTTCCAAGTACTGGGTTTAAGGGAGTGAACCTCTGCTCCCAGAACATCTTAAATGTTTCTTAAACTGATGCATTAGTGTTTAGATGAGTGTACTTAAAGCCCCCAAGTGTGATCAACATTCTGTCTACATCCTGTGCTTTGCCATTGTTACACATATCCCAAGGTGGTTTTGCCGAAGGGGAGGAGAGCCCACCGCACCTCTTCTCCTTCGGCTCCCATCCTTTGGTGACTTCTCATCTCTGCTTTAGTGTTTGTGTGGCTGTGGTGAAGAACCCTGACCAAAGGCAGCAAGGAGTGTGTGGGGCGGGGATACCAGGGCGGGGCTTATTCGGCTTACAATTTATTATAGTTCTGTTTGTGTGGAAGTCAAGGCAGAAATTCAAAACGTCACTCCCCAGGGTCAAGAGCAGACAGATGGAGAAGTACCAGGTGCCCAGAGCCTGTTCCGTCTCACCAGTCATCGGGGAATGAGAGCTAAAGTCGTAAGGTAATGCCGCGGTCCCACAAAAAGGCCGAAACCTTTGGAAAGATTAATAGTGCCAAGTGTTGGCAAGGACGTGCACTCAGAAATGCCCCCTCCCTCGTAACTGTTTGGCTGTTTTAGATAGGCCTCTTAGAAAACTGTGTTCCATTATCTCCTAAATCTGAACGTCTTCACACTCTTTGACCCAACGGTATCGCCCATAATATATACTCGGTAGAAATCTTTGCATGTTTATTCACCAAAACACACATCCAAGTCTGTTCCCAGCCTCATTATTCAGTAGCCAAGAACTGAGAACAGCCCAAATGTCCTCAAAAGGAAGCTGAAGAGCTGGAATCTGTTCGTATACAAAGGCATTGTCAAGCCGCTTGTTACATAACGTCATGAATGGCTCTCACAAACACAGTATTGAGTGACAGAAACCAGACCCCAAATATGCAAACTGGTTCCATTCATAGAACTGAAGGGAAAAAGCTCATTTGTTGGTGACTAGAGGGCTAACCCACACAGCGTCTCTGCCTGCTCAGAACGAGACGCTTTTTTATCCCATCGTGCAGGAGGTATACAAATGTGAGGCCCCGGATCTGATATTGGCTGCATCTGTTGAGACCTGACTAGTGCGTCAGTTCTTAGTGTTGAGCACTGTTGCTACAAAACACTGAGGTTTCCTCTGCCAGAATCTGGCGCCACCTTAAGAGTGCTTGCCAAATCGCAATACCAAACACTGACAGCAGGTGGCGAGCTTTATCCACGTCTGTGTCGAACAACACTCCAACATATTTAAAGGCCCAGTTAAACTCTTCGGAGATGCCTTTGGTTATAATAGAGTTGTTTCCCATCCTGCCACGTCCTTCTTTCCTGGTTCTTCGCTCTGACATTTTCCATAGAACTTGTGTGTTTAAAATGCGCGGTTTTTGTTTGCTCTCTTAGCTTTGTGTTCTCACGGAAAGGGGAATATTTTGTCCAAACAGACTCGCTTTAGAAAGAAACAAGGCTTTGCCTTTGGACGTGTTTGTAGTTACGCTTGAACTGCGTGGCATTTTCTCTTCTGAGTCTTGGGAATGGAAGGCCAGGGGAAGGTCTTGGGCAGCCTTTGGATCTCTGCCCTTCTTAAAAGGACATCTTTTAGTGTGCCTCTTCTCCTTTTATGGTGCCTACCAGGCAGGCCTGGCACAGATAGTTAGGGCTGCAAAGTGATTCCCGCACAGACTCCCGCCCCTGCAGGAGGTCTGGGGCGCCTCCCCTCCGTGCCCCATCCCTTCTCTCCTCTGCTACAGCACCGCTGAATTCAGTAATGACTTACTAACTTGCAGAGTGTCGAAGTGTTTCTGAGTTGTTTCCATCAGAAAGTCTCCAGCAAAAATGGGACTACTTTCCCCCAGTGCTGAGCACTGCATTCTGTTCTGGGAACTCACACAGAGCTCCCGAGGTGGATACTTACCTTTATACATTCAGGTGAGTGGGCACCAATGCATGGCTCTCTTTCAAATAACAAGGTACCGTCGC
Source organism: Microtus pennsylvanicus (assembly GCF_037038515.1). Classification (NCBI taxonomy): domain Eukaryota; kingdom Metazoa; phylum Chordata; class Mammalia; order Rodentia; family Cricetidae; genus Microtus; species Microtus pennsylvanicus. The sequence goes on from NC_134596.1 coordinate 17,722,083, forward strand.
TGATGGTGACCCACTGACGTGATGATCCATTGCCACGCCCAGCTTTCTCCATGGCCATGTGACATCATGTTTGGAGTCTTCCCCAGCTTGGCCTATGAACACCCGAGTCACCCTGCTGTGCTGAACTAACCCAGGAATGAGCAAACACGATTTTTTTTTTCCTCAAGCGTCAAGAGGGCCATGTGCCAAGTGTTTCTAAGCAGGGGAACAGGATGTGAACGTGGGCTGTGACTCAGGGCCCTGGGTTCAAGTTGGGGTTCGTTCAAACCACCCCACTGGGAGGACGCGGGCACCCCCCCCCCCTGCCTCCTGTGTGTCTCACTCTCCTCCCTGGCCACTACACAAAGAACAGGATCTCAGAAAGTGGCTGCAAGGATTAACTGGGTGCTAGACCACACACATGGTGGTCCCTTAAAAAGAGAGGAACAGGACAAGGACAATATGGAGAAGAGAAGAGGGGATGGCAGGGGAGAGAAGAGGAGAGGGGAGGGGAGGGGAAGGAAGGGGAGAGAAGAGGAGAAGAGAATAAAAGGCACAATAAAAGTTACTGATACCTTCTGTGGAAAGTTCTTGAATACATTATTTATTTCACCCTCAGTCCTTACTACAAGGTGGATGGATACTCTTATATTCCCATTTGCATAGGAGCTAAGGCCGAAAATGACATCTCCCAAGTCACACCGTGGGGAAGTAGCCAGACAGAACCTGCTTGCTCCTTCCTTCCTTCCTTCCTTCCTGCCTTCCTTCCTTCCTTCTTCTGTTTGTTTGTTTTGAGACAGGGTCTTACTATGTAGTTCTGGATGCCCTGGAACTCACTGTGTAGACGAAGTTGGCCTGGAGCTCACAGAAATCTGCCTGCCTCTGCCTCCTGAGTGCTGGAATTAAAGGAGTGCACACCACTCCCTGACTAGAGCCTGCTCTTTCAGATCAGTGCCCGGGCTGCTGTGCACAGTTCAGAGTAATTCACTAGTGCCGACTGGAATTCTGGCCATGTAATCAACAGCAACCCTCCGCCATGTGTGGAAAGGGGCGCAGATGCAAATCTTTTCAAGCGTGGACTCTTGGAAACCCCACTTGTGCTCTCTGAAGACTGGGTACTCATCATATTGTTCCCACACGGAAGCACAGCGTTCTCACCAAACCCCAGAACTTCTAAGAGCAGACTCTGCAGCTTGAGTAACCCGAAAGGAGCCTGCTTTGTTGAGCGTGCACGGAGCGAGTGGGCATCCCTGCATTAGATGTCATGTGGATGTCATGTGACTGGGGATATACTTTCATTCAATAAAATACGCCATGGTGTAAGTTGTGAACCTGCCAAGCACGCTGTCGCATTCTGTTGTTCAGAATTCTCTGTCTTTCCGTCTGTCTGGTGTTTCCTCGAGCTACCGAGCGCACCACAAACACAGTAGATGGTAAATCCCCAAACGTTCCCCACAGCAGATAGAAAGGGATCGGAAAAGGTATTGCCGCCCCAAGGGTCACACAGGCGGAACCGGAGTCAAGGTTACCCAACACCAACTGCTGCGTAAGTGAGTTGCAGATAGAGGAAGACCATCGCTGAGCTGGTCCTTGATATAATCCTCCTTCAGTTCCTTTTTAGTAACCACTTGGCGAATCTCGCACGAGTGTGCTTTCCCCTTTGCCTTTGAGTTTCAGAGCGCTCTGCGGGTGCATTAGCGTGGGAGCCCCATTTCTGCCTGTGTCTGGTGGTGAGACCCTGTAATAGCAGGCACCACCGACTTCACAGGGCGACAGAAAAGGCTTCCTTCTGTGACACACTGGTCAACAGACTGTTGTTCTAGTTTGTCTTTAATAAAGTATTTGAGGCACACAAACTGTAGATAGTGTTATCCAGACTGTCCTGTGCATGGGGACACACACAATAGAAAGTCTTACAAATGGAAACCTGCCAGGTGTTCACCACAATCCCTGTAGGCATTTACCTTATTAAGCTGAGTGTTTTTTTTTTAAATCGTGTATGTGTATAGCTGAGTATATGTGTTTCCTTTTCTATTTCAGACTTTGTGTTTATGTTTCAATCTGTAGCTTGCTTTTTTACCCCCTGATAACAATCCCCATACGTTTTGAGATGTATCCACATTGATTATTCTAATCTCTTCATTTTGGGTGATTTTCCTTTGAGCTTTGCCTGATGTAGACCTACTATGAGCACTATTTACATGATCATTACTATGTCTCCCCAGACTCATATGCAGGGTCATGTCTGAAGTGTCAGGGAGGGCAGCTGCCTCTGTGGGGAGCATCCCCGCCCTCAGCCTTACCGAGTCCCACACTTCCCTTCTGTTATTTATGTCCTCGTTAGCAGGCTGCATGAATTCATGTTACTCCCCAGCTTTGCCAACATTTAATGTTGTCCAGCTACTTATCAGATGCAAATACTGTGATTACTTTCCCTGATGCTGAGATAGAGCATCTCTTCAGGTTTCCTAAACATTTGGTATTTCTGTCCTGTGAACTATCTATTCACATTTTTTTTTTTTTTGAGACAAGAGTCTTGCCGTGTTGCCTTAACTGGCCTGAAAATTGCTATGTAGACCAGGCTGGCCTCTAACTCATCGAGATATGCCTGCCTCTGCCTCCCACGTGTTGGAATTAAAGGCGTGTGCCGTCACGCCTGGCTTATTTGCATCTTCATCTTCTGGCACTGTTATTTGTGGGTTGCAGGTGTTGTACGCACCCTGGAACACAGTTCGTCCCTTCCGCCTTCCTTGTGCTAGTCCAGGGCCCAGGAGTTTTTGTTATTAATCCTTATTTGTGTGAGTGGCTGGGGATCAAACCCAGGGCCTTTGGGATGCTAGACAGGCGCTACCATTGAGCCGCACCCCAGCACTAGGAGTTTGTTTTTACCGTGACTAATTCACCTGCCTTTTCTGTTCCACCACGTGTCTCACAGAAGAGGCACTTCCCTCACCGAAGGTGCGAGGCTCCTTGTGTCTGTTCACCCATGCCATGGGAGCTGAAGCATCTTCTGGACTAAAACGGCCAGGTGGAAAGCAACACAGGAGGGATCCATGTCTTTCATTAAGAACTTTGGACCTAGGTTGGAGAGATGGCTCAGCAGTTAAGAGCACTGGATGCTCTGCCAGAGGTCCTGAATTCAATTCTCAGCAATCACCTGGTGGCTCACAACCATCTATAATGGGATCCGATGCCCTCTTCTGGCCTGCAGGTGTACATGCAGTTAGAGCACACGCATACATTTTAAAAAAATTGAACCTAAAGTTATTCCACGAGAGAAACAGTTCCAATAGTCTTAATATTTTGAAGACTAAAATTGCAAATGTCACTTATTCTGCTTGCTCACCAGCTTATAGGCACATGTCATTGTCCTAAGAAACTAAGACTTTTTATAGTCACCTCTACTTCTAATGTTAAGCTAGCATTTTATATATAGCGAGAGCTAGCAGTTATATAGAAGAGACTTTGGGAAATTTAAAATATCATAAGCAAGAATAGTAAACCATTCACAATTCAGTTGCTCAGTGAGAATGATCACTAACATCCTCATGACCATCTCTGTGACATCTCTCTGTGCTGTTGTGCCTTATAGATTAGCTATAAAAATCTCTCGTGTAGCAGCTGATACACAGAATAGCTTCAAAACCTGCTGTTTTATAAAAGACCATGAAATGCATGTGTGTCTGGGCTAATGAGGTTCAGCATTCACTTCAATGGCTCTCTGGCATTCTACAGTGTACTCTTACTGTGACCTGCAATCACTGTTCCCTGATGGTGGGATTGAAGTACTTTGTACTTTAACCTATTATTATAACAAAACTAAGGTAAAAATTCTTGTGTGTTTCTCCTGTCATGCTGAATATCTCTTCAAGATAAACCCCTGTGCTACCAGCAGGGTTAGTGTTGGGTGTGTGTGTGTGTCCATATTTGTGCGTCATCTTGGTACTGGGGAGTTTTTATTCAATTATAACCTCCCCAAAGTTAATATATCATATCATCACCAATACTAGAAAAAGTATCTCCCTCCCTCCACCTATCCCTCGCCCCTCCCTCTGCCTTTTCAGTCTCTGTCGTATTCCCTTGACACAGGATCTCCAGTAACCTTCTTGTTTCTGCCTCGGAGCTCTTGGGTTAAGAGTGTGCGCACTGTCTTTGATTTTCCACTTGGGTGCTGGGGTCCAAACTCAAGACCTTATACTTGCACAAGTACTCTTGCCATCCCTCTACCCACGATGGGCAGGATTTTTTTCTGGGTTTTTGAGACAATGTCTCCATAGAGCTCTGGCTATCCTGGAGCTCACCATATAGACCAGGCTGGCCTTTTGAATTTACAGAGATCCTCCTGCCTCTGCTTCTCTAGTGCTGGGATTAAAGGCGTGCGCCACTTTGTCCAACAAAAAGTTGTCCAAATTGTCCAACAATTTCTAAACAGATCAGTTATCAGAAGCTCAGCGTCCTGTATGATCGTCATCACTGAAACACTGTATTTCTTTAAAACACCTACAGAGCTCTTACTAGGTGTCGAGACCCTACTAGCTATTTTCATGACTATGAGCTAATTTAATATTCATAATGCTGTTGTTGCTCTTAGTTTATAGGTGAGGAAGATGCTTACAGGTGCTTAAAAGTCATGACTCTGGTAAATGGGAAGCCAGTACTTAAGCCTTTCTGGTCAGTCCAGAATCAACCCTCCTGACCATCTTGCTCCGCTTCTTTCTGGAGGAAAAGCTTAGTTTTCCAGAAAACAAACCTGGGCTCCAGGGTCCGAGAGGCAAATCCCATCAGGCCAAGTAGAGTTAGAATGGTAACTCATTTCAAAATAATCCTCTGTGTTTTGGTTTTGTTTTGTTTGATTTATTTTTTTTAGGGTGTATCAAGGTCAGAAAAGATCAAAAGAAGCTTTGCCCTACTATCAAAAGGCTTTGGAATATACTGAGACCATCAGGGATGAAAACAGTTTCGAGTGTGTACCAGTGCTAAGGGAACTGGCAGGTGTGGAGCAAGCCCTGGGATTCTACGATGCTGCTGTCAATCATTTCTCACGGGTAAGGTGCCATCCACTAGCCAGCCACCAACGCTGTGCTAGACACAAGAACCATGGCAGCTCTGAAAAGGCCTGGCCCTGTTATTTGCTGAAGATAATTAAAACGCTTGGTCAGCAGAGCTGTTTAGCAGATGTTTCTTATTAGAGAGCAAAGCAGGTGAGTGCAGGGTACTGGCCCCTGCTGCAGGCTGCGTATTCCACGGACAGCCTGGGACTATTTCTCACATGACATGTAGAATCAAGTAGTGTTCCCACATGAAGTCTCTTTCTCTTTATTAGTTCCTTTAGAGTTTATGCTACTAAACTGACTGATACGTTTGAAAGGGGAAAAGAAGATATAATTCTTATTTTTTTAATAACGTGTATGTGCGTCTCTGTGAGTGTGTATGTGTGTGTGTATGTGTGTGTGTATGTGTGTGTGTATGTGTGTGTGTATGTGTGTATGTGTATGTGTGTGTATGTGTGTATGTGTGTGTATGTGTGTGTGTGTGTGTATGTGTGTGTGTGCCTTTGGAAGCCAGAGGTATGTATCCCTGGGATCTCGAATTATAGGCAATTGTGAGCCACCTGACATGGGTCCTGGGAACAAAACTTAGGTCCTCTGCAAGAGCAATATATAACTGCTAAGTCATCTCTCCGGCCCATGACTTGACCTCTTAATTACAGTCTAAAATCTTTGCCTGTAGACATTTAAAGGTGCATTGATAGTTGTTATTCCACTTGTCATTGTGAGACTCCTTGGCATGTGCGTCATTCAGGGTTCTCCAAAAAAAAAATAGAATATGTACATTTACTGCAAATAGAATGTATAACAAAGGAGGGAGGGGGAGAGAGTGAGGGAGAGAGAAGGAGAGTTTTTAAGGATCTGGTTTACATGCTTTGGGCACTAGCAGCTGCAATCCTGCCAGACAAGCTAGCCACCTAACAAAGACTCAGGATGTATGGCTCCTTCTCTTTTGTTAATATATAGATCACCTGGGGAGAGGTGTTGATTCCAAGCTGGTGACTTAAGTGGCAGGTGTTTCTGTAGTCCCGTGTCCCCCAGAAAGAGAATATCAATGAGTTTCCACCTTGGTTTACCTGGGGGATAAAAGGTGTTTGAATAGTAAACGCGGGTAGATCTTCAGGAGTGGATGAAGCCTGAGATGTTCTTCCGATATTGATGTGTGAACTGTGTCTCATTATGCCCCGCGCCTCCGTACCGGTCCAGTTAGGGAAAAATGGTTTTTATGTTGGGGCCATGGACCCTGACAGCGTAGAACCACACAGAGCAGCTTAGCTGCCATAACAGTCCTCCCTGCCCATCGGATTCCTCTTTCCCTGCCTGAGCCTGATACGATCGTGTGAAGTTTCTCTTTAGCGTATTCATGTCATAGAGTTCATAAGTTGCTTTTCAAATATTATTCCTTAAACTTTTCCATGCAAAGCATTGATTTTTTTTCCCTTTGTTTACTGATTTCTAAAACTCAAAAGTAATCTATCAAGTGATACTATGTTCGGATTAATTCAGCAAGGGCCACAACTTGTGGCAAAACTCACTGGAATGAGAAAGTGGCTTCTACAAGACCTGGTATTGGCAGTGTGCATGCAAAGATTTGAGTTCAGTATAGAGAGGCATCGCTGAGCCATGTTCCACAGTGTGCTAGCGCACCCCCCCCCCCCGGCGTCTCTGGGTCTTTCTAGAAAAGGCTTGTGTGCTTAAATACAACCGAGATATGCTAGTTAAAGCTGAGCAGTTGGTTACATTGTTTTACAGTGTGGTAGACATGCCAGTGTGGGTTTTTTACTTGAGAAGGGAAACCTAATAGTCTGTGAGGGACTGGAGTTAGGCAGGCCACAGCACAGGAACCAATGACGTACAGAAATGCATGTGTCTCAGAGTATGAGCCAGGACAGGGAATCCCATACGAATGTGACTGCAGAATGTCAGGGTTTTTCCCTCTCAGGAGACCTTGGCGCTGCATGAGTGGGAAATGAATTTGCTGGTGCCTCTTGTTTGTGAGACCGTAGTCACCATTTATAGTACTTCCTATATTTGTTTCCCCATCTGTCTATATGGAAATCCCTATCAACACACACACACACACACACACACACACACACACACACACACACACATGTATATATGCACGTGGTCAAAGGGATGCCTTGGAGGGGCCAAAGACCGACTCAGACAGTGCGCATCTGTCTAGATGGATGACTTCATCACCCTGTTGTGTTGTTACATAGTTTCCCCACGGGGCAGTAACTGTTTTCTCTCTTTCCCCTAGTTAGCTTTCTATAGTCTGCTCTCTGTCAAATATCTCTCTGGGTCTAGCATCTATTGATAAGTCTTTCCTAATACATTCTTAACAATGATAGTCGTAGAACACTGCTTTTCTGTTTTATCATTCCTTCTGCCTTTAGGAGTAGCCCTCACTTTCTCCCCACTAAATAAGTAACAAATACATATCAAGCGTGTGACAGAGAGACATAACTGGGAATGGCATTGGCTTTTGAAACCTTAAAGCCCACCCCCCAGTGACACACTTCCTCCAACAAGGCCACACCTCCTAATCCTTTCCCAAACTGAGTGTCCAACCTACAGGCCTCTGGGGCCCTTCTCATTCAAAGCACCGTAGAGTGAGGCCCCTAGATTAAGTCCAGTATGTTTTGGTGGTTGTATATTATTGCAGAATGGATTGCTATTTTTCTCTCATTTTTAGTTCTGCTGTTCTTCAGAGTTGCCTTTAAGGGGCCCATGCCATTGGTGTTTCTAGACATTGCATAAGAATACCAGTTTCCCCATAGCCTAGTTCAACAAAGTGTATTGTCAGGCTTTCAAGTTAGTTCCAATCTGACGGGTGAGAAATGACATTTCTATATAGCTTAAATTTGCATTTCTATTTTTAAAACTGGAGTGGAATATCTTTTCATATGTTAAAGGCACTCTAATTCTTTCTGTGAATTGTCGTTTTGTGTGACTTATATCACTTGCCAATTTATAAACAGGATTTTTTGATCTAGCCTTTCATATCTATTAAAGGCTCTTTACATATTACAATATTGATCCCGGTACCCATAATATATGTTGTAAATATTTTCACCCAAGTTGTCATTTGTTTTTAAATTTTGCTCATATTTTATTGAGATCGTATATTTGTACAGCATTAAAGTTATTCTCTTAAAGTATACAATTTAGTGGTGTTTGCATTGACAAATTTTTACAGCCATTATCTAGTTTTGTAGGGTTTTTGAGATTACTGCAGCCATTAGCATTAATCTTCCATTTCTTCCTCCTAGAAACTATCTGTTTACTCTCTGTGTGGGTTTGCCTGTTCTGGACATTTCATAGAAACAGTCTGACAATATATGGCCTCTTGTGTCTGACTTACCATAACCATGGTTTGTTCCTATCTAGCATCTTCACCTTAGTCATTGTCATGTGATTTACTGTCTAGATAGACTAGATTTGTATCAGCTTACCATTTGATAGACATCTGGGTTGTTTGTGCTTTGGGGCTGTTATCATTAATGCTGTCTACGCATTTCTATTCCAGTGTCATACAGACAGACACTTTGGTTTCTCTCGAGTGTAAGACTGGGAATAACCACTGAGTCAGGGGAGCCACCAGGCTGTTTTCCAAAGCGACCTCAGTGTTTTCTACTCCTACCAATGAGGTGCTCCGATATGAGGGTTGCCCCTCCTCTATGTCCTCACCAACACATCTTGTCACCTATGGTTTTTAATAGTATTTGAAATTCTTTTATTTTTTTAAGTTTCATTTTACATTCCAACCACGGTTCTCCTTCCCCCGCTTACTGGCCCCCAGTAGTCACTGATAGAGAAATGCATGCTTTTTAATGTCCATCTGTCTTGTGTATCACAACCTTGTCGAGCTTATTGGTGACGTTTTTCTAATTCATTTGTCTCTGTATGTTCAAATTTCTATCTTCTGTTGCATTTGGATTTTGAGTCTGAGTTAGAAGAGTTTCTCTCTACCTGGGTTCTAGAGGAAGTCACTTGCTTTTAGAATACTTGGCACTTTGATAGTTAACTATTACTTCTGTTTATTTTTAAGGTTAGTAAAGGTTAAAGAGTATTTTAAATAAAGAGAGACTTGGCAAATCGAAAATGCCATTGGATTTGAAGTCAGAAAATCAGGCTTGGAGTCCAGACTCCCTTCAGTTTCCAAGTTCTGTGATTATAGACTTGTCCCCCGGCCCCTTAACAGCAAATCCACAAAGGTGCGCGGCGTCACAGAACTGCTCCGGGTTTCAGAACACCGAGTGCTGTGTGAGCTCTCAGGCCTGCTGCCAGGGTGAGCTACTTCTCCTTATTAATAGTAATTATTAAACACTTATCACTGTTCCCCTTTTCTTGAGGAGATTTACCTGAGGTATGGAAAGGAATGGAGTGGTCACAGGTCTCCAAGGAAACCACGCATAACCGGCATTTATTAAATGCACACAAAGAGGTTCTGTTCTCTTCCCAGTTGGTTTTCTTTCCTCATTCCTTTGGAGTGAGAGGAACACACACAGAGAGAAAAACGTTTTATTTTCAGTAGAATGCAGGAAAGTTCCACAGTATTTTAAGAAGTAGCCCATTAAGATGGAAAGAGTGAAGGAAATCCTGCTGAGCCACTCCACGAGGAAAGTCCCGGAATTTTAAAAGACTGCGGCTCACCTGTCTGCCGCCTGCGGCAGGGCTGAGGAAAACAAAGCAAATGCTCCATTTTGTGAAACTCCTCATTGACAGATTTTGGCAATCACACCTTATTTTCTTATCTAAGGGGGAAAAATCACAACACTTGGTTGCTGTGGGTGCAGCTGCTTGTGGTTTGTTTGCAGGGGATGAAGACTGTGGCCGCGCTGGCTTGAACTGATGTTTTGACTCTGACACTTGAGAGGCATATTTCTCCTGTTCAATTTTCAGAGCTGCTCACTCACGAAAGTAGGAGACTTTGGTTTGCAAAGCACTATGAAATCAGAACATTTGTCCGTAGGGTTGGCAGATGCGGCTTTGGTCCCCACCTGTGTCGGCCAAGGGCGCTGACAGCTGGAGGCTTCCACCTCCACCTACCTCTGGACCGTCTGTGGGCGGCAGCACTTCTTCCTCATCAGCTGGGCATCTGCTGTGGATTGACCACGAGTATAATTCATTTATTCGAAATAATCTGAATAAGGCACTTTAAATTTTTTTCAATTCTCTGAAAAGCTAGCAAAGGTTTTATCCTTTACGAAAAAATCTAAGTGTGACATAAATGTAGGAGCCATAAAGGGGAAGACCTTGCTCTTAAGTAACGCCTGAGAGTCTGCCCCCGACAGCCCCCCGCAGGCTGAGGTCAGCTACCCATCTGTGCTCAGCAGTTCAGTCAAAGACAACGGTGAAAAGCAGAAAAGGAGACATGATCAGTGTGGTTACACAGAAAAGGAACAGGGATCCAGTGATACCCCTGCCTGAAATGGGGGTCCGGTTCAATTGGGAGGTGAGGAGTCTGCATCACAAAGCGGCCTGGCCAAGCTGTGTCCTGCCCGTCGGCACTGCCTTGGCTCCAGTCTCCGGCAACGATGCCCGACAACTTGTAAATCTCTTTCCAAGAGACAAGATCCCCTCTGGCTGGCACCAAAGCTCTTCCCTTTTCCTTCTTGCCGCGTGAGAGTCTTGGGCAATTCTATTGTTTCCGTTGTCTGCTAGCCAAAGGGAGGGGCTCAGAAGTCCCTTCAGAGAATCTTCCTTCCTGTAGGAATGGTGACAGGTTCTGCCAGCGGTGCCCAGGGTTGACACTGCTTGAACGTCGTCCGTTTGCGTGTTTGCCGATGGTATAGATTGGGTGACAGAGTGGAAAGAAGATGGGGAGACGGGGAGATTTGACAGCGAGGAAAAACGGAAGAGTGCTGCTGAGTGACGGTTTCTATAATGTAAAGAAAGTCAAAGGGAAAATGTAGAGTCTCTCACACAATGTAGATGAAAGCGATAAATCCTAGATACATGGACAAAAGGCAAGAGCAGTTTACAGAAAAGAGATCAAATAGGAAAAGGCCATTTAAAAATCATCCTCAACCTCAGTCGTCAGCTATTAAAGATAGCTGTTTACCTGCCTGCCTACAGACCGGACGAGAGAGGCAAGCCCACGCTGTGATGGCACCCTTGTACATTTGGTGTGTCTACCGAGTGCGCGTGTGTGTGTGTGCGCGCGCATGCACATGCGCGTGTGTATACACACACACGTGCAGGAAGCTGTTCATAGTGATTGACTGTAGGAGTGGGAGCAAGGGTGAAACACGTAAACAGATTTTGTTGTTTTGTTTTGCTTCAGTTTGTATCTTCTTTTCCACCACTTAGGATTTTAAGGTTTTTAAAAGACTATAATACGTTTAAAATCTAGTTAATTTTTAAGAAAGCCTGTACTTGCAAGCAGAAGAAAATGTAAACCCTTGACATGTCTATTTTTGTGCTAATCCTTATAAACAGCAGGACTTCTCCCAAAGCCCTTTGGAGAGATAAAATTGACTTCTGGAGGAAAGCCACGAAGGACTCTCTGTGACTATTAAAAGAAACGGGCCTAGCCCAGGGCCTCCGTTTTTAGATGTCTACCCCTAGTGACTTTCCGTTCATCTAATTCCCCTTCCCCTCCCCCCAGGGGATTTCCCAGGACCATCTTTTGCTTGGCCAGGCCTCTCCAGCAGCCCTAGCCCCTCAGGAGAGACTTCCCTACTGGACCAGAGGCTGGAGGCCACCTTGCACTGTAATCTGACCTATCTTGCATAAGGATGTCACCTCAGAAGCCGAAGATGGAATGGCCATCTGTGGTGGGGCAGAGGCAGAAAGTTGGCCAGTTATAAATAAGCACAGAAAAGCTCATGCCTCAGGGACGCAGGGACACGGTGATGAATGGGCCTGAGCTTGTCAACAAAGGCGGAAGGTGGAAGACACAGGGATGTCTGTTCCATCCCTCACTTCCCCATTTCTTCCCTGCTTCCACAGTTCTCAGAAGCAGCCTGGGCATCCACATCCTGGTACCTCACCACACCCTGGCCACTTTCCTTTATTTCTTGGCAGAGTCTAACACTTAGCAGCCCCTTTTACTGACCCTTAAATAGTTGTCCATTACACTGATAAGAACGTCTTCTTTCTGTGAGTTTGGTTGGTTTGATAACGATTTGGGCCAAGACAGCATGCAGTTGAGTGTTGTCGGCCTTAGGCTGACTCTGTGCCCTGGGCTGACCCACCATGTGACCCTGATACTTCACTTCCTTGCTTGTAAGCAGAGACAGCATCTGTCACTGGTCCTTTGGGATTAAACAAAATAGTATATAATCTGATTAGCACCATACTTGGCAGATTAAGTACCTGCCCATAATTGGTCCCCTTCCTTCCCCAGTCTCTCCCTGGTTTTTGCCTTTGCTTTACAAAGAGACCCTGTCTGTTTATTGCTAAGTTGAGACTTTGTTACCAACCCCTTGTGTGTTTTTATTGTCTAGGTAAACGTATTCTAAGTCCACAAAGGTACCCTGGGCTACGGGTATACTCCCTCTGCACTTAGCTGTATCAGAAGACTTCTCTCTGACAAAATGGAGGAGACAAAAATCTATCCCCAGTCCCCCAGGTACCCTGTGTCTGAGTATTTCTGCATAAGTAGAAATACTGTTATCTTTTTTTTTACTAACCAATGAGTTTCCGCCTCAGGGAACACCGCACATTTTACAGATGCAAGGCATCAGGCCCACTTAGATAAGAGTCTGCCCGCCCTGGCTCTGGTTGCCTTGACTGGGAGACAGATCTGAGTAGAGGACTCCACGGCTTCCTCCAGACATGCACCTGAGATACTAGAACGAACACCCACTCTGCTATTTGACAGGGACTGAGGAAGATGGCCATGGCTACTCTCCTGAATAAGGTTTTTTTTTTCAATAAATGTGCTTGGTTAGTGTGAGAGACTAAAGGTTATTTGTTGTTTTCTTAACCCAGTTGATTTTAAAAGTCCAATTTGAGGCTATTTAGCATTCTGCCTCAATTTTAGGATGACAGCTGGTAAGGATATCACTATAGGATACTGAGGAACATAGATAGATAGATAGATAGATAGATAGATAGATAGATAGATAGATAGATAGATAGATAGATAGATAGATAGATGTATGGATGGATGGATGGATAGATGGATAGACGGATGGAAGGAAGGAAGGAAGGAAGGAAGGAAGGAAGGAAGGAAGGAAGGAAGAAAGAAAGAAAGAAAGAAAGGAAGGAAGGACGGATAGACAGAAGACATAAGGGGGAACCCCACCTGGGGAGGTTAATGAATAGAGATGAAGGAGTTGCTGTGATGGCCCCTATAGAGTACCAGTGGGGTCCAATGCCTGAGCGGGACTCGTGTCATCGTCATGGTCACCACTTCCTCGCCCTCCAGTGCTCTCACTCCCAGCGGCAGGGGTGTGGATGCGCTCCTTTACTTAGCATTGTTCTAAAGTTGCAGCTGTGCTCCAGTTCAACAGGACTGCAAAACCGCCAGCCTTGTCAGTTGCTTCTTGTGTTCCTATCCCTCTCAGGCCTTGTCACCTATCCTTCATGTCCCGTGGAGGCCCTTCTGCAGCAGCCAGGTGGAAGAGGAAGGGGGAGGGTTGGGGGTGCAGGGGAGTAGGCGTCCAGGCTGCTCCACCAGCTTCGCGGGAGAAGTGCCACTCCCATGGATGGTATTGTGCAGAATAAGAAGGGGTCCTTGAGGAAAAGAGGGCTGAAGATCACTGGGGCTTGGATGTCTTCATTTCTTTGTAAGTTGCCTTTTTTGTGTTTCCGACCTGTAGCCAGGTTAATATATATCCACAGAGATAAATTAGTGTACAAATAAACCAAACTACATCTGCTTCCCTACTAACGGATACGTAGAAGGATCCCCATTTTCACCGTCTCAGATTAAGCTTCTGTGGATGTGAGGGTTTCGTGATAGAGGGTGGACACGCGGAGGGCACGCGGGGCAGCTGAGCAGAGCACTAGAAGCTGTCTCGATGCGGTAGAGTCACAGCTCCTGAACCTACAGTGAGCAACTAATGCTGCCTTCAGGGGCGCAAACAGAACCTGGGCAGTCGAGCAAGATAGCACGGAGAGGAAAGTGTGTCTGTCAAATGCCGGAGAGGCACAATGTGCGTTGGGACATTTGTTGCTTTAAGGTGTTCCTTCTAGTCCATTCTATGTTCTCTGTGCTGTTTAGTCCTGCCCTGCATCCCAGAGAGGAGGCAGTACGGGTTCACAGTTCTCTGACTGACAGTCACAGAGTCTGGACCATGGAAGGACAGTAGGGAGGATTCCCTGGGTCCTCCCTGTAAGTCAACGGGGCATGGAAGGAGATTAGGGTGCTCACCCTGGGTCCTCCTACAGGTCACCAGAGTGCTGAGAGTCGCTGGTCTTTACTTACCACTCATCTTTCCACTCACAGAGAATGTCCCTTCTTTGTTCTTCTGGTGTAAATAGTAAAGACCTTGGCCTTGGGACTGGACACCTGAGCATGAGATCATTCTATTGGTTAACCTGTACACAGATGCCTTCAATATCCATTAAAAATTATAAAAGTTGGGACACAGAGAGGAAGTTAGCTAAGTGCAAAAACATAGTAAGACGCGTCTGTATGATTCCACAATCCAGGCACCCCACATTTTTGTGGCTCATCTGTGATCCTCTTTCAAACTGAAACCAGCTTGATATTTTTGTGTGTGAACTAGTGTTAGCACAATATCTGGCAAGTAGAAAACACTTCAAAATTAAAATAACACTGAGCCAAATAGGAATAAATTAAACGAAGCCAAAATGAATGGAATTTTTACTGAATAAATGAGATGCTAATTTGACACATTTTAAACACCCTGGGTGTTCTGCACCCCCCCTCCCACATGTGATTTTAAAAAGCTTCCTGAACACTAAGTAATAAATTCAATCAGACACTGAATTTATGAAATATATGATCAGTGTTTGCTTGTATAGTATCAGCCTCTCACGCAGGAAAGCGTTGCGGTCAGGACAATCGTGTGATGAATTCAGAGCTCCTAAACCAATGGTTTTCAACCTGTGGCCCGCCACCCCAGTGAGGTCGAAAGACCCCGCGTATCAGATATTCTGAGTGTCATATATTTACATTGTGATTCACAACAGTAGAAAAATTACAGTTATGAAGTAGTAAAGAAGATAATTTTATGGTTGGGGGTCACCACAACTTGAGGAACTGTATTAAAGGGTCACAGCATCACGAGGTTGAGAACCAGTGCCTTGAGCCTTTGGGACCCGTTTTCTTGCTATTGTAAATGGATGTTTAGTGTTGTTGTTCTTTTGCTACTGGAAGGTGTCACTTTCAGCCTCCAGGCAAGAAGCAACTTGTGATCCTTCCAGAACATGTAATTATTCATTTGAAAATAATTGTGATGGGAAAATTTATTACCTTTCCCTGCATTGTGACGGCAATAGAAAGGAAACAGAAAACCTTGGCAATTTGAGTTTTATTCAGTCTGAAACAGCATATGTTGGTGTGTTGAATCTCTGTAAAGAGCTCTGGAAAGCCTTCCTGAGCATCCTGCAGTGGCCTCTCCAGCAATGGGCTGTGGGGGTGAATAGCCAGGAGGACGTACAGTCTGCCCACATGGTGTTTTTCTTTGGGGGGCAGTTTTACTCTTTCTTTTCTTTCTGCAAACACCAAACCCTTGATAACTTGATTCCACCCTTCAGCCCTGTGGTCTGAATGGCGGTCCATGAAACTGTGTTTTGAAATTGCTATTATTTCAGTATTGCAAATCAGAGTTTAAGAACAGTTTTTTGGTGCCAATTTGAAACTAGTGACTGCTCTGGGGCTTCCTCAGCTCCCTTGTTCAATTCTTTCACAAGAATTCTAGTAGTGAGCAAGGTTGTTTTATATCCAAGCCTTTCTGCTTAAGAACTCTGAGTCTTCCAACAATGCCACCTGGGGTGGCTGGGGCAAGCAAGCCCAAGCTTTGGCTGCTCGGATTTTAACAAATGAGGCAACATAGCGTTGCAATACCACCTCTCCTTGACTGTAAGCTTGGAGACACATTCAGAGATGGGAGTGCTCCTTGGTGCAGACCAGAAGACCCCACTAGGATGACTTCCTCTCTTAAATCATTGCTCCCGCCCATGTGCTGGCATCAGTTGGCCTTGTCTCACACCGTGGCTGATGGATGAATAGCAACATTTAGGACATGGTACAAAAGCAGAATTGGAAGCCTGCATATGAAAGCCAGAGCTTACCTCCACTCTTTACTGTGAGATATTTGGACCATTTATTCTGTCAATGTCCCAGTATTGTAACCCACTCTGAAGACTGCCCACCCAAATAGGAAGACAAGTTTATGTGGGTCACCGTTTTGAAGGTTGGAGTTCATGATGCTTAGTTCATGGTGGCCAGAAAAACCAAGGAAGACCCTAGAGTCCCATAATCCTCTCTCAGAACACACTTCTAATGGCCCCAAATCTCCCACCAGGCCCCGGCTTCTTTAACAGTTCCAGCACATCTCAGAGCACCCAGCTGGGAACCACGCCTTTAACACAGGCACCTCTGGGGAATATTCCAGACCCAGTCAGCACTCTCAGTTTGCATACGTAAATTGAAGATCATAGAAAGTATCCTCAAAGTAAGTGTTGCATTGCAAATGAGAACTAAAGTACAGCTTAAATCTCAGTGCTTGCTGTCACATTCTGCCTGCCCAGCCTAGTGTTTTCCTCTCTGTGTTGCTCCATGGGGTTTAATCTTCATTGCTAAGATGGCTGGATTTAGACTCCTAACAGATACACCTCTAGGCATGTCTATGAGGGGGTCTCATGTCTCCAGAGAGGAAACGGAGAGAGCAGGAGACCCATCCTCAAGTGGTTGACTCCTCCCACCCAGTAGGGTCCCAGGCCAAGAAAAAGGGGAAAGGAGAAAGCCTGAGGAGTACCAGCACCCTTCTTTCTTCATAACGGAAGCACAGGGTGACCAATAGGCTGGTGCTCCTCTCACCATCCCTCCCATCGTGACATAGCCACTGTCCTGTGAGCTAGGGTAAGCTGTTTGTGTCCGTTATTTTCTCATAAGAGTAAGAAAAGTGGGCTGGAGGGATGGCTCAGTGGTTAAGAGCACCGGCTCCTCTCCCAGAGGTCCTGAGTTCAATTCCCAGCAACCACATGGTGGCTCACAACCATCTGTAATGAGATCTGGCGCCCTCCTCTGGCATGTGGGCATACGTGGAGGCAGAATGTTGTATACATACTAAATAAATACATCTTTAAAAAAAAAAAGAGTAAGAAAAGTAACGGGCATGCACTGTTTGGCAGTAGCCCCAAGCCGCCCACCGTCCTGAATGAGCACATCATATCAGATCATTTAGCCCAGCTTCCCATGACTGTCTGCAGCTTGCCCAGTAGGCATTCTTCAAGTGATTATTGGAGGGATGTAAACATATTACTCGCGGTCTTTTTAAATTTTAATTGTTACTTATTTGTGTGTGTGCGCGTCTCTGTGCAAAACACACGGGTGAGAAGAGATCTCTGCTCTCCTTCCTACATAAGTGTGTGTGTCTATGTGTGAGATCACCTGTGAGCTGCCTGATGTCTGTGCTGGGAATCGAACTCTGGTCCTCTGCAAGAACAGTATGTGCTCTTAACCACTGAGCCCAATTTTATTTTTTTCCGATTTGAAATGTCGACAGGGAGATGATTAGTAACGTTTTCTTTGAAGGGTTATATTTGATATTTTATTTGAACAGATTTTTTTTGTTGTGTTTATACAATACCATTTTTTCTATTGAGCGGTTTTAAAATTAACTTTATTACGAAGGAACTGAGCAGCTCCCCGTGGGTCTCTTGCAGAGTGTGCAGTCAGGGGAGCTTGGGGTTCTGAGAGCAAGCTGCCCCTCTGCAGGAGGATCAACACTGTGGCTGAGCAATAGGCCAGGAGTTGGGCTTGCCTGCTTCCTGTGCACCTCAATAGAAATTTTCACTTCTTGAGATTCTTGAGACTCTCCTCCCCTCCCCCACCCCCACATCTTGGTCATCTTTGCTGAGTCAAATGACCATAAGCTTTTAAAGGATTTATTTCAGAGATTGCCTCCAGCTGCGTTTTCCAGCCAAGTGAATTCTGCATCCAGGGTTCTGGCCTCCACCCAATGCGTTTCAAATTCCCAAAAGTCAATTGCACTTCTTCATCAATCATCCCTTCCAGCGTGCTGGAAAGTTCCTTGGCTTTCTGCTTATCACTGCTAGGATGGTTTCCCATTGCTGCTGCCAAGCAAGTAAACACCTTGTTTCTTTCTCTCTGTGGTGACAGGCACATCTCATCGTCCTGAGTAAAAATCCCTCCCCAGAGGAGGCTGCAGACTCTGCACACTTTGTTGCCCGGGCTGCTGTTGCTTCTGGGAGGCACGAGCAATACGGTGAGAACAGACCCCCTCTCTCCTACACAAGCGGCTTGGGCGTGTGTCACTGGTGGGTGAGGCTGTGGCATGAACCCTCTGCCCTGTGGCTCAGCTGCTGTGCAGCTTCCCTGGGCTTTCCTCTATCTGTCCTTTAACCTTTCAGAAGGTCACCCTTCATCCAAAACACCGCTATAAACAATGGGAATTCATGCACAGGCAGCCAATAGGGACATCTCTGCTTTTCCAAGGTGACTACTGTTGAGCTATGGGGCGACAGCTCTGAACTCCGAGCTCACTTGGCAGGGCTTTCGGCCTGGGTAAAATGTACACAGTGTCAGGATTTCAAAAGGAAGCTGCCGCTCAGTATGCAGTTTCTTATCTTGGCAGGAGAGTTAGAACATGGGATTTGGGGATTCTCCGCTCCACCATCCTGGCCTCCTGTGTGCGACAGGAAACACATTCTAGTGATTTTGGTGGGACCAAGCTATTCAGAAATGGTGTGTAGCCTACACAGAATACAGGTATATTTCAAGATATCAGATAGAAATCATCGTGACTAACATTGATTCCAGGATGACAGAAGTCAGTGTTGGAAGAGTGTGGAGTCAGTTCAGGAAGCAGGAGTCAGGGTAACAGGCCCCACTTAGGAGGTGAAGGGGAAGCCCCAAGGAGCAACCTGGTCCAAAAAGATCGTAGCCACGTAGGGACTTGGTCTGTGCAGGAGCTGGTGCAGGGTTCCATAGGTTACCCTCTTGTTTCCACCCACCTGGCTCGCCCAGCAGACCTGGAAGAGCCCGAGCAGAGATGGAAGGAAGAGCCAAGTGAATTGCTAGTCCTCCCACCACTCCCCCCCCCCCCCCCGCGCTTTGAGCATTCTATCTACCCAAGGTAGTCCAATGCACCTTCAAAACCGTCAAAGAGCCCCAGACTTAGACAGCTTTTTTGTTGTCTTACGCTCCATTAATGGGAGAGAGAAAGAAACTTCTGTCACTCTTAATCAAACATTGAAAATATAAATCTCACACAACCCAGATATCTATATGGACCCCAATCTCTACAGTAATCTAATGTCTAGACAGTGTGAGCGTATCAGATAGTTAAGGGAAACTTAAGCAAATGGCAGACGGCCGTTGACTATAGAATGAGAGACTACACAGAGCAGTGAGGACCACGGCAAGCTAAAGGAGCCTCTGCCTTGCTGTGTGGCTCTAGCAACATGGCTGCACGTGGCAGGCAGCTTTTATTGTCCAGAGAAGGAAGACATTTTGGATGTTCAGGTGAAACCTCCAATTGCTGGTTGATGGTAACTACCTCAAATGTTTAAATATTAAAATATTTGTTTAAGGTTAAAGTGAGTGTGGGGGCAGCTTTGATCCCAGGTAGCCCTGCGGTTCTATAAGGAAGTTGCCATGGCTCATAGTTTACCTCATCTGTGCACAACATGAAAGATAGAAATTTGGGGTCCAAGGCTTCCTTTATTCTGTTTGATTTTTAATCTCTTTTTCAAAATATATAAGGTTTTCTACCTTAACCACTTTTACATTTATGGTTCCAAAGAACTTAACACTTTTTTGATATGGTTTTGTTTTTGTTTTTTCGAGACTGGGTTTCCCTAGGTAGGTTTGGAGCCTGTCCTGGAACTCACTCTGTAGACCAGGCTGGCCTTGAACTCACAGAGATCCACTTGTCTCTGCCTCCCTGAATGCTCACCACCACCCAGCTAAAATGTATTTTTTTTTTGAAACAAAGTTTTACTCTGTAGCCTAGGTTGACTTCAAACTCAGTCAAGGCAGTCCTCCTGCCTCAGTCTCATAAGTACAAGGTGAACCACCATGGGTCCAGACCTGTAGCTTCTGTCGGACGTTTGTCATAAGGTGGGAAGAACTTGCTGTGGGAGTGTTTCTGTAAAACTGGAGGTCATGCCCTGCTTCTACGGGCTTCAGGTTAAAGGTGTCAACAGCAGCTTTGAGAGCACCGGCACCTGCTTTCAGTTGTCACTATGGTCAGAGCTGTTTCCTGCCGTATCTGCCTCTTCTCTCTCTCTCTCTCTCTCTCTCTCTCTCTCTCTCTCTCTCTCTCTCTCGCTCTCTCTCGCTCTCTCTCGCTCTCTCTCTCTCGCTCTCTCGCTCTCTCTTCATTGCTCTACACCAAACTGACAACTTCCAGGTGGGTACAGGAGCTGCTCTCTGTTAGACCCCTTTCAGATTTGGGCACCTACCAATCAGAGGACACCTGAAACACCTGTCATCTTGGTAACAATAGTGGCAATTTGATGGGAAATTCAGCCACCAAAACCTTAAGGTGAGGACACATCTTGGTTGTTCCTGAGTTAAGACAACTGGTAGGTTCTGAGCATTTAAAACGGGTAGAGGTAGAGGAAGACAATGGTCTCTTCTGAGAGATGACCCTAACTGACAGCTAAAAGAGGCAAAGGCTAAAAAACGGTCCTTTTGCCTGGAGGCTATTCTGGTTCTGAGCCCCACCCAATACACAGTGGACTCCCTTGTTGACTATAGGAAGTGAATGCTGGCCAACAGAGATGATGCACAGAGAGGGTATCGTTCCAAGGCGCTGTTAGACCCATCTGCTTTGCCCTTCATAGAATCGGTGATAATCCAAATTGAGTTGTTTTGTGTGTGTGTGTGTAGAGTTTATACACACACACACACACACACACACACACACACACACACACTGGGTTTGCCTCCCTTACAAAGTGGAGGTGATAGGAGCACCTCTATGGTACAGACGATGTGTGTACTAAATGACTCATCCCGGCATCGGACACACTGGCCTTGCTTTACTTAGCTCCAGTTTTAGATGAAGATTCTTAGTCAATAGAAAACGTGATTTTTTTTCCAAGCCATTGAGTATCAAGGTCTGCGCCCAGAGCGTCATCCCCAGATGCTTTTTTATCATTTGTTATACGTAAGAACT
The DNA here is from genome assembly GCF_037038515.1 of Microtus pennsylvanicus. Taxonomy (NCBI): domain Eukaryota; kingdom Metazoa; phylum Chordata; class Mammalia; order Rodentia; family Cricetidae; genus Microtus; species Microtus pennsylvanicus. The sequence continues at coordinate 17,743,411 of NC_134596.1, forward strand.
GGCCCTATACCTCCCTCCTTTCTTTCCCTACCTCCGTGCAAGAGCCTGTGGAGTCTGGAGCAAACATGGGACCTTGGATGAGTGAGGGCAGCCTAAGGACAAGGATGTAGAGAGCCTCTGGGAAAGGGTCAGGACCAGGCCTGCACAAGGTCTACCCTCAGCCCCTGGGGCTGACCAGAGAGAGCACTTCCTGATGGGCATCCAAAGAGCTCCGCGAGGTGTTTGAGGAGTGGAATGGCTGGAGAGTGGGCGGGGCTGGAGACAGGACAGGGAGAAGTGACTCCAGGACACAGGGAATAGCGATGGCAGCGGCGGCAGCAGCGTGAGAACTGTGCGCAGCCACTGCGCTTTCTCCGGCTGCTGTCAGTACCTTCCACAGCCCTAGAAGCGCGACCCCTCACCTCCAGCGTTTCAAAGATGCTCCCACAGCCAGTTCTTCCTACCAGAACGTTCTCTCTGTCGGGAGAAGCTCTTCCTGTCTGTCTCTGTCCCTCTTTCTGCACCAGGTCCAGAGGAGCCTGAGGGCTGCTCCTTGATTGGTCCCTTTCAGATTCAGCACCTGCCAATCAGAGGACCGCTATCACCCTGATGATAATAGTGGTGATTTGATGGGCAATTTGGCTACTAAAGCTAAGCTAAGGACATGCTAAGTGAGGATGCTGGCAGAGAAGCCCATGGGGTAGAAGGACATGCCACGCCTGTTGTCCGGTAGCAGTGTGGACCTCAAAAGAGCTGTGTAAAACAAACTCTTCCATGGCCCAAGTAAATCAGAAATGAGTACCTGTGTGGAGGAACCACCCCGCCCCCCGCAATTATTCCAACTGTTGAAGCCTGCTGTTGTCAGAGCCTTTGTTCCCTCGGTGGCAGATGAAGACAAGACTGGAAACCAAGTGGCCTAGCCAGCTCATGGAGACCCAGGCTTTGTCGTAGCTTGTGCCTGCAAGTGAGCTGTGCATGGGCCGAACAAGAACAGCCTGACGGGGGCCCAGGGATTCAACTTCTCTCTGAAAGCAGGAACAGGACAGACACGGAAGGCAGGGAATACAGCTGGAGACCAAGCAAGCACAGTCCCCCGCGTGCCTGTTATCTCTCTGATGTCCCCTCACATAGAGGAAGCCACCAAGCCAAGGCTGTGAGACTCCCACCCAGGGCTGAGGACTGCCCAGGCCTCTGCTGCCCCCTGCAGGAAGAAGGGAGGAGGACTACTGGGAACTTAGAGCGTCTATCCCAGTCTCCACCCCATCCCTGCCCCTGCTCTCACCCACCCAGGACTTTCTGACCTGGACTGTGATCACTTCTGGCGCCCCGAGTCCTAACCAGATCCTCCAGAAACAAACCTGCATGTCTTTCAGAGTATCACGGGGCAATCTGGCCTTTTATATTTTATATTTAAACCTGTTTGTACCTCACATAGACTTTTGGCTTTGCTTTTGCTTTTGGAGAAAAAAAAAAACAAACGTAACAACAGAATCTTTAAAAAGCCTAATTTCCCATTTGAGGATTTTCCCGTCTTGCCCGTCTGCTTCTGCTTTCTACTGGATGTCCATTGAAGGCACTGTCTGCTAAAAAGCGATGCCACTGGCCCAGACGTAAGGGTTTCAGGCCACATGCCGGAGCTGGTGCCTTTGCTCCGCGCCATCCTGCATTCCTCGCACAGACAAAACTGCCCTAGAAGTCTGGGAGGCTTGTGCTTGCGTGAAGATTCCCAATTCAGGCTGGTGGAATGTCACTAACCTGGGCCTGGCCAGCTTCCCAGAGCAGCCATAGACAAACTTGGTATTAACAGCTCTCCCAACCCTGCTAAGTGTCCAGGGCCTTGGCCTTGTGTTTATAACGCTTCTCCTTAAGGATATTAAGATGAAATGGTCCCCAGCCAAGTACATTTCAGTGTAAACCTTCGTGCTTCAGGGCCTGCTCAGTGCAGGCAGCCTTGTTTGGAAATGGCCCCATGTGGTCCTGGGCGCCAGCAGGCTAAGAGTTCTAGTTCTGTTGGAGCCTAGGGACAGGGATTTCTGAGTAACTGGATTCCCTGTGTACAATTTCTTCTATACAAATACATATATTTCCCGTCCCCCACTGGTCCTAGCCTCTCCCTGCATTTTGCATAGGTAGAAAATTTTTTTAAAAGGTGTTTCTGAAGATTTTTCTCTTTTAAAGTCTCCTTGACCTTCCTCGTCTCCCCTTCTCCTCAACTCCTCCTCCTGTGTCCTCTCTGCTCTGCTTGCCATGGGCACACCCCACCCTTCCTCTGCTCCTTGAACCTTGAGTGTCCTGAGAGACCAGAAGTCAGGTGGCCCCAGGCATTTGTTGCTGTTGGAGCCTGGGGGTCTCCTGGCAGGTAACACGGCCCCAGGGAGCAGCCACTGTCCTAAGCCTTCACCTTCCAGAGGCCCTCCTCAGCTGCTTCCTCCAGTCCTTCCCCTGAGGCCGCCATGGTGGAGCTGTGGGGTGGCAGGAATCGAGAGACACCACCTCTGGTGACTTTCTATGTCCCTTCATCCTGAGATTGCTGCTCTTGATCTCCTTTTCCTCCTCAGTCCTCCCATCCCCAGAGCCCTGTGTGCTCTGAGAGAACCTTCCTCACCCCCACCGCTCTACTCAAGGCTCATAGCTTATAAGAATGCCGACCAACCTGCACTTGCCTGCCTGTGAGCAACACAAGCAGGTGTCTTCCCACACCTGCTCTGAGCCCCTTGGGAAGCAAGGGAGAAATGGATGTGGCCAAGAGAAGGAAAAGGAGCTTCTTACTGGCTTTTTTGTTTGTTTGTTTTGCCAACACTGAAGGATTCCCCTTTCAGAAACTTCTGGAAGTCACACTCAATCTAGAGAACTGGAGTGCAAGGTCATTCAGCAAATTAAAGGCAGCCAAAGCTTTAGAATGGAGACTACACACTGCCTCCTTCCCATACCCTCCACCCAGAGAGGTGGTCACACTGAATGTCACATCCCTATTGCTAGCAATACAAGTAACCCAGCCCAAGAGCACAGGTAGGGGCTGTTCTATCGGCAGCTCTTGGGGCCAGTGGAAGGAAAGGGTGGTCTGTTACTCACCCAAGCATAGATGCCTGGACCTTTTTCCTAGAGAAGAACCCAGCCTGGAGCAGAAACCTCAGGAACCCTACCTGGCTCGCTGCCCGCTGCCTTCTTTCCTGTATGTCTGGAGTGAGGCCTGTGGCCCCTTTGTGCCATTTCTGGGCTTGCCAAACTGCACAGCCTGTGATGGTCATGTTCACAAGGCCTGGGTCACCCTTTTAGTCACCAGCATCTAATTTGTGTTCAGAGCGTCTCCAAAAAAAAAAAAATGTGCTATTTATACACAAATGCTTTTGATGCTTTTGAAAAAGGTTTTTTATTAAGGCATCTCTGTGGAGAACACATACCCTTCCCTAAACTCAGGGACTGGAGATCTAAGTTTGCAAAATGCCTAACCTCTGTTGGTGTGGCTCTGCATGGCACTCTATGTGGTAGAGGGGTGGAAATGGGGAGTCTGGACAGCTCTGAGTAGTGAGAAGCCCCAACATAAGCAGATCCCATGGTGTCTGAGCCCCTTGCCGAGCTCCGTGAAGACACTCGGCACTTTTATGGCCTGCAAGCTTCTTCTGGCATGGTGCCCATGTAGCCGCCATGTTTTCTGATATATATCTGCCCTCAGCCAAACAGATGAACTTCCTCAGATTGTACAGCAAGTTTAACAGCCCAGCCTCCCACTGTGTGGGGTCAGATGTGTGAGAGAAGTAAGGGGAGTTTTGTCTCCTTTGTCTGTGTACGAACCTCTCCACTCAAGTCTACCTGGCTTCGAAGTCCCCTCTGTAGGGCCAGTCAAAATCTCTGTCCAGAGCATCACTCCCTCCCTCTGCTGGAGCTCACAGACAACCCAAACCCTCGGCTGGGGTGGGAATGGCAGGAGATTTATGGTCCTGGCTCACCTTTGCCGTCAGGACTCAGATTTACCCGCTGAGTCACGCTCCCACGTTTCAGGGTATGACTTCATCTTTGCCCAGGCTCCTGGCATCAGGTTGCAGAGGATTCTAGAAGTGCTTTTTAAAGTTAAGGACGGCCATGTGCAAGAACACTGAGCTGCCTGCTGGTTCTCTGTGAAGTCATACCCAACCACAGAACACAGGAACACGCTGGGAGATGACTTCCTGTCCAGAGGCCATGGCTTCCTGTCTCTCTGGAGACTCTCTTATCGCTTGTTCCAGATGAGTCTGGGGAGCCTGTGCTCTCCCTGCTGGCCCTGGAAAACATTCTCTGTCAGGATACGACTCCTTTGCTATGGACTAGCATGCTTTGCTCTCTTTCCCCAAAGACCAGCCACATAACCATGGTTTGCAGTTCACTTAGGGCCGTGGAAAGGTGAGGGAGTAAGTCAGGTTCTTGCAATAAAAGAGTCTCCCTTTATCCCAGATACAGATAAAATGATTTTAGGTTTACAGACAGGGATAATGTCAGTGTCGATACCTGAGACCCCCTTTGTGCCATGAAACAAGGGTCCTGGCATGTCATTACAGACAGGGTCAGCTTGCCTGTGACACCTGCCATCAGGGACATTCTGTTTCCTAGCCTTATTTTTCTCCTTCGACTAAGAGACCTTCCAGGAACAGACCAAGGACAGGAAGTGCTAGGGTTACTGTCATATACCACCAGGCCTGCCCATCCAACCAGTTCTGTTTTACTCTCAAAGGATTGGTCCACACTCTTTCACTGGTTCCCAATTAGCTAGAAAATCAAAATATCACGTATCCTCCACTCCAGGAAACCCCAGTCTCATCAGACTTGGAATGTTCGTGTTAAGCTTTTATCTATAAAGTAAATGCCACACCACCCCCCACACTGTCGTCAGATTATCAAAGTGAGTGTCAGGGTCCATACTTTGTTTGAGGCGTCAGCAATGAGATGATGTCTTCCATCTGGGAGAACCTTCTCCCATAAAACGTGGATACCACCATAGGAATGCACCTGCTGCTCTGGGAGAAAATTAGGGATGTTCAGATCAGTTATTGTTGATCCCCCCTACAGAGCCTGGAATGGGACATGCCCAGGAGAAAGTGGCAGGGACCTTGCCGATGACCACGGCTTGTTCCCAGACCCAAGTTTTCTGCCGTTGTTTCTATCTGGAAGACTCTTTCCCCAGGTGTTTACCTCTGCCCTCTCTGAAGATCTCATGGGAGGGAGGAATGTGCTTGGATTGTGTCTCAGCACCCAAGACTCCTGCCGCAAATTTCAGCCGTGTTCTCAGAGCTCGCGCTACACAGGGCCGCTTATCAGCACACGATCCGAGGTTGCTGTGTCTTGGGGTCAGTCTGTCCATTCCCATTGTGTCTCTGTCTGCTCAATGTCCATCTTGGCTGCCTGCCACTTCCGATGCATGTGTTTTTCAGCTGGCATGAGAGAAGCCCAGAGCTATAACTATGAAAACGGGCATGCAACTGCTTAATAGACAGAAGCTTTTCATTTTAGTGAGCGTGTTCATCGCTGTATTGAACCTGTGTCTCGAATATCCTTTGCCCTCTGAGGGTGGAAAGGCTAAAAGCCTCCGCTCAGGACTGTGCGTTATACTCATTTCCATTGTAGAGGCCTTTGGCTGAGTTCATCCGCTCCAGCAACGCCATAGATTAGGTGGCTTATAATTGTTTTCCAAAATCCTGGAAATTGGGAAGCTCAAGGTCAAGGTCGAGCTGCCTCTGGTCCACAGACAGCTGTGTTCCCCTGGTTCTCCACATAGGGTCAAGACAACTGTCCATCTGACTCACAGTGGCACAAGTCCCATTCATGAGGGTTCCCATCCTCATGACATCACCTTTAAAAGACTCCCTGGAAATGCTATCACCTTAGAGGTTAGAATTTTAACATGAATGTGAGGGGCACTCAACATGTAGACCATCGCTCTGGCTGTATTTGTTTTCTTTCTTGTTTGCTCTTAAAGATTTGTTTAATGCCAAACTAATGGAAAGCATGTATCCAAGCAATATCAACTTTGCAGGTTATATTTTCCTCATGTGTGTTCTTCTGTCACATACAAACATTGTGGTTGAGACAGCTCAGAGGATGAGGCCTTAGGAATGAGCAGCAGGGGAGACATCTTAGAAGCACCAGATTGGCTCTGGGCAGGGAGCTTCACTCAGTTTCTGACCATTCAAACGGACTTCAGGTCTCATCTCCGGTCCTGCTCAGGCTTGGAGAACCCAAACACTGAGTGGACATACTATTTTCTACTAAGCCGGGGACTGTTTGAAGGGACCCTGGCGGCTTGACTAAGGCAAGCATGGCTCTGGCATGCCTTGCCCTCCGCCCCCCCCTTGCTAAAATCCATTAGATTGCATTCCTGTAGCTAGCCCCAGGTTCTGCTCCCTTACTTGGCCACTTCCTCCTCCTGAGGCTGACTACGAAGGTCCAACTATCAAAGTATTTGAGGTCCAGCAATCAGAAGCCCCCTTTGGCTCACCTAATTAACATACCTAATTCAAATTAAATACCTCATCCTAACACAGGGCTCCCCCCCCCCCCCCTTTATAAGTCGTCATTTGCCTGTGTGCCACCTCTGTCCCTTTCTATCTATAGGCAGCCCTTTGTCCCTCGGGGAAACACCCCTACCCCTTCCCCCTTGTCCCTTTGTCCTCTATCTCCTGTGTTTATATCCTATCCCTGCCCTCTGTCCCTCTGGGGCAAGCAAATCTCTTTCATGCAGAGAATTTGGCTTTGGGGTCCCTGAGCTAACACCTTTCCTTTTACTGTTTAACTTCAGTAAGCTCCCTATTTGCTAGGGTTTGGTTACTTTGTCCACATATCCTCCCAAGACCCCAGGGTGTTAAAGGCTTGGTCCCCAGTCTATGGCACTATGGACCAGTGGTAGAATCTCTAGGCAGTGAGGCTGGGAACCCAGCTCCTCCCTGATTCTCCTCACTACACACTCACCGTTACCCATCACATCATCACCAGAAGCCGCAGAGCCGCTGGGTCACAGGCTGAAACCTCCGAGAGCGTGAGCGCGGTTAACTGTCCCTCACGTTATGCTGATTTATCTCAGGTCCTTGTTATAATGACAGGGCTGCGTGCAGCTGCAGCTCTGTGGTTCAGTTCCCTTTGCCCGGCTCCCTCTCTCACTCATACGGTCGCCACTTATCTCAAACTGCTCTTGTTTTATTAGTCCACGTGTTGAAGAGTTTAGAATGGTTGGGATTTTTCTTCAGTAGTGTATCAGTCAGATTTTTTATGTGTGTTGTTGTTCTGTGCGATATTTGTGTGTATATGTTATAGAATATATATATAACAAGACTGCAGTCAGAGTCCATAAAACTGTATGAGTTGTGAGGAGTGCCTTATTTCTAGGCAGAGATAACAATCTATCCACATGAAAATCCTCTAGTGTGTTTAGGTCTGGGATAGTCCCCACCCCCAACACTTTCTGTATCACCAAGAACACTGAGATGTCTGAAAAATAAGAAAGTAAATTGCCAATTGCCGTGTCCTTTTTTTTTTTTTTTTGGATTTTTTCGAGACAGGGTTTCTCCGTAGCTTTTTTTTTTGGTTCCTGTCCTGGAACTAGCTCTTGTAGACCAGGCTGGCCTCGAACTCACAGAGATCCGCCTGCCTCTGCCTCCCGAGTGCTGGGATTAAAGGCGTGCACCACCATCGCCCGGCTGCCGTGTCCTTTTGAGGTGAAAATAGTTTCTGCTAAAACAAGCAGATTAACGAGCCCAGGAGAGTCTCTGGAACTGGCTTCTCTTGTCCAAGTGCTTATTTTTAAACTTTTTACCATCACTCACAGAATATTTCCTCCATCTCTGCTTCGGATCTTTGGGCTATTTTCAAAAGTGGCATTCTGTGCTCTTTTCAGATATGGCTGAGCAGTATTTCCAGGAAAGCATGGGTCACGTGAAGGATTCCGAAGGAGCAGGAAGAGCCAAGTTCCTTTTGATTCAAGACGAATTTTGCAATTTTCTGCAAATCATTGGACAAAAAGAAGTAAGTGGATTTAGAGTACAGTTGTCAAGCTATTCACACAGGTGCAAAGACTACACCTTCAGTCTTCAAGCATCTATTACACCGCTCATATCTCCAGGGATGTCCTAGCCTCTGGGGAGAGCCAGATAAACAAATCAAGGAGCATCCACATACTTTCTCTAAGAAACCGAACTGTGAGAAAGTAAATGCTGCATCCAACTATATAGATCACAAGGGATTGAGACCTTGAGAACTCAGCTGGCAAACCCCTACTCACTTCAGGTGGTTCCTCCAGCTGGGATGGCATGTGGCTGTCAGTGTCTGTTTTGAGTATTGAATGGAATTTTCATATCTAAGGGAAAACTACACAGCACAGAGGTTTCAGCTCACTCTCTCTACTGCTGGTCTGTAAAGGCATGCTCTATGTGGCTTAGAAAAGTGGAACAAAACCAGAGCTTATACTTGTCCGAGCTTATAGTATATTAAAAAAAAATTACCTGTTCCCTGTAAATTGTAGCAGCTCCAGAAAGAATAGTAGAGGTTTGGTGTGTGTGTGTGTGTGTGTGTGTGTGTGCGCGAGCGTCTGTGTATGTGTGTATGCGTGTGTGTGTTTTCAGTCTACCATAGCAAATCTTGAAGATGAGGATAAAGCGTCTTTTTCTTTGTTGTCTGGGGACTCCTCCCCATAGCTCTTTCCTCGTCCTTCATCTCTCTTCTCTCAGTTAAGGAACATGGGCTTTTATTCTGCACACCATCAGTTTGCCAGGCAGATCCACTAGTGTTTCCCTGTTCTTCTGAATCCACCCAACCAACGACAGAGGGCCCTGCCAGGGCCTTGAATTCCTACCCCAGACCCTTGGTCCTCTGGGGATTTCACAGGTTCCTCATTCTCCTCCAAATGTCCTTCATACACGCAGGGTTTGACATCTGCCCTCCTACCAGGCACCATCTCTTGTCAGGACCTCCCTAGCACCTTCCCTTTCCCAGGGTCTTCGTTCCCATTTGTCTGATCCATTCAGATTTTGAAAGCACCCCTGATCAGTGAGCTCTCATTGGTTCCCCATGACTTTTAATGCCTTGCGGCAAATGGCCCTTCTAATGTCTAGATTCTGCTGATATTTCCAGGCTCACTTTGTTCCTCTCCCTAACCTAATTTCTTGTAATAATAGCTTTCTTATTTTAATGCATGTGTGTCTACATGTTCATGTGTGTGCAGGTGCATGTGTGTGCACATTTTGAACACAAGTGGAGGGCAGAGGACAAACTCAGATGGCATCCTCAGGAAGGCCTCCCACCTCCTTTAAGGCAGCGTCTTCCTACAGCCCACCAGTTAGGCTACACTGACTGGTCAGCAGTGTTAAAGGCTTCATTTAGGAAAGAGACCTCTTGTCCTTTTTTCCCATCACTGACTGGCTTCCCAAAGCCCAACAGTCAAATCCCACCGGAAAAACTACCTTGCCCAACTCTTGTTTCTATCTAAGTCTTTACTAACCAGTGTTGGGAGGGGATGGGCACAGGCAGGTCTTCGTGGAGATCCGGGACCTCTGAGTTCTTTCATGAGCCACACTTGGCAAGTTACACAGTTGTTTTGCCTAAGGAAGTCATTGCTACTCATCACCACCCTCAGTGTGCCAGCCCCAGTCCCTAACTAATGTTACTGCCAAAAAGGAACAATGTTCTTCATTCATTAGCCTGCCTGTCTGTGGCACGGGATCAGGACGTGCCTGGCTCCCTGTCCTGCCACCTCCCCTACACACACACACACACACACACACACACACAGGTCCTGACTATTTGGCTGTTGAATTCGGCATTTGTGTTGTGCAGTCATAGCTACGTTTTCATGTGGAAAATCTGGAAAGAATTTCAGAATGTGTTGGAAGCTCAGACTCCCCCCCCCCCCCCGTACGTCTTGGTATCTACAAAAATTAATAATCAGGAAATATCGTTTTCTAATCAACTCAGATTTTTCTATTCCATGTTGGCATAAATGAATAAACAAAGCAAGCAACACATGATAGCATGCATGCTCCGTGGAAATGTTCACTTGGCTCCCTGAGCATCCTCCGAGAGAACAGGAAGTCCGGAAGTAGGATCCACAGTACAGCCTGGTCTTCTCTTCTGTGAGAGGAGTAGTGAGCATGGAGGGAGAAGAGCGCGGGCCTACAAAGGGCCAGGGAAGCAGATTCCAGTTCCACCACCATGAGCCTATAGGAACGGGGAAGTTCTCAGCTGCTGTCCTGGGTCAGAAGATAAGGTTGTGTACATCTGAAGGACAAGACAGATCACACATGAACTGAGCCCCCGACACAGAAGGGTCCCATGCAGCCTAGCTCTGCTCGTGCTGCTAGCTGGAAGGGGTTCTAGCCATAGCATACATTGTCCACACTGCTTTCTGTCTTCATGGTTTGTACCTCCTCTGCCCAGGTAAGTTGTCCCTGCCTCTTGTTTAACCAGAAGACAATGCGCAAGCTCTTAAGAACATGTCTTTAAAACGTTAAATGTGTATCAATTCATGATTTTTCCTGAGAGGCGCAGATCTTACTTAGTCCTTGAACTTCTTTAAAGATTTATTTATCTCTATCTTTGCATGTCTCTGTGTGTTTTGCCTCATGTATATCTGTGTATGTTTTGCGTATATCTGTGTATGCCTGATGCCTGCAGATGCCAGAGCAGGGCAATGGTGGATCCCCTGGAAATGGAGTTACAGAGGTTGTGAGCTATCACATGGGTGCTGAGAGCCGAACCTGGGTCCTCAGCAACAATAGCAATCGCCTTCAACCACGAAGCAATCCTTTGCATTTTTAAACCACAGAGCATTTTGTCCTTTTCTCAGAGAGCCACCATGATCCTGAGAGAGTCCCTGGAAGCCAAAGTCGGAGCATTTGGTGACTTCAGCCCCGAGGTGGCAGAAACATACCGGTTCCTGGGCAGGGCAGACCTGGCACAGGGAAACCACAGCAGAGCACACATGAAACTAAAGAAGGTAAAGGAGAGGCCAGCACTGACCCAAAGGGAGCGCTCCCTCACTTTCCATGTCCCGGCCTTTCCCTCCACCGCACTACTTTTAAGTAAAAATGTATAATGGCTTATTTAGGTAGAAGAGCATCACTTTTGGGGTAGATTTAAACTAACGATGTGGGTGGAGTAAAAGAGTTCCTCTAAGATAGATACATTCAAAGAATGAATTATCAGCCATGATTAACGATGCAAATATTTTAGAATATTTTATAGTTTAACTTACTAAGCCTTTCTCGTTATTGCTGTGTTCTGCATGCCCAGTTCATGAAGGAATTTTTGGTGCTTGTTTTCTTCTGCTCTTCCTTTGAACCTAGAGTTTCTGTGTGTTTGTTTGTTTGCTTGTTTGTTTTATGTAGCTGGTATAAGGCATAGTTTTTCCCCCAATACCCATAGCAGAAATGCCCTGATTATTGGCTTGTCCGTCACCATTTCGTCAAGGAGTCCAACACTGTCCCAGACACAGACTTAGGATAACACCTCCACCGTACACTAAATTCCCACATGCACTGAGCTTGTTTCTGAATTTCTGTCCTGGTCTGCTAATCTCCTTTTATTTAGGTGCCAATATTTCACATTTTAAGTTATGGAGATTCCGTGGAATGATTTAATGTGAGGAAGTACAAGACAGCTCGTGGCTTTTCCCATAAAACATCAGGGTTTCTGGAAACTTGATTGTTTTTCTACTATATAGAGATAGATAGATAGATAGATATATAGTTAGATAGATAGATAGATAGATAGATAGATAGATAGATAGATAGATAGATAGATCTCCCATAAAGAATTTGCTTTATTAAAGTATTTACAAATACATTTTGGGAAAATGACATTCTTATGATGTTGAGTCTTGCCCAGGAACAAGGGCTGCTATCCCGTTTGCTCTGCATTGTGCCTCTCATGCACATTGAAAAGTGTGCCATCTCCAAGTAATGCGTATTTTTAAGCGTATTTCTGTGCATTTTGTTATTGATAATGTAAGTGGAGATTTATTCATTATTATAGACTTTGTATATCTAAGGATTACTGGGATTTGTGCTTTAATTTAATAACCTTTCTAGCTAGCTTAGTTTTCTATTGATTGGTTTAAATTGAATACCGATTCTCTCAAATTTTTTAGATATACTATTATACTGTTTGCAGATAGACATGGTTTTACTTTATGTTTTCTAATCCCATGCTTCTCACTGACTTGGTTGCTTTGGCTCCCACGTGCAGCGCAGTAACGGGCAATAGAGGAGAGAGCGGGTTCCCTTGCCTGCTTCCCAGTGAGAGTTGTCGTATCAGAGAGGTGGGCTTTGGATCTAAGGTCTGCGTGCTTTTATCATGCTAAGATGTCTAGTTTCATGAGTTTTTTTACAATTAGAAATAGACGTCAATTTTTATCAGTTTTATTTTTCAGCATTAGCAGGGATGATCACGTGAGTCCCTTCAGATTCAGTTCATCTGGTGTATGTTATTGTTATGTCCAACCATCTTTGCATTCCTGGGATAAATCTTCTCCTTGGTCATTTGGATTATTTTTCTAAAAATGGTGTAATCTGAGTCTATCTTGTACTATCTTGTACTATAATAGAATGTCAGGGCTGAGGAGTTTATGAAGAGAGACTAGGGAGTTGAAAGTCAAGCAGCTTATATCTGATGGTGGCCTTTCTGTTTTGTTCATTCAAAGACAAAAAAATCAGAAAGGCAAGAGAGGCAGGGAAAAGAAAAATGAGGGAGACTCAATTCAGTCTTTTCAAGATAACAGCACCAACCTGCTTCTGAAGGTAGACCCTTACTGACACTCACTCCTAGCCATATTGCGCTGGGAATTACATAGTTCCCAATGCAAGCTTCTCAAGGAAAATTCTCAAGCCATAGCAGATGTTGAATTTGCTGGCTAGTATTTATTTCAGAGTCTTTTCACTGGTATTTGTATATTACATTTAAGAATCAATGTTGTATTTGCTTCAGAGAAATAATTATAAAATCCACTTCTATTTTTTATATACGAAAATGCATGGTGTTTGAAAATTTTTATATCCTAGAGACCCTTTAGGCTGGTGCTTTTGTTGTGGAAAAATTCCCGTAAATTTTTCTCTATTTGTTCTTCCAAAAGTGAACAATTAAAGCTTTCTATTAGTAATTGAATCATTTTGATAAATAATATTTTCTAAGTAATTAATTTTAACTTTTATTTTTATTTATTTGTATAAAGTTTAAAATAATCTCATATTTAGTTTTTAGTAGTCCTTCCCACCACAGGTTTGGGACAGTTTGATGTGGCAGGTACCCCCGGGGGAGATATCATTTCTTATCTTCCTAAGCATTGCAGACTACACTGTCTGCAGGGGAGGGCCTGGCTACCCGGATGTAAGTCGGTTGTGTCCGAACACACTGCTCTTCAGCAAAGCTCAGCTCGTTCTTTGTCCCAGTGATTGGCAGGTGCGGAGCTCAGAGCTCTCGCATCATCGCCACTGTCCCGTCGTCTCCGGAGTGGGACCAGGATCTGGAAATCTGTCTGTCAGCTTTCTCAGGAGACTGCAGATCTGCTCTGGCAGACACCGCAGCACTCCAGAGGGCTGATAACAAGCTCAGCTTCAAGAACATTCCAGGTCACCTCACCCCAAAAGCCACAGTGGAAGGTGACTTTGTTTGGACTCATTAACCACCGGTCCTGACGGCAGCGGCTCTGATGCGCTAAAGCCCTCTGGCCTTCCGCCAGCATCAGCGACAGGGTGTGTGCACGCTGTGCCTGCTATGCTAGGGGCGGTTCTCATTCCCCGCTTGCTCTCGTCTGAGGACAGGACTGTCTGCCCTGTTGATGCCAGACCATGGGCAGGGACTTTAAACATGCCTTTGTCGTCTGTTGCCCGGAACTTCTCAAAGGCCATGTTTGGGAAGCCAGCAACCTCCTAAAAGCGATTAGATAAGTGTTTGTCTTGTTTTTGTCACAACCGCCTCCCCTCTGAGTTTTCATCTCAGAAGCCAGGCTCCACCAAGTGTGACTTTTCCAGATGTCCCCCTCCTGTGCTAAATGGGCCAGGTGTGAGCCCAAGGCCATGCTAAACAAGAAGGCCCCAGAAGCACAGCAGACAAGGAATTGAATTACTGGAAAGGAAACCGAATTATTGACCTGTCTTTTAAAGGCTGCTGCCTGCAGGGAAATATTGGAGAACTCTGTGGGCTCCAGATGGAAATTTCCACAGCCCGAGCTTACTTACTCCCTTTGGCAACATAGAGACCTATTTTGATCTAGGATGGCACCATTGCTCACATTCTCCCCCAGGCAGGAGGCTGCAGAAAGAGACGACCCTATACCAGGCCCAAGCACAGTGTGAAGTTCTCTTGGAGCCCGGCTTCAATCCGGCCTTCCTATCAAGGACTGTCGTTGGCGGGGCTCATAGCTCTCAGTTTTCAGCATTCCTGTATGATAATAACAGTCCTCAGACCCACTATAATCAATCTTTAAGAACAAGCTGGAGCATGGTGCATTTTTTAGAATATAAACAGGAGAATCAATACCAGCTGGGTCTCCCATGGTCCTGCATCAACATGGAGAGCGAGCCATGCCGTCCCTGGGCTTCCTGCAGCCAGCCAGACACTCAGACCCTCCTAGATGCAATGTTTCAGGGCAGCTCGAGGACCCCCATTGCCCAGATCTGCCCGTGTTTGCGGCCCCACAAAATTTACTTTTCCTATTTGAAATGTTGTTTGTTGTTGTTGCCCTTGGATGTGCCAGGAAACGCAGAACCAGATTTAGAGTCCCTAAGGGGCCGCCACATGAGAAACCTCATTTTCATGTGTAATCCTCTTTCCCTGTGCTCCTGGCTTTCCTCATTGTCTCCCCAAGTCATATGTAGCCATCCACTTTCTTTAAGAGAGGAAAGTCTGAGCTGGGAAGATAGCTCAGGGCCAAAATGCTCGCCACTAAGGCAGGAGGATAGGAGCTCGAATCTCCAGGACTAATGTAAGTCTGAGCATGGTAGTGCATAGTTCCAATTCTCCTAGGAAGAATCAGGACTCATGGCTAGGAAACCCCGTGGAAGCTCCCGGGCCGGCTAGCCTAGATTGTGCAGCAGTGGGCGGGAGATTTTCTCTCAAAAACATGCAAGATGAGGACCAGCTCCTCAGGTTGTCTCTAGCCTATGCACAACTACATGACATATAAATACCCATAGTCACATATGTGAGTATGTGCACCATAACTAGACACCACACACACACATACACACAAACACACTTTTTCTAAAAGAGAGATGAAAGTCATAATTGTGTTGATTTTCCTTAAGCTCCACTCCCCAGTGGAGAAGGGATGCTGGAAGAACCTTTAAAGAATCTTTAAAGACGCCTGGTAGGAAAATGAGAACCGATATTCTGAGAAGTCAAAATCATTCATTCTTAACTTGCCGTGGGCAAAATGTGGAGTCTCCCTTGCCTGTGAGAGACTCGAGCAAATGAGAATTCAGATCAAAAGCACAGACGCCAGCCACAGCTAGGAAAGCAACAGGCTGGTGGCTCCATCTCTGCTTCCTGGGCCACTTAGAAAAGCCGGCGTCCAGGCTCGAGATGTCCCTTACCGCCCCTTGTGATGTGAGTCACTCCTGGGAGAAAGCAGCAAACAGGAAGAGCAAGCATCCTTTACCAACCTCACCTGGAGAACAGGTCTGAAAGTTCCCAGCGATGCTCACATTGAAGCTTTCTTAGTGGAGGGTTCTGCCCCTGGCAGATCACTGAAGCCAGCGACATCTCAAAGTGCCACATAAAGGACCGGAGAGATGGTCCACTTGGTAGAGTGCTTGCTCTGTGAGGGCTTGAGTTCAATCCCCAGCACCCACCTAAATGTAGGTGTGGTGGTGTGCACCTGTAATCCCAGCCCTGGGGAGGCAGGCAGGAATATCCTTAGAGCCTGCTCGCTAGCCAGGATAGACCCGTCTCAAAAATATAAGACACAGAGTAGTGGAGAAAGACATGTGACGTCAGCCCCTGGGCTTCCCACACATGTGCACACGGGCACGTGCATACCCACACATACCCTCATGTGCACACACACATACATGCATGCACACGAACGCCACATAACTGTCTTCAACTCATCTGCTTGTTCCGTTGCTAATCATCCATTTGTTTGCTTCCATGTGCCAGAGACGGTGACAGGCTCCGTGTGAGCAAGACAGGCTTGGCCCCTTTGGGAACTGCTGCAGTAAGAGAAAGGCGGGTGTCCAATGCAAATCTTGGAATCAGGGAAGAAAGCTTTCTGTCTGATATTTAAGGAAGACTAGAAACAGGCCTGGCTGTGACTCTCGCAATCCGTGTGTATAAAACTAGAGAATAATAGCAACACAATATTCCACTAAAATTCCACTGTGTCCTTACAATACCTAAGCTTTACTTTAAAAACTTGAGAAATGCCATTTGTGGCTGGTTTAAAGATGGGTACGTTGGTTTCTGTTACAATAGAGCTCAGGGCACCTTTATTCTGGTGGAGAATGTTCTAATACCAAGGCTTGAAGGCTCTTTCCGTAGCCAAGCCAGATGTCTCCAGTGCTTCAATTAACATTTATTGACTTTGACTCTATCATAGTCTCTGTTTTTAACAAAAGAATCAAAACACCACACTGATTTCACACACACACACACACACACACACACACACACACACACACACAAATGTTTAAGCAAATTCAGCTAAGTGAAGCAGAACATTAAAGAATTCAATTTGTATTCCTGAGATAAATAGACAGCTATTAAACAGCTTCTAGCAGAAGCTGCAATAGGTTTTCCCGTTCTCTTAAAACGGTCTTTTGGCCGGGCGGTGGTGGTGCACGCCTTTAATCCCAGCACTCGGGAGGCAGAGGCAGGCGGATCTCTGTGAGTTCGAGACCAGCCTGGTCTACAGAGCTAGTTCCAGGACAGGCTCCAAAGCCGCAGAGAAACCCTGTCTCGAAAAACCAAAAAAAATAAAAACGGTCTTTTGGTGCACAGCCCACTGAGTGTAACCCCAATTGGCTTCACCCTCAGCTATCACCGCTGTATTTTTATGGAGTCACTGTTTTTAAACTTTCTTTTAACAGTCTTTCTCAGAATATCAGTGTGCCTGTGGCTCAGCTGGTAGAGCACTTGCCTAGCATCCCCAGCACCCTGTAAACTGGGCATGGGCACCCACCCTGTATCTCAGCACTCAGGAGATGTGAGGATCAGAAGTTCAAGGTCATCCTTTGCTACACAGCCAGTTCGAAGTCAGCCTGGGGTAAAGGCAACGTTGAGGGGGGAGGGAGGAAGAGAGGGGAGGGTATATAGATCTCTGGTGAGGTCTTACCTTTGTTAGAAGCTTTTGGTTTGTGCCGTCGGTGTCTCGGTGTAGGGCTAGGCTGGTAAACCTGCCCCTGTTGATGTCAGCGTGAAGAGATGGAGGGAGACCAGGTGGGGCTTCAGCATTCCCATCTTCAGATGTCCTCTTTGGAGGACGCTAAGTTTACTTTTATAAAGCTGTTTTCAGAAGTTTTTTTTTAAGGATGGTTTTCACTAGCTGACATTAGTAAATATGAAATATTGCTATGCTATTAGGACATATAATTTAAAAGCTGTTTTAATCTTTAAAAAGGATACAATTGGGAGAAACTTGGACAATAGAAAACAGTATAAAGAAAACCCAGAAATTTTCCCATTTTTATTCTACTTAAAACTATTTCAAATCATTCTATTATAGTGTTATTTAATATACAAATCATACTGTTATATGTGAAATAAAGTTTTGGGTTCATTGTAAAGAAAAATAAAGTTTTGACTCTTATATTAGTGCTTTTATTTCCTCTTCAATGCATTGGGCTATTGTGTTTTGTTTTTATTTACCTAATATATTATAGTAGTGTTTTACTTAATTTTTTTTTGATGGCCTCATGTAGCCCACGCTGGCCTTAACCTTCGTATGTACTCAAGGATGACCTTGATTTCTAATTCCCCTGTAGTATTGGGATTAGAGACATGTACTTCTTCTCTCAGTTCATACGGTGCTGGGGATTGAACCCAGGGCTTGATACATGGTAGGCAAGTACTCTACCAGCCCAAGATGGATGATCAGAACTTCAAGGTCATCCTCCCTACTACTGAGGGATTTTAAGGCTAATCTGGGATGTTAAAAATAGAAAAATATTGGTTGAAGAAGATGGACAAGCTTTTTTCCCCAGGTTTCTGCCCTGCCTCTTTGGGTGCCAGAATCATCGATAAGACTAGGTAGGGGCTAAGGTGGGGACCCCTGGCTCCTATTTGACATTTGTGTGTCTCCTGGTCTGGAATTGTAAGCAAATGTCTTTTGTGGGGACATTAGCCAAGGGTTGGGGCATCTATTTCTGCCAACAAGAGAGGCATCTTGGGGAGGGACCTCTAGGACTTGTTTGTTGAGCAGAGTCCCAAACTCACCCCCTCTCCTAACTCTGCTCTCCCCTCTTCTAATGCTGCCAGAGAGCTTGGTCTAGAAGGAAGGGACCCCTCCCGTAGTAGAGCCTGGGGGAATTTGCCTGAATCTTACCACTTGGCTTCTCATTCTTCCTGGGAATTTGTGACTATTGACCCAATTGTCTCTTCCCTAGGGAATTAGGGGCCCTCAGGGAGAAGACCCTTCAATCACCAAAGAGGTAGGATGGAAATCCCGCCCGTGTTGTAGAGCTTCTAGAAGCCATCTATTCAGCAGAGTGAGCTGAGATCTCATCAGGCTGTTGCAAAGACTTATTACATTGACAGTAAAATCCTAATACTACAGTGAATGAATTTAGCACCAAGTGGAGCTGGCTTCAGCCAGTGTCAAAAGAGCTGCATTGGAGCACTCATGCATATGTAAATGGGGTGTCTGGTGCCCTTAAATTCAGACCTACTCTCTTAAACCCAGGAGGTCTTCCTGCTCATGAAGGAGAGAGAAAGCGGGTTCTAGAAGGGAGAGTGAGACGGGGGAGGGGATACATGGTTGCCCCTTGGACCCACTGTCTATCTCTCAGTGACTCCCCTCTCTGCCCTGCTGTGTGCAGTAAGCAAGGGTCTATGTGCTGCCTCTCACGCTGAAGACTGAAAGTGTTATCACCAAGTTCTCACAATTGTGAAAAGCGTGTGCTATACCTCCACTCAAAACAATGGCTGTTCCTCAAGGTTCCCGAGGTCCTAAGGTCATATGATGCATCTGTGGGTTAAAGTGACCCTGGGAAAGTGCCTGGAATGAGAAACCTATTGCCAAGGCCAGGCTGAGGCCCCTGTGTAGGTTTAGAAACGCCAGGACCTGTTGCATGGAGATCCTTGCGTTAGCAGAATTTAATAGAAACTAAATGAAATAGGAGAAAGAGCCTACTACTTCTTCATGTAGTTAATTCAGTCAAGAAACAGGGAATCGTTTTTGTTATTTAAAAAATAAAATTCTATCCTATTCATGTCTATTATTTCTATCCTCCACAAGACCAGAATCACATTCTTGATCCCCACCTCGAGACACATACGCGGGCATCCCTGACAGCTTCCGCAGCTTCTAAAGACAAAGCCCCTGGGCTGCGTGCATCTTCACTTTCTTAAAGATCTAAAAATGGTCTCCAGATATGAGTGGATGGACGTTTTCTGAGTCCATACTCGTTTCTTTCTGATTCAAGCAGTTTAGCCAGGGAGACAACTTCAGTCTTTAAGATGTACTGAGAAATAGTTCAGATGTGCAGAAAAGCATTTGTGATGTGAAGCAACCTTTGAACTCTTGGTTCAGAGCAAGGAGCAAAGGGCAAGCCACACAGATGAAGTTCCATCGACTTCCCAGTCCCCATGTAACTTGAAGCTAACATTGTTCCCATGCTTATGGTTGGTTTTTCGTGTTTCAAGCTTCACATAAAACTCCCTCTGGTCGTGCACTTCTTTGCCATTGTTTTTTTTTTGTACTTTCTAAAATTATAATTTGTTGTTCTACTTTAGCATATACTTAATTTTACTGTGTATATAGAAATATTATTGGGTTTTATTTTCTCTTTTTATTGAAAATAGATTTTTTTTCTCACATAATACATTCTGATTATAGTTTTCCCTTCCTCCACTCCTCCCAGTTCCTCCCCACCTCCTCTTCCATCCAGATCATTCCTTTTCTGTCTCTCATTAGAAACCAAACAGGCATATCGCTCTTTATTTAACTTTTACTTAAACTTTATTAAATATTGCTAAAGTGTGTACAGAGGCTTACACCAACTTAAATACCCATTACCGATGTACAAAACTTTATAACAGTTCTTGTTATTTCCTCTTTGGCATCATCTTGACAGCATTGGAGCATCATTTTCCCATTTATTTACAAAGTGCACTCTTCAGTTTTTGCTTGCATTTCCAGTTATTAGTGAGTCGGAGCCCGCTTATTGGCCAGTTTCCTTCCAACTTGAATAACTAACTCTACCTTTTGATTCCTCTTCTGCCAGGAGGTTGTTGCCATGGTTCCTCGTTACCTCTTGGGCGTTCTGCTTGTGTTCTGAATGCTACCCAGCCCTTAGGAAGATGAAGATACACTGCAGATACTCCCCACCCCCTCACCCCTTGTTCTTTGCTTATAGTTGAACTTGGCTGCAAAGCTGTTGGTCATGTTCATACAGCCGGTCACATTCCTTCAGTAGTTTGTTGTGGGCAGCTTGTCTCAGGAAATAGCTTCCTACCTCAGCCCGGAAGGCTGTTCCTCAGGGTTTTCCTAGGGAACCTCCAAGCTCGGCACTGCCTGTTTTACTCCTTACATGTTTCGGGCTTGGTTTTTCTGTTTTGTGGGAGCTAGATTCCATTTTCTTTCATCTGCAAAACTGTGGTCCTGATGCCATCTATTGAGTAACCCTCTTCTCCATCACTGGCCATGCAAGGACAGTCCATGAGCTTCAGAGTACTGAGGTCCCTGCCTTTCCCGTTGGTCTACTTGACACCCTGGATAAAAGATGGACTGCCTTCATCACCGTAGTTTTACAGAATGTCATCAAAGCAAACTCCTCCACCTCATTCTTCAGACTGACTTGGAGCATTTTTAGAATTTCTGTATTTTTTTCCCCTTCCTCAACTTTGTCCTGACTGGGCATAAACAATAAAATGCCAAAACTTGAGCAAAAGAAGGAAACAAAGCAAAAGTCAGCCAACGTGCTTGCTTTTTAAAAACGCTACCTTTAAACGCATGCTTGCACACAGAGGGTTCTGAAGTAGCGCTCACATTGTACGTCTGTGTCCTGGATCCCTAAGAACGATCGATTGAAAGGTCAGGCTGTCCCTAGAGAAGCCCCCAGAGGGCACTGACTCCATCACAGCACTGGTCTAAGAATGAAGCATTCTTTCTCTAGTTCAAAGGAGACTTTATTTCCCTGTGACATTTCCATAACCTCACGAAGACTCCTTGGTGTTCCGCAGTGTGTTCAGATTGAGACGTTCTTGTATGGATCGCAGGACAAGAGGACCCTGGCCACGCAGCAGACCATAGACACACTGTCCAAGTGAGTCAGCTTCCCTTGCATTTGCTCTAAGTATCACATATCTTCACTAATCAGAACCCGAAGGCTGCCACTAGAAGGTTCTGTGGGCATTTCATTGGCCTCCCACAGCTTATATAGTTAAATGTAAGACTAGGTCCTCTGAGAAGCCAGCTATAAAACATATTCCTTGCCCTAATATTAGAAAGGAATTCATTCTTTAAGAATGTTGAAACACACTCTGGCTTCCTCACAGAGACCGGCCCCTGCAAGTTTGCGTGCCTTGCCTCCGGCGTTCTTCCTTGGGCTGACCTCAGCTCCTGATGGGGCGGGCGGGGCGTGGGGGTGATATCAGAACTGTGGCTTGAAGATTGGCCCTGTGTCTTTTCTCAGCAAAGAGAGAAGCTTGGCACTACCAGGGAGGACCTCCATTGCACGTATTCCCTGGAGGCCTCTGGGCTGAGGGTCAGGTCCCCCTCAGAAAATGACAGAAGTGGCTTCACTGGAGGCACAGACCAGCCAGAAAGGGTACCATTCCCTGTTAGGATGGCATGCGTGAACCAACAAGCCTCCCACCAGAACTTGACAGTCTTTCCTCCTACTGACCTACCTCAGACCTGACTGCCTCAGCTCAGGGAAGATGGCCGCAAGGCATTAAAAGAGGAGAAACGCCGCTGCTCCTGCTGTGACTCTTCCTCACCTGGATCCCCTCTTGAGGCTTCTTCACAGCTGAGGCTGGTGGGAACTGTGGTGCTCTAAGGGGCCAGACTCACCCGTCTTCTTTCTGTCTACAGGATCTCTGAGGTTGCCATTAAGCCGAGGCAATCTCCGAAAACCAAGGCAGCTTTCGGCACCAGCGTCCCTCAGAACACCGTGCCAGGCAAGGCCAAGCACAGTGTGGCAGACTGAGCCCCCCATGTGCCCCAAAGAAAGCTCCACGAAAGACTTGGCATTGCTTTTAGGATGCTGAACAACTCTCTGTCCAACTAGAAGGTGAAATTTAGCAGTTGCTGCAGGTTTTTAAGGCTGTTTGCAACAGCAGTACCCTTGGCTTCCGTATCTCAAGTGTGGACGCCCTTCTGGATGACCTTTTGCTTTGGTTATTTTTTTTTTTGTCACTTTGATAATTTCTCTCACCAAGGAGAATGTCCCCTGTCATCTCTACCGTGTCGGAAAGACTCTTCTGAAGTTGGAGCTTTTTTGCAGGAAAGAGACTGCCCCTGATTGCAGGTAGAGCCCCTGCACAGTCCAGAGCCACCTCTGTTGTAGCAAGACTGCACAAAACCTTCCTTAGAGGAAAGTAATAGGGACCGAGAAGAAAATGCCAATAAAGAGAAACTTGTGCTATTGTTAATTTGTGTGTTTAAAATGAAGACTGGAGTTGGCGATGCGGCTCTATGCCAGAGCGCTTGCCTGGGCTCCTCGAAGCCGGTTATGGTTTGAAAGTGAAATGCCCCTCATAGACTCGTGTTTGAACGCTTGGCCCCCACTGCTCTTGAGGCAAGGGTCTAGTTGGATGAAGTGGGTCATTGGAGATTGGCCTTGAGTAGCCTGAGTCCTACTTTCTATCTACTCTCTGCTTCCAGACCTGCAGACTCTGTGTCTCTGCCTGGTGCTTCGGCAACCTACCTTCCCCACCATGGTGTGTATGTATTTATGTATGTATTATGTATGTAATATATTATTATGTATTATGTGTGTATGTATATATATATACACACACACAGAGGTACATACACATGCATGCACACACGCGCGACAAGCATTCATGCACATGAACACACACATGTGCACGCACATACATCCCTTCCATCTAAAAGCCAGAATAAACCCTTTTGCTTCTTGTTGGTTGTTTGATCGTAGCAATGAGGAAAATAACGCGGAAGATGGGCATTTGGAGCGGCTTCACTGCTGTAGGAGGCCTCACTGTGGTTCTTGGGTGTTTGGAATTGGTTTGCAGGAAGAATATGGAAAGTTTAGAAATAAGGGCAAGAGAGCCTGTGGCATGTTGAACTCAGATTTTTTTTTTGATTTGTGCACATTCTTTTTTTTTAATTGATTTTTATTGAGCTCTACATTTTTCTCTGCTCCCTTCCCTGCCTCTCCCCTCCCCACTTCAACCCTCCCCCAAGGTCCCCATGCTCCCAATTTACTCAGGAGATCTTGTCTTTTTCTCCTTCCCATGTAGATTAGATCTATGTAAGTCTCTCTTAGTGTCTGCATTGTTGTCTAAGTTCTCTGGGATTGTGGTTTATAGGTTGGTTTTCTTTGCTTTATGTTTAAAAACCACCTATGAGTGAGTACATGTGATAACTGTCTTTCTGTGTCTGGGTTACCTCACTCAAAATAATGTTTTCTACCTCCATCCATTTTCCTTCAAAGTTCAAGATGTCATTATTTTTTTCTTCTGTGTATTACTCCATTGTGTAAATGTACCACATTTTCCTTATCCATTCTCCACTCGAGGGGTATTTAGGTTGTTCCCAGGTTCTGGCTATGACAAATACTGCTATGAACATAGTTGAACACTGAGCACAGATCTCAATGGAGCATCCTGGTGGGATTCCAGAAGACCAGGATGCTAGGACAGATCCTGACGATAGAGGACAATAAGGGCTCTAGAAGGACCTGGACAAAAGGCCTCCGTTCCACATTATAACAAAGACTGTCTGCATTCGGCCCGTGTTCCAAGAGCTCACACGAGCCTAAATTTAAAGGTAATGGACTAGTGTGTCTGGCGGAGGAAACCCTTAGGAAGGAGAGAATTCAGGTGTGGTATAGTCGCTGCTCAGTGTCCTTATCCAGCGAGAGCAACACGTGGAGCAGAGGACATGAAAGATGGGACAATTAGTGGGGAAAGAATGAATTCAAGCTAGAGATAAGGTAGGTAAAAAGCAGCTTGGCTGTTAAAGGGTTAAAGGGTGACAGCAGGGCCCTTGTCTTCCTCAGGAGTGTGGCAGCTCAGCAGGCTAATAGCTCTTCTCCCCAGCCTCTGGCCTGTGGGATGGCAGCAAGGTACACAATCATTTGTGGCCACCGTAGAGTGTCCTAGCTAGCTGAAGACATGTGCTTCAACACAGCTAGTGGGAAAAGCATTTTAAAAACAGAGGCTGCCATGGGCTTCCTTGTCCCTGAAAGTTTATGTCTGAAGCCTTAACCCCCCAGTAATGACATCTGGAGATAGACTGTGGCAGCGGGGGGGGGGGGGGGGGGGCGCTGGTAGGTAAGAGCAATGTCCTTACAAAGTGGACCAAGAGAAGCGATCTCTCTCCCTGCTCCCTGAAGACAACTCTAAGGCGGCTGTCTATAAGTCAGGAAGCAAGCACTCACCTAGTAGAAGCAAATTCGTTAGCATTCTTGGCTTGTAGTCTCAGAACTCGAGAACTCGGGAATAAACGTGTTGCTGAAGCCACGCAGCAGCAC
The DNA here is from genome assembly GCF_037038515.1 of Microtus pennsylvanicus. Lineage (NCBI taxonomy): Eukaryota > Metazoa > Chordata > Mammalia > Rodentia > Cricetidae > Microtus > Microtus pennsylvanicus. The sequence goes on from NC_134596.1 coordinate 17,768,223, forward strand.
ACCCAGAGACACATGATGTCTGATCTGTTACTTCATGCTTTCTGAATTTCTTGGGATGTATGTTAGAATCACAGAGAACAACCTCCTTTTTAAACATGAATTCCTGCCCCCAGGAGCGGTGGAAACAGTGAGGGTGCTGGTTACCTTGTTATTTGTTTTCTTTTGCTTTTGTCAATTTGGTGCAAAGCGGGTAGGGGGATTCATCTGGAAGAGGGAATCCCAGTTGAGAAAATGTCTCCATGACCTGATCTGCAGGCATGTCTGTGGGGGATGTCTATGATTAATAACTGATGTGGGTGTTGCCACCCCTGGGCAGGTAGTCCAACATTATCTAAGAAAGCAGGCTGAGGGGCTGGAGAGATGGCTCAGTGGTTAAGAGCATTGCCTGCTCTTCCAGAGGTCCTGAGTTCAATTCCCGGCAACCACATGGTGGCTCACAACCATCTGTAATGAGGTCTGGTGCCCTCTTCTGGCCTGCAGGCATACACGCAGACAGACTATTGTATACATAATAAATAAATAAATATTTTTTTTTTTTAAAAAAGAAAGAAAGCAGGCTGAGCTGGCCATGGACAGCAAGCCAGAAAGCAACCTTCTCCCACAGCCTCTGCTTCACATCCTGCCTCCAGGTTCCTGGGCTGCTTGAGTGGCTGCCTTGGCTATCCCTCAGTGATAGGCTATGATCTGTGCAGGGAAGTCAAATGAGCCTTTTCCTCCCCAAAGTAGCTTTGAGTCACTGTTTTTATTCCAGCAGCAGAAAAGTAACTAACAGTGCATGCTGTCATGTCCCCACCAGTGCCGTTAGCTCCCACCAGAGAGAAGAAATACAACCATTTGTGTTCTTGTGTTGATAAAAGACTAGATTATAGACCGACAACAAACAGTCACCCGCTTCTCTGTTTTAAGCTGCTAGATTTATTTTATTTTTTGGCAAGATACTAAGAAATGGCCATGGGTAACCTTACAAACTGTGTTTTGAGTTAACCAGCTGTCCAGCTCCTGCCCAAGACAACGCTGGTTTTAGCGCTGAAGAACTGTACCTTGGCACCCTCCTCCATCCTGGGCAGAATGGGTAGCTGTTTCCTCCTGCTGGCAACCATCTTCCAGGCTGTGATGACATTTTAGTGCCAACTGTCAAGTCCCCACTTGGAGACAAGCTAGTCACTGCGCACTCTCTAGTCCATGCCTACAATACAGGGTTCTACTCTCAGGGGAACTGGAGAACTGAAGTTTCCATCCGTGACCTTTCTAATAACTCAGGGCTACCATGGGAACATGGACAGAAACTCAGGTTGGCTTTCACTCGAGTCTGAAAGAACCACACAAAACCGGCCGGAAGACATTCTCTGTAGGAACGATGCTGATATTTTTCCCCCCCTCAGATCTTTATTTCTACACATTCTTGTGACAGGTCCCTTTGCAGGGAACAGGAGGTTAGCAAAAAATAAGCTTCTTAGGTAATTCTAAATAAACACTTTAAATAAACTATCCAAACAACCAGTGGAAAACTGAGAAACATTCAGCGTCTTGTCGTCTCAACAATAACAAACTGGGAGAGACTAGGCGTGGCCCCACCCTCCCTGCCCTACCGCAGTGTTGATCTGACTCCAGACTGACTGGGCTCAGAAACCTGCAGGGAAGTTTTTAGACGTCAGCTGCAGTGTCTATGCCTCCCTTCACTGCCTACACAGCTGCTACAATAACATCAGGGTAAGAGCCCTGCCCTTAGTGACCTGGATACCCAGTAACCAATGACAGCTGAGGATTCCTCCATTCTGGTAAATACTCCGAGCAGAACCTGCCTTGCGCATTCGAGCTTTAGCAATGAAAATGAATATTTAACACTAAGACCTTTATTTTTTTCAAATTGAGTAAAAGTGGCCATGATATTGACACCCTGCTCATACTAGCATGCACGTGCAAGTTCATGGACTAAAACGATGGCGCCCACCTAAGCCCACTCAGACTCATCATAAACTCGACATTGTCACTCTGGCTCATGTCATTACACCGAGGCCGTCACCTCGACCACATCCTAGTAACTCACTCAGACTTGCTGATTACGGCAAAAATCCATCAGCCCATCTCTGACGGTATTCGAAATGACAGGCCGAGGCAGTGACTTCTGGATCAGGCTGACAACCATGAGTTCATCTTTATGGGTAAACAAAGGCTTCAATCTCCCGTTCAAATGCGCTCGCTTCCTGGACCCTGATGCAAGGCGTTTGAGAAGCAGATCGTCTTAAGCCAAGCTGCATCTCTCTTCTACTCAGCAATGAAAAAAAACCTCACTCTCCTCCGCCCAGCTGCTGGAACCAGAGCGGGAGACAGGCACACAGGGAGGGAGGCCTTCCTGTACCACACTCCTCCCCTCCCGAAGATGGCATCATCGTGGATCCATCTTGCTTGGTGCCCTACAGGCAGGTCTGTGGCCTGGGTTCAAAAGCATGGTTCAGCTGTATCAGAGCTGCTATTCTAAACTCACAGAATGTTGCACCGTAGAGGCCACTTTTATATGATGCTGGATCTTCAGCATTGGGGGTTTTCAAAACAATATCCATGTATAAAAGAACAATTCCAAATGAGCATATCATCCTATTAAACTCAGTGGTGCACAGTTTCAGGCCCATGATTTTTGGTCCATGTGGCCTTTGTCATTGGACAGAACCAGTCCTGGATGATAGATTGCATGGTTGCATGGGGGGCTCTTAGTTCCTTCCCCTAAACAGTTAAATCCCCCCACCCCACCCCCTCGTACTTTCTGTTCCAAGTGCAAAAAGCTTTTCTGAGGCTTGTATATGGCCACTGTTTTTTTTTTATCCTTCATTCCAGGAGCTCAGAAAGACCTCCAGCCCACGAGAGGTGAGTTCAGAATGACTTACTCGGGAGGCACCAGCTGCTTTGTGCTTCTGTGTCCCTGCCAGTCCAGCTGCAGGCTAAACCTCTGTACTCCCTTCACTGCCTACACAGCTGCTTCTTCCCAGTGAGAGCCAATGTTCTGGTCATAAGGGTTACAGCACAAAGCGGCTCAGAACACAGGGCCTAGCCCAGTGGTCCTCACTCCTCTTAATGCCGCGACCCTTCAATACAGTTCCTCATGTTGTGGTGACTCCCCCCCCAACCATAAAATTATTTTCACTGCTACTTCAGAATTGCCATTTTGCTACTGTTATGCATCACAATGCAAGAGCCTGTGGTTTCCAATGGTCTTAGGCGACCCCTGTGAAAGGGTCACAACCCACATGAGGGAGGAACTGCTGCTCTAGTAGGAGGAGCTTCCCCAGGGCTTGGGTCAACACAAAAGGTGTCCTGCTATCTCACAGCCTAGTATTGTAAAGACTGACTGGAGACTATGCCGTTAGCAATCCTCATCCTCAGCTGGCCATGCTGACAAATCTGTATAATCAGGACAGTCACGTGACCTGAACCACCAACAAGAGACCACAGCTGTGCTTTCCAGAAAGAACTCTCGGCCTTCCTTTTCCTAAAGTTCTGTGCATAGAAAGCAAGTTATTCAATTTGAAATTAATTTTAAATCTCTGATACGTAGCTGTTTATTAAACCATCTAGTAGATTTTTTTTAAAACATAGTCTTGCTTATTACTTTCTATAATATTTCTTTGTTTTGTTTCTTAAGACAGGGTTTCTCTATATAGCCTTGGCTGCCCTGGAACTGACTCTGTAGACCAGGCTGGACTTGAACTCACAGAGATCTGCCTGCCTCTGCCTCCTGAGTACTGGGATTGAAGGCGTGCACCACCACTGCCCTGCCTGGCTAAAATTTATTTCTGTTTTTATTTGTGTGTGTGTGTGTGTGTGTGTGTGTAGATATGTGCACATGAGTGTGGGTGCCTACAGAGGCCAAAAAGGACATCGGATCCCCTGGAGCAGGAATTGCAGGTGGATGTGAGCCGCCTGATGTGGGTGCTGGGAACTGAACTCAGGTCCTCCGCAAGAGCAGTGCAGGCTCTTAACCACTGGGCCATCTCTCCAATCCTTCTATAATTTCTTTTTGAAAAGACTTAGGAAAGAGAAAAATTCATGTATTTTTCCTTCCCAGTGTTAGTTTACTGTTTGATATTAGCACATGCAAACAAAACCTACCCTTAAGCATATTATTTTAATCTGGTTAATGTTAAGGTGTCTTGCTTCAGATAAACAGTAGCGCCACAGTAGTAATAAGTCACGCCTGTGACCTGGTGCAAAACTCGCAAAACTCTCCCCGCACGTGGAGAGAAAGCTTTAGAGAAAGGAACTTTTTAAGACTAAAAAGATGAAAAAGCATCTGCCAAAGTCCCAACTCAATTGTAAAATCTCAAAGCCTTTAAAAGGCCAGAGTCGATCTCAAACCTTTACAAATGAATTCTAAAGCAAACCGACTCAGCCTAGGGTTCTCTAAATAATGGTATTGATACCCAGCCTCCCCCTCCTCCGTACAGTTAGTAGAGGATTTGTATATTGGTACATTAAAGGCTTTGAATAGCGATATGTTTCCAAAGTGCCATTTAAGACAAGATCGTTCTGCTTATCAAAACCACCCATCATCCTCCTCCTCCTCGTTGTCTAGATAGACAAGGGCCACTTTCTTCTCGTCGGAAGCCACCGACCTTTGGTCTACCATTCTCTGCGGCTGCACAGTCTTGTCAAATCCAGCCTGCTCCGTGCCTTTCTCATCCCCAGCGGAGGCCTCAGAGCTCATGGTGGCTGCCTGCTCGTTCCTACTGGGAGCGATTCTCCAGCCACCATGCTCAGACACACTGCGAGCTTCCACTTCTGACCCTGCGTCTCGGGTCCAGCTGCGGACGGCTCTTGTGTTACTCACGTCCATCTGAAAGGTAAATGAAGTTTCTTTGGGCCCTGGTGCGATGGGACTTAGTGTGTTCCTGTCACCAGCTACCCCACCTAGCTCAGGGGAGGCCGCCGAGCCATCCAGTACAAATGTTTTAGACAGGGGTCCACGGATGACAAAGCGTTCAGAGGGTCCCTTCTCAGAAGGGCCTATCTGAATGTGTTTAAAGGATCTGCTGGTGCCTGCTGTCCCCTCTGCTTCTGTGTCCCCCGAACTGCCCGGAGGGAACTCAGGAATGACTGTTTGGAATGTATTCTCTTTGTTCCCAAGGATTTCTCTACCCGAGGTGACACCGTGAGTGACCTGGGTCACACCTGCCGAGCCCTCCACAAGGACCACACCTTCCGAGGCCCTGAATTCCAGTGTCTGTGGGGCTATCAGCTTGGAGGTTTGGTGCCTCTGAGGCCCAATGTCAATGTGCTGGATAGAGGTACTCCTCCCTAGAGACACTTGGGTGTTCCCAGAATCCTCTTCGACCCTCCACTCCACTTTGTCTGAGATGGGAGCTACGAACTGGATTTCCTCTCTGAGCCCTTCTTTAGGGCCTAACTGGAGATGCCTAACGAAAGTCTGGGTGCCCACCACCTCTTCAGTCGCAAAGCTACCACCAACCTGGGCTGTCCCAGAAGTAGGACCCAGAAAATGAATTTCCTTTTCTACATGAAACTGCTCAGAGTCAGACATTCTGTGGTTCCTGGATATGTCTGCTTCCTCAGACGGTTCTGCTGGGCCAGGCTCTCCTGTACCTCCTGCCTCCCGCCAGGTAGGCAGAGAGCCTTGGAAGGTGATTTCGGTGGACACGTGACTTTGATGGGGACCCAGTGTAACATGCCTCACAGAGCGGCTAGTTCCCTCAGAGCTGGCTGCCTCACGGAAGTCCCCACTTACCTCCACCACCTGTGCGGTGGGTCCTCCGTAGGACGCCTGCTCAGTCCCCCACATTTCTGTGGGGCCTAGTTTAACATGCCTCACAGACTGGCTTATATTCTCTAGCACATGAGACTGTGCAAAACCTGTTGGGCTGGTGACTTCCACGGTGGCCGACACCGGGCCCTGGGTAACGCGCTGATCTGAGCTGTGGGGAGACCAATCAGCATCCTCTTTCTCACCAGATGGGCTATACAGTTGCCTGGTGGCCCAGCGCTTGAAGAGAGTGCCCCCAGCAGACACCTCCTCCTCTCCATCTTCCCTGTCTGGGCTTCTAGGCATTGGGCTGGAGCGCTTGGTCAAACTCTCTCTTACCACTGACTCCACAGCCCTCTCTATCTCCCCAGCTTCATCTCTGCTCAGTTCCTCCAGGTCTAACTGATCTGCATCCACGGTCTGTGAGAGGTTGACTTCAGCCATCAAGGTCACAGAACCACTCGCAGGGCTCTGGACTTTCTTCACGTCCACAGAGACACTCCCTGGCTCTCCTTGACCCGGTCTGGTCAGAGCAGACAGCTCCTCCTTCATGCGCTCAGGCAAGGTCTCTTCCAGCTGCCCGATGACCTCCACCATCTGGTGCCGGGGCTCGCTGGAGAAGACACCCTTGATGGAGGTATGGAATTCATGTGGTATTTTGATTTCTTTCTCAATGACTGTGGGTTCTGCGTGCAATTCGCCACTAGCTTCTTCCTTCAAGTGGGCAGAACCAACGGCACCACCCAGGGAAGGTGCTGGAACCTCCAGGACCTTCACGTGCTTCTCTTTCTCTGTGTCATCTCTTGCTTTCCTTCTCCAAGGCCCCTGCACAATTTCATCTTGCCACGAGTACCGGATGGTGGACTCTTCTTCTATGTGGATTTGCCCGTACACTGAGCCATCATCTTCTCTATCATGTCCCCCAGGGTACTCATCTGGGGTAGACACAAAGTAACTCTGCTCTCCCTCCGAGTCACCTGCCTCCGTCACTTCTTCCACATGAGGGATGCTCCCCTGGGGCTGCTTGGTCCTTTGACGTTGATGCACCGAGAATGCCTCATGGGTCTCTTCATGACCATCCTCTTCCTCAACAAAGCCCTTGGGGCTGGGAGACACATCATCGACTTCTTCCACATGGAAGGGGGTAGGAAACTCTACTGTCCCTCCACCGGTGTAGCTCACGGGCTCTTCCACAATCTCCACATTGACGACTTTGGCTCTCCCCTCCCTTCCTTTCAGACCAATGTTGATCATCTCTCCTATCATCTTCTCAGCTGACTTGCCCTTCAGTCCCACTTCCTTGACCTCCTTGCTTAAAAGGTACTCCAGGCCGGCTTCATCAGAAACATCAACGTCTTCCGTCAGCTTCGACTCCAGCACGATTTCCGTCTTGGTTTTCCCACTGCCGGGGAGTTCTTTCCTGTCCACGTAAGTGACCTTCGTGTCTGGCAAAGAGCTGTCATTCCCTTCAGCGTCTGGAGCCTGAGTGAACTGCTTAAGGATGGTGGTGACAATGTTTTCGGCTATGGTCTCCGTCCTAGAATCACTTTGCAGGGAACCGGCAGCATCCTGGGTATCCAACCGGAACTTGGTCTCTTTCATTTCTGCTGCTCTTCCCTTACTGTCGCCAGCATCCTTCCTTCCGGATGACAACAAGTTTTTCGTGGACACTTCTGATCTGCTGCCCTGGGATACTTCTAGACTGATGGGTACTTCCCTTTCCTTCACACTTCTCTCCTTCGGTGATTTCTTCTCTTTGGGCTCGTCCCTCTGCTGGCTTTCTCTCGCTCTTGCATCTCTGTCTAACTTGGTCAGCTCTTCCCATCTCAAGTTTCTTTCCTCTGAGCCCTTCTCCTTAGAATCAAACATCTTCTCTTCTGGCTTTAATTTGACGACTCCCGATCTGTCCCTTTCTTGTTCCCTAGTGGCTTTCACTTCTAATTTCTTTCCCAAAATGACAGTTCTGTCATTTGACTGAGCGTTGTTCTTGGCACCTGCTGCCACATTGCCCCGGTGATCTTTGTGTGACTCTCTGGTGACAATGGACTCTGTGGTCACCCTTATGGGGGTGTCCCTGGTGCCTTCAACTTTGGATCTATCAGAGAATGTTTTCACTTGAGCATCCGTGTTTCTCAGAAGGCCGGGGGTTGGAACAGCAGGCCTGAGACTGGCTTGACCACTGGCAGTTTTCTCGAGGGATTTTTGCTGCAGGGTTGTAGCCGAGGAAGAATACCCAGAGGTCAGGAAGCCCCTTCTACTCTCAACAGCCGTGGTTGTCTGTGATTCAAGGTGCCCTGGCCTTGCAGAATGCAGAGCTGAGCTATGATTTACAGCTGCCCACGGTGTTTTTTGCCTGGGAAATAGATTTTTCTCATTTTTCCTCTGAATGACTGAGCTGGTGTAGCGGTAGGATGCATTTCTGGACGCTGTGAAAATTGAACAAACAGTTCATTTAGACGACAGGCATCATTCTTTTCGCCCTAAAAGCATTGCTGTAGGTCATCTCGTATGTCAGTATAAAATATACTATTATTACAGAAAGGACCTTTTCAAGACAATACTTTGATTCCCTACATTATCCTTGGGTTGTTCTAGAACTCCCGTCACAATAAGATACTGCCCCACAAATACCTCCGCCTAACATTCTTCCCCAGCCGCAGGTCTTAGAATACTCCCTCAGCTTAAGAGAACAATCAAAGGTCTGAGTGTAGAGTGTGCCGAGTGGGCCAGAGAGGTCAGAAGCCTTGGGTTTTCTGGTTAAATTTTCACAGTATTATGGTCTTCAGAATCATCAATTCTGACTGTGTTGAGGAAAGTTTACCGACTTCAGCAGAGAAGAGCTCTGTAATTACAAAGGATATAGTTACTGGACGCTGAACAGCACATCCCTCCACTCAGGTGCTAGGCCGCAGGGATGGAAGACTTTAGATTTCCTAAGCTGCCCTGTATGCTTATACTTGATGAGGTATAGTTTAAAAATCAAAGCAGTTCTCAGAGTGCCCCCTGAACTAACGGCATCCCCCTGGAGTCAGCCTTGGGGCTTCCAGTTATACTCAGGGTCATTCCCAGACAGTGGGAATCTTCAGGTGCACAAACACCAGGGTAACAGGCTCTTCCGAGTGTCAACTGAGTTAAAACATGACCAAGGTACCAACCACTCCGAGAGCGTTTCTTAGTGTCCACCACACCCCATCTGGCTGGGCACCTCTCTATCCCTCCCTCACGGCAATGGAGCCTAGAGGCCTCACTGGGACAGGTTCCCAAGATACCGGGAAAGAGCCCAGGCTGCATCATTGTTTACAAAGATTTCTTTTTCCGGTTAATTCACTGATCCTAATCTAGAAACCCCAGAAGACAAACCCCCACAGTCAGTAGGAGATATGCAGGCTCCCAGGCTAGTGTTAGGTCCCTCATGTCATAGGCAGCAGCCAACATTATTTCAGGGCACATTTTAAAAGGCCACTAAGTGCACTAATAAGTATCGATCCGTTTACTAGGCAACCATCTGCAGGTTGAGTCCATAAATAGTTAATGAGCAGCTATACTATGCAGGAAACACAACTACTTATAGAGACTGACCCACAACTAGGCTCCTTTATTCCACAGCATCTTTCTTTAGCATAATACCTAAGCATTAAGACAACTTAGTTCATAAAGGTGAGGTACGCATACTGTTCAAGCAGCTTGAAGAACAATGGACGAATAGATCAAGTTAGCAGAGATACCTACGTGTCTTCTTCCTGACTCTAAAGCCACGCATGGCTAGCAAAATATCACCAAATCCCATGCTTAGAATGCTAGTCCTCCCAGGAATTTGGTCCTTGGCCCTTCATTTCTCTCTTCTAACCTCAGGTTGTATATTAGACTTCCAGACACATAGCCACAGGTTAAAATTTTAGTAAACCTTGAAACCTGGCCGGTGACAGCTCTTCTTTCCTGGATGTCAGGTAGGCCAGCCAATGGCTACTTGCATGGATCTCTCCATTTTCTTTCAGACTTACTCTCAAAATGAGGACACAAGCTTGTTGACTGTTACTTAAAGACAAAAATCCCTTCTAGTCATAGGTGATTAGAACCACGGTTCAGAGGCTGAACCCCCGGGACCTGGCAAATCAGAGACGTGGCTAACAGGGGCAGTGAAGCCATGAACGCCACTGAAGAAGGGACATGATGGGCCTCGTAGGTGCTGGGTTCCAAAGGTGCCCAACCTGTGGGCTCTCTCCCCACACCCGGGTTAACTAAAGATCGCAATGATTTCAGATGAAATGTCTATACGGAACACATGCAGACTGTTTTCCTGTCACCCCCCCTGAGCAATGCAGCGTGACAGCAATTTACATGGCGCACACATGGTACTGCATACGCTAAGTAACGTAGAGGGGATTTGAAGTCTGCAGGAGGATGTACAAGTCCTGTAACATCTTAGACAAGGAACTTGTGCATCTGCGAACTTGGTTATGAAGAGATGTCCTGGAGACAGTCTCCCCCAGACACCAAGGAAGACTTACGCTGGGCATCCATATGTCTTTTAACCTGACACTGCTTAGCCAGAATCCCTTTAAATGTTCAGCAGGCTTAATATTTCATTTAAAAGTTATCTTACAGATTTTGAAGGTCTTCCAAAGGAGCATACTAAGCTCTCTTATGCCAGATCTACTGCTGTAGGAATAAAAGGCCTAATCCGAAGCTTTGGGCCCAGACTACGACAGGACACCTTCCGGACTTGCTACTCCAACCTAAATTGGCAGAGTAGTGTCATTGTAACCCGGTAGGGTTGCACTTTCCAGTGTGCTGGCTACCTGCTATCCAAAATAATAATTTTGGATGTTAGTTTCAGCCATAACTGTTTGGTCTGGAAAAAGAAAATGGCCCCTTCTGTGGGTATAATGAACACATGCACATCCTCACCACCCTGCTTTGGGTGCTGCTCCTCAGAGAGGAAGTACCTCCGAGTATTATCTATACAGGCAGAAAATTCCAGTGACTGCTTCCAAGGCCATTCTGATCCACGCTGTAATTTAAAGTCTATCCCGTTCAACTAAAACCTAGTTGGTACTTAAAACTCTGATGAACTATTCGTTATCTAGGAAACAGTTTGTTTTCCTCAACCCTCTCTGTCTAGATAATAAACCCTCCTCCCTCTGCAGAGTGGGCAGCTCTGACGGGAAGCATTTTAACACTGCAGCGCTAACAAACACAGCCTCTAGCATTTACCTTGCGGCATGTTTTCAATGTCCTTCCTCCAGATCAGTATCTCCGGATTGCTTTCCCCTTCCAACAAGGCCCTGCAAGAAAGTTATTTTTAAAACAGTTTAGTATAGAGTGAAAGAGAGAAAAACGGTTTTCGTCAAATACGTCGGGCAATATTTTGTCAGTGGTCATACCACCACAGGACCATGCGTTTAGGACCTGTGCCTGGAGACGTGGCTTGGGTAAGCTGCTCGGGGATGGCCACGGCTCTCTGCTCACCGTCACTCCCCTGACACCCCGCATAGCATCTGCTACAGGACAGCTGTTCAAGTGACAACCGCTGAAGGAAGAAAATGCACGGGCCGGGCTTCGGAAGTACCGGAGAATTCAGTCCTTCGAGGAAATCCCCCGGACCTCTCCCCCGCCCCCAAAAAAAGAAAGGTAAAAGAAAACTTTTCCTGTCCTTGGCAAAGTGGGGCATACACCAAGCAGTGCTGGGGAGACTGATGCAGAAGGGCAGGGCAGGGCCTAGCTTCTTTGGCCAGCAGAGAGAGGCCTAGGCCAGTATTTCACCCCAGTTACAGGGCCCCAGAACAACTGACCCCTCCCCCAACCTCCCCCGCTAAAGGAGTCATGGAAGTGGGAGACGGATGGGCAGGGGACGAGGAGCAGAGCACGGAGCAGTAATAGACACTGTTTGTAAACAGGAGCTTGGACAGAGTTGGCACTTCTTCCTTGTTTATAATACTGAGGATCTAACCTAGGGCCGCGTATATGCTAGATCATACATATGCTATGCGAGGCCACATATAGTCTAGGCAAGTCCTCTGCCCCAGAGCTGCATCTGCAGAGCTGTGTGGACACCTCAGAGATGAAGATCAGCATGTAGAAAAGCACCCCCACGGGCACCCCGCTTTCCCTTCACCCCCTTTAAGGAGACGCAGTGAAAAGTACCCAGCTAAGTTGAGCTCCAAATTCCTAAGATTACAGTCTTCACTAAGTTGTCATTTTGCATCTGCCATCGCAGAGAGGCACTGAGGAGGGCATGGGCCCAAACAGAGCCACATGCCGGGAGGAAGGGTTATCGGCGGGGTGCCAATCAGCTGGTCACTTCCAAAGACCTACAGGACCGCTAGAAGCTGCAGACGCAATAGTCGTAGGGTTGCTAGAGCAACATGTGAAGGCACTAACCGCAGCTGCCAGGGATACAGCACACACGCAAAGGCTCATGAGAAGAAGCACAGCCCACGTGGAAACACTGATATTAGGACCTGGGGCCCACAGGGAAACACAGCAGGGGGACCAGATCGTAGCTGGGCTTGGCAGTTTGAGGAAACCTACACCAAGGTTCACCTCTACTGAGCGAAACGCGGCAATCCCCACAGTGGGCAGCTACAAGGAAACGAAACACAGGGGGTCTGCCTGAGGCTCACGCTGGTGGGCTGACCACAGGAGCAGTCACGGAAGTACACATGCCAAGAACAGCAAGGCCAGGGCTGAAGCCCTTCCACTCAGGACGAAGGCCAGGAAACAGGACACCAATCCATTAATCCCCACCCTCATGACCAAGCAGTTCAGCTTCCAGGAACACAAACAGCTTCCATCATCAAAAAAAAAAAAAAAAAAAAAAAAAAAACCCAACCCTCTGAGGGCTGTATAATAAGAGAAACATCAGGGGCAAAGTCAGATGTCTATATCCTGGGGTTATTTCAACCGTTCCACAGCTGAGGGTCAGAGCACGGCCTTGAGACAAGGCCATGCTTAGACCATACAAGATTCACACACGCCAAGGCCAGACATAGACCCAGGCTGCCAGACTCAGGACAGAAGGAGCCTTTGGGAGTTCGTGTCAGGAGAAGATATTGCTGATGGGCACGGGGAACCAATGATCCGGGAAAAACTATGCCTTTCCCCACCCCTCAGCGGATAACGGTTCTGTCTCTCCTCCAGGGCAAAGCCAAAGCTTTATCCAGCTTTACGAACGACAGGACCAGCCCAGAAGGGAACAGTTGCGCCTCCCGTATCCACTTACACATGTGGTTCTGATGTCCCAGAGCTCTGGGCCTTGCCCAGCTCCCTCTCTGAGGAAAACAGGCCAGAGTGAAGACAGTGTCTTGAAGGGCCCACGGAACACCCAAACACAGAACCCGAACTCAGCCCCTCACCTTCCACTTGCTAGGCTTCCCTATGAGACAGGGACGGTGGCATTGCCTGAAAATTCCAGAACCCATAAATGATGATGCCCTCTATATTCTATACCACATTCATAAAAGCAAACTCACATAAATGCTGCTCTCTATCTATATAGACCTATACCACATTCATAACAGCAAATTTGCAAAAACGGTGCTATCTATATAGACCCTCTATATCACACTTATGAAAGCAAATTCAACCTCTCGGTAATTTCATCCCAATTCCCCCCGTTTGTGCTCCCCTTTGTGAGTCTCCAATCTGCGCCCCAGTCCGTGACTGAATCCTAGAAGGCAGGGGCACATGTCACCTGTACCCAGTACAGAGCCTGAGATGGACGGCCAGCCCCTGGGTCCGCAGTTCTTGCCACTGGAGCACTTGCACCACAGTGACAGCACTAGACCCTGACTTGTCAACACAGCTCCCGGGACTAATATGGCAAAGTCAGGGACTACGGGCGCTAGGGAGATTTCCTGTGACCCCTTCAAAGAGCGGCGGAAGGGACAGACTCGTACAGCTTTAAGAAATGCGTAGAGTGCTCTCCAAGGCTCCCACCAAACCCGGTTATTTTAAGAGCAGGCTAGGAAAGCTGCCTCCAGGCCACTGAGACTGCGAGAATGCCAACTCCCTGAGTCACTGACTGTTACAGAGCATTTCATACAGCTCCACGGGCGGACTGCCTCTCCAATAGGAAAACAGGCAAAGAAGCAGGAGACCAGACCCCGGCCTCATTAGGAGCCCGGCACAGCCCATGATGTGGAAAGGAGCTGTAATGTGGCCTCTGGCCCCATTCCAGGCCCTAATGGGCCACCCAGCCTCCCAACCAGCCTGGTATGGGGCTGCCCATCGTGATGGATGCGCTGAACGGAATTTCAGGGCATATCTGCTAGTCTTCAGCACTGTGGGCACAAGGCCGATAAGATGCTCGTCTCCCATAACCGAGGATAAGACGGGGGAGAAGGACGGAAGGGGGCATTTCCAGGAGTGACACCTGTGAGGGTCTGTGGGTGGTTCATGTGGTGCTTTCCACAGGTGTGGAACGGGGTGAGAAGAGAGCAGGGTCGCAGACCCTCAGAGTCGCCCCCTTCAGCCTGCTCCCTACATAGCTGAGCTCTCACGGTAGGGGCAACACGGGTCCCCCTAGACACTGACCAGAGCCCGTCAGTACTAGAGGATGGGGGAGAAGGGAGAGGAGAAAAGGGGAGGACACAAATGCCGAGTCTGGGGACGAGGAAGGGACAGTGTGCGCCATCTGTGGTCATTCTTTCCATGGTAAGTTGTATTCCAAAAGCCAGCTGCAGACCCAGACCGGAGACAGAAAACAAACAAACAAACAAACCATGGTACAATTAGCAGACAAGCAAAGGATGCCGACCAAACAGAACAGAACCACTGGACCTTGACTCAAATCCTGGACACGACTTCTGAGTTGCCTAAGCCTCAGCAGGGCGCTCTGACCAGTGGCGACTTACTTACCCCAGTTCTGAAATGGGACGGACGCTTAGGTTTACGATGACAATTAAGTAAGCAGCAGAAAGTTCACAGAACAAAGGCTGTCCCTGAGTGAGTGCCTGAGTGATGATGCTGTTCATCATTACCTCCTTCTACGGCCTCAGAGGAAAGGGATTCTCAGCTACTGAAGTCAGCCAAGGAAAGGAGTGTTCTCTTTCTTCATCTGGCTAGCGCCCAATCCCGGCCAATCCTCCCTCTTATTGTTTGTGCTTCAGATAGTCTCACAGGGTAGCTCAGGGTGGCTTTGAACTCGAGATCCTCCTGCTTCAGTCTCTCAGGCACTAGGACACAGCATGTACTACCACACATACCTCCTCTCAATTATTTATCCTTTATTTCATTTTTTCTTTGAGACAGAGTCTCTCCTTATAGCCCTGGCTATCATGGAACTCGCTCTGTAGACCTGGCTGGCCTCGAACTCAGAAGAGATCCGCCTGCCTCTGCCTTCTAAGTGCTGGGATTTAAAGCAAGCGCCACCGCCACCCAGCTGAATTCTTTATTCTCAAATTACAAAATTTTGCCCATCCCAAATATTTTTTTACTAGCAACCAGGTCTCAGCGTGAAACACAGATTTCCAAATACCTATACCCCCCCCTCAAACTAGAATATAACTTTAAAAATAAAATCTACTTCATTGAAGCCTGGGAAAGTGCTAAGAAATATAGTCTTTAAACACATGTGAGAAGATACAGGTAGCCTGAAAAATAATGGAACAGCCAGAAATGCCATGATCACGAGGCTGTCCATACTAGGTGTCCCCTGAAGGTGCTTCACTAGTAGGCTAGAGACCACACTCTCCCGGCCTCTGTTAAAACACTGATATCTTGTTCACTGTGATCAAAAAGTGGAAGCGGGGAGGTTTGTGCCACCATTATTTATCTGCCTGGGGTTTTGTTTGCTCAGTGTGGGGTTGGGGAGGCAGGACGCACTTGTGTACAGGTATGTGCCTGCACAGAAGCCAGACTCTGCACTATTCCCTCCACTCGGAGACTCTCACGGATCCTCCAAACTGGTAGCCAGCAAGCTCTAATGACCCTCCCTCCTGTCTCTGCCCCCCGGTAGCCGTGGAATTACAGCTCAGTTTTACCAATGCACATAAAACAAAATAAATAAACTACTTTAAAAAAAAAAATAAAGAACTCACATCATTGCACAGCAAGTGCTCTTAGCCACTGAGCCATCTCCCCAGCCCAGATGTGACAGTCCCTAACTTAGCTGAGCCATCTCCCCAGCCCAGATGTGACAGTCCCTAACTTAGCTGAGCCATCTCCCCAGCCCAGATGTGACAGTCCCTAACTTAGCTGAGCCATCTCCCCAGCCCAGATGTGACGGTCTCTAACTTAGCTGAGCCATCTCCCCAGCCCAGATGTGACGGTCCCTAACTTAACTTTTCTAAATGGCTTACCATATCTATTTACTGGATATGTGTGCGCTCACACGTGTGCCACGTTATGTGTGTGATCTCATGACCTGGGGGAGTTGGTTCTCTCCTTTTACCATACGGGATCCAGGGAATCAAACGCAGACTTGGTGGAAAGCATCTTTACCCACTGAGACACCCTCACCAGCCCTAACTTTAAGACATGGGCAGTCCATCTCTGTATTATACAACCGTAGCTTAGGAGATGAGACCTCAGGACTTCCTCTGCTGCCTTCCTGTTTCCGTGGATTGTGTTCACTCCGAGAGAAATAGTTTGCAGCTGGAAAGGTTTCTTTGCGGCTCCCTTTCACGATTCCTATTTGTCCTACATCTGTGCAACTGCCTTGAGACTGAAATTACAGGGTGAGGTGAAGCAAGAGAAAGAGTAGAGAGGTGACCAGGGACAATAAGGACCTCTTTCCGGGTCCCACCTCCTGGTGTGTACCACTTCATCCCAATACGCTGTCTGCTGTGAGTCCAATGAGATAATCCACGGATGGGGCCAGAGCCCTCAGGATCCAGTCAATTCCAAAAGCCTGTCAGCTGGTATTAACCAAACCTTCTTTAACACATGCTCCTGCTGGGGCTTGTTCCATCTCCACACCACAACCCAGGAGGGATATAGAACCTCCACGAGTCCTCCACTCCGCGTCTTAGCTACTTTTCTACTGTTGTGCAGAAACTACGGCCAAGGCAACTTATGGAAGGAAGTGTTATTACACTTCCTGTTTCAGAGGATGAGCTCACGCCCATGACGGTGGGGAGCATGGCAGCAGGCAGGCAGGCAGGTATCTGAGAGCCACATTTTGAGACGACTACCACCAGGGAGAGAGAGAACTAACTGGGAATGGTGTGGGCTTTTGAAATCCCACCCCCAGTGAAACACCTCCTGGCACAAGGCCATGTCCACTCCTCCTTCCCAAACAATTTCACCAAATGGGAACCAAGTGTTCAAGCATATGAGATTATGGGGGCCGTTCTCATTCCAACCATCACATGTCCAGAACTAAGAATGCAAGGTCTCGTTTGAATTCTGACCAAGGCTACATGGACTGTCTTTCAGACCACAAACTCACGTCGTACCTTCCCTCCATGACAGACTTCACGCTTCTTTTACCCATCGTCCCTTCTAGCAGCTTATGGATGGTGACAGGTATGTTACTGTTTTGTGGGAAAGCTGCTTATTTTACGATTGCACTTTGTACTTATTCTCCATCCATCACAGCTGTACGAGAGACCCTTATGCGTGCAGAACGCTGCTCTCCAGGCAAAACAGCGGCCATCGTCATCAGATCAACCCAACCATTTATATGGAGTTCTGCTGCAACTGCATGTGGTCCTGGTGGAGTTTGGGGAGGGTCTAGGGTTCAGAGGCTGAGGGAGGGTAACTGGAGAAGGGCTCTATCTGCCACTATGGAGCTTCCATGAGTCTGGGTTGAAGACATTGTAGTGCAGATGCCTGTTGGTTTCTAGAGTGGAACTGAGTTGTCCCTGGGACCTAATGAGGGGGTAGACATTGTTTATTTCTCTCCCACGGAATGAGGTATTGAAACACTGACATCACTGAAATAGATGGGGTAGGATGCTGCAGGTTTTGCTTATTGCCATCCTTAGAGTATCCGCCAGTCCTTCATAAAACATCTCCTTCGGATGAGGGCTCTGTGCTGGCTGCTCCAGCCTGTGACCTTGTGGCCTGTACAGCAGGCTGCTCTCGGTGTTGCCCAGGACCCCCCACCCCCCGCCAGCTCCCGGGCTGACTCTCCACACCAGCCAGGACCCTGATGCTCTCCAGCCATTTGTTTCAGGACCCTATCACTGATGCGCTGGTGACTAGAAGAAATTCTCCATTCCACCCAGACATCAAGAACCTCTGTTCCCAGACCTCCTATATCCATCCCATCTGCCTAAAGCTGCCTCCCCGGCTCATGGTTCCAGACTTGGATGGCCTCTGGCCTGCAACCGAAAGCTACATCAGGCTGCAGGCATTTGAGGCCCAGCATCCCTCTTCCTTTCCAGATCTCTGTTCATCAGGCAGCAGGCATTTGAGGCCCAGCATCCCTCTTCCTTTCCAGATCTCTGCTCACTCACCTCCCCTTTTTCTCCCTCCACACACTTTTTTTTTTTAGTGATTTTATTGAGCTCTACATTATTCTTTGCTCCCCTCTCTGCCTCTTCTGTCTCCTTCAACCCTCTCCCATGGTCCCCATGCTCCAAATTTACTCAGGAGATCTTGTCTTTTTCTACTTCCCATGTAGATTAGATCCATGTATGTCTCTCGTAGGCCGTTCTTCAGTCTAGAGGCATTTAGGTTGTTTCCAGGTTCTGGCTATGGCAAGCAATGCTGCTATGACATAGTTGAACACATGTCCTTGTGGCACAATTGAACCTCCTTTGGATATATACCCAAAAGTGGTATTGCTGGGTCTTGAGGAAGGTTGTTCCCTAATTTCCTGAGAAATCGCCACACTGATATCCAAAGGGGTTGTACCAGCTTGCATTCCCACCAGCAATGCAGGAGTGTTCCCTTTCCACCACAACCTCTCCAGCATAAGTTGTCATCAGTGTTTTTGATCTTGGCCATTCTTACAGGTGTAAGATGGAATCTCAGAGTTGTTTTGATTTGCATTTCTCTGATGACTAAGGATATTGAGCATTTCCCTAAGTGTCTTTCAGCCATTTCAGATTCCTCTGTTGAGAGTTCTCTGTTTAGGTCTGTACTCCACATTTTTATTGGATTATTTGTTCTTTGGATGAGCAATTTCTTGAGTTCTTTGTATATTTTGGAGATCAGACCTCTGTCCGGTGTCCTCCACACATTTCTGAAAACATGCTTGCCCACTCGGAGTGGCTTCCTGGTCCCTTTCTGCTGGTCTGTTTCTTAGCCCCACATACAGACCTGCAGGGCTCAGCTCAATGTCCACACTCTTTGAAAGCCTCTCCCTCCCTTCTCTAAAGCATGTTTATCAGCACTCGTCGCCTGGCAGCAAGCCATTTCCAGCATTTCCTCCAAATATTTCATTTTATCATTCGACTCACTGTGCCCCTCACCTCAAACTTCTTCTACATCCCATCCCGGAAAAATGTCTGTCCAAATGTTCCTAGGCTTCCAGAAACTGGCCAGTTTCAGTTTCATTTTCCTCTAACTCCTTTATACACACACACGCACACACACACACACACACACATACACACACAATACACACACACATACACACACAATACACACACACATACACACACACGCACACACACGCACACACACATACACACACATACACACACATACACACACACATACACACACATACACACACATACACACACAATACACACACACATACACACACACATACACACACACATACACACACACATACACACACACACATACACACACATATACACACACACATACACACACACATACACACACACACATACACACACATACACACAATACACACACATACACACACATATACACACACAATACACACACACATACACACACAATACACACACACATACACACACATACACACACAATACACACACACATACACACACATACACACACATACACACACACATACACACACACATACACACACACATACACACACACACATACACACACACACATACACACACATATACACACACACATACACACACACATACACACACACACATACACACACATACACACACATACACACACATACACACACACATACACACACAATACACACACACATACACACACATACACACACACATACACACACACATACACACACATACACACACACAATACACACACACATACACACACAATACACACACACATACACACACACATACACACACAATACACACACACATACACACACATACACACACACATACACACACACACATACACACACACATACACACACACACATACACACACACATACACACACACATACACACACACGCACACACACACATACACACACACAATACACACACATACACACACATATACACACACAATACACACACACATACACACACACATACACACACACATACACACACATACACAGACACACATACACACACACATACACACACATACACACACAATACACACACACATACACACACATACACACACACATACACACACATACACACACACACACACCCCACAAACCTGGCACTGGAGTGTATTCTATTCTAGGACATCTTTTTTACTGTGAAAAAGGTTACCTGGATTCATGCCAACTTAACTACAGTTTGTATTCCTTAACATGGAAGCCACCCTGAGCATGGCACCCTGCATGCCAAGTGTCTCTGCAGCAGCCTGAGGGCACAGACCCTCCCTCACACGACACGGCCCCATGGGTGAGGATCTGGCTCACGCATGACCTGCATGCAGGGTGAGGATCTGGCTCACACACGACCTGCACGCAGCCCTCCAGGTCACGCCCTCAAATGACTCTCATTGTCACCAATGCCACCCCATCTGTCCTCATGCCTGTCATTCATTCTGCCGAGAACATCCTTCCCAGCCTGCACAGTGGTTTCCTGACTTCCCTTCTGTAGAACCAAGGAAAACTCTCCTCCAGAAATCTCTCCACAGGCCCTTGGTTCCTCCTGCTGGGAACCTTTGCAACCATGCACTGCCCACAGTATCCCAGTACCCAGCTCCACAAAGGGAAAGTCCTGAAGTTCAAATCTCGTGCTCCGACTTATCAACAGTGTGAGCGAGGGCGTTTTTCACCTCACATTCTATCCACGCTGTGTCTCCGCCAGGTGGATTCCCGGGACTCTGTGACCTTACACAGATCTACTCTGGCCCCATGGAAATGGCCACATCTGCTGCAAAAGCACCCCACTTTCCCTCCGGAATGCAGCATTCCACTGTGGTCTCTCCTCCAGGCTGCTGCTGAGACAGGCTTAAGCCTGACAGTGATATCGGCTGCTTCCAAGCAGCAGTGTGCATGCACATGAGCATACCCGCCCTCCCCCCCTACACAATTGCCTTGGCTCTCGTCAGAGGGCCACTTGGATCTAGCAGCTTGGGGCTGGGCTTGAGATTCCACATTTCCGATGAGCTGGCGATGCTCCATACTGTAGCAGCTGCTGGGTGCACACCCCAGAGGTCCTGGGCCAGAGACTTTCCATGCTGGTGGTACCTGCCAATCACCTAGAGGGAGGCTAAGACCTCCACAACTGGTCCCACCGTGCACCAACCCAATCGGAATCGTAGGGGCTGAAGTTGACCCGTAAGCCCCACTTGCCCTGGAACGCTGGGGGTTGTTGTGGTTCATGCACAATAACAAGTCACGTGTTTTCACTTTAGTTAACAAGCTTGGTTGCCCCAAGTGCGCATGATGTGTTTGGTCAGATGCAGGCAGGAGGTACTTAGGCAGGAAGTATGTAGGTAGGCAGGAGGCACATCAGAATGTATGCTTGCCCCAGTTGGATGACAGCAGAAAGTACCACAGCCTTGTGGGTTCTGCCTTTTCGAGCACCTGACTAACCTAATTCAACACCATTTTCTGGGACTCCTGGGTATGGACCTGGTCAGTGTCCATCTTCCTGGCCAGTATTTAATAAAGCTTGCTTCAGTTGGATAATCATGGCGTTGGTCTCACTCCTTGCAGTTTTCAGGTTCAATAGAATCCCTGGGGTAAGGGCCCAGGGGGCGACACCTTTCCAGGAACTCAGGAGATTTTCTGTTTTGCATCTAAGCAATCCTCGCTCTCACAGCTTGGCTGCAAGGAAGCAAAAACACTCCCAGGCCACACTGCTGTGGTCAGCCCTGAGGCAGAGTGAGCACAGCCCCTGTTTGCCTGTCGGCCTTGTCCCTTCTCTGCTACCCACAGCCCAAGCAGGGTCCTACAGCCACTGCCAACAGTCACCTTCACTGCAGGAGGCCAAGGCCATGCTGGCTGCCTTCCAGTGCCTGAGGCCTCATTCTCACAGGGAGCTGCCATGCAGGCCTGGCCACGGAGGAAGGGGTCAGGAGAGTTGATGAGAACCTCCAGCCTTGGACTCTTCTAAGTTTGGGTGGTTTTCCATCCTAGCTTACATTTAATATATATATACATATTGAGCCAGCATTGGGGAGCTGTAAACATGCAGCCTGATTTTATGGCTACTTACATTTCTCCTTCACCGTGAAGGTTCCAGGAAGAGCGAATTGTCTGTGTTGGAAAGCATTCAAGGCCCTGGAGAGCTAGCCTTGGGCAGCAGATAAACTGTAGCGGAATGTGCCCACAGCTTTAAAGAGGTGTGGTCCCTTCCCTTTCCTGTGACCTCTTCAGTCAGAGGAACCAGGGGACATTGACAGTCAGTGAGCCACTGGGAGCCCTGACCAGCACAGGGAAAGCCTGGGGTAAATCGCATGAGGCCCAGCCGGGGGGCAGTTCTTGCCTCTGTGTCAGCCCTTGTCACCCTTTTGCCCTGTGAGGCTGAATATTCCACCCATTGCTTCCAGAAAGCAGAAGAGTCCATTTTCAAAATTGGCAGGTCAGTTTGTAAACATCACAGGGCACAACAAAAGGGCCTAGGTCACCAGTCGGCAAGGGCGCTATAAGGCTCAGGAATTACCACACCTGTTCTCACACACAGCTGACTGAGAAAGAACTCGCTTCAATACACTCCTTGCTGATAAAGAAAACAAAACCCAGGCTTTTGACTTCCATAAAGACATGAGCTGTATTGACCGTCTGTGTGTCTTCAGTATCTGTGAGTGTCTACTAGACTAAACCCAAGTGCAGGAGGTGGGAGCTACAGCCACACTAACCACCAAAGCCAGCCTGGGCAGGGTGAGGCCGCCTAGGCTTCCGGTTTCCCCTGGGCAAACTTGGACAGCAGGAAGGGGTTCAGGGAACCCACCACTCGCTCCCTGAAAGGGCTGGCGGCTTTTAGGTGCCTACGAGATGGCCATGCTTACCCGTAATGAGGTTAGAAGCATGGCAGCCACAGACAGAAGCAATCAACTGCATCCCTGCAGATGGTCAGACCGCTGACTGAAGCAGAAACGGCTCCTAATCAATGCTTAGAAACGTGAAACCGGGAATGCTGTGAGCGCCGTAGCCAAAAGACAGGCTCTGGACACTTGGACCAGCCGCCTGCCCGTGCATGCTTGCTTTCTGGAGACCAAGGTCCAGAGGCATGGCAAGTGAGGATGAAAGGGGCTCAAAACCCCAGAGAAGCAACATCTGAAACCGGTTTCCTTATGTGAACTAATACGAAAAGGAAATGGGAAAGTCTGACCATCTCCGTAGGGAAGAGCCGCCTCCACTCCTGACAGCAAGCAATAGCTAAGATGGACACAGGAGTCAGATTTTGGGGGGCTGCAGGGCATGTGCTATCGAACAGTGCAAGTTTGGGCTCCCTCCCACAAGGGCCAGCCCCAGTCCACAGACCTCACCAGAGATGGGCCCCACCCAACTCTGGAGCACTTCTTTCCCCTGGTTAGGGAAGGAAACAAAACCAGAGATCTGGCTCAGGAGCCTGAGGCTGGGAGTTCATCAGCCCAGAGCTGTCACACGGTGGAAGCAGCCCACAGGATGGGCCTCATCCTGACTCGGTCTCGCTTTCTGCTGTATGAGTAACACATTCCTTCTTTGACTCTCTCTGGTCTGAGAAGGATGTCTATCACTCACACTTGGAAAACTGTCCTCTTTAACGCTCTCTTTCTTGCCCGCCTGTTTACAGTATCCCTTAGCAGCAGAACTCAGAACACTTGTGAAGCATGTGCGAATACCCAACCAGCTTAACTTTGTAATTGTTAATTCCATGAGATTTCTAAGAATGCGCGGGGAGGACCTAGGGGAGGAATGACAGGAAGGTGCCCTGCCTCTCTCTCTGAGCTCCGGGTCCAGGTATCCTTTGCACAGTGGGAAGCAAGGTATAGCCCCAGGACCAACCTCAATTCAGCTGAGGCTCCTCCAAGAGCAGTCACATCTTCAAAGGAAGACTTTGCCTCTTAGCAACCTTCGAGGGCCCAAGATTCCCAATAGCCCACTTCTTCTCCATTAATGGAAATGAGGACCAAGCAAAAGTCTTCCACTCAGGAAAGACATCACCCCAAGACTCTGGGGTGAACTAAAAGCGGACACCAGACAGGCAGTATTGTTTTTCAATGGGCATAAAGCAACCCAACTTGCTTTGATATTCTGATAGCATAAATCAGACCTGGCAGAGGCACTGCAGGGAGTAACGAGCTGGGGCTGGCTCTTACTTGCTCTGTCCCTAGTCAGAGTCCCCTGCTTAGCCACTCCAGGCTTAATTCTGTCCTCTGCTAGGGGTGACATCTACCGTTGCAATATTTCACCGACAACGGTGCACTCTTCGTTGGCCAGGGTAGGGTCCAAAGCCCCGTCATACATGTAACAGATCTGTGATCACAGTTCTGGGGATGAAGTGGGTATAATGACCCCTTTTACATGGTTTGGTGGGAAAGACACAGGTCCACAACCAGAGCTGGCTGGTTCTGTCCCTACCCCCAACAGCCCCGAGCCGCAAACATCTCTGTCACACCTGTGAGAGCAATGCATGACAACCAGAGAGGGATGGGGAGCAGAGGATGCTGAGCACCATGCCTGCCCAGCACAGCAGATCCATGATAATAATAATAATGATGATGATGATGACGACGATAACTCTGGTCTCTACAGCCCTTCTGCCTTAGGTTGCTGACGTCTGGCTACCTCTAAGCCAGTCCTCATTGTATAGGAAAGCTGCCAGAAGGGAGGGCACCACCTCAACCAATCATTAGCCACCACTCGAGGGAGGGAGGGGTCCAACCAGGAAAGAGAGCCAATGGGCGAAGGACTACTGGCCTTCTATGCCCTACTCAGCACACACACCCTCTAAATACATGGTGACCTTTATGGGTTGATTGTATTAAAGTTGATGTCTTGGTAAAGAAAAGCCGTTCTGGAAAGCCAGGCTACTCTCAAGAGCACAGATGCTGTCTTTCAAGACAAAACCCCAAACACCCAGAAGGTCAATTCCCTGAGATTTTGAAGCAACAATGCAGATCCTTGGCACCCAAACTTTGACCCTCTAACTTCTCTGAGCTCAGCTTGCTCTTCTCTAAGTTGACCACCTAACTCCCAAGATCAAAGTAGACATGGGCCACATTAATAAACTATGCCCAGAATACAGAAACACAGTGGGTCTGGAGCAAGCCCATCTTCTCCCTTCTCCTCCCTTCCCTTTGATTCTGTGATCCTCACTTAGCCATGCCAAAGGGCTGTTCTCTCCTCGTCACACAGCAACAGGGATTCCTCCTATCACTGGCTTCATGGAGACAAACTCAGCGTAGTCTCACCTGTAGGTGGCCACCTCCAAGCTGAGGCCAGTCTTCACCTGCACAAGCTCCTGGTACTCCCGCAGCCGGTCGGCCATGGCCAAGGTAAGGGCTTCTTTCTCGTCCTCCAGGCTGTCAATCACTCTCTGAAGAGAACAAAGAGCTTTTAGATCCACATCCCAGACCTTCATAGAGCAAACTAAGGAAACCATACCGACAGTGTGGGGCATGAAAGCATATGTAACCTGTGTGCGGGCAGTTTCTTAGAATGAATCTCTTGTAGGTAGAAGGTTCTTTCTTTATTGCATATGGAGGATTTTGATAGAATAGGTGCTTCTGAGTTTGAACTTCTGGACGAAATGAAGGCTTAGTTTATTAAAAAAAAAAATAAACCACTTCTGCTGAGCCATCAGGCCATGTAGGTAACCTAAATAACCCAATCTACTTAAATATTAGCCCTGACTAGGAATCTTTTCATAACACTTGAAACGGAAGTCACTCTCATGTCTCCCAAAGCCATGACTGTCCCAATAACAGCAGATAAGTGGATAGAAATATCCTTATTTTACCTAGAAATGATATTTTAAAACAACCTGAGAATTACATCCCGGGCACAAATGAACAGACTCACGCATACATAATTCTTCCTTTTGGAAAGGAATTAACAAGCCCCTCCACCTGGTTAATTTCCTCCACTGGATCTGTCTTTTCCCAAGCTGGGAGACACTGCTGTCCCTGCCATCAGACCCCTGGCCTGAAACCATCAAGGACCAGGCACATAGTACACACCGGGTAAACAGAATTTAAGATTAAACAATCAAGACCATATTACCCTCTTCAAAAAGTCCATTCCAAGCCAATACCGTCTGCTAATTAAAGTACACTTTACATTTCTGTGTTTCCTTCTTCTCCGCTGACCAGTCACTCTGAGAAAAAATTAACCAAGCAAGTATTGAAACACCGAGGCAAGTGTTCTTGTAGCTTCTGTAACGGGAAGTAGCATTATGTGTAAATGCAATTAACCAAACCCGGGCACATACAGGAGCACAACCTTTGTAGAATTCAAAACTATTTGAGTGTTGGGAAAGGGGATTTGTTTTCGGTACTGCTGGAGATCCCCACCAAAAGGTCAGCAGTGGGTATGTCCTCTGCAGAAACAAGGAAGGAGTCTGATGGAGTTCTCACCCTACGGTGCTCTTCTGTATTGTTTTATTCGGAACAGGGTCTTTCTATGTCGCCCGGGTTATCCTAGAGCTTGCTATGTAGACAATGCTGACCTCAAATTCACAGAGATTCTCCTGCCTCCCAAGTGCTGGGATTAAAGTTGTTCGCTTGTGTCCATTAATGGATTGGTCATTTTCAAAAGATGATTATCATGTAGATAGATCTGCTTTTTATAGCACGTCCGTTTACAAGCCAATGATTGCTAAGTTTTCTGTATACAAATGGTGCCAAACATTGTTAATTTTCTTAAGGATTTATTTTACTTTAAAGTGTGTGTGTGTGTGTGTGTGTGTGTGTGTGTGTGTGTGTGTGTATAAGAGAGAGATGGGCAGAGAGAGAGAGGGAGGGAGGGAGGGAGAGAGAGCGCGCGCAGGTGCTCGTCACTGACATGCTGGGAAATGAACTCGGGTGCAGTGTGTGTTCTGCAAGAGCAGCCAGCACACACACTTAACCTCTGAGCCATCTTCCATCCTCAGCTGAGAAGGTTTTTAAAGCAAGATTCACTTAGCTTTAAAAGCAAAGGGATACATTATCAAAACACTAATGTGGAGCTAGAGAGATGGCTCCGGGGTGAAGAGCATGTGGTCCTTTCAGAGGACCTGGGTTCCATTCCCAGTACCTACTCACTGGCCCACGACATCTGTAATTCTAGTTCCAGGGGATCCAGTGTCGATTTCTGACCTCTGAGAGCACCAGGCATGCATGTGGTACATAAACCCAAAAAATAAAACAATCTAAAAACAATCTAAAAAAAATTTAAAAAGAACCATTCACAACACAGGGCATTATAAATCAGTATATATAAAATTACAGATCCCAAGGCTACCATTATAAGGAGATAGCGCAGTTCATCAAAGCAGGCCATCTGCCAGTCTTAAGAGACAGAGACGTCAGACTTGGCCATAATATGCATTCCCTCTATAGTTAAGTCTCCATGTTAGAAACCTACGAGGGAATACAAATTCAGATACAAGGTTGAGATCTAAAATGCACCCCCCAGTGAGTGTGAGCATGCACATGTACGTGTGTTTGTATGTGTGCATGTGTATGCTTGTGTATATACATGTTGCACTTTTTTTAAGCGATAGTCTCACTACAGCCTAGGGCAGCCTGTAACCCACAGACGTCTACCTCCAGAGTGTTGGCATTACAGATGTGTGCCGCTATGCCTGGTTTAATATCTTTTCTAATACAAGAAATTTGACCCAAGCGTTAGAATTTGAGGATTTATCAATTATCCTTTGCAATAAAATTTAAGTGCTGCTAGATCATATATATATATATATATATATATATATATATATATATATATATACTCAGTTCTCCACTCACAGATCAAAATTATGGAAATTATGGAGCCATGCCACAGTCCTGCCCAGGAATATTCTCTCCCCTCCCCTGGAATAAAGTGTAATTCTCTGTTCCCCACCCCACAAAATATAAACAGGAAAAGAAAGCTGCTCTGAAGTTGAAATAAATTTAGTTCCAAGCGAATTTCCATGTGAGTCAACTCTTCCCACACAGTGAAAGGAAAAGCCGCTGACTTTAGGAGGCAAAAATGAAATCACAACCAATCCTGCCAGTGGGAGGAAGTTGCAGACTCCGGCTCTGCTGTGCCAAAACTTTTCATGCCATGGGCCAGGCCAGGAGTGCTGGAGCCTCCCACACAGGGTGGTACTTCCAGGCTGCGCGGAAGCTGTTTTATCCAAGGCTGCAACAACTCAGGGGAGATCGCGGTCTTTTAGCTGCTATGCAGAGGACTTTCCAGAAACATCACCCACAGCGCTAAGCTGCAGCTCTACCTCAGGGACAGTGTGCTGCTACTGTCTCCTCACCACGCTTGCGCCTGCCCTAGCTGAACATATCAGAGGGGCCAGAGCTTGCTGAAGTCCTAGTTGCCTTGGATCTTAAATGTTGGAGCTTAAGAGGACTTAAATACTAGGATAGTTTATTCGCCCCCAAAACAATTAATAAGAAGCATAAATTAAGCCAGGTGTGGTGGCACATGCCTTTAATCCCAGCACTCGGAAGGCAGAAGCAGGAGGATCTTTGTGAGTTCAAGGCCAGGCTGGTCTACCTAGTGGGTTCTAGGACAGCCAGGACTACATAGAGAGATCTGGTCTCTAAAGGAGGAGGGAGAAGAGGAGAAGCAGCATTGGCAGTGTGAATGGGGTGTCATTGTGTGTTTATAGCCGTTCTCAGCAGCACCCTAATCTCCAGGCTTATCTCACAGTGCCAGGAGGGCATTAGCGGAGCATGTCAAATCGGCTGTGTATAACTGAACTCAGACCTCTGACCTTTGCCCGCCTTCTGCACAGATCTCCTTCAGCAAGAAGTGCCTTTCTTCAGGTTACTCTTCCACAGTCCTGGCGTCAACTTTGATCTCCCCCCCCTCTTACTCTATCCAACCTGCCAAAAAACTTTGATAGCTTGAACTTGAAAGTAGGGTCCTTCCTCGGGGCAGCATTTCTGCTCCCCGTCCAAGACTCCTGCAGTTGTTGCAAGTGTGTCCCCATCATGATCCAGCACAGACTATGCTCAACACAGCAGAGGATGATCTATTAAGACATCCACTCTGCTCAGGACTCTCTGCAGGCTTGCGGTGGAACTCAGATTTAGAAAGAGGCACCTAAACAGCTGCTCTCTGATTTATTCGCCCTCCCAGTCAGGCTAGCTTCCTGACTTCTCCGTGAGTGGCGTGCACTGTGGCCACCTCCAGACAGTTGCCATCAGAGCGCGTCCCCTTCCATTTTGTTTTTTTTTTTTCACTGCTTTTCCCCACTGTCACAAAGAATGAGCCTGGCACCCTGAGTGCTTGACAACTATTAATTGAATAAAGTAATTCAATTCATTCAACCAACAGCAAGCTGTGAGCTGCTCTGCGTTTTCACGGATGAGGAAACTGGACCACACAAGGGTTAATGAGCTAAATCTTGAGGAGAATTTATAATCTGAGATAGACTGAGAGTCAGAATTCACCCCATAACAGCAAGGCTACAACTACATGACTTATCCCGCCTGAACTCTTATGAAAAGAAATGTCTTGTTCTTATTTTGGAATCATTCACACACAATTGGAGCTAGCAGCCAAAAGCTCCCACTACAGGGAAATCATGAGTGTGTCTAGGGTAAGGCTGGAGTAAATGATGTCATTAAGGCCTTTCTGAGGCTACTAACAGGTCTTCCAACATCTCCTGCCATCAGGATACAGAAAAAAAGCAAATGAAAGAAGTAATACTAAAATCATACACCAGGGAGCAGGGTCTAAAGGCATCCTTCAGCTCTAAAATAGCAGGTTCCCTCTGGGCTGGCATCCTGGGGTTCTAAGAAAGCAGACCACCTCTGGGCTGGCATCCTGAGGTTCTAAGACAGCAAGCACCCTCTGAGTTGGCATCCTAAGGTTCTAAGAAAGCAGACCACCTCTGGGCTGGCATCCTGAGGTTCCAAGACAGCAGGCCACCTCTGGGCTGGCTCTTAGAAAGGGCAATTATCATTTAACTGATGCAGAGGTAAAGGTTTCTCTTGTATAAAACAGGAGAAAGCAAATGTGGCCCAGTGGTGAGCTGCAAACCTCAGTCAGTCTGCATGGAATCCTGTTTTGGCCACTTACTGACTAGTGGCCCACCATTAGTTTTACCATCTGTAAAACAGGGCTAATCTTCACCTCCACCTCCTGAGATTGGTGTGTGGACTAACAGTGAATACACAGACTAGACCTGATACTCCCCAAGGCTAACTATTTAGTTATGCAACTTTTTTTTTTTCAGGAAGTCAGCGAAGTCAGTCTTTATATTTTCCTTCTCTCCAGCGTGAGCTTCTAAGGAATTTGAGGGGGAGGAGAGTAGAAGCTCGGGGCTGAAACAATATTTTCTCTTGAATATAATTCTGAACACTGTTTATGACTGGTGATTAGTCTTTCCGAACGGGATCTGAAATGCAGTTGGCTGAGAAAGGGGTCATAATATAGTTACGATTGCAGCTGGTAACATTTAGCAAAAACAAAACCTAAACTAATTGAGACTGAAGAAAAAAAATAATCGGGGGTCCTCGTTGACACTGTCCTGGCTCTCATTTCCAGGAAGGGGGTTGCCAAATCAGAAATAGATTCCAGGGTAGGGAGCTGAGGGTGGGATCCTATTGGAAGTCAGGAGTGACCTCAGCGTGACTTCACTAGGGGCTGGAGTCCTGACAGAAGGGTTGGACAGTGATTCTATCTGCACTTCCAAGTCCTGATCTTTCCTCCATTTGGGGAACTTCCCTTCTATCTTCTCAGATTTGAGGTTCTACTGAGGATTTTATTAGGGAGAAAGAATCTGCTGTAAAAAGAATCATGAAATCAGAGCTTCGAGGCCCCAAAATATTCCAAGTAGGATAGGAGAGGGAGATGCCCGAAGTCTACAACCCCAAAGAAGGGATTTTCCCCCCGGGGTTGATTCCTTGCGGCTTTCCATGATCTCCTGTTCAGTCTCTGACTCTCCGGCTACCAAAATTCTAGCTCAGCCCTGGAGACCCAGAGGAAATCAAGAGGCTTGCTGTCTGTCACATCACCTGACATCCAGTCCACCCATCTCGCCGTCACGTGGGATTTTAAAGAACACAGAGCATCTCCAACCTTCAGCTCCCAGCTGCAAACACGGCTCTTAAAATCTTCCCGAAGTTGTGCGCATGTTATTTCAAACCACTTTCCTAAGTACTACCTATAGTATGATTCGAGAGGACTTCCAATTCTGGCTGGGGCTGGGCGGGGTGGGAGCCAAACACTAGAGCTGAACCGAGTGTACCGACAATAAATCAGCCACAGGTATACCCACGCCGCGGCTGAGGGTTAGCACTCACCTTCTCTGAAATAGGAACCGTTTATATTAGTCTGTAGTTGTGATAACATCTCACCACGGGGAGCCTGCTTTCTCCTAGTTTTTTTACACAACCCAGGGCTCTGCTGTCAGCTCATACTGTGAGCAAAACAGCTCTGACCTTTTTTCAGTATGACAGTGACTTAGTCCTCTGAAGGGAACAAACAAAACCCAGAAAAAATATGACAGCCATCCAGAGAGCTCCGAGCAGCTGCCTCCAGCTGGAAAATAATTCTGGCGAAATTAAAGAGGCACTTGGAGTCCTAGAAGCGTGGGCGGCCTCCAGGTAAGGACTTGGCAGTGCCCTGAAGCTCCCAGCACACTATCAATCCGAGTTCAAAATCTGGGCTGAGTTTTGGATCTCAGGCTACTAGATCTAGCAAGCCCAGGAAACAAGAAAGAAAAGAGAGGTCAATCTAGCGGGATCGTTGGTCAGGACGTGCCTAGACACGTCTGAATCTAAATGTGATACTCTAAAAAGATGATTGACACTAAACTATCCACGGGGACTTGTCACATGGCATCAGCCCTCTGATTGAAGGATCATTGCACCAAGCCCTTATTCTTAGGCTAGCTACATGCCAGAATCCTGTGACCTCATGAATATCAAAGCCGCTGGCAGTGTACGCTTCCCTGGGTGGGGTTGGACCGGCTGAGGGTGCAGGGAACCCCGCCGCTCGTCCACTCGGTACGCAGGGGGTGTCTGGACAAGGCTATAGGGAAGGGGCGCGGTCCCTGGCCACGGACCTGCCGCTCCTCGGCCTGAATCCCGTACTCCTCTTGCATCCGCAGCAGCTCATCCTCCAGCCGAGCGCGCAGCTGCTCCAACTCCAGCGCCTGGTTCCGCAGCGCATCCGCCTCCTGCGCGCACAGCCGGGCCTCGTCCTCCGCCTGGCGCCGGCTCTCCTGGCCGCGGCGCAGCGCCTGCTCCAGCTCGCGCACCTCGTCCTCATACAGCTGCACATTCTCCCGCCACGACTCGGCCACCAGGAGCGCGTAGCTGTCGTGCACGTCCTGCAGGCGCGGCTGGGGCACCGCGGGGCCGGTGGCGCGGGCTCGGAAGTGCATGGTGAGGCTGGCGGCGCGGGCACGGAGCTCCCGCACTTGGCGCTCGTGGACCGCGTCCAGGTCGCGGCGTTCAGCCTCCAGCCGGCCCAGCAGCGCTTCGAGGGCGGCGCGTGCTCCCAGGGCCTCCTCCAGCTCCCGCCGTTCTGCACTTAGCTCGGCGTCCAGGCGGCTGCGGACAGCGCTGGCTTCCGCGCTCTCTCGCTGCAGCTCCCGCAGCTCTCTCTGCAGCGCGTCGCGCTCGCCCTCGGCCAGCGCTGTGGACCAGTTCAGTTCGTCCAGCTGCTGCCGCAGGTTGCGCGCCTCCTCGGCGAAGCGCGTCTGGTCCTCGATCCAGAGGTTCTCTTGGCTCAGCCGGCGGCTCAGCTCCTCCTCCAGCAGCAGGTTCTCGCGCTCCAGCTCCCGCACCCGGCACACGTACTCATAAAGCCGAGCATTGAGTTCCTGAAGCTCGGCCTTTTCGGAGCCCGTCTGCAGCCGCCAGGACAACATTTTGCTGGATGTGCGGGACTCTGCGATTAGCTTGCCTCCTGCCCTGATCTTGTCCCCTCCTGCCCCGCCGCGCCGCGCCCGCCTTGATGCTACCTCGGAGGCCCTCAGACTGGCGCTCCGACTGGCGAGCTTCTCCACTTAGTGGCCGGGTCGTGCGGCCGTGGACTAGGGCCACCGCCTCCAGCCAATCAGAACGCGGCCCGCGCGGCCACTGTGGGCGGACATCGCCCCCTGCCGGGAAGATCGCAGCATGGCGAGACCGCCCAGCTCTGACCCCTGGTGGCCCAGGGTAATCCTTACAGGTTGTAGGATTACTACCTGCTGGCTACCTGGGACACATTACAGGGCTCCCTGTTGTTACCGCTCAGGCGCACCTAAAACACCCCCAAATCCCATATTTCCTTAATGAAAAATAAGTTGCCATCAAGCGAGACCTGCCAAGTGCCGCTGGGTGACAGGCCTTAACAAATAGGATGTTTCTCCTTGGTGGAGCTGGAGATGGGCGTGGTGTATTCTTTAAAAACAAACTAGGTGTGTAGCTCCATGATAAAGTGCTTACCTAGCGTGTGTCAGGCCCAGATATCATCAATACTCACCACCACAAAAAACTTTGTTTATGTATATTAAACACACACACACTTGTATCTATATTTAAGATCATTTTAGTGCTTTTAAGATTTTATTTTTTATGAGTATGAGTGTTTTGCCTGTATGTATGTGCACCACTTCTGTGCCTGGTGCCCACAGAGACTAGGAAAGAGAATCAGATGCCCCTGGAACTGGACTTAAAGGCAGTTGTAAGTCAAAATGTGGGTGTTGCAACTGAGCCCACCCCATCTGCTGCCAGTGCTCTGAACCACTGAGCCATCTCTTCAGCCCTTTTAACTTCTGGCCTGAATGCATCTCCACTTGCCAACATTTTATGTTCAAGTAAGATTTTCTTCCCACGCAGAGTGGTAAACCCTGCTCCCTTCTTCCTTGCACAAACCACCTTAATGGGACTTCGTGCTTTGCAACATCAGCTTCACCCTGGTGGAGGAAGAACCTAGGAAGACTTTGAAGTGCTCCAAGCACTGAACACTCTAGACACCTACCATCTCTCCAAACTTTTGCAACTGCCTGATACACACCCTCATTGTGACAGTTTTCTTTCCCTTCAGCGGTGTGCCCTTAAGAAAACACTCGGTTTAATCACCATAGAAACCACAGCCCTTTCTGGTTTTACATCCTTGCATTTCATTACATTACACAGCAGTTATTAAAGTTACAAATGACAGTAACTGGAGTCAGTAGCATTAAGGAGTGCAGGAACAAGCTCAGCTGCATGGAGACAGCACAAAGAAAGGTCTGAAGAAGCCACCCAGTGGCCATAGGGCTCTTTTCAACAAGGCCACCAGTCTGCGATGTTTTCAGGGGCACAGGAAGATGGGTTGCTCAAAGTCACTTGAGGAAGCTCCCAGGGCTCTCCTTGTGAGGGATAGGAGTCTGTCCACAAACCACTGCAGAAAGCGGGCTTTTGTTTGCCCAAAGACCCCCATCTCCAAGGTGCCATTCTGCAAGGGTTAGAAACGAATGTGTCAAATGAATGTGCTATCCAGTTCAGAATTCCCTTTTTCTGCTGAGGCTTAGTGGGCATGGAGGACCAAGGCACTGGGCTGGGAGCCCTAGACCCCTGTCCTTATCTCTTCTCCTATTCACACCAGGGGCACATCAACATTTGATCTTTGATAATCGTCAGTCCTGCCTGCTTACCCACTCTGAGCTTCCTCTCCTTGGCCACCCCATGACAGCAGACCATCATAGGGCAGCTATAGAGTCACCTGGACTTAGCTGAAACTGTTCATTCTCAGCACTTTGGACACACTTCCAAGAGTTCTGGCTAGGCAGGGGACAGCTCTGCCTGGAAGTGGGGAACCTTCATAGACATCAGTGGGCCTCTGAAGAGATTGCTTTGCTCTGGCTCCTGGGTTTTTCTTGCCCCATCAAAACTTCCCCTTTCTTACGTTGTAAACCCATCTCTGAGGAAATGACTGAGCCAGGGTATAGCTTAACAGAATCAAAAACATGTGCCACTGGGAATATTGCAAAACAATATCTCATTGATCCTATGTAATCTTCACAGATCTGAGACTCGGATGCACGGACAAACTTCCCTAAATACATGACTACAAAATGTGGGGAGGAGCAAGCATATTAGAGGTGACCAGAGCAGCTAACCTGAGCAGGCGAGGTCTGCACACTTAAAAAGTTGAGTGGGAGGTGAGAGCTACTTGTGACTGGGTGAGGGGCCAGTGACTAACAGGGTTGCAAACCAAGAGTCTCTAGGGTACTAGTGCTGGGGGAGCCTGGAACTCTGGGAGATGCCTCCCCCTGGAGCGAGGAAAGCAGCAGAACAAACCCTGGGAGGGAGGAGGAGAACACACCCTCTCTCTTCCTGCTGCTTTCTGACTAGAGTCTCCCACTGTGCGAGCCAGAAATTGCTGAAGCCTGGCGGTGTGTCCAGTAGGACTCCCTCTGCGGGAGACTGCCAGCTGTTACATTACCGTGGGGTCAGCATAGCCCTTGCTGAAAAAGAATTATACAAGCTTATAATTCACAATATGGCAAAAAAGAAATTAAATTCTCAAAATTCAACATGTCCTAATCAGTCAGCTGCGTTTTCTCATCTGTTCTTGAGGGTCTGTGTGGGTGCTGCCCATAAACATCATGTCATGTCCATCTGTCCATGAACACACCATGTCCATCTGTCCATGAACATCACGTCAGGGTGTTGACAGTCATTGACTGGGGCCTTGCTCTGTGGCTTGTCTGGCCTCAGGAAATCTCCCTACTGCTCACCTGCTAAGAGTGCAGGGCACACTTACATTACATTGTAGCTATTGAATTGGGAATGAATTGGAACACTGAAAAATGTTTTTTTCCCCAGTGTTTCAAAACTATTGTCCAGGTCAGCAAAGAAATTCAGAAGGGAGATTCTTCACTATTTTGCCTTTGATAAACAAAAATATTAATAAGAATTCATGTCGTGCTATACCCATTCATCAATTGCAACCATACATGAATACTGGGTCTTTGAAAAGCCGCAAGAATAGTCATTAAGAATCAATTGATTATAAGAAGTCTGTGATAAGAAGTATTGGCTATTTTGTTATTGTTTATAATAAAAATGAGAAAGCTGTCTCAGTGTTGCCACAATGTAAAGAGGTATGCATTTTAATTAATGTCTTACTAGAAAAAAAAAATCCCAGTGGTCTTCATTTCTTATTTTCATTCTTTAATTAAATGGAGTAGTTAATCTAAGCTATAAAGATAAAGATATAGGCATATGTATTAGAAAATTAATTTATATATATGTACATGTGTACATATAAATATTTATTTAGCCATTGAATTTTAAAAAACAAATTTTGCTTTGAATGAAAAAGAGCTCATGTCTTAGTCACTATTCTATTGCTATGAAGATACACTATGACCACACTAACTCGTAAAACAGAAATTGAGGGCTTACTTACTGTTTCAGAGGCTTAGTTCATTATCATGATGGAGAACATGGTGACAGATGGGCAGGCATGGGGCTGGAGAAGTAGCTGAGAGCTACATCCTGATCCCCAGCAGGCTTTTGTGTGTGTGTGTGTGTGTGTGTGTGTGTGTGTGTGTGTGCCTGCGTTTGCATGGGTTTCCGCTCCCTCACCTCACCCACTTTTATTTTTCTAGTGGAGTGATATTTTGTTTGTGTGTGGTTTTTTTTGGTTTGGTTTGATTTGGTTTGGTTTTTTGAGACAGGGTTTCTCTGTAGCTTTTGGAGTCTGTCCCGGAACTAGCTCTTGTAGACCAGGTTGGCCTCGAACTCACAGAGATCTGCCTCTGCCTCCCGAGTGCTGTGATTAAAGGTGTGTACCGCCGCCACCACCCAACTTTATTTGTGTTTTAACAAATAAATCTTCTATTAATAAATAGATCAGAGTGCAGAGCTAAACCACTAAAGGCCAGGCGGTGGTGGCTCACACCTTTAATCCCAGTACTTAGGAGTCCCATGCCTTGTCTCAGCACTAGAGAGATGTCTCAGGAAGGCATATGGCTGGGTGGAGAGAGGAATATAAGGCAGGAGGAGACAGGAGCTCACTGTAGTCTGAGCATGCAGTCTGAGGACAGGATCATCCTTTTGGTCTGAGGATTCAGTAGAGGTAAAAAGTCTCTCTAGTAGCTGACTGCACTGTTTCTCTCATCTCAGCTTTCACGCCCTAATATCTGACTCTGGGTTTTTATTATTGATACCTGTTAGAATTCACGCAACACTCAGGCTGGCCTTGAACTCATCATACAGCCCCCGCTCTCCAACTCGCAATCATCCCACCAAGCTCAGCTAAAGACAGTGGTTTAAATGGTTTGTTATTGTTGTTTTTAACCACAATCTTCTTTGGCAGGCAAACACTTCAAGAACCTTCTATCCAGTCCGTTGTTCATTGTAATGGAAGAGACGTCAGTACTAGCACGGAATTGGAGGAAAACAAGAAGTGGGCTTTCAGTGAAATCTGAAAGTTGTGAAGACCTCCCGGCAGGGAGCGCTCTAAGAATGGAGAGCCAAACAACCCCCTCCACAACCTTGAGGGGAGAAGGATGCTCTCTGGAGGGGAAGTCCAGGGTCTCATAGCTAACCTATAATGGAAAGTACCGAGGAGCAAGAGGGGCCTCTGTGCAGGGTTGGGGAACTGGGAATATGGGGTCTTTTTCAAGTTAGGAGGAGAAGGAGTCACAAGGCCTTGGCAGGCCCTGGGAATGTTAAAGGACTGTCACCTCTCTCCCCTCCACTCCAGCTCATAACACAGGGAAGTGCTAAGCCCCGGGCAGAAGGCAAAAAAGGAACGGCCTCACTGATGTTGTACCCTAAGTCTGGCCCAGTTCTTAGGGACACTGGGAAGATCTCAGCGAGACAGAAGTGGAGTAAAGATCCCGAACAAGGAGTCATAGGGGAGCTGGGCTCTTCCGGAGAGAGGAAAATCTTGAGGGTTGCTAAAGAAGGAGAATGAAGGCATAGTAGTGACCAGGGCCTGGCACAGAGGGCCTGAGGCCTCTTCCTGGGCAGAGCTGTAAGGATATGGATAAACTCAAGCGACATGGTGGCTCGGGCCTATAATCCCAGCCCTTGGGAGGCTGAGAAAGGAGGGTTGTGTGTGAACTGAGAGTGAGTCAGAGGTACATAGAGAGCTCTAGCTTGGCCCCAGGCTGTAGAATGAGACCCCGTCTCCAAAAAAATCAAAGCCAGTTACAGTATGGGCTCCCATACAGGGCCGTAACCCCTATTTCCCGGAGGCATATGGTGATAGCAGGCCAGGAAAAGACACTCCAACAAAGATGGGGCCAAGCAGGACCAGACCCCCTCAAGATGGCCTTGGGCACATCAGAGAAAGGCATTCTTTTTGAGCCCATCGCTTACAGCCTTGTTGCTTTGGCCAAGGTGTCCCAGAGGCTCCGTGCCTGCACCCACGCCTTAGTAAACCCAGACAGTCAGAGCTGTAATCCCAGCAACCCTTCTCTCGACAGCTTCCTGCAGCGAGCCAGCTGCCTGACTGTCACGGCAGCTCCTTGTCTCAGTTAGGGTTTCTACTCTGTGAAGAGACACCATAACCACGTCAGCTCTTACAAAAGATAACATTTAACTGAGGTGGCTTCCATTTCCAGACATTTAGTCCATTCTCATCTTGGCGGGGAGCATGGCAGCTGGGAGTATGGTGATCAGATATGGTGCTGAAGAATTCTACATCTTGATCCAAAGGCAACAGGAAGTGAACTGTCTCTCTGGGTGTGGTTTACGCATATATGAGAACACAAAGTCTGCCTCCACAGTGACACACTTCCTCCAACAAGGCCACACCTCCTAATATGTCATGCCCTTTGGGGGCCATTTTCTTTCAAACCACCTCACCCCTTTATTGTTGCTTCGTTACTCTTTGGGGGGGTCCACCATCCAGCCCCCAAATCATCATACGACATCTTATTACTTATGAATGCCCGGCATTAGCTTGGCTTCTTGCTAGTCAGCTACCTTTTGCCTCTGGGCTTTTATCTTTATTCTATATACCTCTCTTTACTTCGTACTCTGTGGCTTGCTGTGTAGCTGGGTGGCTGGCCCCTGGTGTCCCCTCTCTAGCTCCTTCCTCTTCTCTTTTTCTCCTTCTATTTATTCTCTCTGCCTGGCAGTCCCGCCTATCCCTCCCCTGCCTAGCTATTAGCCAATCAGCTCTTTATTAGATCCATCAGGCATCTTAGGCAGACAAAGTAAGGCAGCGTCACAGAGTTAAACAAATGCAATATAAAAGACCGCAGCTCATCTTTAAATAAATATTCCACAGCATAAACGATTATAACACATCTTCAATTAATATTCCCAAACACCCCTTGTTCCAGGTTTTGCCTTGGCTGGTGAAAATAAGGTTTCCTAGGGGTGACATGAAGACCAGGTAGGCTCCCAACCCTGGTCCTTGGTGGTTGTTTAAATCCCTCCAGAGATGGAGATCAGACCCTTGAACCGATAGAATTTGAGTTCCCATCATCCTGTGGAAATGGAGGCTCAAAGCAGAAATTAGGTGGAGATGCAAAGACATCAATACTAGCACAGAATTGGAGGAAAACAAGAAGTGGGCTTTCAGTGAAATCTGAAAGTTGTGAAGACCTCCCGGCAGGGAGCGCTCTAAGAATGGAGAGCCAAAGGGGTTCCTGGATGACTTCGCCAAACAACCCCCTCCACAACCTTGAGGGGAGAAGGATGCTCTCTGGAGGGGAAGTCCAGGGTCTCATAGTTAACCTATAATGGAAAGTACCGAGGAGCAAGAGGGGCCTCTGTGCAGGGTTGGGGAACTGGGAATACGGGGTCTTTTTCAAGTTAGGAGGAGAAGGGGTCTGAGCACCTCTGCCCACAACAGGCCCCTCCTGGTAGAAAACAGGCAACGGTGGAGAAGAGACCACCACAGGACTGGCAGTGAGGGCTGAATAGTGGCAGTGGATACCTGTGTGACCTGGTCACGACAAGCTTTCTGGGCCCCTTTCCTTACCCGTGGGATGAGAAGAGAGCACCTCTCTGTGGGGTAGCACAGAGGTATCCTGGGGAGCTTGTCATGTGGAGGTGGCTGGGGCCATGCACTCCAAGCTGATGGCACCTGCCCAGGACCACAGAGAGAACACTGGCTTACCCCCCCCCCCCCCCCCATGTACCAATCACTGTTCTGAGAGTGGATAACGAGCCCATACCTAGTGCCTGACACACGGCCCTCAGTAAATGTGGAATATTCTCAAGGGTAAAAAGGTTGGAATCTCAGTGCTTAGGCATCTGCTGGAGATAGATATCTGACCAGAGAGCTGTTTCAGGAAAACCAAGGAGAGGAGGAGAGCTCCCAGAACCCCGACACTCATCAGAATCCAGGTGGGCTGGGGACAAGGGACTGAGCCTCCCGGACTCAGTTTCCTCCTCTGTAGAGCTTTCCTCAGGGGGTTGCTGGAAGGACTAAAGAAGTCATGCCTGTTGCATCTGGAAACCTGTTTGAACCCAGCTGCTCTGGTAGAGCCCAGGGCGTTCCCCGCTCAACTCTTGGTGCTTCTGGCTGTCTCTGGTCAGCAGGTGGCTTGCTTATCACTGTTCATAGGGGCCCAGCAGCTATTTGCTGGGGTCTAGGCTGCCTTTTCAAAAGGTATAAAAATAGCATTTGTCATGTGGGAAAAAAAAATGTTCAGTACCTTCAGTTGCATGACTCCCCTGTCTTAATTTGGAAAGTCATGTCATATACATTACAAATGAACTTGGGGAGCCCCCACCAGCAGCAAGGAGACACCCCCTGGCTGATCTTCCTGACAGGCACAAGATGCTTGCTTTTAACTGAGAACTAAAACCAGACTCATTTACTTTTAAAGAAGAACAGCATATTGGCACCCACTAGTCCTAAAAGCCCCTTTTCTCCTGGAGGATGTTTAGTGGTATTCCTGCTGCAGTCCCTCAGAGACTGGCTTTGAGTCCCTCTTGTGTATCTGGTGCCAGGTGGCTCCTAGGAACTTAGAAAAAAAGGGAGACAGCCTAGCTCCCCATACACCCGCTCCTAAGACTTGAGGCTTCATAGAGGACTTGGTTGCCCCCGTCTGCCACCGCATCTGTTCCCTCCCTCAGTGACATCCAGGATTCATCCGGCAACCGTCTCTGCTCTGCACAGACTGTTCTTCTGAACCTACTGTGTCTCACGCCTGGTGTCTGCGTGTGCCGCGAGCCCCAGCAGTCCCGCCTCTAACAAGACACGACGCGCCTTGGATCCCTAGGCACTGATCCGTCTAAGGAGCTTCAGATTAGCTAATAAACAAACAAACAAATACATAATAAATAAATAAACAGGATTAGATAATGCTATCAGGGTGGCATGCCCATTGTTGGCTTCTGTTGGGTTTATGAGGTGATGGGGACCAAAACTACTACACAATAATGTGCTCTCCCTCTATTGTTGGGGCGGGGAGGGGCATCTCTAGGCAAGCCAGTCTATTTCTTGTTACATAGCCAAAGATGATCTTGAACTTCTGACAGCCCTAGCCCCACCCCTGAGTGCTGGGATTACAGGTATGTACCACAAAGAAGTCTGGTTTATGTAATTCTGGGGATCAAAACCAGGACATTGCATGCGTGTGTGTGTGTGTGTGTGTGTGTGTGTGTGTGTGTGTGTGTGTGTTTGTGTTTGCAGGAGTACACAATGCAGAATGTAATTCCCTTTTGCTTGTGTCCACTGACAAGTTTTCTCAATGGCAGAGGAGAGAAGGGCAGCCAGGCCATATTGGTTCCCTACTCAACCCCAATGGGGAGCACCAAGAGACACACCAAGGAGATAACCATTTTAGGTGTGGTTGAAGACTCAAAATCTTCCTAGTGTGTGTCTGATTTCAAATACTTAAAAACCAAAATTAATGTCTCCAGCAGGTAATGTTACTTACCAATGCTTGGGGCAGAGCTTATCTCAGATCAACAGTATTAAGGTACCCCCTTCAAGTGTGTAGTGTCGGCATTTGAAAGATATGTCCAGCTGTGTTTCCACCACTGCTGTCAAGATGGGGAACACCCAATGATCCAGGAAGTTCCCGGTCCCTCTTCCCACCAATCCCTTCCCATTGGCCCAGCCAATGTGCCTAGAGCAGAGACACACAGGGCTCCACGCCACGCAAGGATGCTGCTTTTCTCTAAAATCCAAGGCCAGGGAGGGTTTTAAACAGCAGAGTCACGGAGCTTAGGAGGTTTCAGGCTGGGAAGATATCGCTTTCAGTAAAGTGTTTGTCTTGGGAGTATAAGGACTTGAGTCTGATCTCATAAAAAGCGGGGAAGGGCGCCTAGAAGGAAGGCTGGGGTGGAGGCAGCAGAATACACCTGGGAGCAGACAGGGAAGCCAACAGGGAAGTACAGATACATGTACAATATGCACACATGGATGTGTGTGTGTAAGCATGCACACGCATGTGTTACCATCCTAATAGAAGGAATGTCTTTCCATTCTTATTTATTTTTAATCACTTATTTTTTGTGTGTGCTGCAGAGCACCTGAGGAAGCCAGAAAACAATCTGTGGGAATCAGTTCTCTTCTTCCACCATGTGGTGCCCGGGGATTGAACTTAGACCGCCTGGGTTGGTGGCAAGTATCTCAACCCTCGGTGCCATCTCTGCCCAAATTTAGTTGTTAATGAAACAACTTACTTCGGCAACATTTTATCATCGTCCCCGCTAGCGCCGTGTGTGTGTGTGTGTGTGTGTGTGTGTGTGTGTGTGTGTTTTGCTAATTTTCTTCCTAAGTGCTCTTTTTAATGCCACTGTCATCTAAATCCCCTTCTAGATTGTTCATTACTAATGGCAGGTGGGACGCTTCTAAAGTCCTGCCTGGTGTGCTGCCAAGCATGATGGTTATATACGTACCTCATGCGAACCCTTTGCCCCACTGCCCCACGGGAGCCCCCAAATGTGACTGCTAAGACTTCCTCTCAATGGATTGGAGCACCATCCAGATGGGACGGGGCATAGGATGAGGGGCTCGATGGCATGGGCTCTTGGAGCTTTAGAGGAGAATAGAGCCCCTCCCTTTTTTCTCTTTTTATCAGACTCTTGCAGCTGAACTGGTACTTTAGTAAACACCAAGCCACTTAGAACAGAATATGAACACAGAGGATCTACCCGGCTGGGCCAGCCTGGGGACCCTCGTACCCTAGGTAAATGCTCTACCACTGAGCCCCAGCCTCGCCCTACAGTGGGTATTTCTGAAGAGTGCCCGAGAGATGCTACTCTTACTAGCACAAGGAGTGGATTTTGAGAAATATTGGGTAGCACAGGGCAAATGGAAGTCTATGAGGTGAGTATACCTAATCTACTGAGCGGCAAGCACAGAACGGCTGCGTGCGTGCGTGCGTGCGTGCGTGCGTGCGTGCGTGCTTGCAGGCGCTGTCGGGAGAAGTATACAGGGATGACTCATAGAACATGATGTTCTTAATGGAAAGATAAACAGGCTACCCGTAAAACACATCCCTAAATATACAGCATTTAAAACAAGGCTGTGCAATCATCATCCAGTTTTCCCTATAGAAAATCACTGCTGGATTTCTGGGCCTGAGTCAGTTCTTTGACCCAGAACCCACCTGCCAGAGGAAAGATCCAACCACCTCGGACACGTGAATAAATGTGATCCCTATCCTTCCCCCGGGGAGGTGGCAGCTCCTTACACCAGGGAAACTCGAGCACTTATTTTGCTTCTGAATGGCTGGTATAATCTTGGTCCAGTTTCTCTTGCTGGTAACACAATATTTCAGCCTGAGTAAGGAATAAAGAAAACAAGTTTATTTTGATTCACAGGTCTGGCCCAACATCAAGGGACAATATTTGGTAACAGCCTTCTTGTTGCCAGTGACATCCCTGTCAAAAGACAGAAAGAGAGGCAAGCGTTCATTGCCATGAGTTACTGGTCTGGCTGGAGGCCTCTGCAGCAGGGAGCTGGGGCCTATGCCTTGCTCTCAGGCCTTCGGGTCTGGTTCACCTGTACTCACACCACCAATGCCAACTCCTCTGTCTTGCCCAGGTAAATGAGACCCAAGTCTAAAACTGAAATTCATTTGCAATCTGTGTGTCTCTGATACACATAACCTGGAGGTAATGTTATACAGTATTTTTATCTGCAGTTTGATCAAAGTTCACCACACAAGGTCAGGGGTAATTTTTTTTTATTTGTTGCATACATAACATTAGCGCTCAAAACGTTTTGGATTTTGCAACACTTTGGACATCCGATTTTTCAATGAGGGAGGCTTAACCTGTCAAGACTTTTGGGAGACTTGAAGATGGTTCTGGGACGGTATGGAGGAAGCTGAGATGACCAGGGTACATTTGGAAGGCAAATG
The DNA here is from genome assembly GCF_037038515.1 of Microtus pennsylvanicus. Taxonomy (NCBI): domain Eukaryota; kingdom Metazoa; phylum Chordata; class Mammalia; order Rodentia; family Cricetidae; genus Microtus; species Microtus pennsylvanicus. The sequence goes on from NC_134596.1 coordinate 17,812,640, forward strand.
TCTGCTTTGTTCCTTGTGTCTCCAGATTCAGTGTTCTGGAGGAGACCCTCAATGTGGATTTGATAAAAGGTCAAAGGTGGAGGCTGGGGCTGAAGTTCAGGGGCAGAGGACATGCTTAGTGTAAATGTGACCATGCATTACATGCCTGGCACCAAGGGAAGAAAATAAAAGAAAGAAGGGCAGGAGGAGGCGGGGGAGTAACAGAGTGTTCTTCGCTGGATGAGATTTGAGGACCTTTGGGTACTGCTACAGGATAAAGAGTTTGAAGGTGGTTAGATGTGTGAGGCTAAAGATACAGTGAGCAGCCTAAAGACACCCCAGCCTGTGCATCACCTCTCGGGGAAACTTGGGACCAGAGAGTTCTTTGACTCAGTTGATATTGCTTCCAGCCAGTCTGTCCACCACATAGAGACTGCTAAGACGGAGTCCTGGTGAGACCACTGGGAATGGAGTCCTAGATCCTTACGGTGAACCCCCTCTCTTTCTGATTACTGCACCGTGTGGGGATGAGCATACTTTTGCTCTGAACACCCGTTTTTCTTTTGTGGATGTGATAAAGTCGCACCTGGGGGTGAAGAGCAGAAATGAAACCTCAGTGGAAAGACCAGGGACTGTGAACCCAGAAGATGAAAGAACTCATGATGTAGAATATTAGTTAAGGATGCGTTACATTTGTTTAATGATGCAAAGATGTGTTGCGTTCTTTTATGCTGCATTTGTTTAACTCTATGAAGCTGTGTTACTTTGCCTGTCTAAAGTACCTAATGGGCCAATAAAGAGCTGAACAGCCAATAGCAAGGCAGGAGAAAGGATAGGCAAGGCTGAGAGGCAGAGAGGTTAAATAGAAGGAGAAACTTGGGAGAGGATCAAGGAATGAAAAAAGAAAAGGCCAGCCAACAGACAGACATGGAATAAGAAGGAAAGAAAAGATATAGAGAAATAGAAAAAGTTAAAAGCCCAGAGGCTTAAGTTAGACTGGATAATTTAGGTTAAGAAAAGCTGACAAAAAACAAGTCAAACTAAGGCTGGGCATTTGTAAGTAAGAATAAGCCTCCAATTGGTTTATTTGGGAGCTGGGTAGTGGGCCCCCAAAAGAGCCAAAGAACAAAACAAATAAACAAAAAGACCATACAAACTCAGGTCGCTTTTAGTATACAAAAGAACAATTTCTTGAAATCCCATCACTTGAGAGGCTGAGGCATGGGGATTGCCATGAGTTCGAGGACAGCCTGGATTACTGAATGAGATCCTGTATCACAACCAAAACCAAAAGAATAGTTTCTCGTTGTGTAGTGGTGGTGCACACCCTTAATCCCAGCACTCAGGAGGCAGAGGCAGGTGGATCTCTGTGAGTTTGAGGCCAGCCTGGTCTACAGAGTGAGTTCCAGGATAGCCAAGGCTACACAGAGAAACCCTACCTTGAAAACCCACACACATATACAAAATCCTAAATGTTCATAGTAATGGCTCACCCACATGGGGGCATAACTGAGATATCACTGTGCAATTAAACCTGCTTAATTAGTTTTCAAAGGATTAGTGTTTTTTCTGGAAGTCAGTAAATGTAAAAACAGGGAAGTGTCCTACATGACAATAGTAAGGATAATCTATGTGCCACATTTACAGGCACCTGCTTTAAAAATACTTGTTCTAATAAAATATATTATGAAACCAATCTTAGATGGACAAGTGAAGATAGCAGGCAGGGCCCTTGCACAAAAAGACATTAGGAGATGCTTCTGCAAAAACTGTCCTTCAGAGTAAAGATAACACTGCTCTGGGCTTTTAATCCTGATTTATTTCAAAAGCGTAGCGGGACAACTATTTTGTATCTGTGTGACAGGATTCAGGAGTTAAGAGATACTCGTTCTGTGGACATAGCTCCCCATCAGCTCTTGCCTATCACATACAAGTCCTTGGGTTCAATCCCAGAGCTGCTAATAATTTAAAGGGGACACTGGAACAATGGGCTTAGCGGCTAAGGACGTGTACTTATTCTTACAGAGGACTCGTGTTCAGTTCCCAGCACTCCTGTCAAATCCAGCACCTCTGGCCTCTGCAGGTGCCTGCACCCTAGGGCACATGATCCCTACACACACATAATTAAAAAGAATAAAAATATATCTTCAAAATAGGAGTAAAAAAAAAGACCTTTTCGGAGCCAAGGGTGTAGCTCTGTGGTAGAGTACTTGCTAGCTAGAATGTATTGGGTTTGACCCCAGCACTGTAAATAAATTAAGAGAGGAAGTTAAGGAAAAAAGACAGAAGGAAAGAAAGAAATGGTCTTCTCGAGGTCATCTTATCCACACCCATCATTGCCAAGAATATCCTTACAATAGAGGAAGTTCATAAAAAACGGGGAACTCAACTTTTCTTCAGACTATGAAATCTCAATCCACATAGATAGGAACTTAAGAAAAAGAACCTTCACCAACAGCTCTGAGGAGAGGGCAAAGACCCAAAGTACTGCGTGTCGCCTATAAACCAAGGATGACCTGGAGCAAATCCAAAAGGCAGAACAGCCTAGCAGAAGCGCTCAGCCTGAAACTAAGCCTGAAGACCAAGGTCCCTGGGGCCAACTTCTCCCTGGAGCAGCTCCAGCTCGCTTGCTTCAGTAGCCTGTGGACAGCAAAGAAAATATATTGCCTGATTTGGTCCCAAGTGGGTTTTGAGTTTCCCAAGTAGGCTGTGTTTGACGTGTGGAAGAGCCAAATCCCAAGTGTATTCAGTACTCAGACTGACAGAGAGCCCACACTCCACGTTCCACCAACAAGGAACACACGCCAGCATCCAGAAGCCTCCAGCATGCTTCCTCCTGAACGACAGAGGGGCTTAGCCCACAGAAGGGAGCTACACGGCACACATTCTCACATGTGGGGCTTCTCTCACTCGGCATGGAGTGTTGTCATAGCCACGAATTGGGAATGACCCAAACAAGTTCATAACAGAAATAATGAACAAGCAAACGGTGATCCAGTCCGTCCCTGGGATACAGCCTAGCAACCCAAATAACTGACCCGTTATACACACAGAAGAGGTGAGTTCCACAAGCATAAGACTGAGTGAGAGAAGCCATATTCAAAACCAAACACGAGCAAGCAATCGGAGCTTCCTGGAACGGCAGTTCTGCAGAGGGTCCCGGGGTCTTACATCACAGCCATTACATGGGTGGTTAACAGTGTCTAGGGACAGGGCTGGGGAGTGGTGACAGAATTAGGCAGGGTGTTACATTTTCATGGCCACTAATGAGGTTGGGAATATTTCATTTATCTACCGACGAGCTGTAAATCCTTTGTTGTGAAATGTCCGTACAGTTTTCATGTCCCCCACCCCGCCTCCCCATGGGCCTTTATTTTTATTGCTTCCGTTTATGAGGGTGAGGGGGGGTCAGAATTAGAGTTACACGTGGCATAAGCCATCCAGGATAGGTGGTAGGTGACTGTGCCCCCTCTGCAGCTCCCATTGTAGATCCTTCTAGACTTTGCTGATGGTCTACCTTTGTATGCTCTGGATGTAATTCCCTCTTCTGTACCTACGGCTATGCCCCTTTGATGATGTGGATTCTGAGTAGTTTTTCATAGACAGCAGTGTGTGTGTGTGTGTGTGTGTTATACATGTTCATATGGTTGTGGGCACTTGTGTGTACTGGTTCAAAGGCCCAAAGTTGACATTGGATGTCTTTCTCCATTGTTCTCCACCTTATTTTTTTTTTTTTTTGAGACAAGGTTTCTCGTTGAATCTGAAGCTCACCCATTTGGCGAGACTGGCTAGTGAGAGAGCTCAAAGGATCTCCCTGTATCTGCCTCCCCAGGTCTGGAATTACAGACCCGGCCACACCTGGCTATTTCTGTGGGTGCTAGGGATCTGGACTGAAGTCCTTGTGTTTGCGTGGCGAGCTCTTTAATGACTGAGCCCCTCTCCAGCACTCTAGAGTTTGCTATTTCTCTTTCTTAATATTGCCTGTTTAAATGGAGCACTGTTCACGTTTTTATTTTGGTATATTCATAGAGTTCCGTATTGACCACTCACCCAGAACCTTTCGTTCACTTCAGAAAGACACTCATACCTTTAACTGCCAAAGTTCATTTCTTCCTGCTCCTCCATCCCTGTCAATCATGAATCTAATTTTTAATCATCATAGATTTGCCTATTCTGGACATGTCAATAGATCATCTCATAAAATGCACTGTCTTTTGAGTCTGATTTCTATTACTTCACAAATAAAATATTTTCAAAATTTCTGTTATATGTCAAATTTCATCCCATTCTAGAGATGCATGCTACTCGACTGTGCCACCATGTTTGTTACCAGTTCATCTGCTGATGGACTTAGCGCGCCTGTCTCCAGGCTATTATAAACAGCACCGCTGTGAAGATCATGACTGTGGTTTTGTGTACTGTATGCTTTGATTTCTTGTGGATTTATATCCAAGAGCAGAGCTGCTGAATTCTTTGACAAATCTAACTTTAACTTTCAAAGGGGTAGCCAAGCCTAGAGGTGGTGAACTCTAGTATTTGGGAGACGAAGGCAAGCGAGCCTCTGAGTTCAGGGCCAGCATGGTCTACTGAGTGAGTTCCAGGACAGCAGGGCTCCAGAGAGAAACCCTGTCCTGGAAAGCAAAAAAAGAAGAGAGAAGAAGAAGAAGGAGGAAAAAGAGGAGGCAAAGATGGCCTCCATGTTGACATTCCCACAGGCAAGATATGAAAGTTCCAATTTCTCCCATCCTTGCAGCTGACTTTTAAAAATCATAACCATCCTAGAAGAGATGAGTTGGCAGGTTTTGTGGTTTTATTTACATTTTTCTAATTCATGTTATCTTAGTGTCTTTTGGAGTACGCATTGACCATTTCATTTCTTCTTGGAGGAAGTATCTGCTGAGATTTTTGTTTTTTCATTGGGCTGTTGGCTTCTTTTCTTGTTGAATTGTAAGGTTTGTACATTCCAGACACAAGTCCCTTTTTACATTCATGATCAGACAGAGTCTTCCCATTCTGTAGTTTCTTTCCCTTTTCTGATAGTATTTGTCGAAAATCAGAAAAGAAAAGGTTCTAGTCTATCTTTCAGAATGTCTTTCTTTTATTTATTCCTTGATCATACTCACCCCTACCTCTCCCTCTGACCTGCCCTGACACCCCCAACATGTAAGATACCCACCTTCATGTCCTCCTTTTTATTCTCTGTAATCCAGTGAGTCTAACTAGTACTGGCCCCTGGAGCGTTTGGTGGACGAGCTTCTGAGGTGACAATAGCTCCTATGACCCTGTAAGTACAGCGGCCACTTCCTGTCTGGAAAACAGCCTTACACACGACTCCCCATCTTCCACTCACTCTTCCGTGATGCCCCCTGAGCTTTTGAGAGTCGATACAGATGCTCCGTTTAGAATCGAGCACTCGACAGTCACTTAATCTCAGTACAGTGACAACTATAGGTCTCTAGATTCTGTCTCCCACAAAAGGCTTCTCTGGCAAAGGTGGAGAGTAGCACTAATCTGTGGATAGAAACATAGATATTTAGGGGCCTAACCTTGTTCCTTGTGTGGGAGTTCCAGGGGTTCCAGCGTTAGTGTGGAAAGGACCCTTCTTTCCCACCATGGCATTGCCTTGCCAATCTTGTAAAAACAACAACAAAAAAAATTGATTAAGTATAGATGTGTTTTTCTTGCCTTTGAGTTCCATTCATTGATCCACATATGGCCACCCTATGTCAGAATGACCAAGTCATTGCTAGAGTGTTGTCATAAGCTTAGAGATGAGGAAATAAGTCTTCCAACTTTATTCTTCCTCAAAATTTTCCTGAATAGTCTACGTCTTGAAACACAAAATTCCACATGAATTTTAAGTCAGATTTTTAATTTCTGGAAATAAAACCTATTGACTAATTTGGAGGCTACTGCATCTTGATACGAGGTTTCCCAATCCACAAAGAGAAGTTGCTTTCGACTGCATCTGTCTTTAGATGTTCGTTAGTGTTGCTTTCAGAACTCTGAAGGTTTCATGACGCCAATCATGTCCTCCTTTTGTTGAATTTGCTCCTTCGTGTCGTTCTCTGTGGTGCCAGCATTCAGGCAATCGTTGCCTAATTTCACTTTCAGATCTGTTACCATCAGTATGTAGAAATACAACTGGGTTTTTGTTTATTGATCTTTGAATCATCTACTCTCAAGGGTTACACTGGGATAGGCTCCTTCAGATCTTCTCTGTCAACACGACATTGTGCAATTTCACTTTTTTGCCTGCTGGTCCTGCTGGCTGCCCATTTCAGAACAACACTGGGCAGAAATAGAGAGAGCTGCCCTTCTTTTCTTCTTTTTGATCTTAGGCGAATCTCCAATCTTCTGCCACGTCACCATTAGGTCTTCATTAAGTTTGATCCAACTTGTAGGGTTGTTATAAGTATCCTTTATTGAATTAAAGATGATCCCTTTTTACTGCCAGTTTGTGGAACAGTGTGTATGTGTCCCAAATGGCATATTCATAAACATAAAATAAATAAATATAATATATAATTATTCACATATTGATTTTCTCATGTAGAACCAACTAATTGAGTTTCAACAAGCAGAAATTCTTTTTTTAAAAAAATTATATATATATATATGTGTGTGTGTGTGTGTGTGTGTGTGTGTGTTTGTGTGTTTTGCACCATGTGAGTGCAGTGCCCACAGAGGCCAGAAGAGGGCATTAGAACTTCTGGAACTAGAGTTACAGGTGGTTGTGAGTCTCCATGTGGATGCTGAGAACTGAACCTGGATCCTCTGCAAAATCAGCAAGTGCTCTTAACCACTAAGTCACTTCTTAAGCCCAGAGAAATTCTTAATTTTAAAATAGGTCTGTTTATGAATATTTTACTTTAGAGATTTTGGTTTTGTATTCTGATTATGAAGTAGCTGCTTATTTCAAGATCACAAGGACATTCTGTGTTGTCTGTAACTTGTCTTTTCATTTGAGCTGACAAATCTACCCCTATATAAATCTGGAATTAATTTTCAAAGAGCGTGTTTATGGAGGCAAATATAACTTTTGTGTGCACTGATTTTGAATTGACCGAGCATCACTTTTTGAAATGGGTTGGTGATGACCAACAGCTGTCTAACTGGGTTTAGGGCTCACTAAATAGGAGGGAATCATGCCTGTTATTGGGAACCTAGTCAACTATCCAGAGCTAGTGAGGTCATGGACCTTAGAAAATAATCTACCATCAGCCAGCCATGGTGGCACACGCCTTTAATCCCAGCACTTGGGAAGCAGAGCTCTGCTATGGGGGACGTTTGTCCTGGTTTGCTTTGCATCTCTATTCTCATAGTCATTGAGCATCGTCACAGATATTGGTATCCTGCAGTGTAAAACTCTTGCAGGATCAGCATGGCTGCTTTTGACATTTCATATTTCCATATACATTTCACAATCAACTAGCAAATGTATATACACCGTCTCTTAGGATTTTTACTACAAGACATTGATAGACTCATTTAAGGATAAACAAGAGTTTTACAATATTAACAATGCAGTAAGTTTCATCGGTGTGCAATTTTTAAAAGATTTGTCTTTTCTGCGACTTATTTAGTAAAAATAAGTAAAGATAACAATGACTATAACGGTGATAGCGACACCCAGCACAGCCAGGGAACATGCGATGCTTGCATTCAGTACTTTGGGCATTTTTATTGTATTGCATTGTAAAAAAAAATTAGCTGTTAAGATATCAAAAGCTAGAGGAGCTTCATAAAGAAAGTCGTGACATTTTGTTACAGGTTATGAAAGTCACATCTGAACTAACAGGGAAGTGTGTCATGCCCTTTGTTGAGAAGAATTAATAAGCATGCGTGTCAGCAATTTTTGAAGAGATAAGAACCTTGATTTTAATCTGAACATTAACAGGGTGTTCCTGGGTCATAGAAGAGTAGTTAACATTTATGTCGAAGCAGTTTTAAATGTTTTCATTTCATGAGCAAAAATTTAGCTGTGAAGAATTCTGATGTGAGACTATTGTGCCAGATACTAAAGTTTGGCACGGAGTTAAGATAAGACCTTAAAAAGCCGCATGGCTTTGGTTCACAAGTTTTAGGAGACCAAAAAGTCAAAAACCCGAACAAACAAAAACCACTCAAGATCCATTCCCAGTGTTTGTTTTGTTTTGACAGGATCTCGGTCTGGAACTTTCTGTTTAGACCAGGCTGGTCTCAAAATTACAGAGATCCACCTGCTTCTGCCTCCAGAGTACTGGGACTAAGGGTGGTGTCACCATGCCCAGCCTATTCAGATGTAAAATGTGAGGAAGGTGATATTTTAGTTCCCAGCAGAGAGATGGTTTGTTTAATCAATGCTGTTACCATATTTGATCATTTTAACTTGAGAAACAGCCATCAATGACAAGTAAAATATCAAATAGATTAGTCCTTATTTAAAACATGAAAAAAATAGAACAGATTTAGGGGAAATTCAACATAAGCTCAAGATGGGGCAGCAGGGATTAGGAGGGGGGGCAATGCACAAAAGCTAGAGTTCATAAGAGAGAAATAAAGATTAGAAGATAAAAAATTGAAACAGAAAAATCAGCTTGAGAAAAATATTTGCCTTACTCTTGATTGGTGGACTGTTAACTCTTTGCTGCTGCTGAGTTAAAAAGGACACCCACTAGGGAAGGGGTAGGCTGGGCAGTGCACAGGACAGAGGAGCTGCGGAACACTGAAAATCAACACATAAAGATGCACCAGCCGAGATGTGCTTCCCTAAGTCATGGCTCTGTGGTACATTTGGAGGTTGCTGTCTGAGAAACTGTGCCTAGACTCTGAGGTTCTGTCCTGCGTCAAAGGGGTTTAAGTCCATGAGAAAAGTTGACATCAGAGAAAGGATTTGTCTAAGAAAGAGGGCATCTCAGAAACAACTTAACACTTACCACACTTTTTCTCGGCACAGCAAGGCTTTGTTCATTAGACAGCTCCCCTCATTCCTTTTCCTAGTTCAGGATTCCACAGGCTTTCAAGCAAAGGTGGGCATGGTGGTTCATGCCTGTAATCCTAGCATGCAGGAGACTGAGGCAGAAGTGTTACGAGTTTGATGCTAGCCTGGGCTACATAGTGAGTTTTAGGCCAGCCTGAACTACGATGTGAGACCTTCACACACACACACACACACACACACACAAACACTCTCTCTCTCTCTGACACACACACACACACATTCTCTCTCCTCCCCCATCTCTCTCTCTCTCTCTCTCTCTCTCTCTCTCTCTCTCTCTCTCTCTCTCTCTCACACACACACACACACACACACACACATTCTCCCCCCTCCACATTCTCTCTCTCTGACACACATACACATTCTCTCTTTTTCTCTGACACACACACACACACACACACACTCCCCCCCCCACACACACACCATACACATATATCTCTAATCACCTGGCTCTTTTAAGTCTGCTGTTCTGTAGGGTTCCCGTGGATACTAACGTGATTACAAGGTCTGCCACTTGCGAATATCTTTGCTGTCCATTTCAGAGACTTCATTGTCGAGCCTTCAGGGAGAAGTCAAGCTCTCACTATTCTATGAGAAGACATTCAGATCCGCCTCACACCCAACTCACACCAGCACCCCACATTCCTCACTCATCACCTTGAAAGACTGAAACCGCTTGATGAGTCCAGCAATAGGGAGTTACTTGAGAGACAGAGGAAGGTGACCTATGGCTGAAGGAAGCCTACAGTACTGGCTAAAGAGTCCAGCGTGCGGAATTTAACCCAGGCAACGCAATGGTGGAGGCTGTACTTCAAGGGATGTGTGCTCGCAGTTTCCTATTGGAAAGAAGTTCCAACTACTGTTTACTTTATGGGATGTCTGTAACCTAGGAGACGGTGCATATATACATTCCCAATTGATTGTGAAACGTATATGGAAATATGAAATGCCAGAAGCAGCCACATCGATCCTGCAAGAGTTTTACACTGCAGGATACCAAGATCTGTGGTGATGCTCAAGGACTATGGGAATAGAGAATGTAGCTCTGCCCGTGTGGCACTAGGTTCTAGGCCAATTATGTCTCTGGCTGCAAGAAAGAGTTCCACAGCTTCCCCAAACGGCACCACCATCCTCAGACTGAGTATTCAAACACACAAGTCAGGGGGTGGGGCAGGGGCATACAGTTCACATTCAAACCGTACATGATCCATGATCCAGCAAGTCACCAAAAGATCCCTATGTACGATGTCCAAAACCATAGTGGTGCACCTATAATCTTAGCAATGAATGTGGGGGGCAGGTAGCGGTTGGAGGCAAGAGGACCAGAAATTCAAGGCCAGCCTGGAGCAACCAGATTTTGTCTGGAAAAAGAGGCAGAGGAGGAAGAAATCTGCACACTCTGTATCTCCCGGAAACACTAGATACGGCCTGACGTTTTCTTTGTTTTAATCAACTGCTTTGGTTGCAAAGATCACAGCTCGTAGTCATGACCCATTAGGTGCGGGTTCCCAGGAATTCTGATGTAGTCGGTACGCGGGTGTAGCCTTGGCATCAGACGTTTACAAGCTCCCTGGGACGTGCTAGTGTGACGCAAAGCCTAAGAACCATTAGCACAAATAACTTAGGTCTGTAAGACCAATTTTGGCAAATGACCCGGAAAGCTGTTTTTGCAATTCTCTCTCTGACCACTAGATGGCGGGTTGTCCACGCAACAGCATTTCAATACCAGGTGTTTGCTGAATTGGTCCGTGGGCCGCGTGGAGTCCAACAAGGAAGCTCCCAGCTGAGGCTGATCAAACACTCTGCATGCTTGGCCTCACCCGGAATCCTATCGTTGGCGGGCATCTTTTTTAAGTTCTGAGAGGAACGGAAAGGGGAAAGAGAAGAAACAGAACCCTCAGATCTGTTAAGCCTGGCCTTTTCTACAGCCACAGTGAGACAGTTCCTCACTTCTTCTGAGCCTAGGTGTTTTCTTGGGTGTAAATTACAGCAAGGCATTCTTTAAGGAAAGACCACGCCCTTTGTTTGGAATGAGGCTTTTTGGAAACCTTTTAATTAAAAGTAGCTAGTTCGCCTTGTTGCAAATAGCCAAGAGGCACTATGTTTTTATCATCGACTTTCGCCCATCTGAGAATCAAACTCAGGGCCCTTTGCCGTCTAAGCGAATGCTCTTCCACCGAGCAGCTCACAGCCTCAGCCTCAGCAGGGCAATATTTAAACCCTATTTATAGATTCGGATTAGTGGTGGGAGTAAATGGGGCGGGCAGGAGAAAACCGGGAAATCAAGAAGAGCCCTGTCACCCTAACACACAAGAGTGTGATTTTTTCCCCCCGGAAAACAAATACCTCTGGGCTTATTTTTCCTCCCTTTGATCTGAAAATAAACACCAGCCTCCCCGCTCCTTGGTTGCACACCCTGTTGGTTCGTTAAAGAGCCATCTGCCGATTCCCTGCGAGAACTCCACATCCAATGATGATGAGCAAAGTCCAGAAACAACTTCAAGACAGGTTTTTTTTTTTCCCCCCAATAAAATTAGCTTTAAAACGGAGTGCAGTTACCGTGTCAGTGTTTCTGCCATTTGAAGTTTCTCCCACCGAAATGTATAATATATTCATTTTGGTGACTATGTAAATTTCTGTCTTTTTTGAGACCAGAGCCATCTCGAAGCTGGAGTTCAGCACGAAGGAAGCGAGACCCCCTTCATGGTCATCCGTTCATGCACTAGTCTGGACTACACCACCTGGTAGACCCTCCCACCAAAAATATGTTCCAAAATCCAATTAAGGCAGGGTTCTCCAGAGAAAACAGCACCAGTAGGATGTGAATAAACAATTGATTGCAAAGGATTTGGATCTATGGAGGCTGGGGAGTCCTAAGATCTGCAGTCTGCAAACTGGAGTCGCGAGGGAGCTGATGCTGCAGGTCCAGTTGGGAAAGCCAGGGAGGGAAGTCCAGCTGATCTCCAAGCCAGTACGACTATGGGGTGGTGAGCTCGCTCCCTCTCGCTCATACTTTGTGTTCAAGTCATTAGCACACCGGGTGGCCATCCAATAGCTTTGTCAAAGTGCAAGCCGCAGAATTCTAGTTCCTTGGGATGTTAATAAAGGCAACCTGATTATGGAAAGTCCAGGTGTCAAATAAGTTTGGAAAATCCTGGGTAAGATTGTTAAACAACACTCTTTGCCAGCAGGACTTTTTGGAGCCCTGTGCCCTGTGGCCATTCAAAAGAGGGGGTGCATCTAAACTTCCCAAAACGGATCATGCAGCTCAATGCTCCACTGATGAAATAAAATAATTGAAATAAACTACTTAAAGAAGGAAGAACCCTCACTGGCTCCTGGACCCAGAAGTTTTAACACAGAGTGAAATGCCTCTGTCGCCTGGGATCAGAACTATCACAGAAGGGAGAAGCAGAAGACAGCTGCTCACCTTCAGCGTCCAGGAAGCAGAGAGGACTACAGACTGACATTCTCAGAAGGTATGCTCCCAGACTCCCCTTTCTCCAGGCAGGCCCACCTTCTACCTTCTGGTCTACCATTCCCCAACAATATATTAAAACTCCAAATCTATCCATGGATGAAACCACCAAGTAAGCTGGAGCCTTCACACTCTGCTTGTCTCTGGATCCTTCGCGGACACACCCAGAAGTGTGAGTTACTAATCTCACATGTGGGTTTCAATCTCAGCAAGTTGACATCGGCCAAACTGCACACTCATTTGACAGTGGCCCGTTTGGCCCTCAGCACCTCTCCAGACACTGCCCTGTGGCTTTATTACGCACTTCTGAGCAGGGGATGCCTTCCGCCTGATTGTGTACCTAGCCCCCAGCGTGGAACTGTAAAACAGATTCAAGCGATGTTTGCAGGGCTGTGAAAGGGCCGCAACAAACCACAGATGCTAACACAAGAGAGAGGGAGAGATTCTGCAGGTCAGTTGGAAGCATGACTCATTGGAGTCTACTGCAGCACCTCCCAGCCACTGCCAGAGGCCCAGAAGATGCAAACGGATGGACGTTGAGAACCTCAGAGCCAAACCTCGGCTTTCACCATGACAGATGTTGCTGCGGGCAGGAGAGAGGCTCATCCTTCTTCAGAGACTAGATGAGATGTGCCTGCCATGCCCTTGCTCTTTCTCTCCCCTTGCTGGGGCCTGTGCTTGCTACCAGCACTTCTGTCTGCATTTCAGGCTCTGAGAGCAGCCCGCACACAGAAGCCCTCTAGAGTTGAAGTTCTCGCGAGGGCTAGTGTTAATTGTCAACTTGGCAGATTTTAGAAGCACCTGGAAAATGTGTGGGTGACCTGCTCACTATGGGTAGACCACACCCTGGGTATCCATCCCGAACCATATGAAAAGGAGGAAGCAGGGTAGGGGAGATGACTCAGTGATTAGAGCGTGGCCCACACAAGTGTGCGGATCTGCGTCCCCATCCCCAGAACGCTCTGGAAATACCTGGTGAGCATGGTGGCCTGCCTGTATTCCCAGTCTTAGATGGTGGATGCAAAGGAGCCTGGAAGCTAGCTGCCCAGCAAGAGCAGCCTTACCTGGGAGCTCTGACTGAGAGCCTCTCCCTCAGTGAACACCGTGGGAGAGTTATGGAGGGTGATTCCCAGCATCAGCCCCGAGTCTCCACACGTGCATGCTCATGTGGTCCTTGTCAAGCAGAGACGCAGAGACCAGTAAGGAGCACCAACCCACCTCTTGCAGGCCAGCGCCAGGCTCTCTTTCATAGATGGTTCAGCTACTCTGCAGGTGTTTGTTGTTATTACCTTCTGCCCCTGAAGTTGAGTTAGATCTTGTGATTTATTTTGGGTGGACACGCTAAGCTGCCCTTCCCAGGAAAGTGTAGGAAAGTAGTGGTAAGGCTTGCCCTCTCTTCCTGGCTGCCATGGCGCTCTGTCTGGAGCTAGTTCTTGGTTGTAAGGGGCACGAGCCGGATACAGACTTTGACTGTTTCAATCCACTGAAATTTAAGGGATTCTGTTGTAGCGTGGTCTGGCCCAGCCCATGGTGTAGGGGGTCCTTCTGTATTTGTGGTGCTTTCGTTGGTTAATCAATAAAGAAACTGCTTGACCTGATAGGGCAGAAATTAGATAGGCGGGAAGACAGAACTGAATGCTGGGAGGAGAAAGGCAGACAGAGAGAGCTGTCAGAGACACTGAATCTTTCCCAGTAAGCCACGACCTCATGGTGATACACAGATTAACGAAAATGGATTAGGTCAGGACGTGAGAGTTGGCCATGAAGAGGCTAGATATAATGGGCCAGGCAGTAATTAAATTAATATAATTTCTTTCTTTCTTTTTTTTTTTTGATTTTTTCGAGACAGGGTTTCTCCGTAGTTTTTTTGGTTCCTGTCCTGGAACTAGCTCTTGTAGACCAGGCTGGCCTCAAACTCACAGAGATCCGCCTGCCTCTGCCTCCCGAGTGCTGGGATTAGAGGCGTGTGCCACCACCGCCCGGCGAATTAATACTATTTTTGTGTGATTATTTCGGGTGTTAAGCTAGCAGGATGCAGCCCGTGCTCCTACTACAGTCCCAGAGGATAAACCTACCAAAGTTGCTTCAGGGAACACTCTCAGGAGCAGGCTGGCTCTGACTGCTTAGCTATATTCCCCGCTAGGCCCCAAGGATTTCCTTTGAATCCTTGCCTCTGCCACTTGTGTGGAGAAATGCCCGGCAGGACCCTCGAGTCTCTTCTCCTCATCTATAAAATAGCAACGATTGTATTCACTGTGAAAATTACATAGGTTAATTCATGGAAGAAGCTTGGAAAGTTGCCAGACACGGAGTAAGTGCTCACTAAATATTAGCTTTATTATTAATATTTCTTCAAAAACAAACAACAGTTGGATGCCGCAGGTGGCCTGGATCCCTCCTTAGGAAAAATATTATCCAGAGGAAACCTCGCTCGCATCTGCCTTTGGGAAGAAGGGTATTGTAGCAAAGGAGGCAAGCTCAAATACACCTATTGGTGGAGCCGGAGAGCGACATCAATGTGTTTAGCTTTAGTTTTTCCTATGTGTGATAGAGGCCTAGTTTAGAGAGAATAACGTTTTCTTCCATCAAAACAGGGGTGCACATGAAGTGATCAATGCCAGCCATACTAGCTGGAGATGAGAATACCACAGAACATGTGACCCAGCTAAAGCGATAGCTGGAGCCGTCCCCAGTGTAGGTATTGTGCTGATAGAATTTGGGTGTGTGGGTTTTGTTTGTTTGGTTTTGGTTTTTTGAGACAGGGTTTCTCTGTAGCTTTGGAACCTGTCCTGGAACTAACTCCTTGTAGACCAGGCTGTCCTCAAACTCACAAAGATCGGCCTGCCTCTGCCTCCTGAGTGCTGGAATTAAAGGTGTGCGCTACCATCACCTGACAAGTTTTGTTTGTTTTTGGAGACAAGATTTCTCTGTGGTTCTGCTGTCCTGGAACTCGCTCTGTAGACCAGACTGGCCTTGAACTCACAGAGATCCTCCTTCCTCTGCCTCCTGAGTTCTGGGATTAAAGGTGTGCGCCACCAATGCCTGGCTCAGCTGTGTGTTTTTAAGAAGTAGAAGATGCTGGTTTTCACGTGTGACTTGTTTTGTTTTAAGATATGCTTTAGGGCAGTGATTTTCAAACCGTGGGTCATGACCCCCTTTGGTAAACCTCTATCTCCAAAAATATTTACATTGCGATTCATAACAGCAGCAAAATTACAGTTATGAAGTAGCCATAAAATAATTTTACGGTTGGGGTCACCACACCATGGGGAATTGTATGAAAGAGTTGTAACATCATGAAGGTGGCTGAGAACCACCGACTTAGGGCAACAGATCATATCTTCTGGACTTTGCACTTGTGAACTGTCAGCTGCGGTGGTCACCTGTAGAAGACCGAGCCCACTAGCATTCCATAAAGGTTATGGAGGGGCACATGAAGCCCCGCCCCTCCCTGAGGAACCATTGGCAGTTAATACTTGGCGTATATAAGAAGAACCATAGTCCTCAGTGGTGTAGCTATTAGTGGGTTGCTCTTATGCCAATAAATAATCACATACACACTCAGACACGACAAAAGCTTTTCAAGATATTTAAGTCAAGTCTGGAGAGATGGCTCAGAGGTTAAGAGCACTCACTGCTCTTCCAGAAGACTCAAGTTCAAATCCTAGCACCTACACCAAGTAGCTCACAACAACCTGTAACTACAGCTCCAAGGGATCCAACAACCTCTTCAGGGCTCTGGGGGTGGGGGTGTGTACACATGCACCATGTATACATATGCATATAAATAGATGATAAAATAGCCACTTAAAACATTAACTGACATATAATAGCGTTACGTGTCTATGGGGTACAATTTGAGGTATTGACACATATTTCATTCTATGCTCACATTTCACCGTATGTTCATACTTCATCCTATGTTCATATTATCTCATCCTATGTTCACCAAATGAAGAGTTATCCCCGGCATCGCTCACATTTATCTTTGTGATGTGTGCACTCCCAAACTACTCTTCCAGCTGTCTGGAAATGCACAATACGAGGTTAGTGTGGTGGTACCTATCTGCCATCCCAGCAGTCAGGACTGAGGCAGGGGGATCGCTACACATTTGCGGCCACCTTAAATTGCACTGCAAGTGCCAGGGCTTCGTAGCAAGACCCCGTCTTTAAACAAAGGGGTGATGCATTACTGACAGCATGGCCCTCCTACTGTGAGACCCAAAGCAGAACTTACTCCTTGATCTCTGACTCTGCACCCAGGGGCCCATTTCTCCCCATATGCCCTTCCCCTAGCAAGGAGCTTTGAGAAACTGGCTGCTACTCTGGTCTTTATCGCGGCCCCATAAACACACCCTTTGTCCCTTTAGGATCCGTTCTTCTGCCTGTATCCAGCATGGCCGGTTAGCCGAAGTCCTCCTGGTGGACGGTCCTCCCAATTTCTTGTTGTTGTTAATATTTATTTATTTGGTTAGTTCATCCATTTAGCCCACGATTCTAATGCCCCCATCTCCCAGACTCTGGGGTTATACATGTGTTTTACCAGGCCCAGTTCCTTGAAGACTTTTAACTCTCATGACTCCGAGGGGTTCCTCTCAAACTCCCATCTTTCTCCACACAGTAGAGGAACAAGGTGATCCCCTTTCTCTTCTGCCAGCCCGAGTCAGGGGAACCCATGCATTCATCAGCCAGAGCAGAACAGCGGGAATCTTCAAAACCATCCCCAGCAACTCGGAGGCTGACAAGAGGCGGAGACTTTAAACCTTTTTTTTTTCTCTAGGATGAGTTAGCTTCTTATCTGTGGTGCAGGTCAAGTAATAGCCAAGATCATACTCAGAGAGTGACATGTGGTCTAGTCTATCAGCCGTCCCTAATCCCCACGATCTCTTCGAGGAAGGGTCCACATACCAGCATCCAGCCATAGAGTCACATCCTTGAATATCTCAACACTCTGGTAGCAACTGAATAGGGAAAGAGACTCCGAAAGATGCGATTTTAAACATTCCCCACACAATGGTGTGCGAACACTTCACAGACCCGTCAGAGTTTCTGGCTGCCTCTGTCTTTCCACCTGGCTCTCGCCAATCAGAGCTGGCAGACATTCCCCTCTCCAATCCGCTCCCGGTTCCAGCCCCAATCCTAGTCTAATTCCTTGGTCTGAGGACTTAGCCACACAGGAACACAAGGGAGCACGTTCGGTTTTTTAATAACGCAGGAGAGGCAGAGAGACAAGAGTAAATGAGACGCGGACAGCCTAGCGTTCTGGAAGAACACAACTTTAACCAGAGATTTCCCCTTTTGACTCGTGCTCATTAATACAGAAAACACTCGCTGCCACATTTAATGATGAAGCTTTGTAATATGTCTGTAGCCAGCACAGAACAAATTAGTGTGGTGCCGATAGAGTCGTAGAGGCAGCAGGCAAAGCTCCTGCTCCCACCTCAGCCCTTCCAGCAGACGGGGCGTCTCTGGGGCTGAGGACAACTGGGCACTACAGGTCCTTCCTTGATGGAACCAAGACAGGAGGATCAACCCTTTCTTCATAATCTCCTGCAGGAACCCACTGAGAAAAGAGCAGCCTAAGGTGAAAGGTTCTATTGATAACCTTCAGAAGTTTCCAAATATCTCAAACCTTGCAAGAGCAAAGATGGGGGCGTAGAGGGACAGGCAGGGGTTCCTTCCTATGTGCTTGCCAATCCCTGGCGGCCAGTGGCACCCAGCTGGGCCTCAGCCAGCGGAGGGTGGGAAGCCTAACCCACTCTGGGCAACTTTGTTTTCTTATGGCAGCCGCAGCTGCCATCCAGGCATCTCCCAGGGATGGCACCAGTCCTACCAAGGCTGGTCTCGGTCACCTGGGTTGACTCAGTGACCCTTCCCATAAGTTGATGCCTATGTCTTCCAGATTTGGAATGTGGCTTTGCCTGTGGCCTGGGGAGAGGCAGTGAGTCTTGGCGATCTCACTTGGTCTTCACAACAGTCTTGTCATGGAGAGCTGTTATTTCACACGTTTTTAAAAAAAGGAAGGTAAAATTCAGATTACAGATTAATCACTTACTGTTGAAAGAGTACCTCCACCTTCAAGGGTAGGGAAACCGAGACTCCAGCCAGTCAGTGACTGGAGAGGCAGAGTTCTCCGGGATTAACCTGGCAGTCCCGGGTAGGCTGGCCCCTCACCCTTGTGTTCCCAGAGCTGGAACTGAGCAGGTGTTCAGTAAGCAATAGCTGAATGAATGAGATGTACAGTGAACGGCAGAATGTCCAGGAGCCCTCACCCCTTCCATCTCATAATGCATCCTACTTGGGATGAATTCCCTCCTGGTTCCTGGAGGCTTGTCTCCTCCTCTAGTCCCTGGGAATTGAGCCTGTGACTCTCAGCAGAGAAGCCTGGCTCATGAAGGGGACTAGCCACTTGTTTAGACACACGAGTCCCTTTCCCATTGTGCTAGTCAGACTTTGTCAAATTGGCACTAGCTACAGTCACCAGGGAAGATCCATCCTATTGGCCCATGGGCATATCTGTGGGGGCATCTTCTTCTTAAGAGCCTAGCCCACTTGGTCGGTGCTGCCTCTGGGTAGGTGGTTCTGGGCTGTATAAGCATGCCGAACAAGCCAGTGAGCAGCTTTCCTCCATGGTCTCAGATTTAGCTCCTACCTCTAGGTTCCTGCCTTGGGTTTCTGCCCTGTTTGGCTTAGTGGTAGACTGTAAGCTGTTGCTTTTGGTTAGTGTTTTATCACAGAATAGAAACCTAACCAGGCGCCTACCATCGCCTCTGCTTAAGTTCTGTTCATCCCTGATAGAATGGCTGTTCACAGAGGCAACCACTGTCAGCTCTACCCTCACTGTGTCTGTGACCAAGTCCTTCAACTCCTCTGACTCTGGATTCTTTAATCTGTTAGAAGAGACAAATAACAAGGTTCATTGTGTGGCTGAACCAGACCAAGTCTGTGCAAAGACAGCCAGATGGTCCCACCACTAGAGTGTGACTGCAGACAGGGTCTTCCATGATATATTCATGGTTATTCACTACACTAGGTTCTCTTTGTGTGTTTGAAATACATATTTTTTGTCTTAAATAAGTGAACTCATGTAGATACTGCAATGAGGCATAAAGACCATTTCTTTAAAAGTTTTTCTTCTACTTCATCTCCTTTATCTCCTCCTCCTCTTCTTCTTCGTGTGTACTTCTGCAATGGCTGAAGCCAAAAGACATAGGTCCTTTCCTTCCTCCTTTACGTGACCACCAGGGATCAAACTCAGGTGGCCAGACTTTGTGGCCAGTACCTTACCAGCTGAGCCATCTCCCAGCCCATGAAAACCTATGTCTAAGGGAAACACACCCCAGGGGCTCTGAGCAGTCTGAAAGGGTGACGGAGGGGGCAGAGAAGTCTAATCTCCTTTGTGTGCACAGATGCATAGCAAGGTCTCAGCAGCTGAAAGTCAGATCGGAGCACCTTGATGGGGCTACATCACCTACAAAGCATCCCATTGGGGGAGTCCAGTGGAACTGGGTGCTGGTAAGAACTTCCTCCAATGCGGAAGCTTCTGGTACCCCACTTTTATTTCCATCCACTATCCCAAGCCCCTTCTTTTTAGTTTTCCCTATTGGCTGCCTACCGTGCCCACACTATCATGGTCCAGTAGGCACACCTTTCTCCTGGGTCCTACCGTCCCTGGAAATGGTCCTCTGCATGCCTATAGCAGAGCTCCCAGAAGGATCCAGGGTTCTGCTTCTTAAATATTTTCCAGGTATGTTAAGAGTTGGCTGAGTGATTGGCCACCCCTTGCCAGGTCAGTAAAATGTGAGTGAAGGCACCAGAGGCCGCATCCCAGGGAGCTGTGAGATCCAATATACCATTTGCTAAGCTTGTCCCTGTAGCTGGGAGCATTCTGTCATTCATTTACATCCTTAAGTGAAGTTTAGTCAGGAAAAGCCCCCAATGCCCCAGTGATAGACATAGAACATGGTCAAGAAAGCAGTTTTTTTTGGGGGGTGAGGGGTGCTGTTTGTTACGCAGCATGATTAAACTGTCTGACGCAGGGTGATGGAGGCAACTGAAAGCACTCACTGGCCATTGGTAATGACTGATTGCCCTCTCAAGGATACCAAGAGATAGAAACAGAGGCTGGGCATCAAGAGAACCCAAGGTTGAGAGTAAAGAGCTTCCATGGGACGATATAAAGAGCTTGGCATTCCTCAGGTTCACTGTGGGAGGCTACAGTTCTGAATCTGCTCCATCTTGACTAAAGGTCAGAGAGTTCAAACCTATTCTTGCTCCTCAAGGACAAGTAACAGGATGTTTGACCCAAGGTGTGCCTACTGGATGTCTTGCTACTCAAAGACCAGACAACAGGATGTTTGACTTAGGCATGGTTACCAGGTGTTCTAAGATGTAAGGAGGTAATTACGCTTGTTTGTTCCTTGTATCATGGCAGGGAAGTCTTTTGCCCTCCCCTTTCGATTGGGGTATATAAGGACTATGAGAAATAAACTCGGGGCTGTTACAGGATTCACTGGAAGCCCCCCTGACTATCACTTGTATATTTCTTTCCTCAATCCTCACGGTAATAAATGTACACATCTTGTCTGTTTTCTCCATGAAGTGACTTATGTATAAATATGCCTACATCCTAAATTAGCAGTTTAGAAAATTAAAATCAAGCCAAGAACCCTGAGGCCCTTATTACCCAGTTGGCTAGCTCTGGCAAGATTTGAGACCGTGACTCTTGGCTGAGGTACTGAGCTACAGAGGCTGTCTTCCAAAGTGAATGTGAGCATGCACGGAACTCTTGAAACCTTTGGTTCTTAGAGGCCACCAGACAGCAGAGGGACACCTGGGCTGAGAGAACCCACATCCTGCTATGGTTTAGAGCATTCTCAACCTTCTTAATGCTGCGATGTTTTAATACAGCTCCTCATGTTATGGTGACCCTAACCATAAAATTTTCATTGCTACTTTATAAATGTAAACTTTCTATCGTCATGAGTCACAGTGAAAATATCTGTGTTTTCTGATGGTCTATGGTGACCCCTGTGAAAGGGTCATTTGACCCCCAAAGGGTCGCACCCCACAGAGTGAGAGTCCCTGGTTTAGAGCTTGCTGATTCATCCAAAGGGCACGAATTAAAGGCTGACTCAGCAGCCTATGTCACCAAAGGGGGTAATGAGGGTTCTGTGTAGAGTCTAATGGAAGTTAGGTCATTGGGGGTGTCCTCAAAGGGGATATCAGGCTAGCCATTCCTTCCTCTGTTACTTTCCAGCCACGAGGGGGATAACTTTATTTTACTGTGTGCTCCCTCTACAAAACCACCTAGACTCAAAACCGTTAGAATTGCCACCATCCCAATTCCCCTGCCATCACCAAAACCTTAGAATCCCTGAGACAAAACAGGTCTTTCCTCCTCTGGAGTAGTTTGCCCTGCCTAGTCATCACACCAAGCATCCGAGAGGAGAGGAATGGAGTTATCTCCCCGTGTCCCTCACAATACAGCAAGGGACTTTGGTGAGACTGCATGGTAGGGTCAATGCTGTGTCCCTTGCTGTGGACCCGACAGGCTAGTATTGGGACCAGGGGTGTGTTGTTTGTAGAGAGGTGGCCGCAGTGGCCCACGCTCCCACAGTTTGCTGGGAAAGAAGATAACCGGAACATGATCAAGAAAGCAGGTTTTTAACCATGAAGTAGGTGTGGTCCTATTGGTCCAAAGGTCCCAACAGCACATCTGTGTGGGATGAATGACCAAACCAGGAGCTGTGCCTGTTTGGGGAAATCCACTGCCCTCCTCAAAAGATACTCACAGAGGGGTACGGGCAAGTGCTGCATGCTTACTGTCCAGTATCTGGAAGGTAGAGGCAACAGGATTTTGAATTTGAGACTAGTCTAGGCTATATAGGGCATTCCAGCCTGGGCTCCAAAATGAGGGTCTCTCCCCTCCCGCTCTTTCTCTCTCTCATATCATACGCACTGAATTCATATCTTTTCGGGGTACCCTGAAATACTAAGGAAGTCCCTTGCTAGAGTCTGAGAGAAGTTATTAGCCAGGGCTGGGGATCTGAACTCAGGTCTTTATGCTCACACAGCAAGCACTTCACCCCTGAAAATATTGCCCAAATTTATTGCTCTCAAAACCGATAGTGGCCATCTAGAGGAATGCATTTAAACTCCAAATAAATGGTGTCTACACTAGTTACACTTTAAGTAAGCTATCCCGTAAGAATGCATTTAGTAACAGGCTGTGAGGTATAGTCTGTCACACATCTTAGCTCCTACAGTCATGCTACCCAGGGCCGGGCATTACCACATGCAACTCCACACGGGAGGAAGTTGGCAAGGATGGACCCAGGACGCCAGGGTAGGTCAGCCTGACCACACTGTCCCTACACAGTCTTTAATCTAAGTCTCAGGGTCTCTATTTTCCAAACTGTGGGCATGCCTTGTGGTTCATTCAAAGACAACCGCAAGTGCCTACTGATGGGGCCAAGTCAGGATGGCTTCGTGATCAACACCATGGCCTTCAGCATCCAGACTGGCTGGCTGCAAACCCCAGCAGAACTGCCCGCTAGTGATCCGTGGGTGTGCTGCCTGGCACGCGCAGGAGACTCTCTGTATAGCACTATATCCAGTATGTAGCCATACTTGCCCTTGGACTTGAGACCTGGTACAAGACATCAGTCCCTCCTGGAGAAGGCAGGAGAGCCTTCTATGACCTTCCATCAACAAATTTGGAGCTGGCTGTGGCTTTTTGTCCTTGACAGATGTCTGATTGGTACAGATTTAAACATCTCCCCCAACATCCACCTCTGCCGCCTGACTTTTACTATGCTCTCTGGGATTCTGCCTCCTGACTCTTAATACGCTCTCTCTGGGATTCTACCTTTGACCCCCCCTTTGGGTTCTCTGAAAGCTCCTTTAACCAGTGGCCAGACAGCACATTGTTCTATGTCCTCCCTAGCATCCATGTGGCAGTGTCAGGATTGCTCAGACATGCGACATGTGTTTTCTCTGGAGCGGAGCGGGCTGCCATGCCTTCCACAGGGAGACACTGGAGAATGACTCATCAACCTGCGGGCACCAACTTTTAAAGTCTTGGGGGTCTCTTGAGCTGGTTGTTAAGTTGCAGACAGATGAAAATCAGTCATGGTGGGGATGTTTTCTGCAGAGACAGTGCATGCTAGGATGCAGGCCTTTTCCTGTTGGCATGCAGATTAAGCAGTGGTCAGCCCATCACTGGGTACACAACTTGGTTTTAGCCGGCGGATTCCATTGGAGGCCTGGAGTCTCAGATAGGTGATACAAAAGCCAGAACTCACACCACTGCAGCATCTGGCCACGTCAGCATCATCTGTGGGAAT
This sequence comes from Microtus pennsylvanicus, assembly GCF_037038515.1. Lineage (NCBI taxonomy): Eukaryota > Metazoa > Chordata > Mammalia > Rodentia > Cricetidae > Microtus > Microtus pennsylvanicus. The sequence continues at coordinate 17,836,425 of NC_134596.1, forward strand.
AGGTAGCAGTGCTCAGGGGTGCTGGAGCCAGCTGCGATTTCCTCGTATCACTGAATAGGTCTTTCTTCAGCCTGCTCTCTTTTGCTTCCTGCACAGTTTTTAAGACTTCCTCTGCCTTCCTGTGAGTTCCTAGCTGCCCCTTTCTGTCTGTTAACCAGAACCAATTCCTACTGAATGTCTCTGCCTTGTATAGATGCTTGATTATCCGATGGAGGAACACGCTCATTTTGCTTTCTCAAGAAGAAGGGCTTTGCTCAATTGCATAGTAAACATTTATGGAGTACCTACTGTATGCCTAGGCGGACCTGGTACCAGGATATGGAGATGTTAGGAAAAGCATGCCTCTGCCCTTGGGAACATATAGAACTAAAGGAAGGCCAACACCAAACAACTAATTATGTATTATTTCTTCAGTGGGCCCTCCATCATCACTGGGTGATACCAATCTATAGGTATATATGTATGTGAGTCCCGCCATGGAGAAAAGGAACACAGGGAAACCAGAGAAGCGTGTCTCCCTTCCAGAGTCACTGGTTCAGCTGGCAGCACAGCCATGTGCTCAGGTAGCCAAGCAACCATCCCACACAAGTTCCCACACCAAAGGAACATGGGGATCTGTAGCGTCCAATTTGGGGGACCAGGGAAGAAGACTCTGTGGACAGCCTTGACAGTGGGTCACAAAGGATCTTTGTAAAATCAGTCGCCGAAGGCTCTAACACCCACCAGGGCCATGAGTGCCCTCCACACAGCCACAAGCGAAGATCCAGTTATACACACTGTTGGATCCCAGATGTTTCCATGTGACTGTGTGTCCTGGATATATGCCCCTACCAGTTATTCCCAGTTTATATCACCATCTAAGCAGCTAGAGGATATCCCATTATATAGGTGTATTGTAAATTAATCAAACCCCCATTAGTGAATGTTTAGTGTTTGGGTCAAGGGCACACACACTCAAGGCCTGAGCCTCTACCCAGTTAGTGATCTGTCTGGGGGGTGAGTGGGACTCTATGCTTTCTGAAGGCCTGATCCTTCTTCCTAATAGAGGTATTGATACCTGCAGATGGTGATGCTTTGGGATACTTAGAATAGTGTTTAGCACCTAGTGGATGATCAATTAAAACTCAAAATTGATAGGCTATAAGCATCCTGTGATATGATGTCAGTTTGTGCCACATCCATTTCAGTACCTAAAACACCCAAAGTGCAAACACAGTCAAAAGCACATACTTAAAGCCTTGAGAGCTAGTCGGCGGTGGTGGCACATGCCTTTAATCCCAGAGGCAAGCGGATCTCTGTGAGTTCAAGGCCAGCCTGGTCTACAAGAGCTAGTTCTAGGACAGCTCCAAAAGCTACAGAGAAACCCTGTCTTGAAACCAACAAACAAACAAAAACCCGTGAAAACTATCATCTAGTCACCCCCTCCAAATGTGTTATCAAGCTTTGGATACTGTAAGAGGTCGTGAATGAAGGCTTAGCCAATGCTCCTAGAACAATCCAGCCCCTCCCAAGTCATCCACAAACCAGCCAGCGAGGTTTCTTAATTTGCCAACCTTCTGGGTGGCATTCTGGAATCTAAAGCAGGAGGAACAACCGTAGCAAGTCAAGTCAACCGCTTTCCCTCTGATTTCTAGGAGGGGAAGCTAGAGTTGAGGTCATATTTGAAAATATAGGTCAAATTTTGATTTCTGTGGTTACTGAACACTGTCAGCCACAGTAACTCCCTCCGTGTGGTTGATGCCAGGGTTTGGAGGCCTGGCAGCCCGACCTAGCTCCCCTCGGAGTGTGACACTCACCCTCCACACCGACCCCGTCCCCTAGGGTTCAAGGCTCCTAGTAATCCTGCTGACCAGCACTCCCAGAAGGTCCGGAGCCTGGGCAGCACCTAGGAGCAAGCTACGGCAGGAACCCTGATCTCTGAGGTTGGTGGGGCTCAGAGGTGTTGCTGGTGGGGTTCAAGGAGGTCCCGATACCCCGGCAGTCCTACCCATGAGTCCGTTACTGTGTGCGGGTACCGCGGGGAGCAGGGAGGAGACCATGTGCGGCGGGAACAATGTAGTGGGTTGTTTTGCCGACTGTCAGCCTCGTTCTGGGATCCTCCTTTCCACGCCCCTTGGTCTAACCGCCACAGGCACAGCACGCAGAAGGAAGAGCCCCCTTATTTGGTCTTGGAAAGAAAGGGGAAAGGTTATCCTCGGATGCCTGCAGCGTTGGGTCATCCGCCCGCAGTCGCTGGCCCGCACCCGTGGGTGCAGTTCCGTCTCCCGCCGGCAGGTGGCGGCACCGCGCAGGGCCTGGGGAGATGGCCAGCTGGTAAACAACCCGCAGGATCCGGTGCCCCAGGGTGGGGACCGGCCCGGGTGGGGGTGGGTGGACTCCTATGTCTGCACGTGGACGGTGATGCGGAGGGACACGCTGGGCTGCAGAGGAAGGGAAGGGAGGAAAGAGCCAATACCTTGTTTGTGAGAGAGTCAAGCTTCCCGAATTGCTTTGGTTGTAGGGTGTGACTTTGCCTGATGGATTTCACGTGAGCCCCTGGAGAGCGCGCTGTAGGAGGCGGGAATCTGTTTCAAAGTCAGCCACGAGGGTGCAGGGGACTGGAATCTCTGGACGGGAATCAACAAAGCACCCTGGGAAGATTTGCTTTCTTGCCCATCCTTTCCCCTCTCACTCTCCTTTCTCCCCTCTTCCCCTCCCTTGCTTTTCCAGCCACCGCGTGAGCCTGGGGGTGTGAAGCGACCCACTTTCCTCCTTGTGGCCCGAGGGGGGGGGGAGATTAAGTACGAACCGCCACGTAGTTGGTTCCTTTTCTACACCATCTTGCAGGAGAAGAATTACCACCATTTTATCTGGAGGTCAGAAAGACTCCAGTCACCCGTCAGTAACAGACAAGGCTGGTTCCCCAAAGCCAATGCTTTCACAGTAATTGAGAACTCACTCCCTTCCCAGCGACTCCTCCAGGTCAAACTCAGGGGTATCATTACAAGCTGGAACGGTCTGTTGCTTGCCTTTAAACCCAGCACTCGGGAAGCTGAGGACCTCCTTTGTGTGCTCTGGGCCACTCAGGGCTACATAGTACCACTCTGTCTCAAAACAAAAACAAACTAAAACGCAAAGATTTGGGCTGCAGAAATGGCTCCGTGGTTAAGAACACTTGTTGCTCTCGCAGAGGACCCAGGTTGGAGTTCCAGCACACGGAAGGTGATTTGCAACCCTCTGCAATCTCCAGTTCCAAGAGATGCCTGCTTCCCATCTCCTCAGGGGATGACCCCACAGTGGTGTCTCTTCCTGAATCATGTCCCAAAAGGCTCCTAGGCAGCCAGATTCCTGCTGCGGTTCTTGTTGCTCCATCGAGGGCTCCAGAGAGATGCCTGACGGGAGTATAAGCTGGTTTGGTTGTAGTTGTTGTTTGTTTGTTTTTCTATTTTAGGTGAGTTTCGGTCAGCCTTTTGCTTGTAGGCACATCCTATGTGCTCCTCCACCCTTCCCCATCTACCTCCTGACCAGGGGTCCCCAAAGATCCACTAAGGAGGACCCATTTTGTTTTTTTTTCCACCCAAAAAGAAATTAATTTTCCAAATCTGCACATTTATGGATAGCTTTGGAAAGTTATTGGGGTGACAGGTCCATGCTTGCCCTACAGTGCACAGTATCCATTTCCTTTTAGTGTATGTATGTTGTGTGTGTGTGCACGCCCCTGCACGTGGAGGCCAGAGGACAACTGAGTGTCATTCTTCAGGTACGCGTCACCTTTATTTCTCTAGGCTGACTGTGAGCCCCAGGGGTCGGCCTGCCTCTCTCTCATTCCTGGGCTTATACACCCAGCCGACATACTGGGCTTCTCCTCCTCCTCCTCCTCTTCTTCTTCTTCTTCTTCTTCTTCTTCTTCTTCTTCTTCTTCTTCTTCTTCTTCTTCTTCTTCTTCTTCTTCTTCTTCTTCTCCCCCTCCCCCTCCTCCTCCTTCCCCCTCCCCCTCCTCTCTCTCTCTCTCTCTCTCTCTCTCTCTCTCTCTCTCTCTCTCTTCTTTTTTCTTTTTTAAAGCAGGTCCTGGGGACAGAAATGAAGTTCTTCTGGGCCTCTTTTTCTTTCTTCTCTTTTATCTTAAATTTGTGTGAACAAGAAAGATTAGGAACTTTTTTGTGTGTGTGTTTTTCACGAGACACTTTTTGAGCTGCTCCTATCAATTTGGGTGGCTTCCTTGTTTCTAAGAATTTACTTATCATGCCATATAGTAAGCACCGGTGTGGGGAGTTCCCAAAGGCTGTCCGGGATCTGGTTCCTCTGCAGTCATGGTTTTATTGGTTACGGTTAGTCTAAACTCCACGGATAGCCAGGTGGTTGACACGGGTGAAGCCTCCCTTTCTAAAGCCCCCAACCCCACAGGCTCATGGCTGCCTTCAGTGGATTCAGTTTTACACGCAGGAGGCTAGGCTGGCTTTCTCAGAAGCCATCTTCCACGACAGCATTGCCGTTGCCCATCTAGGTTTGTCCTGGCATCCCAGAACCGAGTTCTTATATCAGGAGCAAGAAACAGTTTGGGGCAGCCTGTACTATGGCAGTATGGTTTGTCCCCTTCCGTGTGTGCTGGTCAACTCAGGTGTGCCCTGATTCTGCACTTCCTCCTGAGGTTGACCCCACCAGAAGAAAACCCCCAAATCTTGACTTAGTTTCCTTCAGTGGCCTAGGTCCTGTCCTCTGTGTGCGCCTTAAGGATGGCCCTTATTTGAAGGGCAGTGGTGCCCAGTGATGAACTATAGACTTGGGGGAGGGCAATTGCAGAACCTGATGCCCACACCTTAAACTCTGTGCTGTAACTGTTAGGGGAATTTCATGGTTCTGCCTGGGTGCAGGGCTGACCATAATGTCCAGCCTATGGGGTGCACAGAATGCCCACCTTCAGGGTTGAAGGGAGAAGGAAATGAACTCCTGCGCTGCTTTTTTGGGGGGGGGTGTCCTGATGTCTGCTTAGATCTCTGTGGCCCCACAGAGCCATTCTCAACCCAGGCTGTCAGGATTTATCCTTTGTAAAAGACAGAAACTCGGCCCAAGCTTGTTTATGCAAATAAAGGCATTTAATTGAGGAAAATGACAGTGGAGATGTCCCTGTCACTACAGTTTCATCCAGCAGATGAATGACATTATTTGAATCGCCCTTATCCTTAGCTCAACCGGGTTGACTTTATTCTCACTGGCTCTTGATTAGCCTATATTGGCCAAGCCTAAGACAGCTTAGGAGACTTGAGTTCCTGAAGGGAAGTCATGGAAAGGAGTGTGTGTGTGTGTGTGGGGGGGGGGGGGGACATGTGGGAAAGGAGGCCAGAGATCCTGAGCAAGAACAAAGAACCAGCGTGTACTTCCCTTCCTCCAGGCCGTCAATCAGAAGAGGGAAAACTTGAATGGTGAACATTCCTGCCGTGAAGGGTGCTTAGCAAACATGCTGGCGAGAAAGGGTAAGGTGAGCTGTGTCCACTCACCCAGGAGACCAGCTACCTTCCTGCCTTCAAACGATAGCAGAAAACCGTGCTGTCTGGGTTGGTGAGATGGCTTCGTAGATAAAGCAAATGACACTCACACAAGAGAACCTGACGTAGGATCCCAGTATCCAAGAAAAAAAAAAGCAAAGAGTAGATACACACACCAGTCACCCAACTGCTGTGGTGGGCAGGACAAGGAGATCGTCCTGGCCACAACATAACTCAAAATTCAGTGAGAGAGACCTTATCTTAAAGTATTAATGTGCAGAGCAATGCAGAGAAGTACCTGATGTCCTGTCTCCAGACCCACATCTATGCATGTGCAACTGCATTCATACATGTGTGCATAGAACACGCAAACACACCCTTGTTGTCCATAAGAACTCTATGTCAAGAAGTCTAGGAATCCTTATGGTCGAATGTGGCAAAATGATTTAACAACATGATATATGATGATATGAATAGAGCAGTTAATAAGATGGCCATAACAATGTAATATATACAATTAATCATAAATGCACAAATATACTACCATAAGATAATGGCAGACAAGTACTTGTGAAAATGCAATGAAGTCTCACTGAAGTAGCGGAGCTAAGGATCCCTGGGGACCCTTAATGAGAGTCACTGCACAAACAACTCTAAATAAGATATTACCAATCCACACTGAGGGGCATGCCAGGCTGTGGACTGGGCTTGGGCGCAAACTGCATGCTGACTTGTTTCTTGATTCAATCTGATGCGATTCAAGCTGGTGCCAGAGCAAACAGGCACATTAATAGACACTTGTGGACCCTTGGGTGCTTCTCAAGCAGTTACACTGGAATATATTTACTGGGTCAGCTCTGGTCATCAAATGTCCCGTGAGCTGAGGGAGCAGCATGGTGGTACATTCTGCATTCACAGTTCCCCCAAATCACACACGGAAGAAGAGGATGAAATCAGATTGAGTATCAGGGCCAAGTCATTGATTCATTGTTTTCAGGGTTTCCTCAAGGAATGTGTGAAGGCGAGAGGGTCAAACTTCGATGTTATTCCTTAAGTGCAATTCATGCTAATTTTCAAGACAGGCTCCTTCCTTGGTCTAGAGCTCACTGATTTTGCTGGGCTGGCTGGCCAGGCAGCCCCAGGTAGACTTGTCTCTGCCTCCCCAGAGCTTGGATTCTCAGCATGCATCACACCTGGCTTTTTTTTTTTTAAACATACATGACTTCTGGCAGTAAGCATTTACTGAATGGTTTTTTGTTTGTTTGTTTGACATGGTTTCTCTGTGTAACAGCCCTAGCTGTCCTGGAACTCACTCTGTAGACTAAGCTAGCTTCGAACTCACAGAGATCTTCCTGCCTCTGCCCCCCCAGTGCTGGGATTAAAGGTGTGCGCCACCACCACCCTGCTTGCTTACTTCGCTTTTCTAAAACCAGGCTCACCTGTGACTAACTCCTGGGGTGGGTTACCAGATGAGGCCCCTGCACCTGTCCGTTCATCTTGTCATCCCGTACACAGCATTGAGCCTTAGTATGTGTTAGGCAGTATGAAGGGCAATGTCGGTTTAGTGAAAAGTGAAACTTTGCTCTCAGGGGCCTTAGAATCTTCTGGAGAGGCAGCTTGTGGGCAGAGGTGCTATGATGCGTAGGCTGCACGACGCAGAAATCTGTCTTCACCTGGGTTTACCCCCAACACTGACTGTGAGATGAAGTTTGCATTTGAGAGCCCATCTTGGAAGTGAACGGTAAGGAGGAAGCTAGGAACAGAGGCAGGGAAGGCGGTTGCCAAAGGGCATGCCAGTGGCCAGCTTTGTTCTGTGGGCACTGGAGGTATTCTGAGAAGTCACAGGAAGCACACTGGGTGTGCCAGGGTAGGTGAGAGACTGGATGCTCATCACCAGCCTGTGCCCCTTCTTGCTGAAGGGTGCCCCTAGGAGAGCGCCCAAGACTAGTTCTTTGACCTTCACCCAAGGTCTGTGGTCCGCAGCCACGGAAGACCCTCAGGGAAGGAGGGGTCCATCTGCTGGGGAGCATCCTTCAAATCCCCGGGGCCTTGTAGTTGACACTCACATCTACTGCCTGATCTAATTTGGTAAGTGTGGGCATGGCTGGGTGCCAAGGCAGGAGGGAGCACAGGTGTTGGAGAGCAGGAAAGAGGCACACGAACCTGGCACATGGAGCTTGAACTAGGGGCTGAGGTGCTGCATGGGCTACCTTGAACTTTCCTCCTGCCGAGAAAACCGGGCAGACTCCTGGGCGCTACCGTGGTTGGGCCCGCATCATAGGACTGTACATGTGGCTGTACATGAGCAGTGATTCCAAGATGGCCAGAGAGATAGGAAGAAGTTGGGTGGAGACTACTGCTGAGTGGTGATGCTAGCTGGACCAAGGCAGGGAGGTGGTCATTGAGGAGAAGGTGTGGAGGGGAAGGATGAAGGCAGGGGATACTTGCTCTTTCTGGCTTCCCCCACACACCCCTGCCAATATGGTTTCCCCACTGGATCTACCCCTGGGTACAGATTCCATGTTTTGACTTTCATCCCAACCCCAGGATACTCATTAAGTATTTTCAAATATCATAAAATCTGAAAAATATCCCAAATCTGGAACACGTCCGGTCCCAAACATACTGTACAAAGGTCACCCAATGTGGCATAATTATTGTGTCTATAATCTGCCATCATGAAATAAAGTTGTAAAGAAATGAATAATATATAAGACACGTGCCCAGTTAAAGTGAATTTAATTTCACTAACCTCCATTTTATGACTAGATACCATTTTAGAATGATGTGGTTGGAAGTGTTTCATGGTTTGTTTTATGCATTTGCCAGACTGTGACTTCTACAATGTGAAAACCTGGTTCTAAAGTGTAGTTTACTTGAACATTTGGGTTAATGACTATTTAGCTGCATAGGATAATTCCAAATGTGCTCTACTCCAAGGGGCAGACAGCATCTTTGGCTATAATTTGTTGGGTTGTTTTTTTTTAGTCTTATCCATGAACTCACAAAGTCTTAATAAAATGTAGCCAGTAATTATCCATCTTAATGTTGCTCAAAATCTTAGCCAGGGCAAAATAAGATAAGAGGGAAGAAATGAAAGTAGGGAGGAAGAAGTAAAGTGGTCTCTATCGTAGACAACACGATTCGCCATATGTAAGAGACCCTGCCAAAAACTCTTAGGTTTAATGAATGCTTTCAGGGAAGTGATAGGACACACGGAAGACAGCAGACAGAAGTTTCGTGTATACCAATAAGGAGCATGCTGAGGGTGGGATCAGAAGGAAAGGCTCCTATTCACAACAGCCCTCAAACTGTAAAGCATCAAGAAATAAACATCAGGAACGGGAACAACTGACACAATGAAAACTGTCAGGATCCCCGGAGAAAGGAGGTAGAGAGGACGCCAGATGATGCCCCTGGATTGGCAGGATTAATATTGCAGAAACGGCCACATAACCAAAAACAATCCTCCCATTTATTGTAATTCTCATCAAAATTCCAATGATGTTCTTCACAAATCTAGGGGAAAAAAAACCCAATCCAATAATTTATATGAAAATACAAAAGATCACGCAGAGCTAATACAATCCTAAGCAGAAAGAACATTGCTGGAGTTGAACAGTACTTGACCTCAAATTATACGATGAAGCCGTAGCAGTAAGGATAGAATTGTACTGATACAAACCAGACGTGTAGACGGACGGAACAAGATAGAGAATGAGAAATAAACTCACGATGGGCACCTACTTTTTGACAAAGGGATAAAGAACACGCACTTGAAAATCTGTCTACTCACAAACAGTAGGGACAAAATAGGATAGCCTCGTGCACAAGAATGAACTCAGATCCACATTCCCATCTGAACAAAAATCAACTTAAAATGGATCAAAGACTTTAATTTCAAACCTGAAATGCACCAGGCATGGTGGCGCAGGCTTTTAATCCAAGCACTCAGGAGGCAGAGGTGGGCAGATGCCTGTGAGGTCGAGGCCAGCCAGGTCTACAGAGTGCGTTTCAGGCCAGCCACTAACCAATCATCACCTTTAGACTCCACCCCACCCTAGTCAGAGTGGCCGAGAAAACAAATGACAAAAAAATTGCTGGTGAAGGGATCTTTGTTCATGGCCGGTGGCATAAACAAGCACAACCATCCTGGAAATCATTATGACTGCTTCAATATACGAAATATTTGACTGGACATGGTGGTGCACACCTTTAATTCCAGCACTTGGGAGGCAGAGACAGAGAGATTGCTCGGAGTTCCAGGTTGGTCTGATCTTCATAGTGAGTTCCAGAATAGCTAAGGCTCCACAGTGAGACTCTGCCTCAGAAAACCTAAACAGACAAACTGCTATCTTATGTCCTATCTATACCATTCCTGGGAATATGCCCAAAGGATTCCTCTGAGAAAGACACTTGCTGCTGTATTCGGAATAGCAAGGAAACAGGACCAGCCTTGATGTCCACCAACTGGCAGATAGAGTGTGGCATATAAACGCAGTGGGATTTCACTCTGTTGTAAAGGAAAACAAAATTTTCAGGACAGTGGATGGAACTGCACAGTAGTGTATCAAGTAAGGTGACTGGATCTCATAAAGACGCCAATCGCCAATCGCATGGGCTCTCATACGTAACTCCTAACTTCTAATGGTTGTCTGTATGCACATAAGGTGTTCTGGGTGTGGGTAGAGGTTATAAAATAAAACTAGATAGGAGAGGCCAGGAGATGGAGAGTGATGGGCATGAAGAAGGTGGGGAGGCAAAAGTCACGTGAACATAAAAGGGAGGTTACTGGGCTGAGAGGACACAAGGGAGGGAAGATGAGAAAGAAATGGGAGAGAAACTAACAAAATGTTTGTTGGAAAATGTCTTGATGAAACCTAATTCTTTATAAAATAATTTAAAAAACAAAATAAGATGTAGATAATAATTCTTCATCTCCTTTTATATCCAATCAGCTATGATTGAAATTAGTTTTTAATGTATTGGCACTTCGTATTGTTTTCATTGTAAAGCCTATGTAACATCAAATTTGCCATCTTAACCACTTTCGAGTGGAATGCTCAGTTGGCATTAAGGACATCCACGTTGTGGTGTAACCCAGCCTCTGAACTATTTTCTTGTAAAATTGAAATTGTGTTCCCATTTAACAATAATACAGGTTCATAAACACACTCTTTATACACACCCACACTGTGTGAGTGGCGTGTGCATGTGGACGTGGTCATGCGTGCACATCTGTGTGTGGATGTGCATCCGTGTGGAGGAAGAAACCCATGTCAGGTTTCCCCCCTCTTTGTCTTTTGTCTTATTTTTTTTTTTTTTGAGACAGGGTCTCCCACTATATCAGAGCTTAGACAGGGTGACAACGATCTCGGTGCTCTCCCCATCTCTTCCTTCCCAGGACTGGGGTTCAGATCCTCAAGCTACTGTAGCCAGTTTTCTTTGTGGGAACTCAGGGTCTCAAGCTTGGACAGCAAGCATGTTACCGAGCCATCTTTCCCCAGCCTATGAGCTTATATTGTCAATAGCTGAGTTCAAAACTCAATTCCCTATTTGGTTTGAAAGAATGGAGTTTTGTTCCTAATTTAAAAAAAAAAAAAAGTACATGTTTTTTTAAATGATGGATTTTGGCCATGTGCTTTTCAGTCAGAAAATCAAAAGTGCAACGTGTTGACAACATCTGTCCCCTAATTATCTCCGCACAGCACTTCCTTCTGAAGCAGTTCGTTTCTAACTCATTATTCAAAGCAACACCTTTATTTGAGGGTTCGGGCGAAATCCGTTTCTTTCTTGAGTTCCACCTGTTGTGTACCTGGGTTAATGAAAGCCACTTGCCATCCGGGGAAATGTCGGGCAATCTGCAGCATTTTCTTTTTGTCAAAGGACAACACCTGTTCCCAAAGATCACCGCCTGGCGTTGTCCCTTCCCTTACGCGTGCACCTATTGCTGAATGCTGGGCTGTTCTGAACCACAGGGATGGTTCCCGTCCAACCGAACTTTGTGTGCTCTTGGCTTCCGGTTCTCCCAGGTGATATTTTGCTTCTGAACATTGCGCTGAGCGGCCTTCATCTGCAGGCTTTCTCTAAACACCAGCCTCAGCCTTTCTCAAAATTTCCATCAGAGGAGTCCACCCCTGCTGTGGTTACAGTAACATTGTTTTCCCTCAGCGCACCATCTTTGGAGCCCACCTCTGAGGGGTTACAGTAGCATCATTTTCCTTCAACACATCTTTAATAAATGCCGTGTGATTTCGACAGTGTCTCCTCAGCTACATTTTTTAGCTTCCGAACAACCAATTTCTTCATGTTTCTCACCATTAAAACAATTTAATAAAGAACATATTTATTTATTTATTATGTATACAATAGTCTGTCTGTATGTATGTCTGCAGGACAGAAGAGGGCACCAGACCTCATTACAGATGGTTGTGAGCCACCATGTGGTTGCTGGGAATTGAACTCAGAACCTTTGGAAGAGCAGGCAATGCTCTTAACCACTGAGCCCTCTCTCCAGCCCCATAAACTAATACATGTCTGAAACCCCAGTGAACTTTCACCCGATCAGCCAGTGCCCCTCGTCCATATGGCGCTGGCCACCACGTTTGCTGGTGAGTGAATGTGTTTTAGTTAAACCTTTATTTTTTACTTTAAAAACTATTTCTTTTTATTTCTGCTAAGGAACAAATGCCATTAGAATTTTGGTCTTTTGCATCAAGAATCTTGGCAGACGTTTCTAAACACCCTTGCATTTGATGAAATGTTTTAAAATTGGGATTGAATACCTCCGTGAAGATGGCTGGTCAAACTGTAGAGTTTGACATTGAGCTCTGGATGGAACAAATATGTCAATATTATTAAAATTACACAAGTCTTAGGTGTTCAGGTCATTGGCTTTTAATCTCTGCATTCATCCGTACGAACAGGACCTAAATCAAGATAGAAAATGTTTTCTAAGGCTGGGGAAATGTCTCTGTGGGTGAGAGTCCCTACTCTGCAGGCATAAGGGCTTGAGTTCAAATCCTCAACACTCACGTGAAAATCAGCATTGGGGATCTGGACCAGTGGACCCTAAAAACTAGCTGGGCAGCCAGCCTAGCCAAAATGAGGAGAACAGTGAGAGACCATGTGGAAAGCGATACAGGAGTGTAGCTGCCTCTATCTTGCCATCCCGTCTACTCTGACGTTCCCCGAGTCTCTGGTGCAGCATTGTGTTGTGTTGTAGATCTGTCCATGAGAGGTGGGCACCTCCCAGTCAGTTGTCCTCCGCAGTTTGGGCCAGTCATTCATTTCTGTGATGGGCTCCACCTGATGCATAAAGAAGCCATATTTACCTGTGGGTGTGAGGCTAAGCATTTAGAGTGCAGTTGGGAATGATACCGGTGTAGAAAAGTCACAGTGGTGGACTCCCCTCGAGGGTCCATGGTCTCAACAGCCCCAGGGAGTTGGTTTACAGCCCCAGGTGGGAAGTCTCTGCGATTGTGTGGTCCCTAAGTCCTCTCAGGTGGTTATGAGACATTGTGCCGCTACCGCACCGTTGGGTATCCCTCGCCATCTTTGTCACTATTGTGCTTTGTAGGTAGTATAGCCACACGGGCTAGAGATTGTTTTTCTCCCCTTTGCGCCTTCAGAGAACCTTCTGCGGAGTCTTTGTTTCTCACTAGGACAAGATGTTCTACGCTTATCTTTTCCGTTTCTAGAACCAGTCCTGAAGTTACTGACTTATTGAAGACATCCTGGCTTTTCTGAGAGGGAGTTGGTGCCTGGATATACAGTCCTTGTGGCTACATAGTCTCAGCAGGAGGGACTGACATCTCCAGGTGGGTCACTGGAGGAGCTAAGGACCCTCACTTCTCCATGTCGGTCAGAGGAGCTAAATTGAATACACTTGCTCCTCCAGGTTGGTCATTAGAGAAGCAAAATAGATTCACGTCTGAGTTCTTCTAATTCCAACACACTGGGTCACATGTGTATGTATGTGTGTGTGTGTACACATATATACACAAATATATATGTCGATGTATACACAAATATATTTAAAGATAAAATACATCATGAAGCAGTATTGATACCTCTGGTCTAATTCAAAATTACCAAGATTTTATTTACTTCTTTTCCTCTATATCATGAGTTTTGATTTTTAAGAATATAAGCGATAAATAACTAAAAAAAAACACCTTTTTTTAGAACTTAAGAAAAATTAACACCAATAGAGCAAATAATCCAACCAGCAAATAGGCAAGTGAACTGGACAGAGAGTTCTCAATATCTAGTAAATAAATTAAAAAAAAAAAAAGCTCAACATCTTTAGCCAACAGGGAGACACAGTTGATTTACTCTAAGATTCCATCACACTCTGGTCAGAAAAAAACAACCAATTCTGAAGAGGGGAGGGGAGGGGAGCGCAAGCCGTGGTGGGGATGGAAAACGTTGGGACTGCTTCTCAGAAACCTAAGACTAGGGGATGTGATCCTGCTGTCGCCCAGAGGACTCTAAGTCAGCGTTCTACAGAGGCACTCCACATCCGTGCTCATCAGATTGGCCCTGTTCATGACAGCCAACCTATGGAATCAGTTTAAGTGCCTACCAAGAGGTGACCAGAAAAGAAAAACCTGGAGATCAGGGCGGCTGGGGGGTGGTGCAAATCCCTTGTGGCTCTTTCAGAGGACCTGAGTTCAGTTCCTAGCACCCGTGTCTGATGGCTCACAACCACCTTTAACTTCAGCTCTAGGGGATCCAATGCCCTCTTTTGGCCTCCCTGGGAAACTGCACAGATGTGGTGTGCACAAACACACACACACACACACACACACACACACACACACACACACACACAAAACAATAAATCTTTAAAAAGTGTGGTTTACATCTGAGGTTTGGTGCCCTCTTCTGACATGGGGTGTACATGCAGGAGGAACATTGCATACATAATTAATAAATAAATAAATAAATAATTTTTTTTAAAAAAGGTATGGTTTATACTATATAATGGAATTTTTATTTAGGAATAAAAAATAAAATGATCTTATTTTTTAAGAATAGAGATCATCACACTAAACAGAATAAACTAGACTCAGAAAGGCAAATGCGTGTTTTCCCTCATGTATGGAATTTATATTTTTTTAAAAAGGCATAAAGGTATAACTGTTACTGAAAAAGAAGAGGAAGAGTGGGGGGAGGGGGAAGAGGGACCAAGAATGGGAAATAAAGGGGTGAATGTGATCCAAGTATGTTATATGCAGATATGAAACGTCATAGCAAAACCCATTATTTTATATTATATATTAGCACACATTGTATTAATACATGCTAATAACTTCTTTTCGTTTTTCAAGACAGGGTACCTTTGTGTGGCCCTGGCTGTCTTGGAACTCACTCTGTAGACCAGGCTGGCCTCGAACTCAGATCCACTTGCCTCTGCCTCCTGAATGTTGGAATTAAAGGCGGGCGCCACCACTGCCTGGTACCAATTCAGTTTTTAAAGAAAAGGAATAATAAAACAAGACATTTCCCAATTAGTGATTTGTTTGATCCCATAGCGCACACAATAAAAATACTAAACTATAAATCTCCCACCAAATATGACTATTTAAAATACTAAAATAAGTCTTTTTGCACGTCTTCTCATCCTACCTTGTCATGGCAGAGGGCTGACAGTCTACACCCCCTTCCCTCCAGATGTCAGCCCTCCAGGTTATGGTACCACCTTCCCGCCTGTTTGAAGTGAGGTCTCCTGTATTTTGCTGCTGCATACACCAGGTTAGCCAGTGCGTACATCAGGTTAGCCCGTCCATGATGCTCCCCAGGAATGTTCCTGTCTTTGCCTCCCATCTCACTGTAGGAACTCTGGGATTGCATGTGCACTACCCCATCCACTTTACATGGGCTCTAAGGATTCGAACTCAGGTTCTCACGCTTGCTCAGCAAACCCTTTTCCCACTGAGCCCTCATCCCAGTCCCTTTTCATCCCTTCCTTAGCTTCTTTCAGAAACAAATGTATTTCTGCCTTTAAATTTTCTTCTGATGAATCAGTCGGGTATGGCGGCACACACCTGTAACCCCAGCACTGAGTGGTAGAGGCAGGAGAATCAGGAGGTCAAGTACAGCCTTGGCTATGTAGCCAGTTCAGGGCAATCTTGGGCTACCTGAGAGCCCATCTCAAAACCAAACAGACAAAAAACAAAACAAAACAAAAAACCTTTTAATGATTGTTACCAGAGGCACATTCACAGTTTTTATTTCTCGAAGCATGTTTATTTTCTTATTCTTATAACTTCCACACGGGGCCTCCGTCTTCTTTGATACCGTGATTCCCCGCCTTCCCCTGGGAGCTGAGGCTGGATCCTCTTGTTCATTAAGAAGCTTGCTCGCCTGTGGGTTTGGAAGCTACTCAGCTAGTCACAGGGGACACCACTTGGTCACAGAAACCCTGGAAGAAAACGAATTCCTGCTTTGGTCTTATTCTTGCAGCCTGCTGTCTCAGAAAGCAGAATCCCTGGCCATCAATTTTATCCGTCCAGTTGATGATCCCGCTGTCCACTGCCTGACGACATCCACTCCTACGGCTGATAAAACACAGATGATGTATCTGTTTGCCACCGAGTCTTTGCTCTGCTTCTTCGGCAACTTTCTTTCACGGTTTTGGGGTCCTGACACTTTCGTATGATATCTTGAGGCTTGTATTTCTTTTATTTGTTCTGCTTTGAGCTCATTATTGAATGCATCATGGAATGATTTGTTTTGTGAATGGTTTTGTTTTTTGAATGGTTTTTTTTTTGTACCATAATTTCTTCAAATACAGCCTGTCTGTTTCGTCTACAGGAATTGCTCAAGTACGTGTTAAGCCTCCCTTCGTCTTCTGGATCTTGGGCCCTCTGCTGTGCACTCCCATCTTTTGGGGATCCAGAGGATTTCCCACTTACACAGTTCTCTCCCGAGCTGCGCCCGGTGTAACCCCCTGTGCATTCTCTTGTTTCCTCGGTCCTTCGGCCCCTTCTTCTGTAGAACTCCTCTGTTTCTTCCCAGATTGTCTATGTTCCTTTTCGAGTTCACTGTATATTGAGGCTATTGTTAATTTTTTTAATTAAAACTTTATTATAAAAACTTGCAAAAAAAATCAAAATTAACCAGACCCAAAGTCTATTCATCTCAAAGGACTTTGATACAGTTAAAACGGCCACTTTAAAGCCATGGAGGACAACAATGGGTTTTATACTTTTACTACTACGTTTTTATGCAATGCACACACACACACACACAGAGAGAGAGAGAAAGAGAGAGAGAGAGAGAGAGAGAGAGAGAGAGAGAGAGAGAGAGAGAGAGAGAGAGAGAACCACCACCACCACCAAAACAAAACAATCTATGAGAGTTAGAACTGGGAAGACACAAGCTGTCCAGCCTCTCTTTATTCAAGTGCCACTATCTGCCTCCGGCCCTCCTCCTAGGCCTTCCCTCTCTTAGTTAAGACAGCAGGGCATTGCAACAGGGTCTTCTCCCCTCCCTCAGGACTCCTGCTACTGCCTACACAGAAGACATTTGACCGGAAGAAAGCCGTTGGCAGTGCCATCAACAACTCGACACCTTTCGCTCCCTCTAACCGTGGGGTTCAGATCCAAGGGTTCAATTCCACCCGAACGGAAAATCTGAAACAAACAGCGTCTAGAGGAAATATGCAGAGTACTTTCCAATAATACAGGACCGCTGTCTGCATGGCAGTCACATTGTTCCGGGGGATAGGAATGTCTGTGAGACAATCGGAGGTAGGCAGGACGGCGTGGGTCAATTATGTTCATGTCTTTTGCCACTTGATGTAGAAAGCTTGAGAATTCATAAAAACTGTTATCATCAGAGGCTGTGGAACCAGTCCATCAGAGACACAAAAGGACTGTACTAGTTCTAGCGAAAAACCAACTCATTTCTTAGTTTCACATAAAAATTTGAAATGAGAAACCACCGACTTCCTTTTTATATATAAAAAGATCATATTATGTTTTCCCTTTTGACTTCGGGATCTGCCCCTCCACCTCCAGCACTCTCCTATGAGTCTGTGGAGCCTATCAGTAAGCGCACCTGGGGCCCGGGATGCTCTTGACTCCACCTCTTTCCTTGGTTGTTCCTGAACTGTGACTGGCTCACTTACCCTGGCTTTTAGTTTTGAGTCGGTTTCTCTCACCCCACTTGACTAGGGCGGCCACTATACTTCTCCATGTACGTGAATTTCCCTTTTGTTTTGTGGCTGTTGTTTTAGCAGTGCTGGGAATCGAACACAGGGCCTCCTGCACACTAGGCAGGGCCTCTGACACTGAGCCACACCTACAGCTCCCAAGAACTTTTAGCTGTGAGATGGAGCATTTGGTTTGGCTCTGAGGCATCTGATTATAGACACCCTTGATACACAGATGTCTGGGGATTGGCAGGAGCAGACACAGGGACCCCTCAATACCTTGTCAGCTGCTCTTCTTGGGAGCCTCTGTGATACAATTTGGAGCCACCATTTTTTTTTCATTTTCACCGTGCTGAGTACATATCTCTTGAAGTCTGTAAAGAGATGGCTTGTGGCCCCAGGTTTTCATTTTGAGGGCTTTTGACTAAACTGGGTAATTGTTAGGAAGGGCAAGCAGGTCTGCTCTGGATGGAAAACCCGAATCTTCTTCATCTATCTTTTGCTGCTACAGTATGTACCTTGAATGTCCCCCATGGCACCAAGCATTAATGACTCGGGCGCCATGATGATGCCCTAGGGAGTTGGTGGTACCTTTAATAAGTGGGTCCTAGTGGGAAGAGTTGAGGTCACCACGGTCTCCCCTCAGAAGGAACTGTGCAACCTTAGTCTCTTTCCCTTTCCCGTTTTCTGTCCCTGACCACAAAGCAAGCAGTTTGATCAGCATGGCATTCCTGCTATAATGGACCATCTCAGGATGGGCCCCAAAGCAATGAGTCCAACCAACCATGGGCTGAGACCTCTAAAACGGTGAGCTCCGCATACACCTTGTCTCTTTATACTCTGGGTATCTTGGGCACTGGCCGAAGTGATGGAAAGTTGACTGTCAGTTGTGGGCCGGTTGGTAAAATTAAGGAAATTGCTCAAACTTTTCTGAATGCAGTTTGTGCTTCAGCTAGCAGTGAAACAGATGGTGCTCATTAAGATCCCAGCTGAGTGGGGCTGGAAGATGGCTCGGTGGGTAAATCTCGTGCTGTGTGAGTGTGAGGACCTGAGCTCCTGGAGTGGAGAGTTGAGAAGCACTTGCTACTCTTGCAGAATATCTGGGTTCGATTCCCAGCACCCACAAGGCAGCTCACAACTATCTGTAACTCCAGCTCCATGGGATCCAGTGCCTTCTTCTGGCCTCAGAAGGCATTAGCCATCTGTATGGTGCAGATATATACATGAAGGCAAAGCACTCGTACACATGATTTCTTTTAAGTCTTAAAAAAGGAGGGGGCAGGTAGTGGCAGCATACCCCTTTAATCCCAGCACTCAGGAGCCAGATCTCTGAGTTCAAGTCCTGCCAGGTCTACAGAGTGAGTTCTAGGACAGCCAGGACTACACAGAGAAACTCTGCCATGAAAAACCAAAACAAATAAACAGGCAAACGAACGGGACCTGAACTCCAATCTCTAGACCCCATCTAAAGCCGTGTGTGACAGCGTGTTCCTCTGCTGAGGCAGGAGACTGAGCTAGGAGAAGTTCTAGAAGTTTAAGGGCCAAGTAGCCTGAAGTGTTCAGCAGTGAACAACAGAGACCCCGTCTCAGACAAGGAGGGAATCGAGAACCAGCACCAGAGGCTGACCTTTGACCTCCATGCATGTGTTGTGGTGTGAACATGCCTACAATGCATACACCTAAACATGCACGCACACGTGCGTGCACACACACACACGCACACACGGATTCCATATTACTCAAACACTGCTATTCTTTCAAATTCAATGTCTATTTTATCTCGACATTTCATGTTTATGGTAGGATCGATGGTCTAAGTCTAAATCCGCAAGTCAGAGCGACTTCTCTCTCCACATCATTTCTTGTAGCTTTTGAGAACTGGCCAAACATCATCTTCGGGGGCTAAAGTTCAAGGTTGTTACCAGGACAACACAATATAGATACCATTCTTCAAGTTTAATAAACAGATGAAGAAATTTGGAATGGAGTCGTGGATTCTGTTAGGTCTCAAATGGAGACAAACCGGTGACTGAGGTATCGACTTAACATATCAAAGCAGACCTGGCTGCCAGGTTCTCCCAGCATCCCTCAGTCCCTACTCAACCCCCATTCTTAACTTCTCTAGTCCAGGGACTGGGCTGCCCTTACCCGAGCTGCCCCTCCTGTATAATCCACCCATTCTGCCGACTCTTCAGTCTCCCGGTGCTCCCCAAAAGGCTCAGGGTCATGTCCACTCTGGACTCTCCCGGATGTCTCTGCCTCTGGCTCTCTCTCCCTTTTATCCACAACAAACTTTCTCCTCCACCATCCCTAGAAGCAGTCTTGTCCGTTTTTATTTATTTACTTTTCCATTTCGTTTCCATGGTAGGATTTTTTGGTCCTATTTATTGTTTCAGACCAATCCGAACGCACTTGGCCTAAAAGGAGGGATAGATGCTTTCCTGTCGCACGGCTTCCTCTCCATCTTAAAGACACTCTTGACTGTGGCTTCCTCCTTCCCCTTCCCCTCTCACGAGGAAGCAGACACACTCAGTGCCTGCCTGGCTTTTCAGAACCGACCTCTGGAGCCCGGTTTGTAGTGTGTTCGGCTCTCGAGCATGAAGTAGGTGCAGCAAGCACATGGCATCGATTTTCCTTTTCTTCTCTTTCCTTTTTTTTTTCTTCATGATCTAGTTTTCACAACTTAAAATTACATTTAGAACCTGGAAGAAATTGTGTTATTTTTAGGCACGCATAAAAATTTGGATGGCTCTGCTCTAACTCAGCTCCAGAATCGCTGGAGGAAGGAGTGTGCTGGGTGAGTGACCAGGCTTGGCCAGTCCTGTTTGGTGTCTGCCTCCTGGCTGTAGCCGGACCTCCGCACTGCGAAGAGTTCCTGGTTTCCGTTCCCAGGTGCCTGGTTTGCGACATACATGGAGACCCCCACACATGGCTCCCCGACGGGCTTTCTCTTGAGCCCATCCGTTTTCAAATCGCCGTTTTAGTTCTACACCATGTTTTCAGATTTTTTTTTCTTTTCTTTTTGTGCCTCAGTGGGTAGACTGGTGAGTTTCCAGGATCCCTGAGAAAGGTGGCAGCCACCATCTGTTCCACTGCTTTTCAGCTTGGGAACACGAGATGTGAGTTTGACATGGGTGTGAGATGGTGGCGGGGACCCAGGCACCGGGAAGCTGTTCACACCCTCTCCAGGATCTGACTGCAGCGGCGGTGGGATTCTGAAGCAGGGCCCGGCTGCTCATCCTGCTCCTCTGACCAACTCAAGCTGCACAGGGTCTCCTGAAGTTAACGGAAATCCAAGGCTTCATATCTGCAGTGGTGGACTCTCAGGGGCTCTCCACATCATACACTTGCTCTCCCCATCCCCTTAGCCCCAGGACTGCTTACAATAAAATTGTGGACTGTTCCTCTACACCTCTGTTCTCCTTAATGGGCAGGGTGAGAAAGAGGATGTATGGTAGTGTGCACGTGTTGTGGGCTGGTGTATGATATTTCAGTGTGGGGGTGTTGTAAGCTGGTGTATAGATATTGCAGTGTGGGGGTTTGGTGGGCTGGTGTATGGCATTGCAGTGTGGAGGTGTTGTGGACTGGTGTATAGGTATTGCAGTGTGGGGGTGTTGTGGGCTGGTGTATGGTATTGCAGTGTGGGGGTGTTGTGGGCTGGTGTATGGTATTGCACTGTGGGTTGGCGTATGGTATTGCAGTGTGGGGGTGTTGTGGGCTGGTGTATGGTATTGCAGTGTGGGGGTGTTGTGGGCTGGTGTATGGTATTGCACTGTGGGTTGGCGTATGGTATTGCAGTGTGGGGGTGTTGTGGGCTGGTGTATGGTATTGCACTGTGGGCTGGTGTATGGTATTGCAGTGTGGGGGTGTTGTGGGCTGGTGTATGGTATTGCAGTGTGGGCTGGTGTATGGTATTGCAGTGTGGGGGTGTTGTGGGCTGGTGTATGGTATTGCAGTGTGGGCTGGTGTATGGTATTGCAGTGTGGGGGTGTTGTGGGCTGGTGTATGGTATTGCAGTGTGGGCTGGTGTATGGTATTGCAGTGTGGGCTGGTGTATGGTATTGCAGTGTGGGCTGGTGTATGGTATTGCAGTGTGGAGGTGTTGTGGGCTGGTGTATGGTATTGCAGTGTGGGGGTGTTGTGGGCTGGTGTATGGTATTGCAGTGTGGGCTGGTGTATGGTATTGCAGTGTGGGGGTGTTGTGGGCTGGTGTATGGTATTGCAGTGTGGGGGTGTTGTGGGCTGGTGTATGGTATTGCAGTGTGGGGGTGTTGTGGGCTGGTGTATGGTATTGCACTGTGGGCTGGTGTATGGTATTGCAGTGTGGGGGTGTTGTGGGCTGGTGTATGGTATTGCAGTGTGGGGGTGTTGTGGGCTGGTGTATGGTATTGCAGTGTGGGCTGGTGTATGGTATTGCAGTGTGGGGGTGTTGTGGGCTGGTGTATGGTATTGCAGTGTGGGGGTGTTGTGGGCTGGTGTATGGTATTGTAATGTGGGGGTGTTGTGGGCTGGTGTATGGTATTGCAGTGTGGGCTGGTGTATGGTATTGCAGTGTGGGGGTGTTGTGGGCTGGTGTATGGTATTGCAGTGTGGGCTGGTGTATGGTATTGCAGTGTGGGCTGGTGTATGGTATTGTAGTGTGGGCTGGTGTATGGTATTGCAGTGTGGGCTGGTGTATGGTATTGCACTGTGGGCTGGTGTATGGTATTGCAGTGTGGGCTGGTGTATGGTATTGCAGTGTGGGCTGGTGTATGGTATTGTAGTGTGGGCTGGTGTATGGTATTGCAGTGTGTGGGTGTTGTGGGCTGGTGTATGGTATTGCAGTGTGGGCTGGTGTATACAGATATCTGGTGACGTGTGGCTCTCCATGTGGACACAGTATGGAAACTGATATGGCATGGCTATGATGTGAAAGATATCTGAGTCAATTAGCACAAAATGTTTTAAAGAAAGATCCATAAGAGTACCAATAATAGATAAACGACAGATATAAAGGCTATGTGTGTGTGTGTGTACATACTCACTACACAGATTAGTGATATACGATTGTGAAATTCTGCTTTGGATGCTGCATGTTCATGGACCCTGGGTCTTAGGTTTCTATCAGGAGCCGTACATCTGCTCTTGGGAACCTGTCAATCAGCACTGGCTGGTGGCTCCCAGAATGCACAGCGCTTCTAAAGCAGGCTTCTCAGTTTGCCCACAGTGCTCAGCTCCACGTGCCCCACGTGCCCTTTAGCTGCTGTTTAGGAGCACGCTTGACGTGTGACCTCTGCTCCCTGTCTCATTTCCCACTGTCCTGCTGATTTCCTTCTATCTTCCAAGTAAACCTGCACTGGAAACCCTGGCTCCTGACCTGCTTCCATGGGAGCCAAAGCAAGGTGTGTATGTGTGTTGTGTGCATGCTTCTGTTGTGTGTAATGATCTGTAACTCCTTAATTACCTACGTGAAAGACAGTCCATGCACAAGAAAGTGTGTCGTGCGTGAGAATTGCAATTAACGCAATTCTATGTGCCCGAGTTCTGCTTTCAAACAATTTGAAAGCATGAACTCTGGAACCAGACCACTGGGCTTGCCCGTGCCCTAGCAAGCTGCTTGTCCTCAGTTTCTTCATCTATAAAATGGGTGTCGTAAGTCCATACAGGTCCTGTGTGCATCGCAGGAGCTAGCCTGTGGAAAGCTGACAGGACAATGCCTGTAGCGTGAGTTAGCTGCTGCCATGTTGTTGCTCAGCATCAGGCTTCGCTACTGCAGGGATCACCGAGACGCAGAGAAAGAGAAAGCAACAATAAAAGCTTTATTGGGACTCTTTGAACTAATACTTGGCTTTCGCATGACTAAGAAGGCCCAGACGTTGGGCTGCGCTAATGAGTCCTTATTGTCTTAATAGCCACATTTTCCAGGGGCTGCCAAGAGCAACCCTGGTCCCCATCTTTCAGATTCCCAGATTCCCATCGCCAGAACACACAGTCAGGGCCTGCTTTACGTCCCACCAGCTACTGAATCCATACACAGGCAGGCAGTGACTTAGCATAATGAACCCTGCCGGGCAGTAGGTCCCTTTGGCATGAGAGAGCCTCTTCGCAGTTTTATCTCAAGTTGCAGCCGCCGTACAGAACAGAGGCAGGCAATTACTTCATGCAGTCACATAGGCAAGAGAGGGCCCAGATTTTCTTATCCCACCAGAAGCTAGAGGAAGCCAGCATCCTTCCCTCCCATCACAGCTTCTGAAGCGAGGGGTTGCTCCAATGTAGCTCTGATGATGGCATCATTTGTTTGTGAGTTAGATCCCATGAGCTGATAAAATGTTTAACATCCCTACAAAAACCGGAGCGCTAATTCCCCTCCGTACCCAAGCATTTCCACTTAGCTTCACAGTCCGCAGACACTGCTTGCTAGAGCAGGGAGGCCCGGCCCACACAAGCCTCTCCTTGCCCAGCTCACTTCAGATGCATTTCCTAATCTGAAGTTTCACTTTCTCCTACCATACTCCCGTTCCTGTTCCTTCAATCTATGATCTTGCCATGTGACTTTCCCCCACTCCATCTAGCCTGCGGCTCAGCAAGCGCCCAGGAACCGACTCTGATACAGCTGTTTCCAATACGTCACAGGCTAGTGAGTTTTGTTTTTTTGAAAGGATACAAAGTAAATATTTCAGGCCTTGGTTAGTCCTACCAGACTTTGCCTTGTAGCTTGAAGCAGCCCACGGACAATGAATGTGTCCTTTTTTTTTTTTTTTAGTCTGAAATAAAACTGTATTTGCAAGTAAGTGACGGGCTGGGCCTGGCTCACAGATTACAGCTCAGCTCTCCCCCTAGAACATCAAAACCAAACAAAGTCGGCTACCCTCCAGGGCCCCTCGACAGGCTATTAATGAACTCTCTGGCTTTCTTTAAAAAAAAATAATTTTATGTAAAATCATGCATGCAAAGTTTTCTATATTTACTTCTAAAGCTGCTTCAAGACACAGCCGGAGTTGTTCTGCCACATTTCGTATATAGTCACTCTACTTCGTCAACTAAAAGCAGCAATTAGGGTCTGGGTATTCATGCTTTCCTCTCACGCAAACCACACACGGGCCGTGAGGTTACGCCCGTCGGAACACTCATCAATGCTTCTTGCTTTGCTTTCCTTCTCAAGGCGAGCAGTATAATTTTGTTTACCACATTCTGCACAGTAACAAGGCTTTTCTCCACCACGGACACACAACTCAAAGGGAAAAAAAAAAGAAATGAATATTGACTGTACTAACTTGGGCCCAAAGACATCTGTATGAAAACTTTGGGCCAGAAATACAGCTTCTCAGCTCCGCTCCTCTCCTCTCCTCCCCTGGGTTCAGCTTGACACAAATGACTCGTCCTTGTGGCCACACAAATAAGACTCCCATTAACGTGGCCATTCTGATCCTGGCAAACAAGCTTATGTGCACTTGAGCACCCTCAAGAATGAGATCACAGTGAAGTTCATGGTAGGTGGCCCTGCCGTTCTCATTAAGGCAAGCCTTGGTTAAACCCTGGTACCTCGGCTACACAAGCTGCCATTCCGGTCCCCGGGGTTAATGAAAGTACCGGCGTGCCCTCGCTGAAAGACGATAACGCTTGCAATCATAGGCCCGTCACATTTTTATGTAATGATATATGTCGGCGTTGTTTCTAGTGTGTTCTTCCCTAATCCCTCATTCCTTTGCACCCCCAGTGGATGGAAGAGGAATAAATCGGGTTTCTGCAGTGACACGTGGTAGTTTATTAACTATCAGGAAACCCGTTTTTTTTCTTTCTTTCACTTATAATTAGAGATCAAAGTAGTCCTTAGATATGACAAAACCTGGAAAGGTACAGTCCCAGGCACTTATCTGGGATCGTGAGAACGGAAGAACCAAATCACCACTCTGCAGAAAAACATGAGGATGTGGCTGTTTCTTCTGTGGGAGCAGAGCACAGCACATGAAAGCCCAGCCCAGTGCTCAGGCTCCTTCCTGATGTGCGTTGTTGAAACGGGGGAGTTCAATTTCCTGATGTGACGTACACTAGGAACTCCCAGGGGGCAGATGCCACTCCGAATGCAAACTTCGGTGATGGCCTGGCCGGCCAAAGAAGATGCCATCCTTTGCAGAATGGGTTCAACCTCTGACCTGAGCCTAGTTCAAAGCCAGACCCCGCCTCTGGAAGATCCAAGCCTGGTTCTACTTACAGACTCCTTGAAAAAAGTCAGTGGATTGGCGTTGTACCATTTGGGGATAAAAGAAGCCCTGTTAGTGACAGGTAGAAGCCAAACCCCAGAGTGGTCTTTCTGGGAGTCAGTGGGGTAAAGGTAGGCTCCGGGACAGGGCTAGGGAACAGGACAAAAATAAGAGATACATCCAGGAAGCATGAATCTCATCCAGGGCATACAAGTAAGTATCACAGGTCCTGGGGCTACACACTATTGAGATTACATGAGTCTTTGATAGCAGCTTTCTCTATGCCCCAGGCAGAAGAGTTCCTCTTTGCGTCCTTTTTCTGAGAGTTTGGCTTCAGCTATTAGACGAAGCAGAGGTGGGAACAAAGTCTGCTATAAAGGGGGAGTCAGTCTCAGCTAAAG
Organism: Microtus pennsylvanicus; assembly: GCF_037038515.1. Taxonomy (NCBI): domain Eukaryota; kingdom Metazoa; phylum Chordata; class Mammalia; order Rodentia; family Cricetidae; genus Microtus; species Microtus pennsylvanicus. The sequence continues at coordinate 17,862,631 of NC_134596.1, forward strand.
AAAGATTCATGCATCTGGATAAGGGCCCACCATCCAGCGCCTGAAGCCAGAGCCTCCTCTAATCTCTTTGAGAGGAAAACTTGAGAGGTCCAACTGGCATCTAGATGGGAATCTCGGTGAGAAAGTGTGTGTGTGTGTGTGTGTGTGTGTGTGTGTGTGTGAGAGAGAGAGAGAGAGACAGAGAGAGAGACAGAGAGAGAGACAGAGAGAGAGAGAGAGAGAGAGAGAGAGAGAGAGAGAGAGAGAGAGAGAATCAGAAGAAGAAGAAAGGGAGGGAGGGAGGGAAGTGGAAAGACACACAACTGTCTGGACTAACAGCTAACAGGGGCTCAGGAAGAAGGCTCCCGGGTAAAGTGCTGGCGAAGCAAGCATGAGAACCTTTGCTCAGATCGCCAGGGCAAGCCAGGCATGGTTGGTTGATCTTTACTCCTGAAAAAGTGGAAGGAAATTCAAGTTCTTGATGCTGTCTGCTCTGGGAACATGTAAGTTGGCAGGGGCCACTATGAACACAGAGCCCTTTGATGGCCTTGCTGTAATCCCAGCACCGGGGGCAGAACCAGGGGAATGCCAAGGACTAATCCAGTCATCCAGTCTAACCAATCAACAAGCTTCAGGCTCAGCGAGAGACCCTGTCTTAAGAAATCATAATAGCCGGGTGATGGTGGCACACGCCTTTAATCCCAGCACTCGGGAGGCAGAGGCAGGCGGATCTCTGTGAGTTCGAGACCAGCCTGGTCTACAGAGCTAGTTCTAGGACAGGCTCCAAAGCCACAGAGAAACCCTGTCTCGAAAAACCAAAAAAAAAGAAAAAAGAAAAGAAATCATAATAACAGTAAGACAGAGAGTGACTGGAAAAGTATCTAAAGTTAACCTCTGACCTTACACACACAGGCCGTTGCACTGTAAACACATATGTGCACATACACATGTATACACCAAACACACCACATAAACACACAGAATAAAATAAAACAAATGACTCAAGATAAACATTTGGAAACAGATGTTGCCCCTGGGATCTAGATTCTCCGTGGGCAGATGAGGACGAGGGCAGCGACAGACCAAGGGCTCCAGGCCTGCATCACTCCAGGGTCTCATCCAATCCGAGGTCACTCCTGCCATTCAGAGGCTGAGCAAATGGCCGAAGGCTTGTCTTCCCCGAAACTGGCCACAGCTTGCCATCTGTCAGTGCATCCTAGGGAACAGGCTGGCTCTTCAAGAACTAAGTTTAACATCAAAGGGAATTTGCAACTAACCGAGACGAGTTCAAACCCAAGGGGCTTTCAGTTTATACAGAGAGACCATATAAGCTGAGCAATACCTTCATCTACTGGTAATAGTTTGAGGCCACAGGTATGTCCAACCTGCAGACTCTGCACCACCACCCCCTCAGGACAGCTATGACTGTAGTCAAACCCAAAGAGTAAACTTACCTAGAACATTATAGAACTTTTGATTTTACTTAAAAACAAACAAACTAGAGCACACTATTCTTGAGGCGAACTTTGTAGATGGCGGCACCATATCATAGCGTCAGAGAGCTGGACACATCTGACAGGGTCCTTCCGTGCACTGGACTCTGCTTTCCACCTCTCGCAGACTCTAAGTTCCCAGAGCATCCCAACAGACCCACTGTTACTCCCTTTTCCTGGAACCACGGAAGAACTATGAAGCAATAAAAGACAATTTAACTATCCAAACACGTTATTCTCCTCATGAGGTGGCAAGGCTGGGGTCCTAACGAAGCCCAGCACTCTAGGAGGAGAATGAAGACCAACCACTATCAAGACAGACAGAAGCCGGGCGGTGGTGGCGCACGCCTGTAATCCCAGCACTTGGGAGGCAGAGACTGGTGGATCTCTGTGAGTTTGAGACCAGCCTGGTCTACCAAGGGAGTTCCAGGACAGGCTCCAAAGCCACAGAGAAACCCTGTCTCAGAAAACCAAAAAAAAAAAAAGACAGACAGAACTGCAATTACTTCCCTGGGAAGCATATTCGATATGCCTGGTCCCCATAAAGTAGGAGTATGCATCATTTTTCAAATGAAGAGACTGAGCACCAGGTATACCAAGGTTTTTCTCTTAGGTCACCAACTAGCTCCCAAATCATGACACAGAGATTTATTAGCTTCAAATACTTGGCCTTAGCTTAGTTTTTGTTTGTTTGTTTTTTCCCAAGACAGGGTTTCTCTGTAGCTTTGAAGCCTGTCCTTGAACTAACTCTTGTAGACCAGGCTGGCCTCGAAATCACAGAGATCCTCCTGTCTCTGCCTCCCGAGTGCTGGGATTAAAGGCATGCGCCACCACCGCCCCGCTATTTTAGCTCTTTTCTCGCTAACTCTTATAACTTAGCCTGTGTCTCTTCATCTACATTGTGCCTTGGGGCTTTTTACCTTTTCTTACTTTCTTGCTGTCTCTATGTCTGGCTGTCTGGGGCTCCCTGGCTTCTTTCCCCAGGCATGTCCCTTGTTGTCTCCTCTCTTCTCTCATTCCTCCCTTCTTTTTCTTAAGTCTAGATTCCTCCTCCTATTTATTCTCTCTGCATGCCAGCCGCACGATCCCTCTTCTGCCTTGCTATGGGCCATTCAGCTCTTTATTAAACCAATCAGGCGCCTTAAGCAGGCAAGGTGAAACAAATGCTACACATCTATTTCATAATTAAACAACTGCAACATAAAGAAAAGAGACACTTTTACACAGTTAAAGAATAGTCCGCAACATAAGCAAATGTGGCATATCTCTGCCTAGTTCAACATTCCACAGCAATCAGGAGAGGGGGTGGGACTTAGAAAAGACCGTAGCTAGATTCTGGCAGAGTAGGGACCCCAAGCTGGTTCTCTACTGTCTACATTCATCTTGTTCTCCTTTCACCAATCTACATTGCTCGATGCCCCGACCCCTGTCCAGGTTCCATGATGCTTCTTTGCCTCCTGGAGATTGCTAGAGCTGGGAGCCTGCAATGGGCAAGGCAAGATTTCTCCAGAGTTGAGGTCTACTCATTGAAGGCTAAAGGAAGGATGAGATTATTTTTCCACATGGAAGAAGCAACACTGAGTTAGCAAGTGTCACAATTTCCCCCATCTGCAGAACCAGCTTTTTGCTATATGGAAGATGTAAGCTTTGGTTTAAAAAAAAAAAAAAAGAAAAGTCACAAAACTTAGCTTTGTTCTATAAGCCCAGTATGTCAAGTAGAGTTTTAGGACATCACAGAAACCAGAATTTTGAATTCTTGACTGGGAAGACTACACCCTGAAGGAGCTGTTGTAACAAACACCGAATGGCTTTGCCGCCCACTCATTGAGTCATCTGTCAGGTTAGTGTGGATTTTTGCATGTCAGGGTACCCAGCCCTTTGGAGCAGAAGGGCTGGTGACATGAAGTAACTGGGACTTGAGGTTTCAAATCGCATTCTTGAAGGAAGTGGCATTTTGGAGCCTCCAAGGGTTGAAGCAGGCAAAGCTAAGATATTACGTTCGGAAAGTTTAAATGCAAAGTTTAAAATCAAATGCACAAAAGCAAAAAGTAAAATCAAGGACTTGTCAGAAGGGGTGGAGGCAATCAACAATTCTTCTGTTGAGATTGTGTTTGTGTGGGGGGGGGTAGAGAGATGGTTCAGCATTTTGGAGCACTGACTGCTTTTCCAGAGGACCTGGGTTCAATTCCCAGTACTCACATGACAACTCACAACTGTCTGTACCTCCAGCTCTGGGGGACCAACACCCTCACACATATATACATGCAGGTAAAATATCAATGTACATAAAATAAAAGTAAATTTTTTAAAAAAAGATTTAACTGGGACCGGAGAAATTGCTCAATGGGTAAAGATCCATGTTTTGTGCTGTGATGTTTTTAAGGATGTGGAGGTACAGATCTGTAACCCCAGCATCGGGGGAATCGAGATAGGTGAATTCCTGGGCCATTCTGACCAGTCAGTTTAGCCAAAAACAATGTGTTCCAGGTTCAGAGAGAGACCATGTCTTTAAAAAAAATGGTGAAGAGCAATTGAGGAAGTCGTATTGATATCTTCCTCTGGCCTCCGCACACACCTGAGCAGGTGAATGAACCTGCACACGTATTAATACATGCATCCACCACAAACACACACATGTGTGCACATAAGAAGAAATGAAAAATGCAAAGGAAAAAAGGAAAATATCAAATTTGTATTGTATAGAAGGAAACCCTGAATAGTAAACGGGAATTACAGAGATTGTAGAAAGAACAGACAGAAAGCAAGAAGCATGGCTTGTTTCTTTCTTATGAGCATCCCAATGTGGACTCTTTAGAAAGGTGTTTTTCCAGTACCAGAGATTGAACATAGACTCGGTGCTAGGCAAGTGATCTCACTGAACAATAACCCCAGGTCCCCAATATGGTTCTTAAGACTAGTGCAGTCAATTTGCCTCAGAGTGATCTTGAGGAACATTTTAGTTGGGGGTCAATCCTTTCTGTGATGATAGGCAAGTCTGAAAATTTTAATGTCTTAACAAAAAAAATTGTTTCCCTTATCAATTATGAGTCCAACATAAGGGTTAGTCCTCAGTGGGTACCTTTTCTCCATGAAGTTTTATAATACTAATTAAGTAAATCACCTAAAGAAGTGTACTCAAGGTTTAAGCAATCCGGATTAGAATTCCACCAACCTCTCAAGTCTTTTTTTTTTTAATTTTATTTTCGAGACAGGGTTTCTCCGTAGCTTTTTGTTCCTGTCCTGGAACTAGCTCTTCTAGACCAGGCTAGCCTCAAACTCACAGAGATCCGCCTGCCTCTGCCTCCCTAGTGCTGGGATTAAAGGCGTGCGCCACCACCGCCCAGCTTCAAGTCTTGAGGTCCTCTGCATGTGTCTAGATGTAGAAGACATCTACTAATGAGGATTGAGTGTTGATTCCAAAGACCCACATCTCCAGGTGGAATCCATCACTCCTGAACAAATTCCATTGGCTAGGAATGATGAAGAAGAGCAAGTAGCTTCAGGAACCCAGGATCCTTCGATCTCCTTGTAGCTCAATGATGAGTTGCGCTCAAAATTTGCTCCCTCCGTGATTTAGTTGCTTTGCATCTGGAAACCCAAGGGGCCACTGAACTACATCCTGAGTACAAGTCATGACCCCCTCCATAGTGAGTTAATCTCCCTAGGCAGTCAGACTGAGGGAGGAAAAACAAGCAACGAAACAGAATAAGGGCATCCACAAAGTGTCAAGTGTGTCTTGGCTTCCTCGTCTGTAAAGAGGTGATCATAAGAGTGCTTGCTTCATACAGTTTCAGGAAATGAAGGCATGGTACAAGTGGGGTCCCTACAGGGGTGCCTGTCTTATAGTGAAGGCTCAATAATGGGCAGCTGTGGGGGAATAGAGGCCAGGGAGATGGACAGAAAAGAAAGGGTTCCATGGAATGGAAGTTTTACGTAAGCTGAAGCTTCTGCTATTTTTCTTATTTGTCTGAATTAGTCACATGACCACACACAACTGCTAAGGAGGCTGTGAAATATAGGCTTGATTTTCTAGGCAAGATTTACTTGTTTGTCTAGAAATCAGACTTCCTTCATATCTCATGGGAAAATAAAATAGATATTTGGAATAACCAATGATCTTTACCAGTTACCATCAGCCTAGACAAGACCCCCCTTTCCACGACTGCTAAGTTCCTGATTAGTGGGCAATACTTTCTGGTTTAAAAGACAGGACAGTTTTAGGTAGACCTGATGGACAGCTTATCACCCCATCCTCCCTATACTTATGTCATCAGGGAACCCCAACAGGAGCGTCCTGGAAACCACCATGTTGGATACTCCTTTCATATGGCCTGACTGCCTCATTTCCAAACACATGTCATCTGTCAGAAATTATGCAGGGATATGAACCACCCCCAGGACTAAAGCTAATGCTCCTACCATGGGCCTCACTCCCCAAGTCATTCCACAGCGCCAGGCAGGAATTCTATCTTCACCACGCCTCAGATACTTTCTCTTCTTTCCTTTATCCCTCAACCCATGGGGACACTCAGCTTCCATATTGCTTCCCTGGGTTCCATTCCCACCTAGGCTCCTCCACTCCTGTCAGTCTGCCCAGGCATCATCCAGGCCTTGCCTCCCCCTAAAGACTTGATGCTATGGTTTGATTTTTGTCTTCTCAGGACAGTTCATATGTTGACATCTCAGCCCTAGTGCCTACCAGTGTAATGTATTTGGCAATAAGGGTCACTACAGATGATTACAGGCATCACACTGGGTGTGACTGATGTCCTATAAAAGGGACATGTGAAACCTTGGGAGAGTGTTCATTTGATAAGTGTTGTGCAAACAAGAGGCTGCAAGTCTGGATCTCCAGCACCTACATAGAAGCCAGGCATGACAACAAAATGGAATAAGGGCATCCACAAAGTGTCAAGTGTATCTGTACCCCCAGCACTGGCGGAGCCAGACAGATCTCAGGGCTTTTGGGTCGTCTAATCTAGCTGAAATGGAGACATCCAGGATCAGTGAGAGACCTTATCTGGACAAATAAGGTTGAAAAGGATTGCCCATGTACCTATGTCCACCTACACATGTGTGTACACATGAACAAGTAGACCCTCTAGTACACACAACACAGGAAATGCAGAGCCTGAAACACAAAAGCTTGACTGGTTTCAGTAGTAACCAACATACATTACCAATGTTTAATCTCAGGAGGGCCTAGAGAGATGGTTCAATGGTTAAAAGCACTGGCTGCTCTCTTAGAAGACCCCGATTCAATTCCCAGCACCCACATGGCAGCTCACAACTGTCTCGAACTCCAGTTCCAGAGAACCCAACACCTTCTCACAGACATGCATGCTGGCAAAACACCAAGGCACATGAAATAAAAATAATTTTTAAAAACAACAATAAAAAAAACTCAGGCTTTGGAACAGCAAGACAATAACATCTGTTGTGTGAGACGCAACCTGCAGCCTTTCGCTGTGCCTGCCCCAGGAAACCAATATTCTCCTTGCCTGGTCTCAACTCCCCAGAGAAATACTTTGCCCTGACTGACCAGGCTGGGGGTTTTCTCAGTTGGTCCCAGCCTTCAGCCCATCTCCATGTTGTCTTTTCTGCTTCCCAGCTCACTCTATTGATGCCTGCTTTATCCATCTGCCATCCCCCTGCCTCTCTGGATCTCCTTCTCTTAAACACTCCAGGTACTGCCTTGGGCACACCTGGGGTGGGCCACCACACTCAAGAACCACACCTCTATTTTAAGACTCCCCCCTCACACAAAACGGGACAAGCAACATATCAATGGAAGCTAGAGCTGTTCACCTCCTCCCGGGGCTTTATTTGGGCTGCAGAATGAAGCAGGGTTAAGCAGCCTCTGTGTGATCTGAGGACTACTGACAACCAATGACCAGATCACTTTTCTTGGAGGGAGGACTCTGTCAGAACCAAAGCAGAGGTGGGTTCTCAGCAATCCTCCTCTTCCAAGGTATCCGACGTGCAAGATATCTCAACTGTTATCAACAACATGCTTCTTCCAGCAATAGAAACGTGATGGCTAATTTTGATTGTTGACTTGACTGGATTTGGAATCACCTGGGAGACACACCTTGGGATATGGTTGTAAGGGTATTTCCAGAGAGGATTAACTGATCAAGGAAAACCTGACTGTGGGTGTTCATCTCTATTTCCTGATTACAAATTCAATGTGAACAGCGCCCCCAGACTCCTGCCAGCCCAGAGCCACTCTCACTAAACTGCTTCCCTGCTTTGATGGCCTGGACCCCGAAACAGCGAGCCGAAATAAAATTTGTTTTTCCTTTAAGTTGCTTCTTGTTTGGCACCAGTGATGAGATAAGTAACTACTATAGCAAACAAGTGGGTTTCATGCAGCAGAAACCCAGAAAATGGAAAAGCACTCCCTGCAAATCTGACCATATCCAGAAGGGAAGTCCATCGGAAAAGCTCCCGATCAACCTGAGCCGTGGTGCAAATGCCATGTGCCCCAGACTTTCCATGCAGTTGTGTTATCAAAGATTTACTTCCTTAAATATCCCAAGAATTCTGAGTTCACAAAACATGGTTCCTGAAAGATACAGAGTAGAGGAAGAGAACCCTTACTGATGGAAAGGCGAAGGAGGAGGGAGGAAAGTCACTGAGGGATGCTGAGGAAAATGAGACGAGGACCACAGGCTGATGGAGCAGCTGATCAGCGAGGTTAGTATTGGGGCAGGAAAGTCTCCATCACCTGATAGTGAAGCAAACTCTCTCTGGCTAACTGAGCCTTGACTGCAGCTTTGAACTGGAAAACAAGTCCTAGAAAAATAACCCAAGAGGGGACTTCCAGAGACAGCCACCAAATGTTCCCTTGTGCTACTGAGAGTGTGGAACAAAGAGGACCCTTTGGGACTGCGCATTGTCTCTCACCTCTAGCATTTAGCCAGAACAGAAGGCAGAAGCAATACAGGGGGCACTCCCAGGAGCTCTGCCTAGCCGTGAAGGGCAAGCGGCAGGTTATAGGCTTGCTTTCTGGCTAGCTCTACTTCAGGGAGCCAAGAGAAGTTTCTGCCTTGGGCTAGGGGCTGTGTCTCCTGGGTGTACTCCAGGTTAAGCTCCCAGGTCCCCACTGAGTTCTGCGGATCCAAGGTTTATGGTAATGTGCACTCAGGTGCCTAGCAGCCATGTTGGGTGTTCAGGCTGTTCCCATGAAAAGATGCAAGAGAACATGCTTTCCCTGGTCCGTAGCCTCACTTCCAGGAAGAGAGAGGCAAGGAACAAAGAGCAGGGACATCCCGTCTACACTACATCCGAGTTTTATTTTGTTTTTATGTTTTTAATTTCCAGATGAATAATTCAGTGGCTATGCCAAGGTTGAAATATTTTTCTGTTTTCAGTGAGATGTGAGAAAAGGAAATGAATTTTAATGAAATGTTTTGGTTTACTTTATCTGAGACTCCCAGTGTAGTGGGATTCCCATGCCCTAAACTAATGTCAGTCCTGGAGCTGCTTGCCTGGAAGAGAAAACAGAGAACCAGATGGTCACCCTGCTCAGTCCTCATGCCTGGATGGACATGGCTACCTGTGGGCACAGGTCTGGTGGACCACTGAAGCTGCGAGACTGTCTGTGATGTTCTCACAAGTGCGGATGCAAATACATATGTCTCCATCCATGATCGGGAAGTGCCTGCCTCAGGTTACTTGGGCCTGGCTCCATCCCTGTCTGGTTAGGCTGTTCTGGAGCTGGCATTTGACCAAGTATTTTTAGCAGAACAGAAAGCATGCAAGTGTGTCTCAATTCCATAAACAAGACTTAAGGGAGGCAGAGAAAGGTGGCAAGCTCTCCAAGGGGAAGCCGGAGCTGTCAGTCAGGTGGAGGTGACATCACAGACATCTGCGAATATGCCAGAACATGAGCTAACTCATAGCTTCGGGCTCAGGGCATGTTTTTAAGCAAAGGTTTGTGAACAAAGGCAGCAGCTAAGAAGAGACCACGTGGATTCTGTTAAAGAGGATCGTTGATGAGTTTCCTCCAGAGTCAAGAAGCCACCTGCCCCAAGTGAGTTGTCATCGACAGATCACTCAAAGGAATGATTCGCTGGGCCCTTCCCTAGTGTCAGCATGGAGGTGGTTTTGCGATATGGAGAGCTGAGGATAACCAGCCCCGGCCTGTGAGGGCTTATAAAAATAGGCTTGGCAAAATAGGGCCTACGCACACGAAACCAAAAACCCAAAGGGAGTCTGTCATTGCTTGGGCTCTCAGTGACCATCCTGTTTAGGGTCACCTTGTCTAGAGATCCTCGTGATTATCTGACAAAAAGACAAAGAAGGGCATCTCTTGAAATAATGAGGCTATAAAGATGGATGTGGCCACAGGAAGCGCTAGGGAGCCTCTCCCACTTGTTTGCTTGTTTAAGGTTTTCAAAGCACCGTCTGAGTTATGTACTTTATCCTTATTGTAGTGCAGGGCCACTTGGAGAGGACACTGGGACTTCCCAGCCCTGTAAGAAGAAAGGTATCAGGCAGAACGCGAGTGACGCTGATGATCCGAAACGAAAACCAAACCAGAGCCTCATGTTTCTCATTCTCTTTCCTGGGTCTGACGCCCTCCAGGAGAAAAGTCCAAAGCTCCCTCACAGATGTTACATTGGCGTCCTTCCCCGAGTGGCTAGCTGAAGGACAGATGCTTCTGTTTGTAGTCTCCACTCTTCCCGGGGCCCCAAATCCTCCACCTCTACCCTGGGCTAGTCTTTCACCCCCACTGCACACGTTATCAGCCATCAATTATGCTTAATCACCCTGTACTTGTAAAGGCAAACCAGGGGTCCTTCTCCCTCAAGGCTGGAAGGGAGATAGAGGGGACCCCCGAGAACTCAGTAGGGACAAGTCTCTCTTTATAGGAGGACAGGGATATGGTAACATGGAGGGGAAGATCTTGGAGAGTTGGATTAGATAGATCTGGCTCTAGAATGCGTCTGGCTGTGGGAAAGGGATCGAGAGTGAAGATACAGCTCCACTCTGGGGAGAGCTGCAATGAAGAGGTGAATGGGCCAAGGAAGAAACACACTGTGTTCTTGCCATTCGGCAAGCTGTAATACTTATCTGGGCAAAGCAAGCAAGACAGAGCAGGAAAGCAGGGTGGGAGGTTCAGGGAGGTAGATCCAATCCTTCTAAAGAAACCTATTTCACAGTTTAATGAATACCATAGTGAGAAGGTTGTTAAACGTTCTGACCTATTTCTGCTGCTATAACAGACTCTTGGAGACTAGGTGGTGTGTAAGGAAATATGTTTCTATTGGCTGTTTATGCTGGGGTTGGGGCAGGAAGTGAAGAAAATGGTGTGGTGGTTTGAATACTTGGTCTGCAGTTGGTGGAACTGTTTAGGAAGGATTAGAGGGCGTGGCCTTGTTGGAGGAGGTGTGTCACTGGTGGGGTGGGCTTTGAGGCTTCAGAGGCCTAGGCGATTCCGAGTTTGCGCTCTCTGCCTCTTGGTTGTGTCTCAAAATGTAAGCTCTCAGTTTCTGCTCCAGTGCCCTGCCTGCCTCCCTCCCTGCCTCCCTGCCTGCCTGCCGCCATGCTCCTTGCCGTGATGGTCATGGACTAACCATCTATAACCTGTAAGTCTCAGATATACTTTTCCTTCTATATGTTACCTTGGTCACAGTGGTTGAAAAGTAATTAAGATGTTAGCCGGACGGTGGTGGCGCACGCCTTTAATCCCAGGGGAGGCAGGCAGATTTCTGTGAGTTTGAGGCCAACTTGGTCAACAAGAACTAGATCCAGGACAGACTTCAAAACTAAAGAGAAACCTTGTCTCAAAAAACAAAACAAAACAAAACAAACAAACAACAAACAACAAAAGATGCATGGGGCCAATCTCATGTTAACACCATCCCTAGTGGAAAGCACAGCAGATGAGAAACGGAGGACTGGACAGACAGCTTTGCTGCTCTGTTGGTGACTACGCCACTTCCAAGTGACACTGAATACTACTAGAATGAAGGAGTAAGCATCAGAATAGGTCAGAGCTAACGCTCATTTGCAAATGCATAAGAAAATAAGCTTCAGATGCATCAGAATTTGTTCAATTTAATCTTTTTTTTTAATTTTGCAAACACATGTGGAGGTCAGAGGACCACTTACAGGAGTAGGTTCTCTCCTTCACCATGTGGGTCCTGGGGACCAAATTCAGGCACTCAGGCTTGGCCACAGGTGCCTTTAAGGGCTGAGCCATCTTTACCAGCCCTGCAGTGGAATTTAAATGTGAAGCCAGGCCTGGAAGCTCAAGGGGCTGAGGCAGGAGGATAGCAAGTTCCGAGTCTGTGTGGGCTACTGAGTAAGTTCAAAATCACTCAGGCCAACTTCACGAGACCTTGCCTCCAAATAAGAAGTGCAAAGAAGGATGAACAAAGCAATCGAACGTTACAGCACTGACTTAGTATGCGTGAGGCCCTAGTCTCTAATACTACTTGGAGGGTGGGTTAAATAAGAAAACAAAATTATAAAAGTGTAAGGAAATGTGAACACATTTCTTCAGAGCCTTAGAGTAGAAATGGCTTGCCTAGGATTTAAAGGTCTAGAACCATTAAAAAAAAATGTGATTATATAAAAAAGTTTAGCGTGGTGGTGGTGGTAGCAACACGTCTTTAATCCTAGAACCCAGGAGACAGAGGCAGGTGGATCTCTGAGGCTGAGGCTTCCAGAATAGCCAGGGCTACATAAAGAAACTCTGTCTCAAAATAAATAAATAAAAAATAAAATAAAAAAAATAAAAAAAAACACAAAAAGCTCCTAGAGAGGAAAAATACAATAGCAAAGTCAGAGAACAAATGGGAAAAAATATTTGCAATCCATTCTTCCATAATATGTAAAGAGATCTTGCAAATTGAGACTACGAAAAGCCAAACAACTAGACAAAAGAAAGCAGAGGATTGGAATAGCAACTTTACAAGAAGAAACATAAATACATCTTAAATTAACGAAGGATGTTTAAAGAAGGGAATGCAGATTAAACTACCTTGACACGCTGTTTTTCACCCGGCAGAAGATATGAAAAATACTGTCCTGTGTAGTCTGAAGGCAGGCAGCTGGCGGAAATGCAAAGGGGTTCAACTCTCATGGAGGGCATGCTCAAGCATTGTGGTGGTTTAAATAGGATTGGCCCCCGTAGACTCATGTGTTTGAATGCTTGGCCCATAGGGAGTAGCACTGTTAGGAAGTGTGGCCTTGTTGAAAGATGCGTGGCACTGTGGAGGTTGTATATGCTTTGAGGTCTCATATGCTCAAGCGACACCCAGTGTGGTACACAGTCTCCTGCTGCTGCCTGCAGAACAAGAGGTAGAACTCTTAGTTCTTTCTCCAGCACCATGTCTGCCTGTGCACCGCCATGCTTCCCGTCACGATGCTCATGTACTAAACTTCTGAAACTGTAAGCCTGCCCCAAGTGAATGTTCTCCTTCCTTTATAAGAGTTGCCAGGGTCATGGTAGCTCTTCACAGCATTAGAAACCCTGACTAAGAGAAGTATCACACAAATGTAACACCACTGTGAACTCACTACCTTTGCCCAGCATTTCCAGCTCTGAAATGCTAACCACTGCCTCCCTGGGATGGAAATCTGATGAACAAGACTCATTATTGTATGGTTACTGGAAGAGGAAAATGTGAAATTCAGAAGAGTCATCGAATAAACCATGCACCACTGTGCAACTTAAGGAAAAATGAATCGGAGCCTTTATGTCTGAGTTGGGAAGTTTCTCCACGGTTTAGCAAGTGGGGGAAAGCCAGCTTTAGAACTATGCTGTCTTCTCTTTAAGAAGGAGGACACACAACGTGGCGTACTCACATTAGCCCAAGCAACACTACTACATACATAGGAAAGTAATCTATAGGTACACGAAGTAGGACAGAGTGGCCAGGAATGGAGCAAAGACAGACTGTAGGTCTGGGTCCAGCTCCCCTGAGATGAGTTCAAAGCTTCTCTTACATTCTCCCTGGAGAACTAAGCAGATAAGTAAATTTCAAGTAAGAAATAGGGAAAAGCTAATAGGAAGAAATTCAGATGAAAAACAAACTTCTCTGAAATGTCATTTACCTTGAACCTTCGGTCCAAGTCCCATCCTACATTAAGTCAGATAGCAACAAGAAATCCCAAGTCTGGAAATAGTGTTTCAAGCTATGAATGGTTTCATATATGTTAAAATCTGGACTGGAGGGTTGGCTCAGTGGGTACAGTTTCTTGCATCAGTGTGAGGACGTGAGTTTGGTCCTCAGTGTTTATGTACAAGGCTGAGTGTGGTGATGTGTTTATAACCCTGGAGCTGGGGAAGCTGAGACAAACAGATCCTCAGAGCTTGCACGCCTGTCAGTCTAGCCAAAAAAAATATGCGTGGTCCCTGAGGAGGATCACCCAAGGCTGTCCACTGGCCTCCATTCTCACACAGGCACGTATATGCACCTGCATGCAAACACACACACACACACAGAGCAACAATTAGATTATATCATATCTGTGGGAGCATATATATATGACCTTCATAGTTCTGGCATATAAATATCTAAAACAAAGCAATGTGATATGATGTTTCAAAAAGAGATAAAAATGTCTGTACTTGTGCCCTCTGTGTTTCCGAAGCAAGCACTTTCTGGAAGGTTCTTTGGAACTCGCTAGTCCCCTGGCGGAGCACCTTTTGTAGGCTCTGTGGCTTTGATGGCACACTGTGCCCACACCGTCACCCTCAGTCTGTTCTGTCCATTTCTTGCCCACGTTTTCTATCTTCCATCTGCCGACCAGGGCATGTCAGCGGGGAACGGGCTGCCCATCTCATCTGGCCAGCTGCTTCTTTTGCTTCACGCCTCCCTCAGCTCAAAATCAGGACTTCACACAAAGCCCTCCGGGGGCTATGACTGTCCAGAGCTGCAGGGCGCAGGGACATGAGGCCATTGATCCCAGACACAGGGTTCCTTTTGGGTTGATGGAAATGTTCCGAAGTTAAATAATGATGATGGTCACACGATTCTGAAAATACTAAAGCCCACTAAAGTTTAAAAGACAAGTTTGTTTTAAGGCCTTCTTCCAGGAAGTCTTTCTTGATGTGCGTGTGCACCTACTGGGTCAGGAAACCCTCGTGCCCACCACAGCAGGTGCTACTGTTCTCAGGAGTAACTGGGTCATACCTTTAGGAAACTGAGGGCAAGGCGGTAGGAGGGCTGCTCCCTCTGTGGAGAATTCGAAAGCAGCTAAAAGCTGCCCCCACTTCCGTTGCCGCGACGCGACCTAAGCATTCTCGATAACGTTATTGATAGAATACACGTCCCAGGCAGAGAAGACGATTCAGGTCATTAAAACACTGATTGATTGGGGGCTGGAGAGATGGCTCAGTGGTTAAGAGCATTGCCTGCTCTTCCAAAGGTCCTGAGTTCAATTCCCAACAACCACATGGTGGCTCACAACCATCTGTAATGAGGTCTGGTGCCCTCTTCTGGCCTGCAGGCATAGACACAGACAGAACATTGCACACATAATAAATAAATATTAAAAAAAATTAAAAAATACTGATTAATTACTCAATGTGTACCTTTTCAATCTTGGAATTTGGAGTCTCTTCTTCTCTTCTGGATGCTGGATAGCAGGGGTGAGTCTCATGCTAATGAGGGAGAACCGATGATACTCCATTGGGCTGTATTGCTAAGCTGTGAAGTCCGGGAGGCAAATGCACTGCATTTTGGATTTATGACACAATCCGCGGTCCAGCTGTCACCTCACTGCAAGCTAGGGTGCATCCATAGACATAAGCATCAAATCTAGAAGCAGTATCACATGCCCTTTAACAAAGCAATGTTGTTCTGTGTGGAAGTTAGTTCACACGATTTCCAATACCCTCTGGTCCCACTAGACCCTTCTGCTATAGGGCACTATCTGAGGAGGTTTCCAGCACTTTGGTCGGGAGTAGCCCCATGCTACCAGCCTCATTGCTTTTAAAATATATAGCCAAAGCAAAGATCGATAGCAACCTGGGCAGCAAGGAGAAAAACAGAACTGGGTGTACTCAGTGTCCCCGTTCTGTGTGATTGCATGAGTTTCGACCTGCAGACTAAAATTTAAGTAGTAAGAGGTAGGACGTTTTCTGTTGTGGAAACAAGTTTTAGTTCATGCATAAAATATGTGACAGTTGTCTTTATCTGATTTGTTCTATTTACCAATAAAGACTCCAGAGTCAGATGCTGGGCTAAAAACCTTCTAGATCAGAGAAGCTGAGACGTAAGCAGCTGACCTTCCTTTTTGGCAGCAGACCCAGCAACAAAGTGTCTCTCCACCCATCCCAAACCACAAGGACCTTGAATCTCCAAATCCCTCCCTACCTGTGTGTGTCTATCTGTCGTCCTGGGTCCTCCATACTCTCTATGCCTAATACTTTGCAACTAGTCAATGGTTCCTCTCCCTGATCCAAGGTTAATTTTATTAACACAGTCTAGGGGTTTTACAATGTGATCAAATATCCCACAACATGTTACTGACTTTGACACTGAAGGAAAATTATTTTGTTTTAAACTCAGAACAAAACAAGTCACTGTAACAATGCTGGGTACCTAAGCTGTATCTCTGATATTTTATTATTTTATCAAAATTCATTTAGTTAATGAACAAGTCTTTGCATTGAGACTATATTATTGAGACTATAATAAAAATCAATACTTAATGCTCACTAAATATAAAGATGATAGAGCAATGGCACTGGGATTTTCCCTTCTTTTTCATTTATTTCTGGCAAGATTAAATAAATATTCAGTTCAAGGAAATTTTTGCTTGAAATTTCTTTTCTGGCTATTTTTGTTATTAATTTCACTACATGATTATTGACAAAACCATTTCAATCATATAGAGAAAGGATTATTTCCTAATACTCTTCTCTACTCTACTAAATTGAATATTATTTATTAAAATATTAAAATTAATATGTTTGGCAAATATATTAATGTGTTGTTTGAATATATTTCTAAATGTTGGGTATAACTATATTTATATATTGAAAATATTCATATTAATCTAAAATAGTCAAGAAAACAATCCTTAGTGCACGCTTTTGATAAATTGCTAAATTTAATAAATTGTCCTGGTGACTTATTTGACATAAAATTGCTTCTGCCCTATAAGACAGACAGCATGTCTCTGTGGAAAAGCTGAGGCAGAGAGTATGTGGAATAATGTATCAGTGGTCAGCACACCAGCGAGAGATGCTCTGGTCAGCAACAGGCCCTGCATACCCTCCTGGCCATCCCTCACTCTCTTCCTCCACCACTACAGGTGCCCACGGGATGCCACCCGCTTTTCCTTCGCTGGGAATGCTGCTGGCGTAAAGATGAGCAGCTGGAAGGACCAGAGACTCTGCTCTAGACCGCTGTGAGTCCACCACCATGCCAGCTAGGAACTAGAAAGGGAGAGGCTGCCCCATGCATCCCAGGACACAGATAAGCTTCTTGTGACATGCATGGGCTCCATCTCCTGGGCCAGATCCCAGCTCTGCTCCGTTCATTTCTGCCTTGGGCCCTTTGCTCTCAACTCTTCTTTCCTGGGCTTTCTGCCTCTGCCTCTTGAGATAACTCTTCCTCCAGTTACCTCGTCAAAGAGGTGCACCTTGAGTCAGGGATGGGGGCTCACACCTACAATCCCAGCACTTAGCAGGCAGAGGCAGCAGGTGTGCTCCGAGTTTGAGCCAGCCTGAACTACACACAGTGATTTCTATGGCAGCTTGTGTTACTGAGAGAGGCTACGTCTCAACCCCTAACCACAAACAAGCTAACAGACGAACAGCTCACGCTGACTACCAAATAAAAAATGACGCCCCCATCACTAGCCAATTACTAAGCATTGCCCTATTCCATTGATTTTATAACCCACAGCCCTGTTTTGCTGACTATCCATCCGCTTATATTTTCTTGCTCACTTTCCAGCTCTGATACCAGATCAACGCTTATCGTACAATTGGCTCCTAATAGCGCTTACTAAGGCATTGGAAGAGCGAAGACATGAAAGGATTAGTGATGCACTGTGCAAAGATGAGCCAACCTGCATTCAAAGGGTGTGGTGAGGGGCGGGGCACCCAACTGCTGAGCCCTGAACTGCCACCGACAGGGTCAAGCTCCACCCCACCGGCAGTGCTGGGTAACATGTTAAACACAGTTCTTCCACAGGTAGTTTTTCCTCAGACTGTCTCTGCACCCCCTGGGGTCATGCAGAGGCCCATCCTTGAGGTAGGCAAATGGGAGCAGCACACACTGCTGTCATTAGCCTGACCTCAGAGTCAAGGGGACCACCCTGGCTTCATATAGCACATCTTAGCACACTGATACATCACCAAGCTCACCGGTCTGTGGAGACAGGAGAGCTGACAGGGAGCAGAAGTTAGCCCACAGCAGAATCCAGTGACCAAGCCCCCGTAGGTTCCCATACCCCCAGTTCAAGAGAAGCTGGCAGAAGAAATAAAGCCACCCTGACCTCCACTGTGTGAGGTTTTCTCCTTCCCCTCCCAAATCATTAGCAAAGACTGACACTGTAGTATTTATCAGAAACTCTTGTCTCCTAAGTGGCGATGCGGAATAATTATCTCAGCATGCAATCAGCGCAGCTATCTTCTTCAAAGCAATTTGTGGCAAGGATATGCATTTTTAAAATAGATTAGATTTTCAAGAGCTTTGCCTCTTAAACCCGGTCAGAAGGTATTTACAACTCACCCGGTGAGACGATGCCTGTCTCCAAGCCGGATTTCTCTTTCATTAGGTCTTACTTAATTGAATCAAACAAAGTCATTTTGGGATTGTCCCAACAGAAACCCTTTTTATCTCTTGGTGAATGTGTCTTAACAAGGCCCCAAAGTAAATAAAGCCAGGATTCCATTCACTGGAGCCCCAACCCCCACCCCACCCCACCCCAAGCCTACCACCCTTCTTCATCGTTTTGTCTTGTCCTGAGGAGATTGCTTGTGGAGTTAACTGTTGCCAAGGAAAGCAACAAGTTGACTGGTGGAGTGTTGTTTGTTTTAATTATTAAAGATAGACATTGTTATTCCCACTCCGTACTTCCCAACCCCATCCTATATGTGTATACTAGAGATGGAACCAAGGATCTTGTGGATGTTAGGCAAGGGCTCTACCACCTTCAGCCCCCGAAACCCCACCCCAAGCTATTACTACGTGGTTCTTTCTGACCTGGAACTCACAGAGATCCCCCCCCACCCCTCTGCTTTCTAAGTGCATAGGCCGCCACCACCAGCCCCCTTCTCTCTATTAATAAATGAGTGCCGGTAGCTAGGGTTGGCTTGCAAAGCTGTCCATCACAGCATACAGTCAGGAGTATTGCATTCGTCATTAGTGGATTTGCTCTGGGTTGGAATTTAGTGCGTGTGGAGGCCAGGGGCTGACGTCAGGTGTCTTCCTCAGTTACTCTCCATGACTCAGGCTCTTTTACCTCTTTCACCGAGTCTGGAGGTCACTGTTTTGGCTGGCCTGGTTGGCCTGGCTGGCCAGAGAGCCCCATGGGTCCTCCTACCAAGTGTTGGGATTACAGAGGCACCCCCACTTTTGTATGGGTGCTGAGAATGGAATTCAGGTCCAAGCACTTTGCTAAGTGAGTCATCTCCTAAGCCCCTGGGTTTAGAATTTAATTCTATTAATTAATTAATTCTATTAATTAATGGCAAGGCAAAGTCCTTACAAAGATGTACAGGGCTCATCTCAGTGGTCAGGGGGAAGTCCCCTACACCTGTGCTCCTGGGGACCTGGCTCTCTCCAGGCTGGGAACACAGCTCAGGGCCTCACATGGACGGGGTTCTACCTGCGGAGCTAGATTCCCAGTCCAGCCCCTGCCTTACTAATAGGCTGGGTCAGAGAGATGGAGCCTGAAAGAAGCTGTGACGTAAAACAGACCAGCAAGCCAGATACTTCAGACCCCAGAGGCAACCCCACCTCGGGATGGCCTTATGCAGTCCCCAAAACAATCCAAAATTCTGGAACATGACTCGAGTGGGATTTTTCTCCGCGACTCTCCGGCTTCCAGCCTAGAAAATCTTTATTGCTTTGGTGGTGGGTTTCCTTGACTCCACCTAAACTCCAATTCGACCCCAAGTTAGCAGAGGCCAGAGCTCACCCCTTGCCTCTACCATCAGATAGGCTGCCATTTCCTCTTCTTGCTCAGGCTAGTATCAGATGTCACTGGGGGTGACTCTGAGATGATTAGCAGCTATCCCAATTCAGTCATCTGACCTGTCATGTGGCTTGACGCTCCCTCCTGCCCATCCTCTGCGATCCCTAGTGTCACCCAGTCTTCCACGAAGGTACGCAAAAGTCCGTGGGTACCCACAGCGCATGGAGAAGCAGAATGAACGCTCCAACCGGAAAATCTACTCTCAGCTCCCCACCCAAGGCCCAGACACTCTGCACCCTCCCTCCCGCCCCCCACCCCCCACCCCCATTCCTGCAACGAAAGAACCCAGGAAGTTTCTCCCATAAGAAATCAACCGGGAGCTGGAAATCCAACAAAAGGCGTTTTCCATCCTAGATCGGTGTCGTGTTCCGCAGCCCACAGGGAGAGCAGGGGCGTCCAGAACTCACGCATTATACAAACTTGGCCCTGGCCTTGGTTCTACGCTCAGCTTCAGCAAACAGATGCGGGGTGAGACCCAGCGGTTCCAGCTCCTCCTACCCAAGGCCACCAAAGTGTCCCTTTCTCACCAGTCCTCCTATGACCTGGAAATGGCACCATGAAGCACGAGGCCACCTAAAAATGGCATTCTATTCTTAAACTAAGGTGTTTCTGTCACAACCCTGGTTCCCAGGAGGCATTTAAGAGCGCTTGGTTCACAGGAGTCTCAAGGAGGGTATCAGAGATCTGCGTCCCTACGTTTCTCTGCGAGTGAATGGAATGGCTCTGAGAAGGGAGATGTTCAAACACTGAAAGTCAGGCCCATGCTCATGGGAGCTGAGATAAGCCCCAGGAACAGTATTTCTACAAGCCGCCAAGCCATGATGCTGATGTTGAATTTTTGTTTGTTCATTCCTCTTTGAGCCAAGGTCTCACTCTAACCCAGGCTGGCCTCAAATTTGCAGCAATTCTCCTGCCTCAGCTATTTGGATGCTGAGAGTACAGGCCTGTGTGGTAATACCAGACTCTACTGTTCTCCTTCTTTAAAAAAGAAAAAAATAAAGCAAGTTTGTTTAGCCAGGCATAGGGAGGAGGCCCTGTAAACCTAGTACTTGAGAAGCAGAGGCAGGTACCTGATCCTGATCTACATATCTGGTTCTGAGGGAGGTGTGTGTGTGTGTGTGTGTGTGTGTGTGTGTGTGTGTATGTATGTGTGTTGCAGGGGTGTGACTCAGTTGCTAGAGCTCTTGCATAGCATGCTTCAAACCCTGGGCATCCACAGTACTTCATGACCTGGCACATGCTTATAATCCTAACACTCAGGAGGTTGAATCAGGAGGACCCGAAGTTCAAGTTCCTATTCAGCAACAAAGGCATTCCAGGTCAGCCAGGAATACAGGAGACCCTGTCTCAGGAAAATGAATAGAAATAAACACTTGTCAACCAACATAACAGCATAACCAAGAAGTCAGAAGGCCAGCCTCCTCTCAAGGAGTCCCTGGCATGTCAGAGGCACACGTTGACAAACACAAACATGTTTGTTATAAATTATAACATCTGTCCTTGTGTGTGATGAAAGCCTTTTCCGGAGTACCGCAACTTAAGCCGGGCTTGCTCTGAGAACATGGAAATCGAATCTCTCATATCAGCAGGAGTCTGCAGAGACTGGCCGGGTGCCAGTCTCACAGAACAGAGCCCCAACAAAGGTCAGTACAGTGTGTAGATGTGAAAAGACCAGCATTCGGGCCAGCAGGTGGGATCCTTGCTCAGATTCTAGCTTGGCCACCGAAGAACTGTGACATCTTAGTTTCTCTCAGGTTCCTGACCTGTGAACTGGGATCCAAGTCTGTTTGGCTACAGTGTTGTGAAAATGACACAGAATGCAGAAGTCACAAGTTGACTCAAGCGTCCCGCTATAGCCAGAACTCCAGCTTTGGTAACTTCTTGATATAGGGTCTTCTGGAGTCCAGGTTGCCACCAGTTTGCTATTTAGCCCGTGATGATTATTTTCGCCCTTTTTTTTCAAGACAGGGTTTCCCTACCTAGCCCTGGCTGACCTGGAATTCAGAGATCTTCCCGCTTCTGCTTCCTAAATGCTTGGAATGAAGGAGTGTGCCCCATGCCAGGCTCCCCAATGATGACTTTGATCTTCTCATCTTCCTACCTCCAGAGTGTGTGTGTGTGTGTGGGGGGGATTATAGGAATGTATCATCTTACCTGGTTTTGTGTTGTGCAAGGGATGGGACCCGAAACTTTGTGTATGACAGACAAGTGCTCTGCCAGCTGAGCTGCATTCCCAACGGTTGAGCACTAACTTCCAGACCAGATAAATTCTGTTTTTCTGACGCTGGGGATGGAGCCCAGGGTCTAGTGTGTGTAAGGCAAAGATGTTGTGGAAAATTACTTTAAGGTGTGTTCCTTTTGTTTTTGCTGCATTTGTTTAACTCTCTGAAGCTGTCTGACTCTTTGCCTGTCTAAAACACCTGATGGTCCTAATAAAGAGCTGAATGGCCAATAGGAAGACAGGAGCAAGGATAGGTGGGGCTGGCAGGCAGAGAGAATAATTGGAAAAAAAAAAAAGGAGAAAGAAGAACAAGAGAACAAGGGGAGGGGGATTTCAGGAGTCAGCCACTCAGCCAGCCATGGAGTAAGAGTGAAAGGAAGATCCAAAGAAGAAAAGGAAAAATCCCAGAGGCAAAAGATAGGATTATTTAAGAAAATCAGGCAAGAAATAAGTAAACTAAGGTGTGGGTATTCTGAACTAAGAATAAGCCTCTATGTGTGATTTATTTGAGAGGTGGGTGGTGGGCCCCTCAAAAAGCTAAAAGAGTAAAATAACACACAACACAAACACTCTACTGTCAACCTATATCAACCCTCAAGTTATTTTCTTTTATTTCAAACATGAGATACTTAATATTTTTAATAAGATTTGAATTATCATGACGCAAAGAAAACACAAAGGTTACCATGCCTATCCTCGTCGACCACAGTACGCTGCATATTTCCAAGTTTTACGTCTTAAAATTGGGCATGTAAGAAGCTTGCAAGATGGCTTGGCATGCAAAGACCCTTGCTGCCAATCCTGACCTGAGTTTGCTATTGAGGCTCTGTATGGTGAAATAAGAAGCAGCTTGTGAAAAAGTTCTTCTTTCGCCTCTGTTTGCACACGCTGGCACATACATACCCACACAAACACATATGAGAAATAAATGTAAAATGTTTTTAAAATAGACTTATAAAAATTACGTATTTAGGGGAAGGGGTGGGAAGAGAAATATAGCAATAACATACAGAAATGTACAGTTGATACTTATATAAAAGTCCTTATGTAACAATACCATGTACAATGAATAGGTAGAATAAAAATTTAATTGGAAGTGAGAGGTAACTAATGTTTGCATATACTTTTATTTTATAAGGGCATATATTTGTTAGATCAAGGCAAGCCTATTTATCTCCTATTTATCTCTTTTAATATTTTTCAAAACTGGTTTCTCTGTAGCTTTGGAGCCTATCCTGGAACTTGCTCTGTAGACCAAACTGGCCTCAAACTCAGAGATGCACCTGCCTTGGCCTCCTGAGTGCTGGGATTAAAGGTGTGTACCACCACTGTGTTGCCCCTCCCTAGGTCTTATAATAGGAGTTTTTCACTGCCCTGTTGTGTAGAGAATGTTTCTTCTAGAATATAGCTAATCAGGGCTGGAGAAATGGCTCAGCAGTTAAACCCTTGCAGAAGACTCAAGTTTGGTTTCCAACACCCATATCAAGTGATTTACACCTTCCTGTAACGCCAGTTCTGGAGGGATCGGACACTTCTGGCTTCCACAGGCATGTATGTACACACATTCGTGCGCGCGCACACACACACACACACACACACACACACACACACTTTTAATTTCAGCACTGGGTAAACAGAGGCAAGAAAAAGTCTAGGAGTTTGAGGCCAGCCTAGGTTATATAATGAGATCCAGGAAGTCAGGCTACCAAGTAAGACTCTGTCTTAAAACAAGTGAACACACAGAAACACAAACATTCACGTGTGTGTGTGTGTGTGTGTGTGTGTTTTCAGACATGTAGGAAGCCAAACCTCAATGGAGAAAATCCCTCTAACAAATCTGTAATGCATTTTCTTAATGGTTGATGTAAGAGGGCCCAGCCCCTTGTGGGAGATGTCACCCCTAATCAGGCAGTCTTGGGTTCTATAAGAAACCTAAGGGACTGAACCACGGAGATCAAGCCAGTAGCCATGGTCTCTGTTTCGGTTCCTGCTTCCAGGTTCTTGCCCTGACTTCCTTTCATGAACTATAAACCCTTTCCTCGCCAAGTTGCTCGTGGTTGTGGGCTTTATTATAGCCACAGAACCCAAACTTACACATATCTTCTAGCTTTCCACTGACTTCAAAGCATTTTCTCCTCATTAGCCCAAGAAGATAAAATATATTGAATTCTTGGTCGCTAATGAAACTCACTGCAGTAACAGCCACAGTCCAGGAAGATTCCAGATGCTGCTTCAGAGTCTTGGTGATATTTCTACCCTAGACTGCCTCTTCACCTCCCCACCCCCATTCTCTCTTGGTTTCTAAAACTGGAATTTTCAATAGTCTGGAGCCAAGAATAGGTAGGTGTTGAGCAAACTATTATTGTCACAAATAGCTTAAGAGCTATGAGTTTTTAAACTTCAACCTGTTTTTGTTTGAGTAGATGGGGGGATATTCTGAGAGGAGTTGGGGGAAGGGAAAGAATATGATAACATATATGAAATTATCAGATAATAAAATAAGCTTCAGTCTGAGAATATGATAAAAATATAATATATGAAATTATCTGATAATAAAATAAATAAGCTTCAGCCTGGAGTGTTGTCCCTTTGAAGGACCTGAACAGGCCATATTTCTTCCTAAAGAGCTTCTCCTGGGTCATCCGGAGACAGGGGCGGTTGCAGCATTTTTACCTTTGCCGTTTTGAGAATCCTGAAGGGAAAGCGATGGGGGAAGAGATGGCTAGTGAAATAGTTTAGGTGAGTCCACTGGAAGTGTAGACAGCTGTGCCGGTGAGTAGAGAGGACAGTCCCAGGCCGTTATATCCGGAATGAGATGCTGAGTCGCTAATGGCCTCCCAGGGGTTCTGTTTGCCGCTGTGTGTGTGACGCCTGCAGATTTCATCAGACTTCAGTGCATTAGGGCTATCACCGTTCAGACTCGCATTAACCCGTGCTCTTGACGTTGCCGCTGAAATCGTGCAGGAAGAACATGTCTTTCCCACGTAATGCAGCTGCGGGTGGGTCTCGACAGACACCTCCAAATGAGACCGCCTTCCTGGTAAACACCACTGTGACGTCTGTGGCTTTGAAATCACTGCCGTGACGCATTAAACAAGTTCAGAGTTGCTGCTTTTCGCTGGGAGAAGTGCTGGCTTTTCCATACTGCCCCTCCCCCCATTCCCCCAACACGACTCGGATTCACCTTTCGGCTCATTTCATAATTGGTCTCATTTTCACCCCCTTCCCCGACTCTTCATGTGGCCTTTAAGATCTTGCCTTTCCACTCTGGGTCTCATGGCTTGTTGTGTCGTGAAACCACAATCTGTGGTTTTAAAAGCCAGCTGGGTGCACTGAGCCAGGCGTACCTAATGAGTCTGCAGGTGGGTGCCATCTGTTACCGGATGGGACTCCATTTCAAATCAATGTACTTCCTTTTCTGAACATTAATTTCTTCCCTCTGTTCCCTCAAGTTACTGTCTTGTTTTTCCCTTTTCATCTTGATTTTTCCTCCTTTGTCAGTAACTTGCTATCGTGTTCTTAGCTGCTTTGATAGAGAGATCTTGACCAGTTCAGCCTTTTATCGACTCGTGTCCCTTGGTCTTGCAAAGCAAGTTTGTATTGTACCTGTGTTGAGGATTCGTGTATCTAATAGACACAAACCTGTCATTTAAGATACAACCGGAAGTGGGGTTGATGCAAAACTGAAGCTTGCTCATGAGGTCTCCCCCCCCCCCCCCCCCCCCCCCCGCCGCCGCCCCAAAGGGCAGCATGACTGTGATGTATTTAGCTAATTATTCTCTATCAGTAAAAACAGTACAAAATCAGAATAAGAACCTGAATGATCAGAGAAGCAGCAAAAGGCGGAGACCCTCTCGAGGCCCCGCCCTACTACTTCCTGTCTCTCTATCCTCAGCACGCCAAAACCTCTATGGTTACTTTTGCTCCGGCTGGTAGCTAACTCACTCTCTGGTTCAAAGCAAACCTTACGGTCAGAATGTGATCAAAATAGCACACAACATGAGCGTTTTCTTTTGCATTAAGCTCTTGGGTAGTAAATACATGTTCTTGTCCAGAAAACGCCTGGATCGGGGTATACAAAGAAAACAAAGAAATACCTTTTTCCATGGGTATCTGACGATGGTGGCAAAACACGCGTGGCTTTGACCCTTGACAGTGCATCATGGAAAGTACCAAGGGCTATGGAAACCTGAGGACCTGCGTTTGGAAGGCCCGGATGGCTTCCCAGAGTTGGTGGCTGTTCCGCTGAGTGTAACAGGAAAAACAAAAGCTAGAGGAAATGAAGAGTCAGTCACACAGGTCAAATGGCCCTTGGGATTGCTCTTTTCAGAAATTCACGTATGTCTACAAGTGGCCAAAAACAGAACAGAAGCTAGTTTTTTGTTGTTGTTGTTTTGTTTTTTTTTTTTGTTTGTTTGTTTGTTACATAAAGCCTAGAAGTGATATAGTGGTCACTATCTAAAGCCCACTGTTCATTCTTGCACCACTGAGCATGACTTCTGTACCCTACGTGACTTCTTGACCCAATATGACTACAGGAACTTCAGCCACAACAGCGTCATTTCAGAAAGCATAAATACGGAAGACATAGACAAGAAAGCCTTTTTCTTTCTTTCTTTGTTTTGTTTTCTGAGACAGGGTTTCCCTGTGTAGCTTTGGCTATCCCAGAGTAGTCCTGGCTATCCCAGAATTTGCTCTGTAGACCAGGCTGTCCTCAAACTCGGATCTATCTGCTTCTACCTCACAAGTGCTGGGATTAAAGGTATGTGCCACCACCACCCAGCTTTTTTTGTGTGTGTGTTTGTTTGTTTGTGTTTTGTTGCAGTTGTTGTTGCCTTTTTCAATGGGTTCCTTTTCTCATTGTCAAAGCTCATTGGACAAGGGAGGCTAGGAAAGGAAGTCTTGACTACACTATGAACAGAATAGCTGCTAAAAACAAGCACAGACAAACCAAAAAACTACCTGTGTCAGCCACGGTGCTTGCAGGCAGAGATGTAGCATGCATAAAGGAAGGAAGAAACTCTTAACTCTGTTTCGGGGCATAGACAAAGCTATGCAGGTCAGTTCAGGCTTAGCGCTAGGTTTGCCTAGACACTGAGGAAATAAAGCCGGTGCTAGGAGAGTTTCTACCCTGCTGGAGAGTTTTATTCTGAGGAAGCTGGGAATCAGTGGAGGAAGTTGTGGTCTAGATGTCGAAGGGAACGTGCATTGGGAAGAGAGGGCCACACCACCTTGGCAGGCAATGGCAGCCTCTGAGAACGGGCATCAGGGACAGGAGAAGCAAATAGAGGGAGACCTGGTCAGTGCAGGTGGAGAAGACGAAAGATGGCAGACACCAAGGGAAGAGCAACCAGGTGGAAGGGCACCAGCCATCAAGGTAACAGGCAATTCAGGAGGGGTGGATGGGAAAGGGAGCTCGGTTCGGGTGTTGATCTACACACTCAGATTGGGTTGATCCACTTCTTAGCAGCTTTGATGAGGTATAATTTACATACCACAGAACTCAGGTGAAGTTAGAACTGGGTGAGTCTCTGGAACACGATGGTTGAGCAACCACCACCACTATCCAGTGTGGGAAGACTTGCTCAGCCCCAGAAAGTTCCCTGGGTTCCTGTTTTTGGTGAGTCCCACCTTTCCCACTTTGGGAATCCCTACTTCATTTTCTGTTATTTCTACTTCTTAATTTAATAAATTGATCAATATGATGACTGCAGTGATCTTCTGTAAGGGACCTAAGGGGGATCTCATGGCTATAAAAAGAAGGAACAAGAATCAAATCATCTTGGGGCTTTCTCAGCTTTTATGTCTGTCCCCAACATGCTCAAGCGTGGTGTCATCTACCTGCTTCCCTTCTTCCAGAGGAGGGGGAATCCCCTGTTAACTAGAGGACCCCCACAGCATACAGGGCTTATTTACTAACATGACAAACTTTTGTTTTGTTTTATTAATTTAAACATATGTCAATAATGAGCATTCAGATTTCAGTTATATCATACACCTGGAGAAATAATGCCTGACCAACGAGTGTGTAACACCTCAGTTTTTGGAAACAATGCCTGGCTTTTCCCATGGGAAATACATTGATAAGTGGCTCACTCACTAATCCTTCAGTAAGTTTTTGTTTGTTTGTTTTAAATTTGCTTTATTTTTGTCCAGATGTGGTGGGGCATGCCTTTAATCTCAGGACTCAAGAAGCAGAGGCAGGTGGGTCTCTGTGAGTTAGAGGCCAGCCTGGTCTAGGTGGCGAGCTATACAGTCTAGCTCCATAGAGAGATTCTGCCTCAAACAAATGAACAAACAAACGAGATTTATTTTATTTTTAATTGTGCGTGTGGGTGTGTGCAGGTGAGCAGCAGTGACTTTGGTGGGGAAAAGATCCCCACCAAAGATCCCGGAGCTGGAGTTATAGGTGATTATTAGCAGTCAGTGCTGGGAACTGGACTCCGATACTCTGCAGGAGAGGTACGCGCTCTGACTTGCTGAGCCATCTCCCCAGCCCCTTCAGTAAGGATTTCTAAGTGCAGACCAGTCATGTGAGACCTTAAGGGTCTAGTCTCCCTGGATACAATTAGCATTTGGGGCAGGGCTGTGAATAATTTTCCATGTAAACAGGGGCAGGTGGTGACTTCAGCATCTGTGTGGTTCTGTTGAATGTTTGAGGACAAATCTGTTTGAAGGGTCCTGGTGTTTCTAAGGCAAACTATCCCATGAGGGACCTGCTTCTTAGTACTTAATCTTTGAGCTTATTACAGATATCTAAAGTCTCTTAAATTCCATTTCAATTTTATCTGCCTTGAGTGATGTCAAGATTTCTTAATTAGCTACAAACAGTGTCAACACTATGAAGCCTAAACCGCTGCTTTGGATATGATAATTATCAGCCACTTTCTCTGCTCTCCCAATTGTCTCAAAGCATCAGGGATTCAAAGTGGCTTAAGGAAGGCAAGTGTGGCCCCATTGTATTTTTACTCAGAAAGGTTCCTCTGCCACGTCTGCCTCCCCTAGTCCATCATGTGCAGAGATAGGAACCGCTATAGTTAAAGTGACAGCAGCCACAGGCTTTACAAAGTATCCTATCGTGAGCAAAGCAAAACTGTTGCATCAGACAGTCCACAGGTTGAACCTTGGCTCAGCAAGCTGCACCAGCGCTGTGGCTTATCTCCAGAGAAAGTGACAGAAAAGGGCTTACAAGGCATTCCTTCCTCAGCCTCTATTGTTTTCCCTTGATGGATTGCCTCAGCCGTGATAGGTGTGGAAATTCTCGCTACTGCAAGATGGGTGTCTAGAGAGTACAATTAAACCAGCCGGAACCCCAGGCAGGGAGGAAAAGGTTACATTCAAGTTCAAATACATCTTCTCTTCATGACTTGTCTGATGCCATTTCATTGTGATCAATACCTTAACCACAGCAGTGAAGAAGAATACAGATTTTTTTTTTTTTATCACTAGTGCCAAATCCACGCGACTGCTGCTGCCTGTCAGAGGTAGGTCCTACGTGAAAGAATCCTGAGACAAAGCCTGAGCTCTGAAAGAAAGATGGAGTTAGTCATCGATTAGTAATGTCTGTACTGGCCGAGGGAGAGACCACTAAAGCATGTAGGTCTGTCTCATGCTCGCTGGAGTTCAAACCTGCTTTTGTCCTCAAGAACGTTGAGTAATTCCGATTCCCGCAGCTGATAGGGATCCTTCTTCCCACAATATTCGTAGCACTTGGTTCAGACTTCTGGCACACCTGCCACAGCCTGCCCCATGCCCATATTAGTCACATGTGAGTGTGTGCATCTCTTTCCAGAATTCCTGGGGATAGGGGGAAGGGCATCTTCCTGTGTTCATCCCACTTCCCAGGTCTCTCCTGACACCCTATGGCACTCTACCCAGCACACAGACTGCTTACAGAATGTAACTCTATGAAACTGAGTATTAGTATAGTCCCTAAGGGAAGAGAGAGCCCTGAGGAGGTGCAGCCAGGGATGGGAGAAAGTATGAAGAAGGAGGAGCTGAGCGTGCTTTCTGTCATCACCTATGACTGCTGCAGCAGGATGCCACCAACTTAGCTACTCAAAACACACATTTATCACCTTACAGCTCAGGACTTTATAAGCGCAGTGTGCTGGGGCTGTGTTCCATGAGGAGGCTTGGGAAAGATTCTGCCTTTGTCATCACCTCCTGCAAAGGCTGCCAACATGCATTCCTTCCTCCTGACCCAGCGTGGAGCATCTGCCCAGCCCTGGTCTTCCGTCCTTCTCACCACCTTGTCCACAAGAGCCTTGTGTTTGCATTGACACAGCAGGCTTCCTCCCAAACAGTCTCTGGCGGAATCGGCTGAGGGGCAGCCTTGCTTCTACCTGCAGCTTTGCCTCTCATTGCCATGTGTTGGGGATTCCTCCACAGGCTCAAGTGGTGGTGCTATGTGAGGAGGGGAGGAACGAGAAGGGCTTTGGAACTTTAAGGAGGTGGGAACGGGCAGGTAAAGGTAGGTCAGTAGACGCAGGCTTGCGGCAGTTATATCCACCCTCGCTTCCAGCCTCCTCGTGCTGCTTCTCACTGAGCATACTCTTGTTACCGTGAGTTTGGACCTTGTGCCCCACAGCTGTGACAAACCGAAATGCTGCAGCGAGCCAAAATAAACCTGTCTTCCCCTTCCCTTCACTTGTTGTGGATTCTGTCACACTGACTAAAAGGCCACTGATATACCACATGAAGGTATATACACATTTACAGGCTCTGGGGTTAGGATGGGGACATCCTGGGAGGGACCATTATTCTACCCGTGATAGCCTTCAATTACGCATACAGATAACCCTGGCCTTCTAGGCCTTCTAGCAGACTGAACTACAGCAGTTTCTCCCACATCAGAATCGGAGTTCCTTCATGCTCCTCACAACACCCAGGAGATGGCTGCTTGTGGGCCCCAGGAGCCGTCAGAAGGAGTGCTGTGACATCATGCAAGTTCAAAGGTGGCATTAGCTGAGCTGCAAGGTCCTTACAAGCTTCTGTCGTACTGGGAACCTTAGCTGGGGCAGCCAGCTGTTCTGGAGCCCTGCAGGATGCTGCCCTGACCCTCAGACCAGGCCCGGGTCTATTGGGAATCTCAAAGGAGCCTGCCCAAAGGCTGGAGGTTTGTGGGACAGCATTCTTTGCCTCCTGAAATGTGCCCATTTTAAGCTTCATGCCTCAGGTTTCGTGGGGTAAAAGATTACAGAAGGCCCAGCTATTTTTGTGCAAGCAGGGAAGAGGAGGGCAGAACACACAGGAGGAAACATACATTAATATCTCAGAAATGTCTCCGGCCACACCTTGGCCTGGCTTTGCCTACAGCCTGATTTAGCTCCATAAATACCTCCTGACAGCCCTGCCTGGGGACTACTTCCCACAGATGTCTCAGGACTCAGTGGTCCCTGAGCCCCGCACAGGAGTCAGCCACCCTGTCCACTGGCTATGACGTTGTCAATGACCAGGCCTGGCAGGGCACACTGGAACCTACAATTGTGAGCGACTTATCTCCACAGCTGGCAAGGGGACCACCCTGACTTGAGGGCTATGAAGATTTATGGGTTCTGGGAGGGGCTGACTACTGCAACAGAACAGTATTAAAGACAGGCGAGCAACAGCAGGAATATTTGGTGATGACATGGGACAAACATTGGGTAGGGAGGGCCTTCCTAGACTGTGTAGTTTTCGATTGGCTTTGTGGCAGAGGAGAGTGTTCAGCTACTTTTGGAAAATGAACATGAAAAGGTGAGAGTTGAATGGTTGCGAGAGGCAGAGGGAGGTCCTGACAGTGAAAGCCCTTAACGTGGCCCCAGAGGCACAGGTGGTCCTGGCTAGAGATGAGGTCTGGAGCAGGAGCCTGCAGAATGGGGTCTGGTGACATGAAGGGGCCTGGAGGCAAGTACACCATGGGAAGTCTGTGGAAGCCTTCTAGGCTCTTCAACTTACCTGTTACTCTACCTGCAAAGACCAGCCAGACAAATCCCACTCTTCCCCTCTTAGGATTCGTTCAGACATTTCCTGTAACTCTCCAAAAGATGTTTATCTTGGTATGTAGAGATACCTTGAAATGTGTCTGTTGGCTTTGTCCTGGCGTGAGTTTCTGGATCTGTTGTAACGTCCCTAACACATTACTGAGTGTGAAGACCCAAGTCTTGTGGCCACCGTTGGGTTTACCTAGCTTGCCTTTCTTAGGGGACCTCACACCTGAGGGCCTACTAATCTGTCAGTCGTGGACCCTTTCACTGTGTAGACACAATGATTGGTCAGGGACCGACACATGACCCAGGTTTAGTCAGTCGTAGGATTGATCTGTATGGGCACAGAGTAAACACAGCAATTAGTCAGGAGTGAACTCATGGCCCAGCCTTGTCCAGGCACAGGACCTCTGGACATGGTGATTGGTTCATGATGATCACATGGTCCACACAAAGGCAAGGTGAGTTCGTCTGGGGAGATGGGAACTCCCCAGAAGAGCAGAGAGCCCTGCTTTCTGCTGGGGCCTTACCTGGCTGTAGGAGGTAGCCTGTGAAAGGAGAGAGCGTTATGACAGCAGGGAGGTAGATTGACATTGCACTGAACTTGGAGCCGGGACTCTCCTGGGCGTTTTCAGTTGGGTGAACTGAGAAATTCCCTTTTCATATTTAAGTTCTTTCCAGTTGAGTTTCTGTTACTTACAACCTGAAAGGTTCTAACGCTTTCATCGGATGTAGTTTTTGAGTGGAAGAACAAGGCTTACATTAGAGTGGATGCTGGAGGCACTGTTTCCTCGGGTTCTTTCCTGTGGTCATCATGGCTATGCTTTCATTTGCAGTGTGTGCGCCTAGCTACACACACATACACACACACGTGCGCACGAACACACACACACACACACACACACACACACACACACACGTCCTCTGCTGTCCTGTGGCATTGAGAGGCAGCGTGGCCTGTTCTTGTCCCCACCTCATCAGCAGTATCTCTTCCATCAATGCAGCTGAACACACCACAATGGGGCCATCCCGAGTTATCGGTGAAGGGCCCACCATGAGAATAAAAGCCCGCACCATGTGTGCCCTGAAGCCCCCCTCCCAGCCCAGGCTGTCCCGGAACGGTGCAAAGGAATGAAAGCTAGTTGTAGAAAGGCAGGATGGTGCAGTGGTGTAAGGCATGGTCTCAAGAGCCAAACCTATGTCCCATCTCAGGGCCACCGTCTTGCTAATTAGCATAGAACCTAAGCTTCTGGTCTCTCATTAGCCTTGTCTGTTCAGTGGACCAATGGTGACAACTGACCCAGAGGGCTAGGCTGTGCATTTAGCCTACTACTGTGGCTATTAAACAGACCTCCCTCCAGACCCAGAAACAGACATCTCAGACCCAGCATCCCAAGGATCATCCGCGAAATCCTAGTCTACTCTTTCGCTAGTTGTGACACATTGTGAGTCAGTGTCCCTAAGACCATTTTTCCCATCTGAGAGAAGGGGGTAATGCCTTCTTCTTTCAGAACTGTGTGAGGACCTGATGCAACAGGGTTGTAGACTGCTTGGTACGTAGCAGCTATTCGGGACACCTGTTCTGCCAAGGTGATCAAAGTCATTATTTCTTAAGAGGTTGAGAGTGAACCATCCCAGATGTTGTGAACACAGCAGACTCTGCCAAGTGTGAAGGGTGACGGGAGGCATTTAGTCTGACGCAGCGTCAGAAACGCTGCTCTGGAAAGAGTCCTCAGCCATTGCACCTGGACACACACACACAAACATGTGCAAATGGGCGGGCACACACACCCTCATGCCAGGGACCTCTGTCTTCCCATGGTCTAGAGGTGACTTCTCTGATAACTGGTTCCAATACTTACGTTCTCTTCTTACCTATTCTAAATCAAAT
The DNA here is from genome assembly GCF_037038515.1 of Microtus pennsylvanicus. Lineage (NCBI taxonomy): Eukaryota > Metazoa > Chordata > Mammalia > Rodentia > Cricetidae > Microtus > Microtus pennsylvanicus. The sequence continues at coordinate 17,896,360 of NC_134596.1, forward strand.
GGCCTATTCCGATGCTTCCTTCAAAGTCCTCTCCTTGTGCAATGCGTAGCCATGTCCTCTCTACCTTCCCAGGCATTTCCTTGACACTTTATCATCCTTCAAAGGATGTCCATGTGGAAAGATTTGACTATTACAAAGAAATAACTTCCATTTGAATGCAGCTTTAATAACATCATTACATTTTACCTTCAACCATTTCTTAATTGAATATTTGAAAATTCATACTTTATACATATCTAAGCATATTGTTACACTAAGATCACACACACACAAGCAGAGATTTTTTTTTCCTGTTCTGAATGTCAAACCCAGGCCTCACACGTTAGGCAGGTGAAACTCCTGAACCCTAGCCTTTGCCCTTGGTACCATGTATCTATTCTCTCCCTTACAAACACTAATGCTATTGAAGGAAAAGATTTTAAGCTTCAAAGATTTTAAAAGAAAACCGGCGGGCTTTTTAAAAATATCAACTTTAAAGTTGCAGTCAGAGAGATACTGACAAGGTCAACCACTGTGTAGAGGATACCAAGGGTGAAGTCTAGGAAGAACTGTCACCAGACAGGTATTTCTGAGCCATTTTTATGGGGAGAAGGGGCAACTACAGTCTCAACAGGGGCACATCTTTGAGAGATCCAAGAGAGATCCCACGTGGAGAAGAAGGCGTTCTCGCGATTGCTGCCTCTGACTCCTGTGGGAACCGGGGACTGATTTCTAGGTCTTCCCTCAGACTGGGTAGGCAGGTGGGCTTGGGAGTGGATAAAGGTCGCATTCATGTGGCTCTTTCCATCTTCAAGGCAAGAGAAACGGCTGGGCACCCGGATCAATGAGCCATGGTGTAACCGCAGACAAGACAGAACACAAACTAAAGCTTTTGCCAGGCTGTTCCATCTGTGCCATAGCCCAGTGTTTCCTATCTGTACCCCTTGGTATTCTGCCCCCTCGGCATTCAGTGAAGCATTTTATCCTGTCTGCCTTGTATTGGCCCCTGTTTCCTGGGTGGATACTTTGCCGTCCTGGTCTGTCTGGGAGGCCAGATTGGGTGGTAAATTAACCCAGGTTTTATAGCTAACTATACCAGTCTGAATCCCAGCAGAGAACCTTAATGGCTGAGAAGAATTTGGCTGATGTTTATTATTTGCCCCTTTGAAAGTTTTGCCTTTATCCTCTCCTCTGAGCCTCAGCTAGCCCATTCATAAACTATCAATAGTGTCTGCCTTACAGGTTTATTATAAGAGTTAAATAAGTTAACGCAGAACAAAGATTACCGCGTGGTAAATTCCTAACAATCTAGTCCCCCTTGTCCTTGGGCAGGGGGATCTTTCCATGTCCCGCCTGAAGCTGCAGAATATTAACTCATAATTTAATGCTTTTGAATTTAGCTGAGTTCTCCTTATGCATCGCGGCTGTTAACTTTTGCAATTTGAAATACAATAGCAAAACCAGCTGGGTTTCTTTTCTTCTTACAATGCTACAGACAGAAGATTTGGTTTTTTACTGTAAAACAAATCTTAGAGACACCAGGACTGGGTTCTTTCCATCCAGACAAAAATTTTTACCTAAAAGAAGAATTTACTACTTCTCTTTGGTGTGTCGAAACGACCAGCATCCCTGCTCTTACAGGGCTATCACTGAACAAAATAAAGTTTTATTTAAACTCAAACACCAGGATATGACAAGCTGATCTGACAACCTTCTATGATTAATGGGTGAGTAATATACACAACATGGATATGCTGGGCCAAGAGATGATCACACCTAGGAAGGAACTGGGTGCCATGAGATTTCATCACGCTTGCGACAATGGTGTGCAGTTTTAAACATGGATGCTCTTAATTCTGGAATTTTCCATTTAACATTTCCAGGCCACAGCTGACTATGATAAACTGAAGCTGAAAGGAAAACCTACAGGTAAGAGGCACCATTGTGCCGTTCCCAGCTATTATTTCTACTTTCATTAACATCGCTACTGTAAATGTGGTCTTTCCCAAGGCTTTAAGTGCCCTGCTTCAAGGAAAAACACCCGGGGTCTAGCTCCTCTCTTGTATGATTAAAAAACAACAAAAACAAAAACTCTGCCTCATAAAGAATAAGTTCCACATCAACTACAATTCCACCTCACTTTTAGGATATGACACCATTTTTAAATTTGAACACAATCTTAGCAAAGAAATTTAAAATGTAGAAGTAAAAGAAATATCAACTTACGTTCTGCCCAGCAACAAGAAGAATTGATAAGGGGTGCGGGAGGAAGACAAAGAAGCGATAAGGGGTGGGGGAGGCGGTGGCTCAGTAGGTAGAGCGTTTGCCACACAAGCATGAGAGCTTGCAGTTGGTTCCCCAGACTCCACACGGTGCACATCTGGAATCTCAGCACTGAAGAGCAGAGACAGAGGAATCCTGGGGCCTCTTGCTTAGCTCAGCCAAATAGAGATGGAGAGGGATTGAAGACACACTCAGCACTGACTTTTGCCCCTCACTATAGGCGGTAGTTTCTGTCCTGGCAGCCGCTCCCCAAATAACCACAAGGGAGTCTTATTAATTATAAATGTTCATCCGATAACTCTACAAGCTTGTTATTAACAGTTCTTAGGTTTTAAGTTATCCCATATTCCTTACCCTCCGCCATGTGGCAGTCCCTTGTTAACATGGCAGTTCATCTCCTTTTTAAAGCTTTTTAGGTCTCATGTGGATGTACATGGCTTTTTTATATTATTTTATTTCCTTTTAAGGCCCTTATTATTTTAAAACTATGTATTTCTTTTTATGACTGTCTATACCCTCTCCTTTCTCTCTCAAGTGCATGCATATTTTTAAACACGTTGTAACCCGCTGAGGGTTTTTTTTTTGGTTTGAATCTATCTTTACCAAACATGCACATACATAGATGTAAGCATGCGTGCATGCATATACTCGAAGAGGCATATACAAACCAGCACCCACACACATAGAGACACACACACACACACACATACACACACAGGGAGAGACAGAGTGACAGAAACAGAGAAAGGGAACATAGGGGAGGTGAGATGTGTCTGAAGAGGGCCTACTAACATGATCCCTGATCTATGGTCCATTCTGTGCTTAAGTGGCAATCAGACACAGAAATCCCTCCTAAGGAGTTCTGATTCTCTCGAATCCCTTTCTTGCTCCCTGGAATTCCACCATTGGCGGCAGGTGTCAGAGCGCTGATTGCTTTCTTTCTGGAAGCCTTTGTATACCCAGAGGCTTCACCCCTACTCTTGAGCAATATATAAACCTTTGCTTACTCAAGTCACGTAGTAAGAGCATTCAAGTCAAGACGCTAGTCTACATAGTTTAACTGTCATTCAAAGTTCTCATTTCTCCCCTTCAGGCCATCAATACATGAAGGGTTTGCCTGCAAGAGTCCGGTAATGCTACCATCCTGACCTCCTGCTGTTGGCAATTGTGCTGGATTTCCCACTTTTAAGGAAGCAGCGAGGGTTGTATTGAAGCAAGCTGACTCAGGCTTAGCAGCTCTCCACTTGGTTCCTTCAGCTCTTCCAAGGGCTCTATTAGGCATGTACAAGACTCACAACCTAGAATTCTCACTTAAACTTAGTTGAAAACTGGAAGATGAATGGAACTCCCCCCCCCCCCGCCCGACCTTCTCAGACTCAACATAACCCACACCTCCATCCCAGGGATAGCCGGCAGGGTGGTGGCTAATGAAATAGTAGGCTCACACCCAAGCATTTGGAGACAGCTGGCTCCGTCTAGCTCTCAATGGTGGTGATACTCAAGTGCCAGCCAACCATACCACGGCCTGCGCTGGGTCACCAAGCTGCCAGGCTTCACTCAGCAGCTCCTGTAATGTGGCAATCACAGGTTAGGTAAGTGCAAAATGTGTGCAGAGAACGGAAGCTGTGGCCCTGCTAAGGGGCTGACGGGGTCTCTGCAAGCCTCCCTCTCCTCTGCTCACTATATAGGGAGCACTGAAAGGGTCTCTGCAAGCCTCCCTCTGCTCTGCTCACTATATAGGGAGCACTGAAAGGGTCTCTGCAAGCCTCCCTCTGCTCTGCTCACTATATAGGGAGCACTGAAAGGGTCTCTGCAAGCCTCCCTCTGCTCTGCTCACTATATAGGGAGCACTGAGAGGGTCTCTGCAAGCCTCCCTCTGCTCTCCTCACTATATAGGGAGCACTGAGAGGGTCTCTGCAAGCCTCCCTCTGCTATGCTCACTATATAGGGAGCACTGAGAGGGTCTCTGCAAGCCTCTCTCTGCTCCCCTCCCTATATGGCACACAACTCAGTTCATAATGGTTTTTATTAAAAACCATAGTCTTATGTGTATGGGTGCTTTGCCTGTGTTTATGTCCATGCACTGTGTGTGCCTGGTACCCTCAGGAGCTAGAAGAGGGCACTGAATCACCTGTGACAGAGTTACAGATGGTTCTGGGCTGCCATGTGGGTGCTGGGAATCCAACCCAGGTCCTCTGGAAGAGCAGGCAGTGCCCTTAACTTCTGAGCCACCTCTCTAATCTCTAGAGTAAGATTTTAAGACATGAGTAGACTTTAAGGAAATATCTTATCAATCAACTAAAATATTATCTAATGGAATTAGGAACCAAGTTAGCTAAATATTGATTGAAATTCATCCCAAACAAGTAATTCATATAAAGAAAATGTAAATGATCAAATATTCACGAAGTGGAATAGCCCCCTCCCACTATCAGTTTTCAGGTTATTGCAGTCATTGACGATAAAGTGTGAAACGAGAAGGCATGTCGCACGAGTTCTAATTGGTCTTAGTAATAAAACCTGGGTCAGATATAGGGGTTAATGCCGAAAGCTCAGAGAAGCAGAGCATTAAGCCACTAGAGAGTTCTATGTCTACCAATGCTCAGATGCAATGGGCAATCCTGTCCCTACAAATCCCCAGACTGCTGCTGTCTCTACAAAACCTCAGACTGCATCCCTCAATGAATTCTCAGACGGCATCCTGAGACTGAATCCTCATACTACATCTGAGCTCCTGCCTTACATGCCTCTCTCTACCTGGTCATATCAGTCCTGTCTCCACCTCTCTGGTGCTGGGATTAAAGGCAAGTGAACCCAAGTGCTGGGATCACCTTTGCGTGAGCTCTGTTTCTCCTTTAGACAGACAGATTCAATCTTGTGTAGCTTGGAGTGGGCTTAAATTTAGAGATCCATCTGCCTCTGTCTCCTGAGTGCTGGGATTGAAAGTGTGTACCACCACTGTCTGGCCTCTATGGATAATTAGTGGTTTAGCTCTGCACTCTGATCGTCAGGCAAGCTCTGTTTGTTAGATTAAAAACAAAATATCAAGCCGGGAGGTGGTGGTGCACACCTTTAATCCCAGCACTCGGGAGGCAGAGGCAGGAGGATCTCTGTGAGTTCGAGGCCAGCCTGGTCTACAAGAGCTAGTTCCAGGACAGGAACCAAAAAGCTACAGAGAAACCCTGTCTCGAAAAATCAAAACAAACAAACAAACAAGCAAATAAATAAATACAAAATATCACTACATTTCCCCCTTTTTGTCTAAAATAAAAAGACTATAACTAATAAAAGAAAATGACATACAATAGATAAAATAATAACTAAATATAATAAGTACAATAACTAAATACAATATATAGGCAATAAATACATCAATATAGAATGTATGGGCTCCAAACATTGGTGTTTCCTGTAAAACGCAAGGAAGGATGCATTTAGTTCTCTTTATAAGTTGAATTCCCTTGCTTTGGGGATATTTGTTATTAATATCTCCCCCAAAATTACTCAAACTCTTTGCCAAGGTTCACTCTCTTCCCATTATTTGTCAATTTCATCATTAGTAAAAGGCACTTCAATTTCAGCTGGGTCTATTCGGGCTAGTTAACAAATCTCAATTTTCCTTTTATAATTAATTTAGAGATCTTTTCACATAAATTTTTAATTTTTTACTCTGTTTGTGTGGTAAAAGGATCCATTATAAGATAATATCTTCCCTCTGCATCAAAATTCCTGTAGAGGAATGCTTACAGGCTTATGTGTACAGAATGCAGTTAAGCTGTAGATCCACATAATTCAATGTACGTTCTGTAATTTCTCTTCAACCAAAGCCAATTCTCTCCCAGCTTCAGCTGATAATTTTCTGGGACTATTTAAGTCCTTGTCACCCTTTAAGGTTTTGAAAAAATTACTCAGTTCATCAAGTTTTATCCCAATAGCGGGTTGTACATAAGAAATGTCTCCTAGCAATTTTTGAAAGTCATTAAAAGTCTGCAATTGGTCTCTCCTAATTTGTATTCTCTTGGAGTCTAATTTTTTGTAAACCTATTTTATAGCCTAAATGATTAACAGAATCTCCTCTTTGTATTTTTTCAGGGGCAATTTGTAGTTCCCAACAAGGCAAATTTTTCTTCTTCAAACATTATTCCTAAAGTATCAACATGTGAATCAGATAGTAAAATGTCATCCATGTAATGGTAAACTATATATTGAGGAAATTGCTTACATATCATTTCCAATGGCTGACTTACAAAATATTGGCACAGGGTAGGGCTATTTAACATTTCCTGTGGGAGAAGAATCTTCTATTCATATCTGTTAGCAGTCTGAGAATTCGTACAGGTAGGCACTGTAAGGGCAATTTTTCTGTATTTTTTTTGTAAATGTATAGTGAAGAAACAATCTCTTAAATCAATAATTATAAGAGGTCATCCCTTAGATAATAGAGAAGGCAAAGGAATGCCAGACTGTGCCAATCACATTGACTGAATCACTTTATTAACAGCTCTTAGGTCTGTTACCATTCTCTATTTTCCAGATTTCCTTTTAACAACAAATACAGGAGAATTCCAGGTGCTGGTTAATGTTTCAATATGCTGAGCCTTTAGCTGCTCCTATCCCAACTGTTCTAAGGCCTACAGTTTCTCCATTGTTAAAGGCCATTGCATAACCCATACAGGTTTGTTCATCACCCATTTTAAAGGTAGGGTTGTTGGTACTTTTGAAATATCAGGCTGTTTGTGCCCTGTTCTTGTACAGTCTGAATGGCCAGTGACTGCTCTTTAATACCTTGCAATATTTCCCCCAGACACATATGCTAATTTATGGTTTGTTTCTAAGGTTGGGGGAATGTTAATCTGAGTGTTCCATTGCAGTAACAAGTCACATCCCACAAATTCATTGCTATGTTAGCCACATATGGCTTTAATTTCCCTCTCTGTCCTTCTGGCGCTATATATTTGATCATCTCACACTCTGTTTTACCCGAGAAAAGTTCCAATCTCTAAAAGCTGAACATTTGGACGCCAAGATTCTAGGGAAATTATTGTTACATCTGCACCTGCGTCTACCAGACCTTCAATGACAACAACATTTATTCATATTTTTAATTTTGGCCTTTGTACATTTATAGAAGTTTGCCAAAATACTCACTTTATAATTTCTCCTGAATATTTTGTTTTCTCTTCTACAGCTGTTCTATCATCCAGTACAGTATCATTTCTTACAATAGGCATTAGGTTCTTTAATTACTCTGAAAAGGAGTTTACTCCAGGATAACAAGAAATGACTGAACTGAATTTGGTGTGGGGCCAGTGAGGGGCCCCTCAAGGAATTTCCTGACCATAAAAGGTTACTTTCATTTTCTCTTGTTGGACTATATTCATTAATCCAATGCCTGCTTTTGCCATAATCCAGAAGGGAGGGGCATTCTGTTTGGACTATGCTTAGAAAATACATTGTTTCTAGGAATGCTCTGCTTACAGTCCCTTTTAAGGAGACCTTTTTTTGCCACAACTGAAACACTTGACATTTTCTTTTCTTTTTCTTTTTTGTTTGTTTTGTTTTTCGAAACAGTGTTTCTCTGTAGTTTTGGAGCCTGTCCTGAAACTATCTCTTGTAGACCAGACTGGCCTCAAACTCACAAAAGATCTGCCCGCCTCTGCCTCCTGAGTGCTGGGATTAAAGGCGTGCGCCACCACTGCTCATCTCAACGCTTGACATTTCTATTTTTCTTCAAACCTCTAGAAATTACCTCTCCTATCCAAGAATCATCACAATTATAAGATTCAGCATTGATTGTATCTTGGATCCATTTCTCCAACAGTGCCGAACTTACCTTTGATGACCTAATTAACCTTTTGCATTGAGAATGCTAATTCTCAAGAGCCAGAGAGTTAATTATTGTTTGTCTAGCTTCTGAATTTGGTATCGTTCTCTTTATTGCTGATGTCAGTCTTTGTAAGAAATATTTGAAGGTTTCTTTCAGGCCCTGTATGACTTTGGTAAGTGACTCAGTCTTCTTTCCTACTTCTTCAATTCTGTCCCAAGCATTCAAAGTTGCTACATGGCATAAAGCCAGGGTGTGGCCATTGATATAGACTGACTTTCTGTATTAGCATTATCTCCTTCTCCATGAAGTTGATCTTGGAATATTTCCAGACCTCTAGTCCTACTCCATTGCTCAATGATTTTAGCCTCTTCTTTCTTCCAGGTCCTCCATTATAATTGTGGACCAGGCTCCAAGATTGCTATAACCAAGTCTTTCCAGTTTTGAGGGATAATTCTATTACAAGTTGACCATGAGTTTAACATCTGCTTCACAAATTGTGAATGCATGCCATATGGGACTATCACTTCCTTGAATCTCGAATCTCCTTACATCTAACATTGGTGCATGAGTCCAGTCAATCAGCTCTTACAGAGTCTTAGGGATTTCTATCATTTTTCAATTCCTGTAAATTGTAAAAAATCACTGAATATATTAAGGTTGATTGTTTGAAAACCTTAGGCTGTTCTTCTCTAACCTTATAATGAAATGCTGAAATTGGATCTCCTTTAAATTCCTCTATCTGGATCTGAATATTCTATGATCTGTTTTTATTAAGTTTTTCTAAAGCCTGTATCTTGGAACTCATATCAAACAATTTTTAGGGATAAACCAAGAATTATCAAGGTGGTAATTCACATTATGCCAATCCCAGTTAAGCTTATTATTTCTTCATTTAATTTTTCCATTTTTAATCATGCATTGCATAAATCACACAGCAACCTAACTCTCTCCATCATAATAGCATTTTTCATTCCTAATGTGGGAAAAACCTCTCTCTCTTAACTAATTCCTCCCTTTAAAAATTCCCAATTTTTTCACTAAATCTGCCGCCAACAACAATGAAGATGTGAGACTGATTACTGATGCATAGAAAGCCCACCAGGAGAGAAGAAAAATTTAACCAGCAGGGCAGTGACTCTGGTTTCATGTAGTTCTGGCCTATGCCATGACTGCAGAGCCACAGTCAAGTAACTTTTTCGTGACTACATAAATCAAAAGTTGGGCACCAAACAAAATTGAATTCTAATTATAAAAACCCAGAGTCAGATAAAGGAGTTAATGCTGGAAGATCAGAGAAGCAGGGCAGCCAACCACTAGAGAGTTCTTACCTCTACCAATGCTCAGCCCAAATGGGCCATCCTATCTCCTCTATGAAACACTAAACTGCATTTTCAGACTGAATCCTCAGACTGCATCTGAGCTCCTGTCTCCTCCTGCCTCATATTCTTCTCTCTGCCCAGCCATATCCCTTCCTGTTACAGGCATGAGATCCCAGGTGCTGGAATCACCTTTGTGTGAGCTGTTTCTCTTTTAGACAGATTCAATCTTCTGTAGCCCAGGGTGGCCTTGAACTAACAAAGATCCGCCTGCGTCTGTTTTGAGTGCTGAGATTAAAGATGTGTGCCACCACTGCCTGGCCTCTATGGATAACTAGTGGCTTAGCTCTGCACTCTGATATCCAGGCAAGCTTTGTTTTTTAGATTACAAACAAAATATCACTAAAATGGCATTAAGTTTTATTCCTCTGTTACAGCCCCAATGATAAGAACAGTGAACTGGAACACCTCACCTATTAGGACAATTACAATGACATTGGTAACTAGAATGGGCACAGCAACACCTGCTGATAAAGTATGGAGAAACTAGAATCTTCACCCATAGCAGGTGGGAGTAGAAAATGCTGGAGTCGCTGTAGAAAATAGTTCAGTGATTCCTCAGTTACAGGTTTGCCACCTGGCTCCGCGGTTACTGTAAAGAGCAGAAAGGAATTTTCAAATGCTTGAAGAGGAAGTATACAGCACACTTTACAGCAGCTAAAAGATGTAAACGGCCCAGGGGCAGTCTGTGGCTGGCTAGGTAAGTGAATCGTGGTACCTGATGGACTATTGCTCCATCATCAAAAGAGAATGAAGCATTGATACATGCTGTGACATGGATGAACCTTGAAGGGGTGATAAATGAGAGTCTAATAACCTGCACACGTGGTATGATTCCATTTGTATAAAATATCTATGGAGATAGCAAATAGATTGGAGATGGCCTATGGGGGCTCAGGGATAGGGAAGGCCGGCTAATGACCACAGAGTTCCTTTCTAGGTGATGGAAACATTTGGGGTCGGGCTGGAGAGAAGGCTCAGAGGTTAAGAGCACTGGTTGTTCTCCTAGAGGTCCTGAGTTCAATTCCCAGCAACCACATGGTGGCTCATAACCATCTGTAATGAGATTTGGTGCCTTCTTCTGGCCTGCAGGGATACATGCAGGCAGAACATTGTATACATAATAAATAAATCTTTAAAAAAAAAAAAGAAGGTATTTGGGGTCCGGTGGAGTGACGGACGGGTGCACAGTACTGTGAATGTAGGAAAGTATAAATACCTTTTTTTCTTTTTACATTTATTATGTATGAGTGACGGTGCATGAATTGGGATCAGAGGAAAATTTGTGGGATTCAGTTCTCCATTCTACCACGTGGGTCCTAGATTTTGAAGTCGGGCGAGCAGGCTTGGTGACAAGTGCCTTTTACTCCCAAGCCATCTCAACAGCCCCTTTTAAAATAAAAATATTTTTATATTTGCTTACGTGTGTGAAGTAAACACTGTTAAAAGAAAAAAAACAAGATACATATTAAGCAAAAGGATTTGCCAGCTTTAAGTCTGCAGTTCTGAAAAACTTTTTTTAAAATATTGACACAAAAGAGAAGTATTAGAGGGACCTCTATATTTTATTAAATGTGCGACATTGTTTGATAACACAAAAATTTCAAGTCTACAGTACTTGAGTTTGACAATACATTAAAAAGTAATTAATAGAGATAATTTGTGTAATGAGTTTTGTCTGGTACAAATATTTGTCAAGGTACGATTTTCTGAATTCATGAATCCAAAATGAAAATATTTTGGCCAAAATATCTTTCACATTGTAGATACTGAAATAATCAGAATATGCTACTAAATAGAATTTCTTCTGAGCTTGCCAGGTTCCTCTGATCCTGTAGGAAGAAGAGTTGCATCATTAGTCATGGTCTAATGATGGTCGACAGAAAAGCCTCAGTGGAGAAGACATCAAGTTAACAGTTGCTATTTGGAATAAATATGAGATGACAAAATGTGTCCTTGAGGGTGATCCTAACGAGTGAAGGTAGCCCTGGTGTGACTGAGTTCTCAATATGAGCACAGCCATGTGAAGGTCTCCAGGCCAGAGGACTGGCGTGTGCTCCCCTGGGCCACAACTGTATAACACTGACCTACCCCAGGAGAGCAGCATGCAAGGCTCCTGCATTTTCCTTGCTCAGGGAGACTGCATGGACCGTGGGCCCCTGCTGAGACCCCTAAGATTAGCTGCCTTTCCCTTGTTTTGCCTAAGTATAATGAACGCTCCAAGCACTCTGTAATCGTGGTGCCTCAAGTCTAGCCAGTGCCGCACACCCTAGCACAGCTTTTTTGTACTTGTGTCTGTCATTTCTTTCTTTCTTTTTTTTTTTTTTTTTTTGGTTTTTTGAGACAGGGTTTCTCTGTGGCTTTGGAGCCTGTCCTGGAACTAGCTCTGTAGACCAGGCTGGTCTCAAATTCACAGAGATCCGCCTGCCTCTGCCTCCCGAGTGCTGGGATTAAAGGCATGCGCCACCACCGCCTGGCTGTGTCTGTCATTTCTAAACTCCATGTTGCCCTCTTAATCCAAGCATCTTTATACCACCCACTGGATCCCAGCTTTCTGCTACTTGTATCTGTATTTCTCTTAGTTATTTTTTTCTAATTTTTAATTTTTGAGATTATACCATTAAATATCATTCCCTCTTCCCGTTCCTTCCTCTAAACCAGTGGTTCTCCACCTGTGGTCATGACGCCTTTGAGTCGCCTAAGACCACAGGAAAGCACAGATATTTACATTATGCTTCACAACAGTAGGCCAATTACATTTATGACATAGTAATGGAAATAATTGTATGGTTGAGAGTCGCCACAGCATGAGGAACTGTATTGAAGGTCAGAGTGTTAGGAAGGTGAGAACCACTGCTCTAAACCCTCCCATGTACCCTGACCCCTCTTTAGAATTCATCATCTCATTTTCTTTATTGTTTCATATATATATATATATCATATATACACATATATAAAACACATATACAAAAATGCATAGATACAACCTGCTCAGTCCATAGCTGTTCTTTGTGATATGTATTTATGTTTCAGGGCTGACCATTTGGTCTTGGCTAATATGCTCTTCCTGAAGAAGACTATTTCTTCCACTCTAAGCATTTTTTTGGTTGCCTGTAGTTCTTTGTGTAGAGTTGAGCTTTCCCTCTTCCATGTTAGCATGGATATCAATGTTGTCCTCATTCAGGTCATGTTTAAGCCGCCATATTGGTGAGACCCCATGGGTGTAGTTTCTGCCGTTTCTAAGTAACACAGTTCCACAGCAAACTCCGTGTTCTTCTGGCTCTTTCTATCTTTCTGCCCATGCTTCTGTAATGATCCCTGAGTTTTCAGTGCAGGAGTTTGGTACTTTGTTTGTAGATATATCAGTTGGGCCTGGGCTTCATAACTCTGCATTTTGATTAGCTGTGGTTTTCTGCAATGGTCTGCATCCATTGCAAAGAGAAGGTTCCTTGCTGAGGACTGAGGCCATGAGTAGAACACATGTTGAGAATGTAGCTCGGGATTGTGCTGGTTTAATAAAGTGATAGCAGGAGGGTCTCCTGAGATCCGTGACTTCGCCAGCCTGAGTAGTTGACTGAGCTGCCGGTGTCAGGCGTGTTTCCCCTCTTGCTGAACAGTCGTAAGCCCAATTAGAGAGCTGTTGGTTACCGCCAAGGCATGCAGCCACTACTGCACCCTGGGGACTATAGTGCTGGTCATTGTTGTGGTCTGTAGGCAGTGTAGCTGGGTAGGACAGTTGGTTGCTTTTGAAGCTTACATGGTGCCTTCTTGTTCTATGAAAGCTAGTCCTCAGGACGGAAGCTTTCAGGTTATACCTAGCTCAGGTCCTCTGGGCCTTATTTCTGAAGTGCATGGTATCTTCAGCAATAGGGACTTACCTGTCACCTCTGGGAAGCAACCTAAGCCACTAGCGATAGTCAGCCTATAGTCTATTGAGAATCTATGGGGTTCTGACAACTCTGACCAACAACTCAAACAGTAGTTTATCATGCCTGGCATTTGGATTTTTGTTAGGTGGTCTTTGGCTCTTGAAGGGAGGGAGCATTGTCAACCCAGATGAAAAAATTTACTTGAACTATTACATGTATTTACACACAATGTTGTAGGGCTTTTAAAGGTAGTTAATAGTGTGATTCCGTATGACTTTCCAGGCGTTCCTACTGCTGCTTTACCCTCCCCTCCCTTTTTGGGGTTTATATTTCACCCCCGCCCATTTTAGAGTCTCTTGTTTTTCCCATTTTCCTGTTCAGATCACTTGGACCCTGCTATTTTCCTTTCTACTGTTTCCCTCCCCACACACACTGCCATGAACCCCCTTCTTAATCTTCCATTGCTCCCAGTTTGGTTTCCAGAATCTGGCTGTGCCGGTCTCCAGTTGACAATTTTATTTAAAAAAAAATGATAATACCATGTTATAAATATACTGGTAGAACAAATAAAGCCAAGAAACTGACAAGAGTATGAGAATCTGCACCGAGAATCTCTCCCTCTCCCTCTCTCTCTCTCTCTCTCTCTCTCTCTCTCTCTCTCTCTCTCTCTCTCTGTGTAGTGTGTATTTTATGATTATATGAATGTCTGGGTAATAAAGGAAACCTTTATTATTTTTAATGTGCATAGTTTGTTTTATTTTTAAAGAAATATATTTCAAAAATCTTGAATAGACTATTGTCACAATGTAGTAAACTTAATTATTGTTTAATAAACATTTAAGATGAATCTTTTATGTGTTCTCAGTGCCTGCTTTCATTTCACAAATATACACTTGGGTGATGAGTTACACAGCCACCCAGAGGAGCCCTGACTGGCAGGGCATATGGCATCCTCTGGTCCAGCACCTCAGCTCTGCTTGCTCTTGTAGGCTAAAGAAGATGAAAGGAGGTCTAAGGATGTTATCAAGACTAGGTGGTAGCTCAATTGGCAGAGTGCTTGCCTAGCATGCGGGAGACTCTGGGTTTGATCCTCAGCAACCCAGAAACCAGGTATGGTGGCACATGCCTGTAACCAAACACTGGGAGATGGGGCCAAAGAGATTAGAAATTTGAGGTCATTCTCAGTTACATACTGAGTTTTGAGTCACCCTAGGCTATGTGAGACTATGTCAATGTCACAATGAACATTTGAATTTGGCTAAAATGCTCTGAACCTAAAGGGTCTGAAGACAGTTGAAACTGTCTTATTGAAGAATCTTCATCTACCTGACCCCCCTACCATTGCTGATGGGCTCCAGTTCTGGCTATTGCTGATTTAGAGGAGAACCTTTCTATATAGGGAAAAGGATCTAGTGGAATGACCTACAGGCTTCAGTCCAGCCTATCCAACTCTGGCTGGCTGTCAGTTCAGAAGGCTGGATGTCTCAGCTGGTGTTCAGTCTATGCTGGAGCCCTGAAGAAGAAGGCTTTTAATGCCAATGAAGGGATGGGTGTGCTTGCAAGGTGAGGGCAAGCAGGCAAAGGGCAAAAGCTTCCTTCTCCTATGTCCTTTTATAGACTTCCAGCAGAAGTCTTATGGCCAAGATTAAAGGTGAGTCTTCCTGCATCAAGATCTGAATTAAAGGCTTGAATCCTCCTGCCTCAAGATCCAGATCAAAGGTGTATCATCATTTTAACAGAAAGTAGAAAAACAAGGTCAACGGTAGCATGGGACAGCAAGCGAGCCCCAAGTTTAGAGTGTTCTATGGGGAAAAATAGACAGAAATACAGCAGGGCCACCCTTGGCATCCCTCCCCACCAGGAGAACACAGATGCAGCTGGGGCATGAGAGCAACAGGAAGAGGGGAGGACTTGCATCCCAGAGCATGGAGCTATCGGTATACACTAGGGTCAGGTTAAAAACCTGGGAATGCACTTGAAGACAATTTGGGACACTCTGCGAGACAATACGAGCGCAGCTGCAATATGAACGGAAACGCAAACAGGAAAAGAAATCACTGAGTTTGGCATATTTTAAAGTCACGTGACTGCTACTGGCTCTTGCTAGACACTCGTAGCGAACAAAACAAAACCTTGATGAATAAAGACAAAGAATTACGCACTTATTGTCTTTCTCTAGAAAATGTATTTCAAGATACCTAATGGACAGCCAAAGGATGGGAAGGAAGGGGGAGTTTCCCCACTTTGGGTCTTGTAATGAATGTCACATTCAGGTTGTGAGCACATGGCTTTCTAGTGTCGTACAAACACTTGCTATTTAAGTGGGATGACAGAATGTGACCTCCCGGGGAATTTTGGCATGAAAAAGAGAGGGCTTGGGATGTGGTCAGTTAGTTGAGTGCCGTCCTAATATGCATGACATCCTTAGTTCAGGTTTAATCCCCACTCATGTATAAATTGGACACAGTAGCAAATGCCAATCATCCAAACTTTTGAAGTAGAGGGAGGAGGATCAGAAGGTCAAGGTCACCCTTGGCTACTTATCGAGTTAGATGCCAACCCGAGCTAAGAGACTGTCTCAAAACAAAAACAAAACCAACCAAACAACGAACAAGACAAAAATCAACCTGACCACAGTGACTGCAGCAATGAGTAGACAGCTACAGAACCCGACCCCCACCCCACGCAGCATTCTTGCCAAAATATTTAGTCCAAATTGGATTAAACCTTTTGATCTAGCCACCAGTTTACTGGAAAAGCAGAGAACAGGCTAAGATATATATATATACACACAGGTGTAATTAGCACTAGCAACAGGATATGGAAATGCTACCGACATGGAAAGAAGCAGATCTTACCCGCTGAAAGGGATTTAAGCAACATGTGTACCCCATGCAAGGTGCGGACACATTGTTTGGACTCTGATTCAAACCCATGGAGGGAAAAATAGAGATAACAAATAAATTGGAGTATTGATTCATGTTAAGAAAGGCAGTGTGGTGGGGGGGGTGAAGGAAGAAAGAGAAGGAACACAACTGGAACAAAATGTAGGAGCACATTCTCCAAGCAAATTCATTGCAGTGACCGGAAGCGATCGGCTAGAGACAGATCATGGCATACTCAGGACCTCGTCAGAAAACCCTGAGGGGTCTCTGGAAAGGTAGTGGTTATGTGGATTCAGCTTCCCTCCAGCCAACAAGATTCATCCCTCTGTCAAATTTTAACCTTTCTATCTCTGCCCTAAGGCTTCCTCGGGGACCCCCAAGGGGTGCTTACCTCAATGCCAGCAAAGCTTGGAGAACTGTCAAGACAGGAACTCCTTTTGAGGTTCTGAGGAAGACAATACTACTGTTGATCATGCGACTACATATTTTTGTAAAACATACAAAGAGTTAAAGCATGTTCGAGACTCCCGACTCTACTTCATTCACATGCTGGCATTGGAATGGTCCTGTGAGTGCCATCTATGGGTCTAATTTACTTCAGCTCAGTGGGTGTATATGTGAATGAAAGGGAGCCCTGTGATACCAGCAGCTCTGGGTGCTTAATCTTGCTATATTGAATGGCAGTACATTTGCATATGTGCTAGGTTCATCCTCCTACGCATGCTAGGGCATACTTATGTTCCTTCTATACCTAAGGTGACATAAATGCTGTGTCAAAAATTGTTACACTGTAATGCTTAAAGGATAATGACAAGATCTATACTTGTTTCATACGGGCACAGGTGCAGTATTTTCCCCAGATTTTTGGCAGCGGTTCAGTCTTGGTATCTAACCCCAACAGGCCAGGTGTGGTGGAGGCGAAGCAGGCAATGTACAGAGTTAGTAGCCAGTCTGGAAAATTCTATCAGCTTTTCTCCTTTGTCCATAATATAGATCTGCTCTCTCCTCAGATCCGACTCCAGTCCACTGTGACCAATAGTGAATTCAGTTATCAGAATTCAAAAACAAAGGCCAGAGACTGAGGCTAGCCTAATGTCCAGGTCATTGTTTTATAGTCAGAAAGTCTACTCCCAAATTGTTATGGTCTAAAAATGCAATTAAAAAGCCCACAGACAAAAGGGATGAGAGAGCTGAGTTGAGGCACGCATAGTGATATATTATTTATGTTTTAATAAATAAATCTTACCTAAAGATCAGCAGGGCAAAGCTAAGCCACGAGAGGTCAGGAAGTGATGGCACACACCTTTAGTCCCAGGATTTGGGAGACAGAGGCAGATGAATTTCTGTGAGTTCAAGGCTACCCTGGGCTACACAAGATTAATGCAAAAACAAATCCAGGTGGTGATGGCTCACAATCCCAATACTAGGGAGTCACATGCCTTTAATCCCAGCACTAGAGAGAATATAAAATGAGAGAAGAGAGAGACTTAGTCTGCTTAGTCTGTGGTTGCCCAGCCTTGGTAGAAGTAAGACTTCTCTAGTGGCTTGGATGCTTTGCTTTTTTGCTTTTCAGGTTGAACTCCAATATCTGACTCTGGGTTTTATTATTCATGCTACAGACAAGACACAGGAGTCTTTCATGGAGACATGTTATGATTTTTTCTTTACATTTTAAGTTTTATAATTTGCTAACATTTCCTTTCAAATAACTATTTATTCACTGGCAAATAGGATGGGATGTTTATAATTTCATAATTTGGAAGAGGACTTTCTGTGTCTAGTTTCAAGCTCTGTAAAACCTGGATTCCCTCAGAATACCTTACTTTAGCCCCAAGGTCATTGGGGTTTTCCTTCCAATTTCCGAAGGCATCATCCTTCTACACAGCAGCTCTGATTATAGTCTGGAGTTATGCATTGCAGTGTGGCGAACTTCTCCCTTGAGAAAGGAGTCTCCCTCTGTTGTCAAGGAATCCTCTCGGGACTATATACGGCACCATAGTGCCTACGATCACACTGAACGTTTGATTGACACCTGCCACCTTTCAGAAGTGAGATTCTGCCTCAGAGCAGGGGATTGCTCCCTAGTAACAAGCTCACAGTCAACAAACGTTTGTTGAGTAATGATCGAATGCACATGCCTTCCCTTCTGGTCTTCAGTAAGTCTGTTTCTCCTTCAGTCTTATTCTCTGATTATTCTGTTCTGTTTCTGTCTCAACAGGTGGTTAAAGATGAGGAAACATTGTCTTGACAGGTTTTCTAAGCATTAGCTGCTTCTGTGTATTCATTCTTTTTCAAAGAAAGTTCCTAAACCTTTATTTCATACCCACGAAGTGTGATACTAGGAGGTTTTCCTATTTTCTTACTTTAAAAAAATGATATTCTATTTTGGTCTCTTCCAACATATGTATTTTTCTTCTCACATACTAAGTTACCTATACTTTCATTAACTATAAATACCTATGAAAAACTATCTTTGTGTGTGAAAAATAGATATAGCAGAGGAATCCATTCAGAAACCTGAGGAGCTGTGAGCGGGTGTGGCGTGTGAGCAGCTAGGTGGTCTGTTGACTACTACTCCAGGACACACTGAACGGGGCAGGGGAAGGACAGCAGATGTTGTACTTAAAGTACATTTCCAAACCTAACGTTGATTGCAAATGTTAGATGTCTACCACCACCACCTACATTAACATTTCCGCTATCATCTCTACCATCCCCCCTTCTACCATCAGCACCACCATCAAAATCATGTCCATCACTGACATCATCACCATCACTGACATCATCACTATCACTGACAGCATCACCAGCATCAGCAGCATCACCATCATCATTGACATCATCACCATCACTGACAGCATCACCATCATCACTGACATCATCACCATCACTGACATCATCACCAGCATCAGCAGCATCAGCAGCATCACCATCATCACTGACATCATCACCATCACTGACAGCATCACAGCATCACCAGCATCACTGATATCATCACCATCACTGACATCATCACCATCACTGACATCAGCATCATCACCAGCATCAGCAGCAGACATCATCACCGTCACTGACGTCATCACCATTATCACGGACATCATCACCATCACTGACAGCATCACCATCATCACTGACATCATCACCACCACTGACATCATCACCAGCATCACCAGCATCAGCAGCATCAGCAGCATCACCATCATCACTGACATCATCACCGTCACTGACGTCATCACCATTATCACGGACATCATCACCATCACTGACATCATCACCAGCATCAGCAGCATCACCACCATCACTATTATCCATTGTGTTTTACCACTTCTTAAAGTTTTTAAAATATATAACTTATACCAATTCAAGGTGTCATCTTGGAAAAAAACAATGCAACCTATGTATTTCTTGCTTCTATTATGACAGTTAAGGAATTATACCTCTGTTTAAATGAAATGTTTTCCTTTTTAAAACAAGAATTTGATAATTTGTATATATTGTAACTCAGACTTTGAGATTTTTAAAATTGGAAGTTCTTAGGGATAATTTTCTAGAAACTATTTGGAAAATCATGTCTTTGAAAGGGAAGCTTGGTTTATTGTAATTCCACCCACTCCACTTTTCAATGTTTGTTACCATTTTGTAAGCTCTCGCTGGTCTGGAACTTGCTTTGTAGACTAGGCTGGCCTTGAATTCACAAGGATCTATATGTCTCTGCCTCCCACATACTGGGAGGAAAGGCGTGTGCCACATGCCTGAAATGTGTATATGCTTTCAGATGTATAGGTTCTCATGTGTGCATGCATGTGGAAGCCTGAAGTTGATGTCAATGTCTTCCTTGCTCACACTCCTTTTTGTTAAGGCAGGATTTCTTGCTGAGCCTGGAGCCTGCTGATCTCACCAGACTAGCTTGCCCAGAGGTTCCCCTGTCTCCACCTCCTGAGTGCTGGGATTCCAGGTGGCTTCCCTGTCTGTCCAGCTTTTATTTGGGTTCTGTGGATCTGCACTCCATTAGTCGTGCCTATGCAGCAAGTACTCTGCATCTCCCCAGCTGCAGGGCAATCATTTTAAGGGACTGACTGATTCAGTGCTCAGTGATATTCCTAAATACCTTTTTTTTTCTCCTACGGGAATTATACCTTTTTAACAATTTTTGTTTGTTTGTTTTATTTTTCCATTCAAAACTTTACACTTCCTCCCCTCCTCCCATTCCCCTCCTGTTCCCCCACTCCCCCTCCTCCCTCCCCCTCCCTACTTGAGAGTGGGCAGGGAACCCTGCCCTGTGGGAAGTCCAAGGCCCTTGCCCCTATATCCAGGCCTAGCAAGCTGTGCACCCAAATAGACTAGGGTACCAAAAAGCCAGTACATGCAGTAAAAACAAGCCTTTATCAATGGCTTCTCAGTCAGCCCCCATCATTTTTAAAGGTTTTTTGTTTGTTTATTTTTCAAGAGGGATACAAGTAGCTACACCAACTATGGCAGGGGCTGTCTTTTCTTTCTTTCTTTTTTTAATTAAAATTTTTATGTTATATGTATGGGTGTTTTGCTTGCATGTCTCTGTGTACCATGTGCATGCCTGGTGGCCTGCAGAGTCAGAAAAGGCACTGGATCCCCTGTGGGCTGGAGTTACAGACAGTTATGAGCTACCATGGAAGTGGGAATTGAACCTGGGTCCTCTGAAGAGCTGCCAGTGCCCAGAACTGCTGAGTCATCTCCCCAGCCTCTGCCTTTCTGTTTGTCTGTTTGTTTCTGATTTGTACGAATAGGTTTAGTTTCTATCAATGACAGTTTCGAGGACACCAGAACAAGCTGTTGGTGATGGTCAGATTGTGGTACACAACACCAACACCATTTGTTGTTTTGTTTTTTTGTAAAAAACCCTAGGCACACACACTGTTTTAGCGATGACTATAGCTAACTGTCATGCTCCCTGACCCCACCCCTGATATGTACATGGAGTGTGCAAGAAGCGAGGACCAACCCTTGCCTCCCGGGACGGGACATCTTCTGAGGACCCACAGAACTGCAGCTCCAGCCAACTGCTGTAATGCTATCGGGGATGTCTTTCTGCGACTTGATCTGAAGAATGGGTGTCCTTGCAGAGGTTCCCATAGGATGCACAGTGTCAGGCATCATGGAATATCACGGAGCACAAACTTCCTCCCAAGGCAGTCTCAAGATCCTCAACTGGGAAAGGGGAATAACAAGAGATCTCATCCACCTGCGGATTTGCAGCAAGTCAGAGGCTGAGGGGCCGACGCACTTTCTGCCCAGCACAGCACATATTAAGTATTTAGCCCACATCCCAGCTGCAGGAAGCAGCTTTTTCCACTGTGACTTATTTTTAAAATGTTCATGTTTTCGAAGTAACAATCAGGCTGACTTTTAACTGCCTGCCTGGCTGCTGATGACTCAAAAGTGGGTTCAAATACAAATAACGCTGCGTTCCTTCCCTGTGTAAGACACGGAGCACCTGAAATGTTATTGTCCCCTCATAGTCTTCTCTAAGACTGGCGGGTGGAGAAAGATAAGAGACAAATGGGGAGACATTTGGGCACAGGTAGGTTTGAATAACACCTTGTCATCCCCTACCACGAACCCTTGCTTGTCCCTACCTTAGAGAGGGCAATTCCATAAGTCTGGCCACTAAGCACACACTGGCCTCTCTCCTGAGAGGTTATCAGAATGCAGGGTCCTCTCTGAGCATGTAGTCCTTTCTGACATGCACTCCCATATGACCTGGTAAGGCAAAAGGCATGGAAAACATAAACAAGACCGGTACCCAAGCCCAAAGGCGCCCTGCAGCCAGACAGCTGGCCAGATGCTGTCGTCAGTAGCGGATGTGCGTGTCACGGAGGAGTCCAAAGTGTCTGGCTTCCTCTGGGTCCTGCCTCTCCAGCTAAATCATTTCCGCTTGTTCCTTGAGTTACGGCTCTGACGGTTAGGTGAAGTGGTGGTATCCCTTCCCGGCACAATTGACAACACTAGTAAAAATAGATAACGTATTTTTAAAAACCTACAGCAGATTGTCATGGCAATAAATAATTGTATCATGTTGCTGTCATAGCAACCAAGTCTGTGTAACAGAGACAAATCAAGCCTATATGGAGTTTTTCTAAATTTAGGTGTTTGAAAATAGTTCAAATACTCTATAATCATAGAGAGGTACATTAAAAAAAAGATTTTCAAACTCTCCTTGGAAAACATATTTGAGTCAAGTATTAAAATCTGAGTTGCTTATTGTTACATTTTGTCAATCTCTTCAAATTATGAAACCCAACTTGCCTTTTTGCATACATACGTTAAAAATTAAAATAAATTCCATTGTGGGCAAATACGTAGATTATATATGTGCATATGTATCTATTCATAAGAAATTTCATGAATGGTGAAAGACTGGAAAACATCCCCTTCTCTTTTTCTCATTCTTTTACTCTCCCTTATTCAAATGTAATATAGTAGCTCTTGTATTTCCCACTGGCAGACAGTAATACAGTACTAATGGGGTAGCAGGTTAGATTAGATCCACCACACGGTACAGAATGAATGTCTTAGATTAGATCCACACAACATACAGAGTGAATAGCTCAGATTAGCTCCACCACGAGATACAGAGTGAATGGCTTAGATTAGATCCACCACAATGTACAGGATGAATCGTTTATATTAGATCCTCCATGACGTACAAAGTGAATAGCTAAGCTTAGATCCACCGCGATGTACAGGATGAATAGCTGGTTCTCATGCATTTTCTTCCTCTCTTCAGAAAGCCATGTATTACTCTATGATATCGAGTGTCATTAAGAGCTCCAGACTACCATCGTAGACTATCATTATTTTCCGACACGGTAAGCTTTGCCTGCAGATTTCATCTAACCTCTTTTGAGATGACAAGTGAAAGACTTTGCCCAACAAGAATGGTTTTTGTCGCAGATATGTAATTATTGTGCCATTAAGAAAAGCCTCTGAGTCCAAACTAATTGCAGAAGAAAATCAGCTTTCTACCTGACAAAGCAAGACCTCTGTTCCTTGACCACTTCCCCCTTCTCCTCCTTGATTTTGATGCAATAAAAATGTTTTCTCCACAGCCTAACCCTTCTATTCAAGTCCCTATAAAAGACTATTATATCGTAAAAACATAAGTTTAAATTTAAACATGTTTAAAGCCCAGATTAGCTGTGTAAACTTGGAATAACACTATCATGAATTATTGTTTTACTTTTTAAAACCACATATGGGTATTAAGTTAAGAGAAAGAATACGCTGGGCAATGGTGATATATGCCTTTAATCCCTGCACTTGGGAGGCAGAGACAGGCGGATCTCTGTGAGTTTGAGGCCAGTCTGGTGTACAAAGAGAGTTTCAGGACAGCCAGAGCTGTTACACAGAGAGACCATGTCTCAAAAAACTAAAAAAAAAAAATGTGACTAGGACTTTAAAGGTCTGATAATTAAAATAACCTGTGCTAACCACTACTTTCAATCCAAGCCAAATATCAAGTGGCGTGTTCAATTTTGATAATAAAGTAAGAAGAGATCATTTACAATGCAGAAAAATGATGACTCCAGAGCATCATAAGCAATCTGCATCATAGCCCAGGGACTCCAATGCCATACACCTTATTTTCGGCTCTCCCTTTATCCTGTTCATGAGGTACTTTATTCAAAGGTGGCTCAAACTGTGGAGAGACTGATCTTAGTCAAGGCTGTGGGAGGGGAACCCTCACGCTGTTGTATCACCTAGAAAACCTGATGCTTGACAGTCAATATGGAAGAGAGCTGGAAGGAAGAGGGTGTCCCCAGCATGTATGAATTAAGTGTGTCCAGAAAGGGACTTCCTGCTGGCAGGTTCTTCTGCAGAGCTGGACCTCAATCCTGCTGGCAGAAACGCATCCCACGCCGCGGTGGTCAAGCACACAAGAGAACTCTATGTGCCTCAGAAACACTCTGGCGTGTGTTCAAGTATTTCTAAGACTTTTGAGGGCAACTTATTGTCTTTACTGCCTGGGGTTTTGTTTATTTCATTGTGTTTTTAAGAGGGCTTAAAATACCACCAAAGAATAGTGCAACTTGCCAGTAACGTTTTACAAGTAAGTCCTATCGTTTAATATCAAATTTAGTGTTAGGAAGTTAATGCGGGTGTGGAAAAATCCTTCTCAGATGCCCGAAAGCATGGATTGGCTATCTTTACTGAAGCCCTGGTTTCCTGGGAACGTCATTCTGCCCTACAAATTTTTAAAGAAGGGAGGAAAAGTTAGTGTATTTGTAAGTGATAGTAATATGGATGAGTTCCGCTTTCTTTTTTCATAGCTCGTATCATTCCTCCACCTGAAGTTTTTATCTGGAAGAGATTGTTTTATAAGGAACTCATTTACTCTTCACACCTAGGTAGTGACTGCACCCACTGCCTTCTGTTTGCCCTTGTTCTGATTGGAACTAGAAAATAAATAAAAATGGAAGAATCACATGGCATGCATTCTGTGACCCTTCAACTTTTAAAGGGTGGGTTGTCACCACGATCCATGCCAGAGGAAACAGAGATTGGCGTCCGGTTGTGACCTGAATGGCAATGTTTATTTATTGGATGCTGTTGTTGGTGCTATTACATCATGCATATGGCACCATTAGATATCTTCAAATCACTTCTATGCTTTTTCCCCTGAGACTGTAATATGACTTTACCCATTTTACAGAAAAAAAAAAGACAAATCATCCTGTATTGTTTTCTAGAACCATTTCTCATACTGTATCTCCCTAGGAAATGCAAACCCTAGTTAGAGCTGACACTGATTCTGCAGTGGCATGTGATATTTGTGTACATGCGTGAGAGGGGGCAGCGCATTCATCTTCCTAATGATGTTTTGCTTAGGCTAACGAACATACAAATCACATACATTCTTGGCATACTGCCAGCTGGGAAGTGGAGAATGCGTTGTGATGGGGGAAGCTGCTTTCCGATTCAAACTTGGCCATGTTTACAGGCAAACAAATGGAGCAAAACATCTGCAGCGTGTGCCCAAGCATGTGCAACCTGTATCGCAAGAGTTAACGTCTCCATTAAACAGCGAGCCAGCAAATGCATAACACCGTCAACACCCAGCAGATAGAACGGACAAACTTTCTAATACCACGACTAGGAAAAGAAATATTCCCAGTTGAAGATTTAGAAAGGCTTCTTCACTCATTGCACTTTTCTCAGTCCTTTAATAACCAAAGAGATTATATTTAGGCCAAATTGGAAAGAGGTGGGTATAAAAAAAAAGGTTAAATCAATATATTTAATATCAAAGATAATCCTTTTTTTAAACCACCGTGGTATTCTTTGTAGGTGTTTGGATTCTTCAAAATGTGCAGGTTTCTTTTTATTATTATTTTAACAAAGCTCCAGTAATTCTGTAGTTTCAAGACAACAGTCATATGTAGAAAAATGTTGTCAGACACTTGGAATGGTGGTTTGCATGTTCCTGTGTCTGTACTGATTTACAGGTAAATGCGGAGGAAGAACGGAAAGAGAGAACGCCTGGCCCAGCCTCTGAGAGCCTTATTTTTGCCATTGTCTTTCTTTTCCCCACTCAGTGACCACTGGGATTTTGTTTTCTCCTTTGCTTTTTATTGTTTCCGTCTCTTTCTCTTTCTCCACACGATAATGAACACAATCCGGCCAATGGCCATCCACACCTGGAAAGCTGAATACGGGTCAGCTACTCCAGAGAGGCCGTGGAAAGCGTGGTGTCTCCCTCTAGGTTTAGGAGTGTATAAATGTCACCCTTTGAGACAACGGGAACTTGGGATGGTTCTGTGTGGGGAAATACCTTTCTCGACATGTTTTTAGCATCAGGACTCTAGAATCTACGGTCCTTTGTCCAGTTGCTGTTTAAGGACAGACATCAAAGGCAATGTGAGGATGGTCGGTGGGAACAGAATTTTTCTTGTAAGATGATACTTCCTTATGACATAAGTCTCAGGGCCAATCACTGTCCGTTCAGCAGAGACCGAGGTTATAATATGTTCGTTTATTAACCGTCTTCTTTAAAAACAAAGCCAACCCTCCCGCGCCCCCACCCCCAGTCGAGAATTCTTTCTGTGTTATCTTACACTGTCAAGAGCAGGTCCCGAGCCTGTGTGTCTGTAATCACCACCCTGCATGACTGCCTTGTTTTCCTCAGGTTGTCTGTGTCCTGTGGTTTCAACACTTTGATGTTTTATCTTGAAGTTCTCTCAGAAGTAAGTAGGTACAGCAATTAAAAATAAACAAATGAAGAAACGGGAATTTGTTATAAAAACAGAACACGGCAATTGTTTGAAGAGGCAAACAGGCTACGAGAGAAGATGGGGCCACCACAGAGTTTTACTCTCCTGCTCCCAGGGTGATCCAGGGCACTGTACAGTGTTCATGGCATTGAAAGGACAAACTCATCTTATGCAAAAACAGTCAGGCTTGTCGTGTTTGTGTTTTACACTGAGCTTAATGGAGTTTTGAGAATCTAAATTTTTTAATTAAATTAACTAAAATATACTTCCTCCTTCCTTCTTCCTCCAACTCTTCCCAGTTCCCCCATACCCTCTCAAATGCCTTTTATAGTTGAATTATTATTACACATAAATTATTACACGCACACATAAATAAATATGTAACTGCAACCCGCTAAATCTCTTCAGTGTTGCTTCTGTGTTTTAAAGTTGACTACCTGGTATTAAATAGCCAGTCGGGGCTGTTGCTAAAATTTCTTCCCAGGGTGGAATATAAGTCATGTCTACCTGTCTTCCTATGGTCCCAGCAACAAACCAAGGCATGATTCGACAGGAAGTTAACTTTGCGAGACTAGTGAGTTTATTGGGCTTCCTTACTGAGCATAGGTGAGAAGTTCCTTAGAGGGACGTGGGTGCTTCTCCCTTCCCACAGGATCCACTCGATCCTTTTACCCAGCAGAGATGATGACTTCCCCACCGTAGCATAGACTGAGCCTCAACCCTCCATTCCCTAGTCTTCTCCGGCCTGTAAACGCTGGTCCCTCCCTAGGCCATGTCCAGTTAAGTCAGATATACATTTAACAGATGGTAGGGAGCAGTTAGAGACTCAGGTGAGGGCCTAGTGACCCTCTCCACCTTTACACGAGAAAGTAGGAAGAGTCAACAAACCCAGCTGGAATTATTCTTCTGAAGGAAGCCACAGTTGCTCCCCAAGACGGCAGTTGCTTATGTCAGAAGTTAGTCATTTCTAACAGGAGCTCATCTCTGGGGAAGATAGAGTCTCAGTCTCTCAGCAGCTGTAATTACTGTAGCTCTGTCTAGGGGCAGGGCCCCTGGAGGGGTCTCCCGATTGTGTTGATAGAACAATTGTTATTGTGCAGGTCTGGTTGAGATTTCGTGGCCGTAGCGTCTCTGCAATATTTAGAAGACATAGTCTCAGCTGACTTCCTGCTTTGCTGGCTTTTACAGTCTTCCCACCCCCTCTTCCTTAATGTTCCTTGAGTCTTAGGTGTAGGTTTGGGTTGTCATGAAATAGAGCGTGATTTCTTGCAGCCCCACTCAGGTAAGGTACGCTAAGGTCCAGATATGCTTTCTAGAAACAGCATTGTGTGGCAGATGATCTGAAATGTCACATGGAAACTTAAAAATCACCCTAAATCCAAACACCCAATTGAATTCTTCCCAGAAGACTCAGAACTGCTCAGCTTAGCAGATTCAGGTGAAAACTTCAGCAAAGGGCTATGGCATCTTTAGCTGTGGGTTCTGGGTTTGAGGGTTCCGTTTCCATTTTGTGCTGGCTTCTGTTATATCAACTTGACACAACCTATAGCCCTCTGAGAGGAAGAAAACTCAATTGAGAAATGCCTTAATAAGATCAATCTACAGACAGGCCTATAGGGCATTTTCTTAATTAGTGATTGATGGGGTAGGGTCCAGCCTATTGTAGATGGTGCCATCCCTGGGCTGGGGGTTCTGGACTCTATAAGAAACTAAGTTGAATACGCTATGGGGAACAAGCTAGCAAGCAGCACCCCGTCATGGCCTCCTGCTTCCAGGTTTCTGCCCTGTTTGAGCTCCTGTCCTGGTTTCTTTTGATGATGAACCATGGTGCGAAAGTGTAAACTTAATAAACCCTTTCCTCGCCGGGCGGTGGTGGCGCACACCTTTAATCCCAGCACTCGGGAGGCAGAGGCAGGCGGATCTCTGTGAGTTCGAGGCCAGCCTGGATGGTCTACAAGAGCTAGTTCCAGGACAGGAACCAAAAAGCTATGGAGAAACCCTGTCTCGAAAATAAAATAAATAATAAATGAATAAATAAACAAACCCTTTCCTCCCTAAGTTGCCTTTTGGTCAAGGTGTTTCATCACAGCAATAGAAACCCGAACTTTTTTTTTTTATGTCTCCTGTGACTCCTGTGACTTGATCTTCCACCCTGAGAGGTCAGACATGTGGTGAGTTTTATGGTTGGTCTTGCTTTTAGAACAAGAGGCAGTCCTGGGAGAATGGACATAGGCTCAGAGAATGTAACTCAGAACTTCCTAATTAAAGAGAGTGTTAGTTCTTTTTTAGTAGCCAAGAATGGGTAGAATTCTTAGTGCTGAGGGTTGTAGAAGATATAGAGAAAATTGGGATGAGCATCGAGTTTCACGTTGTTTTATGGTTTTTGTTTTTATTTGTTTTGTTTTTCAAAACAGGGTTTCTCCATAGCTTTGGAGCCTGTCCTGGAACTAGCTCTTGTAAACCAGGCTAGTCATGAACTCACAGAGATCCACCTGCCTCTGCCTTCCGAGTGGTGGGATTAAAGGTGTGCACCACCACCGCCGGCTCAAGCTTCACATTGTGTATTTTAATTTATATATTATTTGTGTGTGTGTGCGCGTGCGTATGTGTGTGTGTGTGGCATGTGTATATATGTGCATATGGGTACCTAAGAAACTGAAAGAACAACTTCATAAAGTTGGTTCTCTCCTTCTACCTTCCCATGGGGTTCTTGGGTTGAACTTAGGCCACCAGACATGTATAGCAGCCATCTTGCCTGCCCACATTTAAAGCACTGAAGTTGAGGCCCAGGAAGACAGCTTCATGGTTAAGAACACTTGTGGCAGAAATATGAAGGACTTTAATTTGAACCCCCAGGACCTACATAAAAGCCAGACATAGGCATGTATGAGGAAGAAGCAGGCAGATTCTAGGATCTCTCTGGCCAGCCAGCCTAACTGAAATGGCCAGCTTTGGGATTATTGAGAGGCCCGGTCTTAAATGAATAAGGCAGAAAATGATAAAGGGGCATACCAGACACACTCCCTTGGCCTCTGCATACACACACGAGCGTGCGCACATACACACACACACACACGCACACACACCAGCGTGCGCACATACACACACACACACACACACACGAGCATGCGCACATACACACACACACACACACACACACGAGGACTCACACACATGCACCACAGCCCCACAACCACATGGATCAAATAAGGCAATCAATCCATAAACATTAAATCCAAGCATAAAATCTTAAAGGAAAAGATAATCGAATACACATAATTAAGAAAACTACCAAAAGATCCATCATGTGGTTCATGCCTTTTATCTCAGCACTCAGGAAGCACAGCAGGTACATTGCTAGAGTTTCAGGCCTTCCTGGTTTATACAGCGAATTCCAGTCCAGTCAAAGCTACATAGTGAGACTCTGTCTCAAAAACAAGCAAAATCACCCACAAATGTAAAAGAAAAGAAAACTACCACAGGGTAAAATAAATATAAACATATAAAATGTCCTGACTCTCTCTTTCCCTCCTTCGCTCCCCTCCCCCTGCCCCTGTATATGATATGGAAGACTGAACTGAGTCTTGTATAAGTTAAGCAACTCTTCTATAATTGGCCTACATCAAAATATTTTTAAGTTCTTTTCTCAACTTTAAAAATCTCATATAAAGGGAATCTCAAATAAGCATTTGCTTTTTAAATGTTAACATGCTTCTTTAAAATGGTATTATTTTATAATTAATTGTTTAAAAAAAGTACTGTCCATACTATGGAATACTATTTGGCAATTTAAAAGAAGACTATATTAGTCTATGCAATGTCTTAGATTGGATATGAACTACCTTTTTAGTAGCAACGCTAATTCCAAAAGATCATATTCTTTGTATTTATTTATTCATTTTTATATATGTAAATGCAGTCACATATGTGGCATATTATGCACACGGAGGTCACAGGACAACTCTCCTGCTATTTTATGAGGCCCACCTTTGGAACAAAACTGCTGTAACAACCCCAAACTCCAGGAAGCTTCCAAATGACCAGAAGTCGTTGGGGATGCCAAGCAGCCCCCAATCCTGGTCCACGCTCAGAGAAACACGCTCTAGTTCTGCAGAACTAAGCCTGAGTTTTCTTGCTACCATGTATCAGAGCATCAGGCTTCCAAACACACACACATTATTGAAAACATTCTTCTCCCTCTGTGTGAACTTCTTGGTTCTGAAACAGCTGGTGGAGGTGTGAGTAGAGCACGCGGGATAGTCTCTCAGGCGCCTGCCCTTGAGGATTCGGATGAGGGGAAGCTTACTCCCAGCATCATGTCCTCACCGCTTGTGGTCCACCAAGGACTACAGACCTCCACATCACCTTGCCTTGCTCTTTCTTCTTTGTTTCTCAAGTGATGGCATTGGTCCAAGAATACAATCTTTTGGAAGGGCTCCCACCTATTTCCCCTGTGAAACCCACAGATCCTCCCTGCTACGGTCAACAACTATGTTGAGATTCTCCAAACCAGCTGTTCTGACCAGGAGGCCGTTAACAACTGTTCCAGAGAGAAATAACTCTTGCTGTTTCCAAAGTCAAACACTTTCGGCCATTAACACTCTGCCTCGCTCTAGTTTATCTCTTTGGGGGCCATAGCCGCCCAACCCACGGCCCTCATTTGATCTTCACTATCTTTCACTCCCGTTCGTCCCTACTCCCTCTTGTTTTTTTATCTCCCAGGAGGCATGTCTGCTTCCTTCTGTCTTTTTTCCTTTCACGTCCCCTTAGCCCACACAGTTCCAGAGCCACTAATTAGCAGGTCTCTCCAGGGAGAAAGCAGTCCTTTCTTGTCATAGGAAGGCTGAGAGATACGGCTGCATTTTACTGTTGGAGGGGAGGAAGGCATTGCCGGTTGAGTCCTGTGAAGAAGGTGGTACAAGACATGCTAGTGTTCTTATCTGTTTGGAGACGTAACAAGAATATAGGGACAGTTGACATTTCCTCTTCCAATAAAGCTAGGGTGAATCAGGATCTTCAAGCCAGGGAGACTTTGGTGTGCATTGTGTAAAATAGATTTTAGACTTTCTCTTCTATATGTATCTGACATGATAGTCTTTTTTTTTAAGATTTATTTATTTATTATGTATACAACATTCTGCCTCGATGTATGCCCGCACGCCAGAAGAGGGTGCCAGATCTCAGTATAGATGGTTGTGAGCCACCATGTGGTTGCTGGGAATTGAACTCAGAACCTCTGGAAGAGCAGCCAGTGCTCTCAACCTCTGAGCCATCTCTCCAGCCCCATGATAGTCTTTGAAACATTCAAAAATGAATGAATGAATGCAGGAGCCCCTGCTGAATGATCTTCAAATGTAAAGCTGGTGAGACCTGTGTGCTCACTGTTGGTGACCCAGACACAACTGTCCCCCTGACATAGGAGATGCTAACTCGTATCTAGGCCCCTCATTTCTCTGCACTTTTATGGGTCCCTCAGAAGTTTGGTAGTCAATATGGGTTACACAGCACACTGAAAAGAACGCTTGGAGACACTATGGACCATCCATCCCTCCACCATCCCCATCCAGGACCATGTTGTGGAAAGGCCCAATCAAATGAGGAGGGCCATGGGAAGGTGCGCATGGGAGCCAACATCACCCTCCAGTGTGGTCCTAGCCCCAGGCTGGACTCTCCTAACTAACAACCACAGACTGCTCAGCTTTCCCCAGGCTCCGGTGCCCTCCAGCCTTCCCCAGAGTCTGTCCTTCCAGAAAGACTGTCTAGCTTACCCATTCCTCCTCTCCTGCTCCATCTTGCTGGACCACTTGAACCTCACGAGAGAGTGTAACAATGGAAAGTTAGACTTTATTTCTTAGTTCTATGTTATGTTCAGTTCATACTATTTACAATATTGTAAAATGAAAAAAAAAAACAATAGGCACAAGAAAGCTAATTTTGGCAGGATTCTGAGCATTTTGAGATGTGAGGGACAAACCTGGGCCAACCAGACCCTGACTTTTAAAGTCAACATGGGACAAAATATTGGCTTCAAGTTGTGTGAACCCAGGAACCCCAGTCACTGCCTAAATCAGAATCTCAGCGTCTTCTCTTTAAAAGCAAGGAAATTGAAACATATGATTTCTGATTGATTTTAAAAGTTAGCACATACATTCTTTTTTTTTTTTTTTTTTTTTTTTTTTGGTTTTTTTGAGACAGGGTTTCTCTGTGGTTTTGGAGCCTGTCCTGGAACTAGCTCTTGTAGACCAGGCTGGTCTCGAACTCACAGAGATCCTCCTGTCTCTCCCTCTCGAGTGCTGGGATTAAAGGCATGCGCCACCACCGCCCGGCTAGCACATACATTCTTTTGGCAAGAAATTTACTAAAAAAAAAATGAAATATTGTCTTAAACAATTAGCAAGTTTCTATATAAAACTTAAGATTTAATTAGGGCCGCCACCACTTCTGAAGACACAAAGTAAATAGGGACATTCTTCACAGATATGTAAACGTCATTGAAGCCTGGGAGACTGACAGATGAACGGGTCAGTTCCTTGGCCTCCACTGAACATCTTCCCAGGCGTCAGGGTAATACCTATTTTGATGGTGACAGATACTGCGGGTGACTGATAGTACAAGCCAAACAAACAACAAACTGCCCTCGAAGTGAAAGCAGGAGTTCTTTTTCTAAAAGCTCCAAAGACAGTCTTGATGGGGGGAAAAAAAAACACCATTATCCTGCCACTCTAGAGCCATTTTGGCACACCTCTGTCTCCAAAAATGGCAACAGGGTCATCCTCGGTTTGGAAATCATGTGCTTGTCATCACTGCCTAGATGACTCATTTTAGCTAAACCTTAGCTTATGTTCTTCGTACTAAGAGCCAGTGAAACTTGCTCCCTCCTTCTGAGCCAAACAAAAATAGCTTCGTGTGTAAACGTGTTTGTATGTGTGGATATGCATGTGTGCACGTTTGTGTATGTGTGTGTGTGTATGTACATGTTTGTATGTGTATGTACATGTGTGTATGTGTGTATGCACATGTTTGTGTGTGTATGTACGTGTATGTTTGTGTGTGTACATGTGTGTACATGTTTGTGTGTGTACATGTATGTTTGTGTGTGTGTACATGTTTGTGTATGTGTATGTACATGTTTGTGTGTGTGTACATGTTTGTGTGTGTGTGTGTGTACAGGTTTCTGGCCCATGAGCTTCTTGGAATTCTCCTGTCTTCACCTCCCAGATTGCCCTTGCAGCAAGGGGGTTACAACTGTGAGATACTGTATCCAGCTTTATGTGGAATCTAAGGATCCAAATTAAGTAGTTCATCAAGTCCTTTGCGCAATGAGCCCTCTTCCCTAGCCCTGAAAACTTAGTTGTGTTTTAGGTGGGCTTAATTTAAGAGATAGCTCTCTTAGCAATAGGCATCAGGTCATGACAACCCCCTAAGCTTACTCTGGAAGATGAAGCAAGTGCCTAGAAATAGTGACCAATGGGTTCAAGGAAATCTCCTGTACACGAGTCATGTAAAATTTGTTCCTTGGATCCCAGGCAGAAGACAGCTGGGTAACCAGTGAAAAGAGGGCTGTCTTGCCAGGCAGTAGGGGTGCACACCTTTAATCCCAGCATTAGGGAGGCAGAGACAGGTGGATCTCTGTAAGTTGGAAGCCAGCCTGGTATGCAGAGTGAGTTCCAGGATAGACTCACAGAAAAAACCTGTCTTGGAAAAAAAAAAAAAAAGAGGGTTTCCTGGAGCAGTTTACCAATCCTGTTGGAACAACAATAGGTCCTATCAATGGAGGATTTACTGCACCTCTAGTTTCTCTCTTTCTCTTTCTCTCTCTCTCTCTCTCTCTCTCTCTCTCTCTCTCTCTCTCTCTCTCTCCCTCCCTCCCTCCCTCCCTCCCTCCCTCTCTCTCTCCATATATATATATCTTTACTGATTCTTTGGGAATTTCACATCATGCACCCCAATCTTGCTCACCTCCTAGTCCCTCTATATCTGCTTTTCACTTCTGCAGTATCCCCCCAAAAGAATAACCCCCAAATTAATTAAAAAGAAAACAACAACAACAAAAAAGCCCACCTCAATTCTCTGTCTTTCCTGCCTCTCCAACACCTCTTCATTCATCCTGGTGGCACTGGGTGCTGCGGTGTGTCACACAGTTTACCCTTTTGTCCAATCTGCCCCACCTGCAAATGTTCACTACAGTGAATCACTGGTCAGGTTCAAGGCCTCTGGACTCTGGCCCACCATCATCACTGGACCCTCACCAAAACTCCTCTCAGATATCCTGCTGTTTCCCTGGGTCATGGAGGTTCTGTGACTTCGGTTCCACAGGACCAGTCCCTTTATACACTCCAGCAGGTCATAGATGTTTAAATGTTCTGGTGGGCCAACCCAAGGCCTGGATGAGGGCCTGGGGGGTAGCTGAGCTGGTCAATTCAGGCCACTGTGACCACCCCCCTTAGGCAAGGGGCAGAGCCAGCTCTCCTGCACCCATGGGGGGGGCAGAGCTCTCATGAGGGGTGGGGCCAGATCTCCTGCCACCGTGTCCAGCTCTCAGAGTCAGTTGAAGGTGGAGCTCAGCTGGGCCCTTGAATCTCAACATGCATGGTTCCTATGGCCCCTGTGGTAACATGGACCTTGGACATCAACACAGACCCTGGCTGCTGTAAGGCCATGGACCCAGACTTGGCTCTGTGCTGCAGCCCTGGACATCACCACGGCCCTGGGAGACAGCATAGGACACTCAAGTCAGAATGGCCCCAGCAGCACATGGCCCTCAGACTCCAACATGGCCATAGATGGTGACCCAGATCCCAGGCAGCCTGTGGATTTTGGTGGCATCATGGGTCATGGATGTCAACATAGACCCAGACATGGCCCTCAGTAGCAACTCAGACCTGGACATTACCATGTCCCTGGGTGGTAAGCAGGCTTCCAACACCAGCCTGTTCCTCACCACCTTGACTTCTTCAGTTCTGCCTCTTTCCACAGCACATGAACCTTTCTGCTTTTCTTTCTCTCCCATTTCTCCTCCATATATTCATTCACCATGGTGTCACCTACCCACAAGGTGCTGAGCAGCCTGCGGATGTCTTTAGCCGGCCTGGGCTGTGAAGACCCAGGCTGGCCCATGGAGTCCTCACAACCATGTCATGAGACAGTGATTATTATGGCCCCAGTTGTACAGCCCAAGAAGTCAATATGGAACAGTCCAAAGCCATGCATCTTATTACGAGGCTTGAAGCAAACCCAGGTAGTCCTATACCATAAACAGTAGTGGTTTCTTAAATGACACGGAATCGCTGGAGGGAATCCAGTGTCCTGTATCCTTCTGAAGTTTTTCTAATGAATTGCAAACACTTCCTGATCCTAATGTGCACCTGAGTTCCCAGATATCTTGCTAACGTCAAGGTTCTGGTAGGAGGTATTGCAAAATCTGTAGCTGTTTGTGTTTTGATTTTTTTGATGGGGAATTGGTTTGTTTTTTTGTTTTTTTTTTGCTTTTTTGAGACAGGGTTTCTCTGTGGTTTTGGAGCCTGTCCTAGAACTAGCTCTGTAGACCAGGCTGGTCTCGAACTCACAGAGATCCGCCTGCCTCTGCCTCCCGAGTGCTGGGATTAAAGGCGTGCCCCCACCACCGCCCGGCCGAATTGGTTTGTTTTTTGAGAAAAAGTTTCTCTGTGTAACCCTGGCTGTCCTGGAACTTACGCTGTGGACCAGACTGGCCTCAGACTCACAGAGATCCACCTGCCTCTGCCTCCCGAGTGCTAGAGTTAAAGGTGTGGACTCCCCCCCACAGCAAATTCTGTGATTATATTAAGCTTCTGAGGGAGGGGGCAGTTTTGCTGCAGGCTCACAAGCCGCAGTTCAAGGAGTGATTTAGAATGTATTTCTCTTCAGGAATGGGTAACCCCTGTGTCGTTTGCAAAGGGCCCCTTGCTGGCGTCATCTAAAGACACTTGAACAGTCAGATGAGGTGCTACAAGCCTGTCATCTCAGCTGGTATTTAGGAGGCGGAGGCAGAAAGATTGTGAATTGGTGGCTAGTCTGGACTACATGGTGAGATCCTGTCTCCTAGAAGAATTTTTAAAAGACACACACTTAGCTCCATTCCCCAAGCAGATGGGCTCTTCTTACATGAGACAGGTGAATGAAAGTTAATCTTTCCTGGTCTGGAGACACAAGG
The DNA here is from genome assembly GCF_037038515.1 of Microtus pennsylvanicus. Taxonomy (NCBI): domain Eukaryota; kingdom Metazoa; phylum Chordata; class Mammalia; order Rodentia; family Cricetidae; genus Microtus; species Microtus pennsylvanicus. The sequence goes on from NC_134596.1 coordinate 17,932,997, forward strand.
ATGCCAACTTGATGTAGGTAGAAATGCAAAGATCCCCTTTGCACTTCTTCTCCATGCTCTGGTGGGTTTTATCACCAACCTGAATAGTGCTCTACCAGAGTCCGGGACTGAAAAATGCACCTGCTCTGTCCCTTTCCCAAATGAGCCTGAGGTCCTATTGGCCATGGACCCACTGGGAAGGAAATCTGTGTTTCCTAGATCAGTCCCATCTCCTCCATGCACCCTGATACTGAAGAAGTATGATTGTTTAATAGTAACTGAAAACACTGTACAAAAAGATTCAGCCATTACCAGATGGACCTAAAATCTAAATAATAGAAACAGGCTCCAAACAGACACACAGAGAAAGTATGCTTGCCAAGGAATTGCATAAGGCTGGGACAGATGAGGAGTCACGGAAACTGTAAGATGCTTATTGTCATGACGATATCCGCATTCAGAAGGAGTCTGTGTGATTTAACTTCGGAGCGGAATAGACAGTGGTGTGCTACTTTGGTAGCTGGTGAGGCTAAACTCAAATGTGGGGAAGCTCAAGCCTCTGGGTTTCTGCCTTGTCCAAAGGGAGAGGCACCCATGCCTGCTTGTGTGTTTGCGTTTGACAGGGAAAGATGATAAGAGCTGTTTAAAGGTAAGGAGGATAGCTTGATCCTCCCTTTCCTTGGGCTGCATTTTGTCTAGAACCGGGTTGCATGGTTTAACCATCTTTGCTGTAATGTTGGGACTCTTCCGGCTACCAAGAGCAGACGCTGAAGTCCCTTTAGGATGTGTCAGAGGGAGGAAGAATGATCTGTACACTGGTCCCATTCCGAAGCTGCTGCACATCTTGAAAATGTCCAGATGTAAGAGGGAAGGAGCCTCCTCTCCCAGAAGCTCAACTGTAAATGATTTATTTGTCTGCCTCGTTTCTTGTTTTTGCTGTTTTGTGTGAATTGGAAGGACCCCCTAGTCACAGTGAATACGGAAGCTTGATGCCTCTGGAGTCGCTAGCACCAGTGGCCCATCTGCCACCTTGCCCTCTGCTTTTGACTCCCCTCTTTCTAGGAGGCATAAGCTCATGTGAAAAGCCACCTTCCATCATGAACGGGGCCTCGGCCACACAGTTTGGTCGGTTTCACTTTCTTCCCATTTCCTCAGCCTCAAAGAACGTCCTGGAGCCGGATCTGTAACTGTGCTGGATCAGGCTCCCGCATTCTTTCTGGAAAAGAGGAACCCCAGGAGCAGGAAACGGCACAGGGTGCCTTCTGGGACTCGAATGGTGTCTTCTGGAGAGGACTCTTCAAACCTTCTCTCGGCCCTATAAAAACAAAACACGCCTTCAAGGAATCCACATATTCCATACCTAGATTTCCATTAAGAGGACTTTTTGCTCTAAAATATTTCAGTTGGCACTTCAATATTCTTCTATCGAAAGACTACCTAAATATCTGATGTGTGAAAAACATTGGATTGAATTTACCATTTGTAATTGGATCTCACATTAAACCGAATTTGTCAACAAGGTTTCTATAGAAATGTATGTAAATATGTAGACTTTCAGTGTACATACATGGTGTGTGGGAGGAAGAGACATGAAAATACGCAACATGTAACTCCACAAGGCAATGGTTTCTTAAGCAGGAGAAGAAAACACATTTCAGGATAGATTTTAGAAGATTGTAAACTGACCTTAGATGAGAGGAGGCTTCATGGAGAAGCAGTCATCCCTCTGTCTCTTAGGTCCGATTGACTGGCTGGTGTCTCTCCAAATCACTGCTGTGTCCTCATTCTGGGGAACGGGGATATATGCCTGTTTGATTTGCTACCATATCCAGAGCCAGCATTCAATATAGGGCTTTGCACTGGAGAAGGGTTTTGGATGATTACAAATGAACTAACCCATACCTGACAGCCGGGAGAGCCCTCTGTGGCATTAAAAAGCAAAAGACGAGCCGGGCGGTGGTGGGGCACGCCTTTAATCCCAGCACTCGGGAGGCAGAGGCAGGCGGATCTCTGGGAGTTCGAGGCCAGCCTGGTCTACAAGAGCTAGTTCCAGTATAGGCTCCAAAACCACAGAGAAACCCTGTCTCGAAAAAAACCAAAAAAAAAAAAAAAAAAAAAGCAAAAGACGAGGTAGGCAAGGTGGCTCAGTTGGTAAAGATGCCTGCTGCACAAGTCTACTGATTTGAGTTTGATCCCCTGGGACACAGATAAAGGTGGTAGGAGAGAACTGACCTCTACACATACATACCATGGTGTAAGTCGCCCCCAGACAATAGTACAGTTGTTAAGGGATAAAATAAAAAAGAGGCAGAAGCCTTGTTGCTTTCCAACAAATTTCTTTAATCCTGCCTCTAGTCAAACATTCTTTGAAACGCCAACTCTGAGCATGTATAGTCATAATGGTTGCTGTCAAGGCTTTACTGTTTTTCACAAGTCTGGGATCCTGGCGATACCCGTTTGGATGGAGGGAATCCTTCTCTTCCTCATTGCTATGCCAGGTTTACAGATGAGGGCAGTCATGTTAAAGGCATGCCCCAGAACACAGATTGTAGTCCTGGCCTTCAGGCTCCACGCTTTTGGCTGTTAGCTGCAGTCGTACCTCTAGGAGCCCAGACCCATTCCTGAGGAAAACTTACTTTGACTTTGGACATTAAGGACCCATTATCCACTTTTTCCCAAATCTCAAGTTTTTAACTTAAAAACTCAAAGCTCCCGGACTCTGCATCAGGACCTCCTAGGCTTAAATCCCAACTCAGAACATGTGACTTTGTGTGAATTTCTCAGCCACTTTGTGGGCTGATGAAACACCTGTCTCCCAGAGCGATGTCTATACACCGAAAGTCTGTGTATTTACATACATTTCTATATAAGCCATGTTGACAAACTCCGTTTGATGTTAGCTCCAATTACAAATGGCAGTGTGGATTCTATGCCATTGAAGTGAAAGATATTTATCGACAAACGGTTGCAGATACAGCAGAAAGAGGAGACACGAGCATAGACGCAGATAGCAGGGACACAATGGCACAAACGCTGGCGAATATTTCATGCCTGAAGGCTGGAGAGCTGCAACAAACCACCTCTATTTATAGCTGAGGACCGGGAGCCTTGTAGAATTCATCACCAGGCCTCCTTCTTTGCTGTTCCCAGTGAGTGGGGCTTTCCGCTCAAATCCCAAGCTGTGCATGACAATCCACACCAAGTTTTAGGTTTAACATTTCCAGGGCCCCTATGTCATGAACCAAAAATGCGAAGTTCAAAAAAGTGGAATGGAATTTAATTTCCAGGGGAGGGGGGGGATCAGGGACTTGTGCAAGCAACTGAGTCCCTCGAGTGGGAAGCGTGTGTACACCCGAGCCGATGAGGGCAGAACTGAGACCTCCTTTTAAAAAATGGTAAATACGATTTTGAAAACAAGCAAGCCCCTATATTTCTTGGGTTGGAAAGAATTGGTCATACAGGTATTTACAAAACCCAGGCTCCCTGAAGTGATCTTAAGAGACTTGGGGGTGGGTATCAAAAGTGAGTGGCGTGCTCCTCTTCCAGGCCGTTTGCCGTTTGCTTATTTGCACACACACACACACACACACACACACACACACACACACACACACACACACTGCTCTGTCCAGGATTCCGATCTCAAGGCGGCTGGCTCCTGCGGGTGATCACTCCCCAAAGCATGTGCTCTTTTTCGTTCCCCTGCTAGGAGGCCTCCAGTCCTCTTGGTCTCTGGCCTGCTTTCTTGTTGGCAGGTTTTTATTCTTATTTTCCCACTCTGGAAGTCCATTCCTGATTTCCTCTGAGGGGACTGAGCCCTGGGAATCTGAAGCCGCCACACTGTGTCCACGGCAAACATAGAAGGTTTAATTTAACTTCTGACTACAAAGACATTTCCCTCCAAACAACCAGAAAAGGAACTTGGCCGCGCTTTCAAAATGGGAAATAACAAAGGGGCCAAGGGAAACCTCAATGAAAACTCAGAGGGAACATACAAATTAGTCTTCTCATAAACAATTTTGTGTCCTTACAAAAACTTGGACCTTCATAACCCTTCTCATTAGAACACGGAAAGTCATGTCATAAATCTGAAACAGCCAGGGAGTGAGACAGGAGTTACAGAAATGACCGAGGAGTTTGAATCAAATCTGTCCCTTAAAATACCATGTTCTCACAAAAGCAAAAAGATAACTAACAAAATGAGAAAAAAAAAAAAAAGCAAAAAAAATTTTTTTTTTAGCACATTTGATGAGGTGCTAATACGTGGGATCCATAAAGAACTCTTAAGACCCAATAATAGGGAAACAAATAACCCAACTGAAATGGGCAAAAGATTTCAACAGATATTTATCCGAAGATAAACACTGACTAATAGGCACATGAAAAGATGTTCCCTCCACCAGCTCTCAGGAAAATGCAAATCAAAACCACAAGAGATTTGCCTCACAGCCTGAAAGATGGCTGCAATAAAATGACAGGCAACAGCCCGCAACAGAAAGCGTGTAGGGAAGTCAGAACCCTCTTGCTGATGGCGACACACAGCAACCGTGCGGCCACAGGGGCAACGTTTGTTCCACAGGTCTAGAATTGTCACGTAACAGTGCAATTCCTCTCCTACCGTCGGCCAAATGCTCATGCCTCCACGTTCCTGGTTAGAGCATCCGAAAGTGGAGACAGGGAGGTGAGACAGCTCTCGGGGTAAAGGTGCTGGTGTCCAAGCCTGACAATCTGAGCTCACTCCCTCTGTGGTGACAGCCTTCATGTTGTCCTTTGATCTCCACGTGTGACCTGGGGCACTGGTGAGTTCACACACTCGCAATAAACAAATCAGATATTGTTTGGCTTTGTTTTTCTAAGTAAGAACAGCCCAAGTGTTTACCAACTCCTGAGTGGGATGCAGCCTATCCATATGCTAGAGGAGTGTTCAACTATCCACAGAAGTCAGAATTAAATTTTAAAAATCACCTTAAATAAATTCTTTGAGAGTTTCTTTTTTTTTCTTCTGCATTGAGTTTTTATTGGTTTTTTATTGATTTTTATTGAGGTATATGTTTTTCTCTGCTCCCCTCCCTGTCCCTCCCCTCCCCTTTAACCCTCTCCCATGGTCCCAAGCCTCCCGATTTATTTAGGAGATCTTGTCTTTTTCTGCTTCCCACATGGATTAGATCCATGTATGTCTCTCTCTTAGGGTCCTTATTGTTGTCTAGGTTCTCTGGGACTGTGATTTGTAGGCTGGTTTTCTTTGCTTTATGTCTAAAAACCACTTATGAGTGAGTACATGTGAGAATTTCACACAATATGTTTTGATCATATATTCTCTCCCTAACTCTTCCCAGACCTATTCTCACCTCCTTCCTCTCCCCCATCTTCTTGTCTTTCATTCATGAAAGTATGATCATCTAGGAGGCACTACCTTCAAAAACAAAAACAGCTGGGCAGTAGCAGTGAACGCCTTTAATCCCAGCACTCAGGAAGCAGAGACAGGCAGACAGGCAGATCTCTGAATTCGAGGTCAGCCTGGTCTACAAAGCAAGTTCCTGGACGGGCTCAAAAAAAAAAATAGATTCTTACTACCCTAAAATGTATTTGTTTTTGTTTCTGTGTCTGTATATGTGTCTGTGTGAATATATGCCCCTTGTGTGCAGGTGCCCTTGGAGGTCAGAAGGGGGCATCAGATCCTTTGGGTTGCAGTCACAGGAGGTCGTGAGCGGCTCACAGTGAACGCTGAGAACTGAACTCAGGTCCTCTGCAAGAGTAGCAAGTGCTTGTAACTACCGAGCCATCTCTCTTGTCACCAAAGCAAGTTACTACATAAGCCATGGCTAGGACAAATCTTGAGCACGGTAGGCCAAGTGAAAGGCACAACGAAAGGACACAGAGCTCACGACTCCATTCACATGGAGTGTCCGGAACAGGCAAGTCTGGGACAACAAAAGGCAGCACAAACGTCTGCCTGTGTCTGGGAACCGCGTGCTGGGAGGAGCTGAGCTTCTTTGGGGGTGATGAAGATGTTCTAAAATTGGGTCCTGGTGTTACCACACGACTCCAGAAAAAGCACCAGCCTCGCCAACCTGAACAGATGAATGAGGCAAAATCCGGGGACGCGAACTGTATTTCAGTGAACATCTAACATTTAAAGTAGTACGTACCTTGCTAACGTTTCTGCGGTTCGGTGCTAAACACCTTAATTTATCATTTTGTTTGCAACACACTTTAACACACCTGCTAGACTATTTCAATCCTTAATGGTTAAAAAAAAATGTTTTGACATTAACATTTGAAAAAAAACCTGACAATGGCTGGGAGCTAAACTTTCCACGTTTTCTCGGCATAAGTACTAGGAAATGCCGTCCTACAAAGGGTGGGATCCGTTTCCTTCGAAGAGCACAAAGGATATACTCTTCAAGGCCTTTCTCACTAAAGAACGTTAAGCATTTTTTTTTTGTAAGAAAGTAATTCTTTGGAGAATGAAAACCACCACCTAAGTGTGTTTCCAAAGCTTCTGAATAAATGTATGCTACTTTGCTTCCTCAAACACCAGCTAAACCCTCCACATGGGCTCCCTCAGGGTTCTTATTCCCCTGCCCTAGTACCATGCATGCAGGTGGTGCCTCCTGATGCATCTCCAGAGTCTGTGCGTACAGGAGAGCGACATCCGCTGCCTGATTTTTGCACTGCTGTTGACTCCACCACCTCTCGCAGGTACACAGAGAAAATACTGAATGGATGGCGTTCCCAGCTCATCTCTGTGTGCTATGCCAGCTATGTGTGGCGTGGGAAAACATTATGACCCAAAGTACACCTTGGATAAACCACTTAAGAAAACATGTCACCAGGCTTCTAAAACGGAGCTAGAATCAACAGAAACTTTACCACGAAACTCCTAAATAGTATCTGGGTGCTTACGGAGGGCTTGAGAACAGAGACCTGGGAATTGAAAAACGACACATACTTGACAGCAGAAGTTTGGAAGTTTCACACAACAGTAATTCCATCTTCTAATGATCCTAGGCAGCTGCACGGAGTGAGTGGAGAAGAGACAGTCTAACTGTGACCTGCACCACTCGCCCCGTTTGACAGATGTACACTGTTTCATAAGCTCCTGATAGAGAGTAGACGGGGATGTGTAACCCAAGGCAGGAAAGCTCCTCATCCGAACCCCACCTTGGACCTGCCAAACAAAGCCATTCCTCACAGCCATTGGTCTCTGAATATCCCATCAGGGGACTGTTGGGGGCTTGGTACAAGGTGAGGCCCTGCAGATTTCCTTACTGCTCTGGAAGAAGTATAGAAACCTGTCGACAGAGGGCACAGAGGGCACAGGAGGCACAGAACAGGTCGCCTTCTGCTCTTCTAGGATGTGCCTGCCTCTCAACATACCAAGTAACCCTAATCCTTTTCTGAAGGTCCTGTCTAAACCTGCCTTGCTCTAGAACATTCTCTGACACCTTTCCCACCCGAGGTCCCCCAGATGATGGTGACTCTCTGGTCCTGTGGCAGCTCACTATCCTCTCTCCATCCCCTCACTGAGCTTGCTATTTATCCTTTGTCTCCCTGGCCCAGTGGAGGAGAAGGGCCTGGGAGTCATCTGTGTATCTCTTGCCTCTAGAACTTGCCATAAACCTTGCCATAGATGCTCTGCATAAATGTTTGCTGGGTGAAGAGTCATCCATCAGTGACTGTGGTGCTGATGGTGACTGCAGACAGAAAGGACATCTCTGGAGTGTCCCCTTCCTGTATTTCTTCAGTGAAGTCGACCTGGACAGAGAGTTTGAGGTGGAACAGAGAATAAAACATTTTATTAAGGCTTTTACAACAAAGACCATGAGGTCTAAATGCCTAATTCTGTGGGTAAGAAGATGGAACTTTCCAATACTAACCCTGAAGGAACTGCATCTCCTGGGCATCCGACATTCCTAACGATGTCATGCTTGTATGAGATGAGAAAGACGTGGATTAGGTGTGGATTTCCACAGCATATAGAGAACTGATTCTAGAAGCCAAAGACCTTGGTTTGAGTCCTAGACCCTCTGCATTGGGCAAGCCAAGCATATGTTCAGCCCGTGTTACTATCTAGAAAAATGATAAGAATTATTACCACAGCGTCTTCCTTACCAATGCATCACAAAGTATTAGATCTCAGGAGTTCTCACATTTTAAACATCATAGCCTTGCTAGTCATTACTATGTTTATGATTCTCAACACACCTGAAGCAATTTAAAATGGCAAAAGACAAGTTTGGGTGTGACTTTTATAAATAATTAAAGGTTACAAATGGGGTATTTGGGAAACGGGGATGAAGGGAGGCTTGGAACAGGTACCAAAACATGATTGGATGAGAGGCATAAGTTCCGGTGTTGATTAACATGATAAGATGACTATAGGTCATAGCAGTTTGCTGAATATATAGTCCAAAAGTTCTCTACACACAGAAATGACAAGTGTTTAAGGACATGGAAATGCTAATTAACGTGACCTGTTCATATACATGTATCAAATTATATTATATACATATATTATATGTATGTATTAAATCATCACTTTATATATATTCGCATATTATTTATATGTATTTATATATTATATATAATATCATAGATATGTATCACCTTAGCATTATATATGTAATTCTCATTTTTAATGTGATATTCCATTTATAATGCATTTCTCCATGAAGTATTCTATGAATACATAGAAATATGTTTTATCAATTGAAAAATTTTAAAACTAAAATGTCAAAAGTTTGAACACCTGAAGATGTCTAGGAGCATTTGACTGTAGAGTGTAGCTGGGGTCCTTCTCCCTGGGGAGGTGCTGGCTAATCTGCATTCAGAAAAGCCCAAGGTTGCACACTGTGGGAAGGGAGGGTCACTCCTGTACTTCGAACGTGTCCTCTTGGCCCAGGTTCAGACCTTTGCGTCTTCCAAGGTAAAGAGTTGTGTTCTCTGATTAGAAGGTGACTTGGATCCGTTGGTGTCGTCAGGAACATGGGACACCAACTCCCAAGGTTCTTGCATATTAGCAGAAGCTTTTCATTGGTGAATGATCCAAATCAGTACAGCACACTTGACTAGCATTAAGAAAGCTAAGCAGGTTCAGAATGTCTGGGAAAGCTGCAGATCATACTCCTGAAAGGGCAGGTTTTGGTGTTCATTCCCGTCCATCCTCACTCATCCATCCAGGGCAGGGACATGGAAATACGATGTAATATTTTAATGTAAATAGCAAAGCCCCAGCCGCATCTTTGCTAGCAAGCAGCACTCAACACCACTCTGCAAGACCCAGAAGCTGTTCAGCACACATGGCTGCCCTCTGGGGGGCATTGGTAGAGTGTCAATTGTCAGATTGTCAGTGTCTGGGGGTTACTATGCCTCTTCCCCACTTCCGTGGCTCACCTCTTTTCAGCCCTGCTACAAAGAGAGTAAAAAATTTTTTCCAGTCATCTCTTGAGTGACAAATGGGTGAGTGAAGAGGGGCAATGGCAGCCCTCGAATGCTGATGGGACCTGGGATTGTTTTGCAAGTCTAATTTTGGGTAATTTGGTTGTCATGAGGTTTTTTTTTTTTTGAAGATGATAGAGGTTGAAGGAAGCTGCCATCGTGTTTCGAGGTGTGAGCAATGTCGGTGTACTTGGCTGGCGATGGATACAGACGGAAGAAGTGCTCTGTTGCAAGTGTGTTAACTGTGAAGTCACACATGGGGTTAGGTGAAGCTCAGGTGTCAAGCCATGGGGGTCACTATTCAGGATGCACACACACACACAGAGCACAGAGACAGTCACAAAGAGGCTTCTAGTTCTGCTTTTTCTGTCCAGCCTTGTACTATTAAACTCTCTGTTTGTACGTTCCTCCATTGTGCAAACAATTATATATATATATAAAGCTAAAGCATTGACTTAAAAGTAAACAAGCCAGAGTGGAGGAAAGGGCACAGGGAAGGCAGAGAGGGCTAATTGTTCACAGGTCGGTTTGAGGTCCTTCCCATTTACAGCCAAGTAAGCAACCCTGTTTTGACGGCTCCATGCTGCAGGCCTCATAGCACCTAGCACAGACACCCCCAAGAACGACTTTCCACCTTCCTCCTGAGTATCCCCACCTGGGCTCGTCCCCAGCCTCCTTGTGATGGTAGTAACTGAACTTTCCCTGAGCAGGCGTGTTCCCATCAGACATCTGCCTGGGGACTCAAAGAAAGTGGCCAGGGAAATCCAGACACAAGCTCTGGAAGGAAGGTCTGCTGGTACTTGGGACATTGTGGCATCATCGGCTATATGCTTGGATGTCCGAATTTTCTCTGAATAGACGCAAAAATTGAAAGCTAGTTTTCCCTCCTGTACTTTATGTCTCTCTCAGAATGGCCCTGCTAACTAGAGAGGTGAGAAAAAGTGCTGTCAACCCACCAATAGAAACTTAGAGTATGAAGGAACCAGCAGTGGTCTTGTAGAAATAGCACCCTACGTAATTTTATCTGACTCGCAGGGTGTTTCTTTTCTTGGTTGATATAAAATAGAATAATTATTATCTGTTAGTATATCAACTAATTATTTTTAAGTTCTTTAGAGCCAGGTAGGGTGCCACACGCCTGTTATTCCAACAGGAGGCTGAGGCAGGAAGATCCACACAGGTTTTAAGGAAACTGTGGAGGAGTTAAAACACCTGTAGACCAGGTTTCTGTTCCAGAAGTAGCCACAGCTATGACAGCAGAAGGCTGTCGGGAGAATTTTTCAGTGTGGTGTATGTGTGTGTGTGTGTGCATTCATGATGGCTCGCACGAGTGTGTATGTGTGTGGTGACCTATGTAGCCAAGACTGACCTCCAACTTATGATCCTCCTGCACAGCTTCCTCAGTATTTGGATTCCAGGCACGTGCCACCACACCCAGCTGCTCATGATATTTGGAGAAAGTGGTTCAAAGTCCCCATTACCCTTCCAAGGAAATGGCTATGGGCTTGTCCTGAGCCCATCGGAGTCAGAGGCCACTCAGGGTGTCTCGGTTCCCATCTCCCCAGGCTCCCACTGTGAAGGGGCACCATATGCAGAAGGTGGCAACTCTTGAGTAGCCTCTGCTGCCCACCTACATGTGACTGAAGACACTGACTTCTGTGCAGAATGGTTTTCTTTCTTGCGTGGACTTGGTTCTTGAGGCTGGAAAAGAAACAGCTGGGATCTCCTCTTCCTGTTCCAGTGAGAACAGTGGAAGACCAAGTGAAGAGATCTGAGTTCAAGTCCAGATCAAGCTGAGTAACCTTGAGCAAGCAGGAGCTTCGAGGCATTTATCTTTGAAGAGAGGTGACAGTCTCTCTCTCTCTCTCTCTCTCTCTCTCTCTCTCTCTCTGATGGAAGGAGTCCATCAGCTGGGACAAACACAAGGACATTTCAACCATTAAGAAGCCACCACACAGTAAGAGAGGGCTTTGCTGGGACTGCAATTTCACTTCCTCTTGTCACCTTATCTTCTGCTTGGCTCACAGTTCTGGCTAACCATTTGCCTGGGTATTCATGACTCAGGAGTGGCCCAGGATCAGGATCTGCTCTACTAGGCTGGGGACATCACAGAGAAAGTGCCAAGTAACTTGGTAATTTACCTGTTTATTGTTTGCCTTGTCCCATTAGATTGTCAACTCCGCAAAGCTCATGGTCTGTCATATCTACTCCCTTACCAAGCAGGATGGCGCCTAGACTTCTTCATCAACATCAACCAACAGCACTGACACGTGTGTGTGTGTGTGTGTGTGTGTGCACAAGTGTGTCCTTGTACGTACAGGCGTATTTGCCGACCTGTGCATGTAGAGGCCAGAGGTTGACCTTGAGTATCCTTCCTCAGAAACTGTCCACCTTGTTTTCTGAGACAGGGTGTCTCACTGGTCTGGAGCTCACCAGTCATGCTGGGCTGACTGGCCAGTGGGCATCAGAGATCCATCTGTCTCTGTCTCCCCAGATCTGGGATTACAGTTTCACCATGATACCCGGATCTTCTATGTGGGTTCTGGGAGTAAAACCCAGGCCCCCGTGTTTTCAGTAGGCTGAATAATAGGCCCCCAATGATAAACCAGTCTTCAAAAATGTGCTTAAGTTAGGTTAAGGTACAGGTTGATCCTGGGTTATCTTGGAAGCCTCCAAATGGTGGCTGAAAGTGTCACTTTAAGTGTCCAAATGTGGCAGATTTGATGCAGGTAGAAAGGGAGAAGGTCAAGTGATCATGGAAGCAGAGATAAAAGTGATGTGGCTGCAGACAAGAAATACCTATAGCTGCCCAGAAGGGGAACAACTATTCTCTTTACCCTGAGAGGTAGCACAACCCACCTGCATCTTGGTTTGACTCGGGAACCCTGGCTTTAGGATCTGACATCCAGCACTGTCTTAGGAATCCGATCGATGTAACAAAATACCATGACCAAATAGCATCTTGGGGAGGAAAGGGTTTATTCTGCTTACACTTCCGTATCACTGTTGATCACTGAAGGAAGTCAGGACAGGAACTGAAAAGGGCAGGAACCTGGAGGCAGGAGCTGCTGTAGAAGTCGTGGTGGGGTACGGCTTACTGGCTTGCTCAGCCTTCTTTCTTCTAGAACCCAGAACCACCAGCCCAGGGATGGTACCACCCACTATGAGCTGGGCACTCTCCCATCAATGGCTAATTAAGAAGATGCCAAACAGCTGAATCTTATGTAGGCATTTGCTCGTTTGCCGTTCCCTCCTTTTAGATTACTCTAGCCTGTGTCAAGTTGATGTAAGACTAGCCAGCACAACTTCTGCATCAAGACCAATTCCTCTTGTTTTAACTCAAGTTTGTGGTCATTTGTCATAGACCCCACAGGAAATTAACATGATATTTTATTTTAAAACAATTAAATTCCCTAAGGCTTAAGAGATTTTCTGATTAGTTTTCCTGTTTGATTTCAAATCACTGAATAGGACTGGGCTCTTGGTATATGCTCAGTGCATATTTATGGGATAAATATAGATATTTATGTATCTATGAGGGGGACAATAATGTCTGGTGCATCTACGTTTGCTTACTAAGAAAGACCTTTCTCAAAAGGCAGATGGAGGTACTCACTTGGGAAAAAAAAATCCCTTCTTTCTTTCCTCCGGCTTTCCCTCCTCCCTCCCTCTTTTCCTTCCTTTTTTCCTCCCTTCTCCTCTCTTCCCATTCCCTCTATTCTTCCTTTCCTGCCTCTTCCTCCTCCTCCTTCTCTTCCTCCTCCTCCTCGTTCTTCTTCCCCTTTCCCTTTTTCTTTCACACCCCCATCTTGGGGAGAGGGCTTGTGTGTGTGTGTGGTTTTTGTTGTTGTTGTTTTGTTTTGTCAAGACAGGGTTTCTCTGTGTATCTTTGGAGCCTGACCTGGAACTAGCTCTGTAGACCAGACTAGCTTCAAACTCACAAATACCAACCTGCCTCTGCCTCCTGAGTGCTGGGATTAAAGGCCACCACCGCCTGGCTGGAAGGGCCAGCACTTTACGAATGTCCCATTTGAAGTTGATGATAAGAACTACTAAGGCTGCTGATGCTCAGATTGTCAGGGAAAATGTTTCTGGGGGTGAATGGCTCTGTAAATGCTACCCAGGCACTGTGCACGGATTCTCCCTGTAAAAGGAGAGGAAACCAGACTGTCCTGCTTGCCCGGCTTTGCAGCAGCAGCGCTGTTTATTGCAGGGACACAGGAGTGACGCTAGCAGTGTTTAGCAGTAGCATCCAACTTCCTGCTCCTAGCCCATGCTAACACTGTGTGCTGCTGCCAACCGCAAATTATCAATTATGCTTCACCTGAAGGGGACCGGCTTCCTTTCTTCCCCAAGGTGACTGGCGGTGTTTGCAAGAGTAAGAGAAGCTCTCCCTGGCCTTACAGTTCCCAGCTTGTTTATTTTAGGCTTTTGAAAAGCAAACATGCGCAGACAGATATGACTCAGATTTGCAGGACTTCCAGTCCAGGGTCTACTGCAAATGAATTCTTTCCCAACCCTGTGTGTGTGTGCTATTTTGCACTTCTGGAAAGAGGTTCGGAACTACAGAAACAAATTGGTAGAGGAAAGATCCTGGGTGGCAGTGATGGACGTAATGAAAACCACTTTGAGTCTTCACTTAAAAAAAAAAAAAACCTTTTCGTTGTCCAAAATTATTGGCTTTTTCTGCCTAAGAAAAAGACAGTTATGCTATAGCAAGTTCTAGTAATCTTGGAAGAAAGGGAATTATACACACAGGAAGACGGAAAATGCTGAGAGATTATCACCTGTCTATCATCTGTTTTCCCTTTCCTGCAGTGCTAGGAACGGAAGCCAGTGTATGTGAAGCACAGGTGTTACTAGCGCTCATCCCCAGCCTGTTATCTTTATGTTATTTATGATGAAAACTTATAACCCAGAATAAGAAGATACTGGGGAACAGAAGGGACAGAGAGGATGAAGAAGGTTCTTATTGCTGCCTCCCATCTGATGATCAGGTATGTGGAGCGGTGCTCTGTCAACAAGGTCTCCTGAAGTGATGGGTGTGTGTGCCATTCCATGTATGGACCTATATGTTCCGGGTCTTCTTAGAGAAATCAGGTTCTGCAGGGTGATTCTTCTCTGTTAGGACCATCAAGATAGTAATTAAAATATCTGAAACCTAGAGATACTTTAGGACATGCATTAAAACTTTCTGGAGAAATAAGTGGAGCCATATGGGGAAGGAACGAAGAGGATACAGATGAAAAGCAAGTGTAACTTTGTTTGGTGTACACCAGGAATAACATGAAAGCCTGCCCCTTCTGGAAGAGACCAGAGGAATCAGAACCAGCGTAGACGCCTTTCATTCTCAGATCAAGAGGGTTGACACAGAAAGCTATAGCACCTGTTGGGCTGTTAACAAGATGTAGCGCTTGCTTTAGACGGCACTTGAGAACAGTGATAAGCTGTTCAAGACAGTACCTGAGATATGAATCAGTACCATGAGGAGAAATTAGAAAATCGACTGTACAATAAACAAGGATTAAGCAAGCTCTCCATGAATAGCGTGGAAAGAAAAAGTTTACAGTCTGACTTTGCCAAAGAAACAGCAAGCTGGCAACCCGGGTCAAGTTGGCAGCAAGCCGCTACTGATCCCGTTGTCCCTACAGACGCGACTAGCCTCCGAGACCAGAAGGGACAGTGGCCAATGCACAGTTGATTTCATAGGTGTTTAAAGTATTCCACATCTCATGCCAAAAAAGAGCCTCGGCTGTGTGGGGGCAGTTACATAACAGACCGGCTATAAATAAAGGGCGAATTAGATCAATGGATGTATAAATAAATGAATCTGGGATAAAGGAGCTGTCACAAGAGGTCGGCCTCTTTGACTACTCCAGCTTGGCTTGGAGAGCGCCTTGGGCTTTAGGGAAAGAGGCTGCAGAGGGTGGCAGAGCTAAATTTGATTTCTAAACTCCACACTCCTCCTAGCAAGGGCCCCCGGACGCCTGACAGTCACAGAAAGTCAGCCAGCTAGGAGCTGAAATTTCCCAGGTGAGCGCAGAGAGAGCAACCAGGATTGCTTTCTGCCAGGGAACAACGATATGTGGTACCAGCAAGATGATATTGCGGTCCTCTCACCTTTATTTAAAATGCAGTCAGAGTTGGTGGCTTTCTGCTTGTAAAAACATTTTTTAGGTTACAGTGAGAGCAAACGTAGCAACCGAGAC
The DNA here is from genome assembly GCF_037038515.1 of Microtus pennsylvanicus. Lineage (NCBI taxonomy): Eukaryota > Metazoa > Chordata > Mammalia > Rodentia > Cricetidae > Microtus > Microtus pennsylvanicus. The sequence goes on from NC_134596.1 coordinate 17,948,626, forward strand.
TGCAATATTTCTAAGGGACGTGGAAAATACTCCAAAGCTTTTTAAAAAGAAAGAGAGAGTAAAGACAAGAAGGGAGGAGAGAGAAGATGAGTTGGGGGTCAGGGGGAGGATGGGTGTATCTACTGGATTCCATAGCAGGAATCCTTGAAGAAAACTTCTAGTCACGTATTATACCACCAAATAGCATTTCTGCATTTTCAGCAGCAGATACTTAAGCATGGGGTTAGAAAACCAAAAATGGTTTTTAAAACGATTTCTCTCAGACAGGTGAGCTGGGAGGAAGGAAGGGGAAACTACAAACTAGTAGGGAACTACAGGAGTAGAATTCTGTGTCAGAGTCTCTTTGACAGTCATCGCTTCATAGTAACAAAGTATCTGCTTTGTATTTCAGCCGATAAATAAAAGCGTTTAAATACGGACATCTTCCCAAATGAAGAAACAACAACAACAAAAGAAATAGAACAAATGAGCAGAAAGGCAAAAGTATAACAAGACCACGGTGGTCTGAATAAAAGGTAGTCTCGATGGAGTACACGGTCTCATTTTCAAACTGCTTCCTTTCAAGAAAACAAAAACCCAAGAATATTCTTTCTAAAAGGAAACATGAGTAAATGTTGGGAATAGAAGAAATGGGTGGCAAAAAGAGTGTCAATCAAACACTTTGATCTCTGCAGCCTACAAATCCCACTGTGAAAAATTAGATAAATTAATGGGGAAAGGAAATGAGAATTTGTGAAGCAGCCAGAAACAGTCAAGAGAGGAGTGTGAGCAATTTGATGGTGAGGAATTATAGGGAAAACAAAAAATACGGAAACTTTCGAGGAAAAAAAAATGATCATATACTCTGCTAAGAGGAAAACCCCCCAGGACTGCATTTGATACCTTGTAGATCCTCGCTGGAAAAAAAGTTAATGCTTTATTCTGAATATAAATGAAACAAAGGTTCTATTGTCTGGTTACAGAAATTCAAAACACACTACAAACCAATCGAAAATAATTATCAAATTTTTATGTATTTTATTAGCCATAGATATTACCCATCAAAGCTTTAAATTTGCAACAAAAATGTTCACAGAAGATGTTGTTTTTGAAGGTTTTTCTTAAGAAAAAAATAAAAGAACTAACACCCAGAAATGTCATTCTAAACAAAGCATCAAGCCAAAAGCCAGGGGATAGAAATACCTGCACCCTTAAATCAGCTGCTCTTGTGAGCTCTTCACAGGACTACAGAGTACTGATGAATGGCACTCTGGAAAACAACAAAACAAAACAAAAAGCTAAACTTACTGACAAACTTAATGGGGGAAAAAAATCATCTTTGAAAACTAGAAAAAATCAAAATCAACAGAAAGACCCAAAAACATCTGATTCTAAGTAGCTATTCACCATGGAGACACCTTTGGATGCTTAACTGGAAAGAGTAGTTAAACGATACAATGGGACCCGAAGGATGTGGCTGCCCCAATAGCTGGGGAGAAATTAAGAAAACTGAAGCGAAGAAACTGATTCTCTTGCCACAGCAAGTTCCCTGAATTTTTTTTCTAATTTTTAAATAAAAATTAAAACTCTAAGACTAAAAAACAAAAGCTACAAGAAATCTGCTCAAGTTTAATGTTTCTTATTTTATGAAGCATGCAGAAATGGTCCTGTTTTCAAAACCAGTAGAATTAAAAGAAGATTTCTCTCCAGGTGAGATTTCTTTTTTAAAAAATTGTTCATAAAGAGGTAGGGTTTATAATTATAACACAATGAGTTTAATAAATATAAAATACAGAATGTTTTAGGTTCAGAAACAAAATTTATATGATCTTGATGGAAATTTTAAGTATTTTATGAAATTCTATGATTTTTTCCTAAACATTTTTTCTTTGAGTGGAAAACATGACTTAAAAAACACTGTGTCACTGAGTAGCAGTGACTTCTGAAGTCTTTTACTTTGAAAGAATCAAATACACAGATTGCAGTATTAATAAAGTTTATCATGCATCTGGAGATTCTTGGCATCCTAATAATACTTCAAAAAAATAATCTAAAGGATCTCTATCTTAAAGACAAATCATTATTTTAATAGATATTTTAGATACAGATCGTTAGTTTAGCTTGAACTTAAAAAAATCAGAATTCCATCTGAAATTATTAAAAGTCAAAAAGAATTCAGGAGTATGTGGTAGTACAGGTAAACCCACGGAGCTCTAGTGTGTTTTAGAGAACCCAAGAGGAGGGGCAGTCGGTGAGCTCCGTGGTTTCCACTGTGTTAACAGAATCTCCTCAACTGCAGGTGAGCAACAGCCCTGAGGATGCTAAATGGCAAAAGGGGTATTCAGAAGGGTGGGCAACCAGCAGGTCGGCTCTTTGAGTAGAAAATAGGTATTTTCTATAAACTAATTTTAAAACCTGATTTACTTGCCACAAACCCTAGGAAAAACACTTAAAATATGTTAACAAATCATTGTGGAAAATAAACAGGCATGAATGACAAACACGGTCCTGAATCCTTTTTCTTCATTTAAAAAATAATAAAATTGACTAAAATAAAAAAGCATGCTTGTTGAAATGTTTTAGAAGACACAGAATAATGTGATTAAGAAAACTTAGAGCACCCTGGTTTGGGTTTCAAGACAGAAGTGAATTGTTCTACATAAGAGACTAGGAAAGGATAAAATTAATAAACAAATGGAAAAGTAATAGTTATTTAACGGGTATTTCAGGAATGCTTAAAAAGTACAAACAATAAAATGGGGACTAGTTAGAGACCGCTAATCCATTCCTCTAACCAGCAGTGGCTGGCTCAGATGGTGTGATAATAATTAATACGCCTGACAGAAACACTGGGAGGAAACAGAAAAGCATTAGAAAAATAATTTTGGCTACTCAGCAAGAGAAAAAACAAACTGATAGAATGAGATTTCTAAAAATCACGAGAGAGTGAGAGTTTAAGCAAACAACAGGCAAATGCTTACTGTCTGCAAGAGACAAAAGATTTATACAAATTTATTTGAACAGAATTAAATATCAGGGCTCAAAAAGGCAAATGTTTAAAACTGGAGATGCAGAAATAAAATGTACTTGGAACTCCTCTGAGGAACCAACCACCTTCTCCAGAAGTTAAAGAAATTACTATATAGCCTAAAAAAAATCAAATTCATGTGTTTTTATTTCACACCATAAATTCAACTAAATTAAGAAAATGGCAAAATGTTGTTGCTTGGCTATTCTTTCAGGAAACAGAGAATTATGGTTGTATGGATGGTAATAAAAATTTATTCTTTGGGGTCAGGGAGTAGGGGGGGAAATCCACTCAGAAAAATATGTGCTTTTTGGGTTTTATCTTAATGAATATTTTTTTTAAAGTTATATTCAGCAATGCTTTTAAAGGCACCATGAGGATCAGAAGAGGATCATGGTAGGGTGTGAAGCTACTGGGGGGCTAGTCCAGCACAGAGAAGCCAGTCCACCGTGGCACTCAGGGGCTTATCAACGACAACAGCAATCACACACTGCTTTGCTAAAGAAAATTCGACTGCTACACTTTTCAGGAGAAAAAGTTAAGCTGATTGTCATTGAAAAACGTACAAGGGAAAGTGGGAAAATCAGAACACAGAAGTTCAGGGAAATGTGTACACCCGTGGCTAAAGATAGTCCCAAAATCGATTGTGTGAAAGACGGGCGTTTTAAAGGGCTTGCGGCAATGGGACGAATAAAATGGTTTACTCAAAAGAGTGGATATTGTTTTAAAATTGGTTTACTAGTAAATATAGTTAAAACCACAGGCTAAAGGGAACGGCGAAGGTTGGACCTTTAAGCCCCAAGCAAGCTGAAACTTCCTGCCTTGTGGTTTGGGAGTTCCAAATCACACGCTAGCAAGCAAGACATCTACCTATTGGATTACAAAGCAAAGTTGGCCCGTGTGCAAGATGAGGGCTCAGCAAGAGAAAAGGGTTCTGGTGGTATCTTTAATGCTTCTCTTATTTATTTCCTGGGGCTGTTTGTTCTGCAGCAAAAGTACTCAAAGATTTGTCGGGTATTCAATTAACCCAAGTCCATCTCTTGACCTAGTGATATTTATCATATGCCACTGGCCATATTGTTGTTTCTTGTATTGAGTAACAAGATATTAGATAAATTACACTTTGTTGAGAAATGAAACATTTTCATCAGACGCCTTCCTCCCCCTCCTTCTCTTACGGATGTCGTGACTTTCCGTGTGAGAGTGTGTGTGTGCGCGCTCACAGTTCGTTCTAAGAATGCACAAGAGGAATGGGGATTTGTGCTTGCTTGCTTGCTCAGCAAAAGGAGTTTCAGAAAAGAAATGTGTGAATTTGTTTCTATTTAACACAGCCCAACCTGATGCTCTCCTGATCTCCCACTGTTGATGAAAACAACCACATCAAAAAAAATAATAATAAAGATAATTAGAAAAAGATGAAATAAATTAACATGATAGCTAGCTAGCAGTTAAAAAATACTGGTGGATATAAATGCAGTCTATGCACTTTTAAATAAAATTTACCCCAAACTGCTTATTTGCCGTAGTCACATCCTACAGCACTGAGCCTTAGGATATTGGGAAACCCTCCATTCGTGGTCTGCATGTCTAGAGAGTCTCCAGGACTACCACAGCATCTCCATTAATTTAACCTCTTGCTTTCCAAAGGGCACAAGTCCCTCTATTCTTTTCTGAAGGACCGTTGAAATGTAAACATTTAAATTAGTTCTTTCTAACCTTTACACCTGAATACGATACTTTGAAAATTTAAAAAACAATAATTGTTGTGTGTGGGGGGGGTCATAGCACAACTGTGGAATCGGTTGTTCTTGCCTTCTACTATGCGGGTCCCTGGCGTTGAGTTCAAGTCTCAGGCAAGTGACTTTTTCTGCTGTGCCAACTCACCTACCCTTGACATGATTATTTTCACACCAGAAAAGTCAAAATACAAATGGATGAACACACAGCTGCATGGCAAATTCCCTGGATGTGGGGACAAATGTGAGGGCTTTTTCGTGATAGCCATCATTTTTTTTCTTTGTTTTGTTTTCCCCCATCTCTTTTCCATTTTTAAAAGTTATCCGATTTCCTTTCTGTGCCAGTCAGTCCCATGTTCTTAGATTTCTATAGACTTCCCTATCAGTTTATTTTGTTTGCTTTGAGACCGAGTCTCAGGTAGTTCAGGTTGGCCTCAAACATACTGTGCAGTCAAGTGTGATCTTGAACTCCTGATCCTCCTGCCTCCACCTCCTGAGTGCTGAGACTGCAGATGCGAGTCATGCCTGGTCTTGTGGTGTTGGGGATGGAAGCCAGGGCTTCGAGCATGCTAGGCAAGCATGCCACCAACTGAGCTGTGTCCTCAGCCCGTCTTGTTGAATTTGAAGAGTCTTGTGTACGGTTAGTTGAATAATCCATGTTGCTGAGGTTGCAGGAAGCTTCTCAGAGTTAAATGCAGAAAATGCCAACGGCAGAATTTTCTGCAGGGCAAATTAGCAGTACCTTTGTGTTAAGAAATGCATGCATTTATTTAAAATTACTTTTTGGACACAGGATCTTGCTCACTGCACAGCCCCGGCTAGCATGGAAATTGCTATGTGCACTAGGCTGGTCTCACACTCACAGAGATCCCCCTGCTTCTACCTAAGAGGTGCAATTAAGGGGCATGCACAAGAGAGTTATGCTTTGTTTACATCTTTGATGGATTTATTTTATGTGTCTGAGTGCTCTGCCTGCATGTGCATCATACGCGTGCGTAGTATCCTCAGGTCCCATGGAACTGACGTTGCAGACACTTGTGAGACACCACGTGGGTGCTGGGACCCGAACCCAGTTCTGTGCACAAACATAAGTGCTGTAATAGTTGAACGATCGCTCCATCTCTGCAGCTGCCCTGTTGTTCTGCTTTAGAGCCGTAATCCTCAGCCTAGTAATTTCGCTTTGAGAAATTCATCCTAAGGAAACAGTTAAAAGTTCACAGCAGACATGCACTAAGAGGTTCACTACAGAATGTTTAAGACTGTAACAATAATTCCAATCGTTTACATATCCAGCAGCAGCTGATGGGGTAAACTAAGGGTTCTGGGTGGGATTGGAGTCTTTCTTTTATGTTGAGTAAAACAAACCATTGCAGTGTGCCATCCTTTGTATACTTAGGCACATGCATGTGTGCCTGTGTGTGCTCTCTCACACACAAACCACACACACACACACACGCACGCACTTGTGACCAACTAAAAGAAAACTCATCATATCAATCCATGTCACTACACACTTAGGTAACAGGCCATTACAATTTGGTTTTGCTTCATAAGGCTTCCTAAGGTCTCTCTCTCTCTCCATTCAAGTTCTGGGACTCGAGTCCAGGGACTTTTATGTGCTAGCCTACTTCTCTACTGCTAAAGTCTACCTCAGTCCAGACAATCCTTTTAATGAGAATCTGTCCTCTTACTGAAATAGGGCTCGGAGGAAGCTGCTTTCCAGTTTCTTTACTGTGGTAAAATAAACATAACATCACTTACATATTACACTTTAATCATCTTTAAGTATCAGGTTCAATACCTCATATAAATATGGAACGCTACATAACACAAATATTTCTTCATACTATCAGAAGATAATGTTTGTCCTATTTTAAAGCCCGAGAACTACTCCAGAAATGAGCAGTCAGTACAAAAGGCAGCATGCTCCAGGAATGGGGTTATCGACCGTCACCACAATTTATTTAAAATGCTTTTTATCTTGTCTCAGACAGAAACTCTGTCCCAGTAAGCAACAAGTCCCTGCCTTTTTCTCTGTCCCCACAATCCTTGATAAGCTCTGAACAACTTTCTGTCTCCAGGAATTTACCCTTCATGATGAGGGAAGGGGGGCTGGGGTATTTTTCCTTTTGTGACTGGTTTATTTCACTTAGCGCAGTATCTTCAAGCCTTGTCCATCTTGTAGCCGGCACCGGCATTTGATTTCTTGTTGACAGTGACTATGTCATTCGTGTGGACACTGTGCTTTCTCTGTATTCTTTACTGTTGGACACGAGAGTTGTTTGGAATAATGATGCAGTAATAATGAACGTAGAAAAAAATCATGAACATTGGTTATCTTAGAATTTCTATTTCTCTGATAAACACCATGGCCAAAAGCATGTTGCGGGGAAGAAAAGGTTTATCTCATCTTACAACTTTCGGGTCACACTCCACAATGGTTTGAATAAGGATGGCCTCCATAGGGTCATGTGTTTGAATACTTGGTCCCCAATTGGACTTTTTTAGGAAGCACTAGGAGGTGTGACTTTGTTGGAGGAGCTGTGTTACTGGGGGTGGGCTTTCGAGGTTTCAGAAGACTACCATTTTCAGTGTGCTTTCTCTCTCTCTCTGCCTTCCATTTGTAACTCAAGATGCGAGCATTCAGCTGTCCCTGCCACCATGCCTTCCTTCCTCCATCATGGACTCTCTGGACCCTTAAGCCCGCTGACCTTGGTTGTGTCATTTTTGTCACAGCAATAGAAACTAAAAACTTCCACCTCTAAGGGAAGTCAAGGCAGAAACTGAAGCGGACAACTTGGAGAAACACTGCTTGTGGCTTGTTCTTCATAGTTTGCTCATCTTGCTTTCTCATACAATTTTGAAACCCCTGTGCAAGTATGGCACCAGCACAGTGGAGAAAGCTTTCCCATATCAATCAATCAATCATCATCATCATCATAATTTCCCCAAAAGTTTGCCTACAGGCCAACCTAGGGAATTTTCTCAATGAGGTTCCCTCTTCTCAGTTGACTCTGGCTTGTAGTAAGTTAACAACAACAAAAATAAACTAACCAGGATATTGATGTCCAAGTCTTTGCTTTTAATTCTTTGGCGTATATAGCTAGAAATGAAGTTCCTGGGTTATATGATAATTCTACGATTAACTTTTTGATGATATGACTGTTTTTAACCATAAAAAGACCTATTTCCAAGTTTAGTGTGATTTAGCATCTGAGGCTATAGGGTAGAAAGTAGTAGTTTGATAGCGGCATTTATTGGTTGTGAGATCGAGTGTCTGGGAATACTGTTTCATACGCATCCACATCAGCTAGACACCTAGACAACCTACAGAAAATGTCGATAGAAATTTATCTAAGCTGCATAGGGGAATAGAAGGAAACAGCCAAACATGGCAGGGCTGAGAGCAAAAGGAAGTCTGTGATCAGGAACTCTTCTGGAATGTTCCAAGTTGCAAAATCACTTGCAGAGATGCACCGTTTACTTTTCTGAAGTCTTTTGCCAGGACTTACATCTTCTCCTCACATTTTCACACACTAAATTCTTCAGTTCCAGGCACACTCCAAGTATTTGCGTTTAGGGTTTTTTTGTATTTTTTTTTTTGACAGAATGTCACTTTGAACACTTAGTCTGAAACCCAATATTGTTTAGTTTAAAGGAGATTTTCTTAGGTAACTTGTCAGAAAAGCATGATTGATTGCTTGTGACTCAAATATTTAAAAAATGAGAATAGTAGAATTTAATAAAATAGATTGTTTTCCCTGGAGGTTAAGATGTCTACACAGGATCCAACTTAAACAGGATGTCTAACCTTCCTAAATTTTTCTTCAAAAAAATCTTTTTCTTATTAATCTAGCAAAGAAATAAATCTGGCCAACAGTTGTCCAGACAGGAGGATTTCCCTTTTTCGCTTGCTTTAAAAAAAAAATCTTTGAAAACCCTTGTATATAAAGAGAAGTTCTATAAATAGGAGAATGTGAAAAGGCTGGGTAGAATAAAAAAGAAACAAACCTTTACAAATACCCAAGTTTCAAATCTTTCTAGGTGTACCATCTAGGTGTCCCATGCCCGAAAGCCACAGGCATCTAAGATTTATTCTAGAAAGAAACAATCTAGGGTGCTTATAATGGAGCATGCTTTAAAAGGGGGTGGTGGGGACATTGGGAGGGGGATAGAAAAGTAGACGTTAGTAGACAAAGGAAGTATATTCAGAATGTGTTAAAATTCCTTTAAATCTATAAGAAGAAGACAATGTCCCTTAAGAACTGATGAAGGGTTGAATATGTAACAAGAGGAAGCAGAGACGACCAAGAAGCATGCAGAGATATACACACTTCTCAGCAACAGCTGGGAAAATGGAAATTATAATCAGTACAAGAAAGCAGTTCCTAGCCAGGCTATTGGTTGAGATAAAGGTCTAAGAACATGAGGTATTAGCACGGAAGCAGGGAAGAGAAGATGCTCACGTCCTGGAGGGAGTAGAAATTGTTGAAACCACTTTGAAGAACTGCTTGAAAGAAAAAAAAAACAACCTAGAATAGTTTAAAAAGGACACCACTGGGACCCAGAAAATCTAGTGCTTGGCATATATCCTGGAGGAGTTCTTACACACATGCTTAAGGGGAAAGGTACAAAATTTTATGCCCAAATGAGTAGAATTTTTGAGAGAAATACCTGTTGTACACTCATTAAATCCCATATAGCTTTATCATTTACACTGGATGTGGGGGTGCAGTCCTGTGGTCTTCAAATTTGAGAAGTTGGGAAACAGCAGGAGTTCAAGATCATCCTTGGCTAAGTTTGAGACCATCCTAGGTTACACGGGACCTCTTTAGAGACAAACAAACAAAAGAAAAAAAAGAAAGGAAGAGACAGAAAGATGAGAGAGACAGACAGAAGGAAAAAAAGAAAGACAGAGATGGACAGAAAGAGACAGACAGAAAGAGACGAACAGAAAGTGACAGACAGAAAGAGACGGACAGAAAGAAAGAGAGAATGGAAGGAAGGAAGGGCGATAGAACAATCTTGTCAATCAAGCACTAACCAAGAAAGGGGTTTCTGATGCTGGCAGAAGTTCCTTGTATCATAGATGCTCATCACTGCAGCCCTAAATCAGAGGCTCCTTCCATACTGGATAGCTGAGTGTTCATGGGCAATTGCCTAGACCAATTTTAATCGCTATAAAAATCAAAAGTGTGGTCGGGTGTTTTGGCATATACCTATAATCCTAATACAAGGAAGGTAGAGGCAGGATGATCAGGATGTAAAGTCATCCTCAGCTACATAGTGAGTTTGATGCCAGCCCAAGCCACACTAGACTCTGGCTTTGTCAAAGAACAAAACAAGTCAGGCCTCGTGGCTCCAGCCTTTAATCCCAGCACTTGGGAGGTAGAGGCAGAGGGATCTCCAAGTTTGAGGCCAGCCTGTTTTACCAAGTGAACTCCAGATAGGCAGAGGTACACAAATGATGATGATGATGATGATGATGATGATGATGATGATGATGATGATGATAAAATAAGAAAACACATCTCAAAACAGTCTTCTTCATTGTTCCCTCATTTTAAGACAGGGAGAATGCTTTCAAGTTTTTAGTTTTCTTTCTAAGTTCTTATAGTGTCACCAGATGGTTTACTAGTGAAAAAGCCTAGTGGTTGTTAAGGTCACTAAGTCTGTCGCTGTTTGCTGTGAAGGAAGACATTCCTGTGAATTTTTATCTGCAGTCTCTGTCCATCACCAAGACTTTGCTAATTACTGCAAAATAGTAGCCTGTTGGGAAAAGTCAGATATGAGCCAACAGCTCTTCCGTGAACCAATATCCTTCCCCTATTTACCAATTACAGATTAGGTAATTTGTTTTTTTTTTTTTAATCAGTTGCAATGAGGTACTTCAAAACAGTAGCTGTAGTGTGGAGTGTGTCAGTGTTCCTCACAGGGAGTAGGTGCAGCACCCTGTATTCACAGCCTAAGTCAATGCAGACGAATTAGGTCTGTCCATCACCATGAACAGAACTATTAAATTACCTACAGTTGCTGAAGCGTCTCCAGTTACTGAAGCCTCTTCTGGAAGCTCAGAAAGTATTGAAAGCCCATGGTGTGAACTACTTTACATACTTAAGGAGACAATTGCATTTTTTTTGTCCCGTTTCACCAACTCAGACCTCCACCCCCTAAAATATTGCCTTTTCTGCCTTTGACTGAGAAAATTAAACTTTCATTGTCTACTAAATCAGCGGTAACTTTCTCTGAAGGAGGTGCCAGTCAAGATAATCCTGATGTCTCCCAGGGTCCATCGGTAGTTACCCCTAGACCTATCACCAGACTAGAGACTAAGCAGGCTCTTAAAGGGGAGAGAGGAAATAGTCCATAAGAAGGGACTATACCACTAAAGAGCTTAATGAGTTTGCTGATTCATTCAAGCAGAAGTCTGGGGAATACGTGTGGGAATTGATTTTAAGGGTGTGTAATAATGGTGGAAGGAACAGAAAATTGGACCAGGCTGAGTGTATTGACATTGGCCCACTGGGTGGAGATTCTAGGTTTAATACGGAAGTTTGTACAGTTAAAAAAAAGGTGTCAAAAGTTTGAATGGTCGGCTGAAGCATTTGTCAAAAGATGGCCTACTGAAAAGGATTTGGAGATGCCTGATATCCCTTGGCTTAGTGTTGATGAAAGAGCTTTAAGGCTTTGAGAAATTACAATGTTAGAGTGGACACGCTGTGTAAAACCTAATCCTCCACAACGGAAGCCCAGAAGATGTGCCCTTCACTAATTCTGTAAGACACAAAATGGTGAGGGGGCAGCAGCCCATCTGAAGAGCTATGTTGTTGCTCCTTTCCTTGTGCCAGACCTTAGGGCTGGAGACGCTGCTGCTCAGTTGGATGGATTAAATGCAGTAGGTTTAATTGGCCCCAAAGTAGCAGGGGCCAGGTGACAACACTTAATCACCAAAGGCAGGTGATTGTAGTTTTTGTATTGGACAGCATAGACAACGCAGTGTCCATAATGGTCCAACCCATCATGGCCAACACAGGCAAAGGGAATTTTATGGTGGTATGACTGGTATGGACCTTTGGTACTGGCTAATCAACCACAGTGTTTCCAGGCATGAAATAGATCAGAAGCCAACTGCTTTTTTTTTTTTAATCTGTATAAGTAGAAAAATTCTCAAGGAAATGAAAAGCTACACTGGATCATGGCAAAAGGGAATCTTGGCCTGGAACCAATTTTTAGACTTGAGCCCGTGTACAGACCCCATACTCTTTGAATGAAGGGATAGCCAGGTTCCCATGAGGAAGGACCTTGATAAAATACCAAAGTGTTTTACTGTTAGCCTTTCTCCAGTCCTTCCCCCAGAGGGACCTATGGCCTATTACAAGCGTAACTACACACTAGAGGAAAGGAAATAATCAGACTTTCTGAGGTCTACTGGTCTAGTCTAAACTGATGTTGATTCTGGGAGATCCCAAGAAACATTGGGGTTCTCCAGTTAAAGTAGGAACTTATAGGGGTCAGGTAATGAGTAGAATTTTGACTGAAATTCAACTCAGTAGATCCAGTAGTTCCCTGACCTCATCCTGTGGTTGTTTCTCCAGTCCCCGAATGTATAATTGGGATAGACCTACTTAGAAGTTGGCGAAATTCTCACATTGACTCCCTGACCTGTGGAAGGAGAGCTAATATGGTTGGAAAGACTAAATGAAAGCCATTAGAGCTGCCTCTGCCAGAGAAAATAGTGAATCTAAAAGAGTGTCGCATCCCTAGAGAAACTGCAGGAGTTAGGGCCACCATCAAGGACATGAAAGATACAAGGGTGGTGCTTCCCACAATGTCTCTCTTTAAGTCTCCCACCTGGCCAGTGCAGAAGGCTGATGGACCTGGGGAAAGACAGTCGATTCTTGGAAACTCAACCAAGTGGTGTCACCAACAACAGCTGCAGCACCAGAGGTGGTGTCCTTACTTGAGCAGATCAGCACATCTCCTGGTACGTGGTGTGTAGCTACCAATCTTGCAAATGCATTTTTCTCAGTACATAAGGACCACCAGAAGCAATTTGCTTTTAGCTGACAAGGCCAGCAGTATACCTTTACAGTTTTATCTCAAGGATATATTCATTCTCCAGCATCGTGTCATAACTTAGTTAGAAGGGATCGTGATCATCTGTCTCTCCCACAAAAATATCATGTTGGTCCACTATATTGATGACATTCTATTGATTGGACCAAGTGAGCAGAAGGTAGCAACCACTTTGGACTTTGTTGGTAACACATATGCATGTCAGAGAATGAAAAATAAATCTAACCAAAACTCAAGGAGTTTATCCCTTAATGAAATTCTTAGAAGTCCAGTGTTGTGGGAGATAGCCTTCTAAGGTGAAGAATAAGTTACTACACATGGCCCCTCCCACCACTAAGAAAGAAGCACAGGTTTACTGGGCCTCTTTGGATTCAAGAGACAGCACATTCTGCACTTGGGTGTGTTACTCTGGTCCATTTACTAAGTGGCTCAGAAAGTTGCTAGCTTTTTATGGGGCCTGGAACAGGAGAAGGCTCTTCAACAGGTCCAGGTTACTGTGCATACTCTGGACCATATGATCCAGAAGAAACAATGTTACTTACTTGATGTATCAGTAGCAGGTAAGAATGTGGTTTGGAGCCTTTAGCAGACAGCCATAAGTTAAGCACAGAAGAAACCATGAGGATTTTAAAGCAAGGCCCTATCATCATCTGCAGACAACTATTTTCTCTTTGAGAAACCCCTCTTGGCCTGCTATTGGGTCTTAGTGGAAACTGAACATTTGACAATGGGCCACCAAATTATCATGAGACCTGAGCTGCCCACCAAACCATAAAGTAGGATGTGCACAGCAGCCATCTAGGATCAAATGGAAATGGTATATACCAGATTGGACCTGAGTAGGTTCTGAAGGTGCAAGCTAGTACATGAAGGAGTTGCCCAAATGCCTATGGTGTCTACTTCCATTGAACTCATCTATTACTACTGACCATCCCACTATAACCTCATGAGGTGTTCCCTACTATCAGTTGATCGAGGAAGAGGAGACTAGGGCTTGATTTACTTCTGGTTCTGCATGTTAGGCAGGCACCACCCAGACGTGGATAACCTGCAGCATTACAACCCCTTTCTGGAACAACCCTGAAAGACCAGTGAAGGGAAACCTTCACAGTAGGCAGTACATGTCGTCATACAGTTCGTTTGGAAGAAGAGAAGGCCAGATGTACAATTGCTCACTAATTTATGGGCTGTGGCCAATCCAGGATTGCTTGCATGGCCAGGGACTTGGAAAGAGAGTGACTAGAAAAAGTATGAGAAAGACATCTGGGGAAGAAGCATATGTATAGAACTCTCCAAACAGGTGTAGGATGTGGAGATACTTATGTCCCATGTAAATACTCATTGAAAGGTGACTTCAGCAAAGGAGGAGTTTAATAATCAAACAAATAGGATGACTTGTTCTGCCAAATTAGCCTCTTTCCCCAGGCATCCCTGTCATGGCCCAGTGGGTCCAGGAACAAAGGGGCCACGGTGGCAGAGAGATGGGGGTTATGCATGGGCTCAGCAACATGGACTGTCATCACCAAGGCTGACCTGGCTACAGCTGCTGCTGAGTGCTAGATCTGCCAGCAGCAGAAACCAACACCAGATATGGCACCATTCCCCAAGGTGACTAGTCAGCGACCTGATGGTAGACTGCAATGGACCACTTTCTCCATGGAAGGGACAACAATTTGTCCCCAATGGAATAGATATTTATTCTTATTATGGATTTGCCTTTCCTGCATATAATGCTTCTGCCAAAACTACCATCCACGGACTTATAGAATGCCTTATCCACCGTAATGGTATTCCACTTCTAACCAAGGAACTCACTTCACAGCCGGGGAATAGAGAGTGATTGTAGGCTCCACAATCATGGACTCTACTGGTCTTATCATGTTCTCCACCATCTTGAAGCGGCTTGTCTGATAGAAAGATAGAATGGCCTTTTAAAGACACGGTTACAATGCCAGTTAGGTGGCAGCAATCTTGGGGGCTGTGGTAGGTTGCTCCAGAAGGTGGTGTATGCTTTGAATCTGCATCCAGTCTACAGTGTGATTTCTCCATGAGGCCAGGAATCACGAGGTGGGAAAGGAAATGACACTGGACACCTAAGTTCTCTTGATTGTATTTTATTTTTCTTTTTTTTCTTAATGCGACATAACTAGGCGTCCATGTTTACTTTGCTCAACACATACACTTGAAAATTGATATTTGAAAAACTGACGACTGTGAAATTATTCCTTTTCATTTGTTTGTTTTTATTTTTGTTTTGCTTTGTTTTGTTTTGGTTGATTGGTTGGTTTTTCTTTTTAAATTTTGTTTTGTTCCCAGGGGGGGGTTGCAAGGGCAGAGGGCAGATGGGGATCGGGGGAGATGGTCCAGGAGATGGGTGGGATTAGGATGCATAATGTGAAATCCAAAAAGAATCAATAAATGTTTTTAAAAGAAAAGGGAAAAAAGAAGAAAAACTGGCCACCGTCTGCATTTAAGGCAGCTTTCTTTTGCCATTCTACCGTGACACTGGGATTATCTCTCATGTCTTCCTGGATATCAGTTTCCCTAGCTGTAAGTTCTTGCGACAGCACAGATGGCTGGTTAAGGAGAGGGGAATGGAGAGTTGGACACCATGCCTGCTGAGCGCTGCTACTCAATGAGAGGCACTTGCTTCCCTCCTGCTCTGGGAGAGCCCATTTTTATAAGCAACAGGAATGTTTCACTAAACAAATGTCCTCAGACTTTGCTGCGCATGTTTCCTAGTTTCCCAACAGCAATTTTAATTCTAATAAGAATCCACTTTTAAGATTCTCCTGAAAACAACAAAAGCTACAATTTATATCGAGGGGTTGTATTATGAACACTGCCCTGAATCTCATAGTTTTCTTATGACACAGAGATAGCAAACTTGGCATTCATAGAAAGTTCACAGAGGGTCTTAGGTGTCCTTCAACCCTAGATGGGTTTACAAAGTGCATGTAGAACCAGAGGAGGGTTCTAAAAAAGAAATTCTATTTGCTTTTGCTTGTATGTGTGTTTATGCTTTATGTGTGGACACGCATGCCATAACATGTGTATATGGTTTACAGAACACCTTTGTGGAGTCGGTTCTCGCCTTCGACCTTTACATGGGTTCCAGGGATCAAACTCAGATCGACAGGTCTATAAAGCAAGTGATTATAGTGGCTTAGCCATCTTGTCTGCTGAGCCATCTTGCCAACCCCAGAAGATTTTGCCCTGAGAAAAACCATCGTTTGAGAGACACTGCATGTCCTTTACTGTAACCCAGCTTGGTAAAGATGACATTGAACGTGACTCTGCCTGCCTCAATTTTAACTTAAAAATGATTGCCAGGTGGCGGTGGTAGTGCACATCTTTAATCCCAGCACTTGGGAGGCAGAGACAGACGGATCTCTGACTTTGAGGCCAGACTGATCTACAGAGGGAGTTCCAGGACAGCCGGTGCTACACAGGGAAACCCTGTCTTGAAAAACAAAACAACAACAACAACAAAGAACCTGCAAAGAAGGAAAATGAGATTGGGACATGTGGAGAAAAGAGAAGGATCAGGGAAAAAGAGAGGTGACTGGTACAGACCACGGGCGTAGATGAGTGAACACATCCTTGAGCCTGTGGAGGATGAATGTACTCTTGTAACTGGGGCCCACTGGAGAGTAAGAAACAAGCATCTGCTGATTGTTGGTAAACAGGAAGACAGGATACTTGTAAGCATGGACGGGACCCAGCCGGTGATGATTTACGATTTTTCAGTGTTGCAGGGGTATGACAGTGATGTAAATTCAGAAAGAACCGTGCTTCAATGTATGGCTTAGCTCTCTTCCTGCGTTGCTGATGCGTATTACAGTTTTCTCTTACGACGACGCCCAGTCCCAAGGTCAGGAGGGACAACAGTTAGCACCCTGCCATGTGCTATGGCTGAGCAATGGTGCTGGAAGTTTCTCTGGTAAGACATTTGGACTTAAAGCTGGGCAGTGGTGGCGTACTCCTTTAATCCCAGCACACTGGAAGCAGAGATAGGCAGATCTCTGAGTTCGTGGCCAGCCTGGTTTACAAGAGCTAGTGCCAGGACAGGCTCCAAAGCTACACAGAGAAACCTTGTCTCAAAAAAAAAAAAAAATTGTCCTTAGCTTATTTTCAGTTTGTAATGGCTTTCATCTGGAAACTGACTGCATGGTTCTCCAAGGGGCATCTGTATATAAACTATATTGTGGAATAAACCGGTTTTTTTATATTCATTTTCTGATGGGCCAGCATTTGCTTTATTTAGTACCTAGCACATGGTAGACATGCTTCCCTTGGTACCTACATCATGCCAGGAGAATAAAAACTCTCTCTTTAAGTAGCAGATCAGTGTGTGGGTGAGCACACACAAGAGAGGGGGGGGGGGCGGGGGTAACTTGACTGTCAAGTTGGGATGCTGTTGTCCTCCTTGCAAGCCCAGTGTGTCACCTAACAAATGCAAACAAAGGGACTTCACACAGAATGCATTTGGCTTCCCTGACCAGAGGCCTGGGAGTGGGCCGTGTGAATATTTTTCCAGGCTGAGTGGCCATTGCCTTCATCCTAGTCTCAGAGATCCATTATTCCAAAAAAAAGTTACAATTGCTGTGACACATGAGTCTTTCTCTCTAGCTTGCCTCTTGTGACCTACCATTCCATTGCTGCCGTCACAGCCTCTTCAAGGTGTCCCTCTAGCAAGCCTGGAGCTCTCTGTCCCTCCCAGCGGGGCTTTAGGATTCTATTCTGACAGCTGGTTTCTGATTGTTTTTTTTTTCTTTTGCCTGTGTTGCCATGAGTGTCCCTTAAAGGGAATGAGGAAACCCACACATGTGTCCCAGCCCCCCAGCAGGAGAGCGAGTGGGATATGAAGTGGACGAGCAAGGATCTGAAAAACCTCTACCTACAAAGTCAGCTCTGCAAATAGTCTGAATTTTTGGTTTAAATACTGTAAAAGTTGAAGCATTTCCTTGAAGTTACAAGTATTTTAGTCTCTCTCTGTGTCTCTCTGTCTCTCTCTCTGTCTCTGTCTCTCTCTCTCTCTCTCTGTGTGTGTGTGTGTGTGTGTGTGTGTGTGTGTGTGTGTGTGTGTGATATGTTTCTGATGCAGGGATAGTTGTGTAGCCATCGAAGGGCTTTGTAAAAATGGTTCCAGGGATTGAACTCAGGTCATCAGTTTTGCATGGCCAGGACTTTACCTACTGAGTCATCTAGCTGCCCCCCTTTTATCTTTCTAAAGGTTTGAGGGGGTGGTCTGCTGATTAAGTGCACTGGCTGCTCTTCTAGAGGACCCAGGTTTAATTCCCAGCACATATGTAGTGGTTCCCAACCATATGTTCCAGGGGACTCCCTCTTTTGGCTTCCATGGATACTAGGTATGGCATGCACAGACACACATGCAGGCAAAAATATCCATAAAGAGTCATAAAACAAAAACAAATAAGTCTTAAAACATAATTAGAAATGAACATGGATGGCTAACGGGCCAGCCAGGTGGTGTAACTGTGACGTGACAAAGGAGAGGCTCAAGTGATTTGTCAGCTGATGGCCAGAGCTGGAGCCTTTAGCAGGAATAGCTTCATAGAGAAACAGCTCGTTGGAGCTGGAACATGTTCAGCTACTCATAAATATAAGGTAGGACACAGACACACCTATGTCCTTGCTCTGCCACCTGAAAGACTCTCCCTCCAAGTAATTTAGCTCAGTGGCAGTAAGCAGAATTAGCAGCCTGGGTTGGGCTTTGGACAACATTCTGAATTAGAAAGAATCAGAAGACAGTGGAGAAAGAATTGATTATAGACCATGGCAGGAACTACAGAAGAACCATGAGTATATAGTGGCTGAAAGAACATGCCAGAAACAAAACCTGAAGTGATAAAGGAGCATTAAAGAGACTCAAGAGGCCAGTGAAATTGCCCCCAGAGGCCAAAACCAGGTCATTCTGAGCAACATGCTATTATTGAAATAAAAATGAAATGCTAGCATGGAAATACGAAATAAATACCCACAAGCCTATTTTGCTATAGAGAAATGATCAAACAAATAGCCATGAGCAGAGTTCTTCAAATAATTCACACAGACTCTTAGCTCTAAGGAGGTGGAACACAACTCTCTACCTCTTAAATGTGGGTGGCCCATGATAATTTTCTTTCCAAGAATATGGCAATGTGACTAGGTATGGTGGACTGCTGCCAGCGCTGTCAGACTGACAGTTACACACCCTTGATAGGAAACATCAAGAACGACACTTTATCACTGTGGGCTTGTCTTCTTCCCTGAAACACATCCCCCACTCTAATCGGGAGGGAGGAAATGAAATCCCAACTGAGGGACAGTCTGCAAAATATTGCATTCCCAAAACTGTCAAAGTTATCAAAACAAGAACAATTTAAGAAGCTGTCACAGTCAGGGGGGAGTTGTGATTCAAAGATGTCCTGCACGGCATTGCAGATAGAATTAGGAGAAAACCGAGGGAATTCAAGTAAAGTAGGGACTTAGTTAATAGTCATAATAAATAATCATAACAACAGATAATATCAACATCGATCTGCTAATTCTGGCAAATGGACTTTGGCCATATAAGATGTTACTATGGAAAACTCAAGGTGGCTACCCAAGACCCCTGTGACTATAGTAATTCTGTAAGTCCTTAACTGTTCTAAAATAAAAGGTTTTTAAAAGGCAAAGGAAACTCACAACAGATCCAGAGTATAGAAAATAATGTAACAGACCAGCTAGTTTTAACAGTACTGACTCTTTCTCTTTTTCCTTTTAAAGAAATAAGATGTTGCCAATGTAGTCCAGACTATTTCCTACTCCCCCGCCCTCGCCCTCTTTTCATCCCTGCCTATAAAGCCTGAAGCTGTTCCTAAATTCCATGTATTTTTCACTCTTGCTACATGTGTATGTATCTGGTAACAATAGATCCTATTGTCTCTGGGTTGCCAGTTACATAAGAGAGACCACACACGTTATTTAACCTTGCTGAATCACAATGTTGATTCATTGAAATCTAGTGTCTTCATTTTAACCTCTGTATAGTATTCTACTATATAAACAAATCATGTCATTCATCCTTCCATGCAGGGAAGATTGTTTCTAGTCTTCTTTTTTTTTTTTTAAACTAGAAGACAGTTCCACCTGATACTCTTATGCATCTCAGGGCAGGAGCCTAGAGCGTTCATGGGTACAATTCTTTATGAATGGAATTGCCAAGTTGTTGGTAGACACATCTTTAAGCTTACAGATACCAGCCAAATTGCCCTCCAAAGTAGACACACTAATTTATCATCCCTACAGTCATGAATCTAATTCTCCCTATTGTGCCTCATGAGAAGACTGTACTGCCCACGTTCTAATTATGCCAACTATCTTACTGAGTATATTTTTCTCTTACTGGATGCCCTGTTTTTTTTCTTTTTTTGAGTTGCTTGTTTATGACTAGAGTCATTTTGTACCAGATTGCTTTTAATTTTCTATATGTATTTAATTTGCCACAAAGGCAACACAAAGTTCTCAGGTATCTTGGTCATGGATGTACTGGAGCTGGTTTAGTGTCTTGCAAGTAATTGGAGTCTGAATCTTTTTAACTCTGTACCTAGTAGCCTCATTTTGGGTGTTCAAGTTGGTCACGGTGGGAATATTCGTACAGGTGAAACTGACAATGCCAATGAATCACGGCTTCCTCCAGTTCCACATACAATGTCGAAGTTTATGTGCCAACTATTATCTTAATGTCTATCTGCCCTCGCCTGTTCTAACATCTTCCTCAATGTGACTGACAAGTATCAAGTTCTGATCTCTGACTTTGGCCCATTGGATCCAGACCCAGAACCTCTTTCAGGTGTGGTTTGATCAGGATTTCCAGAATACAAGACAATTTTAGTATCTTTTTGAGCACTTGTGTCTTCAACTGTAGAGGATACTTCTTACTTATTTAAAAGCAAATCCAAATTCTTTCAGTGCTCCAGGAGACACAGTAATTCAAACATACATTTAGAATCCATGTATTGGATTAGAATGGAAAGGGACCACAAATAACACGTCAGCATCATCTTATTCAATCCAATGATTCTTTGGATACTTTCTCCTGAAGGTGTGAGTTTAGTGTCTGCACAGACATGCCAAAAAAATGAGGGCTCTCTGCCACACAAAACACATTCCTACCAGAGACTGAAAAAAAAATTCAATTTATTTGTCTTGATAGGAAAAGATCTTCCAGAGAACAGAAGTATACTTTCTAGTGGTCTTGCTCCATGCACTAGCCACTAGAAGCATACCTAACAATCATTTCTCAGGTAGCAAAAAATCAAGGGTCCTATGGCATTTCTCCTAACATCAATATGTACATCTCCATCCATCCTCACTGGATGTGGAAGCCAGCCTGTTTCTATGTCCCAGTGCCAGTGTTGGATTCTTTGCTTGATCAAAGACCCTTCGAAGACAGATGGAAGGGAAACAACTCCATTCTGCAGATGTGGCTACCACACTGGAGCCAATGGTGTTTTTCATCTGTGCCTTCTGGAAAGATATCTGTGTTCAGTAGCCTGTTTCTTAAGGCCAGAGACAAAGTCAGTCATCAGAAACCTAACTCCTTGGCTATTAAAAATATCACAGAAGAGGCGTGGTGTAGTGGTGCATGTCTTGAATCCCAGCATTCAGTAGACAAGGGTAGGTGGATCTCTGCGAATATGAAGCCAACCTGGTCTACATACTGAGTCGCAGGCCAGTCAGGGCTACACAGTGAGCCCCTGTCTCAAGGATATAAATGTATCTTACAGAACAAGCCTCCACTGGGACTTAATACTCCAAATAGAACATTTGCAGGAAAATTCTCAGGTTGGAACTTCCTTTTGTGGGTTACCGTGGCTACTTTGCCCTGCTTTAGCGATGTTTCTGTTTGTCTTTCTTAGGGGACTATATATATATATATTATATATATATATAATATATAATATATATATATATAGAGAGAGAGACTTAGAACTGCTAAATATACCTTCTTATCTAAGAAACACTAATTTGTAAACAAACAATAAAAAAAAACTCTCTTAGTGAAGCAAGGTAAGAAGTCATCATTCCCTGAGCCTGGGTAGCATGATTTATAGACTGTTGGTCATTTGACAGAGAAGACAAAGGTACATTATAAAGTGCTAGAATATCAACAGAAACCAAAGGTATCACGGTATCTTCAGGCTGAAAATTCCGTGACAGCTTTATCATTTCACAGAGAAAAAGACCAAAAGCTAGAGAGATTCACAGAAAGCCACACCACTTACGCAGAGTCAAAAGGGGCTGGACAGCGTCTCAGTGTGCTTCTGCCTGGCACACTGTACCGATGATCAAACGCCTCAGAGCTGTTGGCATTAATAAGAGGAAACAGACATTTGATTTCCCCTGCATCTTCACGTAATCGAAGATGCCCCGCATCATCGAAGAAGCCTCTTCTGCACTGTCTGCCATGCAGGGATCTTTGCTATTCATATGTCTGAAGGTTAATTACATGGAGGACTAATGATGGCACACCTAACCGCTACAAATAACAGCTGAGGAAGATTGCACTCACAGACGGTGTGTGTGTGGGGGGGAGGAGCCTGTGTGTGTCTATTCATTTCCTCAGATTACCGTGTAGGGCATGATTCATGTCCACTTTCAAGTCAGGTGTCCTCATGCCCCCCTGTGAGATACTGTGCTTCAGGCAGTGTGTGGCCACAGAAGCTATGCAGTCTCCGCCTTGGATCGACGACAGTCCCAATGACGCCTGTCACTCCTATCCCAGACCTGGGTTTTCCATGAACTTTTCCTTCCCTGTTGCAATTTCACTGGACAGCATGGTAAAAGCAGCCCTAGGAGGGTCTTCTCTCGCCTGGTTTCGTACGAATGCCCTCTGTAATCCTTACATGGATGAGTACAGCATTGATGCCTTGAAAGCTGGTTGCTGGTGAAGCCCAAACAGAAAAGTTTGTCAATTATCTGGGTGTGATACCTCATTCCTGTTAAGTCCAACACTTGAAAGGCTGAGGCAAAAAGACCAGGAGAATCAGGAGTTCAAGGCCAGCCTGGGCTGTATGAGACCTTGCCTCAAGAATAAATAAATAAATAAATAAAAAGGAAAATCTTAAGCTGAACATACCACATCTCTAGTTTCTTGTGGCTGTGTGGGGACAGGAAGCAGCCACAGCATCACGCCTTTGTGTCCCTGGACTTCTCCACAAGGCAATGTGATTACTTCCATAGCCGAAGGCCCTTGTGGGAGGTCTCCAATAGAGGCACTCCTAAAAGACAGTCATCTATAAAGACAGCCTGGGTAGGGAGATTGGAACTTCTAATAATTCATATAGAAGCAAAACCAAGGAGCACTTGGGTTAGCTTTTTTTTTTCTTTAGAACAACTGTAAAGTTTTCGGCGTACACCCTGCCCTCTTCAACATCTAAATCAGATACAACCACATGAACTGAAGTACATGTGTCGAAGGTGTACGGCTTGACGGTTTTGGTGAATGCATGTACTTAGATAATAGCCCACCTGAGGTCAGCCGGTTGCCACCATCCCAGCAAGGACTTCGTTTCTTTTTCTTCTGAATTGAAGTTCCTCATTCCCTACCCACCAAGGGCAACCGCGAGCCTAATTTGGTTTAGGTTTCCTAGATCCATTTTGCCTGCTCCTGAATTTCATTTGAATGGTCTAATGTAGTATGTATTCTTTTGTGTCTGGCTTATACATTCTGCTCTGGAGACTTGTTCATGTTTTCACAAGGATTAGCAGTTAGCTCCTTTTTATTGCTAGGCAGTGTTGTGTTAGATGATTTGTTTATCCATTCTCCTTCTCAAATACTTTTGGGTGTTTTCCAGATTTTCAATATAATGAATAAAGTGGCTACCAGCATTTGTCATATAGTTATTTTTTTTGTGAATTTATTTTATTGCTTTTGGTTAAAAGATAGGGGTAGAAATGCCAGAGCCTAAGTTTGGTGTGTGTTCAACTCTTTCGGAAACTGCCAGTCTGCTTCTCACAAAATGGATTTTGTTAATGAAGCCAATTGTCCTACAAAGTGAATTTTTACATTTCATTTTATATTTGTTTTTGTCTTAAGGTATTGATATAGTATGGGTATGTATTCTTCTGAAATGTATTCTTCAGTATCAGATTAATTACATCATTTTAGTTTTTCTTAATAAATATTTTTGAATTGGTCACAAAACAAATTAAAATCTGGAAGATTCATATTGGAAAAAATTGAAATCTGTTACATACTTTGTTTTCTTTAATATTCAATATATGCAAAAATTCCTGGAACATGTGTTAGTCATAAAGTATAATCATAAAGTGGAGGTTTGTAAATCTTCCATGTTTGCAAGAATTTTGTGTGTGCTTAGGAGATGCCTCTCTTCCCTCCAAGAGAACAAATACCCTTCATTCATCTTTTATATAATTGATATATTTATTTCTATAACCACATACTGAATTTTGTTGGTCAAAAAAAGTTCATTTTTTTCTTTGCATTCAAGAGCTTCATCAAAATAGTGTCATGTTGTGTGGCTTTTTGGAACATGAATAGGCTTTCTCCACATCCTGTCTGGAAGATCTTGCCCTTGATAGCCAAGACTTTAGTTCACTCCCTTACTGTGGATTAAGATCATTCTGGAAACTGGTCACCACATACCACACTACCTATGACACAATGATCTGGGCTATGTCTCACATGTTCACTGCTTACACGTTAGATCTTTGGGGAGTCTGGTACACTGAACAAAATAATTAGATCTGAGGCTGCTATCAAGTAAAAAAAATATTTTTAATGAGAACAAGAAACTCCTTGCTGCTCAAAAAGGAAGAATGTGTAAGATGCTTAGGGAAAATGGTGTGAAAGAAAATGTGTGAGCCACCATGCCTATAGGGGTGAAACACACAGTGTTTTATTTCCAGGGTCGAAGAAAAGTAAGTTTGGGTAGGCAGAAGGAAATCACCAAGAAAAGTGAGAACCAACATCTTTTTCAGTGCTAAGATAGAGCCTAATAGCAAGGTCAGTCTCATCTCATCTTCCAAATATTAAGCATTCAGATTCTCTGTCTAAAAATATTCATCTCATTGACCTTGAATACATTCGGAAAACATTCAAAAATTCACAGGTAAAGTGTAATTTTTGGTAAAACAAACACATAACAACTAAAGGCTTCCACTACAAATAACCATTATTTCTCTTTGTTCTATAAACTTCTGTTTGCAGAGACAAATGTACAAACATTTTCATAACTAATATTAAAAGCATATTGCATTTAAAGATTTCATGCTTCACAAACCTAAGAATCACTGGTAAACTTTGCTTTAATCAACAAATATGCATCAAAACATTCTGAAATCAAATCTAATGTTATTCCTTTGCATTTGAATTATCTGCTGAGAGTACCAGGCTGGAAGTATTAAGACTCCCTTCGATGCAAGGGAATGCTCTGAAGAAATACTTTACAACTAGGAGACTGAATTTATATTTTAAAACGATGCATGATAAATTAAAGTTCTAACATATTTATTTTTTAACGTCCAGGAATATCTAAAACTGGAAGAATACTTAAAACTAAGGCAAGTTTCAGCTAAAGAAAATAGCCCTGCATGTGTAATTTTTTTCTTTCCTTTTAAAATGTCCCTTCTATATAGTTGATTCACTGAACATAGCCCACAATTTCCAAGGGAAAAACTGATTCAGGCAATACAGAAAAACATGGGCTTAGTTCCCTCAACGGTAGCTTTTGATTTGTCTTCAGCTCTAAATTTAATAAAAATCCTCTATGAAAGATGGGATGCATAAGTGTAATGCCGAAATCTTTTACTATTCGAGTAAATGAAAGAAACCTTTCTTTGCTACAGAACGGCTCCTCTCCACCAACCAGACAGTCCGACTGTTTACGAGAAAAACACTTCTATTTGATCCAGACATTTACAAGACTTATGAGCCATCTTCTTATTTATTGTGGATATCAATTAGCCTGAGTCATGAAGCCCGACCGCATTAAGGGCGACACGTGATTCAATCACTATTTTTAAAAGTCCACGTATTTCAAACTCTTCTCTCCAGCCATTGCTGGTTTCTCCCCCTTTGAGACCTGGCCTCCGCAGTGTTTGTTCGTTAGATGGCAGTCCCGGGGAAGCCTCGTCTTGGGGAAACCTCTCCTCTGGCACATTCGCGAAAATCACGGAGGAGACTTGGGCTGGTGCTAGTTTCTAGTTACTTACGGATCAAGTGAAGCTAGGGGGACTCGGAGGGGAGGGGGATTTGAGGCAGGTGCGGGTGGGTTTCTGCAGTGGCCACCGCACCCGGGTGAATGCCACACGTTCTTAGGTTGGGAACCAAGCCAAACATCGCGTCCGGGGTCGGGGTACCCGCCCGCGAATCCTTCCTTGGGAATCCTTCGGACACGCCCCCCAGCTCCGGGTTCCCCGCAGCCCGACACGCGCTGCAGTCCCTCTCCGCAGCTGCCCACGTGGTGGAGCCCGGAACAGCGCGGTGCGGTGGAGCGCCCTCAGGGCGGGAGATGGAGATGGGAGGCCCGGCCAGCACGACCCAGCCGAGCCGATCCCCGACTCGGGGCCCCCACATTTCCTCCCCCGGAGGGAGGGAGGCGACATTCCCCGAGCCAGCCTTCCCGGGCGGCCGCCGCGCCCTCTGGCGGCCGTCGCGGAGACGCGCCCTGGGCATGAGGGGCCGTCTGTCTGGGTCCCCTTTCCAGGGCTGGGGGGCCCGCGCTGGGATCGCCGTGCTCCGAGAAGAGCCACGCGGACCGCGCCCTGTCCTCTCCCCGGCTGCGTGCGAGCACCGGAATACCCGGGGAGTGCCGCCACGGACGCCCAAGTCTGGCGTGGAAAGTGCCCTGCGTAACAATCTTCGGGGGTCCCCTTTCCCCCAGGTGTGCCCCTCCCGACGCGCCCGGGCTTCCCACCACGCTGCGAAAAAATGCGGCATGCATGCACTTATTTATTTATTTTGCAACAGCTGCAAGAAACAATGAAGCTTTTTCCACCGAGCAGGCCGGCGCGCTCTCCAGCCGCGCTGTTGTTGTTTTCAATGAAGCTACGGGGCCGCACTCCCCGCCCACCGCGCCCGCAGCCTGCCCGCTCGCCCGCACGCCCCGCCGCTTCCCGGGCCACCGAGTCCCACCGGCGCCCGGGACATTGTTTTTTGGAGTCCTGCGGGAGGGGAGGGTGCATACTGGGCTGGCCGGCGCAGTGCGGGTGGGGGCGGAAGCGTGGGCGCGCGCGTGGCTCAGTGTGCGCGCCGGGGCCAGCGCGGGTGGAGGCGCGGGGGGCGGTGCCTCCCTAGCCCGGCTCCCCACGCCCGCGCTCCGCTCCGCACGTCCCTGCGATCCCTAACTCCGGCTCTTGGCGCCTGCCGAGTCGGGGCCCGGCCCTCGGCGCGCCGGGACTGCGGCTGTGGCCGCTTGGAGTGTGCGCGCGGGCACGTGTGCGCGGCCCCGAGAGCGCGCGCGTAGAGCCCCCAGTGTGTGGCGGCGGCGGCGGCGCGGTGAGGCTGAGGCTCTTGTTTACCAGCATTAACTCCGCTGAGCGGAAAAAAAAAGGAGGGGGGGGGAGGGAGGACCTAGGAGGAGCGAGCGCACCGGGCGAACTCCGGAGAGGCGAGCGACAGGGAAGCCGCCAGCGAGCCTGTCCCGGCGCGCCCGGCGCTCGCAGACCCTCGGCCCCGCTCCTCGGACCCTCCACGCCTCTCCCGCGCCTGCGAGAGCTCCACGGGGCGCGGCGCGCTCGGCTTTGACCTTCAGCGAGCCGGAGCCCCCGCGCACGGAGTCGGCGGCGGGCGGGGGCCGACGCGGGGCGGCGGGAGCGCTGAGCGCTGCACAGCCGCCGCTTTGTGTATGTGTATGTGTGTGCGTGTGTGTGTGCGTGTGTGTGTCCTGGATTTGGGAAGGAGCTCGCGGCGGCGGCGGCGGCGCTGAGGGAGGAGGAGGAGGCGGCGGCGAGCGGAGCCCAGAGGAGGAGGAGCCGGAGGAGGGGGAGCCGCTCATTCATTTCCACTCCGCATATCTGCCCCTCGCCGGCCTCGCCCGCGCCCGGGACTTCGGACCAGTCTCGCCAACTGCGTCGCGCTCTCCCGCCTCGGAGGCTTGGGCGGTCGCTCTCTCCGGGGATCTGGGGGCGTTTGTCCTCGCCTGCGGCGATTTGGGCTTTGCTCCTCTTTCGGTAACAGTTTTTCCCCCCTCTTCTGCATCTCTGGGTTTGCAAATGGAGGCCGACGACGCCGACAGCCCGCCCCGGCGCGCCCCGGCTTCCCGACTCCGCCGCGCCGTGGGCCGCTGCTGCCGGCGCTAAGGGGCCGCCCCGCGCCACCCTCCCCGTCCACGCAGCCTTCCGAGGATCGTCGCCTGCGCTGCGCTCTTGTTTTTGGACGAGAGTGAGAACTGAGTTGGAGACTTTTTTTTCTCTTTTCTTTTTCTTTTTTTTTCTTTTTTGAGAAAAGAGAATTTCGTCCCAAATAAAAGGAATGAAGTCTGGCTCCGGAGGAGGGTCCCCGACCTCGCTGTGGGGACTCGTGTTTCTCTCCGCCGCGCTCTCGCTCTGGCCGACGAGTGGAGAAAGTGAGTATCTGCCCGCCGCCCGCGGCCACTGCGGGAACTTTTCCTCCGAGGGGCTGCGCCCTGTTTGGGAAAACCCAGTTGCCACGGGCGCAGCTGTCGGACTCACTCCGGGGCTCGGGAGCGGAGGGTGGGGCTCTCCCGGAAGGCCAGAGCGGAGAGGGGCCAGAGCTCCCAGCCCACGAGCCCCACCGGCCCTGGTTCAGCGCATCCGCGCGCGGGAAGGGCCTCGGAGCTTTCTCTTTCGCTGTCCCGGGAGCGCTGTCCCGCGCGCGGCCTGGTGGGTGGGCAGCACTTGTTCCCCGGCGGTTCAGGAGCAGCCCACGCGTGGGCACTTGATGGGGAACTTGGTGTCTGGGTGGGGACTCGACCCACCTCCCTCTCCCCCGCCACCTTCGCCTCTCCCCACCGCTGCGCGCGGGCCTCTCCGCACCCAGCGCCCATCCCGCTCAGCGCACCACGGTGACAGCACCTTGGGAGGCTCCACGGGTGGCTGCTGGGGTAGACCGAGTGCACCTTGGTGGCGATTTGGAGCCTTCTGCCCCGCGGGGTGCAAGTTGTCCTTGAGGGAGAGGTGCGGGGTGGGGAGGCCTCGCGGCCCCAGGACACGTTTCCAAACATCACGGCGCGGCCTCCTGTCGCCCAAGTTGTTTGGCCCATCAAGCTCCTTGAGTTCTTGGCCTTATGGCATCTCATGAGCCGGTGGGCGTCTAGTCCCCATTTCCCTCACGATTTGGTGACTCGGGGCTGTCCAGTGTGGCTCTGGGGTTCAGGGTGTACTCCCGGACTTTTCCCTAGGGAAGTGTGAGCTTGGGACCTTCTTCATACTCCTTCGGCGGTGGGGGGACTTGGATCCTCAATTTTTAGGGTCCTTGGGCAGTTTCTCAGTTTTTACCTAGCCCTGGACACCTCTTCTTCCGAAAAGCGTCTAAGTTAGACGTGGTAGGGGCATCATCCCATGCGCAGAGCCGACGTGCTTTTCCACACACATGTGCTCTCAGCGCGGATTTAGGCGCACCCACAGCCACACGACCACGAGGGGACACCTGGACGCCCGGCCCGGGGGAGAGGTGTCCTGTGCGGTGGTTTGGGCGGCGTCAGGATGTGGAGCATGGTAGTGAAGGGGCGGTTGTTTTGTTTTGCGAGCGCGGAGCCCTGGCCTTGGTTTTGTTGTGGCCAGAGTTGTGTTGTACTGCCCCCCCCCCCCCGCCCCGCACTTCCTTTGTACATACTTAATAAGCGGTATCGCTCCTCGCTCGCTATCGCTTGCAATCTGATAGCTTTTGTTTTGGTGGTGTCGGTAGGAGGAGTGAGTGCGTGCGTGTGTGTGTGTGTGTGTGTGTGGGGGGGGGGGGGTTGTCTCTGGGAGTGAGAACTCTACAGTGGCAGGAGGAGGGCAGAAGGAGGAGGGGGGTTTTTCTCGAGAAAAACAATGTGGCATACTGGTACTTTTGAGATGGTAGAGTAATTTGAACACGATTAAAAGTTTAAATTCAGTCTCTGAGCTGGGGCTGGGGAGGTGAGGGCGTGCGGATGAGTAATGGTTGCAGAATGTATGCAGGTGGTGCCTATTAACTTCGAAAAATCACGATGAAGCCTTGAGTTGGGGGGGGGGACGATGGAGGCTGCGCGGGGCGTGCGGCCCCACCATTAGGGTGGTTAACAAAGGCTGTTTCTATAAACAAACCCCTGAACCTCTTTTAAGTAATGTCTACGATGGAGCATGAGCAGATCTTTATAGAATTATAGCTGTTTACTGCCTAGAGCAAGGCGCAGACTGGGGCCGCCCCACAAATCTGGGCTCTCCTGTCCTTTGTTTTCCAAACTTTGAGCACACTGGATTGGGCGAAAGGCTTCTGGCTCCCTTCTACTCAGTCCTTTAGATGGTGTTTGGGGGCAGGGTGGATTTCCATCCTTTAAGGACTAAATATGGTTTAGAAGACACTAGGAAACGAGTCCATTTTACTATGGCATCCTATTGAACTCTGTGTGCTTTGTCTACTTCTGTTATTTAATAGTAGAAGTTCTGAAATGCGAAGTAGCAGCGATGGCCTTGCTTCTCAGGGCAGGGTGCAGACGTCTGAACCAGGTTGAGTCTGGGTCTCCAGGAAGAATATTCTTTGTCCAGAACAAGGACAACGGGAGGATGTTTGAATGTGTGTTGTTTTAATGCTGCTCATCCCAAGGCTTTCTTAAAATGTGATGGATGTCTAGAAAGCGTCCGGAGTCCTGGTTATGGGCTGCTGAAGTTCTGACTCACGGCAGGCAGTGACTGCTCGTTACAGTTGAAGGGGTCCATGAAGCATAGGCACACCGTCTGTAAGGTGTAGGCCCACTGAACTCAGACGGAAGGCCCTGGATCCCAGCAGAGGCAGGCTTCGAGTTAGGGATTGGTGAGTCTTTGAAGTGGGACAGTAGTGGGGTGTTTTTCATCTTTCACTTGGGACTGTGGAAGTTTCTTGATGCAAAGGCCGCCTTGCAGACATGTTTGCTTTGTAGCAGGATGCTGAGCAGAGATTCTAAACAAGGGAATTGAGGTATGAGTGGCAGCCAGATAATCTAGGACTGTTTTCTGTTTGAAAATGCACCGTACACTTTGGAGTTACTGTGGCCAGCTCCTAAAAAGGATTTAGTCATCTTTCTGCCGAGGGCACGGTAGCATCCTATTGTCAGAGGAAAGGAGGTACCCGTGGAATGTTGGTGTTTAAGGACCTTAGTTAGTGTTATCTACCAGGAGGAGAACCCAGAATAAGAACTTTTGAAAGAACCTAAATAGCAAATTATAGTTTAGGTTTCTTTGCAGGGAAATAGCAAGTCAACTGTACTTCATGGAGGGACAGGCTGGTGGGAAGTCAGGGCTTGAAGTTTATTTAAAAGGTCTTACGTATGAATTGTGGAAAGGATTAGAAGAGAAGGGCTCAGTGAAATATGCCAGGGTTGAATAGAGGGGCCTTTAAAATACTACAAATAGAGAAAGAAGTCCGTTATAAAACACCAAATCTTCTATGATCCTGTTTATGTGAAATGTTCAGCCAATCCATAGAGACAGAGCTATTGATCCCCAGTTGCTGGGGGAGGAAAAGCTGGGGTACAGGAGTTTTTTAGGGAGTGATGAAAATGTTCTAACCTCAGTTTTTGGTGATGGTTATACAACTCTGAATATACCAAAAAAACAAAAAAGGCATTGATTTGTGTGTTTGTAAACAGCTGTCTTGGGGTGTGTGATAACATCTGGACCAATTTTTGTTTTTAATTGCAAAGACTGGGAAAAATACATTGTGCCGCCTAGGAGGTAGGATTTGGCTAAGATTATTCGGTAAACATTGCAGGTTGGTATTGCTCTTTTTTGTTTCTTTTCTAAATTTGTGAGTTTTTAAGGTTTATGAACTAGTGCAGTACAAATTGATAATCGGAGCTCTGACAGCAGGAATCGGATGCCACGCAAGAAATGGACAAACGGAGAAAAAAGAATCTTGATTATTTTTAGCTTGATGATGGAGTGGTTGAACTTAAAACAACAACGCACAGATACTAATGGTAGTGTAATTTTTTTTTTTGATAGTAAAAATCCTCAAACTGAACCTAAATTGATGGTCTGTCTGGATAGTTTAGGAGCCTGTTTGTGTCTGCAGGCTTCCAACAAAGAAATAATATGTTGTTTTGAGCAGGAAAGGAAGTTTATTTCTTGTATTAATTACAAGTGGTGGTGATGGCAGAAGAACTGCTTCTCTTTTCTTTCCTCAAGAAATAAAATTTAAATTAAAACACTCCACAATCGGAGTACATGGAACTTGGTTGGTTGTTTAGGAGTCTATATTGCCTTAAAATTTTTTTAAATGAAAACTTAAAATTTCTTAGAAAAGATTTAAGAATACACTCAAACCGTTGTGCCTTTAACTAAATTGTACATTGCCTTTTCCATAGGAACAGACATAGAAAGTAATGTTTGCACTGGTTTAGTCTTTTTCTCAAGGTTATTTATTGGTGAAAATATTTTTCTGCCTTTATTGTTGCAAGGTAGGTCAGTAATGATCACCAGCTGTACCATTTTCACTCCTTGTCCGTCCGTCCTTCCTTCCTTCCTTCCTTCCTTCCTTCCTTCCTTCCTTCCTTCCTTCCTTCCTTCCTTCTCTTGAGGTACTTTTATTTCCTTTTTAATTTGGTTTGTACTTCAAGGAACTGGATCCTTGAACTAGCCAGTAGTTAGTGGGCTCCTACTGTATGAAAGCCAGATTGGTGCTAGATACTGAATTCACCAACAGAGAAAGGACTTCCTTCCTAATACCTTTGGGGCACTTTCCATGTATTTGCATGAAAAGAAGTTCCTTGAAAAATCCTATCTCCCCCCCCCCCCACCAGACCTTCAGACACCCCCCCCCCCCCAAGACCTAGCATGCATTTTCAAGACCCTTTACAAAACAGTTTTTGTAGGGTTGGCTAGTCTGGTGGATAGCCAGTGCTACACTGCTCTTACCCTATGACAGGTTCCCTGGTGTTGGAATTTCACCATAGACCGTAGCTGATGGGTATCTGTCTAATCAGGCGTGTTTGTAACAGTGGTG
This sequence comes from Microtus pennsylvanicus, assembly GCF_037038515.1. Classification (NCBI taxonomy): domain Eukaryota; kingdom Metazoa; phylum Chordata; class Mammalia; order Rodentia; family Cricetidae; genus Microtus; species Microtus pennsylvanicus. The sequence goes on from NC_134596.1 coordinate 17,981,585, forward strand.
TAACAGTGGCTAAAACTGTGCATATTGTATAATGGGTGTGCTCATGCCCCTGTAACCCTAATAAGCGAAAGTCTGAGGCAGGAGGATCACCAGTTTGAGGGCAGCCTGTGCTACATAGTGAAACCCTGTCTCAAGTTCAAATAGCAACAAAATAAAAATTAGTCACAGGTGTGTTCATAAATATTGTCTAGCAGGATTCAAATTTCAGGAAAGGTGGGACCAGTTTTAGAGGCTCTCCAAGTATACGTAGATTCCATAGCTTTGAGGTAGTCATTAGGAAATGTTAAGAATTTCACATATTTTTGTGATTTAAAAATGGACTTGTGTTTTAAAAGAATGAGGGGTAAGAGCAAGATGAAGAGGCAATAATACCTTAAATGATTTTTTTTTTTTTTGAGACAGGGTTTCTCTGTAGCTTTTGGAGCCTGTCCTGGAACTAGCTCTTATAGACCAGGCTGGCCTGGAACTCACAGAGATCCGCCTACCTTTGCCTCCCGAGTGCTGGGGTTAAAGATGTGTGCCACCACTGCCCAGCGATTTTTTTTTTTAATTATAAAACACACAAGACCAGTTTTTCTCTGGTTATGATTTTCTCTGTTTTGTTTTCAAAACTCATTTAAAACTCAACTCCAGAGGTATTTATGCCCGGAGGCCAGCTTGCTTTGAGCTGCTTTTCTTAGCCACTGTATGACAGGTGCTGTCTGAGCCCTAGAAACAAGCTGTTTTCCTGTTGGACTAAGTATGTAAAGCGTACTCACGTGCTGTGGCTACAGCTCTTGACTTCTCCAGAACACTTGAAAGACAGCAGACTGAATAGTGGGCGGTGTGCTCGGAAGGAGCCTCCTGTAAATAGCCTTTGGTCTCCGGTCAGCAAGAGGAAGTTTTCCCGTTCCTTATAAAGATGTGTGATTTGGCTTAAACTCGGAGTGGATGCGGTCCTAGTGTTTCGCGACACTGAGATCTATGGACACTGAGGAGAACATAGTTGGTGCCTGATATTTACAAAGATGATCATTAAAACATGTACAGATGCCCTATCTCAGTTCCCTTGCCCCATGGATCTGATTTGTTTAGAGATGAGGACATGGGTTTGTAAAAAAAAAAAAGAAAAAACGCTCAGTATAACAGTGGATCTTTAAACATAACCTTGGCACGATGAAGTCCATTTCCTTTGTTGAAGCGTTTGAAATTGACTAACAATAGTAGTATCTTTGGGTTTGGTGCCTGCGGATTTCTTGAAAACGCTGCGGTGTGTTTTCGGTCGTCTGAGCTCACATTTTACATTTCTGCAGATTTTTTTTTTAATCAAATGCCAGTTTCAATATGATGGATTAACATGTTGGATTTCAGAATCTTAAGGTCGGTGTGTCTTGAGCTGAGACTTTATCCGTCGTCTTCCTTAAATACATGCTGAATACTCACAAGGCTCGGTTCTCCACGTTAGAAGTACTGATACTATAATAAGTCTGGCTATTAGTTTGTTTTCAATGTATTGAACCATAGAAATTGAACCATAGAAAGTTTTGCCATGTTTGCTTAAAGAACTAAGAAACTAGTAAGAAAGGCTTACATTTCTCTTTTTTTTTTGGGTCCCAGACTGTAAGGATTTATACACTCACAGATTGCTGTTCAGACTTTACTTGACTAGAACAGAAAGCGGAATCTCCTGTGCTGAGGGCTGGACAGCTGGGGCTGCAGTAACTTCCACAGGATAACGATGCTGCTCTTCGGTTTTATATTTAGCCTCAGCTTGGTTCCTGCTGGTATGGGATGTGTTCCTGAAGCTTAGGGACCATCCCTCTATGCTTCCTGATGGGCTTGACACTTAGAGTTTCTCGTTTGGAGCATCTGGTGACCAGCTCCAGAGAGAGGGAGAGAATGTGACCGTGATGGAAGAGGACGCCAATCTCAAATTGTTTACTTTGCAATGGAATGACAGAAATGACTTTTGCAAGAATCGGAGTTTGTTTACTTGGTTTTATTTCTCTAGAGATGGTCTTGCTGTGTAGCCCTCCCGCCTCAGCGTCCTGAGTACTAGGATCATTTGTAGACCTGAGCTACCACACTTAGCGGGACATTTTGTTTTTGTTTTTCGAGACAGGGTTTCTCTGTAGCTTTGGAGCCTGTCCTGGAACTAGCTCTTGTAGACCAGGCTGCCCTCGAGCTCACAGAGATCCATCTGCCTCTGCCTCCCGAATGCTGGAATTAAAGGCGTGCGCCACCACCGCCCGGCTGTCAAGACATTTTTTAAAGGACTTTAGAAAGTAGTTTATCATTATTGCAGAAAGTTTCTGGTAGTGGGAGCTGGAACCTTAAAACTTTATTCTTTATTTCCCGTCTCAGTGCAGGAGTTACAGAGTTACTCACGGTGTGTACGCCTGTCTTCGTGTGCCTGTGTGTGCACTCATCCATCTGGATTGACTGACGACAATGTGAGGCTGTTGGGCGTCTGTGTAGTTAAACTTGTCGGTTTCTTTTTATTTATTTTATTTATTTATTTATTTTGGTTTTTCGAGACAGGGTTTCTCTGTGGCTTTGGAGCCTGTCCTGGAATTAGCTCTGTAGACCAGGCTGGTCTTGAACTCACAGAGATATGCCTGCCTCTGCCTCCCGAGTGCTGGGATTAAATGCGTACGCCACCATCACCCGACGTCAGTTTCTTTTTAAACACGGCACTTTGTTTGAGCTGGCTCTGGACTTGCCATTCTAAAAATTAGATTTCACACGGCAACAAGTATGTTTTATGATACCAAAGCAGAACTTAAAAGTCCCTGAGATATTTTGCATGTCTGCTTTGGCTTGTCTATAAAATCATTGGGAGTGTTTCTGATTGAGTGGATGAGGCATTACCAATTTAAGTCACTTTAAGATGTAGAAGCCTGATGGTAATTCGATAGCAATGAGTTAATATACAGGAATTTTCTTCTAATTTGAATTATTTTAATAACCTTTGATAACTAACTGGAAAAAAAAAGAGGAAATACCTGTAGAGATTCCAGGTGACCACTGTCCACTTGGGTGTCTGGAGGTTTGACAACAGCATCCTGAATCACTCTCTGTTGACTATTTTTAGATAGTGAGGTCGTCATCAGTTGTGCCCATGCTCATCCGTGGCTGGTGTTTGTTCTCCCCACTAGTTTTCCCTGGATGTCATTGTACTGAAGTGATACACAGGCAGGCTCCCAGACTTGCGGGGAAGTCCTGTGATGGCGATAGCTCTGTTGTCCACTTCTGGGAGTTAACGGGTTCACGTGGATGTGAATGTTTAGCCACAGTGCAGAGTAGTTGAATCACAGGAACTTACTTTGTTACAAGTGGCCTACCTCAGTTGGATGCTCTCTTTTCCGCGATCATTCTGCCGTGAGCTTTTTCAAGCCCCGAGATGGGCTCAGGATGGAAACTCTAGTTAACCTCGGCTCTACAACCTGCCCTTTTCTGAAGAGACTGCTTAATTGAATGTTTCCTCTCAGCCTCACTGAGTCATTTGAAATCACACAGATTTGCCCATCTCTGGTTCTGCCTCCATCCAGTCCAGACCTGCATCTCAAACCCTTAGAGTAGAGAGGACACCCTCCGCTGGTCTTTGAGCCGGTTCTCAGCCCTGTCAAGATTCGTAGGCTTTGTGTGCTCGCCAGCCCTAGATCCTCACTATGTGCTGCACCTGAGTCTACAGTTTTAACAGAAGTGTCTGTGTCCCCCTTCTCCCCCCCCCCCCCCCCACCATGTATAACACTGTCAGGCCCCAGAGTGATTCCCGGAAGCACCCAATGCTGCCTGAGCATCTGCATGAGCAAGCCATGGTGGTGTTCTCCACCCGGGATTTTGCTCCGTTTCCGTGGCTCGGTGTGATTTCTTCTGCCACCTCCCCACACTGAACATGGGACAGTGCTACTCTGGATGACTGGACTGTCGCCTGGGTCAAGATTCTTTTTTAGCTTTTAGTCCTTTGGTATAGCACATGCTGTATATGTGGAGACTCAAAATGATTGTGAAAGAAATTTCTCCTTGTCTCACCAGACCACCAGATAATATCATTTTCTAATATATTTAGAAAATTAAATTCAGGAAAATTTGGGGAGAAGGTATGTTTTTTTTTAATTTTCGTAAGTTGTGTGACTGAGTGTGTGTGGTTGTGAGTGTTAGTTCGGCCAGTGTGTGATGTCAGTTGACTCTTCCCAGCCCCCAGGACTTTCTAGGATTTTACTATGTAAGAGATGGTACCCTTTGTTTTTTTAACTCTGCTTTCTTCTTCTTGTGAGGGTGACTGCCGTTTCCCTGACTGCATAGATCTAACGCTCCCCTTCCTCCCTTTGAGCTCAGACACTGCTGGGCCGGCTCATTGATAGTGATGGCTTGTGTCTTGTTCCCGGACTGTCATTATTATTAAATGCCAGAGGAATCTAGAGGAGAGGATGGTTTGAGTCTCAATTCTTCAGCAGCTGGGGCAAGTTCATCTTCCCGTGGCTTTGTTTCCTCATCTGTGAAATGACAACTTCACTAGCACACACTGGATATTTATTCATTAAACAAGTTAATATTCTTGTCAAGTGCTTATAGAAGAACCTGGCACCTACTAAACCCCTGGGCTTGAGCTGCGCCTGCCTTACAGATGTGCCATCACCAAGCAGAGATTTTCTTTGATAGTGCTGGCAAGACAGAGGGCACACTCCCCGTTTTCCATCCTTAGTTATGTGAGCCTGGCGCATAGGAAGTGCGTAGTAAACATGTATTCTGTAAGAAGATTTTTCTTTGCTAATGCGCATTATAAGGTTGAGTTCTGCTTGTAAATACACGGAATAAAAAAGGTTAAACCCAGCCAAGCGTGGTGTCACAGACCTTTAACCCCAGCACTTGGGAGGCAGAGGCAGTTGGGTCTCTGTGAGTTTGAGGCTAGCCTGGTCCAATAGTGAGTTCCGGACCAGCCAATGCTACCTGGTGAGAACTTGTCTCACCCCCCACCTCCACTTCCAAAACAAAACAACAGTAACAACAAGAGCAAAACCCCCAAACAACTCCCATTTCCAAACCAAAAATATTAAACCTTTCTAAATTCTGCCCTTTCAGCCTTGTCCTGTTAGTGTGGCCAGCTCCACTCAGTTCAACTTCCACTTCCCAATTCTGTTTGTCATAGTTTCTCCCTTAATCCTTTCTTTTGTTAGTTTCTCTCAGCATCTTAGATGTGGCCGAGTGTGCACTTTGTCCATCTCACCAATGCGAAGTCGCCATCTAGTGGCCACACGTGAAATTCAGCCACCTCAATGAAGTGTTCAGAGGACAAGAACCAGTTCTCCCAAATTCCCAGCTTTTCCTTGCTGGGGTGGCTCCTGGGAAATGATTGTAAGAAAATGTGAATGCTTCAGGCTTTCGAGATCACTGGGCTACGGTTTAGTATATAGCTTGTTCTACTGTTCAGTGATAAAGTCAGACAACTAAAGTCTTCCAAAGAGATATACACATACTCCCTACAAACCCAGGCAGAGTTGTGTCTTACAGTCCTAAAATACTTCCCCCGAGCCATGGAACTTCTTTATATGTAAAGTTTAAAAATGTTTCTTTTGAGATGAGAGATTAAAAAAATAATAATAATTCTGCTGGGACCAGCAAGATGGCTTACCTGGTAAAGGCACTTGCCGCCAGAGTTCAGTCTCTAGGACCCAGCACAGCAGAAGAAAGAACTGATCTCTCAAAGTTGTCCTGTGAGCTCCATATATGGCCATGGTGTTTTCATGCCCATCTCCCAAATAAATGTAAAAGATTAGGAAAAAAAAGGGGGGGGGAGATTACCAGTTCATTCTGGAGTCTATAGCAAGGTCCGTCTTTCATTGCCCTTTGTAAACAGGTTTTTGCTCCTGTGTGTGTCCCCTTGGGCTACCTCACGCGATCAAGATGTTCACCCAAGAGGAGCGATAACAAGGGACCACGCACAACTCCGTTACCGATGAGCCTCATCCCAGCGCTGGTTGCACTTTATTAGATATTTTTTTTCTGTTTGTCTTCAGATTTTATTGATAATTTCAGGATCTATGCTCCCATTTCTCCAGTGACACTGTATCTAGTGGGTATTTCCTTCCATGGTGGTATTCCCCCCCACCCCGCCCCAGACAAGGTTTCTAATACAGTCCTGGCTGTCTTGGAACTTGCTACGTAGACCAGACTGGCCTTGAACTCACAGAGATCCTCCTGCCTCTGCCTCCCAAGTGCTGTGAGAAGATGTGCACCCCCACTGCCTGGCCCGTGGTTGCTTTTTGTTACTTGATTTTAACCTGGAGATCATTTGCCGGGCTGAGGGCTTCTGTGTGTTCTTGTAGACACGTCAAACAACCCCACCAGCTGTTTCTCAAGCAGACACTGAGAAGTGACAGAAATAGAAGACACACTTGATATTGACTGCTCTAAGTTGGTAACATATAGTAAGTGTTCAGTAAATGTGTGTTTTGCTGAGGTGTGTGAGAATAATTAATAATTCATTAGTTTGCCCCTGTGCCTGGGGCAACCATATTATCACTTTGCTTTCTGATACTCTTCTGAGAATCAACCAACAGTTGATTCTGCATCTAGGATTCTGATTTCTTATTCACGATGCCCTGAACCTGTTTTTACCTACCATTGGGGAATGCTTGGTGGGTAAGAGGGGCTTAGGAAATGGCAGGCTTCTTAAAGGGACCACCTTTACCCCTTTCACGTGGATACACTGTTCGTTTACTGTGAACGTCTTTTTATCTCATAGTAGCTTTGCCATTGGTTAGGCTTTTTGTTTACAAAAAAATTTAGAACTGGAAAGGACATATTTGCAAGTCTAGTTTTGTGTGCCTGAGGTTGGTGACCATGCTTTTTAAAATTGGATGAGAATAATCCACCATTACTGCTCCTTTGTGGTGTGCGTTCAGCCACATGCCTAATGAAAGATTTTTGTCTTCAGGTTGAATGTGACTGTGCCCATCTCTGGAGGAGCCTCAGAGCTGGTGGGCCCTATTCCCTGTGCTGCTGCTGATTGCTCTCCTTCAGGAGTGATCCCTGGGCTTGGAAGGGTTGTTATGCTCTTTGAGCCTTCAGATTCCAAAACAAGGCAGAGAGAGAGAGAGAGAGAGAGAGAGAGAGAGAGAGAGAGAGAGAGAGAGAGAGAGAGGATTCCTAGGGAGCTTTGTTTGGAATGTTGCAGACTCCTGTGGATAGAAGTTTGCTTCTATTTCTTATATTGTTTTCTAATGAGATCAACGAAAAGATGCCTTGAATTCCAACAGGGACAATAGCCAGGTCTTCTACACACGTCCTTTAAGTGCCCGACAAGGCCTGTAACAGTTTATCAGAGGGCCACCGGGGAAGTGAAGTCTGCTTCCATCACTGCGTCCAAAAACAATAAAAAAGTCTTCTTGTCTGGGGTGCTGTAAGAAGGGCTACTGAACTTAATACCCAAGAAGTCATTGCTTAAGGCTTGATGCTCCTTAGGAGGCATTCAGGGTGAGCTATTTCTTATAGAAAATGCAAACAGAATCATCAAATCAAGTGTGTTTATTTCAGGTGCGGCTTATATAAAAAGCATTTTCATAAAAAGCACCACTGAGCTGAGGGAACACAGGTTCATGTGCATGCCCTGTCTTTGGGGAAGCCTGCTCTCCGCAGGTGCCTGGAGGCATGTTAGAGAGGGAAGTGTGGACCTTGGTACCTGTCTGTAAACTGGAGTAGTGCCAGTCCAGCAGGCATGCCAAGGGAGAATCAGCCATAATATTTCTAAGATGGCCGGCAGAAGCAGCCCATCGAAGGCATCGGCAAGTGAGGGCTTGAGTTTTTCTCCTCCCACATTGCTATGGGGCACTGGGAATTTCTGTCTCCCAGCCCTTCCTGCAGCCCCTACCGAAGCGGAGGTTTGCCATATCTATTGGTTGAAATCTCAGAAGTGAGGGCTGGGGAGATGACTTAGTGGTTAAGAACACTAGGATTAGGACTCAGGTTCAATTCCCAGCACCCACGTGACAGCTTTCTAACTCTCTGTAGCTCTAGCTATGGGGGTCCAATGCCTTCTGACTTCCTTAGCTTGAACTCTGAAATGTTACAAAGTCGAGAACTTGTATCCATTCCCTCAGCGCTCAGAAAGTTTCCTCTTTCAGAGAATTTTGGATTTTCATATTAGGGCCAATCAGCTGACACAAATGTTCCCGAGTCCAAACATCTCCATCTCTGAAATACTTCTAGTTCCACCATTTCAGATACTGTGAAAACAGTAATAGGCCGTTTGTGTTCAGCACCAAATTACAGGATCTGAGCTCAAAAAAAAAAAAAAAAAAAAAGCTTTGGAGATCCAGTCTTTGAGCTGCTGAATAGCCAAGGGACTTTTAGTGTGCCTCCAGTGTTTAGTTCAAAGTGATGGAGACAGTCCTCTGGAAGGTGGGGGCAGGTGGCAGCCTGCTCAGATGCCGTGGAAGGTGGGCGTGAGAACCAAGTGTCTTGGCGGGAGTTGAGTGATGGGTGGATAATGGGGAACTTGAAAGCTTTTGGAGCATTGTGAATAGAGGCATAAGAGCTTTCCTGCCATGGGACTCCAGTGCTGGAGACTGGTGCTGTGCAGACAGGGAGGCGGTGAGCTCAGGGCCAGGGAGGCACATGTCATCTTAGACGCGGGATCCGAGAAGCAAGAACTCACTGCATAGTGACCTGGCTCCGTGGTGTGGGAGTGAGTGATGAGTGAGTTCCTTCCTTTGTTGGGGAGGGGCTAGTGAGATGTGACCCTAGGTCAAGAGTAGGGGACTGTGTAGAATGTGGCTCTGGAGTACTCTGGGTTGGCTGGAGGTCTGGGGTCAGCAGCACAGAGCAGGCCCTTAAGGAAGAAGCACCTTTGGGCACAGGACGGGGAAAGCCTTTTGGAGCCTGCAGAATTTACCTTTCTGATTAAAACGGGCCTTCGGGAAAGTGGTGAGGTCATGATTAAACACGCTGCCTTTTTTTTCCCCCAAAAATAAATGTCCCAGCTTTCCAGGCAGGCCCTCCTGCAGGTGGTTGCTGGGTGCCCTTTTGTGAGTTTCAGGGCAACCCAGGCTAAAAGGGACTCTTGCTTCCTTCGAGGCTTGGTCAAGTGAACCCTGGGCTGGCCCTTCACTGTGGCTGAGACAAGGAAGAAGCCCCTGCTCTCCTGTTGTGACAGCCGGCATGGTAGGGTGGTTTCCAGCCCTGGCTGTGGGAGCCAAGAGGAGTGATGTGTTTAAGTGGGGATGCCAGCATCGTGTCCCAGTCTCACTTGCTACTGGCACTTTTTAACACGCACTCCTTTATGATTTTAAACGGATTGGGCACGTTGGGATTGCTGGTGAGAAGCAATCGCAGGGCCTTAGCCCGGATCAGAGCTACCAGCTGCCTGCTCTGCAGCTGGAACCGCTCATTTTCACTCACATCTAGAGTATAAGAAAGCCGTCATGTGCGTGAGACGCCCTAGGAAGGTGGTGTCATTTGGTTTGTGGGCCTTTGCATGTGGGGATTTTAGTGAATTCTGAAATTTGGGTCACTGAGTGACTCAGTTCCTCCCCAGACCCCAAGTTTAACAAAGTTGGTTTCCGACAGTTTCGGCCCTTTCCTGCCTACTTCTCTGCAAACCCCCCCCCCCCCATCTTGTTCTGCTCCTGGTTTCCATAGGGCCCCTTTCCCCAAGACTTGCATTTAAGCCTAGGCCTGCTTCAGTATATTTTAAGTGGGCTTAGGTGCATTTGCTAGGTGTTTCCAAAGAAGTATGTTTTGAATCTGAACCACTCAACCACCTTCACAGATCACAGTCAGTAATGATGCTATTTATGTAACTAAACATCTCTTAGAAGGTGGAGTGATTCCTTGAATGCTGTAAGCCCCTGAAAAGACGTTAGATACCACTAATCATTGGTGAACTGAGGTCAGAGTCACAATTGGTCCCAATTCATACCCCTTACTACAACACTGACAGAAAACCAGGCAGTAGGAACAGGCATAAGCCAGGACTTGGAGAGATGGGAGCTGTGTGTCTTGGCTGTGTAAATGCTGGAATGGGGATATGGTGTGGGTTCCTCCAAAGTTAGTCCTGAGTTGTGCGTGATTCAGCTGTTATACTTTTGAGTCTGTCACCCAAAGTGAAAAACAGGGCCTTGAAAATCCCTTTGTATACCAGTATTCGTGTTGATGAATGGATTTTAAAAGTCAAGGTGGAAGCAAACCAAGGACCCATCGATACCGGTTGAATCCACAGGATGTGACGTGTGTACAATGGAATGCTGTTAAGACTTAGGAGGAGGGTCTGTTAAGGGCTGTAGGGAGGATGAGTGTCGAACACGGTGTGTGAACTGAAATTTGAGTTGTGCATATTTCATTATATTTTTAAGAAGAGAAGCTGTCCATCTAATTGAATAGTGAGAACGTACCAGGTGAACTGTGAGAGAGACATTCCAGACCAGTAAGTACCCCATGAGGCATCATTAGAGGCACAGGGGCAGCTCCTGGGAGCTGAGTCTCACAGGGCAGGTCTGCCTTCCACAGCTAGTCACAGTACTGCAGGCACTTTGCTCTCAAAGAAGCCGAGTCCAGAGTCAACTGCTCATGTCGTCGTCACACATGAAATTTATTGCTAATCAGCCATGTGACGTGTAATTGCTTTTTCATTTTCTCATTTTTTCCAGAAGAGAGACTTGTTTAGGTATTTGGGTCCCTCCTTGATTATACTGGAAGTTTTTCATTTGCTTTGACAGCTCAATTTTTTTTTTTTAATTGCAAATGGACTACCCTATCATGTAGGGAGAAGAAAGGAAGAGATTGGCTACTGGTGTCAAGAATTCAGGTGTCTGGAAAGTTGAAGCTGGCCAGAGGCTTTTCTTCAAAGGTGAACCCAAAGCACTTTCAGGGCCTGTGCTGTTTGAGGTCACAGGACATTGCCTCAACACCTCTCCAGAATGTACTCTCTGGGGCCAGCCCTTTGGACGTGGTTGTCTTAATCTAGTTTAACAAGGCGCAGGACTCAGGCCTGGACCTGCTGAATTCCAGACAAGACAGAGAGAGGTAGTCGAGCCTGTCTGGCAGCGAAAGAGCTTCCTCCACCCCACTGACCCACCACAGCTCCTCTTGGTCTGATCCATGGGAAGAACCCATGCTCTGTCCGTGATCTAGACTAGCATTTCTCCAGATGTGAGAAGCAAACCCGAGTTTGCTCTCCTCTGGCCCTCTGCAAACTGTCGAGCCTGTCTGTGTGTGTGTGTGTGTGTGTGTGTGTGTGTGTGTCTGTTTTGCCTGGCCATTCCACAGGAAGCCAGCCCTTCTCTGGCCGGGTGATGGGCTCCTGCAAGGCAGTGGAGATACCTGGGTCAGCTTTGGCTGCCGTCACACTAGAGAAGATGAGTGACTCAAACAGACAACTCAGAAGTTTACCTCTCGAAGCTCCAGGTCCAGTATCGGAGTATCACCTAATTCAGTTTCTGGCGAGGGCTGATGTTTTGTTTCACAAATAATAAATATCTTTTTGCTGTGTTTTCATGCGGCATGGAGAGCAAAGAGACCTTTCTCATCAGCTAAAGACACTGATCCTATCATGACCTCATTCAGGCATAGTCTTGTCCCAAAGGGTCTACCTTCTAATACCATCCCCCTGGGACTTAGAGCTTCAAACTGATTTTCATCCAGTCCATAATAATAAAGGGATGTGCTATAGTTAAGGATTCTCAAGGTCATGATTCTATTTATGTTTAAGTTTTTGCCAAGGCTGATAGTCAATTACAGATTAATTGAACCCTTTAAATCCACGGGCTCACATTCATGAATTCAACCAGGCACGGATCAGAAATATTTGGGGGGGGGTGGGAAGAAGTGTGCCGTGTTGAGCCTGGAACCTTGTTTCTCTAAGAGACACATTCTAATATCTGTTTGTACCAGGTACTGCAAATCTTGAGGTGGTTGAGAGGATGTGGGGAGAACTGAGATCTGCAGATAAGTTTGTGTAAGGGACTCCTGAGATTGAGGTATTTGTATAGGGGGATCCCAGAATCAGCTTTCCACTGATGCTGGGGGACCACTTTATGTGTTTTCCGGATCATGATGAACAGCCATTGTTTTTTTTTTTTTTAAAGTAGATGCCCTTTGAGAGGCACCCCCTTATTGGGAAACTACACACGACTCCATCTCCCTCTTCAGAACAGATAAAGTTGCTTATTTTAAACTCTGCAGGAGCTACCCAGAGGGCCATTATGCTCCGGGGAGTTGGTAACTTGAAAACCTAGTTCCATGTTAACTCTCTATCTTGGTGAGTATGCTCTTATCTGACCTGTGGAATCGGGTCAAAAGTGGCTCCTCTTGATCCTTCCTCAGGGTCTGCTTTGTGGGGCTGCCGCTGCTCCCCCTCCAGAGCCCATGAAACAGCGTTTCTTCTCCTCCAGCAGATCCAGAAGGCTGGGGAGAGGTGGCTGCTAATTGTTTATAAGCATTAACTGTTTACCAGTCATACTTGCTATTTTGAATCTGACCCTGCTATTATGTTGTTTGTTTCTCTTCACAGCTGAGCCGTAAGCTGGGTAGATTTGGTGAGTCACTCGCATGATGGTAAAACCAGTATCGATCAAGCCACCCTGCTAATCCCGAGAGCCATTTAGAGGGGGATGAAACAGTCTTAAGGGTTTCTTCAGTTGGCCCTCAATCCCAGAGTCTTTGTGCTCAGGTCGGGCTGTCTGTAGCTCTGAATCCCCCAAGGAGCCCAAGGGCATTTTAGCTTGCTTCTTGGAAGCCTTGCTCTGTTAAAAGGAGACCAGCCCCTGAGAGTTTCTCTTCATCTTTGTTCTCCAGATTCCATCCTGATTACCGACTACTGTTTTCAGGAGCTGTGCACAGTTATTTGTGGGGAGTCTGACTGTTTCCCCCCCCCCCTAAGCCCAGGCTTTGAATTCCTGGGATGTTGAAGGTTGATTAGAGTTGCCTGGAGGGGTAGATGTTCTTGCTGCTGTGGATTCTTTGAGGCTGGAGTATAGTGAGACGTTGAGCATCAGAGAGCTAGGCAGGGGGTGATGAGGCAGGAGGACATTGATTGGGACCCTCTGTTTCTGGACCCTTTTAGGGGTGGGGTGTAGGCTGTCTCAGGTATCCTGGAGGACATCTGACTTACTTTAGTGGGCCTTGGCCAAGGCTGCTCTTCATTGCTCTTGGGCTTGAGCGTGTTGCTTGGGACAGGTTGCCTCTGGACGCCAGGAAAAAAGGCCCCTCAATGGCTTTATATTCTCTGTTGCTTTGCTCCTAAGTCAGCAAACAAATTTTTTAAACTTGTCCTCTTAACATCACCTTCTCAGACAGCTATGTGTTTGATCCCTGTAGAAAGCAACTGTGTTATAAATTGCAGTGCCTTCCCGGTAGTAGTGTCCCTCACTCCTCACCCCCCCCCGCCCCTCCCCATGCCCTACCCAGGAAGATGTTCCCACTTGAGTTTCTGTCACTGTTTGTGGAAGCTCAAGAAGGCACCCTCATCCTCTTAATGCATAACAGACCTACCCAACACCAGTGTTCCTACTAGGTTTGTTGGATGTAGTTTTGGTGGATGGAGTCCTGCCCCTGCCTGTTCCTTTGAGGCAGGTGGGCTAGAGTAAGAACACCCCGTCCCAAGGTGTCAAAGTGTTCCTGCATGCTGTCTCACATGCTTTTGCCCCTTACCTTTGGCCAGAGGTAGTGTTTCCCTGGAACAAATGATGGTTGTTTTCAGGCAGAACAGGAGACCTTTGGAGATGTGAAGTGCTTAGGGTTCTCAGTGCATTCCAGGGTCAACTTTGCAGAGGAATGGCCAAGCTGAAGTGTGAGGGAACAGACTGTGTGTAGAAAGTTCTCAGCCCCTCCCTAACAGAACAGGAAACAAAACCCCATTTGTAGAGAGCAGGTTCTAGCCGAGCCCTTAATTATGGGGGTGACATTTGTATTTTGGTAGGGGCATGGAGCCAGAGGCTGGGGGCTTACTAGCTATCTCATTTTCTCTGGCTCTGTTCTCTCAAGTCTCAGCTCTTTTAAGATTTGAAAAATAATGCAGAATGCCTAAGATTTTTTGAATTCCTGGCTTTGGAGACTTGACTACATAAAAGGACCAGGGTTTTCTGGCTGGCCATTTGAGGATCTGCAGTTTCTCACTTCCTGATTCATAGCTTCCAGGGTTTGTAATGCCTGCAGGCTTTCCCCTTCCAGTTTAAAAGCAGCCATTGACTGAAAAATAAATAGCAAAATCTCTATCCAGAAATTCTACTTCCTGTTGTCATTGCACTCTGACAAATAGCTTTGCCAGTTCGGGCTCTTGTTTGGGCTTTTTCAAAGGAATTCTTGAACTCTTTCTGTTTGGATAAGCTGTATGGAGGCGATAAGTTAAAAAGAACCCTGGCTTAATCAGCAGAGTGCAGAGGCTGCATTTTAGGGTCTGCTTTGGCTTTCCAGCGAGCCTGTGACCGCGATACAAGCAGCAGCCATCTGCACAATTGGGGCAAACTGGCCTTTCTCACACAGCACCGGTTGTTTTCTCCGTAGTGTTTAGCATTAATTCATAAGAGGTATGTTTAGACACAGATTTCCTCTTGTGACCACAGAGGAGTTGGGAATATTCTTGGTACGACAAAGGAGAACGATCCAAAAAATATCCAGCCAGAATCCGAATAGCGGTCGTCACTTTTTTCCCCACCGTGGATGGGAGTTCAGATCAGCAGACTCCTGGAAGTTCAGATGCTTCCTTGCTACAGAGTTTATTTAAACAGTTTGAAGATCCTAGGCTTCTTTTTGCTGAATTGAGTAACATTTTGGGAAAGATAAAAACCTTTCAGGTTTTGCAGGGTGATGCATTGGCCCTTCAGGCACCCGTGACTTGTTTATCTGTGGTGAGTGGACACCCCCTATTCTCTGCAGGTGCCTAAGCAGTTGGAGCTGTGTATCTGGTGGCACGTACCAGAGACCTGGTGCTGCTAACACGTATTTCTGGGTGGGTTCTCGTCTTCAGTGTCTACTCCACAGCAAAGTCAAGACTTGGGTATTAGCTGGGAGTGTCATAAAGAGCCTTAGCTGTCCTTCCCTGAGGTCACTGTGGGGTCCTTTTGGAGCACACCTGGCTTTATACTGTGTGATTAGTTAATATCATGGTATATCAATTGTACTGTGTATATCACTATATGGTTAATTGATATACTGCCTTGTGTACAATTTTGCAAGTATATGTAAGAGGCTGTATCATTAAATACCGTGTGGCTAATTGAAATACTGCTGTATTGACTATACTGTGTGTGTCATTATAATATGTGGTTAATTAATACACTGGCCAAGCAGCCTTGTTCTGGAGGGCTCTTGTTTCTGCGCTCTCAGTGGCAGATAAGAGGTTGTTGTAAAATAAATGGGAGATGATCTTCCTTGTTGTGTTCTTTTGAGAGTGACAGGTCTTTTGTTACTGCCTTCTGGAGGTTCTTTCCACAATAGAAAACAGGGAAAAAATTATAAAAGATCCTGGGTGTTGACTATGGTAGCAGAAGGACCGTTAACTGTAAGCAGCCTTGCAGCGCTCACCTTTGGAAAACAACCTTATGCATGGTGAATGGAGTGATGGCCATAGACTCTGGATGCTGGGTTCATATTTTATAAAATGGCCACTCCCTGCTGTGCTTTTGGCTAATAGAGTCTTTCCAATTTCTGCCTGTAGCACAGAGTTCTTGAGCTCTGAGGGCCCTGAATTGCAGATGGCTGGAGCCTGTGAAAGCTGCATCCATTCTGTGGGTGGGTTGATAGGTAAAGACTACGTAAGTATTCCTGGTGTTTTGCCTGAGGCTAACATATTTTTATTTTCTTTTTTCTCTCTCTTGAAATCTCATAAAATCTTTTCCTCTTCATTCAGTGAATTTTCCATAGTACTCAAAATTCTTCGAAAAACCATTTGGGAAAAGTAGTGAAGGGTTTATCCGAGGTGTTTGATGGGCACAGTGATTCTGGTGGTTCCTGGGATAATATTTGGTGCTATCTTTAGAAACTAGAAAATTGGTGTGCCAAAAAAATGTTACCAACCTAGTCTTAGGTCTTTGAGGAGTGGACTTAAATGATTCGTAAAGGGGGTCTGATTGTCATGTTGAAAAGTTTATTATCAGACCATATTGAGAAATGTTGGGCAGGTAGAACTGCAGTGGTTATAATTGCTTGAACTTAAACAATTTGAACTGGAAGGGCTGTTGAGACGGTTCATCGGGTAAAGGTGTTTGGCACTACACCTCAGTTTGATCCCCAGGGCCCACACTCCGGAAGCAACTTGTACAAATTTGCACCTGCTGTGATATGTACATCCACATACATACATGCACATTAATAAACATAATATAAATATAAAATAGGTCCCAGAAAAGCAAGACGTGTTCATTGTAAGAAGATGGGGACACGGTGATTTCTGACACATGGTAGATGTTCTGTAAATGTAAGCTAAGACATGGATATCCTGAGTATTCTCAGGCCACAGACTGGATGACAATGCTTATTCCTTCTGGCACCCGTGCACCCAAGGAGAGCCCAGTTTTCACAGCTCTGACCTTTGCTTCCACCACTGTGCCTGCACATAGCACTTCAGTAGTTTCGCACGTGACCTGTTTAGAGATAATGTGTAGCATGATGAGCATCCAGCCTTTAATTAGGCGCAAATTTGTCCTCCACCTTCCACTCAATTATTTTATTATGTTTTATGCTCCCCCCAAATTCTAGTAGCACTGGATGGTTATTGAGAAAAACATAGTTAGGTTAAAAAAGGAAAATAAAAATTATCTTTAATCAGCAAAGAGATAGCTTCACCATTGTTATTTTCTGTTGTATTTTCCTAAAGGGCTCCAGTGCTCCAATGTGTGTGTGTGTGTGTGTATATATATATGTTTTATTGTTTTTTTCTTTCTTTTTTATATTATTTATTTATTATGTATACAATATTCTTTCTGCGTGTATGCCTGAAGGCCAGAAGAGGGCACCAGACCTCATTTCAGATGGTTGTGGGCCACCATGTGGTTGCTGGGAATTGAACTCAGGACCTTTGGAAGAGCAGGCAATGCTCTTAACCGCTGAGCCATCTCTCCAGCCCCCTTATTTATATATTTTAAATTGCATTACGTTGTATATACCAGGTTATTTATTAGCACTTTCCCGTTTATCAGCACATTGTCTATTTCTGTCTTACATTATTTATGCCACTATATGATGGTTTAAGGAAATTATTAAAATTAGTCTATCATAAACTGATTCTATAAGCTGCAAAATTGAAGCATTTAACACTAAAATTATCGTAAAGAAGTCATGTACTACAGTTTATGTCCTGCGCTGGTTGATTCTTTGAGGGAAGCATGTAACTCGGCTTCTTAGCAGGGATGCTAAGATTTTATGGGGAGAGAAGAGGGCGAAGAGGATGTTTGAGTGAATCGGCAATCGATCTTTGATAAATATTGCCAGAATAATTTCCAGGAAGCTCCAGATTTCAGCTTCAGAAGCTGTGCCCATCATCTGTATTGAATGCTAAGAAGAGCCTCACAGTTTGAGTGTTAAAGAAGTTGTATCTCGGCCGGGCGATGGTGGCGCACGCCTTTAATCCCAGCACTCGGGAGGCAGAGGCAGGTGGATCTCTGTGAGTTCGAGACCAGCCTGGTGTACAAGAGCTAGTTCCAGGACAGGCTCCAAAGCCACAGAGAAACCCTGTCTCGAAAAACAAACAAACAAACAAAAGTTGTATCTCCATGTTTACATTTTTAAAAAAAAGCTAGTAGCATCTTCATCCATCAGTTCCCATGCTTTGCTTACATTAAAACAGTTACCCCTGTTGTCCAGCAGCACTTCCTTTGCATCTAGAAACCTCAGCCTGCTCCCTCTTACCTCCTAATTCAGGATGTGTTTAATACATGATACTTCTGTGTAAGGTTCACGTTCATGTCAGAATCAGTTAAGTTTTATCAAGTGTACGGACTTCTCACTTGTTCCCTCTTTCCCTTTTAATGTTTAATACTTCCAAAACTTACTTATTCATATTTCAGTGATGTGGGATGTCTGCCCCTGACGATTCACTTTGCCCTCGAGATGCGTTGCCATGCTTCCGTCACTGACTTTTCTGGTGTCTTGCACGTTAGAGGTACTCTGAAGTTTTTACTGCAGGCACAGCCCTGTAGTCTCCTTACACCTGTTACAGCCCGAGGAGCATTCGTTTCTGTGAACTTGGAGCATGAGTGTACACGCATGTTTTTATTTTTGTTTTTACTAGTCTTTCTCACCGTGTCCCCCAAAATGGGAAAACCAAATAATCAAAACCCCAAATCCCAAACCAAGAAAAACTGGATTTTGACTATGTTGGTTAGTAAAACAGTTTTGGGGAAAATAACATTGCCAAATACTTGAGCTTTGCCATGAATGTTATTTTTCTCCATTCATTCAGCTTTTATTTCTGATCAAGAAGGTCTTGTAATTTTCCTTCTGGTTATTGCTGGGTATTTGACACCTAATTTGATTCCCTATTGTTTCATTTCTCTGATTACTGCTGTGTATCTACTGAGAAAGCTATGGTATTTTGTTGATATATCTTGCAGCTACCTAATTCATTGGTGGTTCCTCTTGTAATGGTTTTCCACTTGAGTCCTTGATTTCTTCTCTGCACAGAACCACTGATGATCAACAAGAATACCTCTACCTCCCATTTTCCCAGTACGCAGTAACCTCCTTATCTGCTTAAGGTCTCCTGATATTTAGGAATTGTCCTAGTTACTTTTCTATTGATGTGATGAGATCATGACCAAGGCAACTTATAAAAGAAAAGGGTTTAATGGGGGCTTACAGTTTCAGAGGATGAGTCCATGGCCACCATGATGAGAGGCTTGGGAGCAGGCAGGCAGGCATGGGACTGGAACAACTGAGAGCTTACCTCTTATCCATGAGGGAAGGGAGTGAGAGATGGAAAGAGGGAGGGAGGGAGAGAGAGAGAGGGAGGGAGGAGAGAGAGAGAGAGAGAGAGAGAGAGAGAGAGAGAGAGAGAGAGAACGAGTGAGTGAGTGCCAGAGCTGGGATGGCATTTCAAACCTCAAAGCCCACCCCCAGTGACACACCTCCTCTAACAAAGCCTCACCTCCTAATCCTTCCCAAACAGTTCCACTAACTGGGATCAGACATTTAAATATAAGCCTATGTTGGGCATTTTCATTCAAACCACCACAGGAACATGCTAGCTAAAAACCTTCTTAATAAAGGTTTAGTCCTCTAGGGGCTGAGTTTTCCCAAGTTAGAAAGTCTGGAGGGAAGCAGTGTGTGGCCCTGGCAGTATGCTTTGTTCTGAGAGGGCACGGAGGACCAGACTCCTGCGCTCTGTATCTTTATTCCTAGCATTTGTCTCTGACTTTTGTTGTCACAAAGTGGCCCACATACCTCCAGTCACGACAGTTGTATTTCAGGCAGGAAAAATAGAGAAGAAATTAAGAATAAAGGGCAAAAAGGCAGAATGGGTTGTCAGCAAGCCCTTTTCCACCAGCTATCTATCTCTCTTTCTTACTGGCTAGTCCTAACTCACTTGGCTCCTGTAGGTGGCTGTGGCTTGAGCCTGCTGTGGAGGTGGATGGGCCCAACGAGGTATTTTTGCTTTGGTTTCTCCATCCAAAATTGTGTTAAATGCTGATCATGGTATATTTGTCTGCCCCTTTCTTATATTAATGATGCCTCTCATATTTCTCGGTCTGTGTGATATCCTTTGGTTTAAGGGGAGTTTTCATCATGTTGAAGAATTATCTGTCTAGTTTTCGTGGGTGATGTATTAGGGATGGCTGTGAATGTCCTCCCATGTCATTGGGACATCTCTTTGGAGTCAGATGCGGTTACACTATTAGTGTAATGTAGAAATAGATCACCTGATGGTAATCCCATTTAAGGTTTCTTGAGAAATGACTTGGGCTTGTAGTGGATAACCGTTTCAAAATCCTAATTAAATTTAGTCTGTTAAATGACAGATTTAGGTTTTCCTTTCTTATCTATGATTTAAAGAAGGCCGTAGCTTCATATTTCTCTCTATGTGCATTCTTTTCCAGATTTTGCTATCAGCTTTAGGCCAGCTTTGTAAGATGAATTAGTGGCTTTTCTTTTTAGCGTCCTTGCCGTGGTTTGTATAGTGTGACAATAAGCTGTCCTTTGTTAAAAGCTTAGAGGCGAATGCTTTAACAACTGCCTAGTTCTGTGTCAGTTTCTTAAAATTTGTCTATGGGGATTGGTGTGCAGTTGGCTTCTGACTTGTTTTCTGTTTAGTGTTTGGAATTGAAAAAAAAATGTCACAAGTCAATTAAAAAGCTCAGTTGTGTGTGGGGTTTTATGTTTTCCCTACCATGTATGTATTTTTTTTTCTGGCGTTTTTCAGTTGCTTTCTCTTTTATTCTTGGTCAGATCTGCCAGAGCTCTCTTTGCTTGGTGCTCCCATCTAGAGGATCGCACAGCCCTTCACGGTTAATGGGCAGGCTCTGTCTCGTCTTGGGTTTGCTCTGTTGTTCTGTTGACAGTGACTCCATGTTAGAGGTGGTATCTCTTCCGTGTACATCTGGCTTGTTTCAGGCAACTCTTGAGTACAGTCCTGTTTACTTCTTATGTCTCTGCTCTGTCTTTGTACCCTGCTGTTTCCTTAGTTATCAGGAGTTTTTCATTGGCTATAATGTTGTGTGGTGGATGTTGGTAGTTTAGGCCTTTGATCTAAGGGGCTATCTGGAGAAGAAGACATTTGCATATGTGGGGTCATCTCAGGGGAGTTCCCTGAGTAAACCTCCAAAGTTAAGGTAGTGTTGTGATTGCTTGATTTATTGACCTCATAAGGCACTGCACATGGTGCCTGAAACTCCGTAACCACAGAGAACTGAAGCATCCCTGGGACTCTGGCCTGAGATAATTGTCTGTTGTGGGTATCTTGGAGCCCTCTCAGGCTCCCTTGCTCCAATTTCAAACCTGAAAGTTCTGATACATGTTACTTCCGCACCTCCTTAGCAGTAAGGCCAGATTGACTAGTTTGAAATTTCTGTTGACTTCTTGTCCTTGGACCCACATGGCATGAATTAAGGGTCTTTTTTTATGTACTTTGGATTCTTGTTTGGGATGGGAGGCCACTAGGAACTTATCGTTATTTGGTGTAGGGAGGGAGGAAGGAGAGCTGTGATTTTGGTTAGCTCATATGAAATCTACTTTTAGTTGTGCCTGTGACATCTTCTTTGAACTGTGAGGGGCCCCTCAGCTTTCTTTTGAATCTGCATCGGGTAGAGAGTGATGAGGGAGGAAGTTGTGTCCTCCACGTACTCTGGTCATGGGGTAGTGTGGGTGGATGATTATCAGGGTAGATGGCTGGAGCATGCCTGTGCCTATTCGTAACCCTCAAGGACTTGGTATTGTTAGAAATGGTGAGTGATGATGATGTTTGGATTGACTGTGACTTGTATTTCTTCCAAGAATAAGGGCCAAGGAGTTCTAGGGAAGACAATACCCCTATGAGTTTGCATAAGGTATTCTTGTTGATTGGCCCCGTGTCCATTAAGGCCCATGGAGACCCAACTGCATGAATTCTGCATGAAGAATTGAGGATCTCCCATCTGTACTAATTTAGTACTAATTTAGTTTTTGATATAAGTGCAAGGTGTATGCCCGCATGTGGATGTGATAAGAAGTGTCTTGTTCTGTTACTATTTTTTTTGGCTTATTCCTGGAGGCAGGGTCTCTCACTCAATGTGGAGCTAGGCTGGGGAAGAGCAACCCCGTTATCCATGTCTAGGGTTAAAGGCATGTGTGTCTACACTTGGCTTTTTACATGGATTCTGAGGATTTCATCTCAGGTTCTCATGCTTGCACAGCATGTATTTTACTTGCTGAGACATCTTCCTAGCCCAGATTATGTTTTGATGGAAAAAAAATTATCAGTTGTAATTAGAACACGCCCCTCCCCTTTTAAAGGCTTGCTTCGGAAATGTTGCAGGTTTAATTTAAGAGTTTGACTTTGTTCTTACATTTTCCTTCAGGACCCAGAAACTAGTATCATTCTCTGGGTTGCTTTTAAATTTATGCTTAATATCTTATTTAGGGCTCAAATGGCATAAATAGTTAAACTTGACTTTTCTTGCTATACATTTCATTCTGAAGAGGCATGGAGGCAACAGTCTATTTTCCAGAACTGACAGATCCTCTGTGCAGGTTAGTTTTTGTCAACCTACTTCCCTTCCCTTCTTCCCTCCCTCCTTCCCTTCTTCCCTCCCTCCTTCCCTTCTTCCCTCCCTCCCTCCCTCCTTCCCTCCCTCCCTTTCTTCCTTCCTTTTCTTAGCTCATCCTGTAGACCAGTTTGGCCTCGAACTCACAGAGATCCACCTGATTCTGCTTCCCAAGTACTGGGATTAAAGGTGTGCACCACCACCCCTGGCTGTGAGGTATTTTCTTAATGACTGGTTGATTTGGGAAGGCCCAGCTTATAGTGGGCAGTATCATCCCTGGGCAGGTAAGCCTGGGCTGAGCAAGCCAGCATGTAGTGTTCCTCCATAGTTTCTGCTTCGGTACCCCCCCCCCGACTTCCCTCAGTGATGTGTTTGAGATGTGAGGGCTGTGTCCCCACTCCATTGGTGGGTGCACACTCTTCGGGATCCTCCCCAGACCTGTGCACCACCATCTTGGCCGGCTGGGCCTCGGAGTGGATTGGGTGGGATAATGCTCATTCAAAGGCTGCGCTGCTCCCGCCTCAGCCTGTTGTCAAATCACATTGGATGTCGTGACAGACTCGGCACGTCTTTAAAAAGTTCTGATTTTGAGAAGGTAAGGAAGGGGTCTCCTAGTGAGACAACTTCTGCCTGAAAAATAAAAGCTGCGAAGACATAAATCCTGTATTATAAACAACTTGTAATTTTCATAGTTTTCAGTGTTAGCGCTAGCAGCTTCTATGAGATCTTAAATATGTTTATCACAGCTGGAAAGATGTTGTATTGTCATCCCCGTTTATCATAATATGCCTCCTACTCTGGTTGTGCCTCACAGTGTGGCTCTGCTTTTTCGTTTTATGCTTTTTAATGGGGAGTTGGGGGCCGGGGACTGATGGATATAAACGATAGTTAGACGTTGAAATGGAGGAGAAGAACGTATTCAGCCAGGACAGTCTGCAGTTACAGTGAGACTTTTCAGCTGGCTGCCTCCACTGTGGTTTATTGAATAGCAGTGCCTAGCACAGCCCTGAGCAGAGATCCTCTAGTGGCCGTTTCCCAGTGTTTTGCAGAGTGCGTATCAGGATAAAGGTGGAACCTTTCGCTCCTTCTTTGTAAAAATGCAGCGACTTTGCCTCCAACTCTGTGTTCTGGGATTGCAGGCGAGTGATACCACACTTGGTTTATATGGTGCTGGAGATTAAACCCTGGGCTGTGTGCATGCTAAGCAATATGCACTCTGCCAGTGGGCTATTCCTTTGTGTGGTGCCCACTTTGAACTTCAAAGGCTAGTGGCTTTGAATATGTTGCATATACCACAGCCCAACTACATGGGGCTTTATCAGTTTTCCGGACAGAACCTCTGTGTCAAAGCAACACTAGTTCCGTATTCCTTCCTTCCTCCCACCCTGCCAGCCACCATTCTTTGTGTCTCTAAGAAGTTGGCTACTCTGGCACTGCAGAGACATGGAGCCATAGTCTTTTGGTCTGTCTTATTTCTCTCTGTATAATGCTCTCAGGGCCCACCCATTGTGTGAGAACTTCTTTTTAAGTTGGAATAATACCCCGGTAAATAATGTGCCTCTACCACATTTGTGCCATATGGCAGCTAGCACTTTACCCATTTATCTTTGGGGTGCTTGGGTGTCTCCCATCTTTTGGATCTTATCAGTTATGCTTTTATATAAGCATGGCATAACAATAGCGTTTCAAGTTTCTGCTTCGGTTCTTACAGGTGTATCTCCAGAAGGGGGGGTCGTATCGTAGTACCACTTGGTCAAACAGTAGTCCTTTCCTTACGGGTGTAGTTCCAGAAGTGGGTCGTATAGTAGTTCTGTTTGGTCATACAGTAGTTCTTACCGGTGTATCTCCAGAAGGGGGCCATATGGTGGTTCTACTTGGTCATACAGTAGTTCTGAGGGGTGTGTCTCCAGAAGGGGGCCGTATGGTGGTTCTACTATCATACAGTAGTTCCACTTCCATTTTTTTTTTTTTTTGAGGAACTGCAATGCTACTTATTTTCCAATCCCTCTTTCTTCCCCTCCCTTCTTCTATGGTGTTGGCAATTGAGCATAAACTCCACACATGCTAGATGAATGAGCCCACCCCCTAAGTCCAATATTTCAACTTTTTATAGGTACAAATGGACTAAAACCTGAAGGTTGAGAGGAGGAGTTGGGATGAGAGCACGGCATGTGGACAGCAGTTAGCAGCTGTTGGCCAGGTGCTCATCAGCTCCCAGCATTCCTCGGGTCCTTGGACTTAGCCCTCGGGACAGAAAACAACAACTGTGTAGTCCCGAGTTTTCCTGAGTGATGCCATTCCAGTAGGAATTGCCACTTACATTCAGGCGAGATGAGCTTTGAAGGCCTAGACGAGTGTTGGGAGCTTCAGGTGGCTTCACAGCTCTTTCAGTAGGGTCTCTGCTAACCCATGTTCTGTGTGCTGTATGCTGTCTAAAAACCCCTCTGTTGGGCAGTGTGAGTTCAGGCCTTTGTTGCTACTCCCCTGCTGGTGAGCGGGAGAATTTACATATGGTCGTTTAATCTCTCTCGGCATCATTTACCCATCTGGAAAAATGGCATCACAGTCACTTACAGCCTAGAACAACTTAGGATAATAGATGAGGTTCCAGGGACCTTTCCAGCTTGATATTAATACATTGGAGGTGTTCAGAGAAAGGCTCAAGCTTTTATGAGTCTTACGTTGATCAAATCTGGGGGTTCCCTTTCACCAGCTGTGCATGTAGACAGCCCCTCACAAGGCAGCTCCTTTTCTGCAAAGTGGGTGAAAGTGTTGGCCGCCCAGATGTTCACTTCAAGTAAACAAAAGCTCAGTCAGTGTTAGGGAAATTAAATCACCCTGCAGAAATCAATGTTAGTGAAATTAAATCACTTGATCTTAAAAGCAACAATGGAAGAGCCATTTTTCATCTTCATTGTGCCGTTTTCGCTCTCCGCATGACTTACAGAGCGTTCGTTTGTTTTCGTATCCTTTTCAAGGAGAGCCGCTTTGGTTGGTTGTACTAGATTTTTTTCATACTGTGGCTGGGGCTCCAGGGATTTGTAATCAGTTGATTGATTAATCAGAAAACATTAAAGGATTAGACTATCCAGAGATGATGCCTGGTTTGATGACTCAGAATGCCGGCTCGTACTCCTGTATTCTCTGCCATCGTGGGTGAGTGTTGTTTCCCACAGTACATGGGTCTTTCAGAATGCTTCTGCAGGGAGCAGTGTTGGTACTGAGCAGACCCTGTTTAGTAGGGACTGTTACCAGCCAGCGGTGTGAGCAAAGGACCGGCCACAGTAGAGGACAGTTATCCCTTGTGCCCATCCCCACGGTCAGGAAAGAGGGGAGAAGGGAGCGTTGTATGTCCTGGACTTGGAAGCAGAATTCCAAAATGTCTGTTGGCTCCAGTGGGTGTGGGTCAAGGAGATGGAAGAGGGGAGAAATAAACGTTGAGGATTTGTGACACTCTTGATGGTTATGGAGAAGGTGTCATGGTAAAGCACGTACACAGACGACGGTAAGAACGCCAAGCCTGCTCCTTCTCTTTCTTTCTCCAACTTTTCCTCTTCCTCCATCTCTCTGCTGCCTCCAGAAGGCAAGCTTCGCATATGTCTTTATGCAGAGCAAGCATGCTGTGTCCTGCTCTATTTAAGAACAAATTTATCTTTTGCAATTTTTCAAATTAATGTATCTTGGCTCCCTTCCTATAGTTAGATGATCTTTGTTCTTAAAGTGGCTTTGAGGATTATAAGGAATACATCCGTGAACTCTTTGAGTTAAAGCAAGCAGTACAGAATCAGAGTAGGAAATGGTAGTCTGCCCTCTTCTTCCCCTGCCACCCGGTGCCTACTGCCCTCCGCAGTGGGCACTGCCAGTTGGTCAATGTCATCCACTCCAGGTTCATGCATCCCCGTGTACGCCAACAAGGGGATGGGAAGAAGCAAGCTGCAGAGAAATAATAATGATTTTTTTTAGAAAATACGTATTGGATAACTGTTGTCCTTGAGACCTGCTCTCCTGCCCACACAGGCTTCCTTGTTCTGCCTTCTGAAATAGGCTTTCTTTTAGAACAACGCTGGGCTTACAGAAAGCGTTACCTTGATAGCGCAGAGGCCTCCTGTATACCATACTGTTTTCTCCCTCAGCACTCTGTGTCACCATGGTCTATGAGTGATTTCCTTAGAGCTTTCGCCAGGGCCCTGCTACTTCACTGGTTGAGGTCTCCTGCAAGACACCATGTTCTTTGGTCATGTCATCTTTGCCATTTCTGAGCATGTAATGGTGATTCAGCGCTCTGCTCTCCTTGGCCACTGCTCAGCTTTTATGCAGACTGCCCCTTAGTTTGATTTTTGTCTAATGGTTTTCATATGGTTAAATAGAAAAGTAAGGCTTAAGGAACGGCCACAGAGCTGAGGTGCTTCTTATCCCATCAAGTCAAGGGGACGTTACTGTCAAAGTAACTTATGGGTTGTTAATGTTGATCGCCTGGATGGAGCTTACAGGTGTCAACTACATAGTCTCTGTTCTTTTTAACTGCTGTGTCTTCTTGTAGTGTTTTAAAAAGATGGACATTTAGGGTTTTGGTTTTATAAGTCAGATTGTGGGGAATACTTCAAATGTGTATCCCTGTTTGCCCAACCTGTGTGAGGATGGCATCCATGGAAGAGAAGCTGATAAATGAGAAGAGTGGGCATGGGGAATTATGGGTAGATGTTTCCTTTTCACTGGTCATGTGCAGCCCACAGAAGAGAATTGCTGCTGCCCTGTGGCCGTGCCCGGAAATGGTGGTATTAGAGCTGTCATTTTTTTTTTTCCCTCCGAATTCAATGTGAAACATTTTATGTTGCATTCTTCTAGTTGCGAGAGGCATATCCATACCCTGGCAGCCTTAACATAGATGGTGGTGAGAACAGGAGTCTCTAGTGACATTTGGGAAACAGCTGCTTAGTATAAGACTCCGGTGAAAATCTATGGAGATCTACTCTCAAGGAATCAAGTCTTTATCTAAAAGCTCTTTTCACAACACTTAACCTACCATGGTGCCCACCATTTAACTGTAGAATTAGTGTAATGTGAGCCTTTCGTTTTCTCTTTCTCTTTGTACACATACACACACGGACACACGTATACACACACACACATACATGCTTGTTCATATGTGTTTTGTGCATGCACATGTGTTAACATGTGGGTAGAGAAGTCATTGAGTATCTTCAACCTCTTCTCTACCATACTTTAGAGACAGAATGTCTAATAGAACCTGGAGCTCATTAATTAAGGTTCATTATCTGGCCAGCAAGCCCTAGGATCCTCCTGTCCGACTCCCCAGCACTGGGAATAGAATCGAGTGTCGCTCCTGCCCGGCTCTATTACGTGAGTGCTGGGGGTCAAACTCAAGTACTGAAGTTTTTGTAGCAAGTGCTTTACTCTCGGTGCTGTCGTCCCAACCTCAAGTCTATTGTTTTCTCTCTGATGCTTGATGGAGTGGAAACATGAATGGGGAGGGCACCGGGGAAGAAGCGAGCCCATTATCCAGGTAAGACTGGATAGAACATGCATTGCGAGAGCCTGCTTTTTAGTTTTCAAGGTCGGATAGGTCGCCTCATGTCTCTTTGCCCTGTGTCCTGTTGACCCTAAGCATTGAAGAAAGAGCTTGAGAAGCACATGGAACATGTGTTGGTGTTGACTTACTGGGGCTGTACAGTCTCCACAGCTTCCTACCCCCACCTCCAGCTCTGCTGGCTGTTCCTATGTGAGCATCTCTCTCTTGATCTCTGAGTTGTGGCTGACTGGGGAAGCCTATCCCTGCTGGGCCTGTCTGAGATGAGCAGATGACAGCCAGCATGGAGGTGGTGTTGGCCTTGATATGTTTGTGGTACATGCTTGTTGCACGTGGGACAGGACTTAGTACCTATTGTTGGTACGTGAGACATTTGTTGAGGACTTCTCCACGGCTGAGTGATTTCCTGGTCCTGCACCTAGAGTTTTGTTCCAGGCAGTTTCCTCACAGAGGCGGATGCACATGGTTCCTAAGCAGGGCTGCTGTCCAGCGGGTGCTGCCTTCTGCTTCATACTGCAGGAGCCATACCCACAGGCTTAGAGGTCTCCAAGGTCTCTGCTTCCTGGGCACACTGAACACAGTGCTTTCCTTCGGCGCTTTCTCCAGCTAGCATGGATTGGTTCCTTGGCAGAGTGATCTTCCATTTTCTGTGCTCTTCAGATTCCAGGGTTGGCGTTCTTCCAGGCTGTGCCTTCATTACCCGAAAGAGGAGGAGGTCGGAGAGTTTCCCCTCTGAGAGAACCGAACTCGGGTCTGTGCAGCTGCCCTCATCTTAGTCGTGGTTCCTGCTATCTACTACCAGGAAACGTGTCTGCTCCTCTCTCAGCACTGAAACTTGATCCTTTGCCATCTCAGGCTTTTGGATTGTTTTTCCATAATTGTTCTTGACTGCATGGTGTACCTCTCCTCTGACTTTTAAGCGCATTGATACCTTGTCCATGCTAGGGTGTGATGGACAGTTGTGAGAAGCTCGAGTTGGAACCTCAGTCCCATCATTACCGTGTATTCGTGGGATCTGTTCTGTGCTGCACTCTAGTCTCCCACAGGAACTCACCAAATCGAGATGCCCCCCCCCCCCCCAGTCAAAACCAACTTATATGATACTTTTAGGCCCTCGTTTGTTTTGCTTTGTGGCTTTGGGGACATCGGCTGCCTTTTTGGACCAGGAATAGGGTGTGGCTGGCCTAGTTTTCTTCCTTGTCTCCTTGGCACCTCAGTCTGTAGGGTTCCTCTGCCTGCTTGGTTGAAGGAGCAGGTACTAACCTCACACCTCATTGAAGAGTGTTGTTGGCGTTGAAGGTTGTTTGAGATCATCAGAAATCTCCACGTCCTTGAGAATTATATGTCTCAATCAGAACCTGTAAAGACAGTAAGCAGAACTAAACAGAAGAACACGGGCTGGAGAGATGGCTGTGCAAACAGCACTGCTGCTTGTGCAGAGGGTCTGGGTTTGCTTCCTGGAACCCCCGTTGGGCAGCTCACAGCCGCCTGCCACTACAGTTCCTGGAGATGTACACACACACACACACACACACACACACACGCACACTAAATAATAATGAAGAATATCCTAAATTGCACATTTTTTTTAAACTTCAGATTGCAATATGAACTCTAGGCCTCTCACTTCCATAGCAAGAGTTTTACCTAATGAACCATCTAACCTCTAGTGGTAACATTAAAAAAAATTATTTGAAAACTTTTATTTTTATTCTCTCTGTGTATGGATGTATGTGGGGGTGTATAGGCATGAGGGCCAGGGGGGAGATCAGAAGATGACTATGTAGAGTTATTTCTCTCTTTGCAATTTTACAAGCGTTCTAGCAATTGAAACAGTCACCAGGTTTGTGTGGCAGGCACCTTTTACCCACCGAGCCATCTTGCAGGCACCCCTGGTGGTAGCTCTTACGGTTAGGCTCTTCATGTAATCTGAATGCTAGCATCAAGTGAAGGATGTACAGTGAAACCAAGGAGGCCCGCTTCCCCCACCTTGCAGAGAGAAGTTTGAATGGTATCTAAGTGCTACATGGAAGCAGCTGCCTACTTGGGAGTTGAGATAAAGAAAGGAATGTGATTTGGTGGAGATGGGGAGTGAGTGGCAGATGCCTGATGAAGCTGGGATCCTGTGAATGGAATTTGTGAGATATGCCTCTGTCCTTTGAGAATGCCTGTAGAGTTTCTGTGGTTATGTTACGCTGGAGTTGTGCTTTCTGTCTTCATTTCTTCCTATGGGTTATGACTTCTGTATTTACACTCTTTTGTTTGTTTGTTAGCGGTATTAGGTCTGGAACAACAGTAATTTCCCCAAAGAAGCAGGACTTTATCCTTTCACTTACGGGCTGTGAAATAGAAAACGAAGCCTTGCTGTGCCTTTTCCAGCTTCCCTTAGTGTCAGTCTTTGAGGGACGATGGAGGAGATGCTAACAGAGGTGTCTACTAGTCACCATAGGGAAGTGCCTACACTGATCATATAGCTCTCAGGGTACAGTGTGAGAGTCCTTCCTCAGCGCTCTGTACCTGGCTGTAGCATCCTTTTCAGTCTTGAGTGAGATCTCCAAACAAGAACGCTGTCCCATAAAATTGCATACAGTAACCTAGATTTAAGTCCTCTTTCTACCCGCTCCCCAATACCAGTGTGATCCCAAACAGGGAACATGGTCCTTATTTACCTTGTTTCCTTCGATGCACAAGACAGACAGGGGCTGAAGAGATAGTATAGCTGTTAAGAGCGCTTCCTATTTTTGCAGAAGACCCAGCAAGCAATACTGTTAAGAGCGCTTCCTATTTTTGCAGAGGACCCAGCAAGCACATCAGGCAGCTCACACACCACCTGTGACTTTGGTTTCAGGGAATCTGACTCCCCCTTCTGGCCTTTGTAGCCACCAGGCAGGTATGTGGTACATATACATACATGCAGCCACTCAGACATACATGTCAAATAAAAATAAATCTTAAGACCAAGGCATCTAAGAGCCCAAGAGTTTCAATGGCAATACAAACAGGCCTATGAAATCGCAAAAAAGGGCTCCACCACAGAAATGCTTGTTACCTTCCTAGAGAGTTTAATGTGATCTACAGTAAATCCTTCTGTGTGTATTGACTGAAACTCTTGGTCTGCTTTTCCCAGCTGGCCATGTGGGACCCAAAGAGCCCTTCCTAGGGTCCTGGTGTGCTTATTTTCTGTAGCTGTTCCCTGTGATGCCTTTCTGGTCTTTGCCTCTGTCTGCCTGTCCCTTAGATGTTTTGCCCCTTGACTTGCCTGTTCAAGTGTGGAGGCGGAAAGAAACCCACAATTTGGGGTCTCTTCTTCCATCTCTTATTCTACTAAGGGCCACTTAGGTGTAGCCCAAGATTGTCTGATGGGGGGGTACAGCACAGCACCCCATCATCACATAGAGAAATTATATATAATTAATTTGCCTAAGTCTTTTTCACACCTCCTACATTTGTGCGTTTCTTTTTCTGCACCCAGTGTCCAAATAACATAATTTCCTCTCCGTTGCAGTTCCAATCTGTTGATCTTTTTAGCTCTTTGACGCTCTCATCCAGTGCCTTTTCCATCTCCCCTGGAAACTCGTCCTTGAATTAGAGGAACAGTGTATCAGTGTCCTCGATGAAGGGGCCGATAGAAACACTGCAATAGATGTGACCCAGAGGGATCACCTTGGCCCTCCATCCTGTTGGTTAGTCAGCACCTTGCACTGTTACTAAGCTGATTGATGCCGTTTATATTTTCCTCATTCTGTCAGCAGGGTGGTGATGAGATTGTTTTCTGCAGTTCTGTAGACAAAGCATGTGATCCTGGGAAGGGAAAGACACACGTCAGACTCCCTAGTGACTGTGGTGTGCATGCCAACTTGTGGCTCATGACCCCTGACTTCATTCTACGTCAGTATTTCTTGCAGTTTTGCCTTTGGTTGGTGCTGGTTTTAGGATGCTTATGGAAATGTTACTGCCATGTTGGGGCTCATGTGTAAAAGCGTTGAGATGATTCTGAGAGCCGAGACCTCGGTGGGCATTGGTTTCCGACATTTTTCATGGTAGGATGCTGGGAGCTGAGTTGGTGGGTTGTTTGGACTGGTGGGTAGGGACTCCTCTGTCTCGCAGAGTCTTAGTGAGAAGTACAGCTTGCCTCTGTAGAAATTAGAGGTTCACATTATCCTCGCGATACTTGGAGAATACAAAAGAGTATTACCCATAGTGGGGAGTCTGCAGCTATTAGAGCAGAGAAAGGGCAGAAATTACAGGAGAGACAGAGGCTATCGCATGGTGAGGTGAGGTGAGGGTGATGATAAAAGTGGAGCAAAGGATGATGGGAGTGGACAGGTTAGAGCCCAAGATCCCCGCCTTTCCAGCACTCCGGAGGCAGAAGCAGACTGATCTCTGAGTTTGAGGCCAGCCTGGTCCACAAGTGCTAGTTCCAGGAAAGGCTCCAAAGCTACAGAGAAAAACCCTGCCTTGAAAAAACAAACAAAGAAAGATCCCCCTTTTTCCCATGATCCTTTATAAGGGAAGAGCCCTGTTGACATTCAGACATAACCTGCATCAAGGAAAACAACTCAACTCTTTTTTTTTTTTTTTTTTTTTGTTTTTGGTTTTTGGTTTTTTGAGACAGGGTTTCTCTGTGGCTTTGGAGCCTATCCTGGTACTAGCTCTTGTAGACCAGGCTGGTCTCGAACTCACAGAGATCCGCCTGCCTCTGCCTCCCGAGTGCTGGGATTAAAGGCGTGCGCCACCACCGCCCGGCTCACAACCCAACATTTACAGTTAGCAAGTCAATGACGGGTGCAGTTCTGTCCTACCACGTAGCGAGATGCTGGTACAATTTGGTTTGCATAGATGTGGGTAGCATCCTGGCTTCTGTCCAATCCAAAAGGTGCATGCAGGTGCCCAGCTGCCTCAGTGTGTCTGCCTGTAGGTGAGCTCATCTCTTTATAGAGTCAGTGCAGGACTCTTGCTGGGCCGCTGGGCCCGTGTGTGTGTGTGTGTGTGTGTGTGTGTGTGTGTGTGCACTGTAGTAGAATTGTGACCCAACCTGCCTCCCATCATGCTGGACTCTCTCAGATTTGTGGTAGCAGGTTTGATTCCTGCCTTCAGCTGTTCTCTTACCTTTGTGTGACTGCATTAAGAGTAAAGTAAAATGGGACGACCGTTTTCCTCTTGCCTCAAAAAAAAAAAAAAAGACAAATTACATAGAAAATAGACTGTGAACTGTTTTCATAGTTTACGTTTGTATAATTTATGTTAACCACATCTCCAAATTTCTTTTCATCTTGAAATACCATATACAACTCTCCACTTCTTTATCCCTTCTGTCCCTGGTCACCACTTTTCCTATTTTCTGTGCCTTTGATTTGTCTATTCTATGTACTTGGTAAAGTAGAATGATAGACCCCTGGTTTTGTTTTTGTTTTTGTTTTTTTTGTTTTCGAGACAGGGTTTCTCTGTAGCTTTTTTGGTTCCTGTCCTGGAACTAGCTCTTGTAGACCAGGCTGGCCTCGAACTCACAGAGATCCACCTGCCTCTGCCTCCCGAGTGCTGGGATTAAAGGCGTGCACCACCACCGCCCAGCTTAGACCCCTGTTTTGATTGGCATGTTTTACTTAGCACAGTGTCCTCAAGGTTCATTCATCCTTGTCACACTTTAGAGTCTCATTCCCTTTCAAGGCCAAGTAATGTTCTATTGAACATCTAGATTTTGTTTTTAGTCTGTTTATCCATTGGTCATCACTGAGTCTTTTCCATATTTTGATTGATGTGATCAATACTGCCATAAACATGAATGCATGGTTCCCTATAGTATTGTTTGGTTAGGTTGACTGTTTCACACTTCATGTTTATCTAGTGTTCATATCCCGGAGTCCACAGTGGCTGTCCCTTTTCATTGCTTTGTAGGAAGTTTCCCCCTTGGATTTGAGTATCTTCTGGGTGAACTCTTTGCTGGTCTTGCCTTCCTCTTCCTGTGTGTGCTCTCTCTCTGTCTCTGTCTCTGTCTCTCTTTCTCTCTCTCTCTCTCTCTCTCTCTCTCTCTCTCTCTCTCTCTCTCTCTCTCTCTCTCTCTCTTGCACGCACACACACACACACACACTCCCACTTCCCTGGTCCCCTATAGTCTTAACATCAGCTACCTGCTTGCAGGGACTTCTCCTCCCGAGTTACGGTTTGGTGAAGATTTTAGTACTATTTGACTATTCCATCTCTGCTGTCTCAGACTCACATTTTATCATGTCTTACAATTTATGTGTCTACCTAGAGCGCTCTTATCTTGATCTGCGTGTGCATCAAGTCCACAGCATGGTCTGTGTCCTGACTCTGGGTCACTGACACAGAGTGGGTGGGCTGTCTGTTCTGTCAGCCCATGAAGTCCAACGTTTTTATCACTGCTGACTTCTCAACACTTGGGAAGCACTTAGCTTGTAATAAGCTTACTTACCTGTGTGTTGGAAGAATTAATAAATTTAGTTCCAAACTTGCATCTGAACCACAAGGAAATGAGGCCTGGAGTGACTGACTGGTCTCAGTCCTTCTGGATGTCTAATGAGAACTCAGAATTATTCTCACAGAATCCCCAAATCAGAAGCCTCCATGTTTTAGGAGGTACAAGCAGGCATGTATATAAACACACAAAAGAGTTTACATGCATATTTACACATGTTTATATTTAAACATTTTTCTTTTGTTCTTTTCTTTTTCCACACATGGGGATAGAACCCAGGGCTTCGTTCATGCCAGGCAAGGGCTGTCCGTCTGAATTTTATCCTCTACCCCCAGGTTCATAATTTGACACCACCATGAAGAATCCCATCATAGGGTTGAAGGAAAATGTGAGTGAATGGGGTTTCCACACTGATTATCAGCTTCGTTTTGGTAACTGGTTCATTAACATGAGCTCAGGTCACTTAAGGAAACTGGAACTTTGTAGGACGAAGACAGACACTCTGGAAATGAGCATGTGGCCCGGAAGCAGAAAGATGCAGCACATCTGACAGGAAGCCAGCATGCAGGAGGGTGGGGGTAAGGGGGTCAACCCAGCGTGCAGGAGGGGGGGGGTCAGCCCAGAGCACGCAGGAGGGTAGGGGGTGGGGTCAAGCCAGCCTGCAGGAAGACAGGTGGGTCTTTGCATAGAATGCTTGCCTGCTTCTGAGCGGAAAGTCACACCTCGGGAGAGGGAAAAGGAAAGTGGAGGGCTTTCTCTGCAGGCCCATACTCACTGCAGGCTTGTCCTGGCTTGACTGCTCCCAGGTGCCTTACGTGGAGGGGACACCCGAGTGTGTTTCCTTGCCTTGGAATTAATTCCCTGTACATTTTCCATTTCTTAATTGGCACGGTAGGCTAAAAGCGCCTCATCCTTCTCTAAATTCCGTGCCACACACAGCCTTGGTTTTCATGCGCCCAGCCTTCAGAACTGCATTATATGCGCAAAGATATTTAGATTGTTTCTATGGTGAGATGGCTCTTCTTTAGGGTGGCAAAGAACACTTCACACATCCAGATTACACTGTGTTTTTAAATTTCTGTTCTCAAAGTCACCCGTGTAATGGAAATCCCTTACACGCCCGCCGCTGCTCTCACTTACGGAGTGTGTCAGGTGGCCAGGCTGGCTGTCTGTATGAAATAGAAATGTACATACACAGTGTAAACACGTCCTCCTTGACACGTGAAGATAAAAGGCTTAACATGAATTGTGTCTGTTTACACTTAACACAGAAAATTCTACTCTGACAAACTCTGGAGTATCACCAGTGTTTGTTACCATAACATTGTTTCCCCCCCTCCCCATCTGATTTTCTGGTTAGTTGCCCTTTACTGCAGGTCAAGGCCCCACTTCTCCCTCCCCTGGGGCTGTGCTTTCAGACCTGAAAGGACAGCAGAATCAGCTGCTGGGGGAGGCTCTGTCTTCGCTCTCCCACCTCCCCTCCCCCATTTTTTTCTTGGCCTTAGTGTGCGGTTCGTGTGTTTTCTATACAGGTTGCTTTTCTCGGCTTGCTTAGGCAAAGTCAAGAAAAAGAGATGCAGGTGCTGAGGAAATGGCTCAGTGGTAAAAACACTTGCCATGCAAGCCTGGGGGACCTGCCTGTGTTTAAATCCCAAGCACTCTGGTATAAAGCCAGGCATGGGTGCATGTACCTGTATTCTCAGCATTTGGGAGTGAGCAGGGTGTGGAGGGAGGTGGTTCCAGGATTTCCATGGTTAGCTAACGTGGTCGAAAGGGCAGGCTTCTGGCTCAGGGAGAACCTTTCTGATGGTAGTAAAGTGGACAACAATAGAAGACAAGTCGTCTATCTCCTCTCTGCACAGGCAGGCATGTATGCGCGTGCACGCACACACACGCGCATACACACACACGTGCATACACACACACACGTGCATACACACACGTGCATACACACACACGTGCATACACACACACACACAGGGAGAGGGAGAGAGACACAGGTGTGTAGGCTTTTCCCTGGGTCATGCTGCAGATCTTAGTGGGTGCAGAGAAAGGGTAGTGACGAGAGAGTTAAGGGTCGTTTCCTGGGTCTCAAAGAATAGTAACAGAAACAACAAAGTCAGCATCTGCCATTTCTCAAATGCACAGATTTCGGGGCCACTTTGTGACCTAGCAAACCTCAGAGCTGTAGTGTGGTTCTGTTGCATGTTGGGGAGTCTGAAAGCCGTCCTATGTGCAAAGTGAAGCGGGCCCTCGGAGTGCGTGCCTCCGTCTGGTGTCTGGCCTCTGCCCTGCTACCTTCTTACTCTCTTTGCCGCACTTGTTGCACCCCAGGTTTCCTCAAGCTGCCACCAGCCTCTGCCTGAATGTCCCGCCCTTTATACTTGTTAGGCCTAATTTTGGATCCTAGAAACAGAAGGAGAGCAAACCCTTGCCTATCTTCAGACTATCTTCAGGGATTCCTCTCTTTGAGAAGTCTTCCTGACCCCTTGAGAGCCGCACAGCTCGTGTCTTTCTTAACACAGCCCCAGAGTCCAGCCCATTGAGTTATGGGAGGTTTGTTTTTCCTCGTTGGTTTGGCAATTGCTGGAGAGGGGGTTGTTCATTCTCCTCGTACAAAGTTCATTGACAGTAATTCTCTGCCACGCCTTTTAAGTCATTTTGACTTTTACAGAGTGACGGCATCTAGAGAAGTGGTTTAAGTTGACGGAATTACTGGTACCAGTGGATTCATTTTAAGAGACGTGGCTGTTAGAGTGAGCCACTGGCTAAGCCAGACTGGGCTTCTTCCACAGTGCAAAGGCTTTGCTGTTTTAGAGCTCATCGTCAGCTCCAACTGGAGGTGGTTACCCAATATGTCTTACTCCAGCATCCACCTTTAGACCTATAGGAAAAAAAATAATTCAAATTCTGCTCTAAGTGTCTTTTATTTTCAGCTATAAACTACGGCTCTGCCATATTTCTGAAGGAGAGTGAGTAGATCGAAATTGAAAGCATTTTTTTTTTGTTGTTTAAATGGATAACTAATGCTATTCTTGAGTGGGAATTATTGGTAGGTTAGTCAGTGGCTTTGCTAGCTTCCTTCCTATTAGAGGTATTTAGGTTGGGGTCACAGAATAGAAGGATGTTTTTGCTAACATGCTTAGGGGTGCAGCCATCACCGCACCCCCAATGACAGGAACACAAAGCACTCAACCTGACTGTTGGCACTGTAGAAGGAACAGCCCATTTTACAGGTGAGGAAAGGGGCCTAGAGGTAGAATGTGTTCATTTGAGGGTATGAACCCATAAAGGACATTCCGAAGGGCATTCTGGGGTTCAACCCTAACTATGCTCTTTGCCCGTTTCTAGGACCCCTGGGTGTCATGCTACTGCCTGGTGGCATCCATCTGCTTTGCTTCTGCTGTCCTCTCATGGGACACTGCAGCTGGGGACCACCCTTGACCTCCCAGCACCGTCCTTTCTCCCTATTGCTGGTTGCCTTCGTTTCTATAAGCATCTACTATTCTTTGTAGGCCACGTGGGATCTTACATTTTGAAATCGAACCTATATTCCGGAAGCAAGTATTGGGGTCTTTTTGGGTCTGCCAGGTATCTGTTGGCTTTGAAAGGGAGAAAGGGTGTTTCATGGTTCCCCTGCTCAGCTGTAAACAGAGGACGTGTCTGCCTTGCATGCTGGGGAGTGTTTTCTCCCTTCCTGCAAGGATTCTTTGACAGGCAGGCGTGCCGCATCGCTTTCCTGTTTGTGGCTTGTGCCTTTTGAACAGTATGCTGTCATTCACGGACCGTCCTGATTATCCTCCTTTTCTGTTTCTGTCATACAACACCCGAAGGCCGGCAGTGTCGGTCAGAATCCAAAATGGCTGGTTGGTGGGTCCTGCCTTGTATTTTGTGGCTTGGCCTTGTCTTCTCTTCTGGAATAAGTAGGTAGTTTCTTCCTATTTTTCCTTTGTTCTATAAATGGGGGTGGGAATGTAAATAAGGAAATGGCTCTTCTCAAGGAGCTTCCAGTCCCAGCTTTGTGTGACATGTGACTTCTGTTCCCAGTGGTCTTCCCTGGTTGAAGCGGCCAGCTGGCAGAAGGTAGCAGGTCCTTCATACTGTCTGCATGTTCATTGCCTGTGAAAGACACTTTGGTTATGTCTCCCTGTCCTTCTTTGCTGAGTCCTGAATTTCTATCCTCTATTGGAAATAATAACAGATGACCTGATAGCTAATAGTTTTAAGTACATATTTGATATAGTAACATAGTTCATTGCTCCTGTAAATTTAAATCAAATTAATACACCTGATTTACAGTGGTATAGAAGGAATAATACTTTTTAGGTTGGGCATAGGAAAAAAAATTTTTCTCATTTCAGACGAATGACCTGTTGCCATGAGGGTTTTGAGTCATTGACTGAAGCTGGGTAAAAGCAAAGTGGAGAAATGAGAGCTGGGGAAAGAGATGGGAGGGAATAGTTGGGAGAAGGGTTGAAGCGCTTGATTAGCGTAGCACTCTGGGTGGGTGATGTTTAGGTTGTAACCTGCTTGAGAAGAGAATGGGGTGTGTGAAGGGAAAGCCCTGTCAAGGCAACAGGCTTTGGGGAGGGAAGACTAACTAGCAAGCGTGCATGCTAGCAGGGATATACTAGGAGATAGCATAGAAATAGATGGCCCTGTACTCTTATAGAATCCTCTTTGCCTGGTGTTTGGTCAAGGATGGACTCGGTGGAGGGATGGGCTGGAGGCTGAGGATGACAGTGGTCAGATCAGAGTTACAGAGGTGAAATGACAAAGACGGAGTACCATTCATTTATGCTCCATGTATGTGTCCTCTGCTGTCTGCCGTGCATCCAGTGGGATGTCAACCCCTGAAGACATAACTTGTGAACTAAATAGGAGATAATTTCCCATCCTCCTGGAGCTACCGTCATGATGGCAGTGACCAGATTGAGAGGACACAGGAAGACAGGCTAGAGCTGGGCTCCCGAGAAGGTGGATGTACCCTGAGTGGGAAATGCGTGGGGTTGGAGGTGAGCAGTGAGCATCGCAAAGAGGAAGAAGGGGGTTTTAATCATGGGAAAAGTCACAAGAATCCATCAGGTTTGGAAGGGAAACCCAGAATGTGGGTGTTATAGACAGCGTGTTTTCCAGGTGATCTTGGAATACATGTTACTGGCCCATATTCTGGTCACGAATATATCCACCTGCCTATTCCCCATCTTAGAGGGCTTTCTAATAACTCATTTCATTTTCTTCCCTGACACTGATCCATGCTCCCAGCTTCCATATCTTGTTCAGTGATGCTGCTGTGTAACTTGCTCAAGCCAAGAATAAGTCTTCCCAGTTCTTGTCCTTCACCTGGCACACATACTGTCTGGTAACTTGCTCATGCCAGAACCAAGGCGTTGTTGCCTTCTCTGGATCTGTCTCCTCATCCTTAACGTAATGATTATGTGATCTCAGGTGAGCTGTGGTTGGAAGCATCATAGAAGAGGACAAGGACCCTCAGAATTGTCCAGTGTGATTGACATGCTGAGTTTGCCTTCTCTCATGTCTTCTGTCTTAGGGGCCTTGTTTTCTCAGCAGAGTGAATGAACTAGACCAAATGGATTCATAATCTAGGTTCTCAAGTGTTGTTTGGTTTTCCTGCTATCCCCTCATCACCATATCCCTGCACAGTTCCTGCACAGTTCCTTCAGTGGCTGTAATGCTCTAATCCACTTTGAGTCTGTCCTGGATTAACCCTTCACAAGGCCTTTCTTGGCCTTCTCTCCCCTGTGGGATTCTTGAGGGGGGCTCGGTTCCTGTGAGGTCGTGTTCATCTCCTAAGATCCTTCTCGTCAGGGTTTTCCCACTCATTTCCTTTGACCCTTTGCTCCCATGACCTCCTGTCACTCTGCCTGTCTCTGGCTTCTGTAATCCACAGGTTGTTCAAAACCCTGTCTTTGATGCTGCCTCTCCTTCATCCTGTTGGAAATTGGAATAGGCTTTCTCTGTGCCTTCCACCCATCTTGCCCTGTCTTGACTGACGGTTGTCCACCGTGGGTCTTAGCTCCTGGATTTTGAAAATAAAAGGTTCAGGGTCTAGATTTCTATACTCCAGAAAGATGGCCCAGTGGTTAAAAACAGTTTCCACATTAGATGTCTCTCCACACACTGTTAACTCCAGCTCTGAAGGATCTGACACCCTTTTCTGGCCTCTGTGGGTACCTGCTCACACGCATGTGCACACCCACACCAAAGTTAAAAATAAAGAAAGAAAAAATAAAAAGTTCTAGTATTGAGGTCATTTTACAGAAAAAACTGTTGTCACCTACAAATGCCAGAGCTAGTTCCTCTACTTTTAGGTTGTATCCTAAGAAAGTGCTCTTGGATGTTTGGAATGCTGTTTATAATGCAAAACAAACAAACAAAAAACAAAAAGCAAAACAACAACAACAACAAAACAGATGGCCAAGTATCTTAACAGCAGGAAATCAGTTAAAAGGAATAAAGGACTTGTACTTGTTAATAATTTAAAAGTAATTTCCCCTTTTTAAATAAAAAGTAATCAGTAAAAACAGTTAGTGTATCTGTGTGTGTACATCTGAGTGTGCAAGTCAGGACATCTTGCTGGACTTGGTTCTCTTCTTCCACAATGGGTCCTAGGGATTGAACTCAGGGTTTCTCATCAAGTACCTCCCTCTCCCTGCTGAGCCATCCTGCAGGCACCTAGTTTTTCTCTTTAAAAAAAAGAAGTTGTACAAAGACTGGCGTGGTTAAGTGTTCATGGGAGCTAAGTGAAATAAATGTAATTACAAATGTTATGTTCTTGTTTGATTTTTTTTTTCATTATTTGCAGAGAAAAGCTTGGCACAGACAGATGAACACTGTTTATCTGTGACTGTTGAGATCATTAGTGATTTTTACAGACTTTGACATCTCTTAACATCTTTAGGAAACATCTTAATTATCACAATGCATTATGTTAAAGTTATAACATAACAAGTTAGAAGTGTGTGCCTCTTCCTTTCATACCGTCTTTTATTTGGTTATTTCTTCTGTCCATATCAAATGGGGTCTGCTCTCCAGGTCACAGTAACTGTTCTTGAATAGACCTCTTGGGCTAGACACAGTAGTAAGTTCTTGACACTTGGCTGCTGAGCTTTTGTCTGGGCATTGGTAACTTGCACTCTATGGAAGGGTTGGGGACTGAGAAACTTGTCAACTCAGGGCTAGACTGAGTTATATCATGGACTTTTGCATGTAACCCTATGTGACCATGGACTGAAAGCTTTAGTTTGGATGGTTAATGTAGCTGTCTTCTCCATGAGTCAGTGAGCATGTCACATCTGGATCAGCGTAGGTGCATGAGTGACAGTAACTAGGTAGCTGTGCAGGTGTGCAGTCTGCAGCCCATGTCTTATTAGTTTGCACTAAAAAAACTGAGTCACCTTTAATGATAATGCAGGTTTCGTGGAAACTCACTGTTTGGGGGACTGGAAAGTCATTTTTAAGAATGATCTCTGTTTAACAATGCCCGGCTTTGCCTTCTTGTCTCCCTTCAGTCTGTGGGCCCGGCATTGACATCCGCAACGACTACCAGCAGCTGAAGCGCCTGGAAAACTGCACAGTGATTGAGGGCTTCCTCCACATCCTGCTCATCTCCAAGGCCGAGGACTACCGAAGCTACCGCTTTCCCAAGCTCACAGTCATCACCGAGTACTTGCTGCTGTTTCGAGTGGCCGGCCTCGAGAGCCTGGGAGACCTCTTCCCCAACCTCACAGTCATCCGTGGCTGGAAACTCTTCTACAACTACGCACTGGTCATCTTTGAGATGACCAACCTCAAGGATATTGGGCTTTATAACCTGAGGAACATTACTCGGGGGGCCATCAGGATTGAGAAGAATGCTGACCTCTGTTACCTCTCCACTATAGACTGGTCTCTCATCTTGGATGCAGTGTCCAATAACTACATTGTGGGGAACAAGCCCCCAAAGGAGTGCGGGGACCTGTGTCCTGGGACCTTGGAGGAGAAGCCCATGTGTGAGAAGACCACCATCAACAACGAGTACAATTACCGCTGCTGGACCACAAATCACTGCCAGAAAAGTAAGACTGCGCGACCATGGGATTTCCGCTTTCTCCTTCTTGTTTGTTTTCCCCTCTTCCTCCTCCTTCCCTTTGTCTCTGTCAGGGCAGGGTGAGGTTCTCTCACGTGTTCACATTGCCTTGTGGACATGTTTCCTGAGGATGGGCTAGGGTTGGTCTTGGCTAGCTTTCCTCTGTGGGTGGAAGCTGAGGGTATATAAGACTGGGGCCTGGACGGAGGCCAAGTCTGGCTAGAAAGAATTGTCTGTATTTGGGGGCTAAGACGTTTTTTAAACTTTAGCTTCTGGGATGGGAAAGGTGACTTGGTGTGCTTTGTAAGTCCCTGACTGGGCAGAAAGGAGCTTCTCACAGGTCCATTCTTGCATTCTTTGTGTAAAAGGATTATATAGTATCGTAATCATCATCGTCGTCATCGTCATCTTTGTAGAGCAAGAGTTCCTTCTCATGAGCTTCCAACTTGGAATATGGCTGATGAGAGGAAACGTGTGGTACTCACTAATATCCTGTGAAAGTGACCCATGACTCTCAGGACACAGGGATTTAGGAGACCTGGTTTAATATGGAACACTTGATAGATAGGAGGCCTGTGTGCTAGTTTCCAGGAGACAGCTCTGTAGGAGGGTGTGTCTTTGAAACCCTGGGCTTTCATTTCCATTATTGTATACCTGTTGGGAAAGTCTTACGCAGTCACTTAGTGAAGGAAACTTGAAAACATTCAGCGGCCCCCGAGTCACCTGATGATGCTTGAAGCTTGTTTGTTTATCTACAGTGCACATATTTCCTTTGTGGAATACCTGAGCTCTTATCCTAATGTGATAAATGCCATGAGAATCAAGTTGTTGTTTTGTCTTTTGTTGGCTAGAATGTGGCTGTGGTTCAGGGAATTTGCTTTATATTGCATTCAATAATTCAATAATATTTCGACATAGTGGCTATCAAGGTTTCCCTTAGCATGTTAGCTGTTAACGGCTGACCCAGTTAAAGACTCAAAGAGTCTATATATCTTAACTAGTTAGGAAGAGCCCTCCTCAAAAAGAAACCCTCCAGACCCCCAAGTTGATAGGCTTGTCTAATCTGTGAAATGCGTATAATCAACTAGTACAAGTTCAGCCTTTACAGGTAGCTGATTTAACATCCCTTTAGTTGGGGTCCAAGTAGGAAGCCACACATTGTTATTCCTGTAATTTGATATCTCTCTCTCTCTCTCTCTCTCTCTCTCTCTCTCTCTCTCTCTCTCTCTCTGTGTATGTTGGGGAGGGGGTTGTGGGGTGAGGTGTGTATATGTGTGTTGGGGGGTGTATGACCTATAATAGTAGAGGCTGGGATCCTACCTTGACGAGCTAAGTGGAAAAAGGTATTTTCCTGGTTGATTAAAACAATTTCCTATCTTTGTCTTAAATTCCCTATCTTTGAAAAAACAGTAATCTTTTTGGCTGGTTTTGAATAAGGTCTCAATCTGTAGTTGTGGCTGGCCTAGAACCTCGCTACTCTTGAATTCCTGACAGTTCTCCTGCCCTAGTCTCCCAAGTCCTACATTACAGGAATGAGTTACCTTGCCCATTGCAACAAATTATTTTATTTATTTTAATTTTTTAAAAAATCTATTTAATGTGTTTGGGTGTTTTATCTGCGAGTGTGACTGTTCACCACAAGAATGTAGTGGTGTGGTGTCCCTGGACCAGATTTTCAGGCAGGTATGAACTGCCACGTGAATGCAGGAAATCAAACCTGGGTTCTCTGGAAGAGCAGCCAGTGCTGTTAAGAGCTGAGTCATTTTTCCAGGCCCCCAAATTTTGTTTTTAAAGTAGCCTTGGCATTTGAAAAATTTTATCTTAGAAAGCATCCTCAGAGATTTGAATGCAGAAAGAAATGAGAGTCCGGGGGACTGGGCTGCCCTGAGCTGTGGTTAGGCCTGTTCCTACAGCCGTCATGTTACCCTGTAATGGTGACCAGACTAAGTCTAGGCAAGCAAGCGTTTGGGGGGCTTATGGGCTGTGCGCAAAGGGAAGTGCTGTTTACAGCATCATTAGCTAACACCTGCTCAACCGTTCACAGCCGCCTCTGTCTCACCGCGCTCTCCAGCGGTTTCTGAAGAAGTTCAGGGCAGAGATAAGGCCTGTATTCTGGGTCAGAGTCTAAGGTCTGTAGCCAGAAATTACCAAGTCATTTCAATTGCGTAGGCTGTAGTTTCTTCATCTTCAAAATGGCACGGAACCTGCCTCCCTCACAGAGTGGACGGAAGGTTAAAAAGAAAACAGTGGAAAGCAACCAGGGTTAGAAATTGAGCCCTTGATGCCAGAGAGCCTGTTGACTGGAACTGGTCTTCCCAAGGCCGTGTTCTGCAGCCTCTTCCTTGGCCAGCTGTGCCAGTCCTGGTGATGTGTCCTGTGATTTCACAATGGAGTAAAACCGCAGAGTCCATTCAAGGATATTGCCTTCTTACCCTAACCTGA
The DNA here is from genome assembly GCF_037038515.1 of Microtus pennsylvanicus. Taxonomy (NCBI): domain Eukaryota; kingdom Metazoa; phylum Chordata; class Mammalia; order Rodentia; family Cricetidae; genus Microtus; species Microtus pennsylvanicus. Next base: position 18,026,251 of record NC_134596.1, read on the forward strand.
AAACTCAGCCAAGGTCACCGGCTCCTGTAGGTTTTCTGTTTCCACTAGACTTCTTTTCCTCTGCTCACTTCCTATACAGCCTGTGCTGTCATGTGCATCGTAGCCACTAGCCACGTGTGCCCGAGCTGTGTGGCCTGCCCCAAGGAAAAGACCCGCTATTGGTGTAAAACATGGAGGATATAGTATATAGGAAAAATTCTTGAACAATTTCATGCAATTTCTTGAATTGGTTCTATACTGAAATAATACTGTGATGGATATATTCGCAAAAGAAAACTGCGCTGTTTCAATCAGTTCACCTGCCTCCCTTCGCTTCTGGACGTAGCCACTAGAATGTTTGCAGTATAGATGACTGGCATTCTCTTTCCTCTGGAGAGTGCAGCTTTAGTGGCTTCCTTTGAGGCTAAGTTCTTCCCTTCGTCATCTCTAGACAGCTGGCTTCAATCATGCCGTCTCATCTGCCTGTCTCCAGTCAGAGCCCTGGACCATCATTCAAGGAGCCAGGGCAAGGGTATTGAGTCCTCAGCAGAATGCCCACCTTGAGTTCACGGAAGCCATTTAAAACGAATAAGCGAAGAATTCCATCCAGTTGTTTCCTGCTGGCTAGTGGCAGAAGAGGGAGGACATCAGCGTCTGAAGAGAAACACCCTGTGACGTTGTTGCTGTAAAGGGGGAACACTGGTTGTGCGTTGCTGATAGGCTGCTTTTACTTGGTGTGTTCACCCTTCTTGGATCATGCCTGCTGGCCAATGGTACGGAGCAAGAATTGGCTGCATTCTTTGTATATCTGATTTTATATAGGCTCGGGTTGTTCTTAAACAGTGAGAGGCCCTGAAGGAATTGTCCTATGACCTTTTTGCTTTAGTAGGAAATAACTGGCATTGTCTTCACGTATGATCATTGGAGCGTCCTTGTTTCGAAATGGCTTCTGCTTCTCCATCTTCCCCTGTAGCTGCTGCTTTGTTGGCCTCTTCTCTATCTAGGCTTTAGTAGCTGGTGGCTGCCAATGGAACTTAGCCTATTTGGACTGCTGTAACCATTTCACAAGCCAGATGACTTAGAAACAATGGCTTTGTTTCTCACAGTGCTAGAGGCAGGCAGTCTAAGAAAAGGTGCTGACAGGTTCTCTGTCTGATGAGGGCCTACTTTCTGGGTTCACCTTACCCTTCCTCCATGTTTTCACATAATAGAAAGGGGCAAGGCAACTTTCTGGTGTCTCTTTTACAAGGGCACTAATCCCACTTAGGAGGGCTCCATCCCTGTGACTTAATCACAAAGCCTCACCGTGTGCTCAGATACTAGATTTTAGTGCATGAATTTTGGAGCACAATTATTCAGACCAAGTCATGGCCAGAGTCTCAACCCTTTCTCTCACTTCATTGTATTTACTATTCCTTTAGCATCCTCTTGTCCTTACCTACGTTGCAAATAAAGTCTCAAGTCCAGGCCTCTTTTTGAGCTTTTTCTGTTTTTTTTGTTTTTGAGACAAAGTTTCTTTGTGTAGTCCTGGCTATCTTAGTTAGGGTTTTAAAAATTGTTGAGAAGAGACACCATAACCATGGCAACTCTTACAAAGGAGAACTTTTAACTGAGGTGGCAGCTTACTGTTCTAGAAGGTTATAATCATGATGGGAAGCATGGCGGTGTACAGGCAGGCATGGTCCTGGCTTCATCTTGATCAGAAGACAACAGGAAGTAGACTGTGACACTGGGAATAGCTTGAGCATAGGACACCTCAAAGCCGGGCCACACTTCCTCTAGCAAGAACACACCTCCTAATAGTTCCACTCCCTTTGGGGTCATTTTCTTTCATACTACCACACTAGCCATTCTGAAAATTGTTTTGTAGACCATGCTGGCCTCAAAGTCAGAGATCTGTCTGCCTCTGCTTCCAGAGTGCTGGGATTAAAGGCATGCACCACCACCTGGCGGCTTTTTGAGCTTTGAACTTCATCCATTCATAAGAAGACCACCCCCAGCAGCTGACTGTCCCATGGAATGTCTCTTCGTTTCTATGCTTTTTCTGTGTTCCACCCACGGGGGACAACACTTTTGTTCTTCTAGCTAATGGTCATGCCAGAAACACTACAACTAGGGCCCCTTCTGAGATGCTTCCTTTTCTGATTGGACATCCATGCCCTTGCCGTCCCAAATGTTGCTTCACTCTGTCATTCTCCACCCTGTTCTGTTCATTGTTCACAGTTGTTATGCCCAAATCCGCAAAGTCCCAGCAAAAGCCAGCAAGGACTCAGTCTCCTTGTTGTAAAAGCAAAGAGCCTTTATTTTCAGCATGTTTGCAAACTCAGTCTCTCTGCACGTCCAACGTATTGGAATAAACAGAGAGCCCCGAGCTCAATTAGAATTGGGTTTTTATAGTAGTAAAGGTAGGGGGAGGGGCTTTTGAAGTTCAGGACCCCTGATTGGCTGACATTTGTCTAGGGGTATCCTGGTGAGTGGGTACTGTCAGGTGTTGGAATGTTAGGCATTTCCTTTGGATGATCTGTTTTTGGGTGGTGCTCGGATAATCTCAGTCTGTGGTTCTTCCTGCAGCCAGGTATTGCTTCAGGGTAAACTACTGAGACTACTCAGGCCTTTTATTAAATCTATCAATGGCCGAGTTCTGCTCTGGCAGGTGATAATGGTTGGAAGTAAAGAACTTCCTTTGGGTGACCTGCCCATATTTATCTCATGGCTGGCTCCCACAACAGTGACTTAGCTTTTCTCCAGCCTCCTGTTCTGTTTCCTTCTACTTTGCTTGGCACCAGTGACTGTCCCACAGCTTGGATAAACATGCTGTCCACCTACACTTCTGTAGTAGGCCCTTAGAAAGCTCCTTGGTGGTCTTGCTCTCCCCCTTCCCCATTTTACTGCATCATGAAGTGCTGCAGTTCCCTCCCTCCTACGAGCAACATCCTCGACACCCTTGCCCAGTTACCTTTGTCTGGACTTGTCCGCCACCCTCTGCTCTCAGACCTGGCTGAGTTCTACACGGAGTTTCCTTCTCTACAAGAAGACAGGACTTTGTAGCCTCCAGTGGTTCTGTCTCCTAGCACCGGGCAGGTTGATTTTTGAAGTATTGTTAAATCCTGACGGTATCTTTCCATGCATGGCTGCTTTGTGAGCCCAGGGGTGAGCCCAGCACCTGCTTTGTGAAAATCCACATTCTTCCAAGCAGAGAGAGCAGTCTGCATTGGTAGATTATAAGATGTGGTTCTGATGTTCCCTCTGTCCCTGCCACCATCACTGAGGAGCACTACCGTGCAAACCGTCTCTAGTTTTAATTGGCCGAGAAAATCGACTGTAGATAGGAGCTCATCTCTCTCATGCCATTGTCAGAATGATCCAAGGCCCCAGATGCAGAAGTCTAAAAGGTTGACTCTGGCCCCAGAAGCTGTTTATTAGGTTGTGCCGCCATTTCCCGAAGACCAGCTTTCCAGAGGTGAATCTTCCTGAGTACCTGTGGTTTTCTGACTTCTCAGTGGGTTTATTTAAGATGATGCTCTGATATAGAGGCTTTCTGGTATTTGATTTTATGTATGGACACTGCCACTAAAATATAATAAAATCAAATAAAAAGAAAGAATAAAAGTAAAGCCCAAGACCTTACTGCTGAACTTGGCCTCTAAATGCCTCTTTGCCTGCCAGAGTCAGCAGCTTGTGACCGGCTCACAGCACCCCTGTTGCATGTTTGGAGGCCATGTCTGCCAGAAAATCCAAAAAGCTGCACTGGAAGCTCACTTTGCTGGCAAGGCAGTCTTGTTTCTGTCAAAAAGACACTGACTGGGGCAGTGGTCCTGCAGAGTGTGGCTTTTCCTCCTGTCCTAAAAATGAGAAACCATTGTGGCCCCCTTTATTGGCAGGGGAAAACATTATCATCTCAGGATGGGTTCAGGAACTCAAAATGAAGGCTGGTAGTGTAAAACAGACAATTCTGGGTCTTGTTATTTTGTTTTTCCCTGATACCGGTTCTTAAGTTCTTGTTTATCAAATCCTGGTCACCAGGGCAGCGTAGGCTTTCTTCCCCCCTTCTTTGCTTTTCTTTGCAGGCTGGTAGTACATATTCCCCTGGGGAGAAAGTGGAAGGCTTGTTCAAGCATTTGTAAATCCTCTGGAGTTTTTGTGCTGTGAGAGTCCAGCCATGTATTTGGCACGGTTTTATTTTAACTTTAATCTTCAGCTACCTGGGAAGACCCGGAATATGTCTGGAAACGTGATGAAGTCTGCCTCCAAGCTCCCACAGATTGCTAAAATAGATCATGATGTAAACCTTGAGACAGGCCCATGGACCCTGATGGGTAGGCAGACCCAGCGTTGAACAAGTGGGCTCTGGCTCCTCACATTGTGTTAAGAGCTTGTCTTCATTCCCCGGGAATGCCTCTGTTCTGGTCAGCTGCTCCCACTGTGGGGGTGATCTTTATTTAGAAGGGGTCACATGCCCTAGGCCTCAGTGCTATATGCCTTTTATAGTCGGGTGTGGAGATCGCATTCTGCCCTTCTGATGGCTAACTCCTTGAACTGAGGTGTTAAAGCAGTTTGTGTCCACGTTTCTTAGGGACACCACTCAGCAGACTTCAGATCTTAGAGCAGCGCGTCTACTTCCAGAGAGGGTTTGCACTGGGCTGACTCCTCCAGTTAAGGCTTCACTCTTCTGGACCTTCCTTAGAAGTTATTTATTTATTTTTCACTAGGAATGTCTTCTTAGGGACCTCAAGGAGTTCAGACTCTCTTCATAGTGTTTGTTTATTTCAACTCGAGGTTTTGGGAGTTATATCCCGAGTCCCTTCCTATTTCTTGGCTGTGCCTACTTGTACAGTGGTTCTAATTTCTTCCTGGTAGCTTCTTTCTTTGGTTGCGTTGTGTTTCTCATATGTACGCCAGTGTGACATCCTTGACTAGAGTAGGGGTGACATGGAGCCTAGGAGCCTGTGGCTGATCTCATCCTGGATTGCATTCCTTAACTCCGGTGTATCATGGCTCAAAAAGCAAGTTCGGCTAGTGGTGGGCCTGGAAGCCTTTCTTTGGAAATGTGTCTCCTTCCTGCTCATGGCCTGATGAGTCAGGGACTCAGGTTTAATAAGGTGGGTATCTCTGAGTAGAATGTTCCCCTTGACATGGAGTAGCACGGCAGGGCTTTTCTCCATCCATGAAACAGAGACGATCAGATAGTAACTGGAAAGCTCCCACAAGACTGCCCAGCATTTAGTGAGTTCTTGGTCAATGGTAGCAGCTGCTGCTATTTTAAAAATAGCTGTGTTCAAAGACCATCTGAAAGTTTGAGCATTAAGCTTGGCTGACTGTATATTTACTGCCATATCTTAAGTGGTCTTTCCCTTTCGCTTTTCCTGAATTGCCAGCATTCAATTATCATAAATAGCAGGGCATAGTTGAGGAGTGGTTCTGGCTAATTTAATCTGGATTGTTCAAAATTTCATGTCTGCCCAGATAAGCCATATCTTTTAAGAACACTCAGTGATGTGCATACGTCTGTGTCCAGAGGCCTCTATAGACCTTATAGGTGTATGTAGACTACTTCTTTTGTTATCAAACTCCATGAATTTATTCTGCTTGCAGACTTGGTATTTGGGAGAATTTAAGAAATACCAACAGATTTTTCTGTATGATGTTGACATTAAATATTATCTTTTGCAACTTTTTTTTCCCTCCCATTCTGAGAACATTAAAGTGGTTAGAGAGTGGGCATAGTTTTTAGTGAAGATAACAAGGAGGCACGTTTTTATGGGTGACAACTGCAGGTCTCACAGAGTGAAGGTAGCAGCCATCTGCTTCAGGATGGAGCCTGTGCCTATTTATGCTCTCCTTTGGGTAATAATAGCTGTGTGCATACTCGTTGGTGCGCGCACTTGGGTTTGCATTTGCACATTTGTGTGTGAGTGTTTGTGCATGTGTGTTTATGTGTTCGTGCATATGCAGTCGTACCACTGTCTTTCCCACCCGGCTTCCTCTGCTGTTTTGTTTTGTTTCGTTTCCCTCCTCTCCTTGCAGGAAACAAACACTGGCTCTCTGTGTCCTCTCTTAGATCTTCCTTCCGTTCCAGAGGATCAGGTGGGTGGGCAAATGTTGTGCAGGAATGCCAGGCCCTCTTCCGGAAGCTGGGCTTCTGTTTTGTCTCATTGTTGAACAGAAGTTGCTTTTTTTTTTTTTTTTTTGCCTTGGTCATAAACAAGGACTTGGTCCTCAGTCCTCTCGTCTTCCTGCCCTTTGTTTTCCTTCATGGAACCACGTGAGATGGCAACAGAGACTTGGTCGCTGGATACTCAACCTTGTCAGATTTGGTTAGAGAAACGGTCAGCCTGACCCCATATGTATGTAACTGCCTCAAATTTGTCTTTAAAAGTCTTAATGAAGACACTGGATTATGTAGTCAGGCATGCCTAGTAGTTTCCCCTACATATTCCTTGACCTCCAGCAGATGAGTAAACCTATTTATGTGTTCAACCCTCCATAGACTATCTATGATAAAGTTCAGTTTAAAAGTTGGTCACAAGTAGAGGTTAGCAACAATAATAGCATGCTACAGTTACAGCAGTATACTGTAATAAAATTGCCAGCACCACTCAGGACTCCTGCACTTTGGGGCCATTATTAAATAAAAGAATGTTCACTTGAGGACAAACACTGTGTGACCGGAGAACGAGAGGCAGTACTAATTGACAAATGGGAAAAGGGTGTATATAGGGGGACAGACAGAGTGATGATTCGCATCCCAGGCAGGACCGATGGGCACAGCTCTTAAGTTTTGTCTCACTGCTCAGAGCAGTGTACAGGTTAGTTGTTGGTTTCTAGGCTCATAGTTTTGGACTGTAGTGGACTGGGTTATGAAACCCCTGCCATCCACACAGTCAGGCCTAAAGCTGTGCCTTGTATGCTGTGATAGCCAGTGATGTCCCTCCTTGCTAGCCTAGGTGCTGAGCTGCCTGTGGCTCCTGGGCCACCAGGAAGGAGGACCCTGCCCTAATACAATGCATCTCCTTCTGGCAGCAGGTCTGTGAAGGCAGGTTATCCGTTCTGGGGCTTCTCATAATGCTCAGATAGTTATAGCAGCAGCCGGAGACCAGGGACTTGCCCTTGGTAGTATAAGGAAGGGGAGAACACAAAAGATCAGCATACAAAGAGCATACCCCTTTCCCCAAAAGAAAAGTCTAGAAAAAAGATGATAGTCCCCATAGAAATACTTCTGGGCAATTCTAGTGTTTGAATTAGGTCTCCTGCTGCCCCCACTTCCTAAAAGTATTGTGATATGAAGACCAGCGGTGACTAGACAGAGTCCTCTGACAAGAAAACCTAGCTCTTCTCCTGGGGTGGTGACCTCATGGGAGGTTTCCTCTGATTTCTTGACCCCTGGATGGATGGCCTCTTACACTTTGCAGAGTAAGTGCTATCAAACTCCTGGGCTAGTCCACAGAGGTAGAGAAATCTTTTTTTTTGCTCTACTCCGCAGTGTGTTTGAGATAGTTAAATTAGTCTGTGAGGTGTCAGTGTTCCCCTCAGAAGCGCCCCAATAACCAGTCACAGAGGTTTCAGAGACTGTTCAAACACAGTGGCAGGAAACACAACTTCTCCCCTCACAGGGAGAGAGAGAGAAGTTGGGAGCAGAAGCCTAGACCTGTTTCCCACCCTGTCTGCATCTCAGACCACTGGGGTTCTCGCCCGCTTCTCCCAACTTCTCCCTCTTCCCAACTATCCTTTGTGACCACAGCGTGTCTCCAGTCCTGATGGTCATACGGGTTTATGAATGGAATTCTGAGAATGTATAATTTTCTCTGAAGAATGTTTCTGTAGTTCAACAAACACTTCTTGTTTGCTGAGGGGAAAAAAAAAAATCTTTCCTAAGAGTCACTAGATGCCAGAGATGTCAATTAGGGGTGGGCTGGAGCTCTGGGTGAAACAGTTTATACTGACAGACAATAGATGAAAAGCCAAAACCTCTAACCTGGCCAGAGGAGTTTGTATCGCAGGATTCATTTCATTGTAGGGTTGTTGCAGGTTACACCGTGACGATGACATTTGGTCCCGCTGCCCATAATGATGCAAGCTTATTTGTACTTCGTTCTCGGCCAGGGGGGGCCTCTGAACCTCACCCATTTGACTGGTGTGAGCAGGTTGCAGACATTTGAGTTGACTTAGTCTCCCTGGAAAGTTTTCCTGAGCTTCTTTGGATAACCACAACTTGATCTTGGTGGGCACTATTGTTACCCTAGTCCTTGGAAGGCCTCAGATCTAGAGGTATTTCTCAACCTGTGGGTTGCAACCCCCTTGAGGGGGGTTGTACAAGAGTCATCCTAAGACTATCAGGAAATAGAAATACTTACACTGTGATTCATAACAGTAGCAAAATTGCAGTTATAAAGTACCAAAGAAAATAATTTTATGGTTGGGGGAGTCATCACAACACGAGGCACTGTATTAAAGGGCCAGCATTAGGAAGGTTGAGAACCACTGAATCATAAGGAAAGGGCTGCAGAAGATGAATGAAGTCAGTCTCAGAGAAATGGTAGTCAGGGTGGTGTGCAGACCCCACTTCAGCTCACAAGGTAGAGGGGAATGACTTGTGAGTGACTCATTGTGGGCTGCTTCAGATTCTATTAGCAAGCTCGGTGTATGTACACAGCCCGGTTTTCAAAGTAGCACTTCATTTGCGAGCTCTTCAACCTCCTATTATTCCAGTCTCAGTTTTGGCTAATATATTCAAATAAATACAAACCTGACCTTCCTCTGTACCTTCCCATTTTGAAGCCAGCCTGGTGGCCTAGATGCCCAGTTGATCAAATGGTAAAAAGAGGAAGGCACAGCCCAGCCTCGTGATCAGGGAACATTGCATGAAAGTTGTGTGCGCACAAAGATAATGGTTTATTACAGAAACGGATCACATTTCCCCCAGCTTTGGCATGCATGAGCGGCCCAAAGGTTGTCTTTTTCCTTCCCTCCTTTTTCGTATCTTTCGCCACAGTGAGTCCTGACTTTTCTTCTGACTTTGGGATTTAATGTTGAGGAGGGTGGTCAGAATCCAGGGTGGTTGCCCTAGACCTGGATTTTGGCAAATGCTACGGACAATAAGACATTCCAGTCGGTCTCTTTGGATTGCACCCTGTGGTAAAGAGCTGGCTCCCAGACTGACTTGAAGTGGACTGTGAACGGCCATAGGCGGCTACAGCTCACAAGTTCACAAGAGCTTCCCAGGAACTGGATGCAGGCTAGCAGCCTAGCAGAGCACTTTGGCAGAAAGAAGGAAAGGTGGTCAGAGGAGCTGAGAGCAAATTCAGGTAGGATTTATGTTAAGTCTTGCATTTTGAAGTGACATTTTCTTGGTCTGGCCTTTGCTGTTACCAAAGTGAATTATTTATAAGTACTTCTGAGAAACACCAGTGAAACTTGATTATGTGGAATGAATTTAAATTCATTAAAGTCATTCTTCTAGACCCATGTCGGCTTTCCCTCATCTAGAATCTAGCAACTTGATAACCTGGGAAAGAGTGTTCTCTTCCACTGGTGATGATTGATGTCGTCCGAGGTGCAGCTGATGAGGGATGGATGTCTGAGGGCGGCCCTGTGGGGACGTTAGAGCAAAATGAAAATCTTCTCGTGTTGTCTTTGTGTTGAGTGCGTTTCGCTGTGTGTTCTTCTCTTGGGCCTCTGGGTTTGTCATGCAGGTTTCAGCCAGGGCAAGTATTAATTGCTGGAATATTCTACAAGCTCTCCCCTTATTTGATGTCCGGTCATTGTCCACTTCCTTCTATACAGTTTCTCAGATCTCCTTTACCAAGAGCCCCTTTAGGTTGTGCTGGGATAGCTCCATTGAGGCTGTAATTTGGCCACTGAGGGTCGTTTCTGTTCTTTGTCAGTAGGTTGGAAAGGTCTTGTTCACTCACCCCTCACCTCACTCCCCCAAACAGTTAATTGACAGCTTGCTGGTTCAGACTGATGCCCCTGCTTAGAATATAGTTTTTGCTTCTCCTGCCCCCCAGTCAACGGCAGGCCAGTGGAGGGGGCATTATGTAAAGTGCCAGCTTTCTGTGTAGCCCTGACCACATGCAACAATTTAGTAGTCAAGGCTTAGTATGAGATGGAGGGGTCTGAGGAGACACCGTGTGGCACATAGCACTTCTCCTGGAAGGACGAGAGTGAGAATCGTCCAATGTCAGGACCTCAGTGTCATAGTTACTCTTCTGTTACTGTGAAGAGACACCAATACCAAGGCAACTTACAGACGAAAAAGTTTATTAGGGCATACAGTTTTCGAGGGTGAATCCAGACCGTCATTCAAGGGCTGTCCTGTCCTCCAGAGAGTACATACACCTGCATATACATGAATACACACACACTTCAAAGGATCAGATGGTGACAGCTTATGCTGTGTGTGGCAAGATAATCTCAGCTTTAGATGAAAAAGAAATAGAGGTAATGAGTGCAGAGAGCTCAGAGGAGGACAAGTTTGGTTGGTATTTAGAGTTTTGTTTGGACCAGATATTTGCCTCCGGTGAAACTGAGGTCTTTCCTTAAGAATGTTACGCTGGCTCATTCCTGTTTACCCAGCATCGTATACATGGTTCTTAACTTTTGAATAGGTTGTACTCCAAACTTTAAGATGTTTGGAATGTGAAGCATATCCTTATGTAAAAGCAGAGATTTGGGTGGCGATTTGGATCCCAGGATCCCACCATCTGCTTGGGCACGCAAGCCTCATTGGCTTAGATGTTTGTTATATCTGACTAACGTCCAAGGCTTTAATTCTGTGAGGATAAGGTGAAGTGTTGGTTTTTTTTTTTCTGTTGAGTGAGGTGGTACGAAATTGGTTGTTTCCATTTTTATCCCCCTCACAGTCGCCCCTTCTGAGAGCTTGACGCTTTTCCAGATGTTGAAGATGTAGGCACGGGGCAGCAGAAATGCAGGGTTATGGAAGCTGGGAACCAACACTCCTGGCTCTCTGCTCATCCAACAGGGAGGATTCTGAATGGAATCAGGATCAGGGACATCGCCACCAGGACTTGAATTCTTTTCTCTGTAGCTTATGTGTGAGGGAGCATGGACTTAGGGTTCACATTTAGTTTCTGCTCTACAAGAAAGGCTGCTGAGAAAGACACAAAGTCAGTATAATGTCTGACAGCATTTGCCTCTGAAAAGGGAGGGTATATATGCAAATGTGCAACTTGTCTTTTGCTCTCTGGAGTTGTCTGTAAAAAAAGAGGTGTTCCAGACCACCCCACCCTTTGCGTGTGTCTCCTCTGCCCTCTAATTAAAGAAAAACTCTTGGTTGTGATCCTTGGCCTGAAGAAATATGAAATCTATGTTAAGTATGCAGGCATGAATGGGCATAGGAGAGATTCGTGGATGAGGATCTGCTGAAACAAATGGCATAAATGGCCAGAGAGAGAGAGATGCTAATTGATTCTCTCTTTCAGCTTGTGGTACTTAAGGCAGCGATAAAGTAGTTGGAAAAGGTGGTCATTTGAGAAGTGAAAAGATGTGGAGTTTTGAAGCGAGCAGGGGTTTTTCCGCCTGTTGATAGAGTGACTTGGACGGTAGCATTTAAAGAGTGGGGCAGCTCCAATCTTGATGATCCTGACTGCGATCTGAGCTCATAGAGGAAGCTAACATCCTCAGGCTGGAGTTTATTGGATAACAGCTCCTTAAACTCCCATCAGAAGGCCTCGTTTAATGTTGTGCGGAGACTTGCAGCATCTACAATGTAGAGCTCTTTAGATCTTTTAAAAAGCATACACATAAATTATTTGTTTATTAAGTGGGGAAAGTAGGTTACGATTCAGTGCAGCTCTGCTCCTTCGTAGTATGCCCAGAAGACCAAGATTTCTTGGGATTTTTACTATGATAGCAGTGAGAAAAAATTTAATTAGCAAGTTAGAAAACGCATGAGAACCGTTTAGGTCAATCCACAGTTTAACTATGTTGGTGATTTTGAGAGAACGGAAAGAATGAAGCAGATTTACCCTTTTGGGGGGAGGGGATTTATCTTTTAAGATGGTGGGAAACTGATAAATGTTTTAACTACCAGACTGGAACAAACTACAAAAGAAAGGCCGTGACATTCTTCTGTGCGGATTATCCCGTAGTGTTACCTGTGAAACCCATACCTGTGAACTTACAGGAGCAATTGATTGTATGTGTTAGCACACGCATGTGTGTTTATGTGCGTGCATGCACGCATGTGTGTACGCGTGTCCATGTGCTTTTGCTAGAGGTGCCAGGCAAGTGCTTTACCGCTTAGCGAGATAGCTTTTACACGATTATGTATAGGAAATTTTAGTTGTAGACAACAGAAACTAGTCATGGAGGGAAGATACTGACTCCGCGTAGTTGAGGGGCCATTTTTGTTTCAGGGTTGACTCCTGTAGGAGAATACAGCTGATTTGGGTAACGCTGTGATGGTGCAAGTTCTGGTGAGTGAGAAGAAGCCTAAGGTTACTTGCCTGATCTTTATTTAAGTTCAGAAATCCTTTCTCTACTGGTCTTAGCAAGTGCTTTCTTGATTGTGCCCTGGTAGCCAGAGGTAAGAGCTGTCGGCCTTTCTCTAGCCTAGAACTCCATTTTCTGGTTGAATGGAGACTTCCTTCTTTGAGACCCCAATGTTTCTTTTCCTTGTGTCTGCAGGTATGTGCAAGTGAGTTCAGTCTTCCCGCTCCTGCTTGATAAAGTAGGAGATTTCGCTCCTGTGGGGTTCATGGCCTCGAGTCAAGTGAAGACATTTTTAAGATTGACTTTCCTCCTCACTCTTCACGGCAGGGCTCTTGTAGCCTGTGCGTTATCTACAGATTTGGTTATTCAGGGGCATACTGCCACTGAAGCAAAAGCCAAGGCAGCTCTTGCAGTTGAGTTCGGTTACAATGTCTGTTTTGCACAGTACTCTCTAGGAAACAGCCCCACATGTCCCTTTAATCCCCAGAAGAGTCCTAGTGAGCCAGAGTGGGTACTGACTTGGACGTGGCCACATCCAAGTTACCAAAGGCCCTGGACACCACCAGCTACTGTCTACGGTTCTCCTGCCTCAACTGTTCTTCTTAAGGCTGCCAGACACCTTGGTCTGAAGGAGGAGATGGGCCAGTGGAGTGAGCCTCACGGACACGCTGTAGAGACAATACACAGGGTTTTAGATGGATCTTTGTCCCCTCCTCCAAGATCTTTACATCACTCAGTGTTTTTGGAAAAGGGAAGAAACTTTCACTCCAAGTCACAAGCATTTGATGGGAGGACATCTGGGGGCTAGTCTGTGGTGAACTCTTTTCAGGCACTCCCCTACACTTCGAGGTTTTGTGAGTTAGGACCCCAGTTTGTCCCTGAGGTTTCTGTAGCTTGTGCAGTGAGCTACATTTCTGAGAACTTCCAGGGTCCTACAGCGGCATTTCTTGAGCAATGCCCACAGTTTTCTCATCTGAGCTGTAGATCGCCTGCCATAGTTGTTTGCTGTCTGTCGCGGTGACCAAACGGACTTGTTTTGATTACGTGTCCCAATCACAGTACATCCTTAAGGGGCGCCAAGGCGGGAGCTCAGACAGTGCGGGAACCCTGAGGGTGGGAAACGGACACTGAAGCCCTATGGAAATGCTGCTTATTCGACCCACTTTATTTTTTTTTAACTTTTTTTTTATTCTTTGTGTCTTTCACATCATACACATCTTGATCCCATTCATCTCCTCATCCCTTTGTATCTGCTGCCCTCTGTCCTTATACCCTCCACCAAATTAAATTTAAGAAAAAGAAAAAAAGTCTTGTCATAGAAGCTGTAGTATGACACAGTGAGTCTGTATCCTTTAGTCCATATATCTTTACCTGCAAGTGTTCTTTGCAACGTCCTTGGTCTGGTTGGAGGTCTCTGGTTTTACTACACCATCAGTGATGGGCTCTCACTGGGACTCTTCTTGCATATTCTCTTGCTGCCCCATGTCATGGAGATCCTGCAGCTTTGGCTCTACAGGAAATCGCCCTTCAAGTAGATGGGGTGGATGTTGGGGTATGCCTGGATAGTTGCAGGGTTGGTCAACCTGCCAGCTCTCCCCCTTCCTCATCACCAGGGTGAACTCTCTGGCATTGTCCTGGCTAGTTTACCCTATGTAGCAATGGGCAAGGTGCAGGGACCACTCTCCCGAGTGCTGCAGCTGGTGAGGGGCAGGAAAAGCTCTCCTGCTTGACCTCAGGGCCAGCTCTCCCACCTGCCACAAGCATATGGGGGCGGTATCTGTCCTTCACCTGCACCACTATACGGCTGATGAAGGGTGGGGCCAGATCTTCCAAGCTCATGTTATTGGTCTTGGGACCGGTTTACCCACACCCCAGTCAACAGACTCCCCTCTCCTGTGCTGTTGAGGGGAGGTGCAGGGCCTGCTCTCAGGAGCACTGCTGCTGGTAGGGGGAGGGTCGGCTCCCTTGCCTGCCACAGTTGGTAGGGGTGAGGGGGGCAACCTTCCTTTTCATATTCAGTGCCATTTGCTCAGGGGTGACAGTACTCACATCAATTATTAATAAAATAAAATGCCCCACAAGCCAATCTGATGGAGGCAGTTCCTCAACTGAGATTCCCCTTTCTCAGTTAGGTGTATGTTCAGTTGACCAAAGCCATCCAGCACCCTGCCAGTCCCTTTGTGGGCCAGGAAACTGGGGCACAGAGTCTTGGCATAAGTTATGCAAGGGTACCTCGCAGCTAAGTTTCCAGCCCTGCCTTCTTGTGGGAATGACTTAAGGCCTGTCTTGCTCGGCTGAAGGCGAGAGACCTTATTTAATGAATTTGTGAGGATGTTTTGCTTGTGGTTGTATCATTAATATATCTTGGGAGGATCTCCATGGTGATTGATAAAATAAGGTCAGAGCCCTGTTGGCATGGTGTCCTCCTGCTTGCTCTTCCCCTGTATTTGTTCATCCCTCCTTCTCTTCCTTCTCTCTCTCCACCCGTCCTCATCTAGGCTTCCTCTCCATCCCTCCTTGCCATTTGTCACTCTGTCTCTCCTTTGTCCCCTTTCACATGCTGAGGGCATCTGTGATTCTTAAGATAGAAGAGATAGAATTAGAAGAATGACCAAAGCATAGGTAAATTACAGCTGCCTAATTGCACAGCGTCTTGTTTCTGAATGGCAAGACCTTGCTTTTGCCAACTCTTTACATTCCTCTTTCTTGGGCAGGATTGATTTACAGGACTTTGATGTTGATCAGCAATCGGGCTCCTTTGAATTGGCTGATTTTGAACTAGGGAGACTGTTTTCAAACTATTCTTTAATCTTAATGAAATGGATGCTCCAGCTCTGATGATTGACAGGTTGTGGTAAAGGAAGAAAGGAATGTGGTTTACAGTAAACTTTTTATCCTCTTATGAGAAAAAAAAAATGGAATCATTATGCACAGAGTAAAATACATAAAGTCTAAGAAAATAATTTATCAAATCAGATCCTGGATGGCTCCTGAAAGGTGATCGTGGCAGTGACACTTAATTTCTTGCCTTTTAGTTAGGAACACTGAGCTTCAGGTGGCCTGCTTAGAGTCACCACCATGTCCTGAGTGTCTTTTCCAAGGTTACAGAGGTATCCTTGGCTTTCTGACCTCATGGGAAAGTAAGCTGTGCATATGGAACCAGATGCTATTGCAGAACCGAACACTCTTCGGTGTCACCTGAGCACAGGTGGCCATTGCACCTTGCTATCATGCCCCCGCTGCCCACATGAAAGGCCTGAAGAGTTGAGTGTGGTCTTCCTGGCTAGGACCTGGGCAGCGAGGGCCCTCCCTGCCTGTCCTGTGCCTGCCTGTCCTCCGGGTGGATCTAGTGCCGACTGGGATTCTTGTGGACTTAGTCACCATGCTGCGGTGGTTGGAGGACAGAGAAACCACTGGGTGCTTTGTCACCCCAGAAGAATGCAGGCTGGGCTGGGACTGCCTGGCCCAGAAAGTTCTCGAGGCCCTATGGCAGATCCAGCATAAACTGACTCAAATCTACCTCTTTTTTTTCCTATCAAAGGGGATAGGAGGGGGAGAGGAGCACGAAGTGCCGCTTTATTCACAAAGGAAAGCTTCTAAAATCTCACTTTAGAATGTACCTTTGTTCTTCACCTCTCCAGGCCTGTAAACACGGTTCCCCAAGATAGACGTTTTCCTGAGAGCTGGAGTTTGAGGAGAAATCCTGCCTGTTGTGGCTGTCGTCCTTTTGTTTGTCTGTAGGAGGATGGCTGGCAGGGTGAGGTGGGAGTGTCAGGTCACTCTTAAGTTCTTCTTGAACTGTAGAACCGCATGCTAGGGGACCTTAGAGCAGTGCCAAGGGGTGGCTGCCTTCCTGCTGTTCCCAGAGAGCAGGCCGTGCTGGTGGTGGGAGTTCTCAGGTGCCGCTGAAGGCACTGACTAAAGGATCAGTGGCTGACAGTTGACCTGCAGAGACTAAACATAGGCAGGAGTTTAGGGATGAGGATGTTCGGACCCAGAGCATCTGACCGAGAACAGACATCTGTGCTGCTGCTGGGGTGGGGAAGGGTGCACCTGCAGAGTTAGCTCCTTGACTCTGTCCTCTTCCCCAAACCAACTGCTCAGCGTTGGTGACCACTGTTTTTAGGTGACTTCCTTTTCTCTGGTCCGTCAGGAAGCAGCAGAAAGATTCTGATGGTAGCAATCAGATCTCACTTGACATGTTGGTCGACAGAGCTAGGTGCTGGAAGGTTTTCCAGGTGTACAGTTCTACACCCCGCCCCGCTCCCTCCTTTGAAAGGAGTTGCTAGTCAGTAAGACTGAGAACAGGGCTGCTATGGGGGGCAGCTCTTCAGTGAAGAGCTGTGACACTATTATACTTTAAAAAGTAAAATCCCCACGGTAATTGTTTAAAAGGAATTGCACTCGACAGAGGTAAGTAGGACACTTTAAAGAGTTTCTTTCCGGTCTATGTTTCAGAAGAACACAATTCTTACTATATGACTGTTTTTGTGTTTCAAGTTAGATCTTGGAGCTGGAGAGTTGACTCCGTGGTTAAGAGCACCTACTGTTCTTCTGGAGGACCCAGATTCTGCCTTCCCAGGCAACCACCCTTAAGTCCATTCCCCGGGGTCCTGAGGTATCAGAGGGCATCTGCACTCATGTGCCAATGCCCATACGAAGGCGCAACACACAGACACATACTTGGAAACAAATTTAAAACTTAGATCTTTATATACTCCTATAAATTAAGTGAAAAAGACTCAGAATAGTGCACAGAGATCTGATTGATCAGGTGTCAGCGGCTATAATCATCGGAAGCTTTCCAGAAGGGATCCTAAGTAGTAAGATCTCTGTTGCGAGGAACTGGGGTCATGGGTGACCTTCACCATTCTCCTTGTATTCTCTTGGCAGAGTTTATGTTTTTAACCCATTTGTTTTTACTTTTCTTCAAGGTCCACAGGCGTTATCTGGAAAAACAGAGTTCTGCTCCATTTTGTTTTCATTTCTTTGAGCTAAGATGAGCACACACACACACACACAAAACTAAACCCAAACCTTAATGTTGTTTTCCTCAAGAGGACTTTCCTCTTTCAGCTGTCCTTCAGTGAATCCCAGGCTGTGTGTGGTCTTAGTGTCCTCCCAGCTCCCTGGAGACAGTAGCTAGCTAGGGTCTCCTTGACTTAACTGGGCCTTCTCTGGAATTCAAGCCTAGACCTTGTTCTAGAGAAGTCCAAACAGTAGGTTTTGGCAGGGCCTCTGGTCTAGTATGTTCTTGAGACAACACGTGTGAGCCTGTGTATCTTTCCTTAGCCTTGAAAATGCTGAGAGCTGGATGCAGTCTCCTCTGCATAACCCCGGGGAGGCAGGGTTCTCACTGGAAGCACCCTGTCTGCAGGTCCTGATACTGCAATTATGGGATCACCAGGCCCCATTTACAGGGCATCTGGTCTAAAGGCACAGTTAAAAGAACTTGTACTGGTGGTTCCCTTAATTTCTAAAATATGATTATTTGTGGGTTCACCCTTCTGGATACTTCTCTTGAGTATTTTACTGCCTCTTGGAAATAATGTTTAGAGGGCTCAGTGCTCACGTCTGAGTGGGTCCTTGCTAATATGCAACTTCACTGTACCAGTTCACCTCTCTTGGAAAAGGACATCAGAGCATATTGGTATTATTTTCTTTTTTTTAAAACCAGACCCAAAGTAAGACCTGTTGAGGAAGCACTTTGCTAAAGCTCTTACCAGCACTGTGCTGAGTCTGTGGGCCAGGCTGAGGACCCAGTTCTCATACCCAGGGTGTTGACCTTTGAGGTCAGTCTCTTGTTTTCTTATGAAAATGAGGCTCCCAGGGAATTCATTGTTTCTTCCTGGCTACCTCCAGAGGACTAGGAGGAATTTAAGAATTTGAGGATAGATTCCCAATGGTAGTCTATATTTCATTGTTCACTCAAAAAAAAAATTGAAAACACTTGAAATCTGCTGGGTTTGGGATAACTTATATAAACTCCTACTCTAAAATTATTAGAAGTCAGCTTTTGAAGAAATAAACAAAGCCAGTGGCCAACTTATCCTTCAGTTTTCGTTATACTTTTAATACATTTTGAAAAGACATCGCAGTGACTTTACTGATGAATTAATTGTTCCTGGGCGGCTTTTTATTAGAACTGGATCAGCGACGCGATATTTGCGTGCTCACTGTGTACCATGGCTTCCGTCAGCTTGCACTTGTAAAGAATCCTATTGACTAAGTTTTAGCAGGGCTTTGGTAGGAATCATTAGATGCGTTGTGAGAATAATGTGGTCTGTTCTACAAGGCCTTAGCAGATTCAGACTGTTTTGGACTGGTGCTTGGTAACCCTGATGGCCATTTTTGAAGTGTTACCATAGTGATAATTCTTCTGGAATCTCCAGTCATTAAAAGTGATATGGCTAGCTCTCAGCTCTGTGCTGTAAAAATAGATGTCATGGGTTATGCGTATCCTTGTTTTCAATGTTACAGTTTACAATGACTGAAGGAACGTTTAGTTGACTTCTGCGTACTTATTAAGAGGCTGGTTGTTTTGCTGCATAAATCATCTGTTCCTGTAATAATTAACCCCTAAGAATGAATGGCATTTAAGGCACGATTCAGTTTTCCCCTCAGTTTGACTTTGGTTATTTTGTTCTGTGTGTTCCTTTCCCAGGACGTTTTTCAAAGGTTGGGATCGACAGATTAATCATCATTGATACTGCCCTCATGGGTTTATTGAGAGAGTAACTAGAACTCCTCTACTCTGTGGGCAGATGCAGGAAGTCTCTTCTGGGGAGGCCTGGGTGTTGGCTCAGTCTGTCCCCCTTTCCTGAGGGTAACCGTGGAGATGTTGGAGGACACTGCCTCCTTTCAGCTCAGCACTGCTCCTCTTACTTCTGAACCCCAGGGTAGTAATTAAAGGTATCTGTGATCTTTCCCTGGTTAGAGGCGTGTAGGTTGGAGACATGTCAATAGGGATGGCCCAGTTGGTCCAGGGTTTGAAGTAAGCCATTGGGAAGTATGTCTGGGTGGTTGGCAGTGACAGTTAGCAGTGTGTTTGCTCACCGTGGGGATGTTATAGTTCTACTTGTTGACCAGAATTACTTGCCCAGCTTTACTTAACCAATGGGTAGCATGAGAGCCATCACATTCCTTCCTGTGCCCCAGTCCCCTTCACTGGGTACTCTGTGTGCTGTATCTGTTTTTCACAAACGCTTGCTGGTTGGCAGGCATGGATGAAAGCATGGTCCTTACTTGTGACAGGCACACTCTGAAGGTCTGTGATACTGTAATTAGAAATTCATGTACTCATGGAGGCCAAAGGGAGTGTGAAGAGGAGTGGACATAGCAGTTCTGTTGGTGATTCCTCTTGTGGTGTCGAGGCTGATAGAGACTGATAGACAAATGGCTCCTCTCCTTGGTCCCTTGTTAAAACTAGAAGAGCCAACAGAGAGTCCCAAAAGGCTGAGAGAAGGGGCAGGTTGGTGTGGAAAGGGCATGGAAAAGCCTACCCAGCAGCAGGGCCTCAAAGGATGTAAAGAAGGTTGCAGGGAGGGGGCTGGAGAGATGGCTCAGTGGTTAAGAGCATTGCCTGCTCTTCCAAAGGTCCTGAGTTCAATTCCCGGCAACCACATGGTGGCTCACAACCATCTGTAATGAGGTCTGGTGCCCTCTTCTGGCCTGTAGACATACACACAGACAGAATATTGTATACATAATAAATAAATAAATATTTAAAAAAAAGAAGGGCGCAGGGATTAGGAGCAATGGTGGGGATGAGTGGACAGAGATAGATTATAAGACAGTGTGGGTAGATGGCTGGTGAGGATGAATGCGAGATTGCTGGTATAAACTGCCTCTATGCCTGCATATAGAAGCAAGACCTTACTTTATATACAGTGACCGAGAAGCAGGGTAATGGTGCAGCATATCTGTGTTCTACACAGATTCTCTGACAACCGCCCAAGGAAGGAGAGAAACCCAGGAAGTAAGCAAAGGGATTTATCGTCCAGGAAGTAAACGCAGAGGATACGTGTAAGAAAAGCTGTCTGAGAGATGGGGGGTAGGGGGTTGTGAATGATAAAGGTGGTAGGGAGGATTGGAGGGAAAGAGAAGTCAAAGAGCCAGTGGATAGATGAATGAGGACCAATGGGAAGAAATGGATTGACCTCCAAAGCCATTAACTGGGATTAGAAAAAAAAAAGCAGAGATAAAAACCGATCAGGAGTGGGAAAGAGCACGTTAGTGATATTGGCATATTGTTTGAGGATCTTCTGTGTGCGTAGGCTGAACGGGGTTTGGAAAGACAGACCTGCAAGAGGGGAGAAGGAGACCTTAGACACCTGATTTTGGAACCATTTTAGTGACACCTCCAGGGATATGGTTGTCAACTTTCTGTTCCTGTCTTAATTACTGTTCTGTTGCTGCGAAGAGACACCATGACCAAGGCAGCTTACAATAGAAAGCCTTTAATAGAGGGCTTACTGTTTCAGAGGCTTAGTCCATGATCAGCAAGGGCAGGCATGGCACTGGGGATGTACCTGGAGAACTTAAATTCTTATCCATAGGCAGGAGGCAGAGAGAGACCGAGACTGGGCCTGGCGTGGGCTTTTGGAACTTCAGATCCTATTCCCAGTGACATACCTCCTCCAGCAAGGTCACACCTCTTAAGCCTTCCCAAATAGTTCTACAGACTAGGGACCAAATATTCACACATGAGCCTGTGGTGGCCATTCTCATTCAAATCACAACAGTTCCCATAACAAATACTTGAGAAAAATCAACTTTTAAAGCGAAAACATTTGTGTTGGTTCATAGTTCTGGACGTTCTGATATATGATTAGGGGACTCTTGCGCTTTGGACCCGTGGCAGGATAGCACTTCATAGTGGGAGTGCTGGGTTGACAGAGCTGATGACTTGTTGGCCGCAGAGTGTGACAAGAAGAGAAAGGGGTTGGGATTCTGCCATTCATTTAAGGGTGCATCTCAAGACCTCTTATTAGATCATACCTTTAAAAAGTTCCAGTCTACGTGGCTGCTCTAGAGGCGGAGAAGGGGGTTGTGTAGAGGCCCAGCTTCTTCTGGTAGGGTTGAAAGAGAAGTATCAAAGGAGGGAGTTACGTTTCAGCTAGAGAAGTCTGTCTTAGGGGAGCCTGCACTGCTCTTGCCCATCCTTCTGCAGTGTCGTTTAAAGACTAGATCCTCCAAACCCTAGGCTTCCTCGGGTGGGGGCAATTTAAACTACCCATGAAGATGATAAGCATAGGATCCCCTCCCCACCCCCAGGATAGTAATATGTGAAGAGCTCCCTGAGAAGGACCCTGGTTGGGAGGCAGAGCCTAGGGATTTGTCCTGTTTATGTCTAGTCTTCTCTTTCACTTTTTGTCAAGGCCTGGGTCCAGATAACGTACATTTGATCTGCTTAGAGGCAGGACCAGAACAGGGGCTGATGGGGCACGGGGGCGGGGGTTGGGGTGGGGAGTGGTTCCTTACATGCACACTGCAGTGGCAGCAAAAGTGTGCCAAGCAGCAGTTAACAATAGCCCACCTTGTGGGGCCTTCAGACACTGGCCCTATCTGAACTACAGTTCTTAGGTGTTAAGAAGCAGTGTATCAGATTCACATAAACTACACTACTCCTCTGTCTTAAGGTTTTTGTTGTGTTGTGATTTCTTTGGATTTTGTTTTCTCTGCAATGGTTTCCTGCAGTGGGCAGAGCTCTCGGGGTTGGTGGCCGAGCGTGATGCTATCAGAGGTTCCCCATTTGGTCATTTCGCTCAGTGATGTTGACCTACAGTTGTAGAGCATGCCACATTTTTACTCTGCCTTTCAGTTGTTTTTTTTAAAGTTGTCAGCCCTAAGCACAATTGTTTTAAACGTCAAAGTAGTTCAGCACCGAGACTCAGTACTTTTTAACTTGTGTTTTTTCCCTCCCCTTCACGAGGAGAGAACGTAGCGTATCAGTACCCTTTGGTCACACCCAGGACTGCTCAGAAAGGCATATGAGAATTTACATCGGTAGAGCTTCATAAAGTGACATTAATTTAGTGGTAAAGTTACTGGCCTCAAACCTGTATCTCTGTAGGCTTGGACAAACGCTAACAGCGATTTAAATCTAAAACAGAAGAGGGAATTTGATAAATACACGCCTGCTGTAGATTAATTGGTGACTATTATCCTGAACATTAGCTGTCTTTTGTATCCAAGGATCCAGGAGGTCCCTTGTGGACCTAGAAAGGCCTTGTTGTTTGGTGGCAAATAAAATGCACTAGTGCCTTCTGGGTCATGATGACTTCAGGGAGCCACAGGGTTGTTTTCTTAGTGTAGTTTTGCTTTTTTAAAGTTTTAAAGCTGTTCTTAATTATGTATTTCCCTTTAATGCAGAGGCAAGTGGATAGGGTGAGAATTTTCCTACATTTAAGATGAGAAGCATGTGGATGGCAGCCTTTCCCTGCCTCTTCTGGCTGACGTGGGTTCTGAGTGTCCGAATGGCAGGTTCCTTGGGTTCCAGCGTCTAGGGAGCTGTTTACTGATGTGTTCCCATGCCTTGCCTCCTGCAACGTCAGAAGTAGCTGCCTCTAGTCTCATCTTCCCCTTCAGGTCCCAGTAGGGGTTTACATGCCCATTGGAAACGCATGAAGAACAACTCATCTCATCTGGTTTATCCTTTGGATCTCCCTTACTGGCAGAGTCTAGAAATGGTCTTCAGGTAGATCCCAGCGATCCCCATGCCCCTGCCTGCTTGTCTGCATGTTGACTTTGTTTCTAGGGTCCACGTGGGAGCAAAAGGGTTCCTGGCAGCATCCGTCTTGTACCTCCTTTGATGTCCCGTTCAGAACCAAGAGCAAGGGCTCCTCTGTCCTGATGGCAGAACCAGCTTTCTAGAAGTCTCTCTTTCTAGAGCCATTCATTCTGCTTTTGTGTTCTAGATATTGGCCATCTGAGACCATAGGTTCCTTAGACTCAGGGAGGAAGAACACAAAATGGTTCTTTTGAGGAAACATAGGGTTTCCTCAAAACAAAAGAGAGAAGATGGATCAAAGAACAAACAAACTAACTCCCATCCTACATAGATGGACCATTCAGGGTGTGTGGGAATCCCATTTTGGGTATGAATATGGTGGAAGGGTTAACATATGACCTAGTTTTATTTCTCTTAGCGACACTGTGTCAGGGAATGAGAGACTTATAAGGGGCGTCTAGAAATAGCCAATCCAGGACGTGCGCAGCTTCCTTCGCTCTCCACTGTGAGCTCTCTGCCCTGGAAGCAGCTCAGGGCCATTTCTGTATTGTCAAAATGGTATTGAGCAGGCACATCAAATTAAAAACTTTTGGGATCACTCACCAAAATGGTTTCCGGTACAGTACGCCCCAGAGGGACATCACAGCAGTTTCGCATCCATTTCATTGATCCATCGTTTTCATTAAAAGAAAAAAAAAAACTTCAACCATGAGAGGAAGTGCAGCCAACTGCCTGAATAGTAGAGAAGATGGGAGATGATATTTTGATTACATTAATCCGTATCCTGTTCATTCAGTTTGCCTCTGTCACTGCTGCTGGTGAAGTTACTAATGTGAACTAATTACATTTGCTCTGAAAAGCCAGAATTTTTAATGCCTCTCAGCAAGAAAGGTTAATATTATCAATTTAACAGCATGAATGAAGCATTGTGTGTATTGAACTTGAACTGTCCTAAAAGCTTGGATGATAAAAACCCAGTCTCTTTGATAACTCACTGGATAAACAGTATGGCTGAGATCTGGGCAATGTCTTCATCTTCTCTGTAAGTTTTATGGGAGGTGGTAAGGGGTTAGCACTGGATGCAGGAGGGCTGCGAGTGTTTTCCTGATCCGCAGAGGATCAGGAGTCTAAAGAGAAGAGCAGCCCACCCCGCCCTCAGACGCTAGCAGTCTTGTTTCCCAAAGAATCTGCAACTTAAAGCAGAGAGGCTTTAGAAGTTAGTCATCTCTCTGGCACGGACCCAGGGCCTGAAGACAGTGTTTTGGAAAGTGGAGTGTTCTGGGAGGGGCAACTCCTCTACAGGGACTTAAATCGCCCTGTCCTCTTGTCCTTCCACATGGGACTTCAGTGATCCCTGACGTGTAATTATTTCCTGCTGTCACGTGACTCACCCACCCAGCAGTAAACAAAGAGAATGGGAACAGCCTACAGTTGCCCCGCTGTCCCCTCCTTGGGAGCCACCGTGTGCCATTCTCCGTTCTGTATTAAGCAGGGTGCTCAAGTGTTTGACCAGTGACATTTCGGTGGCCAGTTGGTTCCTTGGTGTCTTTCATTGTAGAGATTAGGATCTGAGAGAGGATTTGGACCTTCGCATGCGTTCTGCCTGGGACAGCGTGTCTCTTGCGCTGAGAGTAGAGGAGTAAGTTGATAGGAGATTCCTGGGTGGGATCCATCCAAAAGGGTGGGCTGAGTCACGGCACTCTGAAATATGATAAATACATCACGTGGGGTCCTTGGCCTGAAGACGTCCTGTGCCATTGCTGCCCTTAAATGGTGCTGAGTGACAACATCAAATTAAAAACTCTCATGGTCATTCAAGATTGGGGTTTTTCCAAAAATATAAGTATTTAGTTTTGAAAAGTGGCCTTAAAATGAAGAAAAAAGGTTTTAGAATGACCCCCCCCCCCATATATTTTTAAATGGACCAGCCTCCGGAGCTAGGAGGCTGAAGTGGGCAGAAGTCAGGAGCAGACTTTGAGGAGGTGTGGGGGGAATGGATTAGAAAGTGCCTTGACCTTCTACAACCTGCTTCTCACACTCAGTGTTTCAAGTCAGCCATTCAGGCCTGTGCCACTGGCCTACGTCGACAAGGAAAGACCAGCTCTTGTCTTTGACGTCTGTCGTAGGAGGAACAGATTTCCTGTCCTCTTTGGAATTCCTGCTCCCTTGTTTATGAAGACCTGTCACTCCTGTTCGGATGATGACCTGTGCAGTTGCCACAGTGCTTGGTCATGCCCTTGTGTATGGAACAAACTCCCGTGACCGTTGGCCAGTTCATACCTAAATGCGTCAGGGAGCCCTACAGTGGAAGAAATTATGGAGGCAGTGAGGTCCTGTGACCTGGGTTTGTCCCACAGTCTGGTCCCTCTGTAAGACCAAGAAGATACTCAGCGGATGAAGAGCTCCTGACCGAGTAGGTGTCAGAGTGATCAGTGAATCTGATATTCTGTTTACACGTATGCTGTTCTCTTGCCAGTTGAGCTTGTTAGATGAAGGGGAGGTGAGCACCCCGCTGTGCTGACAGACAGCACGAGGGTTGGGTCTGGTAAATGCCATACGAAGTCTCTTCAGGAGTAAGTAAGTTGGCAGATTGTCCCATAGAACTTTAGTTCTGGGTTGTGTAGTGTTAGGCAACCGTGTTTATCGTTACTTCATAGACACTGTTGTCCCCTACCTGTTTCAGAATTTGCGTGGGTAAACCCTGTTTTCATTATCAAATGAATTTACTAAGGCTGTGAAAGACCACATTAACTGGAAATTCACTTTGTGCATTGTAGCTAACAGTCAATATTCCTCTGAATCTCACCTCCCAGTATGCAGTCATTTCCCCATCATCCTCACCCTGGTAGGTATGTTAATTAACCCTCGTGTGTAGTAAAGACTGTTACCTCAAAACCTTCGCTGAAGACTTGTCAGCCTCTAAAATGGCCGTACTTTGAGCCTTCACACCTTCCCAGCTTCTTATACACAGGTTCACAAAGAAGTGGAGGGGGATAAGGACCAAACCCTGAAGTCTATCTTGCCACTTAAATTCCAGTTTATGTGCGCCGAAAAAAAACAGTTGTAGCTTTGAGCGTGGGATCAACATGCTCACTGCGTTTATGCCATGAGTCTGCAGTTGGTGAATGGGCGGCACTCTTCATGGGTCTCAGAAGTTGACCTGAGTTAATGGTTAGCTCAGAACTATGCAGACGGTCCAGGAAAATGGTGGCAGGTAACGGACACCTGCCCTGGTGACGGTCTGATCTAAGGGGCATGGATGCTCACCTGTGTAATACAGCCTCATAGTCATTCTGCACACAGCATTTTTTCCCCATTGTTTCCTTCAAAGCGATACTTTTGTAATTTCTTGTAGCCAAGGTTTAATTGAGTATTTATTCCAAACAGACTTGTCAATGATTAGACGTTATGTTTTCTGGTACCACTTAGAAGATCCTCGGTAGCAAGTGGAACTGACTGACAAATCTTAGACTTTTGAATCTGCATTATACAAATGATGTTTGTATGAAATAGAAAATGCTTTTGCTGAAAAAAGAAAATAGTAACCTTAGAACCAGAGCTGTAATCGGCACCCCATAGGAGCGTGGCACTCTGCCATAGCCCTTCAGCCCTGTACTGTGAGAAAGGCCAAGGTCTCATGCCCTTCAGGTACCATGGAGATTTCTGGATGTGGAAGACAGTTCAAGCCTGGGTATTACTTTTTACTGAAAACAATTTTTGACTCATGTTATTTACTTTAAAAAAATAAAAGCATTAGGTTAGTAACCTTAATGTTGTAAAATACCTTATCATGCCTGCCTTTGTTTTGCTTGGCATGTGGGTTTGCTCTAATTTACACACCTGTGTGTGCACACAGTCGATTCACCCCTGCACTCAAGGGCTTATTAATGCTTCTTTGCAGCCTTTCCCTTGGAGACTGTCGTGGCCATGGTTAATAAGATGATGAATGGGACCACGAGGATAAACAAGCTAGAGAAGCATTTAACAGGTTGAGGATCTGAATCGTTTGAAAAGAAGAAAAAGAAAAAAACAATAAACAGGAAACCCAAACAAAGGCAAAGTAGGGCATCCCCACTGAAACCTGAGGTTCAGAATTTGCGGTAGCCTCACTGACAAGCTATGGTAGAAGCCGAAAGGGTTTTGTGGTTAGTTTTGTGTGACATAGAAATCGATGTGTCTGAGAGCAGTGGGATTTCAACTTTGGAGGATAGACGTTCAACAAAGGGAAGTGTTACATATAATCAAGATGTGGCTTGCTGTATCTGTAGGGTAAAGATTTGGTTAGCCATATATTGAAGGCAGGAAAAAGATGTCTAGTAAAATGTCTGTGTTGGAGGCTCACATGAGGGCTGCTCAGGAAAGGCATTCTCTAGACCACCTTGTTTAAACAGAACACTCCGGTTAGGAAATGCTTCTTCCCATTCCCCTCCATTCTCCACATGCCTCCTCCTTTATTCCCTTAGTCTCCGTAAAGAGATTGAGCGAGACTTCACTGTGTTGGGGAAGCCATTTTGCCAGAAGTATTGTATTCCAGGAGAGGGTCCTGGAATTTATTGGCTGGCAAATAAATATATTGATGATCTTAAAAACTCACAGATAGAAAAACCAAAGACTGATAGTGTTTTATGTCATAAAAACATTTTCTCACTCTGAACTTCAAGTTTGATTCGTTGGTGCTCACTTGTGGTAAGAGGAAGAAGACCTTGCACCATAGGGTGGTTGTGCATGCCGACAGATTGTCACATACTGTTCTGAAGCTACAAAGGAAAGAATTGTGGGATCTTTTTTTTTTTTTACCATGAAGAAGTGGGCTTCATTTGAGGAAGTAAATAAGTTTTCTATAGATTGAGCGTCACACAGTGTATCTGCACATTAAAATACTACATGAAATTGGGTGTGGCAGCATTCTGTTGGTGGAGACTGGACGTTCACACCATCAAGGGCAGCCTGGGCTACAGACGAAATAAAGAAATAAAATAGAAACAAAAATATCACAAGGTACTTAATAAGCATTAAGCTAATTTTAAAAATTGTGCTTTGTAGATTTCAGTGGAATTTAACATTTCTAAACTCTGTATTTTAGGGTATTGCTCTTAGGTAAGTTATTGCCAGAAACTCTCATGGTCATGCCTATCTTCCTTGCTGTTCAGCTGTCTCCATTGTAAATACGGATGTAGTTCCGCTGTCATTTCCCTGGGCACTTTGGGTAACAGGTCTGTCTGCACTGAAAAGAACAAAACCCTTGCTGCTTCAGTTTTGAATAGTTACTGAACTCTCGGAAGTGACTTTCTTCCGGGGCGGAATAAATGGCCCATATGGACTACCGGGCCATTCAGTTCTACAACTTGGTTTGCACCTGATTTTTCTTAGCAAGCAGCAAGAAGCTCGGTATGTCTGTTTCCCAGGTACACAGAGGGCCATGTTGAAAAGTGGTAGCCTGAGCATATGCTCTTTCCCCATAATTAGCTACATAGACTTGTGGGAGAGTCAAGGGGTACAGGTGTACCTGGCCTCCTGGTCCTGGGTTTCTTCATCCTTAGAGGATGGCTGACGGCTGCAGATTTCTCGGGAGCAAGGTTAAGAATCATCATCAGGAAATAAAATCAGGGGCAGAGATGGTTCAGAGGGTAAAGGTCCTTGCCACCAAGCACCCAAGGAATCATGGTTATATCAACCATGATTTCATAATAAATAGCTTATTTTTAGTCTTTTTTTTTTTAAAAAATTCCTCTTCTGCCAATGACTAGGTTGTAGCTTTTGAAAACAGCACGAAGTCAATGTTATCGTAAAGAGAAGAATTTTTTAAGAAATCATTTATTTTTGATGAGATTTAGAAATGCAAAGCCAAGAAATCATGTTTCCATGACACTGATAGGTCATCAAGTTATTAGAGGGTGCTTGTGTGCTCACTGGAATTACCTTGTCCTTTAGAGTAGGGCTGGGTTGGTGATTCATGTCTTCTCATTGATGCTTTCATTATATAAATAAATCTCAGTGCCCACCGGGCTCTGGGATTGACGTGTGTCCTCATGTGTAGGCAAGGGGTGTAGTAAGGATGATGTGACATGGGAGCTGTCTTAGACAAGATCCTGGTCATCAAGAGGAGTCTAGGTCTGTGGGGTTGTGGTGCCCTGAGAATTAAGTTCGTGCCCACCACTCTTTGGAGAATTGCGTGTGCTATGTAAAGATCACAGACTGAAACTATCGGCTGTGTTACTCAGATTCATTTGTGAAGAACATTTTCATGTTTTGATGCTTAGGACTGCACTAAAATCTATAGGCCTGTCAACAGTGTCAGTTTTCGGGATTTTTGAGGAAGCCAGAATTCTCACCCTTTGCCGGGGAGAGCATAAAATGGTTCAGCCTTCACGGAAGGCAATTTGTCATAATCTGCCAGTTATAATTGTCTGTACCCTTCCATGTAGAAGTTCTACTTCAAGAGATTTATCTTAGAAATACTCCTGCTTGGGTATGGACTGCAGGGTTGTTTGTGGTAGTATCAGGTTGGAAAGAGCTCACTTCAGAGGACGACTGGTTAAGGCATGAAGATAAGTGGATGAAATGGAATGTATGCTGCCTCTCAGCAAAGCCTATCGTGGTGTGAATAGGTGCTGAGGAGATCCAGGCAGGATTCTCAGCAGAAATCACAAGGCTTATGCGGTAAAGTAGAGTAAGAAGCAAGGCTGTTAGCGTTTGGATATACGTATGTAGACTGATATTAGCAGGGAATTCTAGAAACTGATAGCACTGTGTATTGCATGAGGTAGGTGGGGAGCAGACTAGATGGGAGCAGGGATGAGGCACCGTGTTCATCTTTGTATTGTTTTTATTTTAAAGCTGTGCTTATATAGTAAACATAGCTGCTGTGCTATGTCCTGGTTAGGTACAATGGCTTTGGAATGTCCCATAGGTTGGTACAAGATAGCGTTCTTCTAGCAAGCTAGATGCGAAAGTGGAGGGTGAGAACACACACTCTTTTGAATAGGTTTCTTTTTTATTGACAAGTGTTTCTCCCATCCAAGTACTTAACCAGGCCTGGCCCTAGGTCGGAGGGGATCGGTCATGTTCAGTGTGCTAGGGCTGTCGTAGGCTGGACTGTGTTTCTCAAAGAAAGCCCCTGTCAGTCCCTGCTCTACCCCATGTTCCTCCGAGTCCTGAGTCTTTGTGTGTAGAGAGGAAGGAGCATTTCCAGACAGCGTGTCTTTCCTGTTTACTTGTCAGTCATAGGGCTAAGAACTTGAGTATGTCCTTAGGGCTTTAAAAGAACCTGCCATTTATGGTTGTTGAGTGTTACTTTTCTGAGAGCAGAGGCCCCTAGGTGCATCTGGTAAGGAATTCCAGGGCCTCAGTGGGTGTGTTTTGCTAATTTTTTTTTGAACCTGTTTTGGCGCTTGAACCTGTCTTTTTTTTTTCCTTCTTCACTAATTAGGGTTGGCGGAAAAAGTCTTTGAACATTGAGATGTTGTTGTGTTATTCTTTCTCCCTATCTTTTGAGTCAAATCTGTGCTTTTTTTTTTTTGAAGGACAAACTTGTAATTCACTAGGTGCGTGGATCATTATCCTGAATTCAAAATAGCACAGCACCAGATGTTGAAGAGATGACGTAAATTTAATGTAATAGAAATCGAAGGTAGTGACTTCAGCAATTTCCTCTTCACAGAATACTCCTATCCGTTTCTGTTTATTTGCATGTTATTGATAGTTTAGACATTGAATATCCCCTAAAAGTCTGGAAGAAAGACTTAGTCCCTGTGATGCCCTTGGGAGTTTGTAGATCCTTAGGAGGTGTGCTCTATGGAAGGTGTTCAGATCTTTGGGCCTTTGCTCTCTAAGGGGATTATGGGATCCTAGGTTCTTCCTCTTTTGCTTCCTGGTTTGTGAAGTGTGAGCAGATTTACCCGTTTCCTTAGGTTTATAGCATTCCTCTTGCTTCCGCCTCCGAAGGGCTGAGCTTACAGGTGTGTTATCTCATGATGAAGGCCACCATGACTGCCATGCATCTCTGTTTTTGATTTACCTTTTCCTACTCGGGAATGATCCTTCTACAACAAAACTGTTTTCTTGATTATGCTTCCGCACGTACCATTTTAGAAACTTTTAACTACTGCGTGTCATCGTCAGCAAGAATGTGCACAATGAAAAGATGGGAGCCAATTCTTCTTCTTTCTCTCGTTGTAAAATGTGAGGGTTCCAATATCTGTAACAAGCCCTGTTAGTAAATTCTTAATGTGCATGCTTGCCTTTGTCATCATTTGATTGACCTTAAACTCCTGGTCCTCTTGCCCTCCCCCTCCCTAGGGTATCACATGCCCAGTTTACAGTTGTATCTTAAACATTTGTGTTGCTGTTGGCTCTTGGTGACACAGAGTGTTGTGGGTCACTCTGACATTTAATCAAGTTGAACAGCTGGCTCTTAGAGAATGCTTAGCAGGTAACCCGAGAGCCCCGTACCTAGTCACCCAAGCAAGAGGTTGTTTCATCAGGATTAATTGATTAATTTCTTAAGACCTCTTTTCTATTTTTATTTTGCCTTTTAATTTTTATTTTTTTTCCCCCAAGAGTTCATTTAGCCACTGTGGCCTTGCTCATTATTTACTAATGAACAGTTACAAATTGTTTGTATGTTTTTATAATTAGAATGCGATCACCATCGCTTACCAGATGAGCTGACATTGTAATGACATGAAGTCAGTAACAATTATGCCTAACAGGAAAATTAATTATGGAGTCCTATCATCCCATATTTTGTCTGAGATTAGATTTGGCTGCTAGCAGGCTGCCTGTGTGGGCACAGCATGGGCAGCACTTCTTCCTTGTGGCTGAAGCAGCTCACAAGGGTGCCCAATGTGTCATCTGGGGGCATCTTTGATCACTTTATAATTTTTTTTTAATTCTTGATTTTTATTGGGGAGGCATTCCAAATGGCTTCTTCATATCCTAATTTCTCACTTCCAATCTCAGCGGAGCCATTTTTTTTTTTTTTGTCTTCATTCTTTCCCTGTAAGGAAGGAAGATTGGTCCAAGGGCAGAGCTGGGCCACAACATAGTAAGTGCCCCCATCCTATAGTATTCTCTCTGTGACATTTGATTTGATTTTGTTCTGCTTACGTAGTAAGATTTGATAAGCATAAAGGGACAACACTGTATTGCTCTGACCTCACAAATCTGGGGAATGAAAACAGAGCAAAATCTACATTCATTGCTAAGAGCATTGGGGGACATATTCTAGATTTTAAAAGCACATGCGAATTTATTTTCAAAAAACATATAGTTGAGTCTTTGAGTTTTATGTTTGCTTCCTGGTGTTTCAAAGCCTTTCAGTGTCGTGAACTCCATATTAACCTTTTTTTTAATGATTTGTAATGTTGTGTGGGATGAAGACTCCAGTGTACTCAATCCCCTCCCTGTGTGCTTGGGCATCAGCATCCTTTTTGCATAATTGTCACATGGTGACAATGTTGTTGTACCTTAATCTCTATCTTAAGTTATTTCCGTGGATTTTTATTTGTTTCGCATTTTAACTCTTATTTAATCCCTAAAAATCAGGTTTATGAGTGAAAATAAAGTACGAACTTGAGATTCTTTCCCCCGTACATACAGGGTCACAGTTTATTCTCTGAGTGATACTTCTAAATGCTGCGTGCGAAGTGTCATACTGACTCTGTGAGAAATTCCCCATGAATAAGATAAAATAAGGGCATCATTTAGAATGCATGCTTTGGTTTCTGTGGGCTTCCACACGCTTCCCTCTCTCTTAAGCCAGTGTTCTGCATAAAACTTGTATATATACTCTTGACTATTTGTCTACCACATTTATTGTGTCCACCCATGGCTTCATTGTTCCTGTACGTGAGATTTACACTGGCTGCATGCTTTCAGATTTACCTGGGGGAATTGTGTACAATGTTGGTTCTTCGGGTACTGAGCCTGAGGAGCCCCAAACCCATTTAGATGACTGCTCAGATATGTCTCAGCAACTGCTTTCTATGGGTATCTCCTCCCCGTGTCAGTCAGTGACTTCTTTGGACTATTTTCCAAACCCAAACCAGGTCACTTTTGTATTTAAAAAAAAAAAAGGACACAGAACTAAGAGGTCTCAGGGCATGGGGCTCTTCTCGCTCATGAGGCCTGCTGTCTGTGGCTTGTTTAGATTGAAATCTGTTTTCCAGAGTATAAATTAATGAGAACTTGTGAAGTGTTATCCCCTAAATATATCTCAGGTGAGCTGTGTAACACAGAATAATGATAGATATAAAACTGGTTGTTTTGAGTTACTAGAAATGATCCATTGTTCAACATCAGTAGATAATATTTCATAAGAAAAGGATAGTGAAGTAGAAAGAGTTGTTTTGGTAAGAAAGGGAAATGTATGTGGTTGGAGAACCAGGAAAATTTTGATATATTCCCATTAAAGGAAATGTGGCTTCCCCCACCCCGAGAGTGCATTTAATTTCTTCTCTCTCTCTCTCTCTCTCTCTCTCTCTCTCTCTCTCTCTCTCTCTCTCTCTCTCTCTCTCTCTCTCTCTCACACACACACACACACACAGCTTTTGGCTTATTTCATTTAGTTTTAAACTTATCTGAGGAAAGATTGTGACGAATTCCATAGTAGCCAAACCATGGTGAATTAATGTTTCTTACAGATGGTTTTATTTTCTTTGTATGATATTATTTGGATCGCAAAGCACGTATCTTGGAAAGTGTGAGCTGGGAGGTCTTTCTGCTGTAGAGAAGTAATAACTTCAGGGAGGCAGGATGTTTCTTCTTGCACTTTAGTGTGTGTCTGTCTTATGAAGACTTAGTTGCCGGGCATGCCTGGACTTTTCCACTTTTGGGACAATGTCTGCTTGACACTGCAATGCTTCTGCCATCTCTCGAGACCCCTTATTTCTCAGAGAGGCCTTGTTTTCTTTCAAGAGAAAGTTTAAAGCCATTTACCCCTTCCCTTCTGCTGATGTTTTCCTTCTTCATATTTTGTTCTTAATTAATAATATCTCAGCACATTGGCTCAGTGTCGGGACAAGGAGGTGTCTTTGTTTTGAACATCTCCCATTTTCCCTTTCCTTTAAAGAATGACCGTTAATTAATCTAGGCCTTTTGGAAGCAGTCGCTGTGGGTTTCCCTCGTGGTTTCTACTCCATTCCTGTCCTGGAGAAACCCGAAGCTTTGAAAGTAGAGGGCTCCATTAGTGCCTCCTCCTTTGTCCAAGAGTCTTAAGCAATCTCCAGGAAATCTCTGGTCCCTGCCAGCAGTCTGCCTGTTAGTATTGAGAGAAGTTGCTGCTTTGTAAGTACCAATTAGAAACTGAGGGTTAGTCGGGTGGTTGTGACAAGCTTCTGGGAGACCCTGAACCACCAGCATTCTCAGCTCACCTTGGGCTGCCTCTGACTGACAGCTACAGTAACTCTGGAAGGAACTGCCCAAACATACCACTGTATTTGGAAGCAGTGCATGTCCTGGATATAGCTACTGACAGGCAAGCCCTTGGAAACCCACTGTGGGGGACGTTTGCTTCCTTCTTTCTGCCATCCTTTTTTAGAGGAAGAGGCTAATATGATAGACTAGTAATGGTTGGGGTTTAAGACTAGACATAAACATGCAATCCTGTGTAACAGGCCAGTGAGCACCACACCTCATTATTCCCTTCCCATAGATAGGCAACAGGCTGCTAGGTAGAGGCTAAGTGTAGCCAGGGTAGAAATCCAGGTTGGACTGAAGCCAACCGTTGTAGGGTATTTCCTGCCTCCCTTTCCAGTAAGTAATTCATTTGTTTTCTAAGTTTTGTATGGCTACAAGGTACTTTGTATACATGCATCTACCTACCTACCTACCTACCTACCTACCTACCTACCTACCTACCTACCCACCCACCCACCCACCCTGTTTGTCAGTCAGTCAGCCAGTCATTAACTATTTATGCCAATACTTCTAGGATTCTAGTCTCTTTGAATGTTTATTTTACAGGAGCCTGTAATCCCAGCGTTTGCAGAAAGGCAGGATGGCTGAAAGCTGGAGCCCTTTCACGGCTGCATAACAAGACTCTGTCTCAAAAAGCAGAGCAAAGTAAACAAAAACTTAAAACACACACAGTATAAAAACAGTTAAGTACTTCAGGTTAGCTTGGGGTGTGGCTAAGTGGTAGAAGGCTTGATTACCATACATAAGACCCCAGAGTTTGATCCTAGGACTGGCTGTGTGTATGTAGAGGAGCTGGGGGGGGGGGTTGATACATAGATGGAAAACACATCCTTAATCTCTTTATTTTTCCTTTAGACATGTAAAAATAAATAAATATGTTCAATATGGGTTCAGTTATTTTAAAGGGAGATCATGATAAAGATTAGGTTTTACAGTGTTTTATATACATTTTATTTTTTTTCTTGATACATAGCTATCACTTTATGTCAGTTGCAGATATTTAAATAAGATTTTAAATTATAGAAGTTGACTATGAATGATTCTTAATTAGCTATCTTATATAAGGGCAAGCTTCATTAATCTGTTTCCCTTTGCTTCTAAACAAGATGAAATTAAATTTTCTTGTAAATGACTACTTACTTGTTTATTGGTGCTTTTGTGTTTGTGTTGTTTTGTCTTTTGTTTTTGTGTTTGTGGTTCAGATAAAACTCCTGTTTTTTAAATTTTAGTGAATACTATTTATTCTATTTAAGACTATTCATTCCTGTTTTAATTTTAATAAGAAGCTGATGAATTTTATTAAATGCTCTTCGGCACAATATAATAGTGAGCTTTTGCCTTTATTTTGTGGTGTAATAAATTATATTGATTTGGTTTCCCAATAGTGAGTCATCTTTGTATTCTTGAAGTAAACCATAATTATTGCTGAAATTTGTATATATATATATATTCATATTCATTTCAGTTTTTCAGAGACAGCTCTGGCTTCTCTGGAACTCGCTTTGTAGACCAGATCCGTCTGACTCTGCCTCCTGAATGCTCGGATTAAAGGCGTGCACCACCAATGCCCAGCTGGCTAATATTCAGTGTTTCATAATGGCAGTTTTGAGATGTGTCTATAGTTTTTAATGTTTGTACCTTTAGGGTTATATATTTTTCATACCACTTAAGAAGAATTTCAGTTTTTTTTTCTAGAATCTAGAGTAATTGATATAATGTAGAGAAGGTCTATTTTTTTTAAAAAAATTAAAGTGTAATATCTTAGTATTCTTGTACCTTCGCCCCCAGACTGTTTATTTTAAATTACCTGTGAGTATGTACACATGAGTACGAGCTCTCTCAGAGGCCAGAGCTGGAGTTAGGGGTGGTTCTGAGTTGTTGCTGTGGGTGCTGGGAACTGAACTCAGGTCCTCTGGGAAGAGAGGCTTCCACAGTGTGTTATCCTCAGAGGACAGTTACACTAAGCGTTTTGTTCATCGCGTTTGCTTTTTGTTTTTAGTGTTTAGCCTGTTAAAGTTCACTTTTCTATTACTTTTGACGGGAGTTTATTAAATTGAGTACCCACCTTGCTTCCTGAAATGGTGGCATCGAAGCTGAACCTTTTCCTGAGAACAGTTTTACTCTGCACCTTTGTTTCCAGATCACTGATTGTCAGTTATTCGCTAGATGTCTAATTAAAGTACCTGCTTTGGCCTTTGATCCTGAGGTTGCTTAGACACTTGGGCCGGAGTTTCTCTTTAACTTGTCTTTTGGTATCTGTTCGGATCTCTGCGTGTGTGCCTGAAAACTCTGAGGGAACTTACTGAGGTTGACTGGAGTCCAAGGACATGGTTAATTTTTAAATCATATTTAAGAAAACAGAGGTTTCATTTCTGTATTTTGTAAATCAGACTTACTAGTTAGATTATGTTCAGCTCTTTCAAGTTCTTGTTTTTAGCTGTCACCTGGAGAAAAGTGTGTCATTTTCCCTTCTTTTTAATAGTGCTTTCAAAATACTTTAGATTAAAAAAAATACTTTCGAAATTACTTAATTATGTTATGTATATGTGTTTTGCCTGTATGTATGCATGTACGTTTGTATGTGCCCTGTATGCGTGACTGGCACCTGGGACGGTCAGAAGCACCCATGGGGGGCTCCCCAGCAACTGTAGCAACGGATGGTGGTAAGCTAACTTGTGGGCCTTGGGAACCAAGTCTTGGTCCCGTGAAAGAGCAGCAAGCGCTTTTATCTGCTGAGCCACCTCTTCATGGACTCACCCGCCTTTACCTGAATTCCCAGGGATACAGCACCCTAGTGCTTGCCCCAATTCTGTGTCATGTACAATCTCATATGGCCCAGGGCTCTCGTTCATCTGATTTTAACATTGCCACCTTTTCTTTGCTTTTCCCTGTGGCTTCAACTCTTCGTTTAGCACTTATTTCCTCTTCTATGGTCCCTTCGTTTTGTGTAAACAGTTTAGTCTTTCAATAGAAAATTCTGCCTCTTTGTGCTGACTGTGACAGCGAATATATTTTGACCTGGTTGTTGTCAAGCTTATCATAAATTCCACTTTCCCCCTCCATTCCCATGTTCATTTCACTCTTCCTGTGTTATTTGGAAAGTCATATTATTTCCCATCCTGTTAGTGCTTTGCTGTAAAAAGTTTAACTTCCCCCCCCAAACAGATGCCAGTGTCAAACCATCGACTCTCCTTCCACCATGCACCTTCACCTGTACCACAGGGACCCCTGGATCTGTCTCAGATCTGAATATCTGGCGGCGTACTCTTTGAGTGGCTCCTTGTTTCTCCTTAATCCTCTAGAATGTAAATTCAGTGCTCAAGAACAGTATGTTTTTTTCTGTTCTGTTTTAAGTTTTAACCTTTTCAAATTCGAGAGTATGTGTGGCCTCACTACTTTTCCGTTAGGTTCTCCTGCGTTGTCAGTTTTTCGATGATGAGTACCACCCGCTGCAGCCCCGCTTGGTTGCCCTGCTCCAGGCCCTTGTGCAGTCTTCAGTGAGTCATGGTTTTTGTTGACTCGCTGATGGCTCTTCTCAGAAGGGATTGCTGCGTCAAGGAGTAGATTATCGCCTGATGCAGAGCTGCTGTGTGCCCCAAGCCTAGGGAGCAGTTCTACTGTCCACTGAAGCCCCTCCCTGTTGAGTCACTGGTTCATTAGAATGAATAGAGAGTCTGAAGTCAGCTTCCATCAAGAGGGTCTTCCATGTCTGTCAACCACAGAGATGTTGAGTACTGCCAGAGGCTCAAAAGGCCCTAACCTGGAAGTCCTTCAGATCCCTTTCCTTGTTCCTTCTTCCGAGGCAGGATCAAGTAGAGTTCTTCAGGGCACTCTCTTCCCCATATGATGATGTGTGAGTAAATTTCATTTACTACATTGCGGGATGGAGGCAGAAAAAGGTACAGCTGTTTGCCATTGGATGCAGCCCAGAGTATTGGCATGCTGATGGAGCACAGTTGTCCTCAATTGAGCCAGGAATACCATTGATGCCACGTTTCTCCTTCGGAAAAGGCTATTTCTTAACCCCAACCAGCACTTCCCCCCCTCACTCCGACATCACTCAGTATAGATACTAATATGTTCTCTCAATGGAATAATCTTTGTTAATAGCATTCACGAAATGCCTGTAGGTGTGCACACACACAGGAAGAGGTGGCATTGCCTCCTTTCCCAGCTGGTAAATAAGATATGAATGCCTAACCAGCGTGGCCCAAATTGGAGCAGTGTCATTGGCATCTTGACGCAGGTGTTTGTGACTTTACCTTCATGTTCTGTTTGTACAGAGCGGGACTGGGGCACCCCAGAAAGGTCTACGGCACTAGCTTCAGCGTCTGGATGCTCATTTATCAGTTTAATGACAATCTTGTCTTGGAACTATTTGGTGTATTTTCCTATTTTTCAGTAGCGATGCCAAAGCATCCCTATGGTTTAGTGGAAGCTACTCCACCCCAGCAGCACAGTAGAAATCTCCCCCTTCTCTCCTCTCTGTTTGATGCACATATCTATTATTGTAGCGAGGTGCTATAGAAATAGCTTCTGTCCTTGCAAAATTGCCAGCCCAAGTAAGGACCTGGAAATGGTTGCTACGCATGTATGTCAAAGGGTTTATTAACCACTTCTTTGATGACTGAAATACTTTTTTTCCTTTTTTAAATTCTTCTCATCCTGACCATCATTTCCCCTCCCTCCTCTTCTTCCAGTCCCTTCCCCTAACCTACACCACCCCCCTATCCAATCCTCCTCCATATCTCTTCAGAAAAGAGGAGGCCTTTCATGGCTATCAACCAAACATGGCATATCAAGTTGCAGTAAGGCTAGGCACCTCCCCTCTAATTTCGTGTGCATGTGTCTATGTGTAAGCATGCACAAGCCAGGGCACAGTCTGTTCTCTCCTTTGACTGTGTGAGTCTTAGCTATTGAACTTAGATGACCAGGCTTGGTAGCAGGCACCTTTGCTCTTTGAGCCATCTCAGCAGCCTAAGACGATAGTTTTGGTCCCCCCCCCCCCCCTGCCACGTGTCTGAGACAATGTGTTGGATCTAAATAAACATTTTTAAGTCACTTCTAGTTCATGGGTATGTACTTTGTAATACTATGTTTCAGATCTAAAAGTTACAAGTGCCTGCAACCT
Source organism: Microtus pennsylvanicus (assembly GCF_037038515.1). Taxonomy (NCBI): domain Eukaryota; kingdom Metazoa; phylum Chordata; class Mammalia; order Rodentia; family Cricetidae; genus Microtus; species Microtus pennsylvanicus. The sequence continues at coordinate 18,065,961 of NC_134596.1, forward strand.
GTTAATGAAAGCTGTCTGCCCTGGCCATCAGAGGTTCTCCCACGGTTTGTCTGGCAGAATGTTCTAACCTTGCTATCTTCCTATTCTTCTGGCTTGCAGTCTAGCTGTTCCTTCCACAGTATGTGGAGACCTAACTCTGCATCCACGATGACCAGTATTTGCACGCAGTACCACTGCCTTTGCTGCTATGTTTTGCTTGGTTATTGTAGGGGAGCCCCATCATTTTTCTCTATTTTAATGAAGCATTAAGGTCCGTTTACACGGCGATAAATAAAGTAATTACTGTAGCGATGGCATTCTGCCTAAGTCGTCTTGAAAACTGAAAGCAAAATCCCTTTTAATAGCTCCATAATGGTCTCTTGAAGTGTTACAGATTTTTATAATGATAGCTGTAATATAAGTGCCATTATTTACTGCGAGACTTGGACATTTTGACCATTTCCATGGTACTTGTCTGTCTCCAGCCGCGCTGAGTGTGTGTGTGCGACGCAGCGACGCAGCAGACGCGTGCATGCTGGCTTCTGTGGCCGGGTGCCTGCCAAGGGCAGCCTTGGCCAGGAAAGGAAGGCCACATAGCATCACTCCTGGTGATCAGAGTGCGTCAGGTCCAATTCCCTGTTTCCGTGTAGGAGTTTTTTTTTAAAAAAAAAAAAAAAAAAGAAAAATAGCCTTTTTGGCAAAATAGAGATTCTGTTTTGGGAACTCCAAGTAAGTCACTGCCCAGCTTGATAATCTTATGTAAGAAGGCACGTTTCTTGTGTTTTCTGATTATGCAGTCTTTGAAACAGTCCAAACAAAGAATACTACAACAATAGAAGGAGGAAGGAAGCTGTCACTCAACTCCGCTTGGCTGGTGTCATTTGCTTTGACGGAATGCATGAAGGCATCTTAAAGTGGCATGAATCCTCACAGTTCTTGCCAGGTGTCAGGAAGACCAGTGATGGGTGTAGGACATCACTGTGTGGATTGTTGCTTTCTGGGTAGTGACCTGGCCGAGGGGGACTGGCTGCCATGCTAACGGAGAGGGAGCAGCCCTGATTTGCTCCCTCTGCAGGGCTGTGGCTCAGGTGAGCCTGGCTGGGACTTTCCATGACTTTGTGTTTCTGGATCATGTGCTTTGTTTCCTAGGTGCTCGGGAGACAGCCCTCTTCTATGTGTCTGGTCTGCTTTGTTGATTCTTCTGGAGAAGGCAAATGCTGCTGATGAGAGAACACTTGGTGCACTGCATCTGATTTGTTCTCCTGGTGTCTGCATTAGCAATAAATAGACACCGCATTTGCATATTTAACACCCCTCTCCCTTCAGCCCACACCTCTCCACTCCGGGATTAGCTGTTCATTACTTGAAGCTTTTGTGTCTTCGCTGGGATTTAACTTTTCTCCTCATTAATCAGCAAAAGTCACCTAAAATGGTGTCATTTAAGATGGAATAGAGAAATAATCACATGAGAGCTTTGCTGGGTATTTCTGTTGTTATTCTTTTGGCTTTTTTTTCTGCTGTACTTTTTTTTTTTTGCCGCCTTTGGCGTGTGTGTGTGAGTGTGTATGTGTGCTAAAACTTCCCATGCTTCACACACATAAAATGTTGGTGTGTGTGTGGGAATGCCAGGGACTTCTACTGAACAAGGGAGAGGTCTGGCCTTCATTGCTACATTGCGGGTAGAGTTGTTAGACACAGGAGAAAAGATGGGGTATGAATGTCGTGAAGTGTTTCTAGAGATAACAGAATAATAGCGAGTAACGGGATTTCTAGTGATAGCAGAATAGCAGACTAATAGGAAACACTCAACCAATTAAAATTGTTTGCAGGGTGTATTTTTCGTTGACAAGAATTTGAAGGTGAGTTCCTATGACACATGTTCATGGGTGTCCTGACCGTTGGAAATCCATTTTAAACTTCCATTCTGATGTATGTGGCAGTAGAATTATTTAAACGTAATTATTAAGGTGAAATTCATATAACATAAGCCAGCCATTTAAAACTGGACAGTTCTGTGATATCTCATATATCCATACTGCTGTGTAACCACCATTTCTGGTCCCAAAATAGCCTCATCAACCCCAAAGGAAACCCAGTACACAATGCCTTCTATTTCCCCATCCTCTAAAGGGACAGACAGACCCCACGCTACATTGTGTTTCTATAGAGTCACCTCTTTTGTGTGTTTTACATAAATACAATCATATGCTGCACAACACCCTGTGAACCCACTGTTTTCATGCCTTGCCCATACTGTAGCAGGCATGGGGACCTAGTTGCTTTGCATGGCCAAATAGTATTTCGTTATATGAGCACAATGAATGTTTTTTTAATTGAAAGGCCAGTTTTTTATTGCATAAATCCAGCACCTTGGACATCTCAGTCTTTGTTCTGGGATAGATGTTCACGTGTGATTGGCTCCTGTCTGTCCCCTCACTCTGAAACCTAGCAATCCTGCCGACACTTCAGAGAAAACAGGAAGAAGCCACACGAGGGTAGAGTTCAAAGCACTTGAGAAATAAAAATATCCAGTATTAGGGTGTGGTTACCCCTGTGGTTTGGACCGGTTATATTCATCCAAAGTCTTTGCAACACTTTAGCATTGTAGCAGTCTCCTGGCAGACAGACAGACACACGACAGAGAGATACATACAGAGAGATACACACAGATGCGTGTATTCACACAGATACACACAGATTCTCTCTCTCTCTCTCTCTCTCTCTCTCTCTCTCTCTCTCTCACACACACACACACACACACACACACACACACACCCCTCTCTCTTTCAGCCTGTGTGCAGTAGGATTCACCTGTACCACTATGACCATCCTCAAGACCTTGAGGGTCCAGTTAGAGGGAAACTAACCGTAGATGCCGCTGGCACGGAGGAGTGAGTGAGCACATGATGGGCATGCATGTAGTGAACCCGGGAGAGCCAGCTTCCAGTTCTGCCCAGTGGCTAGCGCAGGGGAAAAGGTGTTTTACATTGGTTTAGGTCTGGAGCAGCACATTAGGAAAAGAGTGAGGACAAGGAAGAGGAGGGCGAGGCCTGAGTAGAAGGGTAGCCATAGTCTGTACGGACATCCCTGGAGAGCTTTCCCTTTGAAGCAGAATTCCCCTAATTCATTAATTCTTAAGCTTAAATTCAACAGTAATAAACTGTCCCTCATCCAAGTGATGAATTTAGTCCCACCAGACTTTCCAAATCCCTAGAAATCCCTTTTCCATCCCACAAGCTTCGCTGAGCATAGGACTCCGTTTCCAGTTAGCCTTGTTCTAATTCCTACCTCTCACTTTTCCTCAATTTTCTGCTTACTGGATTTATGCTTCAACCAAATGAAGGTGAAGTACATATTTTGAAAATTCCAATTTTATGAATGATTTAACAAGAACTTTGATGCACTGTGGGGGGGGACAGTCATTCCATAGTTTTCATTCTTTTTTTTCTTTTTGCAATAAAATCATGCATTTACATATTGCTGGTTCATATATGCACACGTCATTATGTAACTAACAAAGCACCGTGCCTTTCAGGTGTTTGAGCAGCATAGAAAATCTGATTTCTCATAGGGGTATGAAAAAGTGACTCCTTTGGAACCTCTAAAGACAAACTTTCCCTTGGAGGAAAAGGGGAATTTACTGTCCATTAGCACATCAAGAGCTGCATTTAGGGGACCATTAGTGCTTTTAGCTCTGGGAATGAAATTGCCCTGTACTTTTCTCTGCCCTTGGCAGCAGTGAGTAAGGAGCTCTGGCTTTGTGCAGAAAGCCTCTGAGGTGCCTTGTGTAAGTTGCTTAACATCTCTGAGCTTCGGTCACTGCCTGGGCATGGAAAATAGCACCAGTTTGTTCTGAAGATTATACTAAACGTTACAGATTCAGAACTGGCGGAGCGGGAAGCGGGCCTGCCCTTGTTGAGATGTGTACGTGATTTGAGGAGATTAAGAGAGGGCTAAATGATGTGTCGCTGACTATTTATCTCTGTGGGTCTGTGAGGCTCCAACCGGACTCTCTGTGGCACCTTCGTGGTCCTCTTTTAAAATTTTACAGTGCTGACTTCTCCCTCTTGCGGTAGGAAGCAAGCCTTTTGGTTTATTCTTGAAGGCATTAGAAAAACACCGTCGTAAAGAACTGTGATCACTCTGTACCTGGAATCCAGCGCCAAGTCAGTTAGTTTTTCAATTCATACTGTGAAAATAATCTCACCAGGAGGTTACTTACCCAAGTTCCTAATTCATGATCCTATTTCTAGAAAGATTCCAGCAGATCTAGCTGGTGACATTATTCTAGGGCCGCATGATGTGAAAGTGGAGCCCCTTAGACAAGTCCCCCCATGCCTCCTACCTTAGCAAGTTGTCCACCCTCCTAGTGATACCTGGCCAGCAATTAGAAAACCAGATAGAATTCTCATAGTTCCCTGGGATTCATTTATTTTCTCATCTGTGTTTGTTTTCTTTGCATCCCCTGGATCATTAGCTATAAATAGCTACATTTTACATGCATTCTTAATGTAATCGCTTCATAGCTGCTCTCTGGGAAGAATGGCTCTGGCATTATTGTTTTTTGTTAGGCTAGATGAGATACCGGTGGTTTCTGGACATAGATTCCCCCCTCCCTCTCCCGTTCTTGTCCGGGCTGGCTCTGACTCCATGCCGTGACTCTGAGGTTCCACCCTGGAAAGGAAGCGTGTGTCCAGGAGGCATGACTGGTTGGGCTTTGTGTGTACCGTTATTCACATCTTCCTCAAATTCAAAGATTTGAAACCAAAAAAGTTCATTTTTCCTCTGTAAAAGCTTTGTAAAATAAAGAACATTAGTTTTAACGGTTGTGAATGACTCAGAATACAGTTTCATTGTTGACAATCAACAGCTTACAAGTTCAGTAATCCCCCTACATCTGTGCCTTGTTTAGTACAGTAAAAGTTTTGACTCCACAGAGATAGAAAGCATGAGCACAGCCTCTCACTTGAGGCCACTGTGATTGCTCTAGTGGTTGGCACAGTGTCCCCTGTCGGTTAGGGTGCCTCCTCCTGTTGGTGCCATTGGGGTAGGGAAGAAAGAGGTGGGGGATGCCATGTGTCACCTCCTAAATCAGATCCTTTGCATCGCTTGAATATTTCTGTGTGGGGTGATGTGTTCTAGAGAATGTTGCTTAGTTAGAGAAATTCCCAGAGTTCTTCATTCTGTGGACAGCAGCTCACACAGCTAGATGTGTTGTGCCTTGTGCCTTCTGGCAGTGAGGTAAGATTTGAGTTCATAGGAAGACAGATTGGCCAACTTTGCAAGCTAAACATAGAATCTGCTAGAAGACACTGGGCTTTGGGGCCAGTCGAGGCATAAAGGCTCCGATCTGCAGTCTCTGCCTTCCACTTGGCCCTAAGTCCCTTAGATGAGCTCACGCGTTCAGGAATTCCTGTTGTTCTCTTCTGCATTGACTAGTTTCCTTTTGTTATCTTGAGACGGGTCCTCATGTTACCCAGGTTGGCCTCAAACTCCTGGGCTCTGAAGCTCCTTCTCCTTATCCTCTTGAGTAGCTGGGACTGTAGACGCGCACCATCACATCTGTCTTCGAGATCTTTTGTTTTTTTAAATATAATTTTTATTTCCAATCCCTTTTCTGAGGAAAACAGTCTGATGCCCTTTCTACACTGTGGCATTATGCAAGAGGAATCAGACTTTGAAGCAAAAGTGCACGGCCCAGCCTCTCACAGATCTCATGTTAAAACATTTAGACAGTGTGAAATGGCAGGATTAGTTGCAAAACCAGTTTACGTGATCTTCTGTTACTTTAACTATTTTTTTTTAAATTATCTTTCGTTTTTTTTGAGACTATAATTAATTGTATATCTTCCCCTTCTCCTTCCTTCTCCAAACCCTCCCAGTTCACCTTGCTATCTTTACAATTTGTGGCTGTGCGTGTTTGTTTGTGTTGGTGTGTGTGTACGCACACATGCGTGTGTGGTTTCAGATACATAAATATAACTTGTCCAGCCTGTATGATGTTTTGTGTGTTTGTTTAGGGCTGACCGTTCAGTATTAATCTTTTTGCTACAATCTTTAGACTTTTTAAAAGCAATTTTAAGTATGCAACACTCTATTCAGTTTAGTAGAAATTAGCAACGTAATCTTTGTAAGCAAACAGCTGTCTGCCTGGTGCATCTTGGAGCTGACATATCCATGAAGGGACACACTGAATATTACTCCAATTCCTCCACACATTACCACATCTTCCTACTTTGCTCTAATGAGTATAAGATCTTGAAGAAAATGAATGGCAGTTCTCTTACAGTCCCCCTGTCCATTGGTTTCCCCTGGTGCTTTCTCTGCACGGATCTGGTGTGTTGTGCCCTAGCCTGCGCCCAGGGGGCCTTTTATGCCCTCCCTCTAGCAACAGTGCTCCTTAGGAGCAAGGGAAAGGAGCGCGCACCATCATCGTTTCTTTCGCCTAGGCTTGGAAAGAAATACATCCAAGAGATCAGATGCTCTCAGAATCACAGCGGGTCGCACTTCTAGTAATTAAAACTGAAGCCCAAATTGAATAAGAAATAATTTTTTATTGATTGCTGGCATTTGTGAAAAAGGTTTAATTAGACCAAGATACAGAAGGGACTTATTGGCTCTTTCATTTGAGAGACACTGCTGACATGGTTGTTTTCTGTGTCTCGTTTTGCCTGGGAATTTATGATTCTTTTTTACCTTCTTCCAAATATGCCAACAGCAAGCCTACACATTCATTAGCCATGACTGTTTTGTCTTTTTTTTTTTTTTGATGGTATGGGCCCATGTTCAAGGGTATTTTCTTGCACAGTTTCTTTACAGTGGTGTTTGAGGAATTCTACCCTGTCTACTTTAGTGGGTTATCCTGTGGATGTGTTAACCTCTTGTCTCTCTGTAGTCTTGGGGTGGCCTCAGGGTCTCAGGAGATCTCAGAGGATAACTCAGTTATTACTGTCAGTCAGTGTGATCAGTTGCTTCTTCTCACATCTATCCCAACTCTGCCCAGGTTTAAATCTCTGCTGGGATTAAAAATCAGAAGAAGAGATGGGTTGGGCATGAATTCATGTTTTAACCTCAAGGACCGTCGATGATCATAGTTCAGAGATAGTTTTAGAGTGTCGGTTATGCCAAATTTATCTACATGCATTAGGGTAGAGCAAGGGGATGATCCGTTGTCATCACGTTCTCAGAGTCCCAGCCTTTGAAAATCAGCAGTGAACGAGAAGTTCGCTTGTGTCGTCTCAGCCCTCTGGGCCGGTCTCAGTGCGTGTTTAAAGTTGGAGACTGACTACTCGCGACTTCACTCGGTGGCTGACACTGAACCGGGCGTTTCTGGTAGCACTAGACCGTCCCTGTGTGCAGAGGTACCCATGGCACAGCTGTGTCTTTGCTCCATCCACCTGCTCCTTTTCCATCCACACGCCGAGTGTGGAGATCAGAAGGGTGACCGACACACACGGCTGCTGCTTCTGTCCTGTCTCCGGCGCACTGCCCGTGAGTCCTTCTGTGAGCATCTGTGGAATTCTTTCCTGTATGTCATCCCCACCGCGCCCCCCACCCCCGTGCATCTGTCTGTAGCCTCACCATTTTTCTTGGAGGTTCCTAGGTTCTCCCGCATACATGTAGCTATGGTATTGATGCGTGCCATGTGTATTCAGTATGAGGGAAGAGCGACAAGAATAAAGTTTGTAGGAGTAAGCCAAAGATTTATGTATATTGACGTTCATAAAACTAAAGTTAAAGATAGGTCTTGCCCTATCTTTAGGTCCAAAGAGATCACCTGTAGGGGCCCTGCGCTTCCTGGAAGGCGTGGATCCCAAGCTTGGCAGTTCATCTATGAATAGGCAACAATTTATGTGACAAATTTGAGCATTTTCAGTAATAAAAGATAGGGAAAACCCTTCAGGTCAAGGTCGAGCTTGGGTTTCTGGCTGATTTGTTCTCATTATTGGCGATTGTTAAAGAGCTCAGGGTGTTCTTTGTTTACCAGCCCCGCTAATCAAGTTACTGATGTTCAGGCCATCCCACTCCCTCCCTCCCTCCCTGCTCCTGAGATACAGGCATCTGAAAACGAAGAGGGGAGAAAAGCAGGGAGAGGTGGTTAACATGAAACGCTCCCCATCTACTGGTGTGCTTACAGTTAAGGTACAGGCAGGAGAAGCTTGCACGGTTGAGCTCAAAGAGAATAAATGTATCACTTCTGTTCTCATACATACACTGAACTCCTCTGCAGAGTAGCCTCCGAATTATGAACAAATAGAACTTTTCTTGAACCGAATGTGTGGATTTTTGTAAGGTCTGACTGCATGGCATCTGTGATGTAACTGGAAAGTATTTGAAATACAGAACACACAGGTGTTTGTTTTTAAGTGCGTGCGCTCGCGCTCTCGCTCTCGCTCTCTCTCTCTCTCTCTCTCCTCCCCCTCCCCCCTTCCCAACCCCCCCCCCATCTCTGTCTCTCTTCCTTCCCCACCCTAGACTGAGTTTCTCTGTGTAGCCCTAGCTGTCCTTGAACTCACTCTGTAGACCAGGCTGGTCTCAAATTCAGAGAGATCTGCCTGCCTCTGCCTCCCGAGTTTTGGTATTAAAGGTGTGTACCACCACTGCCCAGCATAAGGAATTTCTTGACTTAACAAATTTGTGAAATAAATTTTATGAAACTTAATAAATTTTTTTATAGTTGACGAATCTCTGTTTCTAGACTCCTGGAAAAGAACTCTCTAACTTCCATCCATCCATCCATCCATCCACACGCACGCACGCACGCACGCACGCACGCACGCACGCACAGAGAGAGAGAGAGAGAGAGAGAGAGAGAGAGAGAGAGAGAGAGAGAGAATGTTTTGCCTACATGTATGTCTATGTGCCTGGTGCCCAGGGCGTTCAGAAGAGGGCATCAGATCCCCTCATTAGCTGCCTTGTGGGTGCTGGGAACCACACCTGGGTTCTCTGTTCTTACTGAGTCATGTCTCTAGCTCCACCACCACCCCCCACTTTTGGAGATAGGGTCTCAACATGTAACTTCTGGCTGTCCTGGAACTGGCATAAAGCCTCAAACTTGAGTTCCTCCTGCCTCTGCCCCCCCCCCCCCCCCCGCCAAGTTCCCAAGTGTTGAAATTGAAGGTGTGAGTCACCATGCCCAGCTATCATTTTTGCTATGGATTAGTATTGAAATCAATAAGGGTTTATGAAGAATCAAAGTGAAGGGAGACTTCAGAAGGCCGCTTCGTGTGGTTTAGAGGGGCACGGACACAGGACTAACATTCACGACTTGGTGGGGTCCCCTCAGGCCTTACAAGAACAAACACATTATGGTTGGTGTTCACACAGACTGTGCTTTCCATGGGGATGAGGCTGAAGGCTAAGTGGTTAGAATTACTCCCTCATTCCCTGGAGGTGGAGGGAGGTTAGGACTGTTACGAACTGTGATCAAATCACTCTATTATTTAACTTAGGTATATATAGTTGCATGTTCCAGCATTGGAATTACAGAAGCTTGTCTCACACCTACATGTTCTTCTATGGCAGGTAATATTGAGTGGGATTTTAATTCTGCTCATCTGGGTACCCAGCTGAAAGAAATTACAAATTATTTACAGTATAGGAGCTTGGATTATTTTCCTCCCCAGTTGCTGTACCCCATGTTTTTCTAGCATTTTACTGTTGTACTTAAGTTTGCTCATGTTTCAGAAATGCTTCCATGGCTGCTGTACATATTCCCATCCAGACAATGTTGAACGCCATGTAAACACTTGCCTTAATAAAGGATAGACAAGGGCTACGATTTTCTGAGAAGTCCTACTTTGTGAAAATCTGCCTAAGTAAAGAAGATCAAGGCCTCTATGGTATAATCATACGAGACAAGTCTGTTCCCTACGTAAAAGGAAAATCAGCTGACATAATTGGTTGCCTGTTATTCTTATTAATGACAACCCAAGCAAGCAGCATGTGAGAATTTGACAGTCAGATCAACTTGGAGTATCCTTTAAGCCTTGGGATTCTCGAAGGGCATAGATCAACATTTTCTTTTGCACGTAGTTCCCAGACTTTTCTTCTGGGACTCCTGTACCTGTGTTGCGCAGCGGGCACACCTTGAAGACGAGATTAAGCCAAAGGTGACATGAGCTCGTCAGACCTCCTCTCTCACCCAAAGACAGGCTGTACCCAACTCTTTGATAAGGGAGCAATCTCTGGCTGAAATTCACAGTTCAGCCAGGTTGATCTGCTAGAACATTGGTGACTCTAAGAATCAACAGGCTCCTTGTTTATGAGCAGGGCAGAGGCATGGAGCTGCAGTGGGTGTCTGAAGCCTCTAGGGGAATTCAGCCTTGGGACAGGCGCTGTGCGGAGTGGGTCAGACATCCAGAAACCAGTCCCGTTTCTGTGTTGTGCTTGTTTTCGTCAGTTGTAGCCAGCCAGTCCTCACTGTTGTATAGTTTGACTCAGAGGGACTGGCTTTGATCAGTACAGTGGGACTGAGGGACTTGGATGTGGGCTGGACATCAAGCTCCTGTGAAGAGGAGCGGTCTTAGACGGGGAGCAGTATCCACTAAAACTCCCAGGGTTCTTCCTCAGCCTCTTCAGGTCAACTGCCATTCCTTCTCTATGCAACTCTGAAGTGCCTTTTCAGTCTGTTTGGCACGGCACCTAGGATTCAGATTCTACATGGCCCAGCTCGGGGCTAGAACAAAAGACAGATTGAGAATTGTGACTACCCTCAAAGATGTTGTCATCTGCTGGGCGGCGGTGGTACACCTTAATTAATTAATTAATTAATAAGTGATGACCTTTAATCCCAGCACTCGGGAGGCAGAGGCAGGTGAATCTCTCTGAGTTTGAGGCCAGCCTGATCTACAAGTTGTCATCTATCACAGAAGAATTGTAATGTCTGTTTCCAGTTGTAAAAAAAAATATATCACAAACCTTGTCTAGGAAATCGAGATTTTTGTACTTGAGAATATGTCCTTTAAAAATACAGGCTATTATTCAGTTTTTAAAATGAGGGAAGTTCTGGTGCATGTACAATGTGTATAGACCTTATGATCATTATGCCAATGAAATGGCCAGTCCTTCGGTGTCACCAGAACACTCCAGAGTCAGCAGCTATGGGAAGGGGACTGCTAGTGTTAGGGGAGGGCAGACACTGCAATGTTTTGGTTCTGCAAAGTGGAGAAAGTTGTAGAGGTAGGTGGGGTAGTGATGCCACGGCATATTTAATACTGCTGTGTTTCAGATGATTAAAATGGTTGATAAAGGGGCTGGAGAGATGGCTCAGTGGTTAAGAGCATTGCCTGCTCTTCCAAAGGTCCTGAGTTCAATTCGCGGCAACCACATGGTGGCTCACAACCATCTTTAATGAGGTCTGGTGCCCTCCTGTGGCCTGCAGACATACATGCAGACAGAATATTGTATACATAATAAATAAATAAATAAATAGATAGATAGATAGATAGATAGATAGATAAATAAATAAATGGTTGATAAAGGAGAACGGGATAGTACTCAGCTGGCTGTTGGCTAGTCCTGGAAGAGGGGATATCATTGGCCCTCTTCATACGTAACAGCTGGACAGTCTGGGCTGCGTCCTGACCCCCCACCTGGGATGTGAGTGAGGGTGGCAGCTGCCTCTGTCCCAGCACCAACCCTCTAAAGTGTGCTTCTCAACCTGCGGGCTCCACATCAGACATCCTGCATATCAGATATTTACGTTATGATTCATAACAGTGGTAAAATTACATTGATGAAGTAGCAGTGAATTATCTGATGGGGAAGTCACCCCAGCGCGAGGCACTGTATTAAAGGGTCGCAACATCAGGAAGGTGGAGAGCCGCTGCTCTAAGGTATCCTCACTGGTGGTTTGTGTCAGGCCTTCCCTGGTGCCAGCCCTAGCTGGATGAGTCCCACAGACACACCTGACTTAGGAGGCCTCCCTGTCCTCGCTCCCATCCGTGCCCTCGGGCCCTGCCTCGTGTGTTTTCACAGTGCTCCCGTGACAGCGCGGTAACAGATCTAAACTTGTTTTCACGTTATAATCGCTCCAGAAGTGTTTCAGCGCCAAGGTCGGGCTGCCTCCCTCCCCCTCAGACGGACTGAATCACCCTTTCTGGGGGTGGGACGAGGCATGAGTATTTGGAAAGCTGTTAAGGGCCTTTTGGGAGCAGGTGTGGAGATCAGTGTTCTCCTCTGGGCTACCTACCACTGCCACTACCACAGTTATGGCTCTTGTGGAGTGTCCCAAAGCCGTACATATGTTCTAAACTCTTGGGGAGGAGTGTTGGGTTGGATTTGCTGTAAAGACTAGAACCCCTTTGGCTTAGCAAGTGAGGGAAGACATTGGGATCTCGGTGTGGAGCTGATGCTGTGGGACTCCCCTTCACAGTCCTTTGAGACTTGTTTAGGCAGACTAGCTCCCAACCCTGGGCTTTGGACGATTCTGCAGGTCCAGGGCTGCAGGTTAGGAACTCCCTAGTGCTCCTGCTGCTCTGGAAACGCACCTGGTGAGCTGCTAGGAGGACAGATAGTTGAAAGTAGCTGGATTTAAAAAAAAAAAATTCCAGGCATGTGCCAATACTCAGCCGTCTTTCTGCCTTTAATCATAGAGACTTTGTAAATCTCATGTAATTGCACACCCTTTAGACGGCTTTTCACTGACTCTGGCTTTCTCTTCAGGTGATTCTCCCGTAAACTCCTGGAAGGAGCGGGCTAGTGGGGCAAGAGAGAGATTTCTTTGAAAAGAGAGACACAGTGGTTGGTGGTGGGGTTGTGTTCGCGTAGTGTCCCACATTCTGCACTGCCTAAGAGCCACACCCCAGCCCATGCTTGAGTCTGTGGCTGTTGAAGAACACAGGTGTGTGAGGGAGAATGTCCACCCTCCGTTGACATCCGTCTCGTCTCCCTTACCTGTACTTTTCCAACGCTGCGTCAGTGTGTAATCATGTGGTCTGTCTTAATAATGTTTTAGAAGCAGTCGCTGAGTCTTCGTCTTGTTAGCCTGATGGTAAACCTACAAGGTTGTGCGTCTTAAACCGTCATGCCCTGGACGGGTCTTGGTGGAGGGGGACTTGGGTTGGTGCTGTGTTCTTGTTGTCTCGGGTATGTGTCAAACTGCCTGTTTCAGCGCCGGGCACAGGTGTTTAGAAAAACTTCTCACCGAAGGGCTTTTGGGACTTCTAAGTTCTTGCTGTTTTTGTGACCTTGTGTGGTTTCTGGTTTCACAGAAGGCTTTGTTTCTCAGTTCTGTTGCTGCTTTCAGCCTTGCCCTATAATCACGGGGCGCCAGGGAGGGCTGCGGTCTCTTTCCCAGGGTGCTGTGCCAGCCCACGTGTGTCACCACAGCAGCAGGAGGCTGGGAGGGGGCCAGGAGGGGCCAGTGTTCCAAAACATACGAGAGTGCCTATCAGGCCTTTGTGTGACTTCTGAGCCTGCCCTGGAAGGCAGGCAGGCAGGCAGGCATTCCTTGGAGCTGCTCCCTTTGGCTGTCTCTAAATGGGCCTTTCCTTCCTGCACGTGACCCAAGCTTAAGAGACTAAGTCAATGTGCCTTACAAGGTTAAAAGTGGGAGCCGTACGGCGCTGTTGTCCCTTTTTGGGGGGTTGTAGGTGGACAAGGCCTTTTGTATTCTTGAACTTTTCTTGCAGTCTGAGGATGACCTTGAACCTCTGATCATTCTTCTCCCCTCTGAATGCTGAGATCACAAGCAGGTGCCACTCTGCCCAGTGCAGGGATTAAACCAGGGCTTCGAGCAAGCATCCTACCAACCGAGCTACATCTGCAACCCTATCACAAACCCCAAAGAGTTGAAGATGCTTATTTTGAATTCAGTTTCGGGGAGTGGGGTTTGGAGGACAGGCGGGAGTGAGGAGCTTCTTAGAGGCCCGAAGAAAGGAAGGTGATGTGATGGGTTAGGACACAGCCTTTGGTGTAGCGCGCACCAGAATGCCTTGGTGTTCTCCTGTAGTGAGGCGTGATGGTGGCCACGGCGAATGTATAGGGTACAGCGGCTTTGGAGTCTCAGTCGGAACATGTCAGTGATGGAACAAGCACTTTTTCGTGGCCTTGGTCGCATCTGGCTGAAGTCACGGTGGACGGGAGTATAGCTACACAGGCCCGGGGCATGAGTGGTAGACAGGAGTTGTAGTGGGCAGAAAGGTGGGCCCAGTGCACCTTGGCAGCAGATGGAGAGAACAGTGTTTTAACCAGAGTCACAGAGCTCAGGTGCTCACCAGTCTGCATGGCTCCTCGGGGCACAGAGAGAAGAGGCTTGGGAGGGCTGTGTAAGTTCTCTGAGGAGCAGCCAGTGGTGTTCTCTGGAGATGCCACATGCGACTGCAGGTAGTCAGAAAGTAGGAGAAAGAGAGTAGACGTTACAAAGCGAATGTGAGTGAAGGAGACACGCTCCTCTGTTCTGGTGTGTGCAGGCATGGATCGAGCACCTGCTGATGATAGATAGCGAGGTGTGCTCCAGGAGCGGGCTGTAGACCAATCTAGTAGAAGCAACAAGAAACTGGTTCTGAAGCAACCAGTCGACAGCATGGCCCGTTCCACGCAAGAGTGACTGAAAGAGACAGAGAGCCACGAGCCTTTGCTGCTCTGCACGTGGTTTGGGGTCTCTTGCTTGTGTTGTTTGGGAGTTGCCTGGCTGCCCATCCATTTCATGGGTGAGAAAACTGAGACCCAGAGAAGAGGGACTCTGGTTTACTCGGTGTTTATGTTTGGCCATATGGTGTAGAAACCTAGCCTGGTCAGTGGCGCATAGACTGTAATGCTCAGGTAGCTTGATGAAGAGCAGGAGGATGGGACTTCTCAGAGGGGAAGATGCTATCTGTCTGCATGCTGTCTTTGCTTTCTGTCTCTGAGTGTGTGTCCTTGTACAGGGTGAGGAAGTTAACTTGCACCTGTTCCCACCCACCTCCTCACTCTCACTGCCCTGGGCCTCCTTCCCAGGGACTTCTCAGTAACTTCTAGTGGCCTTAGAGTGTGAGCTGCTAGGTCACATGCCACGGATCTCTGGTAGTGACCTTTTCTGTATGACTTCACTGACGGGCCTCTGTAGCCTCTGTGGAAGTTAGTGTATCACTAGCTCGCTGTCTTTTTACAAACAATGGAAAAACCCATTACCAGCCCCCAGACCAGCTGTCTTTCTTCTGATGAATAGACAGCAAACCCTGAAGAGCAGGAGAGTAGTTTCTCGCAAGTACTCTGGGACCGCATAATACATTTTAAATAAGATTAAAAATTATGTATTATTCTTCCTACGGTCTCCGTCAGGTCGTTGAATGTGAGAGCATTCAGTGCTGTGTGCTCAGTACGAGGTAGTAACATCTATTCAGCGTGCCGTACATCCACTTTGTTCAAGAACAATGTATTCAAGGTCAGTGTTTTTTGGCTCTGCGACAGACTTCTGGAAATTCCCAAGAGAATAACTTCTTTTTCCCTCTACTGTTATGTAATCCAGCACTAGCGACGGTGTGGCAAGCAACCTCATGTAAATGACTTTTAAAATGCAGTTGATTCTAAAATTTTGCTTCGAAAAGAGTGGCTTAGTTGTTGTTTTTTTTTTTTTTCCAAGTTCCTCCCAGGGTTTAAGGCAGGCTTTTTTTCTTTATTGAATGTGTTCAGGAGTTATCTGTAAGCACTGCTCTGTAGTAGATACCCTTCACTGCGCTCCCCACGCTGGTGGCTGAGTACTGCTTCTCCCTCTGCACGGAGTCCGAGCCATGAGAGGGCCCTGTGAAGTCCAAGTTGGCCTCCTTCTAGGTAGCAGCCGTCTTGTGAGTCCCAGGGTCACCTTTAAGAAGCTGCACACTTCAGAGTCCCTCGTGGTGATGACCTGCTCTCATCAACACTGTTCCCTTCTCTCCCTCTCGGCTTTAGTGACCCATTAGCACTTGACCGCAGCCAATCCCTAGAGGAGGCTATCCCTTCCATGGGAGTGGAGGAAGGAACCTGGGCTTAAGGACCACATTTGTCCAGTAGAGGGAACAGGCGAGTAGGCTGAACATCTGAATGTCCTGGTGGAGCAGGGGATGAAGTGGACTCAAGCAGCCGTGCAGACGGGCTGATGAGCAACAGTTTTCATGCCAGGCTCGTGGGCAGGATATCCCTGGGAATCTGAAGTGCCTGTTTTTTGTGGTCATTGAAGGCACACATGTGGCCTGCTGGCTATTAGAGTGTCCTTAAGTTCAGGCAATCCTTCATAGTCTTTAATTTTACTTGCTTAATTGTCCAAGGATGAAATGAACTGGATTTTTTTCAGTCTGCACATTCATGCCCGTTGAATGTTCACATGCCAGACACTTTTCTAAGTGCTCTATATTACCTCATTTAATATCACTCTGTAGTAGAAATCGAAATTGAAGGGATCAGTACGATCACAAGGTATCTATGTAACCTTCTTGATAGAACCCTCTTAAGTACCTTGAGTTTCATAATTTTCTATTTACAGACAAAATTAACATGCTAATTACAAATCATTCCCTACTATTCACTCACGCAAGCTAGCTCCTTAAGGTTTAGATGGATAACTTAATTGAATGGCTTAATGTATTTAGAAGTGATAAAACTGCATTTCTTTTTAATTATGTAATCCAGATAACAAGGAGTAAGTCTAATAGGGAAGGTCCAGGGCGCCTTCACAGGAAATCACAGTCTCACTGAACAATACAGAAAGGACTGGAATGGAGGGGGAAACACCATTTTCCCTAGTGTAAGAAGCTCGAATATTGTCCGTGTTATCTCTTTATGTATATTGATGTACAATTTCAAACCAATGTTAGGATTTGATGAAATAGTTTTAAAGTTTTGTCTTGAAGGTATAATAGTGAAAAAATTTGGAATTAACTACTAGTTTTGTTTTGGTTTTTTTGTTTGTTTTTTGCTTATTACTTTTCTTTTTAAGACAGTCTTTATTTGTAGCCCTGGCAAGCCTGGAACTCACAAAGATTTGCCTGCCAGTACCTCCCAGATGTTGGGATTAAAGGCATGTACCACCAGGGCCAGCACTTTACAGTTTATTTTAAAGAAAAAGAGGAATGAGCTAGGGGCAGGAAGTGGACTTGCTAGCAATATTAATCTTTTATGGAGAATTCCCAAGTAATTGATAAAGACTGTTTTTAATGTGTGAAACCCAGTTTTTCAGTTTTCAGTTCAGATTTACTTGTTTATCAGATGCTTTTTGCATAGTGATAACGTGTTAATCATAGCTAATGTTTCTTGGTAAGTTGGGAGTATCAGCAGACTGTAGTCTTGTAACTGTTGATAAACCTGCCTCACCTTACAGGTTTCCTCAGTGTCAGCATGTGCACGTCACGAGCTCAGGGGTAGAGGAGTGTCCTCACGGTGCTGCGTCTCTCGGTGCACGTGATGGAGAATTTGGACAACACTGGGTGTTGAGCGGTCAAGGAAAATCAAGTTCTACCGGTTTCAGGCTTGGAAATCCACTGAGCATCTTTATATGCACTGACCTACAGAGTTCCTAGTCAAGTGATGGAAAGCTGATCACCTAATTCACACCCACTTGTGTGTGTGTGTGTGTGTACGTGCACACACACATTTTGGTGGTTGCTGTTTATAGCTAACTTTATTTTCATTGCTATTTAATAATTTCATAGGAGAGCTTTGCTCTGAGACGAGCAAATGAACACCAATTCCAAATCTCATTGGGAGATACACACACACACACACACACACACACACAGTTCTGTGCAGGAAGTGGCATGGGGCTTGACACCTAACATTAACCCCGTGAGATGTTATCCACTGATAGAGAGAGAAGAGAACATCATCACATAAGAACCAAACACTGCCTCAGAAAGCCTCTAATAGTAACGGCTCAGCACCCGCCTCAACCCAAGTTCACATTGCTTTCCTGTCATTGTGATCTTTAAGTAAAACGTCAGACTATGTAAATTTATTGCCATGCTCTGTCTTAATGTATTCAAAATGGTAGAAATTTGGAGAGTTTTAATTCTTCAAGAATCCAAGCTGAGGTGTAACTACTATAGATGGGGTCTACTCAGCCCACCTAATTCTAAGTGGAACAACCCTCAGTAAACTGCCATATACAATTAACTCACAGGCATAACTTTTCCAGAATTGTAGCCTCCCCCGTTCCCCAAATGCCAGCCAAGGCCCTAGAGATAGCTGGGGCTATCCCCACAGTGCCAGGATTCTGAGATAGTTGGTAAGCCCCAAAGCATGCTAAGCACCCCACCCCCAGAAAAAGAATTCCAATAGGCAGGGATGGGGGCACACTACCTGCTTTTACATAGCCAGTAATTCCCACCAGTAACAACCAGTACTGCGTGGCTGAAGCCAAAATAAAGAAAATGTGTTAGTGGGGTGTCCGTCTGCCTTCCTCTCTGTCTAGACAGGAGACCACACCAGGCCTGTACCACGCTCCCTGAAGCAATCTCCTCTACTGGGGGACAAAAAAGGGAAGCTGCAATGAAGCCTTTGAAATAATTCCTAAATGTGGCGTTCGAGAGCCTCTTTTCAGAATGGAACAGAGGAGGAAGTCTGTGCTGCGGGGTCCCCATTTGTGTTTAAACTGCATATTTCTTACTAGTTTGAACAAATAACTTTCCCATTACTATAAAGAGGCCTTTCAGAGATTTCAGTCTGTGAGTTGCTGATGGCAGTTCCTTTAAAAGAAGGGACAGAAATGATTAGATTTGGTTTTAAAAACTGCACCATGCATCTGGGATAAAGGGAAATAATCTTTCCTTTTTTTAAAAATCTTTTTCTTTTTTTCTTTCTTTTTTTAAAAACAAAAACAAAAACAAAAAACAAACGTAGTTTAATTCCAAGGAAAACACATCACTTCTTAATTATGACTGATAGAAATCTGAATTTGTATGTTCAGGTTGTATTTTAAAATAATGGAAATGCATATACATACTTTATCTACCTGCTTAAGTCTTTATCACAGATGGTTTAGATAACACTGTGTGTGGTACGTAAACATATCCTGGTGTGCAGCTCCAGAGAGTCCCGGTATCCTTCCTTAGTATTGTCTGTACCCTTTCCAGCTTTATAAACCACTGTGACTCTCACCGTCAGTCCACTCTGGCTGCCCTGGCTATGCTTGTATGTTTGTTTGGTTTTTTAGATTTACCTATTTATTTCATATGTAGTGTTCCGTCTACATGGCAGAAGAGGGCATCAAACCTCATTGTAGATGGCTGTGAGCCACCATGTGGTTGCTGGAACTCAGGACCTCTGGAAGAGCAGCCAGTGCTCTTAACCTCTGAGCCGTCTCTCAAGCCTTACCCTGGTTATTTTTAACATGACGCTAGGAGGATGGACACAACCTTCTTAAGCACCAGATGAGGTGTTTATGTTATATGACAAACAAGTCTGCAAGGAGGATGTCTGGGGTGTGCTGTCTTTCACTTTTCACGAGGTCCTGTCAGAAAGTTGCTCAGGGATTGACCTGGAGTTTGTTTGTATTAGCCACTCTGGTGGCTTACTTTGAAGTCTTTTTTAGTTACTGTTTTCATAGTAAATAACCCTAAACAGCTATGACTAAGAATGCATTGAATGGGGTTTCTGCATAGACACTCGGGAGCTAGATCCCTCTTTGGAGCTGTGACTGCTGATGAAGTGGCCATGAACAGGAGAAGATGTGCCGTGTCTGGATGATGTCCTGTAGCTAGGGCAGTGTGGGTCGCAAGAAGCCATCTGCTTAGCCTGCTAGAGGACATGAAGTTAATTTACTTGTTGAGTTTTTTTTTCCCTCCCATTAAAAATTACTACCACCACCAACACTTCATTCTTGAGAGACTGTAGATTCACAGGCAGTTACAGGAAATAATAGCATTCCATGCTGTGTTTACCCTCCCCAGCCCTTTGTAAAACTGTAATACAGTTTGGCAACCAGAAAATTGCTATTGCTCCATCAGGAAGCGTCCCATCCGTGTGGAAGTCCATACTGTGTTGCCTGTTACCCTGTTCGCTGCTGACCTCCTTACCCGAGGTCAGAGAGTCTGTTTTCTATCTCAGAGGGTTATCACTTTAAGACTTGTCTCTTTTTATACAAACAAGAGTTTACTCATTTACCACTCTCTTTTCAGATTTTGGTAGACCTAAGCTTCTTCTTGTTTGGAAGAAGTATCTAAAAGTTTGATTTCTGTCTTCTATAGCTGTTTTATATAATACTTATCTTCTTATATAGTAGCTGTTTAGTTGTAAAGACTCTGTCAAACAGTCGGGAGCAGCTGTGTTATTTTATACTCTCCTCTGTGGAGTCTGAGTGACCAGGTCCTTTACTTGCTTCTCAGCATTTGGGGTGTGCCTGTCTGGTTAGGGGTGGGTGTCTGTATATGTGGTGTGTGTGTGTGTGTGTGTGTGTGTAATGTATGTGTGGGGACTGTATTGTGTGTGTCTGTCTGGGTGATGTGGGTGTCTGTATATATGGGTGGTGTGTGAGGGGGAGTGTGTGTGTCTGTCTGCGTGGGGGGTGTATTCTGATAGATGTGGTATGTTATCTCATTGTGGTTTTAATTTGCATTTCCCTGGTGGCTAATGATGTCAGACACCTTCTCACGTGTTTGTTTACTATTTATATGCCCTCCTCGTTGGTGAAGCATCTGTTCATCTTTTGCTCTAATTAGACTGTTTATTTTGTAATGTTAGTTTTTGGAGTTCTCTATAGATTTCAGATCCTAGCTTTTTGTCAGATATGTGGTTTGTAAATATTTTCTCTCAGTCTGTGCTTTATCATTTTGTCTTCTTAACAGTCTTTCGCTGAGCAATATTTTAATTTTGTGAAAGCCCTGCTTCCTTCTGTTTCCTTGTTTTTCTTTTTATCGTCTAGACCAGGAACTATTTGCCTAGCGTTAGATCCCAGATCCCCCCTGCTAACTTTACTCTTTGATGGTTTATGTTTAATTCTTACTGTTTTGGTTTTTCAAGACAGGGTTTCTCTGTAGCTTTGGAGCCTGTCCTGGAACCAGGTTGCTGGCCTCAAACTCATAGAGATCTCCCTCCCTGCCTCTGCTTCTCGAGTGCTCTGAATTTTTAAATTCTATGAGTTGTTTTGAGTTAACTTTTTATAAACTATGAGATTTAGGTTAGGATTAATTCCTCCTCATCCCTGGGAGCACCATTTGTAGACGAGACTGCCTTTTCCTCCTTGAACATTGCCGACACTCAGTCATGTGCTGCAGAGGCCTTGCTCTGGGATCTCTGCCGTTGCATTGGTTTATTTCTTTGCCAAGATTACATAGTTTAGGATATAGTTGGTGTCCCTATATCCTAAATTTTAAAATCAGGTAACCTGACTCAGTTCTTTCTGTTACTAACTTATTTTAATTACCATCGCCTTGTCTATACCTAAAACAATCTTGCTGGGGTTTTACTAGGAAATGCAATATTAGGTTTAATGAGATGGGACCGTACATCTTGTGTGTGGGTGTGTGCACACGCGTGTGCTTGTATGTGTGTGTGTGTGTGTGTGCATGCATGTATGTTGACAGAGTAGTGAAAGCAAAGGTTAGTTAACATTAGAAGTTATATTTAGTTACTTAGTTACTCTTCACCCTAATTTTTTTTGGGGGGGTAAGGTGCAGACAGAGTGCTTGTATGTGTGTGTGTGTGTGTGCATGCATGTATGTTGACAGAGTAGTGAAAGCAAAGGTTAGTTAACATTAGAAGTTATATTTAGTTACTTAGTTACTCTTCACCCTAATTTTTTTTGGGGGGGGGTAAGGTGCAGACAGAGTGCTTATTGAATTTTCAGTGGCCCATTCAGCTGGGATGGCTGGTCAGTGAGCTCCCAGGGTCCACCTGTCACTGCCCACCTGCTTCTGACTTTTCAATGGGTGCTGGGAGTTGGAACACGGGTCCTCATGTTTGTGACAAGAACGCTAGCAACGAGCCACCTCCCCCACGTCGCCTGGTATTTTGACACTGTAGTAACGGGGGAAGAACATGAACACACGTAAGTGCATTTGACTGTGTGGTTGGAAGATGGCAAGTAAAGTAGTTCTTTCTCGTTTCTTGCGGCTTATAATTATTTCAAAACTCAGGTTTGCAACTGAACTTTTACTCGATTGGTTGGTGTCTCGCAGTCATTAGCTTCCAACTCATGAGAATGACTTATTGTCCCAAGGAATAGAATCTCATTTTCTTAATGTACAGAGTGTTTTTAGAGATAACACAGTGCATATCTAATTTGTACCAAGAATGGATTGTACCAGACAGGTACCTGAAGTTCTTGTGAGTTTGATTCTTTATCCACCTTTCCATCAACTGTCACAGTTTCCTGTTCCCTTCATAGTGGTGGGAGAACCTGCCTCTGCAAGTCGTCAGCCTTAGCAGTGAGTTTAATATACTAGGGCAGCGGCATTTACTCTTCAGACCTGTGCGTACGAGGCACTGTTGCTCAATCCCTAGGGCACAGGCATTGGAATCTGCTGGCATATGACTTTGAGGTCTTCTTCGAAGTTTGTCCTGAGCATCAGTCAGTACGGTGAGGATAAATATAATGCCGTTGGAGGTGCTTTGTCTATCAGATTAGATAACCTGAGCCTGTTATTTGTGCCTTTCATATGTGTATTTAGTAACTTGTGTTACTTTTCCTTTAACCCCACCCCCACCCCTCTCCTATTAGACATTCAACTATTCAGCTACTCAGGCAGAGTGAGGCCCAAGGTCTGAGGAAGAAATACACCCCAATAAGGGATTGTGTTGTTCTTGCTTTCTGATCCATTGAGAGATGTTCTCTCAAGGCTCAGCTTCACGGTCCTCCCCTGCCCTGCAGACCCTTCCAGAGGTCAGTCTCGGGCTGCCCTAGAGTGGCACACACATTTAGGTTTCTGCAGGTACAGCCACTTAAACCCAGAGTCTACAGGTGAGAGTTCTTTCCTCTCCGGTTGACCTCCACGAAGGGCTTGTTGGCTTCAAGCCTTCAGGGCCAGCATGTGTTTGAGTCTTGGACATTAAGAGTGTGTAGCCTGGTTTCCTTGGCTCATTTACCTGAGTTGATGAAAATTAGCATTGTTGCAGATTGTCATTACTCTGCCGTCTTAATTGTTAACCGCCTAGTTAAAAATTATTTTGAGTGAAAATGGGTCATCCCGTTGAAGAGAGCTACTGTGGAGCCTCCTGTGATCTTTCTGGGTCAGTGAGATAGTCACTTCGTGTTCCTTTGCGTGTTTGAGGAGATGCAGTTCTCCCAGCAGTCACAAGCCCCTTCCAGGCTCTTCACATGTTCTGGAGAAGCCGGGAACATAGGTGTTCTCCGTATTTACTCAAGAATGAAACCCCTCTGTGTTTTTTACTTGCACCCTGGAGGGAAGTCCAGCTTTGCGTGTATTTTCTTCATTCATGGGGCCTGTTTGGAATTGCTTGGGGGGGAAGGACATTGCCACTGGGCCATGCGTTGGTCACAAGACAATAGAGCAGGTACCTGGGCTTTGGGGAGCTCCCTGAAATGAGAATGCTTGCTACCATGTTTCCCCTCTCACCTTTCCTTAGGTCACAGAGCAAGGACACACGGGTTTTGCCTCTCTTCACCCACTTGAGGATTTCTTGGAGTCTGGGATGAGGATTGGAGTGGCACTATTCCTGTTCCCTGGTGACATTTCCTAAGCCTGCAATGCAGTGTGAATATTCACAGGGTTGTCCTCGATCCATCAGCATGAGACTGGCCTCCCTGGGCAAGGTTAGAACAGACTCCAGGAGGTGTACAGCCTGTCTCTAAGGGAGCAGTCCCAGTGTAGTGGCACACTCAGGCTGTGGGTGTTTGTCCTCCCCCAAGCCATGACTCTTTCTGGACAGCAGAACAAAGCCAGCCTCTGCCAGCCTGCTTTTATGTATGAGGGACTTGGCTACAAAGTCACCAAATGCATTGTTTTCCCGAATAAAGTACTTTAAGAAAAACACAAATGTCAAGCTTCAGCTACCACCTCAAAGCAGTAAAACCCCACTGCCTCAGCAAATATAGGGGTGGCAGTGTTGGCTTCTAAGCCCAGGGGAAGTAACTGGGGAAAGCTGTGGCTCCTAATGCATGGTGATAGAGCCCCTTGGCTGCATGTGACACATGGGCCTGAAGCGCACTGCTTTCTTGGCAGACCACCTCATCCCAGGTAGATTTCTAACTAAAACCAGTTCCACACTGATAGCACTTTGGGCCAGACTGGCATCCTGAACTTGAAGGGAAATAATCAGAACAGCTGGAAGCAGTTGGCTTCGATGCCTCTTAGCTTTTTGAATGGATTTGCCAAGTCTTTTGATACATACACCTGGAGGCCATTAGGAAGTTTCATTTGGAGGTGTGAGTTGGGGGGAGGAAGGCAGACAGAATATGCATACCATGGTTTGCAAGAGTACTTTTCTACCCCAGGGAAGGCAGACTTGGGGACAGATTGTCTCTGGAGTCCCTAGGCATATTCCAGTGGTATATGGTATTTTTTTCTTCATTTTTGGTAGCCATAATAGAACACTTACTGTAAATTAATAAAGAATGCCCATCAATCTGCATCTACACCATGATGTATTGAAGGGAATGAATGTAGGAATGGGTGCTCAGGACATATCCCACATGGCTGGATTTTAATCAGAAAGCACCAGATTCGGTGGCACGAGAAACTATCTCACCGTCCTGGGTGCTTGGGTCACCCTGACGGTGGGTGTAAACAAACTTGTAGGAGATATGTAGGGTGTTAGAAGAGGAGGTGCAGGGGGCCTCTTTCTGCTCCGGAGACACATGCAGGCTATGAGAGCTCGGAGGAAAGAGATGTGTCTATTGAGCCACAAACTGGTTGTGTGCTCTGAGCTCTCTCACCCATGGTGCTTTTGACTCACTGGTGCCAGCGTCTGCTGGAACATGACTCCTATCAAAGTATCTTCAAGGCGCTTGGCCAAGACAGGTCTCTCTCTTCAGGGATCTTTCTCTGATTGTGTATCAGTGATGACTTCTTCAGACCGAACTGCCGGCTTCACTGGGGCTTCTTGAGGGCACCTATCCTGCCGAGTGAGCCCCGTCAGTCTTGGATAGTGAGGACCATCCGTGCACCTGCTCTATGGACAAGTGCTCGGGGCAGAGGCAGAAGCCTAGGGTGTTTTTTCCTCCTCCTGTTTAGCGCCTCTCTATAGCCCTAGCTGTCCTGGCACTCACTTTGTACAAGCTGGCCTCAAATGCACAGAAATCCACCTGCCGTTGCCTCCCAGGTGCTCACTTCCTCTTTAATTTTGTTGTCCTCTTTGGCCTGATACCTGTGTAGTTTTGTTTGCTTACAGTTGCTTCTAGCCGTTATTTCAGTTGCATACAGTTTTATGTCCACTAGTCAACTAGAAACTAATTGACTAGACTGAGAGTGCAGATTTCTTCCTTTTCTTCTTCTTCTGCTTTTTTTTGCTTATTATTATTTTATTTTTGTTACATTTTAAAGGTAGGCCGTGCTCCTGGGTTTGAGCACACATGTTCCTGAGAGCAGACTTGATCTGGCTCCCTCTTCTGCTCACTTACACGGAAAGACAAACAGACCCTTACACCTGACTCGGAGAGGCACTGCCAATTTTTTTTTTTCTTCGTGCGTAAGTAGTTGTATTATTTCTAGGCTCTGTTCTTTATCTTTGAAAGGAAAAAGAAACTACCTTGGACTGTTTGCGAGAACGCATTGTTCCAGGCTTATGTAGCTGCACCTGAGCTGCCATTTTCCTCTTGGAACCACTGGGGTGATAAGGTCAGTATCAGCTGGTAGGCCTTTGAAGAGACAAAACACAACTTTAACATTCAGTGGATGTTTTCCTCTTGCATATGACACGTCTCAAAAAAATAAAATAAAATAAATGTTGGAGTTCAGCATCTACCATCCAGGTGCTGTTTGCCCTCAACTCTTGAGTCCTCACTTGAGGAGATTGAGGTAGGAGTTTAAAGCCAGCCTGGGCTACATAGTGAGGTCAGCCTGGGCTATGAAATGAGACCCTGTCTTAAAAACAGCAACAAATTGAGAAATTGACGATTTTGTGCCCAAAAGGTGAAATGCAGTGTCTTTGTATAGTTATGTGGAACAAGGACTTTTAAAGTCCCTCTTGACAGTGAACTTTTTCTCTGGAACATATCTCAAGTTAGAGGATTATCTTATAGGTTAACAAGGCAAACAGGGCAGGTCATGTCTTTTAAATGCTGGCAGGTAACTGAAGGGCCGTTTCGTGGGCCTTCAGAGGGCACTTGGCTTTGCAGGAGGGGCATGACCAGTCGAAGGGAGAAGCACATTGGAGGGAGATGGTCAGAGAGAAGCGGATTACTGGGGTTCGGAGAGGAAAGGAAGCTAGTGCGCTGGCAGTGGCCTTGGTTTGCTTTTGAGTGCACTGCATCCCTGGCCTGCACCATCTTAAGTCTGGGCCAGGGAGAGGAAAGGCTTGGTGTAGTGGCTCTGGTCTTGTGGAGTTTGTGACCTGGGACGTCGCTCTGTGGATTTCAGATCTTCTGTTCCACTTGGGGAAGGAGATGCCCAGGGTACAGGAGGGAAGAGTGTGTCCACTGCCAAGTTAGTGCTTTGTTACCTCAGTGTCCAGGGTGGCCCAGCTTCTCACTGTAATACCAGCGTGATGGGGACCACTAAGACAGGGGGTGTTTGTAGCACAAATAATAAAAACCTAGAGATAGAAAAGCAAAGCATCCAGCCACTGGCTCTTACCTCTACCTCAGACCAAAATGGTGATCCTGCCTCCACCAATCCTCAGAATGAGACTCAGCTGAGACCTGTCTTCTATTCCTCTCTTGCTGGGATTACAGGCATGTACCACTGCCTCCCAGCCTCTAGGACTAACTGGTGTGGCTACTGGGATTAAAGGTGTATGCTACCACTGCCTGGTCTGTATGGCTGAGCAATGTGGCTGTTTTACTCTCTGATCTTCAGGCAAGCTTAATTTGTTAAAATACAAATAAAATACCACTACAGGTGTTCAACATGAAGAGGGGCACCTTTGTCTTTACTTAGAGTGGACTTTGTGGTTGTTACTGTCTCACAGAAATAGGTGAACGAGCCATAGAGAATAATTTTGTCCTCCCTGTTTTTACAGCTTCCCAGGCCCTCAGACTCTGTCCATGTAAACAGAAAATACAGTGACTTCCACATGAGAGCATTTATGGAAAGATTTATCTCAAGTCCAGTTTGTATTTCCTGAGAGGTCCTGTGAAGCAGGGACTGGGAGAGACAGACAGAAGCTAGCTAAGCATCTAGAAGACGGTGTGCTGTGTGCTGTAGGTGGCTTGCAGCCCGGAGCTTCTGTGCCCAGAAGAGACATAGAGGAAGCGGCGAAGGGGACCCCACCAGTCTTGACTCTCATAGAAGTAAGGCAGGAAATAATATTAAAACCAAGCAAAACCTTTGGCTCTTCTCTAAAACCGACTTTTCTCTCTTCCTTTCATGTTGAATCATTACTTGAGTGAATCACTGGCTGGGGTTCTTACCTACTACTATAAATAATAGGTGTTCAATTCAT
The DNA here is from genome assembly GCF_037038515.1 of Microtus pennsylvanicus. NCBI lineage: Eukaryota > Metazoa > Chordata > Mammalia > Rodentia > Cricetidae > Microtus > Microtus pennsylvanicus. The sequence goes on from NC_134596.1 coordinate 18,093,390, forward strand.
TTATCTAACAATGCTTAAAACCAAAGCAGAAAGTTATTTTGCTTAAACATAAAGGGGGAGCATCATACTTATACTCTTGCTGCCTTTCAAGAAGTCTCGAACCCAGAAAACTTGAATATATGCAAATAAAACCATTTGTAAGCCTTCATTACACTGATACCCCATAACTTCTTTTAAATTGTTGTAGCTGCTAGTTCATGGCAGGGTGGTTTGATGCTGGCGATAGATTGTTGGTTAAAACATACACAACATGCCTGATAGGCTTTGTGAAATTTTGTGCCGGTTTTGAATTCAGGTATATAGGTGGGCACTGTGGGCGTGGGTGCAGGTCATTGGAGGTCAGGGAATAACCTGGTAACATTCCCTAGGTGCCACTCACTTCCCCAGTTTTTTAGAAAGTTAATTGGCACAACTCAGCAAGTAGGGTAGCCTGGCCAGCCAGCCAGCGAGCCCTGGGGATTTGTCTGCCCGTCTACTCCTTCAGCATCGGAATTACGGGTTCATGCCATCGCATCTGCTTTTGTGATGTGAACCCAGGGATTGAACTCAGGTCCTGGTACTCACAAGGTTCATTCTCTCAGTGCCTACTTCATCTTCTCACGATGCTCTGAAGACACCATAGGTGTTCTTACCCTTTTCCTTTAGCATTTAATTCTTAACGTTAAATTTATTAAGACGTTTACTTCTTTATTGTATTTTGCACCCAAAAGGGTGAAGCGAGGAAGATTGGCGATCTGTTCAGCTGAAAATTCTAGTTGAGCATTTACTTCGTAACGTGTGATTGGTGGACCGTGTAAAAGGACAGCAACCCCAGAGGACCCTTGAGTGCCACATGTCAGTGACGTACAGGATGGAGTTGGAGGCTATGCCAAGGGAAAGAGCCAGTCACAGAGGACTAAAGGCTCGTTGCTCCTTAACGTGTAATAGGTCAGTAGAAATGCATGACCGACAAAGGCTGGTTGTGTTACAGGCAGTGATTATTGTCCCGAGATGAGATACAGTTTGCAGCGGAAAGGACATAGTGAATTCATGTTCATCATTGAGCTGTGTGTCAGTTCTGTACAAACGGAAGGTTAGATTCGGAAGAGAAGTAGAAGGAGGAAGGGGAGAAGAAGGAAGAGTAGAAATCTCCTGTGATGTTATCCAGTTTCCTGTCTAGATAGAGGGCCTCATGGGGCAGCATGTGAGATTGGATGAGGATGGATGGAGTAACTTGGATAGTATAACCCTTGTCCTTCTTAGAACCAGTGCAGTGTTAAGAAGAAACTCTAAAGCCCTCCTCCCCCATTACCTTAAAAACGTCCAGATTTACTTAATGTAAAATGCTAGAGTCTGGTTTTTTTTCTGAGTATCCCTTACTTGTTTGCTGATAAAATTGAGCATTAATTAGTAGAGTATTGTAGATATGGAAAACATGGAGTCCAGCTTTTATATTTTTCTCTGCTCGTCTCAAAGAGAGGGCAAGATGACTAGTACCCAAACGAACACCCATCATGAAAGGAACTTAGTGTTTTTATTTATGTAAGAGACCAGAGACCTCTCCCCAAGTAACACATCATGAGATTTGCCTTTAGAATTTTTTTTAAAAAAAATAGCATAAATGTGATTTTAAAATGTGTTTTTTGATCTGATGTCTGTTTGGAAAGAAACATTTAAAAATAGTCTCTGTGTGGCCACTGTATTGTAAGGATAAATTAGATAGGCAGTCGTTACCCAGGTTACCAGTTTAAGATGATTATAACTGATCCAAATTATAGGCCACACACACACACACACACACACACATATTGTACATTCATATATATCAGTCATTTATAGTAATATTTCTAGGAAAATAAGTAGAAGCAAAGATGAGAGGCCAAACTCCCAGAGCTCAAATTTTAAATATTATTCTTTATAATTACTAGTTTTTCTTGTGGGAAAGTTGGAGTGTCGATTGTGGGTGTTCTGTGCAGGTACTCTATGTGTACAAGAAGAACTTTCTTGGCTCAGTAAGAGTAGCTGTTTTGTTAGGAGTTGACTGCTTGGGAAGTCCAAACATGGGTTTGAGTTTCACAGCCCTTCGAAGTGGATGTCTCTGTGTGCTGAAGCTTTGTAAACACGCGGAGCTTTGTTCCGCATTGTATAACATGTATTGATTTTTCCTTTTCCTCTCCAGAAAACCTCGGGTCTTTCTTTTCTCTGTTGATACAAAGGCTGGTCTGTTCCCCAGGATCAGTCCTGGGGAACTTCTAGGGCCAGGTCACTACTGTTGACAGCGTCTAAATTCTCCAGATCTCCCCTTTCCACCACAAAATCCCACCAGGAGCACAATTTTATATTGAAGCTACTTTTGTCCAACAGAAGTGCCTGTGTATCCGGCAGACCCAGCTGTCACTAGTGAAACACGGAAATTAGGTAATACCAAGAAGTCTCCCCTCTAGGAAAAACAAGTCCTTAAAAAAAAAAAATCTTGTGTGTCAGTAAACTCACCATTTCAAAAGCATTTTCAAAGATAGCTAATGAAGGTGGAGGCCTGTGGAAACTCACTCCCGTGTCATCAGACACTTCTCTTCCTGATGTCAAACAGTGTTAGGGCTGCCTTGTACCTTTTAAGTCACAGACTCAAGTTAACTGTTGGTGTTAGTGATACCCAGAATGCACTTCTAGAAGAAAAGAGATGCTTAGTCAACGCTTTCCTATAGTATAGCAGAAAGATAAGCGATTTGCCAAAAATGGCAGTTTAGATACTGTTATTTTGACAGAAATATTAGTAAATGTCTCACTACCCTATGCTAAATACTTACAGCCTCGGATATAAACTCTGATGCATTATATTCTATGAAGGAGGCATCCTTTGTCTCATATCCCTTACGCTGTGGCTGTGCTGACATCATCTGTAGTTTATGTCCAGAGACACAAAGGAAGGGAACTTTATTAATACACTCTTATTTCTGTAGAAATCAATTCCATCCCAAGAAAGCACCGTGGAATCTGGTTCTCCTCAAGGTGGACTATTTTGAAATACATACATTTAGTCTTTCCTGGTTCAAAATGTGTGTACAGGTCGTGGCAGCCCTCGCTCACTTTTCTGTCAAGAGAGGAGATGGCATTTAGAGCTTGCAGTGTACTCTGAGTTCAGCTGTGTGACTGTACCATGCTGTCCAGGAGCTGTGGTTTATAGGGTAATGTCTTCCAGATATTTTTCTCGAGGTCATTTAGAAAGAGCAATCTAGCATTGTGCAGGTCTTGATCCATGGTCGTAATTTGGGGTTGTAGTCGATAGCACTCCAGGGCACTTTTCGGGCAGGTACAGATTTCATGCCAGCTGTGTGAGGTGATTTCCCCCCAAAATATATGAATATATTAGAAAATTTTGTTCTATGAGCAGAAGTTGTCCATGGTGGTCCTCGGGTTGTTCAGGTGTGAGAAAGAACTGTGCCTTCCACAGAGTTCTGTTCATGACTTGATGATTCTCTACAGTGAGCCTATTACTATTTTTATATACAAAATGGACTTGAAAATCAACCAGCATGCAGACTGTCTCCATCAGGCCGCAACACTGTCTCTACAGTTCCATCTCCACAGTAAGGTGACATACAGCGTGTTTACATACAGCCGTGAGAACCGTGGTGCAGATGTGTGCTGTAGGATCAGTAACAACTTTCAGAATGGGGTAATTTCAGAGTGCTTTGTTTACAGCAGTTTGGAAAACTCTCGAAATACCAAGTGACCTTGATTCACTGTAACTCTCGAACTGGAAAATGTGCCCAGTGTGTCCTTGATCAAGAATCCTCACCTCTTAACCATCGCTGTTTTTGTAGACATCAGCATTCCTGCTGTGTAATCAGTGATCTCCCCGCCTCTGCATCCTCCTCCAGCTGCTCTCCCATGCTCTGAGTGGGTCCCTTGCCTTAGAATCACTTACAGTTTGAACCAGAAACCATGCGTGTTCCGCTTGCTCAAGGAATAAGCGGATCTGCTGATGTCTACTAAATCATGCTTAAATTTCATAATATTTAACCTCCAAATCCATAAACGAAGTAAGTGGGGAAATTGAAGTTGAAAAATTGATATTGCAGCATTAATAGATTGTTTGGAAATGGGAAAATTCAAAAGAAGTATTGTGAAAGAGGCCGGGAGAAGAAAACCATACAGAAAATGGCATCCGGTGTTGCTTTAACTTTGTTCTAGGCTTAAAGGAAACAATTGTAATTTTTATCTTAAAATCATTCACATAAATCAACCAGCAGGTTAAAAACAATATAAAAATTCTCGTGTGTCATTTTATTATGTATTAGTGTGTGTTTCCTAGAGAAAAGGTTTGTTGTTGCTTTAAATATGGGAATCTTGCTGTATTTCCCAGGCTGTTTTCTGAGTACCTGGGGCCGCAAGTGTTCTCCATCGTGCTTGGCTAATGTAACTCGAAAGCTGTGTTCTAAGAACCATCAGTTCTAGATGGAACAGTTCAAATGTTTGTGGATAACTCATGATTTCTTTCTGGTAATTTCAATACCTCTGGTGAGCAAAATCCAAAGTGCATTGAAGTTGGTAAAGACATCTAAATCAGAGATAGTACTGAAATCAATGCCCGTGCCTCTGCAGTGTGGTGGACATCCATGTTTGCCCTGACCTGTGGAGGTGCATGGGAGCAGGTGGGGGTTTGTATTTGGAGTTACTGTTTGTTTTAGAAGCTCACCAAAATGTTGACCTTAGGAACCGCTGTTGATGACTCAGCAGTTAAGGGCACTGACTGTTCTTCCTGAGGATCTGGGTTCAGTTCCCAGCACCCATATGGCAGCTTACAACTGTCTGTAACTCCAATTACAGGGGCTCTGACACCTTCACACCAATTCACATAAAATAAAGTTAAATTATTTTTTTTTAAAAAAGGAAAGAAAAAAAAAGAAATGAGAATTTAGTGAGCAAGGCCTCCATCGCTTAAGCCTGTGTTTGCCAGCCTTGCCTCTACCAAGTGATCTTAGTTGAGAGTCTCGCATGAAGTCAAAGGTGTTGTTCATGCAGTTTTCTGTCTAATGGAGATATTGGTTGATCAAACAGGTTAATTGCCTTTTTGGTGCCTGCACGTTCCATGCTTGGCCTTGATGTAGCTGGTGGGTCTTAAAACTGGTGTAGTCAAGCGCTTGTTCATCCTGGGTTTGTTTGAGCACCATCTCTTAAGAATCCCATTGGAATCCTAAAAACCACAGTTCTGGGGTATCTTTGGGAATACACCCATTTCCCCCTTGTTTGTGGAGTGCTGGTGTTGGAAGGAGTTTCCCACATTTTTAATGTTTCCTCTTCCAGTGTGGGTGCCAAAACTTGTGCATGTGCTCCCCTGCCCGTGTGTGGGGGGGTCTCAGTTGTGGTCAGTGGACATCTATACCACACAAGCAACCTTTCCTTGAAAGGAATGACCTGATTGCCCCCCCCCCCCCTGCACAGGAGACAGTCAATGCTTTGCTGGCCCTCAGGCTGCAGACAGAGTCCTATTTTAGATATTTGAGAGCTGAGTCCTCCAGACGGCTGTGGTGACTGCTCAGAAACCCATTCAAGAGGAAGAAAATCCCACTTCCCAGTATGTGGACAGTTAGTGCCCAGTGGAGACTGTTGGCCCTGTGTAAAATTGGTCATCTATTGTGGCCGATATTAAGCTGTTACTTAGTAACATATTTAATAACGTTGTTTTCCTTCTGAACCCTCCACTGGGTTTGACCAACCAACCTGTGAGGTGTTCTCCAGTGCCCAAGATGGGCCTATAGTTCAAGGTTGGAACGCTTGCCTAGCATGTCGGAGGCCGGGTGGCAGGGCGCCCTATTATCTGGAATAGGAGATTCCTTCCCACCCCCCACCCCCAATATCTTGCTTATAATTGTTAAAAAGAGCCTCTCTGTATACAGCATTGCTCTTCGGACAAAAACATAGACCGAGTATTCACTCGCACTAACACAGCCACTGAGTAACCAGAGAGGAACAAAACCAAATCCATGAAAGTAGTCTAGTAGTCTAAACAACAAACAGGGGTGCTAAGGAAGAAAAATAAATAGGAACAGTATTTTAGGGGCAGGGATTCCGAATTGAGTTCTCAGAGACCCTTTAAAACATAGCTTTTATTAGCTTTCTTCTTTGACAGTGTCATTCATGTTGTGATGCATTGGGATTACTTTTACACACACACACACACACACACACACACACACACACACACACACACACACACCATCTCTAGGCTTCCTCTCTCCTTGTCAGCCTTATCCTCCCTCTTCTTCCATCCTCCCTTCCTCCCTCTCTCCCTCCCTCCTTCTTTCCCTTTCCTCTTTCCCTCCTTGCCCCACTTAATATAACCAGGAATATCTGTGTAAGTGGGATTGAACCTATCTTCTGGAACCTGGTGGGCTCAGCATGGATACCGTTAGAGCCCTTTCTGGAAGGGGGAATGTTTGCCCTCAGATGTGGGGGAGAGCCGTGGTGTGAGATCTGCTACTAGGCTCACTCACTCCACTTCACAAATATTTGTTGAGCACCTGTCTGTGCCAGGCACTGTTCCCAGTGCCAGCGACATAGTGGGGTACGTGGCAGGAGGTAATCCGCTCTTGTACGTGTGGTGTTTAGAGAGTGTCTAGTGAGACTTAGGGGAAGGGACAAAGGACCTGTAGGAAAGCATAGGAAAGTGAGATGTTAAAAGGCCTCTGTCCTGAGGGTATAGAGGAAGTGAGGCTCTTTGTATGGAACCCTGATAAGGGGCCTTGACCTCTAAGAGGAGACAGTGGGTTCTGAGCTATTTTATGTGCATGAGACCTGTAGAACAGAAATGAGTCTGAGGCCAGCATGGTAGTGCAGAGTTGGAAGAAGCTACTATAGCCTAGAAGTGCAGACTGGACTCACACGTGGATTTACCCTTGAGTAGCCAGGAGAAAAGTAGATTGGTGTGTACCAGTCTGGAAGTTACTTTGTGAGGGAAGTTTTTATGTCTTCTGGTAACTGTGGCTGTGTTCCCTGTTCAAGAAATGTGTTGATGGTTAATTTCAAATGTTTAGCCGTGAAGTCAGGTTATTTTACATTAAAGTCCACTGTGCCTGAATCCAGAGTGTAATTCATGGACATCATCATAGGTACCTGCTTCCTTTACCCAGAAAGGATGTTTGTGGCCTCAGAGTCAACAGGTTCCACAAGTGTTCCTACAGGACAGCCAGCAGGTCAGACAAAGCTTCAAAAGAAAATCCAAACTGCTGAGGGTTCTAGGCTGTCCCTCATAAAGCTTGTCCCAGCACCGCAGGGCAGGATGGGTTGATGGTATTAAAAGTACACTATTCCAGAAAAGTACCCTGCTTTCCTACTAGACTCTGGAGCCCCAGTTGTGTTCTGTGGGAGTTAAGGGACTAGCTATCTATGATTATGTTCATCCTGTGTCTCTTTGCAGAAGCCTCCTGTGGAAACACAGCAAAAAGCCCTTTGTTTGCCCTTCTCTCTCCCCCTCCTCTCTCTCCACACAGACACACACACACACAGACACAAACACATACACACACACCGTTAAGGTGCACACCCCTGTATTCTGTTGCCTTCTCCTTCCATTAACACTATTCCAGAAGATGGGAACAGGCTTTTACATTCAGAACTGTCTTTGAGGTAAGACAGTAAGGATACTGGGTTTTAAAAGTCATTAGCCTCTCACTGACCTTCCTTGGGACTTGGTAGGACTTTCCAGACCTTAACATTCTGCAAAAAAAAAAACAGGCTTTCTGAGTTGTGGAGGCAGCAAAAGCCAGGCTAAGGTAGCAGTGAAAACAGGCATGGGCTGGTGGGGACACTTGCCCAGAGAGAGCTCGGTGACTGCCAATAGAAAAAGAATATTAAGAATTGAGATTGCTCCTCAGCTCCTAGGATATTTTTTTTAACAGCCTATGTTAGGTTTAGGTGTGACGATAACAATATTTAAAAATATATCTTTTGGGAAATATACTGCCTCTGTTAGCACAGTTTGTCGATCTGTAATAAGCCAGCAGTCCCTGTTTTACTAAGAACCTTTTCAACAATTTTTAATAAAATGGCAGGGAACGAAAAGACGGAGTGTGTGCCAGCAGATAGGAGTTCCTTTAATTACATGGTAGGTGTTGGTGTTAGTGTTGGAACCTCCCAGGCAGGCAAGCAGTTCTGAGAAATACCCTGGTAGCCTGTGCCTGGCTTGAGCAAGGGACCAGCTGCCCTACAGAGGCCCCTGCAAGCTTCCCAGAGGACGCTGAGGCTGAGATGGTGTCTGAGCGCTTCTCTTTGTTTTGGTTGTTTTCGAGCTGCCTTGGAAAATACGGACACAAACCCAGTCCCAGTCCCTGCAGCTGCTAGGGCTTTTTATGAATGAGGCCCAGAAGGGGGAGGAGAGGGCTTGCATTACACCAGCCGTTGGGTAATACAATTCATTCACTTGCAGCCATCCTGTCCGGGCTTTATTTTAAAGGAAATTGCTTGTTTATTTGACAGTTCAGATTAGCCACTCCCCACCCCCACCCCAGGCAGCTGTCCATAAGTTCAGACTCTAAGTTGGTGAGGACATTAAGGCTTGTTTTTTTGAGCATCTGCTCTGCTGAGTTGGGTGAGATAGTAGGAAAGAACAGAGAGGCCTGTCCTCCTTGGGGATCTTGGTTACTTCCCTGTTCCCGTGGTACAGGAGGAGAAGCAGCGGAGGCTTTTTACCGAGCCCTCAGACCCCTGGGAACCATAAAGAGTGGAGTGCTTTTGGCAAAGTGATATCTCCCTGAGGCCTGCCCAGGTCTAAATGTACGCCTTCTTACCCTGTATCTTGGCTCGTTTCCCTATCCTGCACTGGCATTTCTTTATCTGTGGCATTTAAGGCCCCATTTTTGTGGCCACTAAAATCTGAATTGGAAAGTGTATGACAAGGGCTGGTCCTCTCCCTACCGCTGCTTCCTGCTGGGGCCCTGAACAAAGAGACCAGCCATTGTCCCGAGCATAAATGAACCTCTATCAAAACAAGCACCCATAGAGAGGGGCAGCCTGGTTCCAGCTGCCTGTGTGAGCCCAACAATGATCCTCCTTCCTCACAAAGAGTACTTTGAGGTCAGGAAGAGACCATTCCTTGATGGCCATCCTGGGTGTGGAGAGGTACGCCCCCCCACCCCCACTCATAGCACAGATCTACTGGCTGTGTCTGCCACCCCTCATACAGTGATTTCTGGTTTGTGTTCATGACCATGATTTTAAGAAAGACCATTCTCTATGAATATTGTGCCCCCTTCAGTGTGTGTGTGTGTGTGTGTGTGTGTGTGTGTGTGTGTGTGTGTGACTTAAAAGTTGCTCAGTCACGGAACCTAAGAACTCCTCCCTTCGGTAAGGAGGACGGGATAAAGGTGGAAGCAGTGACCCTGGGTGTATTGAGCTTTTAAGTATCATGAATAAAAAGATGGTGTTTTAGGAGATCTGCCAGCTGGTCGGTACAGACAAAGTGTATCCAGATGTCGGTGGGCTGCACCTGTTGCTTTTCCTGTTCATACTCTGATGCTGTATTAACACACTTGAGGATGACCTGAAGCACCACGCAAGGTGTAGACACTCAGAGGCTTTTCTTGTGACCGTAGTTTTACTCTTGTGCGGGGTCGTGTGTAACATCTGCTATCACAGTGAGGACCTTTCCAAACCCCGAATGCCACATCTGAGCTGTTCTTTGGTTTCCTTGCGCTGGAAGGGGAAGGGGGCCAGTTGTTAGCCATTTCACTACAGGAGTAGGCTCTCTGAGAGGGAATGAGATCAGGAGTTGGTAGCTGCATCTAGCTCGTCTCCGGTCCTTCCTGGCCAATTGCTCTTTCTGGATAATGTGAGTGTTGACACGCGTTGCTCTTGGCAGTGCCCTGGCAGGGAGAATTGCAGGCATACAGTATGTATGAACTCCGGCTTGCTGTGGTGACCATGGAATTCGGGGAGGATTGTGCTGCTTAAAACCCGGAGTGAACATCTGGACTAGAATAGCCAGTGAACAGACAGCAGGGTGTGGCTGGTGATTCTGATCCAAGGTTTTAACCCTAGTCTTATAGCTAACAGCAGCAGGTTGCTTTTCTGCCTCTTCTAGGACCTAAGGAGACCTTTGGAGGTCTTCCAGACTTGAGGTCAGAGGTCAGAAAGGAGGTAGAGCAAGGTCGTGAACTGTTTCCTCTGTGGCTTCATGTGTTGGTTTCATAGTTTCTGGCCATAAGTATTTGACTTTTTTATCCACTTGAAAAAGTGTGTGTCCATATCGAGGACAGGCGCTGATTTCATTCTTCTTCACATGGACATCCTCCTTTCCCCTTCATTCTGTTCCCAACTTAGGCGTCTATTTTTCTGTCAGTACCATAGTCTTTAGGTGGCTGTAGCGTTGTAATAAACATGTAATAAATTATTTTTAAATTTTGTTTTGGGGTATTTTTTGTTCTTGTTATTGAGACAGTGTCTCATACTGCCTAGGCTGGGCTTGAACTCTCCATCCTTTTGACTCCACCTTTTACCAGCATATTTTGAAGTCAGATGATGCTTTTCGCTTTGTTCTTTTTACCCAAGATTCCTTTGGCTACTAGAGGTTTGGGGGTGGAGTACTGCCATAGCAGGAGAAGAGGTGAGACGTGCTAAATGGGAGGATGAGATACAAGGAGATGACAGCATGTCAGTGCAATGCCCAGGGATCAGGTTCTCAGCAGAGGCCAGGTCCGTGCAGGGTGTTTCTGAAGGGACAGAAGATGGAACCGGAGTGACGACTTGGGAGTGAAGACTTTTAAGAGCGGAACCGTGCTTGGCTTTGGGGTGACATCGAGAACCGGGACTGTCGGACACATTGTGACCCACAGCAGCTTTGTGGAACAAGCAGTATTTCACTTTAAACTAAGCTCCATGGAAGTCATTGAGTCCACATCTAAAAGAGCACCCAGGTGTAGGCCTGTGTGCAAACATCTGCTTGTGTATAGTGTTTGTTCAGTAGCATTGAGGTGGACTTTTGTGTTTTTGAAAGTGAGTTGTTTTGTTTTTGCTTCAGTTGATTTTTTTCCAATAATCAAAGCCCACTTCTTAAAGATATGTACATCTTCTTAGATGTTATTGGCAGATGTTCACTGTGACTAATCATGTATCATTTTCTTGGTAATGCAGGGTACTATTATGAAATATGGAGCATTGGAACCTTAAGGCACATGAAACCTTGGTTTTCTTAAAGAGCTTTGGATAGCTCTGCGTGCTTGTATTTAATGCCTTTTTTCTCTTCTTGCTGCATCCTGGCATTGTGAATACTGATTCCAGACTATCTCTTAGTAAACTAAGTGCTGTGCCCTTTTCACCAGCAAAGTGCAGAAGACTTTGCTCTTAAGTTGACATCAGGTGGTAGGAGTTTTCACGGTTGTATCACTAAAACCCTGTTTGTCCCTTGGATATAAACTACAAATGGGAAACCCTGGCAATGTTAAACCCTTTTTGTTTACATCATTTTCTCTTTTTCTCCTGTGTTGGTGCTCCTGAGTGAGTTCAGCCCCTTTAGAATTCTGGCTCCTTTATCTTACTTTGCCTCCCCATGACTCCTTATGTTTTCCTTGATAGGAATTGTACTAATGAAAATGAGAAGTACATGCAATATGTAATGTTCTGTTGGTAATTGTTTGTTTACATTTTAGCTTGTCACTGAGCTAATGATATTTTAATTGTAGCTGACTTGAAATACAATGAAAAAGTGGCTTCCTGCTGTTTTGGATTTTTGAGTTTTTTTTTTTAAAAGCTGGATTCAGTAACTTAAAGGTAATTTAAAATGCTTGAGACCCAGAAACATATTTCTATTCTCCAGCCACAGACTAAGCCGGCAGTGCTGGTGTTTAATCACTGGCTAGGGCGTAAGTGCAGTAAGTCTACAAACAGCCTGATACATGCATCTAGTGCATTATTGCTTATGTAGAGGAATCTTTAAAAAAAAAATCTTGCTTCCCTGAAGCCCTAGAATGTCATAAATGTCTAGCTGGGGCAATGCTGTTTGATTTTGCAAGGGAGTCTTCTATTTCTGAATGCTGTTGCATGTGCCAGCTCTCTGAGGCTATGTGAGGATTCCAGAAAGAAACAGAAGGCACAGATAGAGTTGAAGGAGAAACACATGATTCTTACAGGAAAGGCAGTGATTTGCTTGCTGAATCAGCTTCAAGACCGATGGGGGAGCCAATGCACTCCAGGGTAAACTTGTGTGAGTGCGGAAGGGGTGCACATGCAGCCCCAGAATTTGATTGTGATTGTGACATGTGATTTGCAGACATTTAGAGTGTACTTCCTAATCCATCTGGTGGAAGAATTGGTGAGCTGCAGAGAACTTTGAAAAGAAATGTCAGCCTCAGATAAATATGGGATAATGCTTTGTCAACATTTAGAAATTCTATGCTACCACAGTATGGTGGCTCCTGCCTGTAATACCTGCCCTGAGGAAACCGGATGGGAAGATCGCTGTGAGATCGAGGCCAGCCTGGGCTACATGGATGAGTTCAAGTCGAGCTTGGACTACAGAGTGAGATCTTGTCCCCAAAACAACAAACAAAAAATTACCTGAACTTAGCTGCCAGGGTTGACAAACTTGAGCAAGTTTATAGGAGCCGGGATTGGACACTTGAGTTCACCTCTGGCCGCCACACTACACACTCCCTCAAACACGCACACACATGCACACACACATACAGTTCTGATCGCTTCATCCTCTTCACGTTTCCAAGTGCTACGCTAGGATTGCTTGCCCCGAGGCACAGGCGTGTACCTTTGTGCCTGGACAGGGCTGTGAGGCCACAGTTCAGAATGTCGGACGATGTGTATAATTCCTGAGGGTGCTGGCAAGCTTGTACGTCTTTCTGTGAGAGAGATTCGAGCTACCCTAGAGTGTCAGTATCTGTACCCCAGTAGTAGAAGACGCCCCATGTCTGCTTTGGTTGCTCTGAGAGTGGCAACCTGTCCTGATTCTCAAGAGAGCCCGAAGGAAGTATTTGTTCTGCTTGTCCTGTCTAACTAATTAAATCTCGGTTCTCCAAAGAAACTAAAAAGTAAGAGCTACAGTAGTTCTGGTAAGTCAGAACTTCACTTGTTTCTAAACTCTCCCAAAGCACTTTCAACACTGAGCTATTTTTACCCACGGAGCTTCTGCAACTCCACGTGTGTGGTTTTCGGTACCAGCAACCAGCTCTGCAGCCCTGCAAACACCTGTAATCTAGCAGTCACTCAGAATCAGCACGTCAGAGCAAAAACCCTCTAAGATTGTCCTCTTGTCGCAGAAATGCAAAGGCTTGAGTTTATCGCCAGTTCCCCCTTCAGCTTTCATCATTTGCTACAATGGCCCCCACATGGCAGAGAGCTTGCTGCTGCTTGCTGTATAGCAAATGTAACTCAGCAACAGCTGGTGGAAGAGCTGGGTGAGGCGGAGTGTGCAGGGGCACGGCTTGGAGTTCCTGAGGTGGGGGTTCATCTCCTAAACTTACCCAGGGTACACAGCATTCTCTGTCCTATCCAGTCTGACGGGGAAGAGCGGCGACTGGCTTAGGACCAGCTCTCCAGCCTGGCTCATCTTTTGCCTCCGCTGCTGCTGTGTTTGAGTTTAGAATATCTCCCTTACTTTTCAGCCATTTCTTCAAAAGTTCTAGCCGAGTAGTGAAAGCCTGTCTCTGCAATGGGCATTCGGGGAGATGAGCGTTAAGCGAACACCTCTAATGGGTGTCACTGATTAGGACTCCTATAGAATGTGTCTCGTTGCTTTTCTGCATTTTCAAAGGCAAAGCTGCTCTCCAAGAATATTTTCTTCCCTCCAGTTCTTCCTGCAGATCTATGACGAGAGCCAGGGGCAGCACTGTGTCCAACAATGTCCGTGCTCTGACACTTATAAAGGATCAACAAAGATGTGTAAATGCCAGCATTAGGGGGTCAGCATTGTAGAGCAATGGTACAGTAGTCTCCCTCTCTCTGAGGGAAGTAGATCCAGAGATCCATAGAAACCGTAAGTAACATCAACCTGGCGTATACTGTTAGTTCCTCTACACACACACACCATGAAGTTTAATTACAACCAGGCGTCATTAGATATTAACCACAGTGTCAATAAGACAGTTATAAAAAATACGCTCTAATAAGTTGCCAGCATCACTCTTTTTCTAGGTTGGGGTCATTGTTAAGTAAAATTAGGGGTACTGGAACATGAGCCCTGCCATACTGCCCAGGTCTCTATGAAGTTGCTGGCGCCAGTTAGGATATATAGTCTGGATCTGTTGCAAGAAGGGAGAACCCTTACAGAGCAGGACAGTGAGATGGCTTCCTGTAACTCCAAATGGCAGGCAATTTAAAACTGAGGAATTTTCATTTAATGCTTTCATGTCATGGTTGTCCCCAGGTAAGTGAAACCAAGGAAAGCAAACTGTGAACAAGGCAGAACTGTGGCTGAAGCAGCCCTTCACTTGATGTGATTGTCAATATTCTGGAAACCGGAAGGTTTGTCAGGTCAGAGGCCGGGCTCTCCAGGCATTGGAAACAGTGCTGCCTCACTCACCCTGGGTCCCTGTTATTAGCTCATGCCCCTGTGCCTGCTGCAGTTATCTGGTAAAACACTTCATTGAAGCACGGTGGGATTTCGTGACTTGACTCTACTAAGGAAGTAGCTGTCACATGTTTAGCAGCTGGAAACATACTATTAATGCAGCCTGTCTTGCTGTGGGTGGGGCGTTGAACTTAGGCTGCAACCTGGATGTGTTAACAGATGATGGGCCAGGTTGTGGACACATGCCACAGACTCTGCCCTTTTGGGACTTTCTTTGGGTCTGTTGTGTTGGTTGAAACCATGCCTGTTCTGGCAGCCTTTTGAGAGCCATTGCTTGTGCAATACCATAAGGACCGTAAGCCCAATGTGTCTACTTTCTGAAGCATTCAGGTCAGGCCGAGCTTGTTAAGATTTCACTTTAGATGTTCACCATGACGTTAGATGATTCCATCCTCTCAAGTAGAGCATGGGACAAGAACACCGACACTATGGCAGATGGGATTTCGTCATGACTCTGCCGCTTATGAGACCCCTGCCTCTCTTTCCTTGTCTGTATAATGGCTTTTCCTTCTTTTTTTACAGTGGGATTGTCTCTGGTCTATACAGTGTAAATTTTGGATAATAACAGCAGCTTTATGGTAACAGAAATATTCCTTGCAGTAGGAGTTTAGTGTTTGATCCATAGGCTCTAACATAATTGAAAATTTTTCTCATATCATTCCAGTGAACAGTAACTTTTAAAGGTCGAGGTACCATTTCCATATAAAGTTATGATAGCAAAGATAAGGTAAAATAAACAAATCTCTTGTTCTGGAAAGGTGGTCAGGACAGCTTGGCGTGGAGACACCGATGTTACCATATACCTCCACTGAGACGCTCGGAATGACCAATGGTAAAGTAGCATTTAATTCTGCAAGGTATATTATTTTTAAAAATAATGACATATTTAGTTGAATTTAGATGAATATTAGTTCTCCACCAAGTTAAATGATGGCATTGATATGAAACCAAAAGTTGAAATTTTTTTTTCTTGTCAGTATTTTTATCTCCCTCAAAAAGACGCTTTCAGCTTTGAGATAAATTGTGGATAATTACTTTAACGTTGGCTTTTAATCATGGCCACATGGTTGGTTTTGCATTAAAAAGAACCGTGGCTATCCAAATGATTTTTTTGGCCCCCTTCTGTACCATTTCTGCCTATGTCTGCTGGTCAGCTTTCTATTACTGAAACAAAATGCCTGAATGCAGCAAGTTATAGAGAGGAAATTTATGTTGGATTGCCATTTGCAAGATTTTCGTCCATGGTGGTTGACTCCATTAATTTGGGTCTGCCACATGGCAGCACTTCAGAGTGTTAGTGGCGCTATAGGAGCTCATGTGGAGGCAAAGCTGTTTATCTTATGGCTGGCATACAAATGGAAGAGGGGAGACTATTCCCTCACTGCCTCCTCCAGTGACCAAAAAGACTTCCTGTTAGGCCACAACTCCAAAGTCTCTACCGTATTCGAATGGTACCAACCTGGGGAATATGCCTTCAATACATAACTGTTGGCAATCATCCATATTAAAGTTTTAGTGCCCTGTCACCAACAACATGTGGGTACTTAAAATACAGATAAATTCATTTACCATGTATTCACCTCGGAGACAAAACTGAGGTCATAAAAAGACTACAACGTGGTCCTCACCCTAGAGGTGCTTACAGTTGTTTGTAGTTGTTGAAGGTTCCAAGTAGCTGTGGTGTTGTTCTGATGTGGAAAAGGAATGTGTGAAGAGGGTGCATCTTCCAAGGATCTGTCTGAGAACCATTGACATTCCTCTCATGGGTACCCCACCCCCAACTCTCCTCTTCACAGATTGGAAGCAAAGGCAGCCTTAGGGTAGCATGGAGATTTGCCCTTGTTGCTAGCAGTACCTAAGGGAATAGGGTGCCCCAAGACCTTAGCTTGGAAGGTTGGATTCTCCTTTCCCCAGACAGCCTATACTGGACTTCATTTGCTCAGGGCTGAAAGAGCCTGGCAGACGAGCCATGAAGTACTATGAATTCTGTTGCCTCCCAAATGCTTCCGGCTCAAAGACATGCCTGGTGCCAGGACTCTGGGCATCGGGAACATTGCCTGAGCTGGCAGGCAGAAAGCCTGACCCACCAGTGTGGTAAGCTGGCAGTGAATTAGCAGGCCAGGCCCTTTAACTGATATTTTTCTTTTTCCTTCTATGTTTTCATAAAGCTATCGAGTAGACACCAGATTGTAAATGCTATGCAAATAGTCAGATCTGGAATTTACCACCAAAGAGGTGTGTGGCGTTTTGAGGAGTAATTACAGAGTTGGTTCTGTTTTCCAATATTAAGGCCTGAGCAGAGCCAGGCTTGAGGTGCAGTCCATACAACCCCAGTGAATACATGCAATAAACAGCTTCCGGTCGCACTCCTCATCCTCCATCCTGATTGCCCCACTGAGGTTCCACTTGTCTTATTCTACTTGTGAAATGAACTCTCTCTGCCAGGGTGGGCTTCTGAGGGGGGCACATCAGCCACAGGGTGGTGTAAATTCCATAGGTCCTTCCATTCTGATGGACAGCCAGCTAATCCAAGCCAAGCCTCACCTTTGGGTGTTTTGTGGTCGTGGGCTCAGGGATGAAGCACATTTGCAATGGTTAAAGTAAAGCCACTGCACACACAGCTCTGGCGGTTGGGATCCTGGGTATCTGTTCTTAAGTGGAAGGCATTGGAATGGGTGGTTTTCTCCTTTCATCGTAAGGAACTCTTGACCCTTTCGGATGTTACCCATCACACATTATGTCATTTCTACACTGTTGCTATTCTGTACAAAGCTTTTCAAAACGTGTTTTAAGATTAGAGACATTCTTGTAAACTTGATCAGTGGTTTTTGCCTCAGACTCAGTATGTAGCTAAGAAAGACCTTGAACTTCTTTCTGATCTTCCTGACTCCACCAAGTCCTAGATTCACAGGACTGCACTGCTTGAAGTTGGTCTTTGTTCTGCATACTTTAACTTGAATCAGTGTCAGTCAATTACACACACACACACATACACACACACACACACACGCACACACACAATGTACGTGTGTTACAGTGATAAAATCCTTTAGTCCTTGGGCTGACCATTAGAACAATGTCATGCTGTCTTGACCCAGTGACTTGTCCTCTTGACAGAAGACAACAACAGGTCTACAGATACATTATTTCCCTCCCTTTCTCTCTTTCTCCCCCCCCCCCCCCCGTTTGGTTTTCCAAGACAGGGTTTCTCTCTGTAGCCTTGAGTGTCCTAGAACTTGCTCTGTAGACCAGGCTGGCTTCAACCCCATAGATCTGATTGCCTCTGCCTCCCAAGTGCTGGGATTAAAGGTGTGTGCCACGACCACCCAGCTTCTTCCATTTTTCTCTAGCCTTCGTTTGGAAAAGAGTGGCTTTCCCAGTTGAATTGTTGAGCTCAGAGCTTCTATTCTGTGTTCCCATTTTCTCCCTCAGTTGAGGCACAAACCAATTAGCTCAAAACTTCCATAACTCCAGGTTTGTGCCACTATTCCCTATCAATCCTGCCTATTTCTGGTACTTATATTGATTAGCCATTTGGGGGCCTTGCTACCCTGAAGAGACTCTCGTCCAGCTAGCCAATTTCTAGGTGGTAAAGAAACATAGACTTCAGCCCCCGCACTTCCTTTATTGGGCTCTCATACTCTGAGCCAATATTCTTCTGTCCTGGTCTCCTTGGGGCCACATACCAGACGACTGTCGATTACCCAACCTCATTGCCTGCCAAGATAACTCAAACAAGTCCATCCTAAGCCTGTTTATCCTGCTTTATTTTTTCATTATTCGTCAACATTGTGTTGCTAGTTTGAATACAAGGGTTACCTTTATAAAGAAAAAGTTTTAGTGTCTGGAGTTGAGCTTCGAATTCCAAACACCATAGTGCAGCCATGGTAAGGGTTGCCCCTTGCTTGAGTCAACGGGAGAAGTAGATGTGGTTAGAGGTCACCTGTGCTCCTTTTCTCTAGCCCTCTGCTGAGAATTGTTAATCTTATCTGGGGACCGTGTACATAGTGATCTTTAAGGACATCTCACCAGGCCCCACCTCTTAAAGCTACCTCCCAGTACTGATGATGATTCCTTGGGGACAACTTTCTCACATGGACTCCCGAGGGACTTTCACTGTAGAAGCAATAATGTGGGCACTCATTGTTGTCCTTTGTCCTCCTGACTGACCTGGGTGCTTTCCTGTGTAGCCTGCATAGCAAACTGTCTTCCAGGGATCAGTGTCTCCTTAGGTCTGTTTCACTAAGCCCTTCTTCTATACGTACTTTGAGAACATCACCTACTGAGAAACAGATAAAGATGAGGGATACAGATTAGCCCTGAGCTGTTTCCAGTGTCTGCAGTTTTTTTTTTTTTTAAGTAGTAGAGTATCAAGAATTATCTTATTGGAGCAGTGGGGTGAAGACACATCAATCAATCCTTCTCATCAGTGTGGCTCCACGCACAGTCAGCTACAATGGATTTGGCAACAAAATTTAATTCACTGCAGTGAGGGTTCCAGAATAGATACTGGTATGAGTCGGTACTGTTTTATACTGACGTAGTGCTAAAACCCACACCCATAAGGTAGTTTGGTGAGGTAAACGAAGTGGGACAGAAGGCAAAGCAACTATTGTCCCCCGCTGAGCTTCCTTACAGAGAAAGGCCCTGAGTGTGGAGTGCTTGCTTTGGTAGATCCTGTTGAGAAGCCATGTTTAAACTTTAAAATGCATTCGTGTTTCCGTTACTCTTACTGGCACGAATGATAAATCACTTCAGGATAGCGCTGTACAGCACAGCCAAGAATCCTTTTTTATGCCCCATGCAGCATTGCTCTCTGTAGCCTTATATGGTTTGTTTACATGGCTTTCTAAACAAAAGTGTATGTGCTCCCAGATGACTTTCAGGGGGCTTATTAGCATCTCAGCCATGTAGAGCTACATTTCATTTTAATTAAAAGAACAAAACAGAAGTGAGTGGGAGAAAGGACCATAAAATAGTAGGGAAAGAGACCTCTTAGTATCTAACATAAGCCTGCCTCTGACTGGGAGATTGACCATTCTGAACTGCTGAGAATGTAAAGGCACCTTTTTAACTTCCTTAATGGAAATGTTAACAATGACAACCCTCCCTCCCCCAAGCAAAGATTACCACCAACATTTATAAGCAAAAACAAAACCCTTAAACACAAAAACAAAAACTTGCATTCCTGACTGAGTGCTTCTTGAACCTGTGTGAGGAAGAATCAAAAGGACGTGTTTGTCAAGCAGTGGCTGCAAAGTAATGAAGTTTCTAAAAAATAAAAATTACTTTGTTTTTATTTGTATGTCCGTGTGAGTATCTCAGTGTGGGTATCATCTGTACATGTTCACTTGGGGACCTGGGGTAAGCGCGGGATGTCGAGGAGCAGACTCAAGCCCCCTCCCCTCCAGCAGTAAGTCTCCTAACCACTGAAGCCTCTCTCCAACCCCTGACGTGATGAGTTTTGCCCTTTAGTTCCGCCTGACCTTGGTAATGAAGAAGCATGGTTTATCAGTGTCTGCGTTCCTTTTTGCTGCTGTGCTAGAACATGCTGGCAGCTTGGGAAAGAAAGGGTTATTTTGCTGTACAGTATCTGAGCTGTGGAGTCCATCAGGGTAGGAAAGGCACGCAACACGCGGAGAACGCTGGACTCACTTCCTCCAGCGGGACTCCACCTCCTAAAGGTTGCATACCCTTCACACTGTGCCCCTGAGTAGGGGATCAGATGTTCAAATACATGAGCCTGTGGGGACATTGAGCACACCACAGCGATTAAATAAGAATATCTATATTTATTGTATCCCCCAGGTACGAAACTGATGTGAAGATGTAAGTGTGAAACAGGAACATTTTACTGTCTATACATAATTTTTTATTTACTTATATGGTATTTTGAGACAGAATCTCAATGTGTAGGCCCAGCCAACCTAAAACTCATTGTGTAGACCTGACTGGCCTCTAACCTTGGGCGATTGTCCAGGCCTCGGCCTCCTACATGCTAGGATTTCAAGTATTATTTTCAAAGCTAATTATAACAATTTCAAATAAGTTTAGAAAAAAATTTTTTAAAAAACATTAACGTTAACCCCAGCCTAAAATGGTATATATTGGATTGTGGCGCCAACTGGTGCTCTTCTGGTGAATGAAGAACTCTGAAAGGCAGGTGTGAACAATGGCAGTCCTTTGGTGGGAATTGTTCCTTATGGTAGCAGCCCCTTCCAGGTCTCCTTTCCCGATGGAGGGCCGTCATGGAGCTGCTAAAGAAAAGAAGAAAGCGGGTGTATACCCATCCCTCCAGAGCGGGTCCTCTGAAAGCAGCCCTTTGTGTGTACTGGGCTGGGCCCATGTCAGACAGGGCACAATCAGGCTATTGTTTCTTTGAGGAAAGCAATGGCATCCTGTTGCAATTATTTATGGAAGAAAATATTTGATGTTTTTGGAAGAGACTGGATGTGGAGGGGTGAGGAAGAAAGGGAAGCCAGACTTACGCCTTGTCCCATCTACTTCAGATCTCCTGGTGGATGGGACAGGGCCAGTGTAGTCCAGAGTAAGCAGTTTCTGTACACTCTATGTCAAGAGTGTTGAGGGCACAGAAATGCCAGGCCTTTCCAGTTCCGGTCCTTGGAATGATGGAGGAGTAGCTTTTCTGTGGGTGAAACTGATCACTGTGGCGTATTCCACCATGGCCTTCCTGCCTATCAAACTTTCTGATGTAGTCTTGGCAACTTTGCTCATATGCTCTTCTAAGTTGCCTACTGTTTGAACTTGCACACTGGATATCAGCTAATTGTTAGTGGAAGTGGTAAATTTCGTGCAGTTTCTCCTCTTCTTAGCCTTCATTCCTCTTTTAGGTTTCCATCACCATAACAGGTACCTCAGATTATTTGTTTATAAAGAAAAACCAGTTTTGTTTTGTTTGGGGGCTTTTTTGTTTGTTGTTTCTTTGGCTCACCATTTTGGAAGTTTCAGTCTGCGGTCTGTGGTAAGCATCATATCATGGTAGGAGCTTGTGGTGGAGCGAGGTGCATGCTGGAATTCCCGATCCCTTCAAGAACACACCCTACTGACCTGAGTGTTCTTCACTGAGCCACCTACCCAAACAGAGTGCACTAGGGGGTCATTCTGGGTCCAAACTCTAGCAGTACCTGGAACAGGACTGAAGCCAGATGTCCCCCAGTCTCAGACTGAATATTCCTCCAGAAGAGAGAAGACACCCTATTCTGCTCTCACACTCTAACCTCTCCCTGCTTCATCTCTTTTTCTCTCCCTCAGAAGCTTCCTGTTTTCTTGGATGGCCCTGACTTAATAAGTCTTGCCCTCATTGACCTCAAGCAACCAGTTCTCTTGGGGTTTCTCTCAGAAATTTCCACCAGTAACCCTAAGCAACAGCCACTTAGCACCCAGTGCATAGTCGGCCTCAGCATTTTGAGGTTCCTGGTCTATTGTCTGTATTTCCTTCCCAGGCTCGTGGGTCCTCACTCTGCCATTGTGCATAGACCTCCCTTTAGAAAGAGGCCGTCGGGGCTGGAGAGATGGCTCAGCGGTTAAGAGCATCGCCTGCTCTTCCAAAGGTCCTGAGTTCAATTCCCGGCAACCACATGGTGGCTCACAACCATCTGTAATGGGGTCTGGTGCCCTCTTCTGGCCTGCAGACATATACGCAGACAGAAGATTGTATACATAATAAATAAATAAATATTTAATAAAAAAATAAAAAAAAAAGAGGCAGTCATTCATAAACACCCTCATGTGGCCAGCATGGGCGCAAGAACCAGTAGTAACCAGTAGTGGTGCTGACTGCCGCTGTTACCCTCCGTGACCTCTCTTGCTTTGTGCTTCAACTTCCCATGGCTAATTTCAGTCACCCTTACTACCTGCACCGCCACCTCAGACAGGCATCTGTGACTACACAGCTGTATGCAACACTCTTCTAGTTCACAGTCGTGTGTGTGTGTGTGTGTGTGTGTGTGTGTGTGTGTGTGTGTGTGTGTTTAAAGTTCTCATAAAACTAATATGATCACATCCTTACCTGCTCTGTGGGTACCCGTAGTAAACATTGAGGATTTCCATGGTGCTTCATTGTTCCGGGGTGATTAACACCCCCCCCCGGCCTCGATTTTACTCCCTGTAGTGAAACGATATGAATAAGTACCCATTCTAGATATTGCCATCAGTTATTCCCTCCTGTCCCATACAGCCTCAACAGGAACCTGAGGCAGACGTAAACATGGCAGCTGTCTTCAGAGAAGTGGCAGAAGGAAGTGGGTCATGGCAAGGCATGTTCACATGACTTTCTGGTCCCTGAAAGCCTGCTGGCTCAGTGGCCAGTGATGTCCACCTTCACTTGTTTTTATTTAACAGATAGGGGACTCATAGATTATTCCACCCTGATCTGGAAAAGGAACATGATAGGAAGGTTTCTTCACTGTGCTGAGCGGAACAGTAAACAAAGAGGGCAACCAGCCTAGAGATAATCACAGGGTTGTCCTCAGAATGCAAGCAGGACCGGTGTGTAAGAAGTGTAGTGACAGAGTCCCTCCTGAGATGGTGGCATTTTGACTAGGGATCATTAGGGGTCAGCTAATGACAGTTCAGGAGAAAAAGGGGGGACAAGAAGCTGTGGTGTAAGAAGCCTGATGGCCAATGAACTGGAACTTGGCAAAGTAAGTAGCAAGGTTGAATGTATTAGCTCAGGCTTTCGTAACAAAATAGCATAGCCTGGGTGACTTAAACTACTGGCATTTATCTTCTCAGAGTTCTAGAGGTGTGAGGTCTGAGACCAGAGTTCCAGCAAGGTCAGGTTCCAGTGAGGTCCTCCTATGTGTGGATGACCATCTTCTCACACAGGAATGGAGGGACAGAGAAAGCTTCCATGTGACCTTCATGAAGGCACTAGTCATTACGTGGCGTTTTCCTTTTGAGCTCATTTAACTTTAAGTTACCATCAAAGAAGCTCTGTCCCAGCAGAGTCACCTGAGGGCTTACGACTCTGAGGTAGGAATTTGGCAGGGATGACTACGTAGATACCATTGGGGTTGGGGCAGAGTAGACCATTGGGATCAGGGCAAAGTAGACAAGAGCCTACAGGCCATCCTACAAGACAGAGCACTCCAGGGGGTCATACTCTATTTCTGTTGATGATTTTAGTTGCTTTTGTTGTTAGATGGAGGGAGAGCAGTTAAGAGTAAAAAGCAGAAAGACCAATTGGAAACTTGTTTTGAGACATTCTTTTGAGAGATTCTGGTGGCTTGGAATGGAGCTGAGTTCCCCAATGTTGTTAACATTTTGAATTGGAGAGTTCTTGGTGATGGGGCTGCCCTGCGCCTTGTAGCATATCTATCAATATCCCTAATCTCTTCCTGCCGGATACCGGTAGCCCGTCTACCCGATGTCTATGCAGAACAATCAGAAATGCATCTAGATATTGCTGGATGAAGGTGGGGCTTAGCAAAATTATTCCTTGTTGAGAGCCACTCTATAACTTACAGTAACCGAGAGAAGATATATTTAGAAATATTTAGGGACTTGTGAGATGCTGCAGGTGGGGCAAAGACGAATGGAAGATGATTCAGACATTTGGCTTAGACAGAACCAAAAGTAAAGTTGCCCATTCCTGAGCTGGCACGAGGAGGAGGTTTGTTTGGGAGGTGTGTGGTGGGGATGGCAGATGGAGCTAGAACTCCGCCTTGCATCTCTTTAAGTCAGAGATGCCTCTTTGCTACCCAGGCAAGGAGCTGAAGGGGGATTGAATATAGATGTATGGAATACAGGAGGTGGGACATGGTTGGAGAGAAGCATCTGTGGGGTTCATCTGTCCACAGCAGCCCTCTTGGGATGAGATCACTTTGTAGTTGTTGGACTTGGTATTCTCAGGACCCCTCGCACCAGTTTAATTTGCAAACCATGTCCTAACTTGCCACGGCTGTGTTGAAAGCTAATCAAGGAGCCGTTTGGGGGAGGTGATTAGGCGCTGAAGATTGCACCCTCGTGAGAATGCTTAGTACCCTTGTAAAAGAGACGACCTTATACCTTCCACAGTGTGAGATTAGTCTGGTATCATCTGTGAGCCAGGAAAATGGGGCCTTCAGAAGACACAGAATCTGAAGGTACCTAGATTTTTGTTTTATTTAAAACCTATTCAGTTGATAGATTTGGTTACAAAAACCAAAATAAATGAAGACAAACTCTGATGAACTTTTTATTTATGTAGATTATACTCATTGATATTCGCCCCTTAAGAAGTTAAAAAAATTAAAGACTCAGTCATTTAGAAATAATCATAGGTCTAATGAGTACTGTATTTTTGTTGGGAAAAAAAAACTACGCATTGGGTTAGCAGTGCAGTATGTTTTTTGTTTTTGAAAAAAACTCTTTTGTATTTATTTGGCTTTGGAGCACAACTGGCTATTGGTAGTCCACTTCTGCATTTGGTTCCTCTATGTAGCCTCTGCTTCTGGAGGACTTCTCTGTGAGCTTACCAGACCTTGAACTTTTAGACAAACCATGGAGCTAGATTGACTGCTCAGCTGTTAAAAGTGCCCACTGCTCTGTCATGAGGACCAGAATTTGGGTCCCATCACCCAAGTTAGGTAGCTCCTAATTGCCTGTACCTCCAGCTCTAAGGGATGATGAAAATACCTGGTGGCGGACGTTGCCTTTTTGAAGCAACACAATTTAAACAGTCATTTTAGAGGGAATAGTTCTGAAGGCTATTTCTCATTGCTTTTGTTAAAAAAAAAAAACTTTAATGGGTATGAACCAACTTCCTCTTGATGCTCAGAATCATCACTGTGAAAGTAACTTCACTATGAGCTCGTGGTGCTCCCAGGTGAACCTGGCAGGATTGTCCAGCTGAGATTATTGAGACCCCCCACCCCCATTAAAGGTAAAAAGGATACACTTGCTGTCCCTCAATGCCAGTATAATTGAGACTTTAAAAGATACCTAAATACCTGTTAAAGCTTGGATAACAGCTTATGTTTCTAGATCTTTTGCAACCATACATTGAAAACATTTACATATTAAATCCATATAAAAACCAGTTAAGACTCGAATCCTAGTACGATGTTTTGCCCAGACTCAATCAGTGTTCCAAACACAAACTGACCTCCAAGGGATAAGTATCTTTGGGTGATAGAGCCTTTGCCTTTGGCAGTTCAGCTCTGTTTTCCTTTTAAGTATCACAGAACCGCAGTTTTCAGAGTAGCAAGATGTGGTTTGGACTCTACTTGGCTATCAACAAGTTTATATGCTTGATGTGTTCTTTTTCTTCTCTCTCTCTCTGGTGTGGAGTAAAATGTTTTGCTTCCAGTGCATCTTACTCTACAAATGCGGATGCTAAAATAACCTGTAAGCACTCACTGATAAGAAGGCTGAGTAGATAAATTGGAGGATGTAGAAACAGATTATTCTTAAGACATACAACATAAAAGTGACGGAGGACAACTCGGGAGCTCCTCAGCACGCGAGGATGACTTACCATTCAAGAAGCTCTGTGCTGTGTCAGTGGCCTTGGAGTCCCCACTCCTGGATTCCTCTCTTGGCTTTTAAACTTCAATTTAGTGTTTTTGAGAACATACACGAAAAACATGCATCTACACCACCCCTCCCCTGCCAGCTCCTCCCATGCTCCCACCTCCCAGATTCAGACCTCTTCTTTAATTATTGCCATTCCATATGTGTGTGTGTACACATGTGTATTCGAGCTACTGAGTGCACTTAGCATTGCCCTTATATATGTATGTGCAGGACAGACCACTTGAGATTGGGCAGGTATGTGAGAGCTAGTTCCTGGAGGACTCCAACGCTCCCTTTCAGCAGCCCTTCCCCGTCTGTAGCTCTCCATCTGGAGGTAGGACCTTGTGACCTCTGTTGACTTCCTAAGAGTTGTCTCCCGCTCCGCTCCCCACATTCGCCATGGTTTTGTTTGTTTGTATTTACTGCCTTTGTCATCACTGTCTCCAGCCCTCTATTGGCTGCTTGTAATCTACTGTGTTTTGGGAATATAAATATTTATTATTGGGCAAAGTATATACAGCTCAATGTTAAGTAGTCTATGATTTAGATGAGTAATACACAGTCGTGAATGCAGCTGCTGCTTTACTGGAATTTGGGTTTGGAACCTTTTCCAGAGGCAGAAGAGGAAGGAACACTGGCTTGCTAGATACCTGGGCTGAGAATGAAGAAGGGGGGCAGATCTGTGCTCTGAAGTACACTCGAGGTTTACATGTGCAGTTTGCCTGCTCTTCTATTGGTGATGAATCCAAGGTGGAGCAATGTAGATAGGTCAGGTTATTTGGGGGGTGGGGTCCTTAAACCACTAGACTTCTGAGGTGACTAAACTTGCTTAATTTGGCATCTGAAGAGAGCTACAGTTGCAGATAGTGAATCTACAGAGCCAAGACATTACATGTCAGAGCAGCAAGGAATAGTTGTGTGTGTGTGTGCACATGCTCACACATACTTGTGTTTGTGTTCATGATAGCCTCTGCGTTCCAGTTCCAGGCAGTCCAATTTCCTTTTTCCTCCATAAAAGATTATACGGTGGAGGGTTTATGAAGTGCTGAAATATTTGCAGAGTATGTTGCCAATAGGAGCCACTTCATAAATGATAAATAATAATCGACTTGGCAAGTCTAGGCAGAGAAAAATCAGTGAGATTATAAGAAAATAGGTGGTAGTCTACAGAAAGGTGGCGAGTGTCTCTGCCTGTGCAAGGTCTGTCTTAGAAATAGTTACCCGGTGAATTTTCCTTGGGCACATCCTGCTTTGTGTTTGCAAGGTGTGTAGACCCGGCTCCTCCTCACAGGCCCAGGGAGAGTTCTCCTGAGTCTATACACTCATCTTTCGTGTTGTTTGTGGAAGGATTGGAGTCATGGGCATATTTCAGGCATGCGTCAGCTCTGTGTGCTTGGTTAATGCCACTACATCACTACAAAATAAAGTTCAACCATAAGGAAAGTTTCCTGTCTTATAAAATCCCAGTGAGAATAATGGAGCCTGAACATGCACTTTAACCCATCGATAAGGCGGGCGGTGGTGGCGCACGCCTTTAATCCCAGCACTCGGGAGGCAGAGGCAGGCGGATCTCTGTGAGTTCGAGGCCAGCCTGGTCTACAAGAGCTAGTTCCAGGACAGGAACCAAAAGCTACGGAGAAACCCTGTCTTGAAAATCAAAACAACAACAACAACAACATCGATATTGGAAACTGGGGTCATTTGTGCCAGGAAGCCAGGAGGCTTCTAATTGTTTGGATACATTAAGTCTGTTTTCATCCATCCACCCAAGCATCCAGTCATCCTATGAGGAAGGTTTTTCCTTTGTGTTGATCATAAAAGCTTAATCTCTGGGACTGGGGAAACGGCCTAGTCACTAGCATACTTGCCATGCAAGCTTGAGGACCGAGTTCAGATTATCAGCACCCATATAAAATAGCTGAGCACGGTGACACATGCCTGTAATCCTAGTACCGGGGAGGCAGAAACAGAAGCATCCCTGGAGCTTGCTCCGGCCAGTTGGTGAGCTCTAGGCTCGGTTGCAAAACTAAGATGGTGAACTAAGAAGGAGGAACTGGATATTGACCCGTGGCTGCCATCTACGTGTGCACACATGCACAGGTAGACACACATACACTACACATGCACAATTAATGGTTTTTAAACGTCAATTGTATTTGAGCTGTGCATTTGTTTCTTCTCTGGTAACTTACTGTGTAAAGATGGAAGAAATCAGAATAAATGTTTATTTTCATAATCAGAAAGAGGTTACTGTAATTTCTTTCTGGAGGTCACATTGCTAAATGCAAAAATAGTAGTTAGGTGAAATAAATTAAGACTAATTGAAGAGAGAGAAGTAGTGTTTGACTAAATTAGAAATGTTTTCTGCATTTTAGAAGCACAAATGCTTTAAATGAGGTTCCAGTGTAGGATTGCATGCGGTTTCCATTTTATAGTTTTCTTTCCCAATTGAAAACAAACTCTGAGGGTTTTTATTGAAGTTGGTCAGTTGGGACTTACCCAAGGCTAAGAAGCCACCCTTTACTTTTTTCCCATTCTTTCTGTCTGCTGTGAGGAGAGCAATATGCCAGGGTGGTGTTGACGAAAGCCTTTGTTTCACCAGTTCCCATCCTAGGAATGGCTGAGACGTTTGCCACTTCCTGACTACCTAAGACTCCCTTCCTTCTCTTCTAAAGGGACTTGGCCAAGAGAGGCTTGAAGTCCCTGAAAGGAGGAAGCTGATATGCAAACAGTTAAATAGTGAAATAATGTCATTGTGAACCAATCGGAACAGTTGGTGTCACGTGCCTGGCAGCTACTTCAAATGCCCACAAAGTAGGGGTAATAGCTTAATGCCTCTACCCTCACTCTTCCTCCGCCACCGAGTCCCAGTAGCGGGGGACCAGATGCAGAATGCAGAACAGCCATCACAGCAGGCTTAGCAGTACATGGAGAATGCACGAGTTGTAGATTTTTGTAAAGCATTATGACTAATTCAAAACTTACTTTCTGGTTCTGCCTTACCAGTTTGGCCAAAACCGTTTCTTACTGACTGAAAATAATGGGAATGGGCTCTGATTAGATTCCCTTTGAAGTCGCAGTCTCTAGGGCTGGTCCAGTGGCACCTTTCCAGGTGTGTCACCCTGTGATTTTAAGCTAACATTACACTCACTGGGCTTCACAAACATAACGTCTTGGATTCATTATCACAAAGATTTCTACATAGCCACAACACGTTTGTTTATGATCCAGTAGTTAAAATCTTTCCAGAAAGTGTTTCTCAGTCTGGACCACCCTGGTTGAAATAACAAGACAACCACCATACAAAACAAAATCACTCTTTTCAAGCCTATTGTGGGGTTTAGGGTAAGGAGATGGGAAAGGGGATCAGGGAGAATGATGAGAACAGGCTAAAATTAAGCATTCCTTTTGGAGTTGTACTGGTCTTTTATCACTCAGTCATTTGTGAGGGATGTGGTTCAAACAAAACTAAAATGGGAATCAGTTGTCTTATTTTTAAAAACAAAGTGTTTGTTGCATAGCCAGACCTGGGAGCCAGCAGGGTAGGTAACCCGAGAGGATGGGTTGATGCTCTCTGCTCCCACTGCAGCCCTTTGAGGAGTGGGGAGCATTGGTGATTAGAACTGCCAGCTCTCCCCAGGAAGAAGAGAGCAAATGCCTTTGTGTCCACCCCCCCCCCCCTTCCTGGTGCCTCTCCAGTGACTAGCAGAACTAGGCCCACTTGGAAGGAGTTTTCCTCCCTGTCACCTCCTCCAGTCTTCTGCAAATGCCCCATGTGTTAAAGTCATGCTTTCAGTACAGAAGCCCTCTGCTAGGTCTCCTCCCTGCTGCCTTCCTTCCCCCTTTTCTGCTATACATTACTGCTAGGTTGTTGCCTCTCTCCCGCTGTCTGGGCTAAGATTCTCACCCGTTCTCAGTAATTCACAGTGACTCTCTGTTGTCCTCACTGTGAGGTCTTAACTGTAGGGTATCCCCACTGGCTACCTAAGGATGTCTGTTGCAGTTCCTTAGAAGTGTAGATCGTAGACCTTTGCTGGTTTTCTGGTCCTTCTGCCAAGATGCTCTATCCTTGCCTCCCACTCTCATGCCCCTTGCACTTAAGTGAAATTCTTTCTCATAATTTTTTTCCCACTCCCCAGCTAAGATCTGTTTTTTTTCCCTCCCTAAGTACTTAGTTTCAGTTGTCTGCATCCTCTCTCTTAAGTCTTGATCTTGTACTATATTGTTTTGTTCTTTGATTTCACAAACTTGGCATAGATGAGGAGATTCCATATTGGTATAGGATGCTGCTGGTTCCGTCCTGAGTATGAGGCCACAGTGAATCCTGTCGTTGATTGTATGCCTTTATGGCCCTGAGCCGTGCTCTCCACACCTTTCAAATGAGATGATGGCCTCCATTTCCCAGGGCTGTTGGAGAGGCTCTGTGTTTGCAAAGCGATTGGAGGCCGTGTCTGCCAAGATAGTCTTCACTGCCCTTAAACCATCTGAAACCAACTGATCTTGTTGGTAGTACAGTCAACACCCTGAAATCAAGGAACTCCCGATTCCTAGCCCCAGCCTTGATATCCAAATACTTCAGGAGGTTGGAAAATACTCACTGAGCTTGATACCTGTGTAAATACCCAGATAGAACCCAAATCTTTTAAAACTGAAAAAAAAAATTGTAGTGCCTCGTTCAGGGATTTAACTTGCTAAGTGTGGAAGACAAGATGGAGTTATACAATGTTTGAGTTGTGTTTTTCTTGTGATTCTCTGCCCTGTCCGTGTTGCAAGTTAAATTAAAGATTTTTGGAACGCAATGTAAAAGATGATTTACTGCTCAGTAATTGGTTTCCTGAAAGCAAAATGGTATTTATGTGAGCAGCCATGAAAGATGCTGCTACTGTAATTTATCGTGCAGGAGTATTTTCAAAGAGTATAGGATGACTAAAGCTTAAGTGTATTAAGTATTCTAGAGGAAGACATATTTAGGCCATAAATTTAAACTTCCCTTGGAATTTGTATTCCTTCTTCTCTGCCAGGTGTGTGAAGGTTTTTTTTAAGTTCTTAGGCCTCAGTAGGAGGAAGATTTAGGGTTTTCGGGAGTACATTTATATCTCTCTGAAATTTCTATTGTTTATCAGTGACATCTATAAATGTTTGAGGGAAGTGTTGACTGTACCCTTACCCACTTTGGCTCTGTGCAGTTGTCTGGAAACCAGTGTGGTAAAGATGGGAAGAGGTGTGCTGTATTTTGTTGTTGACAGGTGTGTCTCAGAAGTGCTTAGGCACCTGGGCAGGCAATAAAATATTAAGGGGTGCTCCCGGAGCGGTTTGCATCGCTCGGTGTGTGAACATATATGGGGTTTATAATTGGCCTGGCCATATGGCTGCCTAGGATTAGACTCTTCATATCCCACTAAACCCTCTTCTTAGAAGCAAGAACATGGAGAGAGTTTATTTTAAAATGTAATTGCCGAGTTACTGAGATTTGAATTTGAGCACTCAGAATAAACTGTATTTCTGTTTAGAGTCTGGTTGGATGAAAAAATTTCAGTCATAACCCCTCCCCATCAGAGAATGAATAATAAGTACAGCAGCAAGGTCCAAGTCACTTCTAGAGTTGTCTTTAGGAGTTTTAAAGCCAGTAACTCATGGGAAGCCTGCAGAAAACTTGGAGTCACCTGTGGGGTCTGAATGAATTAGGCCTTGGGCCTTGTGTTCAAATAGGCCTGTCTTGTAAACCATTAGGATTCCTTTTAGTTCTGATGTTTTTTGTTCTATTTAGATTGTTGGGTTCTTAGTGAACCAAAGAAGAAAATAGGAGAGAAGAGCCCAGATGACTCAGTTGCAGTCCATGGTTTATAAGCAGAATTCTTGTGAACCCTCAGACTTGGTAATTCAGGGTATTTGGTGGTGGTGTAAATTGCTTACAAGGACACAACAAAGCTGGAAGAGCAGTTCTTACTTAGCTAATTTAACATGACCACTGAAAATGCTAGGAACAATCAGGAAAGCATTTCTTGTTGTGGTTCTGCAGTTCAGAGTGAAAAGGTTAAGGAGAAATGCTTTCTGGATTCCTGTCCCACCTGCCGAAAGCTGAGTGGCCAGTCAGATGTGACCGGTTCTCTCATAAAAGTAACTGTCAGGATATAGCCTGCGCCGATGGGAGAAAGCAGGACTCTGAAATATCACACTAGAAGGATTTTTCCAGTGTATCCCAAGAAGTGAGTCCTTCTGGCCTTTAAACATGACTGCTGAGTTTATCTCTGTCTTAAGGTCTCCCCAACATGTGGACCGTTAGGCTGAACCTTCTATATATCCACCCTCAGATATGGGGTGGACCCCTGAGAATTCTTCTTTGGTGGCGTTTGGTTCACTGCTAGCCAGAAACCTACTAAGAGATGTAGAGAGGCCTCTGCATCTTTGATGTGTTAAGACTGGTCCTGCCATTGTTGTTGTCTGCTAGCTGGAACAGACTTGGGGTGCGTGGATAAGCGATATGTGGAGATTTCATTTGTGAATCTGATTTCCTGTATCAGCTTGGTGATATAGTGGCTTTTGGAAATCCTCGGGAAAAATATGGGAAATGAGATATGCTCCCCTCTTCCTATCATGTCCCTGTGGCTTCATGGTGGCTGCTCTTGTCATGTGGTCTCTGTACTCCAGAGTTTTTGCAAAGAAATTAATGATCTGTGAAGAAACACAAAATTGAATAATACCCACCATTTAAAGGAATCCTAAGGCAAAGTTTTCCTAATACATATTTATTCTGCTATGTTTACTGTGTGAGTGAGTGAGTGAGTGAGTGAGTGAGTGAGTGAGTGAATGTGTGTTTTGGAGGTTTTAGGGTCATTGTTAGTTTTTGATCATTTAAACTTAGGGAATGCCTAATGTGTGCTGGTTAGTGTGTTTTGTAATCATTCTATCCTAGTACCTTGAAAAGTTGATTCAATTCAATGAAATTCCTTTGAATCCTTTATATGATTTAATGCTATTTGAACTAATACTTAAGACTAACTACTTTCAAGCCCTCAGAATCACTTAGTTTCAATTGTTGGCCTAATTGCACGCTATTTTTACTCATTTAGACAAGTCCCTAAGGGCTTTGGGGATAGTGGTCCTTGTTATAAGTCCTTCCAACTAGAAAAACTTCATTAATTGAGAAATAATCTCCAGTTCATACTTTATTCAAAAACAAGTCATATTTACCAAGCCCAGCTTAAAGAATTTGCTGTGTTTGTATGTGATGCTAGAGACAGAATGCCAAGGCCTGTCACACGCTAGTCAAATATGTGCTGCCTCTGAGTTACATCTCCTGTCCTGGGCAGTGTTTTGTTATTTGAACGATATTTCACTTGGTGACAGAACATTTTGCTCGTTTCCTTGTTTGCCATTGCAGTCATTTCTGCATTATCCCTGCCTGAGATGACATGCCATTGAGTAATAACAGAACCCATTTTATAGAACTGCTCAACACTTTCCCACAGTAATGGTAGCTGTGACCTTAAAAAATAACAGTGCATTCTGCTGCCCTCCCCCCGTTTATTCAGATAGTTTACAGATATATTATTAGTATGCTTAAGGGTTAGACGTGGTGTCTATGTTGGTTGTTTGAGGCAGGCATGGTTCTGCAACCCAGCCTGTCTTGGAGATATATAATTTGTGCTGGCTTTGAACTCAGGACCGCCCTCCTGGTTCAAGAACTTGACTTTGAAGGGAAAGGAAATACATTTGTTGATAGATGGAGGCAAGAGGATGAGGAGGTCAAGGTCATTCTTGGTCACATATAAAGTAGGAGGCCAATCTGGGCTACCTGAGTGTCTCAAAAAAAAGAACGAAGAGGACCAATTTATTTTTAAGCCAAACTAAATGGAGAACTGCTTCAGACCCACAGTGGGCTGCTGTCCACTTTTCATTTTGTAAAATATTTTGAACACTTCTATTTAGCATTCACGATGCTCTAAATAGAAGCAGGACACTGTAGCTCTTAGATCCTGGGAGAGGCAGGTCATGAAGGCTCCCACTGTTTGGGGACAGACTGTGACTCTTGACGTTTTAAATGTAGCAATTACGACCTTGAAAAACTGTAACTCTAATATTGGCATTTGTTGGTCATCCAAGATGAACCCGAATTGACCATTGCTGTATTTGGGTGAGATGGGATACTTTTGCTTTTTTTCTTTATCATAAAACTACTTCATTATAAAAATAACTGCTTCTCAGATATCCACCATTAATCTATTGACTATGAGCCAGGCAGTGGTGGCACACACATTCAATCTCAGCACATGGGAGGCAGAGGCTGGCAGATCTCTATGAGTTCAAAACCAACTTGGCCTATAGCGTGAGTTCTGGGACAGTTCAGTGACTTCTTCCACTCCTCTTCCACCTATTCCTAGATAATCCTTCCTGTCCACTAGTGACCTCCTTGAGATATCTTGTCCCCCCAGGAAGCGGAAGCCAGAGCTCATCACCTTCATAGCTAGCCTCAGCAGAGTTATAGCCATAAATTCACTTGGTACCTGCTGTCCCCTGAATTTACCCCCGTCGCTGCCACTTCTATCTCTACAAGATGGATGTTTTTGGAAAAGGTTCCCATCAATGTATATGTAAGACACTGGGGTTTCCAGTGTTCTAGCATGCATTCTGGTCTCTTAAACAATTACACACGTTTATGTGTTTACTTCCTATATGTGTGGATGTGCCGTAGCACGTGGTGGAGATAGAGTGTAGTATGTGTGAAAGTCTTTTCTCTCCTTCTGATATGTGACTCTGTGGACCACACTGAGGTTGGATCACCTCTGGTCCTCTGTGTCTGTTTAGGTTCTTTGTGCATGGGGATATTGTAAACTTCAGAGGACAGGGCAAGGATCATGTCTACATTACTTGAGGGTAGACCTGTCTTAACACGTGCCTGCTGCCCAGCTATGCTCATGGGTGCAGGAGTTATGCTGGCTCATTCCACATGGGACCGGCAGAGTGGGTTCTTTAGGAGTCTATGACATCATTTAATGAATGACTGCAAGAGGGAGAGAGGCCAGGAAGGACAGTTTGTAAAACTGACATTTTTCAACCTCCTCACAGGTCAAGTTTTAAAAGCCACAGTCTGGACATTTTATTTTATTTCTTCTACTTAAAAAAAAAAAACCACTGAAAAAACAGGGATAAAATTTTTGTAAATGGACTCTGACTCATCTCAGTGAATGTGAATTAACTGTAGATCCGATCACTTTCCTTGCATCGTTGTCTCTAGAGAAGCGAAAGCGAGTAAGATGGGGTGCCTGCCTAAGGAAGCTTTCTGCTCCTTTCCATTCCTCCCATAAATATAGGGCTATAGGAATTGGCTTTCTACGCTGTTTACTTACTGCTCTGCCAGAGAACCCGTGTTGTATAAGCCCAAGTTTAGAAGACGGGAGACCTTCAACCCTTCCTGCAGGTTTGGGTCAGATCTGGTGTTTGCTGTTAGTGGGGGGAAGTGGGGAGCTCATAATGTACTAGCATGATACAGGGGAGCATACCTGGAGACCCAGCCAGCCAGTCTGGCTTCGCGAGTGCTGTAAATTCAATTAATCGCCTTCTGCTTTACTCTTTGCATCTGCCAAACAAAGCAGTTGAACTCCGTGTCCCCTCTATGGTAAATACGTTTGGCAGAGCCATACAGTGTTATAGAACTTATCTGTGTCTTCCAGGACTATCATGGAATACAGGAAGTGGCTTAGTTGGAATTGACTGGTCCGTTCACTTCCAACGGTTGATCTGGTAGCCCTGATTTGGTTCAGCTTTAGAAGGAGTTTGCCGGTTGACAGCTTCCTAATGTCTAGTGAGCTGCTAGAATACAGTGTGGACCTTCGGTACCCTTGCGTTCTGCATCTCTAGATTCAGCCAATGACATATTTTAAAAACACATTAGCTAGGCATGATGACACATACCTTTAGTCCCAGCACTTGGGAGGCAGCATTATGTTGGTCAGAACCACTGCTCTAAGCACTGCGGGGTGGCAACTGTTTCTACAGCATGTGTCCTATCTGAGACATGATAAGCCAGCTATCTATGATTTCTAGTATGCAGGAAGATAAGCCTAACTCATATGCAGATTTACCATCTATAATAAGAAACTTGCTCATCTCAGATTTTTATGTCTGAGGAGGGATCTCGAACCCATCCCCCATGGATACTGAGAGCTAAATGTATTTGTATCTCCTGTTTTATGGAAATGATTCCCTTTAGATGATAATGCATTCATAATTTCATGTGGATGACTTGACAGTGGTTCTGTATTTCAATGACCCATTGATAAGTGTAGTCTAAAATTATGCAAAGATATAAGGAGATAGACTTCTCCCCCTCCCCATACCTATCAGTTCCAAAAGTATTCTCAGGGCAATTACACGCTGTTAGGAGTATCATACACTAGCAACACGGGAGATACCCAAGCTTATAGCTTAGAAATCATTAATCATGTGTGATCTTGACAGGGAGACTCTTTTCTAGGTTTTAAAAAGGAAAATCTTAAAAGCTTATGCTGTTTTGTTTGCTTTTTTTATTAAAAAGTAATTTGGAGCTAGTAACTTAACCTGGTTTTCATAAATGTGCTAGCTAGAGGCAGCCAGAAAAAAAAAAAAAACATGCTTTCATAGTTAGGGTCCTCATATGAACTTAAGTGTGGGATCATGATAATGCCGGTAGCTGCTTGGATTATTCTGTTTGAATAATAGTACAGACCTTGAATATAAGGTTTGCTCTATACTGCCCAGCCCTGCTCTTGCACGTTTATGGAGACTTGTTAAATGCAGTCTTCTGATTTAAACCTGTCAGCACCCTTACCGTTCTTCTCCCCTGCCCCCAGGAAACGGATACTTTCTATTTCCTTTTCTTATCCTAGTTTTGTTGGGACCATGTATTTGCAGTTTGAGTTTCCCTGGACTGTGCCTTTTAAAAGAGTTTACACAAATTGGATTCCTTGCTTTATATCCTCGTTATTACTACAGTGCCTGGCACACAGTGGGGCCTCAGAAATATTTCTGGTAGGAATACCCAAAGGAATCACTCTAGCTGTCCTTACCAGTTGTCACCTATATTTAGGGCACAGTGCTCTTAGGAAAACAAAAGCCATCTATTATTTCTTTTTTTTTTGCCATCTATTATTTCAACTTCGCTAATATTTTTTTTTACCTGTTGTGTGAATTTTCTCATGAAAGAATCATAGTCCAGTCAAAACAAAACAACTCTTGTCTTCACAATTAGTTCAACTTTATTTTCCCTTGCTCAGCACTTCTTCACCAAAATTGATATATAGGTTCAATAAGGCCCGAGTCCTTTTAGGGCAAATTGTATGGGAAAGATGTGGAACTCTTGAGGTTACCAGAAGACTCCAAAAACAGAGCAGTTTGTGTGAGGTAGAAGGAAGTCTGAGTCTCCTTCTTTGTAGATTCATGTGACTGCTCAGAAAGAAAGGTCACTATCAGTCCTGGGAGGTTCTTTTAGCCCAAGTATCCTTTGCCCTTGAACCTGAAAAGGTTTTAGTTGGAGATAGTATTTGGGGCATTCTGTAAAGTAACAGGTTTAACCTGGCAGTTAAAACCAAGTCATCCTCTGCTTCAGTGTGCATGCACCTGTGCTCACACTAACAATGGTTTTTGCTGAGAAATTGGTTCAGGGGTTGGAGGTCATGGCTAGATGCCCGGATACTTACCTGTGTTTTTACAAATCAGTCTATCCTCCCAAAAGTCATATCCTTTGTTACAAGTAACTCAGGACAATTTAGACGGCCAGGATGAGAGACCCCATGGCATACTTACAGGAATGCCAATTAAGAGTAGGCAAGCTGGGGGCTGGAGAGATGGCTCAGAGGTTAAGAGCACTGACTGCTCTTCCAAAGGTTCTGAGTTCAGTTCCCAGCACCCACATGATAGCTTACGACCATCTATAATGAGATCTGGTGCCCTCTTCTGACATGCAAGAATATATAAAGGCAGAACATAATAAAAATAAATAAATGTTAAGAAAAAAAAAAGAGTAGGCAAGCTGACAGTAACTTGCAAGTCACTTAGTCTTACCTAGTCTGGAGACTCTACAGAACACATTTACCTAGGTTCTGATTTGGATCTGTTATACAACCAAACCCATTTGAGCATTTCCCAAGTAATTTTCATGGTCGCTGTTTGGAAAAAGGACCCATCAGTAACTCATACCAGCAAAGGGGAAGCACATATCTCTGCCATTGCTGCGCTTTCAACAAAAGATTTGGAGGGTAAGGAAAGGGCGGTTTTAAGGAGCCATTTCATCTTTAATGATTCTTCTCTGCACAAGGGAAAAGGACTGAATTTGTAGTTCAGTGTTAAGCACAGGCCTGGCAAGGGTGATACCTTAAGTTCAGTCCTCAGCACCATTAAGAAAAGAAAACTCCAAGGAAGGACCCAGACAACCAAGAGTAAGTGTTCTGCGACTTAGGGAAGTGAAGTTCAGGACAGAGGGTTTACTCCAGCTGCCATCCTTGTAAACAAGAGATGCCGCCTCACTCTGTAAAGGATGACGGAAAGGGGTCTAGAGCAAGTCCCAGCAGCTTCGGACCTGCTGATGTCTGGAAAAAGTGCTGCTCCCCAGTAACCTCTGGAACCAACTCCTAGAGAGTGCTGGATCCACATCAGTCACTCACACACTGGAAACTGGTTCAACTACATTTTCTAGAGAAATGGTGTTGCCCATGTGACTGTGGTCCAGGTTGATGTGGGATGTTGTCCAAGGCATTACATACTTAGAATTTTGACGTTTCGGTTTTTTTTCTTTTGTTTTTATTTTGGTAATATCTCTCTTTTTTTTTTCAGTAACATTGTCATTTCATTCATTTTCTGTTCAATCCAGTTTCAGCTATGTAACATCAGGTTGTATCACCAAAGGTCATGAAATCATCAAGAAGGGAAAGTCTGAAGACGTAAACAAGCTCTGTAGTGAGATGACCCTACTTACCAGGGACAAACTGAACTGAAGAGTTAGTCAGCCTCCCCAGCTCTCTCCTTCCTCCTCAGACTCTTTTTTTTTTTAATATTTTTAAACTTAGAAAAAGTTGAAAACAGCACAGAGGGTTCCTGAAATGTCACCCAGCTTTCCTAATGTTAACATCTTACATAACCATAATCCAGTTATCACAACCAGAAACTAACATTGGCACAGTATTCTCAGCAGACTTTATTTAAATTCCACCAGTTTCTCCACTAATGTGCTTTTTTCAGTTCCAGGTCTTTCGTTGCATTGATGTACCTTATGTGTGTGGTCTTCTCTAGTCTGTGGCAAGTCTGCTTAGCTTCCTGATTGTGCATGGCATTACCACTTCCATAGCCTGCTCTTAAAGTGGGGTCTCTCATCATAAGATTAGGTTTGTGCATTTGAGTGAAGAGACTTACAGGAAGTGTAGGTATACAGTGCCCTCCCTCCTTGGTGTACCCTGCTAGGATGGTATCAATATATCTGTGATGGGTGATGGACATTAGTCTTGACTACATGGATGAGGTGGTGTCTTTGAGGATTTTCTGTTTGTTAACACTATCTCATGGTTACTTGATGACATCAGAGGATAGACTTGGAGGCTCACCTGCACCAGCTAATATTGTAATACCCCAGTGATAGTTTTCTATTTCTCGCTACACTTCTTTGGTCTTCTCTAAGAGAAGAAAGGTGATCTCTCAACACGCTTTTCTCCAGGTAACTTTCTCAGAGGCTGAAGCTGACTTCTAAACACTCAAGATGTCTTTAAATATTGAAAGAATGACAGTCCACTGGATCCTAAGAATGTCTTCATCTCCTGGCCTGGAGACCACAGAGTATACTCCCCAGTTCTAATTTGGATCTCTTCTATGCCCAAGCCCTTTGGGTCACTATACAAATACTTTCCAAAGCCTGCAAGTCTTTGTGACGTGGCTTATTCCTTGATTCTACAGAAACACCTTAGTTGGTAGATTGGATTGGGGTTCACCTTTATTGGAAAAGAATTCTGATTTTGTAATTTCAGCCTTTTCACTCTCTGCCATTAGCTATTTATTATGTGTTGTCCAAACTTTTTGTTTACTTTGTTACTTCGTGTAGGTCACACCAGAGAGTTATTAGTGAAGGGAATGAGATGTATCTCTTTGAAATTGCACAAGGGGTACACGTTAGAGATTAAAACATAGGAAGTTAACATCACCTACAAGTACAGCAGGTTTAAGTTAGCCATGCATGCTCTTTAGACTTTTAAATGGTTGATTGTCCTGAAACATGAGAGGGGCAAATCCTACCCAATGATGATAGTGATGGTGTTCCTGATGCACAACGACCAGGGGTGTGAGATCAAGATGGAGTCCTATTGTCTCTGGATAGAGAGGAGACAGATGTGACCCATAGGCCACAAATGGCGGCTTATGAAAGTAAAGGGGGCGACCCCATGTTAGGATGAAGTGCTTAATTTTAATTGGATGTGTTCGTTAGGTGATCCAAACGGGGCTTTTAATGGCCGGACTTCAATACTTTGATAGCTGGTCCTTAGTAATCAGCCTCAGGAGGAGGAAGTGGCCAAATAAGAGAATAGACCTTGGTCGTTAGCTTTAGGAGTGTAATGGTTTTCAGCAAGGCAGGAGGAATGGGAGAAAAGGGCAAGGCCTGCCAGGGCTATGTTTGCCATACTTGGGCCGGTTAGAGCCCCTTCACCAGACAGTGTTGGAAGCCATCTTGAACTATAGCAAGTTCTACATCAGCCAAGAACACAGTCAAACCCTATCCTCTATTTTATTTTTTTTACTTTGGCTTTTCTAGACGGGGTTTTTCTGTAGTTTTGGAACCCGTTCTGGGACTCTCTCTGTAGACCAGGCTGGCCTCAAACTTATAGAGATCCGCATTCAATCCAACACTATCTTAAGAAAGAACAGTTCCACTGCCTTCACAAGGATAAGTCCCGTCTCCCTCCTCTTTGTTTTGTTTGTTTGGTTTGGTTTGGTTTGAGATCTCTCTACATAGCCCTGGCTGTCCTGGAACTCACTATGTAAAGCAAACTGGCCTGGGACAGAGATCTGCCTGCCTCTGCTTCCGTAAGTTGTTTTTAGAAATTGTTATGCCACAACAGTCTCTCAGCTACGGACCACAGGTGGTGTTTGTCCTGCACCTTTGCCACATCTGTCCTTCCTGGCTTGTTTATCCTTGCCATGATCTGGGAGACTTGGGGTCACTAGTCTTGCTGATTCTCCCTGTGTCTGACAATACACTGCCCATTGAATGTCATCAGAATAAAGAAACACACAACTTGAGGAGACATGGGCACGGGGCCTTTGAGAAGCGAGCTGCCTCGCTTGCTGTGAAGAGCAGTTCGTTTGCATCGTTCTACTCTGCATGTGTGTGGAAACTTGTCCTTGGCACATAAGGGATTCTGCTCCCCTTTGCTTGACATTTTGATGTTCAGCTGCTCCTTGAAAAGGTCTCAGAGGAAGGGGGTTTTCCTACACTGTCAGCTCATCCAGGAGAGGTATACTGTGTCACTTTGAAACAAACCACTTTGAATATTCTCCTTCTAGATACTCTCGTTCCTACAACTCCCTTACAAGGAACTTTCTGTGTGTTTTGGTTTGCTTTATCTCTTTTAGACAGGAGTAAAACTCCTGACTATACTATATTGACAATGATGACCTCTTTGGAAAATTCCAGAACCCTCCTCTTCCCTCTGTTTCAGGAGACCATGGTATTTCTGGAGGCAGGTAGGGCTAGTACCTACTAATTCTGTACAATCTAAGCTTGGAAACCCTTCTGTCTACACTTCTGTCTTTGATGAGAAAAGGACATCATATGAAAACAACTTTTACTCCAAGGGACTAACAGAGATACAATCTATCGTCCCATGGAGGTAAAAGCTGGGCTCAGCAGTAGGACCATTGTACCGCCTGTTGCTTTGGTGAGCAGGGGCAGTGTTTATGAAAACAAACGTGTAAAACAGAATGGAATTTTTTTTCCAACCTAGCCTTTAAAGTTAAGGTACTCATTTTGCCTGACAATAATAAAATGCAGAGCTGTAATTAGAAAAGGTTGATGCAATTGGTGAACCAGCAATCATTATTTAAGAGTCGTTTGGTGATTCCTTTTTTGGACAGTCATGCAATTATTTTTGTTGAAGCCCAAATCAGAACCATTAGTCGAAGAGCTAAATCAAGCCTCAGGAAATGCTCACTGTTCTTTGGCAAAGAAAGACAAAGGCCCTTGTTCTCTAGTCCAGTGTGTATGTTTGTGGGTAAAGTTTTCAAGATGACTTTTGCTGTTAAATTCTTTTAGAGTAAAACAGACTCAGGTTTTTATGGAGGTGCAATAGGATCTGTACAAACATTCCACGGTGAGCCCGAGCGTTTCAGAGTCATAAAGAGACTCGCTCATGCCACGCTACCCTTTTTAATGTAGAGTGAGTATTTGTAGAAAATATTTCAAAACTCAGTTGCAACCCTACTTTGTGTTGTTAGCAACTGGCAGTACATATAGCGTCACTAATAAAAACTTAAGGTTGCCTTTTCATTATCAGATTTAGAATTGGATTTTGAAAGTTGCAAGATGAGTTTCTTCTTGTGGCGGGTATTGGTTTACTTGTTGATGTGTAAGTTTTATGTCATTTTGGCTGTTGAAAGTGCTCCAAGGTGGGCTGGGGCTGTCACTTAATTGGCAGTATGTTGGTAGAGTGCTAGTCTAGAAGGCATGAGGCCCTGGCTTTCGGTATAACATAAGCCAGGTACAGCAGCATGGAGCAGATGTTAAAGGTCATCCTTGGCTATATAGCGGACTTGGAGGTTGGCCTGGGATGCAAGAGAACTTATCAAACAAAAGGAAGGCATGTTCCTGTTATTTTTGACCTCTTAAGACACCATCTGAGAACCTAGCTGCTGCTTATTTTTGTGTTGAATGTGTTCAAGAGATTTATAAAGACTTCCTTGGTCACATGTTTATGAGTATATATATGAATATATATGTATGTATGTACCTATATATATATTCATAAAAAGAGGATGAGGACTATATACTGAAGAAATGCTATAGCTATTATAGAAATGAATGGGACAGGGCTGTTTCTCCTTGTTTTTGCTTCTTCTTTGTTGATTTAAGTTTTGTCAATTCTGAATTGCTCTGAAAAGAATGTCATATCTATAAAACACTCGGTGTGTGTGTGTATGTGTGTGTCTGCGTGTATCTGTGTACATGAGTGCAGATGCCCATGAAGGTCAGAGAAATTAGATTGCCCCTAGAGCTGGAGTTCCAGTGGTTGTGAGCTGCCCGTTGTGTGCTGGAAACTGAAGTTATACCCTCTGGAGGAGCAGTGTGCACTCTAACTGCCCAGTCACTTTTGATGACAACTTCTGGTCTCAGCTATGCCCGTACATGTGAGCATACTTAATATGCATACATATACACAGAGACACACACACTATTTCTTCAGCACTCAGTCTCCTGTGTGGAACAGTATACCTTCATTTTCTTTATTTTTTTTAGTTTGCTCCATGGAAGAGGGAACAAAATGAAATAAGGAGAACATGACCATTGGCAACTTTACTCCCACTGGGCGGCAGAGAAGAAACTCCCTGCTGGTTCTGAGAGTGGGTTTTGTTCTTATGTTTGTTTGTTTGTTTGTTTTATTTCACCATACGTAATAGCCTGTTAAGTCAACAGTTGCTAGCGAAGCCGCACCTTCTGGCCCCGCAGTCAGGTTGAGGAGGGCCCCACTCTCCAGCCTCTAAGGCACTGCAGGAATGCCTGCGAACCTAGCGCTTACTGCTTGCTCCCTTTTGTTTGTTTGTTTTCAGAGCAGATGGGTTTGTTTGCTTTTTGCTTAAACATTAATCAAAAATCAATTTCTGGCTCTGTAAGTGGCATTAGATAATTCTCATTCTGGCTACAGTAAATAATATCTATTTGTTCGTGTTAGATAAGTCTGGATGGAGCTGAAATGTAAAATAGAATTACATGAGATATGACATACGACTATGTGTTTTATAAATTAATGCTTTTATGCATGTGGGAGGAGAAGTAATTTAACTCTCTGACAAGGAAAAGCAAGGGAAATTCCAGAGAAAGGAGAGGATTCCGAATGCAAACAAATTTGGACGATAAAGAGAGTATGGTGATTTAGTTCAATCTTTTCAATAAATCATTTCGATTTATATGTTGGAATAAGAAGCAATAAGAAGGAATATTGCAAACCCCGAACATTTTTATAGACTCTCAGTGCTTTCCCATCTCTTCTACTTGGGTCACAAGGGACAAACCATGTCT
Source organism: Microtus pennsylvanicus (assembly GCF_037038515.1). Classification (NCBI taxonomy): domain Eukaryota; kingdom Metazoa; phylum Chordata; class Mammalia; order Rodentia; family Cricetidae; genus Microtus; species Microtus pennsylvanicus. Next base: position 18,137,708 of record NC_134596.1, read on the forward strand.
CATAGCTGAGGACATTTTTCCCAATGCAGTGGGGATGTCTACTTGTAAATGTGTACAAACGTAACTAATATTTCCGTGAAGTTTTAAAATCGAAGTTTAAGTTTTACTAAATAACTATTTGTTAATCTGCTTGTGTGTCTATAGAGAGTCTGATTGTTACAGTTTGAAATACATAAAGTGAGAAGTGATTAAAAGTGCCGTATGCATTTCTTCCTTTCATAGGTTTAGATCTGTTAATTGTAAAAAAAAAAAAATCTGTTTTTAAATCAGTCAACGGGAACTTTTTATGCCTTGACTTAAGACTCATTTCGCTTTGAAAAGGCCAAAAGTTTAATGAAGCTTCTAAATGCCAATCTTTCTTCCTTCTCCTGGAGAATGTGCTTCAATTGTAATTGCATTTGCATTGTTTAAAATACTAGTAATTCCACAGCCCAACCTCTGAGGTAGCTGAGAGACAGAAGGAAAGCTGCACGAGGCAGGGGCCTGGGCCTGCCACCTTAGCACACACCATGTGTGGGACCTGCCAGTGAGTGTCTTATGGGTGCTTCCCCAAACTTGGTGAACCCTGTGCTCTGTATACATACAGTAAATGTTCAATAACACTGACAGTAAAGAATTAAGAATCTAGACACGCAAAACCCAGCATGGTGGTGGATGCCTTTAAATCCCAATGTTCCAAATGTAGAAACAGGAGGATTGCTGTGAGTCTGAGACCAGCTTGGTCTACATATCAGTTATAGGATAGCCAGAGCTACGTAGAGACACTTTGTGTCAAAATAAGAAAAACAAAATGTATTTAGACGCCTATTTAAACAAACTTCATAAAATTAAGTACTAGAAATTCAAGTCAGTGTGTGTCCTAACAAAATAGACACAGGGATGAGTTGTTTTATGGACTTTATTTTTGTTTACCCTGATACAGGAACACATCTGTCATGGTGGCCTTTGAGGCGCTCCGTGTGCATGCAGTTTGGAAACTGTTGTTTCCTTTCCTTGCTGACTGCCCTTCTGATATTCCTGTATTTTCTCATGTTTTTGTTGTCCGTAAACTGTCTTTGCAGTTGGCTAACAGGGTTTTTCGTTCTTTCTCATTAGAACCGTTGCTTGCTTATGTCAGTTTCCTGATTGTCTTCCCAGTGGTCCTGGTAGCAAATGAGAGTGCTCCAGCTCCTTTGCCATGAATGTTCCAGAATAGCGTTTTTAAAAAACTCTCCTACGCTCTTATCTCACGGTGGATATAGTGGTTATTAAATGTACCCCAATTGACTAAAATTGTTGTACTGTACAATTGAACTGTAGCCTTGCAAAACCAAAGGTTAGAGGTGTGAGCCTAAGACTTAGTGTTGGTAGTGGTTCCCAGCTGCCTTCTCCGTTGTCCTTCACTGCATTGTCAGGAGACATCATATGCTGCCAGCACGATTTTCGTTTGACTTTTGTTTCTCTAAAAGAAACATTAATTTTTCCAGGGAGTCTCTGTTATTGGCCAGAGGAAAGATTCTTTGGCTCTATGTACATTCCTCTTCAATATCTCGCTCACACTGATATCAAAGTTCACTCCTCAGAATGCCTTATAAAAATTTCAGCTTCTGCCAGCTTGCATAAGGCGTGCATAAAAACCAGATCGTTCCGTATGCTGACAGTGCATGTATACTTCGGGGTGTTTAACTGTCTTCACATCTTCCACAATTCCACAGGAATTACCCTGTGCTTCAACTGTCTGCTTCTCTCACAGTTCTTAAAGGGATCGTCAGATACACTAATGCTTTTCTGAGCAGTGGCCAGGGTGCAGATACAACAGTGGCCTCACTAAATTGGGAAATAAATGGATTTGGAGAGAATTTTGCAGTAAGCATAATTGTTCTTTACCGTTGTGCTTCTCCGTGCAACTGCATTTGGAAGGAACATCTTCTCTCCATTGCTCCACGGAGAAATTGGGTGACTTTCTTTGGCAGTACCACAAAGTCCTGTCCAGTCTCGCTGGGCTTCTCAGAGACTGCTGTCTAGGACAGGAGAGCAGTCAGTACTGCTGGACTCTGGGATCCAATTCAGTGCAGAGCGGAGGCTATCTCTAGTGAAAGGCAGTGATGGGAGAGGAATGCGGCATGGGGACCCTCTGACTAAGACACCACTTGTACAGAGACTGTGGGCCACTTGTCACGATCAGAGCAAAAGTTTATTCAAGGAGCCCCTGGGTGGACAGATGTGTGTTTCTGTGCTGTTACTGGCTCAACACAACCCCAGGAAGAAGCATTACCTCAGTCCAAACATACTTTCTGAAACGAGACACAAGCTAGCAACTCTGCTCTGATAGTTAATGCTGGGACCTCTAGGCCTCAAAGATGAGTGTTGCATGTGAGATTTTACTTCTGCTTGGTTTTGAGGCAGGGTCTCACTATTAACTCCAAGCTAGTTAGAGATCCCTCTTCCTCAGACCTGCTTGTTCTGGGATTCAATGTGTACGCAGCCACACCTGGCTAGGTTTTTTTTCTTTCATTGATTTTTTATTGAGCTCTACATTTTTCTCTGTTCCCCTCTCTGCCTCTCTCTTCCCTTTCAACCTTCTCCCTTGGTCTCCATGCTTCCAATTTACTCAGGAGATCTTGTCTTTTTCGACTTCCCATGTAGATTAGATCCATGTATGTCTCTCTTAGGGTCCTCATTGTTGTCTAGGTTCTCTGGAATTATGATTTGTAGGCTGGTTTTCATTGCTTTATGTTTAAAAACCACTTATGAGTGAGTACATAGGATAATTGTCATTCGGAGTCTGGGTTACCTCACTCAATATGATGTTTTCTAGCTTTGTCCATTTGCCTGCAAATTTCAAGGTGTCATTTTTTTCAACTGTGTAGTACTCCATTGTGTAAATGTACCACATTTTCCTTATCTATTCTTAGTCCGAGGGGCATTTAGGTTTTTTTTTCTAGGTTCTGTTATGACAAACAATGCTGCTATGAACATAGTTGAGCACATGTCCTTGTGGTACAATTGAGCATCCTTTGGCTATACACCCAAAAGTGGTATTGGGGGGTCTTGAGGAATGTTTGTCTCCTAATTTTCTGCGAAATCACCACACTGATTTCCAAAGGGCTATACCAGCTTGCACTCCCACCAGCAATGTAGGTGCGTTCTCTTTACCTCACAACCTCTCCAGCATAAGTTGTCATCAGTATTTTTGATCTTGGCCATTCTTACAGATGTAAGATGGAATCTCAAAGTTGTTTTGATTTTTGTTTCTGATGACTAAGGATGTTGAGCATTTCCTTAAGTGTCTTTCAGCCATTTTAGATTCCTCTGTTGAGAGTTCTCTGTTTAGGTCTGTACTCCACTTTTTTATTGGATTATTTGTTCTTCTGATGACCAATTTCTTGAGTTCTTTGTATATTTTGGAGATCAGACCTCTGTCTGATGCAGGGTTGGTGAAGATCTTTTCCCATCTGTAGGTTGTTGTTTTGTCTTGTTGACTGTGTCCTTTGCTTTACAGAAGCTTTTCAGTTTCAGGAGGTCCCATTTATTAATTGTTTCTTTCAGTGTCTGTGCTACTGGGGTTATATTTAGGAAGGCCTGTGCCAATGTGTTCAAGTGTATCTCCCACTTTCTCTTCTATAAGGTTCAGTGTGGCTGGCTTTATGTTGAAGTCTTTGGTCCATTTGGACTTGAGTTTTGTGCACAGTGATAGATATGGATCTATTTTCATTCTTCTACATGTTGATATCCAGTTATGCGAGCATCATTAGTTAGATATGCTTTCTTTTTTCCATTTGATATTTTTTGCTTCTTTGTCATAAATCGGGTGTTCAAAGGTGTGTGGATTAATATCCGGGTCTTTGATTCGGATCCATTGGTCCTCCTGTCTGTTTTTATTTGCCTGGGTTTTTAATATTCTTAAAGTCAGGTATCCTTGAACATTCAGCTTGAAAGAGGAAACTTGGTTTGGTCTCAACCTTGCGGTTACCACATGTATGAATGAGCTCATCAGCCTCCATCTGTATGTCCCACTTCTTTGTTTTCACTGTGGTAGATAAGAGGCAAAGCTGCTGTTTTAACCTAGCTGAGATTCTTTCCAGAAGCATCCAGTAAAGCACCCAGCTAGCTTTCCATCCTACCCACCCTGCTTCACATCCTCAGTCTCTTCCTCCCAACACCTTTGACTCTGTTGGGTTGAAGTTTAGTATTAGTCCCCCATATCTAGAACCTTGCCTCTGCCACCCAGCACTATGCCTTACAACATCTGATTTGCTCACCTTATGACTGCCATATCAAAGTGTATTGCTTTAATACTTGATTAGGGCCTCCGTGTTTATTAAGAGTTCTAAGGGCATAGAGGACCCAGGAAATAACTCTTATCAACGACGTACCTGCCACACAGGCATAAGGAACTGATTTCAAATCCAAGAACATGCTATAAATGAATAAATAAATAAATAAATAAATAAATAGAGAGAGAGACGCGCGCGTGTGTGTGTGTGCGTGCGTGCGTGTGTGTGTGTGTATTGATGAATGCCATGGCATAATTGTAACCCAGTTCTGTGGAGGCAGAGGTAGGCAGATCCCGGGGGTTCATGGCCAGTCGGCTTAGTTTGCCTACTTGGTTCGCTCCAGACCAGTGAGAGAATCTGTCTCAAAAAGTAAGTTGAAGGGTTCCCAAGGAACAGCACCAAGGGTTGACCTGTGACCGTTCATATGTGCACAAATGCACCAATTCTAAGGGCATCAAACAGAGCTTCTGCTGCAACGATCATAAGCCGATCATGATAACAGTGAGCAGGTAGTGCTACATGATACCATAGAAGAAAATTTCCCCAGAGAAAATGCCTAAAAATTTAACAAGAAAATAGTGCTGGAAAAAAGATACTAAATATAATCCTAATAAATGAAAGAACCATATCTAGTGGACAAGTCCATTATCAAGATGTCAGTTCTCCTTATGTTTTTAAATTTAATACACTTCAAATACTAAGTGGTTTCTATTAATTATGCAAAGTGATTCTACAGTTTCTTTTAATTATATAAAGTGATTCTACAGTCACCTATAATAGTAATAATAATAATAATAGTTATGATAATAATAACTCTAAAGAAGTAGAAGGGAGAATTTTACTCTTACCTGATAGTTAAACATCCTGTGGTGCCTAAATAATTAAACTAGCAAGGTACCAGTGTGTGAAGGAAGGGACAGAACCATGGGACAGAGTAGGAAATCCAAACACAGATGTGAGAGCGTGTGGAAGTTCATTGCTTGATGAAAGATGATGCATTACATCGCTGGAGCAAAGATGCACCCCCAGCTTAAGTGATGCCAAGGTCCAGTCTTCCTGAGACTCCATGTGAATCCAGAGTGAAAGCATAAACAAACAAACCCTCAGAGAATCTGTAGTAGACACACCAGGAAGTCCCCGAGTATTCAGATACACACCCCACCATGCTTGAAAATCTAAAATGTTTGATCATGCACTCTGCCAGTAAATCTATAGGAAAATAGCCCCACGTGGCAGAGGGACTGCAAGATGGCATAGTTGTTGAAAGGAATTAGTGAAGGGAGAAACAGGTTAACTCACTGGATCTTATTTCCTCATTAGAATTACCTGAAACTTTGTTTCTGCTCTCTCAATTCAAGACTCAGAAGTGAAAGGCTCCAAACTAATTAAACCAGTTTCTGGGAAAGTAACAGGGTGATTTAAGTGCACAGATAAGGTTGGGGCCGCTCAGGGTTTGTCTGCAGAGTGGCATTCTGTTTGTTAGGACAGAATGAAGACTTTTTTTTCTTTCCTTTGGCTTTTTGTTTAGTACATATGATTACACATTATAAAACGTACGTTGACCACATTCCCTTTGCCTTCTCTTATTCCTTCTCCCCTTCCGTCTTTTCTCCCTCACCACAAATAGTTTTCCTTCTATTTTCATTTTTAAAAAAAATGCACATGTGAGAGAAACATACTGGTCTGGCTAATTTCACTTAAGATGGCTTTCTCTCTTAACATCCTGCCAATAGTTTAGTTTTATCCTTTACAAAAACTTCGTGTAACGTATGTCATGGTTCTTCATCCTTTCACTAGGCTACTTCAGATGCTTGGCTGTTGTAATTAGTGCCACAGCAGCACAGATGTGTTATATGCTGACTTAGAATCACCTGGGTACATAGCCAGAAGTGGGATAGCCAGATCCTTCTCGGCCATCTTGACTTTTTATTTTCATTTCCACCATCACTGTGTAAGGGCACTCGTTTTCCCTGCATCCTTGCCAATATGTTTGTCTGATGTTTGTCTTGATGTGATGATAGCCATTGTGAATGGGGCGAGATTTGAATCTCAGTGTGGTTTAGATTTGCATTTCCCTGGTGGCTAAGGGTGTTGAATATTTTTCATGTATTTATTGGTCTTTTTGTACTTCTTTTGAGAGCTGTTCATTTGATTAATTTGCCTGCTTATTGGTTTGATTGTTCTTTTGACATTTAAAGGTTTTCCTTATATGTGCTGTATATTAATCACTTGTCAGATAAAGAGCTAACAAAGATTGGGTCTTCACTTTATTGTGTTTCCTTTGCTGTTCAGCTTTGTAATTTGATGAAATTGTATTTGTTAGTAGAGAAGACTTTTCATTTGTAAGCATAGACAGATTGAGAATATAGTAAGTAGAAAAGAAAAACTAGTTTATTTACTGAAAGCCAAGTGAATGTTCTGTGCTGTATTTAGTGTATATGTAATATGTGTGTGGTGTTAATATTTATTATCAGCTTGCTAGGATCTGTAATCACTGAAGAGACAAGCCTCTGGGCAAGACTGTGAAGGGTTGTTTTTATTAGGTTAAGACTCATTCTGACTAGGCAGCACCATTCCCTCTCCTGTACTGAACTGAAGAAAAGGAGGAATCTAGCTTTGCAATATCCTTCCATTCTCTCTGTTTCCCGACTTCGGATACAGTGTGGTGATCAGCTGCCTGAAGCTCCAGCCATCAAGCCTTCCTCACCACGATGGGCTATAACCCGAAATATATACCCTCCCATCTTTAGGTTGCTTTTTGTTGCTTATTTATTTCCAGCTATTATACTGTTTATTTTAAATATTTGATTTGTTTTGGTTTTAAGCAATATGTAAGTATTGCCCATACCAAAACAAATTCAATTAACAAACAAGTACCTGTTATCTTAAAGCAAAGCTAACTTCTATTGCTCCAGGTACCAATTTTATCTATAGTAGTTTCCCCCTTTCTGCCATAATGAAGGCTTGGAAATATGGAGGGATGCTGACAAGTGTTATTATAACTAGGGTATATTATAATATTTTTATCAGGGTATAAGCAGAGACCGTGGGGCCTCGCAATTCTCGGAACTCTAGATATGGCCATCTGGGAGACAGGAGACTATGAGAAAGCCCGTGGATGATCAGATAGAAAAGGGATAGTTCAGTGTTGTACGTAATTGTCAGCACATGGGTGTGGGGGAGACGTTTGCATTGAGACAGAAGAACGGGCAAAAATCATCCTGAGACACAGAAGAGGCCTTCAGACTGGAAAGCAGGGAAAGGCCATGGCAGACACAAAAGTAGGGCTGCTCTGCCCTCCGAAATGGGAATGTGTTGATTCTGTAGACAGCTGGGAGACCCTGAAATTTTGTTTTTCAGCTCTTGACTTTCCCAACAAACCATGCTAACTCTGGTTCCATAGCGAATTCCGGCCAGAGAAGTGGTCCACTGCATAGTTGGTTCGAGTTTGTGAAAGATGTGCCAAGAGAGGAAGTGACTTTAGGCAGAGGGGAGTATGCCGAGTAGAGAAAACAGAAAATTGCTGACCTGGCAGAGAAGACACAGTAATTACATGTGTGTAAGGAAACGCTGAGATATGTCCAGTGGCAGGGGTACTCCAGATATTAGGAAGAAGTCCTGCAAATGTTGGGCAAGTTTGCAGAAGGCACTTTGATTATGAGCCCATCTCCACTGAAGACCCAAATCGGAAGATAGCACCATCCCAGCTCTCAGGAAGTTCAGAGTCTTATTGAGATAGGCAGTCTCAATACAGCGGTTAAAAATTCTATCAGGGACATAGTGCAATGGAAACAGATTTCAATCTTCTGCAAGAAGTGAGTGGAGCGGCTGGACCAGGGAGAACCGTGGAGAACAGTGGCCTCTCCTGGGCAGGCAGGGGTAAAGTCTAGAAAGCATAAAAACCAATCTTGAGTAAAAGGATGTGTGTGTGGTCTGGGCAGGGGCCTGGGAATAGAACAAAGTGTCTGGAGGGAGGGTGCCTACAAAGAAAGGAGCTACTGGTTTGGGGTCTGACGCCAGGTTGCCAGGACCAAGGAGAATCTAAGTTCATGTTCCTGGCAGTGAGGCTTCGTGCAGCAAAGATGGCTTGGGGTGAGCATTTGCCAGGGTTGCTGTGACAGGCTTCATAGGAGAGAGCCGAGGCTGAGGGAGATCACTGACTAGGGTGGCAAAGGAGAATGCCAGGTGGCCATTTGCAGAAGTTACCTCCTACAAGACTTCTTTATTGATGTCTTCAGCATGGACAAATGACAACATGGCTTCTGCAGAGTGTAGAATCAAGGAGCAAATATTAAAATGGAGAGCCCTCTTGTCTGGCCTCCTGGTTCCCTTCTGCTTTGAGAGAGCTTGCTCCGGATAGCCACTTATATAGACTCCCGAGAATGATCATGTATCAGGGTGAACAACGCCCCCATATTAGGAGTGGATGGTTTCCTCCAAGCTGGGGTCCTGTAAGGATGGTGAAGCTGGAATGAGGGAATGGGAGATTCGAGCCAGACTGCCGGAAATACTATGGAAAAGGCAAGTTAATCTCTTATTTCTTGTTAAGTAGCCCGACACCAGCACCAGCACCACTTATTTCTTTTTGTGTATGTTCTCCATCCCAGCTGCTCCGAATATTCCCAGAGCTCCTAAAACTTGTTATCAAAAGATGTAACCGGGCATCTGGTGCACCAGTGTGCCGTTAATGGCGTATTGTGTACTGCAATAGTTTTAGTGTGTGATTTAAAGCAACTTTCGGAAGATAAGTCTAAAAAATGTATTCGACAGTGCAGAGGGGGCTTCTGGACAGAATCGACTACATCGGTTATCATTGCCTTGGAGAGTTTTGCAGCCCTAAGATGAAGGAGAGCAAATGATGGAAGCAAACCCTTTGCGGTTCCTCACAGAACAAAAATGATGTGCCTCCGAAAGTCAGCAGTTCTGGCGCGGGGGCTCCAAATGACGCCTCTGGTGCTGACTTTCGGGGGCACCCCCTTCCCGCCCTCCCTGCTGCGGCAGCGGAGGTTCCTTTTGTCTCGGGTGCTTCCCCACCCCGCCCTGCCTGCCAGAGGGAGCTGGCACCGCGAGCCCTCCCCACCGCCCCTGGACCAAGGTTGTTTACTACTTTCTACTCGGAATAACACGCCAATCACCAGGGCCCGCCCTCTCTGTCTGCCAATCAGTTCGTTGGGAAATTCCACCTTTCCAAAGGGGCCAGGCAGTGATTGGCTGGGGGACTTGTCAGTCAAGTGGGCATCCCGCAAGGATGCAGCAGGAGTATTAGGGACGCGCGATCACCAGAGCCGAGGAGGAGTAACCTTCCCATAAACAAGAAGGGGCCCCCCAGAAAGCGGGGATTGGGGTGGGGAGTCAAAGCCTAGCCCAGCCCCGGGGCCCCACTGGAGTGGAGAGGGACGAGCGCAGAGCTGGGGAATCCCTCCCTCTACCTCCCGCCCCTGCTGCAGTTGTAAACACGTTTCCCTCCATGTCTGTTTTTCTTTCTCTAGCCGTGGCCATTACAGGCTGCTGTTTACAAAAATCCTGCAGGGCAGTGCTGTTCCCTGGGACCCTGTTCTCCATTCCCCTTGCCTCTCGACGCTTTTTCATGCTTTTTCCTTTTCTTAAGGAAGCTGCTGGGTCGTGCAGGCTTGTTTTTCCTTTACTGCTGCGAGTGAGGCAAGTCACGCTGTAGCAGCAGCACCATTTCCCAGGAGGACTAGCTGGCTGGCCATTAGGAGCACCAAGCAGCCCAAACAGGCGCAGCTCTGGAAGGGCTGGCTGGGCTTTTTGTTGTTGTTATTGCTGGTTTGAGTCACAATGAATGTTATTTTGATTCTGCATTTTCGTACAAAATTCATCTTAAAATCTATGCCCACTTACAGGTTTTGGAATTTAACACACACACCCCGCCCGCGGGCGTGCTCCTCTCGTTTTCATAAAGGCAGTATTGTGTTGAACCAAATGTTTTTCTACCTTCTGTGATCTGAATCAGGTTTCCCATTTCTAGCAGCACAATGTAGTTGTATTCTGTGTGGTTGGGGCGTAGTGGACATGAATTATTTGCGACAGGATTGCCTGGAAGATGTGGAGTGGAGTTTGCGTGGCGCGGAACAGCTCCAGTGCCCAAGGTTTCTGTTACACTGGCTCCAAGCAGGAAGCGCAGGCAAGATGGCAAAACACAGCACGTGGCATCCCATTCAAAACGCTTTTTCTAGAAGCTGCTATTGCAAATGACATCCACTCTTTCTTAGGTTTTTTTTTTACCCCCTTCCTTTCTTCTACCGGGAAAACTACTGAATGGAAATTTGTTGCAGATATTTAGCAGAAAGCTTTGTCAATATGAAAAGCATGGGTTGGAGGTTCTGGTCGGAGTCCAAAGGACCTCAAGGGCATGCTTTACAAGGTTTGGGGTTGTAGGAATTGTAGAGACAAGTAACAGAACCTCGTCAGAGGAGGCCATTGGGCTCCTGGTCATACAGCCTGCAAAGTTGTTATGGTGGTTCCCTTGACGACCATAGGGGAGATGCCCAAGGGGAAGGTGGCTGTAGGTATGAATGCAGACCTTACATGTTCTGGCCAGGATTGAATTCCCAGGAGAAGCTTCTATGGCCTGCCTGTGCAGTAATGTAGAAGACTCCAGTTTCAAGTTATAAAAGCCTGTTTTGGATTTCAGTTAGACGGCTCATTTTCTCTCCCACTTATCCCTTTGCTTACCACCCCCCCCCCCACACACAGTCTTTCCCAAAACGGTCAAATGAATGCCTAACACGTCATTATGAGTAGAGTATATTGAGCCATCTGTCAGGATTTGAGAGGAGAGGTGGCTGCGTAGCATGTAGTAAGAGCAGGTTAAGAAGGCCAGAGCTAGGGCAGAGTTCTGCCTCAGGGCTACAAAGTTCCTGGCATCATTACCCCACCTTATGAAGTTACAAACTGGGCAAGGGATTGAAGGCAGAAAGACGCGGTAATGAAGTATGTTGTAATGATGTGTGCGCCAGCTCCTGTCCCTTATTAGCCGTCTCATCCAGGCCAAGTAAGTTCACCTCCGTTAGCCTCCTTGTCCCTTGCCCGAAAGGAAAGCAGTGATGTCTGCATGGCTGTGAGGGCTCAGTGACTTTTATTATGCAATGATTTGGTACCAGCCTGGGCCTATGGCAGAGGTGTCTGAGCCTGGGGCTTTGACAAATCATCTTGCCCCTTCCTTGTTCAGTGACCCTTTCCCAGTGTCTCCTACTTATACTCGGGCATATCCAACTCATCTTTATCCTGGGTATTTGCGTTGCCTGCTCCTTTCTGGCCATATCCGCCTGTTTAATTTTTCCGTGTCATCATCTTCCAAGCTCCAGGAAGTCACATCTGAATAACCAAAGTGTGTTCCTGTAAGAGAACGCCAGGGTGCCTTGTGGATTCCTCAGATGAGGATGCAAGGCTAGGGGGAGGTGCAGTGAAGCCAAGCTGCTCCTCTCCACCGTGTCTGCAGAGAATTGTTGAATCATATCACGAGTGAGGTCTTGACTTAATCCCAGGCTTTCATAAGCATGACAAAACAGTGGCCCTGGCCTGGCTCTGAACTCTTCTTGACCTCATTTCACCCCGCCTTTGTCTGTGTCTCCTATCTCACCAATATACACGTGCACATACCATGCCTGTGAGCCTCCTACCACAGTGCTGCCTGGTTCCTGTAATGAGAGTCTGCGGTGCCTGTCCAGTTCTGGAATGGTGTCTGGGATGCCAGGGTGATCCGTTTTCTAGAACAGTCTTCAGGCGACCTCCTCAACAGTCTGTTCCAGTAGTGCCTTTGATCTTACCAGTCCTATCCCTGCTTATGAATCGGTGATGTCTTCTTATGATGTGTCCTGTGATCCCATGGTTGACTGGCTTTTCCCACGGACGGTAGTGGGTTTCTGTGTGCTCCAGAGTAAAAGCAGTCTATCTCCATTTGCTTTCAGTATAGCTTTCGTGCCCAGGACTCAGGCCTGTCCCAAGAGTCATTCTGTCTTTCTTAATCTGGAGCAAAAGTGATAATACCTCTTCCTTGGGGAGCTGTAAGGATTAACTGTGCCTGGCTTCAAGTTCATACCTAACAGGCACCCAGGAAGGGGGAAGAGTTATTGTAAGTGTTTGTTGTCTTTATATCATCCATAGATGGAGATGTTAGTAGCTGTATAGGTCTGCCAAGAGAATGACTGAGAATTGTGTAAACCAAGGGCCTGATTACTACTCCTTTACCCTTTCCCTGTAAGGGTAGTTATCCTTTTTACACTCTGTATTTGGCAAGCCTTTGATAAATATGATAAAAAAATTTTCTCATATATATGCTGAGTTGAAGAGCTAGTGCTTCATGAATGGTGATTTTTGTCAAGGTTCTAGAAACACTAGCCTGTGGGAATTGCTTCACAAAGTGTGAGCCACCTGAGGGCATAGTCTACTGCTTTTGCCGTTTGGTATTTAATTGCAGGGTTATTGGATTGAAGTTCTGACAAATGTCAACGAATAGCATTGCTTGATAAGCTTCCGGGTCTTCTCAAGTCCACACAGCGGACTGGTCATTTTGCAGGTACAGGCCAGACCCTGATGGAGGGCTTCTGACAGCTGCAGAATATGGCCACAGAGTGATGAGATAATGAACAGAGTCCAGTGAGTCCCACTGCCACTGTTAGAAGAGATGGGTTTTGCTGAGCTCTGCCCAGTTCCATCACCCTAGAAGGGACCTTGCGTATTGTTGGCACCAAGCCATTAAAACTCATGAGCCTTATTCAGCAGTGATTTGTGGGGTGCCTACAAATGCTGCCCTCCCTTGAAAGAGAACCTTATAACTTTTCTGATCCAAGCAGCCATCCTGCAACTAGGTAGTATAACCAGCATGGTCTATTATCTTCCCTAGAAGAGCTTTTCCATTTACATGTCTATAGCTCTATGTTCTAGACAAGTCACTTAATCTCTCCCAAACCTTGGTTTTCTCCTCCCCATTGTATAGACAAGGGGTTAGGTGAAATAGGATATGTAAAATGGATGACTCTGGACCTGTTTGGCTTTTCAATTTTTGTTTTGTTAACTGTAATAAACATTGTGTCTGTACGATTATGTAAATAACGCTAATGCCATTTAGACAGAGCCATTGCCGAACATGGAAGATAGTGAACTGTAGCAATACCCACTTGTCTGAGTCAATCTGCTGGGTTACTTTAAGATTGCATTTGAAAAATAAAGGTTGGGTTGCTACGTAAATATAAAAGACTTGTATCCTGGCTCTAAAAGAATGTTTGCTGTTCTTTTGCAAAATATCATTCTTCTTTTATTTCATTTGATTATTCCACAGAAAGAATCCAACCATCTGTTTTGTCCTAGTCCCTGTGCTTATACTAGGGGTGCAGCAGCAAGAAGGGGACTTACTTTGAGCTCACGCAGGACGGAGTGTTGGGAGGAGAATAGAGAGGCCTGGGAGGCGTTGTTTGCCCTTCTGTAAGTAACTCCTTCCTTTGTAGGTAACAGGAATCCCACTTAGGTTGGGCTATTGGGAAAGAGACATTTTTACAGTAGAGAGCGAAGGCAGCAAGCTTGGGGAGACAATGCACGTATAGGTTGACTTTGTGCTTGAAGCTGCTTAGGGGAAATGCATTGGAAACATACCAGTGGAAAGGCTACCAGGAGTTTATTCATAACAGTTACATAGCCTGTGTAGAGTAGCACAGCACATGCCTGCAGTCCCAGCATGAGGGAGGCAGAGATGGGTTCGAGATGATCTTCAGAGACGCAGAGGCGTTGAGTCCAGCATGCACTATATGAGAGCGTGACTAAGACAAGGAAGAACCAAAGACCGCGGCTCTGTCCTTCTTTCTAAACCTGCACGGCTCTATAGAACTTTGTACCTTGACAGAAGGTCCTCCATCTGCCCTGTCTATGGTAGCCACTAGTGCATGGTGGGAAATGCTTAGGTTATGACTGGTACTGTTGACGGACATTCCAGGTTTTTAACTTACGTCTTAATCTATTTTAAGTTTAAGTGGCAACAAGTGGCTAGTGGTTACTGAGCAGCACAGATCAAGACACAAGATTAACAAAACACTTAACTGAATTATGTGTTTGTTTTGATAAGGGTAATCAGCAGTTAAGGTCTGAGCGCATCATTTTCCTCATCATCTTTAGGGCTAATAAAGAGGTGTGTACATTGTTTAAAATGCACTGTGCTGCCTGGAGCAGCTGACTGCTCACATACACTTTTGCCCGGTTCCTAAGAGCTGAGGACTTTCACTGATCTGCTGTGTTGGCTGGATAACAAGGGGTTAACAGGCAGAGGGAAGTGGTTGGGAGAAAAGAACTAGGAAAAGCTCCATGGTTCTGTCAAATGGCTTTTGATTCATGGCTATTCAAAAGCTTTTGTGGCTATGAAAATAAACTAGATTTTAAACATTTTGAAATAAAATTGAAACTCATTTGAGTTGAAAGCGTTGAGTTGGTTCTTATTTTTTCTTTTGGTTTATTTGTGGCTTTGTCCCCCTCAGCTTTGCCATTTCATGAGATTTGAAGAATAAAGCCTGGCTGGTCAGTTTCAATTTTATTCAAATTCATTTTGCCTTCATTCACCCTAATCTAGCGCAGTCCCGTGATACCTTGGGATCAGAGTGCTCCCAGGAAACGCTGAAATATAAAAACATTTTCGTGAAGACCTTTCCACTTATATTTAATTTTTTTCTCAATAGAAAAATATCTCCAGCTTAATCCTGCCTCTCCCCTCTTGAAATGAACCGCGTGCTTTAGAAATAACATCCATCTACCCAAGCACACAAGGACGGTCTCAACCGTTTAATGGAAGATAGGAAGACTTGGAGAATGCCCAGCTTCTAAAGCTCAAGCTCTGCCTTTCTGGCATCGTGGGCAAGCCCCTTATCTGGGCCCTGGTTTGTTCCTGAACAACACACCAAGCACACACAGCACTCAATTCTGGCCTGCCCCAGCAGAGCCTCTCACTCCATCTTAAACTGTTATCCCGTCCTTATCGTCATCGCCTGAGTTTTATTTTTGAACGACTTGTGAGCATCTGCCAAGGCTAACTGATGTTGAAACTTCCTCTTTGCAAGTCCCATATGACATCTGGGTCCAGCTATGTGGGAAGGTGTTGGAACATGCCATGGAGTGTAGCTCACTCTTTTCTTAGGGGAGGGAAGCAAGTCATCTCCTCGCAGTGGTGGAATGCGGCCTTCACCCCACTCTTTGAGATCTTTGTTGCTCACTGCAGAGTCGAGCCCCTGGAAAGCCCATTATCAAAGGGAAGGAAGCTTGTCTTCTAAGAAGTAGCAGACAGCCATAAAGAAAATAAAGTAGTAGCAGGAACATAGTCAATCTCAGCTGCTCTGTGTTCTCATTCCAGGTACAAAACCCATGTATACCAGGGTCCCTGTAAAAGTTCGGCCTTGTTATCTGCATAATAATGAGCCCTGTTTTGATAGTACGTATATCATTTAGTTCTTGCTGTAGATTGTGGTAGAGTCTACCAACATCATTCTACTGGTGAAGAAATGGAAGTCTAGAATTATACCTTGTACATACAGCCACACAGACATGCACACAGATGTATACACACAGAGAGACGCAGACACACAGAACCCTGGTAAAAACAATTTAAATTAAGCCTTGGTTTCAGATACATACTTCCCATTTGTTCTGCTGTCTCAACAGTCTCTGTACCTGAAAATCTGAAAATTTGTGTTACTTCCTCTCCTCCCCCTTCCAAAAAACTCTAGTAGCCGTGTGTGCTTACAGCCTCAGCACTCTGGAGGCAGAGGCAGGAGAATTGCTGCAAGTTCCAGGCCAACTAAGACTCTACCAAAAACCGATGCGTAAGTGAATAAGGATAGCAGGGTCTGGCAAAATGAGAATTCCAAGTTTTTGTCTTTCGAAAGAGGTGAAATATACTTAGATTTCTAAAATAAGGAGAAAACCAGACAACTGTATTATATCAAAAAGGTGTTGGGTAATTATTTTATAATCATTTTTCAGGGTGGAGATAGCTACAGATTTCCCCTTACTAATTGGAGTCACCTTTTCAAATATATAACTCACATTCCCAAATTTGTGATTAAATATGCAGATTGGCTTGGTTATGGGATGGCATAGGCTGAGCATAAGAATGAATATATTAAAATGAATTTCCTCAAGAAGTTGTGTTTTGATGTAGTTTTGTGTGCTTAGACCTGTGGTCATGGATACAGGTTCTTAGAGCATTGCTAGTCCTTGATTTCATAACTGTGATCCTTATTTTTTTAATTAATTTTTGATGTGCCTCTGTGCACGTGCATGTGTACATCATGTGCATACATGGTACCTGTAGGCACCAGAAAAGGGCATCAGTTCCCCTGAAGCTGGGGTTACAGATGGTTAGGAACTTCCATGGGGGTGCTGGGAATTGAACCTGGGTCCTCTGGAAGAGCAGCCAGCGCTCTTAACTACCAAGCCATCTGTGTGATCTTAAATACTGTAGCATTTTTAATCATTTAGTCCAGTTTCAGTTACAGTAAAAAATAGTCCATAGTCCAAGCCGTTTTCAGACGCAACCTCCCGACACTCTAGGAGGCATGATAACAGGAAGTCCTGGGTATGTCAGCTGCTTAGTAGGTTTCAGTCCCGCCTTTGTGAGCAGGAGCCTTGCCTCTCAAAGCCATGTTACCAACATGCCAGTACTCCCCAAATGGAAGAGCGAGCAGGTGATAGGTGCATGACTGAGTGCTGAGACTTCTCCACCCGTTTTCCTGCACCGTCCTGCCGGAGATCTTTTCACCATACATTCTTGACTGTTGTCTTTTTACTCTGCTGAACATGGTCTAGCTATTTCTTGTCCACTCAGGAACATCGGCGAGCGTACATAGCTTGTATTATGTTTAATCCAGCAATGCCCTCCGGGGTGAGTAGGAGGCAGTTTGCTGTCTGCTGAAGGTTTCTTGCGATTATTGTGTCCTGATGGTCTGGGTTTATCATTTTTATGCCTCCTTTTCTGTCTAATAGACTTACCATGGTAAGAGAAGTCTGTCTCCATCAGCTCCTCTGCAGCTGTTTATGTGCTTGGAGTGCTTTGAAAAGAGACAAGCGTGCTTGTTGCCACTGTGTGAGGGAGTAAAGAAGCAGGGAGTGAGAGCTGGCTTCTTCCTGGTTCCCGACTATCCCCTAGAGATGTGTTCCCATGGAGGGTTGAGTTCTGGGCTGATGAAAGATGAGTCCGTGTGAGCTGTCCTTCACGTGATGTTTGTTTGCTTCACTGCCCTTCCTCTCTCTACCTTAGCGCTCTATTTCTGCATCTCTCCGTCGGCTGCTTTCACAGCATGGCAGTTTCTGGACTAATTAAGATAAAGACGACACATTTAGCCACGTTGACGCCTCCAGCAGAGGTCAAAACCATCTTCAGATACATGCAGTTCTCGCTACTGT
This sequence comes from Microtus pennsylvanicus, assembly GCF_037038515.1. NCBI lineage: Eukaryota > Metazoa > Chordata > Mammalia > Rodentia > Cricetidae > Microtus > Microtus pennsylvanicus. Next base: position 18,155,365 of record NC_134596.1, read on the forward strand.
ATCTTGGACAAGTCCTCGGCTTCCAGTTCACAGAGTAGGATTTGAGGAACTCCCTGTGCCTTCTTCTTAGATAACTACCTGAAAAGGCTTTCCTAAGCAGCTTGCTGCAAGCGCTCCTAGTACTTAACACCTCCCACCCCACCCACAGTCAAGAGCCCTCAGATGCTCCCTCTGGAGATACCCTCCATACTGCTAGACACCATGTGTCCAGTGCTGGACTCTCTGCAAATAGGATTTGGGAGGCAATTTTGTATAGTATAGTAAAGCCTGGCTCCTAGCCTGCGTCCTGCTTTGAGTACCTGTAGCCCTCAGCCTACCGAAGGCTCTCCGACCCTTCACAGGCCGGGCAGACCTTTTTGCCTCAGCTGTTCATCTCTCTCAAAAAGGGGTGCTCAAGCCTGAAATCTCAGCTCCTCAGAAGTATTTCTGTGCAGGAGGATTTCTTGAGTTCGGGAGTTAGAAACCAGCACTGGTGACAAAGACAGCCATCACCACAGAAAAGGACCTCATCCCATATCGGTTGTCAGAGGACTCACATAGTTCCCGGAGCCAGCCAGAGCCTGGTGTATTCACGTCTTTCTGTCCCACTGCCTGGAGGAGACGCCTATAACTCAAAGTGTTGCTATATCCTGTTATAATAGTGTTCCTCTACTGTGGTATATACCCTATAAGACTCAAGTCACCAAAGTGAAAACAGCAGCCTTTTCATATTTCTGTTCCTACCTAGTGAATATAGCTTCACTCACAGGATGAAGATTCTCAGATGCTCGTAGTGAAAGCCTGACAAGGTCTTTATACTGCCTTTACCGCCACACACTGATAGATCAGGAAACTGGGGCTGTGATACTGGGGAATGGCTGCTAATGCAGCAAAGATTCTTTTTTTTTTTTTTTTTTTTGCACCTTTGGAAAGAATTAGGTCCATTTCATGTTAAACATTCAGAACACAGGGATACACTGTCTGTGGCAGAGGACGGAACAGCGTCTGCCCACATAAACAAGGACGTAAAAAAGGATCCGAAGACGACTGTGTAGTTCTTTTTTAATTGGTGTGGGTGTTTTGCCGGCCTGTGCATCTGGGTAACACTCGCATGCTTCGTGTCCTGGGAAAAGGGCATCAGCCACTCCGGCGCAAGGGTTGCAGATACTTGTGCATCATGTCAACCAAGTTCCCTCCATGCCCCCGGTATACTTTTCTGTTGCATGAAGGGTGACGAAGGGTAAATTGGCAACATGTAAGGATGTAAAAGCTTTTCCACATCGAGGACCAGCTCTGTCAGCCTAAAGAACTTCTAAGAAGCACATCCTTGATACACTCCTACAATGTACAGATTTGTCTCCTCGTTAAGCAACGGATTTGTCTTACTGTCAAACCATCGGTTGAGGCCAAACCTTACCTTGCTCAGTATGTCATTGGAAGTGAGGTTTGCTTTTGTTTTTATAGTTTACCAGCAGTTGGTTGCTGTGCATTTGTGGCTCAGGGATTTCAATTTCATTGTAGTTGCTGGCTTGGCTGAAAGTTGCTTTATTTAAAACACATTTTTTAAAAGTTTTTATTTTAAATACTTTAAATTCGGTCTTGTAAAAGTGGGGATGGGAGGTGTTCTGAGAGCCAGGAGTACCGTCATCTTCATCTGTCATCTTCAAATTAACATCTTACAAAATCCTGTAGCAGCCGTCTGTTGGGAGCAGTGAGACCCCAGATCCTAAATTTCTTGTAATCCCCTGATCTGAGTGCCTACAGCTGCTCTGAGCACGAGACCTTCAGGAGTTCCTGATGGCAGGAGAGTGGTTTCTGGTAGGTTTGGCTGGGGCGTGGCTATCTCTATATAATCTGCCCCTGAACACAATAAAGGGGGCATTCTTGGGGAATTCAAGGGTGACCCGTGCCGCTGTCTCTCTGTCTGTGTGTGTTTGTGTATTTTAACCTCCAGCCTTCTTGCCCGAAGCTCGGTAACTGGGTTCAAGCGCACAGAGCGCAGACACAGGGGCACAGTGAGCAGCAATTGGAGGTCTCCACCGAGATAGCAGCAGCTGTCAAAACCGTGAAGCTAGCACCAGCGCTGCACTGTCAGTCGTCACCTCCTGCCCCTGATCTAGGAGAGGCTCCCACCTAGCACTGATTACTCTATACCTTTTCTATTTCTCTGGTTCTAGGACGTTTTCTCCAATCTTTTATACCCATTTGCCACTTGGGCACTTTTCAGTAGTGCGAGCCAGTCACTTCACAGAAGGGTCTTTTCTTGGGCCACACATAGAGCCTTGCGTGCTCTTCACAGCAGTCCAGAACTGCTGCCGCGAGGGTCCGTGCGTCTGTCCACCAGGCCTGAGTACTTCGGTTTGGGTGGGTGATTTTGACACTTGGTTAACGTGGTCTCTGCAAGGTCCCCTCGTCGTTTGACACTTTGACTTCCATCTTTAATTAAGAAGGACTTTGAGACTACTGATCTTGGAACTATGAGAATACACTGTTCATTATCTCTGCCTTTCCTGATTTCAACATCCATCGCTGAGGTGTTTGCCAAATGGTGACTTCCTATTTTTGTTTTTTTTTTACACTTGGTAATTGAAGTTCTCCTCTTAGGACTTCATGTATCCTTTGAAAGTGAAGAATACAAAACTTAAAATAGCAGCGGTGGGTCCCCTTTTATCTGGGAGGACAATTACGCATGCTGTGGAGCAGAGAAATATGCAGAGCCAAAAAAATCTCAAATATGAATGTTATTCGAAATGTTCCTACTGGTTTTCCCTGCGGAAGCAGAGGACAAGGCACGGCGTTCAGTTGCCAAAATAGCCCAGTCGTTTTAGTCCTGGCCACAAGCTCTTCATTCTGAGGTCATGGAGAGGATGCCGTGGAAGGGAGGATGGCTTGGAAGGACTTACCTGACATTGAACCTGGCTTCTTTTCTCCATGTTCTTAAGTTCTGGTGAAGACTAGTCAAGACATGGTGGCCTCCTCCTTTAAGGGGGCTCTTACTTTTGACATGGCTAACAAGGTGGCTGGAGGAGCGTCTCTAAATTCCAGCATCCTCTCGTTTGTTACAAAGGAAACATTCTGAAGGGAGAACCAAGTTGAACCTAGGAGTGTCCACATGCCAAGCACCCACACGATCATTGAACTGTACGCGCTGGCCCATTTTGAAAAGATTAAAGCAACTCTCTTTATCTTGAAGAGTTTTTCAAAGGTGGGAGTGTATTTTGTTCTTTGATTCTTTTTTTAATTAGTCCTTCTTATCCAGACATTTTATTTGTCACTTATAAGACTGAAAAGAGCCAGGCGGTGGTGGAGCACTCTTTTAATCCCAGCACTTGAGAGGCAGGCAGATCTTTGTGAATTTGAGGCCAACCTGCTCTACAGAGTGAGTTCCAGGACAGCCAAAGCTATTACGCAGAGAAACCATGTCTCAAAAGAAGAAAAAAAGGAAAAGATTAGTTCTTCAGTTGTGTTTTATCAGGTTCTGTGTATGTGTTTGATAAAACCGTGAAGGACTATATTTTAATGACCCTATGTTCCTCCCAGAAAGACCTGTAGAGACATTAAACTCCCAACATTCCCCATTTTTCCTCACTGATCATGTGATAACTAGTCACAAATGAAATTCTTAAGGTAGGAAATATATTTGGAGGGAAGAAAGAACCTCAGGCATTTCAGACCGCGACATCAGCTGTCATGGAGGAATTTCGTCAGTAGGATTCATGATCCCGATTCAGTTTGTATACTGAGTATATCCAGGTATTGGCAGTGAGGCTTCACAGAATTCATGTGTCGTAGCCTCCTCGTTCTGTTGTGTTAGCGTTTCTTGGAGAGTATTTGAAATTTGGCAGCAAAACAGCAGAGATAGGTAAAATCTGAGTGTTATTTCTAGATCCTAAGTGGAAATCAATGCCATTGTATGCTTAAGATGATTGCAAATGCCAATCTGGGTGTAGAAAATGCTGTGCCCCTCCTGACTGGGTGCCAGCTGGGGTAGAGCTGGATGTGGTTTATTATGCTCTGCACCCACCGTCACCTCCAGTGGTCTCCAGCAGGCCTGGACTGGTTGCAGAGAGAGGGGTGGATTTCTTGGTTGGAAGACAACTTAGCTTCCTTGCCTTAGTTAACTTTTAATTCTATAACACTTTGGAAATGCATAAAAAGTTTGCTATTTTTCTCAAATCACACTTTCTAATTCTAAGGTTTTTGAAAACCCTCTTTTACATAATTATATCCATCCAACAGGACGAGGGTTCCAAGCCTCGGGTCAGCACTATTTTATGGGGAGGAAGATCATTATGAACTATTTTACTATACGCTCTCGTGTCTTAATAATTATCTGGATTTTGGTAGGAGATCAATAACCTTAGAACTATGGGAAGAATGTTCCCACCTGCTGCGACCCCGCTGGCAATATTGACACATTCTCTGCAGCAGGAGGCAGCTCACGGGAAGAAAGAACTTGCCAAGCCAGGTCACTCAGGAGAGTTGCTGACTCACTTAAGCACACCACACGCTTTAAAATGAAAGTAAGCGATGCAAAATGTGCTTGCCAGAGGCAAATTTAATACAGCATAAGGATACGTATTCTCACATGAACTCAGGCTCCTGGGTCCACACTGATAGATAAGTCTGGTCAGGGTCCAGGCTTCACAGAAACAGGGAGAGCAGTGAAGTCTTCCGGAAGAAGCTGGTTCTGTCCCCATCCAGGTTTCTCACACAGGACAAGTTCCCTCCTCTGTCCCTGCACTCTGGGAAGTGCACGTCATCCTGTAAATGGTCAACATACTTGCATATTCGCAGTCTAGTAGAAGAGGCCTTCTCTTTGCTCTGTTTCTTCCTTTTCCTTCACTAAAACTCAGTAAAACAGTTAAGTAATGAAGATCCCAGCCTATAGAGGAAATTTGTTGAAAAGAAAAAAAAAAAAGAAGTTCAGAAACATTAAGCTTCCTTTTTAAAAACCAAACACCCTTACTGGCAATATTTTTTTACAATGGAAATCTAACTTTTGATAAATTATTTTGGAAGGGGTGGGTCAGACCTGGGTGGTAAGTCATCAGTTACAATGGTTTCCTTGCAGTTTGCCACATAATCAGCATAGTCCTGTGTACCCCGATCTGACTCAGACCTTCAGGAGCCATAGAGCCTTCCTCTTGGGGTGCTTAGAAACAAGTACATGCAGTCAGGGACAGCTGAATAAACCCCGAAAACGATAAGTCCAGGAGAAAGTAGGTTGCCATCTACTTTGGCTCCCTTCTCTTTTCTCTTCCTTGTGAATGTTAAAGTTTAAAAAGCATAATAAATGTGTGATCCTTTGGAATTCACAGGGTATGTTGGTGTATGAATGGAGGTGACGGTACAAATTCTTTTGAACAACTAAGGTTTGGGTTTTCCTCGGACCGGCTAAGCAGCATCACCACTCTGGTATAAAGTCAGGAAACCCTGCCCAGCAAGGCTCTGAAGCCCTTCTCCTTTCTGATGGGAAGACAAGGAAGTGGGCACCAGTGGTACCTCTCGCAGTGGAGGTTTGATTTTGATCTAAAGTTAATGGAGGGATTGTAGATAGTCTAAGTTTAAAACCTTCTTGTATCAGGAGAAACAGAGTGGATTAGCCCCTTCTAGTCAGCTTCAGGCAGGAGCGGGTTATCATCCACAGTGCTTCAAACAGATGGGTGTGTTTAATTATAATCTTTTTAAGGGCGAGTACAGTAAGCTGATTTTTTTAAAGAAATTGTAATTACTAATAAAGACTATAATTGATAGTTTTCCTTTGAAATGCATGAATCTGAGGTATCCCCACCTTTCCATCAACTAAGTCTGACTCCATCAGGTTCTTGTGTATACTTTTAAAGTCACTGCTTGGGAGCCTTGCACATCATCTTCCTCTCTGTGGTCATTGCTGGCAGTGCTCTTGTCTTCCTGATACACATCTTTATGACATAAACTTGCGCCTTGGACCATTATCTCTGAACATCACATCTCCTTGCCTTTGCGTGTGGAAGGCCTTGTGCGTTTCAGTGCACCCTCTTTGTACCTGGCGTGCTTTGCTTGTGAACTCAAGTAGTTAATGAACAAACGTTTCATAGAAACTTAGAGCATTTCAACAGTGTGCGTGTGTGTGTGTGTGTGTGTGTGTGTGTATGTGCGCGTGCGTGCATATATCTATTATATCCTCTGTTTGGCGTGCTTCTGGTTCTGTGCTCACAAATTTGTATCGATTACACTCTTTGAAGTAGAACTAATTGAGTGTTTAGATGTTTTAAGCACAGCAGCAAGGTCTCCACTCTTGTTTGGCTTTGGTTTTGTTGTTGATTTAAGACAAGGTCTTGATATGTTTGCCCTGCAGGTCCTGAACTTGTGCTCTCAAGTCACCCTTTTGCCTCTGCCTCTTCTAAGTCCTGGGATTACAGTTGTCTGCTACTGTACGTAGCTTTTTTTTTTTTAAGTAGCCAGTTGTTGTTCTGTTTACCATTCAGATGGCTGGAAATTTGTTTGTTTGTTTGTTTGTTTCTGAGACAGGGTTTCTCTGTGTAGCCCTGGCTGTTTTGGAACTGCTCTGTAGATCAGGCTGGCCTTGATCTCAGAGATCCACCTGCCTCTGCCTCCTCTTAAGAACTTCACTTGCTCTCCGTGAGATCTTTAGTCCTTTCCTGTCTGCTGTGAGAGTGTTTCCAGTGACTCTGTGACCAGCCAGCCAGCCAGATGTCCTCCCCACTCCCGTGTTCGGGAGCCTGTGCCGAGAGCCTGTGCTTCTGGAAGAGCCTGCAGATATTGTTGTTCAGCCCACGGACCCAGAAGAAATGCCTTGGACCTGGAAAACCAACGGCAAATGCTTTTTCATTCCTCCACCAAGCATCTAACTCAGTGGAGCCTCTGACTGAGTCTGCAGTAAGAACTAGTTGCAGAGTCATTTTGAGTCACACAAGTCAGCGTTGTCTGTTTCCTTGGGTATTTGGGGTACCTACCCCAGATTTGGGTGTTACCATTCTATTTGGTTCCATTCCTGCCTCCATGTGAACCTAGTAATTAGTAGTAAGGAACCTGCTTCCTCACCTGGTGATAAATAATGTTTCCTTACCATATATAGGAAAGAGCTTCTGTGTCTCTGCTAATATCAGAGTTTTTATGTAAGATGTACAAGTTATATCTTAGAAGGGTTCTTCCTCCCTGTTTAAAAACAGGTTTCATGTAGCCCACTCTGCCTTACACTCACCACATAGCCAACAATAACCTTGAATTTCTAATCCCCTGCCTTCACCTCTGGGGTACTGAGATTACAGACCTCTTCCACCATGCCCCATTTAAACAGTGCTGGGAACTGAACCCAGGACTTCTCAAATGGTAACAAGCATTCTACTAACTGAAATACATTTCTAGCCAGTCCATTTTCCAAAAACAAAGTAAATATTTTTGAAACACACGTTTCCTTCCTTGTCTTTGCTTCCTGGTATACATTTTATTTGTTTATGCATTGTGTTAAGCAGTCTTGGGGGTTTGAGCTGAGGCTTTGTGTATGCTAGGGAAGCACACTGCCACTGAGCAACAGCTCCTGTACCTGATGAACATCCCCATGTGCCCTCAGTGGTCAGCCTGTATCTGTGTACATTCCTAGCAGTACATAAAATCAAAGCAACAACAGCAGCAAATCAAAACCCTTACATTGGACCTTTAGGGAATCCGGTGTAACCCATGACCATTGTATGCTGCAACAGAGATCCCTCCGGAACAAGAGGATTTGAGAAAGGCACTGAAATTCAAAAGTCTGTCTAGTCTAAATTTTGTAAAATTTTTATTTGAGCAGAAGTAAAGTTTAAAGTACTTTAGAATTGTGTTCCTGTGGACTAGTGAAGGACCAAGAAGGTAAAGGTGCTCTCTGCTTAGCTGAGGTGGTAGGAGATGCCTGACTCCCACAGCTGTCCTCTGGCCTTCGTATGAACACCATAGCGTGTACATACGTGCACACAATTTAACAATTTTTATAATTACGTTGTCCTCTAGTTCTCTTTTCTTCCTTTCTTATCCATACAACCATCCTTCCATGAAAACGAGTCTTTTCGTGTCTCTCCGGTACATGAAATGCATCAGAAACACTGCTTTTCATCACATTCCCTTTCCAAGCACTCCATGGGGAAATGAGGACCAGAAGGTCCTAGGGGAGCCTCATCATCTCTCCTATACCTGCATGCCAACTGAGCCTGCATAGTTGGTAGCACCAAGGTGAGACTCCAGTCTAGACATCAAATGGAGATAGCAGCCAGTATTTTCAGAGCACTCTCAATGTCCAGGAGGCATTCAGTTTCTTTGTGTGCACCGCCACGTGTATTCTTGAAGCACAGTACATAGCGTGTCATCTGTCTTGTGTGGAATACTAAGGAAACAGAGTCTCTTTGACTTAAAGCAGCTGATAATGACAAGGCTGGGCTGTGAACTTCTGTCTGACTTCCAAGCATGCGCTCTCCAGCCAGCTGCTCTGTGCTTTGTTTTTAACATGGAACATGAACCCCTCCACATGTGAGATACTCTCCCCAAAACTAACTTTGAAAAATATGGGCAGACCAGACAGACATGACTTGGGCCTTTTAATACGTGGCCAAAATGGCATGTACATAGGTGTCGGCTGTTTCTAAATTCTTGTTTTAGATGTTGCCAGCATGGCTCCTGTGCTGGTAGTTTTTTGTTTTAACGTTTATTGACATGATTTCTGTGCAGAGAAATGCTCCTTCATGCCACCACGTCCCTTCTCCTAGAAGGTGGAGCCAAGGCCATCCAGGGGCCACCTCAGGGAATGTGTATCCTCAAATCAAAGCAGTCCCAGTGGGAGGGGTTGAAGCAAATGACAATATTGTTGTGCCGGCAGGTTTTTTTTTAAAACAAGATACTTTTACACAGATACTGATTGCGTTATTGCATAACCTGAACCACATCAACAGGTTCCAATTAAATTCTTTCTGTTTCTAGTTTCACTGATAACTCTCTCATAAATAACTCCAATGAGTTAAGGGCCAACTTAAAACTACGTTTTGTAAATCGATTTGTTTCACGGGCTTTTTTTTTTCCCCTCTGATTTAACTATTTTCAATAAGTGTGCATAACATGTATGCAAGTGCACTTGCTGCCTGTATGGACATGGTGCATTCGGGTGCACTTGCTTGTGTGTGCATGGTGTGTGCAGATACACTTGCATGTGTGTGCATGTGCACTGGTAAACGCCAGAAGTGACAGTGAATGTCATGTATGATCCTCTTGTGATCTCCACCTTTATTATTATTATTATTATTATTATTATTATTATTATTATTATTATTATTATTATAAGTAGTAGTAGTAGTAGCAGTAGTATCTTTACTACAAAGTCTCACTGAGCCCAGAGATTGCTGTTTCAATGTGGCTGACTGGCCAGGGAGCTCCAGGGGTCTTCCTGTCTCCAACTCTCCCTACACCCAGTCCTAGGACTACAGATGCAAGCAAGCAGGCCCACTGCTTTATGTGGCTGCCAGAAAAATCAAACCCACCCTCATGTTTGTGAAACACCAAGCACTTTACCTGAGATGTATCCCCAGCCCAAATTTGTGTTCTTAAAACCTGTCTTTGTCCGAGGGGAAGTGCCTCTAAATGATACACAGTTAATAGATTCTTTTTCTCAATGGCCTAAGGCATTAATTAGGTCATGGTGCAGGTTGTTTCTTCAGAAATGTAAAGCATCTTCCATTGGGCAGAAGGCATGCATCCACTGTACTTCTATGTTCCCCTCCATGCCCTAAGACTTGAAAGTAAGCCAGGACTAGAAAACGTTGGACTGAGATGCTACTTTTTAACATCTGGATGATTCAATATAAAATATTTATGTGTCGTTGTCTCTGGCATGGGGCTTTCTGTGTAGGTGGTGGCAGATTTCCTGTGAGTTTCACAAGCTCCAGGGCCAGGATAGTTGCAATATGTACCCTCTGTGGCCTCAGCAACAGGAAGGAGAGTTTCTTAACCATCTGTTGGCTGCCGCAGTGTAGGTGGAAGGTGGATCTATCCAAGGGGATGTCCTTCCCACCCCAAAAATGTTGCAAGTTCCCAGGAACTTGAATGGAACTGAGTAAGAATGGTGCTTTTAGGAATTCTCAACGTTGGGTTTTAGAGGCAGATTATCTCGTGCCTAGATGTGCTCTGGTCGGAATTGCTGCTTACAATACCCTGTGGGTAAAACGGATATTTTGAGCATGACTGAGCTTATTAAGAGCCCCACAGTGCTTCCTCTGCTGGGGTTTAGAAATTTCAAAGGATTGGGGAGTGGATGGAGGGGAAGATTATGGACATGCAATGTGGAGAGGGCAGGAGGACGGAAGTAACAGGTTCGTGATGTATCATTTGTGCCCCTGAGTGGCACCGGGCCAGTAGCCAGTGTGGGCTGAGAATTTAATTTAGGAAGATACAGTGCAGGAGAATGTCCAGGTGTTGTTGCTGTAGACAGGCACCAAGGAAACCGTATCAGGGAAACTCATGTTTGATATGAGTTTGACGGAGAAGTTGTTTTTAAAATTTCAGAATTAGAAAATAGAGGTAAATCTATTTCAAAATTCCCAGCGTTTTCAAAGAAGATGTGTAGGTTGTGTGTTCAAAAGGCTTGTGGTTTCAGAGGTGAGAAATGCCGCTTTTCTGGTACCTCAGTGCCTCCGTTCAATGGTTGGAAGCTTGAGCTTTGCCCTGCTCCAGTGAGTGAGTGTGTGCTATGTCTTTCAGAGCATGGAATGCCTGAGCCTCACTTTCTTCTTCTGCCAAGTGAAAGTGTCCACTGCCTCCTGAGTCTTCTTTGTTCCAGAAGCCAGTGGCTCCTGGGCATTTGTTTCCTTAATAAAACAGATCAAAGTAATACAGCCCAGACTTCAGGTGGCCATTCCTCCTCTCGCCGAGGGAAGGAACCTAGGCCTTGAGAAGGGAGACCACCAAAGCCTCTTCCTTTTTAGAAAGCTCTTCTTAGTGGAAGTTGCATGCATGGCTCCCACTGTAATGAGAGAATTCTTCAGCCTTTACCTGGGTCCCTCTCGTGTTTGCAAAGGTGGTTCTCTTCTCCATCTTCCTGGATCCTTTTCATCCTTTTTTTACTTCTAGCACTTGCTCTGTGAGTCAGACCCAAACACAACCTGAAGGATGGTTGCAGACCTTTACAGGCTGTGACATCTGCACCCTAACCACCAGACCTCCTGCGGCAAGATGAGGATGCTCTGGGGTCTGGGGAAACTCAGCAGCGGCTCTTTTGACACGAGTTTCAAGGAAGTTGCTACAATGGCTTATTCTTCTGAAGGAAAGAAATAAATCTAACCTTTTCAGATCCTTATTTTCAGGTTGAGTCCGGAATTTGCAAAACTTTTCTTTTTTTAAGAATATATGTTTGATAAAGATACTTCCTTAGGAGGGAAAAAGGACTTCACTAGTTTGGGAGTTGCACAGCATTTAAGGGTTCCTGGCTTAAAAATTGATTTGGAGGACTGGAGAGATAGTTCCATGGATAAAATGCCTGCCACGCAAGCATGAGGAACTAAGTTCAAATCTCGAGCACCCATGAGAAAACTAGATGCGGTTGTGCTCATTTATAATCCTAACCTGGTGTGGGAAGCAGACAGATGTTTCTCAGAGTTTGCTGATTACCAGCTTGGCCAGTCTTTGAGATTTGGCTTCAGTGAGAGAGACCTTGCCTCATCCAGCATCTCCCTCTTGCCCTCCACGGGCAGACATATGCACATACCCTCCTGCCCATATACAACATGTGCACGTGCACACACTTACATTTAAGTTGATTTATAAAATATGATCACATATCTTAGGAGTTTCTGTACTTCAGTCCCTTCATGTAGCAATTAAACCCCCCATATCCTTGTCATTGCCAAACTTTCGTGGGATTATTTTGTTGGAGCCTGACTACAATTTGGCCCTTTCCCATTTATGAACGTTTCTATTTTCACACAAGGATGAAATGAAAGAATGATTCTTGAATGCCCTTTCAAGTTCCAGCCTCGTGTGTGCTTGGTGAACTGGCACTGCCTGCATACTGGGTTTCGGTTTTTTAGAGATCGCCATTATACCTGTTAATTTTCTTTAGCTCGGCACGACAGTTTCTGTGAACCATGAAAACCAGCCAAGAGGATATTCTAGAATATGTCTGGAAGGTGATGAAAGGGTGTGAGGAGGGGAGCTGGGGTAAAGGTTCAAACAGGAAGGAAGCACAAAGTCACCCATACCTCCCAGGGTGTGACCTGCCCTGCCCCCAGCCCAGTGGGGTCAGGTAACTTTGCAGGATTGTATAGACTCCATACCTGTGTCTAAAAGGATACTTGGAGTTTCCCCCAGTCTTCAGAAGGGTCTTGTTATACTGCGTTTCAGTCTCTAGCTCTTACATGGCCAGGATAATGTTGGGTGGGTTTGAGCAATATAATACTCTTGGTAATTTGGACAACACTCTAGAGGGAGCCAGATAGCTGAGATCAGGAGATAATAGTTCAGAGACCAAATAAAAATTTACAGACATACGGTCCCTAATTAATTGGAAAAGGCAGAAGGAGCCTATCTCTGTTGGCATTTACACCTGAATAGCTCTGTCAGCTGGCGTTCCACCCACTGTGCCTGTGCTGGCTCCCAGTCTGGACCCAACTTAACAAAAACAGCAGCAAAATAACAGAAAAGTCCTCAACTATTAATTTTTTTTTTAAAGAGAGCATCTTGAACTTTGGATTCCTTCAGTGAATTTTTCCATTGTGTAGAGTCCCTTTTAAAAACAAAAACAAAACCCTGGTTGAAACTGAGAAAATGATCGTTTCCAGAATAATAATTGGATTCCTGTTGGCGATATGGAACATCCGCACTTCTAATGCATTCCAGCAGAGTTGATACCTTTTTCCCTCAAGCAAATGCATTGCCTCTTTCGCCTCCTCTGTCGCAAAACTCAGGAAAAATAAAACCCAGCAGAAGTCTGGAAATAACAAGTGTTGTTTTCCGTGTGTGCGTTCGTGTGTGTGTGTGTGTGTGTGTGTGTGTGTGTGTGTGTGTGGTTTTTCAAGACGGTTTCTTTGTGTAACAGCCTTGTCCTAAAACTTGCTTTGTAGACCAGACTGGCCTTGAACTCACAGAAATCCGCCTGCCTCTGCCTTGTGCATACTGACATTAAAGGTATGCACCATCATGCCAGATAGCGCATGTGTATGGGTGTGTGCACGTTTAAAGTTATTTTTTGCAAAGGTACTCCAAACATACTAATTCAACGGTCACACTTTTTCCTAGGCACTTTTGGACTATCAGATAAAATAAGTTTGTACATTCCATGTATTTTTGCAGGTGGTAGTGTTTTACAGGTTGTCCAAGACCCTGGTTCTCTTGAGTCTTAACGTTAACCAGGATGTATAATTATCAGGAACAATTGTGTTCTGCCATCCTGGATAATTTAAAAGTCTAGCTGATTTTTTTTAAAATCATTGCTACATGCATTGGTAGAACAAGTATTTGGGAGGGAGTTGAACCCAGGGCCTTGAGCATGCTAGGCAAGCATCCTACCTAAGTCATACTCCCAGCCTAGTAAAAGAAATACTTTCACTACAGGATGGAGCCAGCACATTGATTAAACAGAAAAGCCAGTGATGGTGATTAACTGTAACACATACGCTAAGACAGCGGTTCTCATTCTGTGGGTCATGACCCCTTGGTGGTCATATATCAGATACATGAGGGACTGTGTTAAAGGGTCGCAGCGTTAGGAAGGTTGAGAACCATAAATGTTTAGCAGTCCCAAAGCATTCCGTGAAGAAGGGGCATAGCAGGACCGCAGGAGTGGCAAGCAGAGGCCGTAAAGGTTACCTGTCTATAGCTGTGGATGTCCGTGCTGTATTTAAAGTTTCTTTAAGAGCTGTAACCGATTAAAATGCAGCTGTGCGTTCTGGAAGTTCAGTTCTGTTAAGATTGTGGCTAACGACGTCAAAGTCACCTTAGTTTATGTAAACTTCACTATGTTCACACAGCGACGGAATTACCTAAGACACTTACATGTCTGAGGTATTCTCATTTGCGGTGGTAATTTATTTCATATATGGGATTATGGTAGAGGTCGTTGCAATAGAACTTAAGCTGCATACTTGCGTATAGTGAAATAGTTAAGATTTCAGAAAAAAAGGGATGAATCTGGGGGCATAAAGTGGTATAAACAGGAAAAGAAAAAAAGCTACAGTAAAAATAAACCAGCTTCATAATTAGTCACAGAACTGAGGTGAGGCACCTGTTTTCCATCCTGAAGGAAGAAAAGTATAGACTGTGGACTCGTTTTTTCCTTGTTGTTAATGGAGACGTGCTTCTCTTGGGGCAGTATGAAATGAGATATGACAGTTAGCAGAAGCGCTGCTCCAGAGAAGATTCTGGGAATGGTTTTTTGCCAAGCTGGGGCTAGGCCACCTTAGAGCAACTGATGTTACTGTTTATGGGAGCGACATGAGTAGGTGATACGTGCCCATGTACACGTAGCCTCTGAATTCCATGGGTAGTCTGTAAGCACGGTTATCTTACACATTCATTAGTCTCTCAGCAAACGGTCTTGCTTTTCACAACAGAATCCATCACAAGGCTTGTGTGCTCTGTTCTAAGTAGTAGTTTCCCTATGAGTGGCACTGTTCATTATCTTGACATAAGTATTTATGTGTGTAGAGGGGCTTTTTGCTCGGGCTATTAAAACACTGTACCTTTTGGACAAGTAATTCCACTAAAATCAAGATGAAGAGGCGACATGGGCTCACTCACAGCTCGAAGGCACTGAGTTTCTGGGGTGTGTGTAGTGCTGAATTCACACCATTGATGCAGATCTCTGGAGCCTCACAGGTGGGTGTGTAATTGCCCCCAAAATAGGCTCAACCGCTGGATTTAAGAGGTGTAGCCTAAGCAACAATGCTTGAGGCCTCCTCTATGAGCCCAGCCTTCACTTGATCATAACAACCCCCAGGTTGCCCCTATGGGACACAGGCCTGCCTTGTTAGGAAGTGAACAGCATTTAGGAGCCCACAATACTTCACATAACTCTGTGTACAGTAACAGGGACTGGAAATGGGGCTGTAAGCACGAACAAGCAGACGAGTTATAAATATAGAATACTCTCTTCAATTCCACTGTAGTTAGTCATGGAGAGACAGTGTGAGTTTTATAAACTTATAAGGAATATACAAACAGTTCCAAATTTAAAATAACTTAGAGTAATTTTTAAGTGTGTGAAGGGTATATTTTTCCATCTTGTCCATTTAAGCATGTGTGACAGGCAGTCATAAGTGATCCGCGTCTTTATGTGCTCCAGCCTGCTGCTCAGGACTGCAGGAGAGTCGGCGCTCTGCTGAAACCTCTTGTTTTTCTTCCTCTTTCAAGACATAAACACTGTGTGTGTGCTGTGAGCTTTGTGAGAGAGAGACTCTCCAGCCATGAAGCAGCCCTGCTCTGTTGACGAAGGCTTATCAGCTTGGGGGTCCCTCCTGTCCTCACCCCAGTGCCAGCCCTCCTCGGGTTTCATTTCTTACCTATGTGTTTGAAATCTATATGTAGGGTTTGAAATGGGTGGAGAATAATGTTTTAGGTGATCTAAAAGGACTCTGCAGCAGGTGTGAAGACATAATGCTGATAAAGGAGCATATGGTTCAGGTTCCCCCCACCAGAGCCTTCTTTTTTGCTGTTGGCCGTTTCCCCTTTCCTTCCCTCTCTGCCATCTCTGCATACCTTCTGGGATGCAGTTTCAGTATCCGTTAGTCAGGAATTTCTACAGAAACCAAACGCACGTGCTTATGCATTTGATTCTTCATCAGGGGTACAGGTAGCATGCGGAGTAGAGAAGAGAAGGACGCCACACCACGGGTGACCCTTTCCTCCACAGATGAAGCCACTGTGACAGTTCTGTCCATAAAAGAATGACACAAGTTATTGTGGCTAGAGTTAAGAGGCCCTTCGTTTGAGTAAACCCGAAGATTCTGGGGGTGCAGATAGGCCCTTCTCGGGCGGTGGTCTTTTCTGAACCCCAGTGTGGTCCACCATCCTTGCCCTTGACTTCTTTGCCCTTTTAAAACTTGTCAATGTTTTTAGCATTTCTAATCAGAGTACCTGCGATGTTATCACCACACATTAATAGGAAGCCTCACTTTCCCACAGTGTGAATCATGAAAGCCCAAATGCGCGAACCACAGTCAAAGGAAGGAAGTACTCATAGATGCCACACCAAGGATGAGCCTTGAAAGCCTTGTGTGAAATGGAAGGAGGAGGTCACAGGACCTATTTGATTCCATTATGTAAAATGCTTCTGGCAGGCAAATCATTGAAGACAAGAGTAAGGTTGGGCATTGCCCAGCACTAGGGAGAGGTTAGGATGGTGGTTATGGTTTCCTGGGAACAATGAAAATATTCTAACATTGATTGTGGTAGTATTTGCACAACTCAATGAAGGCACTTAAAACCACTAGATTTTCTCCTTTGAATTGTAAAATATGTGAATTATATATCAATAGAGAGCAGAGATTAAAAATGTGCAGGAAGTTAAAGGCATTTTCGTAGCGCACAGTGAGCACTGAGCCCTTTCTGCTTTCTTGGCTTTTGTTATTCATTGAAATTTCCTGCTCTCCATCTTTGGGTCTGCAGCGCCTCTGTCTTCACTCTTCCTGCCCAGCTTTATGGTTTGCGACGCTATTTATAACTTTCCCCCTTCTGGCTTCTTTGTTACCCCCTTCGTAGTGTTTGTTTTCCTATTTTCTCAATACTCTGCCCAGCACCGCTTGGTTCCTGAGGCTTTGGTGATCCCGTGGGCATTGTCAGTAGGCGATTGTTTCTTTTGCTCATTAATGAAATGTTCACAGATGCTTCCGCAGCTGAACTTTGTGGCTTACCTTCTGTCCTGGGCTGCGAGATGCTTCTCGGTTATTTTCTCGGAGCGTTCCAACTGTGCTCTCCCAAGGGGAGACACACTGAACTGTTCCCCCACTTTAGAAATTTCGTTTGGGGGAGATGTACACATGCCACAACGTGTGTGTGGAAGTTGGAGAACTATTTATGGCAGTTGACTCTCCCCGTCCACCATGCGACCTCCAGGGATCAGACAGCCACCAGAATGACAGCCAGCACCTTGTCTATTGTGCTATCTCACTGGCCGTGATGAAAAGTTATTTTTCTTCCATAAAGTTTCATTCTTACTGGACTGCATGAATGGATTAAGAGAATGCTTCTGTGTTGTGAATGGGTTTGAAAGCTTGGTAAGTAGTTCTTGAGTATGGTATGAGCATGACTAAGCAAGGCCCTTGAAAAGAGGCCATGTGAGCATTTGAAAGTCTGAGCCTGATAAAGCACACTATTAAGTAGACTTCATTGGCTAGAACTGACTCTGAGGGACCCTCTACCGTTTTTGGGTCTTACTGGTCTGGTTCCCTGCTAACACAGTCATTTCATATCAGATAAGCCATGTTCATTGTGCATCTTCCAGTAGAGAAACTTCTGCTTCAGTGTGCAACTTGGCAATGACCCTTGCAACTACCAACAGGATCCAGCCTTGTGTGCAGGCATGGTGGCCACACCTTTAATCCCAGTACTCTGGGAACAAAGACAAGAAGATCCCAGAGTTTGAGGCCAGCCTGGTCTATCGAGCAAGTTCCAGAATATCAAGGGATACACAGAGAAAGCCTATCTTTTAAAGAAAAAAAAAATTCAGCCTTTTAAATTTGTCATTGAAAAATGTCCTCAAGACTCCCATTGGCTGCAACTCAATAAACAGGGAAATTGATGAGTTGGTACGTATTATCTCTTTATTATCACTTGGGTGCTGGCCCCTTTTCCAGGGATGTGTTTCCTAAGCTTTGTCCTTCAGACTGAGGGATGTACCTCAGAGAGTAGGAAATGGTGATAGGACTTGTGGTTTATTTTTTCCTGATTGGATGTGTGCTTGAAAAGAAAAGTAGCGTGAAAGCATCCCCTAGAACATGCCTTTCAGACAGCAGAGATGCATAGAGATGCCACCACACCACCATGGGGGACGTATGGGAAGGCAGCCATCATTGCCTGGGGACTCTGGATGTGATGTCCATCCTGAAGCCCAGCAGCCTGATGCCCTTGCGTGAGGCATTTAATCTCTCAGTTGTCTCCAATTTGGTCATCTACAAGTGAATGATTTCTACCCTGTGTGATTGTCAGGAGGATTAAATAATGTATATAAATAACAGGCCTAAAGTATTATCGGGAACATTGGAAATAACACTGAAACTTAACTCTGTATTAATAAGCAGACTTGTATTTTGCCTCTGTGGTATAAATTGGATTTATGTAAGAGAGACTCAGTTAACTATTATGGAAAGGATGACCTGGGAATTTTCAGTGATTAGAAGCCCAGAATGAGGCCACTGAGTATGGACGTGCCCTTGCTTTTCAGACATGAGTCCGATTAAGTTGCCTTGGGGCATGGAAGACCAGAGTTGGTCCTTCGGTCTCAGCATATTCTACACTGTTGAAACTGCTTCTGTGCTGTTAGAATAGGGGTGCACATATGGTCAAGAGAGCAGCATGCATCCCCATGTGCCAAACCTTCATTAAGCACCTGGGGAATATGCTCTACAAGAAGGACTCTTTGTGTCGGGGAACCAGTTCAAGATTGGTGCTGTCCAATCATTGAGGGGCGCCGCCTGGAAAGCAGTGGGCTTCTTTAGTGTTGCTTGAAAGCACTGTCTAGGGCTTTGTAGAGCTATCCAGAGTTAAGATGGGGACCTACCTGTAAACTTCCTTGTGACTCTGGCTTTCTGTGACTTGCTGCCTAGAAAGCAAAACTTTGAAGGTTTGGGAAAGCAGAGAACAAAGCCAGAAAGGAGTAGTAGGGAGAAACAATGTGTGACTTGTTACCCCCTCTACATACACCTCAAGAGTCGAGAAACTCCCCGAGTCTAGTTGCTGTGTCTAGGGGTCTTCATTGGTATGAAGCCAGCCAGCCCCAAACTGAGTGGAGAACCCTTTGAAAGTCAATACGGAGAGCTCTCGTGGCTAGCATGCAAACAGATCAGAAAAGCATGAGGTCCTATAACCAGCTTGCGATGCACCAGGAGTGTTCTGCTCAAGGGCGCTTTTTCTCTGGAAGGCCTTGATCTGTTACAGCCTTTCAGTTCAAATAGAAACGGAAGTATTTTGGATTCTGACTTAAAATGACATCTCCTTTGGACCTGCCTTCAGTCCCTCCAGAAAAGGAGGTGTTTCGTTTGGTTTGGTTTGGTTTTTGGCATTAGACAGAGAATACTGTTGCCAGTGTGATTTTCTGCATGAACGTTTGAGACACTGGTTGCCACGTGAATGTTCTTTTGCTGTGTAACTGGCTGGATAGTGGCTACAATCCTCCTGGCAGACACTTGCTTCAGCATTTTTTTTTAAAGTCTGTGGGTGCTTTCTAAGCAGTGAGACGCAGGGTTCTCCTTTAGACACTGCAAGGACCATAAGCATGTTAAGTTCTTGTCTTCCCTTTGAAGAAAGCATTCTCATTGCTCCTCGTCCTTCTTTTCTGTCTCTTGTGTCTCCCTCCCTTGCTCCCTCCCCTCTGTGTGTAATAGCACTATTTAGTTTTGCTTTCTGATTTAAGCCTTTCCACTGAGCCTGCAGACCTTGCTAGATGCAGTTCAGTGGCTGTTGGAGCCTGAGAAACTTTGGTCACCCGTGCTTTGTTCCTCTTTTGATGGATACTTGTCTTCCTTGACATGCCTGATGGTAGATAATTTATAAAGAAAATACATTGATTTTTCATAGTTCTGGAGACTGAGAAGTTCAAGAACATGGCGTGAGCCTCTACTGAGGACCTTCCTGCTGCATGGTGGCATGGCCAAGGCATCGCGTACTAAGCTTGCCTACTTCTCCTTATGATAAAGCCACTACTGTCCTGATGATGTTCCATCCTCATGACTCCCAACTAAATCTATGGGAGAAGAAGAAAGGGAAGGAGAGAGGACAGATGACAGAGGAGTCTACATTTTTAGTTACTGGGCAGGATGCCTCCCAGGTCAGCCGCTAGTCCATTCAAGGCTTATCTGCACTCTCTTCCATAGACTGTTTGGTTGTAGTAAGGAAGTAAGAAAGGCTTCTTTGGAACTAGACAGCCAGGTCCTGTGCTACAGCCTGCAGACAGGTCTTATGGGCACAGTTTTGAGCCTGGGGAAGCCCGTGGAAGTCCTAGGAGCAGGGTTCCAATGACTATGTGGATTCTTTCCCTGAGGGACTTACAGGCTGATACAAAAGTAGCTTTTTAACCCCAAACTAGAGTCTGGACTACAACCGAATATGTTGCCTTTTGGATGCTCAGAGCCGTACTCCCTGTGGGCTCCAACCACAGCACTTGTTCACTGCTGCCCACTCCCCAGCCTCTACTTTATCACCAGCCTTTCCCACCTTTTTTATATAATGCTTCCTTCCTGTTAGGCAGTCCCTGTTACCTTCTTCTTTCCGTGTTCGACTCAGAAGCTTTAACTTAAAACATCTTCAGGCCAGTTCTGTCCCTCAGCGGTTATTTGAGTTAAAATAAATTGCACAGTAAAAACTTGTGTGGCCAAGGGACCCCTCTTTCCTTTTGAAAAGTTGAGACTCCCATCTTCTGGCAAAGAACGCTGCTAGCATCTGTGCTTTGAAGATACCGTTTCTTAGAGCTTACAATCAGTAAAAAACTTACTGACACAAGCAGACAGGTTAAAAAGAAAGTAGAATTTAGTAAATGCAAGGATTCTGGGGAGGAAGAGAGTCAAAGGCCGATGTGCAAGACTCCATTTTTGTCTCCTAAAGAAATAGGAAGAGAAGGAGTTTTAAAATACGCACACTGACCCCGAACGTGTCTTTTCTGATCACTGACAAAGGACGTGTTGTGGCTTTTGGGAGCTGTTTCAATAAGTTTTTGTTTTTATTGTTTTATCCCTGTACAAGTGAATTCCAAGGAATAGAATGGTCTCGTGAGCAAAATGAATTTGCTTTCCTGTGTGCCTTGGTGCACAGCAGCTTCCGTTTCCTCTGTTTAAGGTCGAGCTGCCCTTTTAACCATGCCCATGAGCTGCTCCTTAGGAGCCGGGGAAGAGGTCCGCTCCTTTCCCCTATAGTGCTGTAATTGGAAATTTGGTTACTGCACTAAATTTTAAGTTTGGCACTCATATAGAGCAGCCATCCGTCTGCTGGCGAGACGCGCTGCCCTGGGCTTTTCAAGAAATCCCTTAATAGTCCTGAACACTAATAATATTTATATACATCGAGATGAGACAAAATTTACGGCAGGCTTCTGAGGCTGGCTCCAGGGCTCTCTAATCCCGAACGTCCCTGTGTTCTCTTGCTGCCTCCCGGATCCTGTTTGCTAGAGAGAGGAACCCCCACTTTCTTCCCGGTAGCCACCACAGATTTCTGGAATGTGTCCTCTAGCAAAAAGTCGGCTCTCCTCCGTCTTCTTCTCTTCCTCTGCGTACCCCTTTTTTATACCCCTACAGCATATTAGATGTGCATTTGTTCTCAGTCAGCCTCACTCCGTGGTAAGGAGTCCATTGACCTGGCATCTGCTTAAAAAAAAATAGTTTCATCTGTAAGGACAGTGTTCTAACTTTACTCTCCTTGGTTGGGACAAAGTTCCCATCACAGGCATGGAACAGGACTCAACATGTTCTTTTTCTTTCTTTCTTTTCTTTTTTTTTTTTAAGATTTATTTATTTTGTATACAGTGTTTGGTCTGCATGTCAGAAGAGGGCACCAGATCTCATCACAGATGGTTGTGAGCCACCATGTGGTTGCTGGGAATTGAACTCAGGACCTCTGGAAGAATAATCAGTGTTCTTAACCTCTGAGCCATCTCTCCAGCCCAGCCTGACGACTTTCTAGGGTGAAAACCCCTGCCTAAAACCTTAAGCGACTGCCTACTATCCACCAGTCAGTTGCCTGTGGTGCCTCTCTGAGCCGACCCCATTCTATTCCCAACAGCATCCCAGCCCGTGTTTACATGGAGACCCTCTGAGGAGTGGTCTTGATGTTCTGTTCCATCATCCTTCTGCTTTTCAGTGCCAGTGTTACCAGCTCTGACACTCAACGCATTAGGAACACCATGTGCCTCTACTCCTCCCTGCTTCCCTGCCTTGCTGTCCGTCCCTTGAACTCAGGGACTGCCACTGACCAGGGTATACAGTTGCCTGGCACACAGGTGTAGCGCACATCCAGTCAATACTCGGTGGATCAATAAAGGCAGAATGGATCGATTCACTTCTGTCACTGATGGATTATTAACTGAAATCATCACCAGCAACTTCAGTGTTCGTTTAGACCTCAAACCTTGATGTAACCTATGCAATATGTATATTTAATTAAATAATCAAGCTATATCATCTTCAACTATGTCCTTTTTTTATGTCTTTGAGTGAAAGAATCAGTAATAGCGTGTGAAACTAAAAACTTGGTAGGCTGAAAAATGAAATCCATTTTACTGTCTTCAAGATCATTGCTATGGTAGGCGGTGTCTATTCCAGCATTAGAGGCTCCTGCATACTTGCTATCCTTCCTCTCTAAATCACTGCTGGGGAGGGGATTGGAATATATACTAGACAGCGCTTTGTATGTGATTCAAGCATTCACGGGGGTCTTAGAATGATTCCTCGTACAAAAAGAGGGCTGGAGACCATAGTGCCTTGTGCAGTGCTGGTTACTCATATGGTCTCTATTTCTCTCTCTTCTCCTGTGCCATGGGCTCCCTTTTAATGGGCGTAGTCATCCCGTTTTACAGATGAGAAAAGGGAAGGTCAGGGTTGTTAGAAGTTAATGGCTCATTCCTTAGCAAATCGGTTCATGAGAGAGAAATTACTTGGGTTGTGCTGTGTCCTTTCCCAGCGTGGGATTCACAGATGGCATTATCTGTACAGATTTCAGAGAAAGTGTGGCTTTCCTAGCCTGCCTCTGGGACACCATTTAGTGCTGGTGGTGACAGCAGATGACCTGGGGTGGCCGCGTCGCCCATCTCACCGCCCTCTCCCCTGTTCCCACAGTGTGTCCAAGCGTGTGCGGAAAGCGAGCCTGCACCGAGAACAATGAATGTTGCCACCCAGAGTGCCTGGGCAGCTGCCATACACCCGACGACAACACCACCTGTGTGGCCTGCCGACACTACTACTACAAAGGCGTGTGTGTGCCTGCCTGCCCGCTGGGCACCTACAGGTTCGAGGGCTGGCGCTGTGTGGACCGCGATTTCTGCGCCAACATCCCCAACGCCGAGAGCAGCGACTCCGATGGCTTTGTCATCCACGACGGCGAGTGCATGCAAGAGTGTCCCTCAGGCTTCATCCGCAACAGCACCCAGAGGTCAGTGACTCTTGTTCCCCTGACACAGGAGTACTCTGTTGCATATCCATGAGGGTCGGAACCATCCAGAGGCTCATCTGATGGGAGCTCCTGGAGGACACTAGCTAAGTTTATATTAGTGAAAATCCTGGTATGGCTGGTTCTCTTGTTTTCGTGTTTTGTTGACTGGCTTTGTCTTTTTTAAAAGTGCCTTGCTAGCACTAGAGAGAAAGAATTAGCCGGGCAGTGGGTATGCCGGAGGCAGAGGCAAATGGATCTCTGTGAGTTTGAGGGTAGCCTGGTCTACAATAGCTAGTTCCAGGACAGGCTCAAAAGATACACAGAGAAACCCTGTCTCGAAAAACAAACATACATACATACATACATACATACATACATACATGCATACATACATACAATTACCTATTAGCCTGCTGGCAAGGTGTCAGATAGATAGATAGATAGATAGATAGATAGATAGATAGATAGATAGATAGATAGATGATAGATTGATAGATAGATAGATGATAGATTGATAGATGGATGGATAGATAGATGATAGATAGATAGATAGATAGATAGATAGATAGACAGATGATAGATAGATAGATAGATAGATAGATAGATAGATGATAGATTGATAGATGGATGGATAGATAGATGATAGATAGATAGATAGACAGATGATAGATAGATAGATAGATAGATAGATAGATAGATAGATAGATAGATAGATAGATAGATAGATAGACAGACAGATAGAAAGAATGAATGAATTAGCCTGGTGGCCAGGTGTCAGGATACCCTTGCTCCCTGTGCACCTGCAGAGCTGAAGTCTGAGAAGTGGCATCTGTTAAGTACAGACTCTCCTCCCCAGCTTGCTACTGTACTGTAGCCCAGTGAGAGCTTTGACACTGTGAGAGGGAAGGAGGGAGACAAGTCCTCACCAGCGCTTGTGCGGCTCAGGGACAGGTCTCCCACTCCTCCCTAGAAGCCTGATCTCTAGACATAAACTAGTAATCAGGCCAACCATGTGTCTGCCAGACCTCCTCCTTCTGAGCTCTACCCCTTTGGTGCCCTCTCTCTTTCCGTCCTGGATGCTGAGGCTTCACTGAGGAAACAAAGATGTTTCTATTAGATAAGTGCTCTGTCTACAAACTTGCCGGGGGCTAGTGTTCTTGAAAACAGGATGTTATAGCTCTGGTGACAAAGGGCAATCAGAAGTCTGGAGTTGCTATTCCCATCCTGCACGGAACACAGGAACACGGGAACACAGGAACACAGGAACACAGGGCTTGGGGGAAGGTTGTCACTCTTGCCCTGCCTCCTATGCTGTACACACAGATACACTTCTGGTTTCCTCAAAATAGAGCTAGGAGGCTCTGCATGCAGCTCATGCTTGGCTGTGGGAGATCCTCAAACCAGTCCCCAGCCTGTGGGAAATCCTAGGTCCAGAACCCCCAGCTTTTAAGGGAGGCCTAGAATCCAGTCCCTGGCACATAGAAGGCCTGCAGTCCAGTTCCCAGCGTGGCTAACAATTCTGCAAGTGCAAAATGTCTGGTTTTGCTGGTCACCTTTTATAAAAGATAATCCATCACATCTTCAGTAAGAGGATTCCATTTCTGTTGTAGTATTTGGAAATGTCTCTATAATATATAATATGTTTTATATATAATAAATCAAAGATTATATTTTCTTTCATAATGCTAAGAAGTAAAGCAAATTTCTACCTGTCCAATTAGAACACTAATATTATAACAGTAAAAAGGAAAGGATTTTAAACTATTTAAAATAAGTAATCCAGGGACTATAATGACACATAATTGTATAAAACGGTCTACCAACAATAGGTCTGTCGTATTTTACTCATGTGGCGGCAGTTTCTGTTAGTCAGCTTCTGTTTCTGTGACAAAATACTTTGATTAAAAAAAAGAGAGAGCGAGAGAGAGAGATTGAGCAGGGCCATGGTGGCACATGCCTTTAATCCCAGCACTCAGGAAGCAGAGACAGGTGGATTTCTGTGAGTTCAATGTCAGCCTGGTCTACAGAGTAAACTCCAGGCCAGCCAGGGCTACACAGAGAAACCCTATCTTGGAGATAAGAAGAAAAAAAAGATGATGATGATGATTGGTTTTAGCTCATGGTTTTGGATGTTTTTGGTCCAAGATTGATTGGTTCCATTGCTTGTGGGCATGTATCAAGGACTGACAGACCTCCCAGTAGGCCCTACCTTTATCAAGCCGATGGCTAAGCTATTAAAGGATGGACCTTTGAGGGCACTCTAGAACCAAACAGTCACAGTGTTAGGATATAAAACTGATGTACTAGTCCGCATCTTGAGACAAAGACCAGTGTTTGGCAGCAGGTAGATACTCAGCCACAATCTGCCTTCCTTGGGGGACTGGGAGTAGCCAAGGATAGCTAGCTAGTCAGTGAGCTCACTGTGATATCATCTTTGACCTGCCATTTTATTTCTTCTCTCTACTCACAGGCATTCAGCTGTACTGCAACACACAGTAGAGTGCTAAGTATTCCTAGAAGTTGGTTCTCCTTCCCTGCAGTGCGGTCTTAAAGCACTGAGCCATTGCTCCCTGCCCATTCTCACAGTCTTTTCCATTGTAAAGTAAAACACCACCAAGAAACAATAGCTGTCCTTGTCTCAGCCTTAGAAGCCTGTGTAGCACTCACCTGAAGGTGTTTCTAAAAATGCTGTTTATACTTTGTCGGTACCAGAGTGAAGTTTAGGAAACGCAGACTGTAAATATGTAATCAGAACATGTCCTTATAAAACATTTATAAGTGCTAGATGATACCTAGACATTTTAACAAAGGGGGTGTGGTTCAGATTTTTCTGTTTGAGTAAAAAATGGGGGAAGGAACAAGCATGGCATTACCTTACAGCCCAGTCATGTTGGCCCTGAACGTTTACTGCATATGGTTGTACATGACTTCCTTCGTGGTAGCACCAGGAAGTGAGGACAACTCAGATGCCCTATAAGAGGCAGTCAAGTGTGCTGTGTTACATCCGCCCATGGACTATGACTCAGCAATGAAAAGATTGAGGTTCAAGGATATTAGGCAGTGTGAAGTACACCAATCTCAGAAGTCATGTACTTTATAACTGTATTTATATAATGATCCCCAATTAAAGGTGAGGAACAGTCTAGCAATTCTCAGGAGTTAGGGATAGTGAGGTCTGGGTTAGGCAGAGGTTAGCTATAAATGGATAACAGAAGGGAGGATTTTATAGTGTTGGAGTTGTCCTGGATCTTGATTGCTGTGAGGATTTTGAAAACCTATCTAGACAGATGGAAAAATACACAGAACCCCCACTAGTGGTTGGATTCTTGATTTTAATTACTGTATTTTCATTGTGTGTGATGTAACAACAGTTCTGGAAGTTGGAGAAAGGGTACATGGGTACTCTGTACTGTCTTTGCAATTCTGTGTATGAAGCTGTAGTTATTTCAGTGTGTTTTAGGGGGAGCTATATTGGTGTGTAGTTAAATTAGATAAACAACAACACAAAGAAGGTTCAGACGAGGGGCTGGAGAGATGGCTCAGTGGTTAAGAGCACTGGCTGCTCTTCCGGAGGTCCTGAGTTTGATTCCCAGCAACCACATGGTGGCTCACAAACCATTCATAATGAGATCTGGTGCCCTCTTCTGGCCTGCAGGCATACACGCTGGCAGAACATTGTATACCTAATAAATAAATCTTTAAAAAAAAAAAAAAAGAAAGTTCAGAAGAAAGCCCCTCCCCAGGCAAGAAATGTGAACCATCTTAGTCTCCCTTCTATTGCTATGATAAAACGCCATGACCAAGGCAATTTATAAACGTATATGTTTAATTTGGCTTATGGTTTCAAAGGCTAGAACCCAGGATATGGAGTGTGAGGGGACGCTGAGAGTTCAGCTTGAGTCTTTGGAACCTTCAAAGCCCACCCCTCCCCAGTGACATCCTCCTCCCACAAGGGCACACCTCCCCATCCTTCCTCAACAGTTCTACCCACTAGGGGCTGAGTGTTCAAATACATGGGTCCATGGGGGCCCTTAATATTCAGACACCACAAGATGTTGCTTGTGGTATTATGGAAAACCAACTGTCCCCTACTTTGACTAGCTCAGTCCAGTTCCCAAGGACCCTCTGAAAACCTCAACCACACTCTCCTAACCAGAAATAGAAAGAAGATACCAGAGGACTATTGGTCACCTGTAAGCTTTTAAACAAAACTAAACTGTGTAGTATTTTGAGAAAGGATGAAGGACTTTAGTAAAAGCAGCCCTAATTTTACACTGATTTTCTTTCTCTTCATGAAGTTTTCATAGGCTCTTTTAAGAACAATAATTTGAATGTAATGTTAGGCCACACACCCCCAGTTTGTATCATTTGGTTCATTCAGAAATCGACCCAGCTTCACAGCCCTGATTCTGTATACAGCTAAGATCTCAGAAAGTGTAGCCTCAGGCTTAGCATTTTCTTTGCTGTTTCCTAAATGACGCTCTGTAAGCGGGGAGCACACCACTCCTTCTCGCTCCTGGTGGTGTGTGGCACTCAGGGTAGCATTTGGACCAGGACCTCATTACAGAGCGGAGGAAGTTCCTGGCTTTTATTGTATGTGCAGCAAAACAACATTTGGATCAATTTACAAGTTTCTGCAGAGCACTGTCAAGTATAATCTCACTTGTGCCTGAGCAAGAAAAGAATGGGCCTGCAGTGTGCCTCGTGCCTGTTGGAATCCCTCCCTAGGCTTTATGCACCCTGATGTTGGGAATCTGACACTGCTATCTCTTCCCTGCCTGTGCCAGTTTTCCCAGCCTCCTCTGGTGTGCAGGCCAGGGTCTCATCAGATAGCAGCTCCATTTTTCCAGAGCCCCAGAATGCCTTTCTGTGAGTCTGTCTCTCCCACATGGACCAGCTGGCTCCCCATTCACAAACCTATGATACCCACATGCTTCTTGCATGGATCATGTATTTTGTCTAAAAACAAGCAACATGCGTTCCTCCTCCTCCTTGGTATGTGTTCCCTTCTTGTGGTTGCAGCTTGAATGGCTAGGCCTGTGGAGGGATTCTGTGTGATCACTTGGATGCTTCAGAACGGGTCCCTCATGAAATGCCGTTGTAGTAACAGACAAAAAGCCTTCTTACTTTTCTGTCTTTTTATGTAGGGAAGATAAGCTCAATTGTGTGGTTTTGGTCTACTCTCTCTTCCACAGCATGTACTGTATCCCCTGTGAAGGCCCCTGCCCCAAAGTCTGTGGTGACGAAGAAAAGAAAACAAAAACCATCGATTCAGTGACGTCAGCTCAGATGCTCCAAGGTTGCACCATCTTGAAGGGCAACTTGCTTATCAACATCCGGCGAGGCAGTGAGTATTCCACCCCACCAGACCAGTGGCTGGATCCCTTGGTTTACTGCATTGTTACTCTATCCCTTCGTCACAACCAAAATACTGGCTTAGGAAAACAGCGTGGGATGTAAGTAAGCCTCTTGTGTGACGTCTCTCCCGTGAGTTTCCCTGAAAGATAAAGCCCAGATTGAAAGGCAGCCTGTGTTTGAGCCCTTCGCCCAGAGTTTATTCCTGTAGAGAGGATTAACCCTCAGCTTTCTGTTAGCCACGTCTTACGCAGGAGAGGCCCATCCTGACACACACACAAACCTCAGCAGACACAGACGGATCAGACCCGTGAGTCAGCCTGCTTGAGCTGCCACTGAGTCCACACATCAGTGAGCCCAGAGAGTTTGGCCTGCTTGCGTCTATTGAGACTGAGCAAAGGGAAGAATTTACCAATCTGAGTTTTTAAGAAGTCTTAAAGAATGGTGGATCTCCTGGCTTACTTCTGAGAGTTAGAAAGATATGCTATTGTGTGTGCAGTGATTTTTTTACTCTTTGACTCTTTACTCTTCTACTTTTTTGATTCTTTGGGGGGCCCAGCACCCGCTTCCAAATAAATCCAACATGGATGCTTATTCTTAGTTATGAAAACCCGGCCTTAGCTTGGCTTGTTTCTTGCCAGCATTATCTTAATTTACATTATCCCAACTGCCTTTTCCCTCGGGGCCTTTTCCTTTATACCTTTCTTTACTTCTCCATGGCTTGCTGTGTAACTGGCCCCTAATGTCCTCCTCTTCTTGTTCTGTCTTGCTTCTACGTCTCTTCCCAGATTTCTCTTCCTATTTATCCTCTCTGCCTGCCTCGCTATTGGCTGTTCAGCTCTTTATTAGACCTTTGGGTGTTTCAGACAGGCCAAAAAAAAAAAAAAATCACAACTTCACAGAGATAATCAGATATGGCCTAAACAAAATACACCTTAAAATAATTTTTGCACAACAATGTGCCATCCGCCACTCAAGCTTCAGTCCAAGCCCTGCTGCCTCCCTTTCACTTGCAATAGAGACGGTGTTCGTGGTGCACTGTTTCAGAATTGCATCCATGGACATTAATTCCCATCAGTGGCAGCACAACCCCGCAGTCTTTTCCCCCCCTGGCCTTTTTCGTGATGGTGGTGAGGGGATTGGTTTTTCGAGACAGGGTTTCTCCGTGCAGCCTTGGCTGTCCTGGAACTCGCTCTGTAGACCAGGCTGGTCTAGAGCTCACAGAGATCCGCCTGCCTCTGCCTCCCGAGTGCTGGGATTAAAGATGTGCACCTCCACTACCCAGCTTCTCCTGTTTAGTCTTTGACTGGCAGAGAAAGGCCCCAGATACACCGCCTTCATTGTATCTAATACTGGGGCCTCTGGGTTGAGCTACTGAGAGTTTCATAGGTAGGAAACTATGGGCAGAAGAATTTTTATTGTCTTAATCTGTACTGGTAAATCTTTAGGAGAAAGTTTTTTACTGCTTGAAAGGAAGGTGGTTTATTAATTAATTAATTATTTATTTATTTATTTTTGTGGATGTCCTTTCCCTAAGTATTTGTTAAATGAGTAAATTCTATTCTTGAGTGCGGAGATAATAGATATAGATAATCGTTTGTTTCACAAGCCTTTAGTTTTTATTACCCACCCCCTACGTGTCTACCTTGGAAAGGACCGTGTTCGCCACACAAGAACTATGACCCTTATGATAGCGCTAACCATGTTGTGTTCTTCTTGCTCATACTAGATTTACTGATTTTTTTTTAAAGTTTATTCATCCCTGGGATATATGACTTTTAAAATGCATGAACCCTATTGTTTTATATCCTCCTGTCCTGTTCTGGGTGATAAATGTGATTGGTAAGTTCAGTCCATGAAGAAGTATTACCTGCCAGGTGGGCAGTGGTGGTGGATCTCTGGGAGTTCGAGGTCAACCTGGTCTACATAGTGGAGTTCCAACAATAACCAGAGCGCTTGCCTTGTGGGCATGCTGAGGTCCTAGGTCAATTGCGAGAGAACAAAGCACACAGAATTAGCTGCAGCCACTCTTTCCAGGTTGAACATCCCTTGCCATTGAGGGTAAGGCTTTGTCCTCTACTCTTTTATTTGTATCAAACCAAAGTAGAATCTTTCACTAAATCAACCTTCACAAATCACATACAGTCAAATCCCATTCAGTGGACCTGGCCTAATTTATTATAGTCTTAGATTTTTGTCATGAGCTGAACTGAAGTTTATGTCTCTTATTTACTATGTGAAAGGTGGGTAAGCAAGATAAAAGAAAATTCACTGTTTCTGGGTCCTGTTGTAATAGTGACTTCGCTGCCTGTTTTCTGGTTACAGAAGTAAGTGTGAGCAGAGTAGAAAACTTAAGAGATACAGAAATGATTTCAAAACAAAACAAAACTACTTGCAGGCCAGGTATAGGTGGTGCCCAAGGAGGAGAGACAGGGAGGGCGGTCAGGAGTTCAAGGTCATCTTCAGACACGTAGTTCAAGGGCAGCCTAGGTACAAGAAATCCTGTCTCAGTGCTGGAAAAAGATGAAAGAAACAGTTCCCTGCAGCCATCATTGCTGTAATATCGGAGTTGCTTTCTTCCCTCCTTGGATGGAGTCTTTAACTGTAGGTCCCCAAATCTTAGGAACTCCGGGTACAGCGAAGACTGTTCCCACCGAGACTGGGAAAGGTTTGCCCAGTCCTGCCATGGCACTGTTGAAACAGGGCTGCCTGTCACAGAGCACATTTAAAAGACGGTCCCTCCGTTTGTCAGCTGGGGCCAATTAGCAGCCTGGCATTTCTGATTTCACGTTCTGTTAATCAGCTTGGCAGCTGCAATATCCACCCTCCTAGAAATCTGCTTTCCCGCCTCAGAGGCCTCATCCCAGCGTGCCTGTGGAAAGTGGAGACTGTGTGTGTTTGACAGGGACCGTTGGTCCCACGCCAGCTTTCTCACCCAGATCCCCCAAACAAGACCTGGTTTGCGTTTTCCTCCACACTGCTGTGTCTGAATCCAACTGTAATACGCCACCTGGCCAGAGGAACTCTCAGTGACACAGACTCCTCTTCCTTTAGATAACATTGCCTCAGAACTGGAGAACTTCATGGGCCTCATCGAGGTGGTGACCGGCTACGTGAAGATCCGCCATTCCCATGCTTTGGTCTCCTTGTCCTTCCTGAAGAACCTTCGCCTAATCTTAGGAGAGGAGCAGCTGGAAGGGTAAACCTTCTGTATTCTTCTTTTATGAGTGGGTGTGCTTTTTTTCTCCTTTTTACATTTTAATTGTGTGTGTGTGTGTGTGTGTGTGTGTGTGTGTGTGTGTGTGTAAATGACTGTGTATGTACATGTGTATGCACACACGTGCACATACCTGTGGGGACTCAAAGAGACATAGGGTGTCTTTCTCAGTCATTCTTCATCCTCATTTTGAGACTGTTTCTCACTGAGCCAGGAGCTCACCAGTTTGGCTAGACTGCCTGACCAACGAACCTCAGAAACCGCCTGGCTCCACCTCCCAGGTGCTGAGATGCCTGGTGTGTTAGGTGGATTCTGAGGACAGAACTCCAGTTCCTCCTGCTTGTGCTGCGTGACCACCTGACCATCTGGGCCGTCTCCTTCTCAAATAGAGAAGCATAATAATGACTTGCCAAGTATGGACAGTTTATTTTGTTACCAAGATATTTCAACTTGCTGAGTTTGTGTGTTGGTTAGTTTACAGCATCTGTTTATTGACTAGCTTGCAGGGTTTGTATTATTGATAGAAACTTTGCCTTCTGCACAGAAACGCTTTTCGAGCTGGGTTCTAAAGCAACCATGGTTTCTTGGCAGAGAATAGAAGCTGGTGTTTCCTGCGTGTGTTCACGGCTTCTCTCCAGCCTGTGTGCACCTTCGCTGGCTCCTCTGGACATGTAATACGACTCTGGTGTGGCTCTTAGGTTAATGCTTTGAAATTTTATAACTGTATCAATTAAGGAATAAACAAGAAAGTGATGGGAACATCCTGGACAAGAATGCTTGTCCTTGCTCATGTGTCTGCTTCAGGTTGTAGCCGGAGGCTGTCTTTGTAGCCTCCAGTTTTTCTCAGACCAGCTCTGTCCTAAATTCTGTCTCCTGACACGGCCAGACAGTGAGCAGCTCACCCTGTCCTTGAAAGGCGCACTGTCTTTCCACTGGGAACAGGGAAACTTCAGAAAAGCATCTTCTTCCTCGCAAAACCGAGGCAGGTGCCAGGCACCCAGCCCAGAGTGTCCCAGTCATTCCTGGGCTGTTAGTTCCTGATCACTGATAGTTCATTATTGATTGTGTGCAATTTTAGAATGAGCTGGAATTCGGTCTTTTTCATTATTTGCACCAGCAGCTCTGTGTTCTGGAATCCCTGGCGTCGGTAAGCACTTCTTCTTTGGCAGATTAGTAGCTGTCACATTTGCTAGTTTCTTAAGGATAGACGCTTCCCCCCTTTTCTCAGACTGAGCAAGTGATAGTCATAGAGGAGAGGAGGCTTTATTTTTATTAGGATTATTATGTGGTATCTTATTGTTATGAGTTAACTGAAAGTATCATACACTTAGATGTAGCAGAAAATTGAAGGCCGGCTTTTATTTCCAAGAATATTTGTAGTAGCGTGTCTTTCATTATTTGAAACTTACATGTGAGGTACCGGCTAAGTCTTGGTAAGGATGCTTGTGTTTGGGAAGCTTCTCTGGAAAGCTTAAGGCCCCGCCCTGCTGGCAGCCTTTTAGAAAGTAGGGGAGGACAGGGGAGGCCTGGAGGCTGCTGCCTAGAGGCTGTGTCTGGCTAGGACCGTTGAGATTCTTAATAGTCTTTAGTAGTAGCTTTTAGTAGTCTTTAGCAGTAGCTTTCTCCGGTCTGCCTTTTCTTCAGCTGTGATGAACTCCCAGGCTCTGTTTGAGAGGCCTCCTGTTTTCTCTCCTTGGCTGGATTGTTCTCAGCTCCTTCACTTCTCCCTCATTCAGTGAAGGAAAGAATGGGTTGTGGTAGCAGACAGACAGACGGCGCAAAGCACAACTTTCAAAGAATCTCAGGGCAAAGAAAAGAAGGTGCCCTGGATGTGAATCTGGTGGGCGAGGGTCAGACAGGCTCCTGAGGAGAGCTGACAGCGAAGACTGCCCGCCCTCTGGAACTGGAGGAGCATGGGGGCAAAGACAGATAGTCGGGAAGAGGCAGGCAAAGAATGCCATCCTGGGCCTGTCTTCCAAACAGCGCTGGGGCGGTGGGCGGCGGTAGGATTGCAGGAGGAGATGCTGCACACAGGTGTGGAAGTGTCATTTAGGTAAGCCGTGGGACATGCTTGGCTTTGGAGAGAGGAGCGTTAGAGATGTCTGACATTTAGTTTCAGGGTGCTTTCCTTGTAAGCCAAGGTAACCTTCTCCCCAGTGTTTCCCAGAACGTGTGATGCGTTACAGTTGTGGGGGAAGGGAAGTCCTGCTGTGCCTCACCCCAAATCAGTCAGTAAACCCAGGATAGGGAGAGTTGCAGGTTTAAGCTTGAGTACTTTTTTTTTTTAAGTATTTCTGTATACTTTTGGCACATACATGGCAAGGACTAGAAATGACGACTTTATCCCTATAATTATTCTAATATATATATCCATCCATCCCCAGGCCACTTGTGATTTTTTTTAAGCATCCTTGCTTCAACTCATTATTGAAGGAATCTATTTGTTGAGCCTCTCATATGGCTAGTGAGAACAAAATAAATGCTTCCATTTAGTTCAGGATGATTCTGAAGCCTTTTGTTTTGATGGAAAGGTGAACATTGCCCGTGAGGTACCCTTCAACCTCAGCTGTGTGAGGAAACACCACAGTCCCTCTTACATAGCCTTCTGAGCAGCCCCCGTGGAACACAGTAGTTTATCTGGAGAGTAGTTCCTGGGTTTTCTTTCTGAGCCTTCTTAACCTGGGTCATGCATGTTCATGATGAGTCATTTCTATAAGCTGATTTCCGGGCTGGCGACAGGTGAAGCAGAATTCTACCTGAACACAGATCAGAATGGACAGCCAGAGAACGGTACCCAGGTAGCAGCAGGACCCTTTGGTTTTTCCAGAAGGCCTCAACCATCACTCACTCTGTAATGTGGCACATCTCTAATGCCAACGTTAGATAATAAGAATGTCACAGGAGAGCTCCCAAGGTCCCAATGAGGAGCAGAAGGAGGGAGAACATGAGCAAGGAAGTCAGGACCACGAGGGGTGCACCCCACCCACTGAGACAGTGGGGCTGATCTATTGGGAGCTCACCAAGGCCAGCTGGACTGTGACTGAAAAAGCATGGGATAAAACCGGACTCTCTGAACATGGCAGACAATGAGGGCTGATAAGAAGCCAAGGACAGTGGCACTGGGTTTTGATCCTACTTCGTGTTCTGGCTTTGTGGGAGCCTAGCCAGTCTGGATGCTCACCTTCCTAGACCTGGATGGAGGGGGGAGGACTTTGGACTTTCCACAGGGCAGGGAACCCTGACTGCTCTTCGGACTGGAGAGGGAGGGGGAGAAGAGTGGGGGGAGGGGGAGAGGGGCGGGAGGAGGGGGAGGGAAATGGGAGGCTGGGAGGAGGCGGAAATATTTTTTTCAATAAAAAATTTTAAAAAAATTCTCAGAAAATGAAAAAAAGTTATATTCTAAACAGTAGATGTCTCTTTAATAAAATGTGTAAGTAAA
Source organism: Microtus pennsylvanicus (assembly GCF_037038515.1). Classification (NCBI taxonomy): domain Eukaryota; kingdom Metazoa; phylum Chordata; class Mammalia; order Rodentia; family Cricetidae; genus Microtus; species Microtus pennsylvanicus. The sequence continues at coordinate 18,190,659 of NC_134596.1, forward strand.
AATTAATAAAGGTTTATTGTGGTGTTAGTCTAAAAAAAAAAGAATGTCATGGGAGTCAGAGAGATGGCTCAGTGGCTAAGAGCGTTTGTTGGGCAAGCGTGATGCCCGCGTTTGAATCCTAACCCCCCAGGTAGTTGGGTATAGCTGTATACACATGTAGCTTCATGTGGTGAGCTAAGACAGACAGATCCCAATAATTTGCTAGTAAGCTGGCCTGCCTAACCTCAACTATGAGCTTTGGGCTCAGTGAGAGGTGGAGAGTAACAGAGGATGCATATCTGCATATGAGGCACACATACATACACCCCAAAGAGAGCAGGGCTTTCCTCAGAAGTGGTGGTGCAGTGCATCGATAGAGCTCTTGGTCTGTGGTGCAGGAATGCCTGCCACCCTGATCTTTAGCAGAACTTGGGGATACCGGGAGGGAATGAAGAACGAAAGTCATGTTTCTGTCGTTTTTGTTGGTTGGTTGTTTTTGTTGTTGTTTTTTGTCCCCCACTGGGTGAGGAATTTGGTGTTTTTCCCTTGAATAAAAGAGAAAATGTTTTCATTATCTGGAAAATGCTCTACTTAGGACAATCTCGGTTTGGAGGCAATCAAATAAGTTAAAAGTTCAAGTTCTTTGATGCTGCCAAGGATTGTTGTGTTGAAAAGAACAAAAATTTCAGGAAGGTGGCTAGTGAGAAGAGGTCTTCATATGTTTAGGCATCTCTACTCGGTTCCATTTGACTTTGGAGACTCGGTTTTTCGCAATGCCTTCTTACAACTCGGGGACTAGACCCTGCTGTGAAGAGACACCATGACCACAGCAACTCTTAGGAAGAAAACATTGAATTGGGATGGCTCACTCACAGTTTCAGAGGTTCAGTCCATTATGATCATGATGGGGAGCATGACAGCGTGCAGGCGAACATGGTGCTGGAGCTGACAGTTCTTACACCTTGCAGGCAACAGGAAGTCAGCTGACTGTCACACTGAGTAAAACTTGAGAAAAGATACCTCAAGGCCTGCCCTCACAGTGACACACTTCCTCCAGCAGGGCCACACCTCCCAATAGTGTCATCTGGGGCGTCCATTTTCTTTCAAACTACCACAGGCCCTAACATAGCCTCATTTTAGCACATGCTTGGGACTTTTAAAATACATAAAATTAATCATGTGACCTGGCAGTTCTAGGCTCTACCTAGAGATTGCAAACGTGCACATGCAAATGTTGTGTGTAAATGCTCATAGTAGCATTTTTCATAATAGCTACCCAAAATAGCCCACTGAATCAAATCCAAGGGTTCGTCAGTGAATGAGTGGATAAGCACAGTATACACAGAAAGATACTACTCAACACCAAAAGGATTGGGTCATGATGGGACATGTAGTACCGTGGGTGGACAGACTAAGGAGGTGCTTGGTTTGGGAACAGATTGGGGGCACTTTGACCTGATGCAAATATTCTGAATCTGGATGATGGGATGATGGTTGGACATTTGTATAAATTTACTGAAGCCCATATAGCTGTATATTTATAATGTATATAACTTATAGTGAGTATATATATATGTATATACACATAATATATACATATAATTTATAATGGTTACAATTTTATAAGGTAAACTGTACCTCAGCAGAGCTGTTTTTAAAAAGCACTACACAACAAACAACCTTTTCTGTGGATCTGTGTGACACTTGGTTTGGTTCTACTTGGATGTCTTATTTCCATACTCGTTGAACCCATGTAGATGGTGTAACTTTGGTCTTGAAGTGAACCAGTACTCTACAGATGGGTTTGAGTGATGGTAGAAATGGCTATGCCCGTGACAACTTGGGTGTGCTGGCTTCTAATGCCCTCTAGAGACTTCTGTCAACAGACAGCAGTAGTGTCTCCTTGTGGAAATGAACAGGAGTTTTACTGGTTGTATGCGTGTCTGTAGGTTTTCTCCCAATATGTCGCTGAGGGGGTCTTGTGTTGGCTGGAGACCCCAGGCTCAGCCCTATGTATCAAAGTGCAGGATTTGCATATTTTCTGGGACTTTGACACTTTAGCAAGGTCATCCTGTACCTTTGTGAGGCGATTCAAAGCTCACAGCATCCTTTTATATTTAGCTCATCCGATTCTTCCCATTGGCCTCAGGGCCAGAAGAGACCAGAACATACCTCCCATGGGCAGCAGAGAAACTGCAGCCCTTGAGAAGCCAAGTAAACCACCCAGAGTTGGCACTTCATAAGCAGTGGAGAGGATGCTCAGGGCTGGTTTCAGTTCCTGCATGGAATGCTCTGTATACCCTGTCCCTGACAGTCTTTCAGGTGTTACTCCCTTTGCAGCATTCAGAAGGGAGGTGGTGGTGCTGGCCTAGAAATGGCGGCCACAGGTCATAGCGAAGTGTGTGCTGTGTGGTTATAATGTGACAGTCCCTCATAGAGGTGACCAGCTGCCCTGGTAGGTCTACACATTGGCGGTGAAACACATCCAGGTAGAGGGGAATTTTTTTTTTCTAACATTGAAAAAACTAAGAGCTGAGGTATCAATCTCAATAAAACCCCAGGGCATCACACAACCCGTAGGAGCCAAAAAAACAAAAAGATTCAGATTTTAAAACTGTTTTGTGAATGTAAAGAGGCAGAGAGCTTAGGAACAATTTATGAAATCACGTTTGCTGAGTGGTTTCCTTAACTAGTCATTTCCTTTAGAAAACAATGACATTTCAAGCACATTAGTGTTTGGAAAGTGTGCAGACAGATCTCCGCCTGGGATCATCTCTTAATTTTCACCTGATTGTAGAAGGATGCCAGGGAAGCGGGGGCTGGAAAGCAAACACCGAGTTTGACAGGGCACTCCCAAGCACTTAGATTATTATTTTGGTGAAGGTTCATATTTTTTTTTACCGTCTGCAGACTCCACGATGCTTGGGTTTTATTGATATTGGTATTCTAGCTCCCAACCTTCTCAACATTGTTTAAAGAAAAAAAAAGTTTGTGTTTACTGTAGAAAGATAATCTCGCTTTTCAAAGTGATTAGTCAAATACCCTGAATTTCTGTGTGCCTGCCATTCATTTGTCAAATTCCTGCTTTCTCATTCATGCTTCCTCCCTGGGGAGAAGAATGTTTTGTTCGGAAGGAAGGTATTTTTGGTGCAGTTCTGTTTCCTGCTAGTGAAATTAGTTTACTGAGAGGCCTTGGCCTAGATTGAGATGGAAGTTTGACCTGATTAATTGGCCCATGCATCCGGCCTGGAGGTGTCTTCACAAGATTTTCTTTTTTGTCTCCTGGGACTCTTGAGACCTGGGAACAGCCAGGCCATTGAGGTTAGAGATGAGCCCAAAGCCTAAAAATATCTCATGGGTCAGGAAGGACTCATGATGGGACCAGTTCTTCACATCATCACCTCTATCCTTCAGTTGTCTGACTGTCCTGACCACCCCCATCATCAGTAAGAGTGAAGGTTGATGGCTCTGTGGGTGACAGTTCTGACTGACAGGGGTCCCAGGACTTCTCTGGGACATACAGCCTTGTGTATTACAATTTAGATTCCTTTGATCAGTGCCTCAGATTCCTATTCCAAGACATAAGCATAGCAGGGAAACACTCTTACCAAAGGAAAGGGTTGCTGGTTCCCTGAGCCCCTGCATGTACATGTGTTGGGGTCCTTGAGGTTTGGCTGGGCAGATTTCACTTGAGCTCCAACTCCTAGGTAGGCAGACTCTTGAAATACAACTTCATTTTGTTATTGGTCTTGTGCGCACATGATATGTGTAAGAGAGGTGTGTGTACAGAGGTCAGAGGATGACCTTGTGGAGTCAGTTTTCTTCCTTAGCAGGAGTCTGGGTCACCTGACTTGTGCTTGGAAGCCTTTGCCTGTGTAGCCATCCCCCTGGCCTTCCTAAGGACTCTTAAAGCCAGTGAGAACCCAGACTTCACCTGTTACACTCCAGCACATAAACGGTGCTCCTCATAGCACTAAAGCACCTGCCTGCGGCTTATGTTGAGTTGAAGTCATAGCTTTTCTGGTCCTGAGTCCTTGCCTCTGCGCTCCCAGCAAATTTCTATAGGAAGTGTCCAGGGCCGCTTGGCAGCATTGCAGCTGTGTGGAACTCTTGCCTTGCTATGTGAAGGTCAGGTTGCAGATGGACCCCCTAGTTAGTAGTTCAGATTTGGGTGAGGACCCTCCGCGGGTACAGAGAGGTACCTTGGGCACTGCCTTTGGGACAGAGCAGGACTTAGGGACTCTCCTTTGTCTTGACTACTTCTGGCTCGGCAGGGCAAGCTTTCCTGTCTGTTCATTTGTTCGTTGGATCTGGGGCGGAGGGGACTAAGGATGGGAAAGCAGCAAGGAAGAAAGGATGCATGGTTCATGAGGATCAGACCTCTCACTTAACTGAGAACCATTACTAATACACTGCCCACAGTCAGGGTGGGGGCAGAGAGACAGACCTGCTGCAGAGCCCTTCTGTGGACACACCAGCAGAGTTCTTGCTCTCTGCCCTCCCCTAGATGGGACAGGAGGGTGGCCAAAGGTAACTGCCTCCCCTTTGGCCATGCCCTCTAGTCTAGTGGAAAGTGGCCATGGGAATAGTGCCATGCCAATCCTGGTAGACTCCAGGTTTTTTAAGCATGGCCCCAGGACTGGTGTTATCAACATCAACCATTCAGAATCCAGATTCCTGATCCACTCTGGTCCTGTGTATCAGAACCTTCAGGGTAGGGAGATGATGAAAACAAACTGTGCATGCCAAACGTGCAGAGCAACTGTTGGACCCTGTGCCCTGCTACCCTGCTGGGAGACCCCAGAGAAAACACTTAGTGGGAATTTGTCCTCCCATACTTTCCGGAGACCGAAATGAAGGCTTCTTGTAGTGAGAGGGAAGCGTGGAAGAGGGAGCAGCCAGGCTGTCTCCCGTCCCATCATGCACCGCTGATTGGGCACGGGTAGGATTTATTCCCAGGGATAATGGCAGTCTTTGCCGCTAGTATGTAAGCTGTTCCGGTTGAGTAGCAGAGCATGTCTGCTCTCCTGTAGGCTGATTTCAAGCACATTGTACATATCTGGCTCTGAGAAAAAAAATAACCAAAGGCATTTCTAGGGAATGATTCGTGGAACATCCTTTGGTGGGGAGAACCTTTGTGTGTTGGCAATAGAGGTCGCAAAGTTAATTAGTGTTCTATCGATTTCAAAACACTGTCCTTGGCTCATCTTTTTGCCCATGTTCACAGTGACTGTCTGCTTTTACAGAACCCCAGGAGGCAAGCCCCTGATTGGTGTGGAGTCTCACATGGCCACAGAGAAGTTCTGTGTTGCTGGAGGGGGCCGTAGGCACAGTCGGTTGCTAATGCAGATCTCTGTGATTCCAGGAACTACTCCTTCTATGTGCTGGACAACCAGAACTTGCAGCAGCTGTGGGACTGGAACCACCGGAACCTGACCGTCAGGTCGGGGAAGATGTACTTTGCTTTCAATCCCAAGCTGTGTGTCTCTGAAATCTACCGCATGGAGGAAGTCACAGGAACAAAGGGCCGCCAGAGCAAAGGGGACATAAACACCAGGAACAACGGAGAGCGAGCTTCCTGTGAGTGAAAGCGTCCAAACTACAGTGGCTACCACAGTCAAGATAACAGTCTGTGGCTTTCATGGGCGGGCCCTCCTTTGTTTCACCTTGGGCTGTCAGTCAAGCCTTACCTTAGCCAGTACCTGGCCTCCTTCGCGTTTGTCTTCTCATGTATGGTGCCTGATACATTCATACTGATACATTTTCCTAAGCATCCTTCTGAGTGTAATAAACATTCCAGTAGGTTCTTAGAGCATGCACAGTTAAATACCTTTTCAATATGAGCAAACGGTGTCTGTCACAGAGCCAGTCCACTCCAGCACTGTGAACAGGCCAGCTCTGCCTCTCTCTCCCGTGGTGCCGAAGGCTCAGGGTGGAAGCTCCGCTGCAGCACCCTTCTGTGGGCGTCAGGTTTCCTGGTCTTCACACTTGGCCTCCTCTTTGAAGAGAAGTGAACCCGCATTCTTGAGTCCATAGTGCTTTTCACATTTTTGATAATGTAATAATAACATTCTCATGATACAGTTTTCACCTTAGGATCGTTCAGCCTGTTAGCCCAGCCACTCTATAAGTGTGGTCCCAGGCATGAAATGTCAGGCTTTCTCCTCTAGCCTTGTATGGAAAACTGCCCTTAAAAGTGCCATGGCTCTGCCAGGCATGATGGTACACTCCTATAATCTCAGGTCTTCATAGGCTGAGGCAGGAGGATTGCAAGTTTGAAGCCAGCTTGGACTGCATAGTAAGACCCCTGTTTTGTTTTGTTATTTGACTTTTTTTTATAAACTTATTCTTCTCGCATACATTGCATCGTGACTGCAGTTGCTCCCCACCCCCGTCCTTTTCCCCACACCCTCTCTCCTCCAGATCCATTCCTCTGCGTTTCCCTGGGATATCAACCAACAATGGCATATCAAGTTATAATAAAACTGCACATCCCCTCATTAAGGCTGGATGAGGTAACCCAGTAGGAGGAAAAGGGTCCCAAAAGCAGGCAAAAGAGTCAGAGACAGCCTCCACTCCCACTGTTAGGAAGCCCACAGGAACTCCGCTACATAACCCTAACATATATGCAGGGGACATAGGCTGTAAGACCCAGTCTTTAAAAGGAAAAAAAGCTAAAGCTTTCTTTGACTCTCCATCTTTGACGTTGGGACATTAGTGGGGAAAATAAAGGAGTCCTATGACCAAATGTACACATACAGAGGAGGGGCTAGCTTTGTCTGCTCTATCCAGGTTTGTCTGATACCCTTAGGACCCCGGAGGCATGTAGGGAAGAGTTGTCAAAGTGGGAAGTGTGTACATAGCCAACACCTTCACCTTCCTGCAGAGCCCCTGCCCTGTTCCACATTAAGACCATAGTAGAAGTGTAGGACCAGAGCATCTCTAAGTGCATCTCCCTTAGAGGCAGCCAGCCTGACATGGATTCAGCAGCCATTTATTTTCCTTTGAAAGCAGTCAGGGTTTTTCTCTTTGCGTGACACTTGAGTAGGACCTGCAGTGCTCTTTGGATTTCCATGGAGCACATTTTGCTCAGAAGACTTCTCGGTGTTCAGTTGTTCCGAGTCTCTCTTGCCTTTAGCTCATTAGTGTGACAGTTAACGGCAGGCAGTTTGGGGGCCCGAGGGCAGCTCGCTGGAGAGCTTTTAGTGTCCCGCAAAATGTTGACCATCAGTTCCAACCTTTGCAGTTGGAATAAGAGTGCTGAAGTCAGGACAGGCTTAGTGCCTGGTATCTCACAGCCAGGGTGCACCTCCCACAGATCACAAGGCTTGCCCGAGACATTGACCGCCTAGTTTCGTTGCTGCTAGGGCACTCCAAGGTCTTCTAGCCTGCTAGTTTGGTGTCATGTTCAGATTAAGATACACTGCTTTTGGTGGCTTTACAGAAGCCAGCAGATGTCCACACCTGCAGAGCACTTGTGTCCTCTCAGGCCAGCCTACAGATTTGCTGTCATTTAATCAGATCCCCTTTAGCAGCCAGCATCTATAGGTGATCTCTAAGGTAAAGCCACCTTTCACTAAGGACAATTACAGGTTCATGCCCCATTCCCTGGGCAGGTGGCCAGTGCAGTGAAAGAGGAGCCTATAGGAACTCCCCAGTGAAATGCTTGGACCCTTGATGGAAAATAAGAAAACTTCCTACAAAATGCAGCCAGAGCTTAGAGTGGACGGCTAGCTTCAGGAGAGAGGAAAGGTAGTGCACAGCTTTTGTAGAGATGCATGGCTCTCTGTCCTCACGGATGTCCTTTATGTCCCAGGTGAAAGTGACGTTCTCCGTTTCACATCTACCACCACCTCAAAGAACCGCATCATCATAACCTGGCACCGATACCGGCCCCCAGACTACAGGGATCTCATCAGCTTCACAGTTTACTACAAGGAGGCGTGAGTTTCTGTGTTTGTGCCTGTCGTTCTGGTGTGGAGCTGGAGGGTGGAGATGACCGGGCCTTTGGTTGTTGTATGGGTTGGCTGACTAGGGAACCAGTGGATTTCCTTTGAAGAATCAGGCCCAGAGACCACTTCTTCCTCACGTAGCCTCTCTGTCACATGACACTGTCCCAACCTGTGACAGCTAGTCAGGAGAGCATTACCTTCAGGCCTTTCTTTATTTATAAGGTATTGGCGTTTGATCAAGTTCAACCCAAAGGAAAAAAGACTGGATTAAGCTATAATGTGGGCTTGGTTAAAATACCGTTTTAGCCTCTGTCCCCGAAATACGCCATAGGATACACTGCTCTCACTGATCTTCCATTCACTCTATGTGTGCAAGGCCTTGCCCAGACCCTGCTCTGGGTCCTGAGCCCTCTAGCATTAAAGAAGAATGGAGAGGGACCATTCAGTGTCAACAGTTTCCAGGGTCTTCCAAGACGTCCCCGGGACTGATGGCATCATCCTGCCTATGCAGTCATGACTTGCTCCACGTTGCAACCCTTGGAGGCATCCCATCACCCCACTTGGCCTCCTGTGTCCAGGTGGTTCCCCCAGTCTACACGGTCATCCGTTTTCCCAGGAGCAAAGGTGCCCATGGCAGCGGCTGGTACCTTCCCTGCTGCTTGAACTAGGGTCCTGGGAACTGTTATAGCCCGTGGGAAATAGGAATGGTGCTCCCCCATCTCCCGCTGTGGTTGTTCACAGGTCTGTTAATATAATTTCAGAAGCCAGTGGCCAGCAGCCATTCCATTTCATAAAGCCCCACCTACTCACCCACCATGCATCTGTGCAAAACCCTCTTCTCTTTGAAAGTGCTGCCAATGCACTGCCAAAGTTACCTGGTGATTTCACTAATGCCACTTTCTGAGACAATCGGGAAATGAAATATTTGAGTATTATGAGATATTTAAGCATCAAAGCCAGCTATCATCAACTTATATTTTAGAAACTTTGGGGGAAGGTTAAGAAAGTTTCTGTTCAAAAGTTATCCTTTATCTGTATCCAGGTTTGCATTAAACAGCAGTGATTTTTTTTTCTTATTTAAAAAAAAACAGCTCTAATTCAGAAGAAAGTCAGCATCTGCATGTCTTAGGAGCAACATTTTCAGTCCCTGCGAATATAGAACTGGCTGTCTCTGAGGCTGCTTGTTCAGTTCTGTGGTTCATAGCTGGTGAGCCCCCGAGTCCAGATGCTTGATTTTATTCTTGTATAGACATCTAATTGTTGATGAGTTTTATTTGGAGCTCCCATTATAGGCAGTGTGACAAGCTCAGCCCCCGGGGAGGTTTCTTGAGAGCTGTGGTGACAGAGTCCTTCAACATTCTCTCGTCTCCATTGATTGTCTTTCAGACCCTTTAAAAACGTTACTGAATACGATGGGCAGGATGCCTGTGGCTCCAACAGCTGGAACATGGTGGATGTGGACCTGCCTCCCAACAAGGAGGGGGAGCCTGGCATTTTACTGCATGGGCTGAAGCCCTGGACCCAGTATGCTGTTTACGTCAAGGCTGTGACCCTCACCATGGTGGAAAACGACCATATCCGTGGGGCCAAAAGTGAAATCTTGTACATTCGCACCAATGCATCAGGTATCTACGCACTAGATAAACCCCACCCTCACCCCCGTTCCCTGACTTTTTATAAGCTTGCTATGGTTAAATGGGCACAGTATGGCTCTAGGGCCAGCAATGAGATGCTTGTTGTTGCTTAACACTGTATTATAGTCGTTTTGCTGCTAACACCTTAAATTCTCCTGGGCCATTTTCTGGACTTGGTACCGTCTTAAGCATCTATCTCTCTACTCTATGCTAATGAACCCGTGTCCTCCAGGGTTGTAAGATGGTTTCTCTCTGAATGCCCAGGATGTAGCTACCTATATCTGTTTTCATCTGTTTTAATGCAGACTTCTAGGACCTAAAATGATGCACCAACTGCTTCTAGTGACTTACTGATTTTCTGTCTTTATTCAGTAGCCATCACCTTTTTCAGCAGGCTTAGAGCATTGTGGTAGCCAAGTAGGGACTACTGACTGATTCCTCCTTATAATTTAGGTATTTCAAGAAAAATCTCACAAACTGAGTTGGCTTACAAAGCAAAGAAACATACTTCTCACCATTCCAGAGGTTGGGAAGCCCAAGATCAAAGAGTTGGCATTTTGTGTCTGGTGTGAACCGACTTCTTGGCTCATAAGGATCTGTTTGATGTGTCCTCACATGCCCGAAAGAGTGCACATGGGAGTCTCTGACCTTCTTTTTGTTAGTGTTAATTCTGTTGATTAAAACTCCATCCTCATGACCTAATCGCTTTGCAAAGCCCCAACACTTGCAGGCTAGGGTTTCCACACAGTGATTTGTGGGGTGAGGAGCACACACGGTCTGCAGCACGGGTACACATTCTCTGAGAACAGATTCTGTACCGTGAGTAACGCATGCTAAAGTACCCCAGAGCAGCACAAAGTAAGCATAAAATGGCAGAGTGAGAAAATTTTAAAAATAACGTACAGTTCACATGCCCTTTCTTCTCCAACCCCTCCCCACTTTGGTGACCCCAGAGCCGTCACAGTCAGGTTGCTGACCCTGCAGTCTGCATAGGAGTGAATTTTCCACAGGCTCCTGGTCGTGGGAATGGGTTGATTTCATGGATTTTCAAGTGCAACAGAATACATTCATTTTTTATCTTAAAATTTGGGAGTGACAGTTCCCAGAGAATCATTGCAGCAGATTTGGGGCGGGGGGGGGGGGGGTTGTAATTTCTTCTTACAGCAGATCCTTAAGAAATCTGATTCTTCTTCCTAAATATTAAAAACTGCATTTTGGCGCCTGTCCTCACAAGTGCTCAGGACCGGTGTGACACACACGGTCCATCCTTTGCCTCTGCTTCATCTGGGAAACCTGTCATTGAACTATCTAGTAATAAACTGTTTGGGGAATACTTCTGGGAACCCTTAAGGGAGCAGGCACCACAAGGGTTATATTTTCTTTGCAAAAGTTAGTATTAATCCTGCTCTCCCAACGTGCTGCCCCTCAGCAGTTCTCAGGGTCTGTGGCGTTTCAGACATGAGTTAGGCTTTCTATTGATGTGGCATACGACCAGAAACGACCTGGCAAGGAAAGGGTTTGACTTACCTATCTGGATCACAGTCGGTCATTAAGGAAGCCACGGCAGGAACTTGTGCAGAGGCAAGAACCGGGGGGGAAGTGCTGCTAACTTACTGACTTGCTCCCCATGGTTGTTCATCCTCCTTTCTTATAGGACCCAGGACCCCAGCCCAGGGTTGGCGCCACCCACAGTGGGCTGGACCCTCCCCCATCAGTCACTAATTAAGAAAATACCCTGCGGGCCTGCCTATAGCTCTGTCTTACTATCTTCTTGAGGCATTTTCTCAATTTAGTTTCCCTCCACTCACTGTGTCAAGTTGACATCGAACTAGGCAGCACAACCTGTTTTCACCTTTCAGATTTAAAAACATCTTGTTTGGACCTCATGCTTAAAAGACATACCATGATGTCGTGTGTGTGTGTGTGTGTGTGTGTGTGTGTGTGTGTGTGTGTGTGTGTTGGGGCTAGGGAGTGCTTTGGCTGTAGCATTGATTTTGCCATAGGAACTCCACTGAGAACATGACGGTAGTCCTGGGTGTTTTCCTTTTTACATCGAATCAATTCTGCGTTTTGAGTTTGCGCATCGGTAGTGAGTAAGCTTCGCTTAGATTATTGAACTCCTCTTCCTGATAACAGAGGACTTTGCATAAAACCAGCGCTCATGTGTAGTGGCTTCCCAGCATCCTAGCCTTGCCATCCCACAGAATGCCCACAGGATCTTTGATTCCATACTCCTTGTTCCGTCATTTCTTTCATACAGGTGCAGGCGCACACACTGCCCCACACTCTTTCCAGCCCCTGCTTCCGCTTTTTATTTTGTCTCCCTGTCATTTTTTGTCAGAGATTCAAATTTGCAATCACAGATAAAGTCCTGTGGAGTCCAGTTTGCCCAAATTTGCTAAAACACACCGGAGAGTGGCATTTGTCACGTGCAAATTAACTGTGGGTTTTTAAAGTCCCCTTTAACCCTGGCTGTGTGCTTACAGTCTATTCAGTCCAGCCCTGTGAACCGCGCATGTTTGCGTAGAGCTTATCTGAGAACAGATGCTCTGAAGAGAAGGCTGGTATTCCAGTTAATGCTCTTCCTAAACAAGGCTCGGGGTTCACTCTGGGCTCCGCTGGCCCTCTTGCTATCTTGGTGGCCAGGTCAGACTTGCAGCTTCCTGTTGGTTTGCATCGAGTCCCTGATAACCTCGACCTCGGGCTGTTTTCTGAAATGTCCTCTGTTCGTGTTTCCAGTTCCTTCCATTCCCCTAGACGTTCTTTCCGCGTCAAACTCCTCTTCTCAGCTGATTGTGAAGTGGAACCCCCCAACTCTGCCCAATGGTAACTTAAGTTACTACATTGTGAGGTGGCAGCGGCAGCCACAGGATGCCTATCTGTACCGGCACAACTACTGTTCCAAAGGTGAGCCGGGGCAGCAGTGGGCAGGCGGTGTCGGAGGGGTACCCGAGCGCCAGTGTGAGAAGCCCGTCCTGTGCCGGGCTTGTTGCTCCGTTGAACGGCGCTGTGCTTGGCTTTCATCCCCACTCTGTTCTGTCTCAGACAAAATACCCATCAGAAAGTACGCGGATGGCACCATCGATGTGGAGGAGGTGACCGAGAACCCCAAGACAGAAGTGTGTGGTGGTGACAAAGGGCCTTGCTGTGCTTGTCCCAAAACTGAAGCCGAGAAGCAGGCCGAGAAGGAAGAGGCTGAGTACCGCAAGGTCTTTGAGAATTTCCTTCACAATTCCATCTTCGTGCCCAGGTGAGTGTCCCCTTTGGAAGTGCTGCGTTTGGTGCTATTCAGTGAGTTCTATCTCTTCATTCCCCCACTGCAATGTAGGAGCCAGCTTAGAGGGTGCAACAGAAGATGATGTCCCTGTGGTGAGCAGAGCTCCTAGAAAGGGTAGCCCTGCAGGAAGGGGCCCAGGACTCATGTTGCAGGAGCAGGGGCGTGTGCATGAGAATTACACCTCAGCCGCATCCCCTCCCTCATCTTCACCAAGCACTGCCTGGATCACTTGACTGTCCTTGCAGAAGCCAGTAAAGGGAAAAGCTGAGGTTTGGGCCCATCTCTGCCCTCCCCTCCTCTGTCCTTGGACTCCCTCAACCTGGCTGAGGAATGATTCAGCGGGACCTGGAATCAGAGTCGGTTTTAAAAGGGACCCAGCTCCAAAACAGCCATGTGCTCTATGTGTCCATTTTAACCACGTTTCTTAAGTCGTATGGAGCACTGTCCCATGAATCCCCTCTGCTCCTGTGTTCTGCCCTCAGTTTCTGCAAAGTAAAACTGAAAATAGAAAAGGGGACTAGTAAGCTGTCTCAGTGGGTAAAGGCGGCTCCTCCTCAGAACCGTATGGTGGAAGGAGAGAGCTGATCCCTACAAGTTGTCGTCTGATGTCTACGCTCATGCTGGGGTAGGGGGGACAGAAGTATATGTGTTAATTTTTTTTTAATAAAAGAAAGGAAAAGTCCATTACCAGCAGAAGGAGAAACTCAGTTGTTCATCTGTCCATGGATAGATATTAACAAATGGTGGCATACCCATTCGATGGAATACTAGTTAGCTATAAAACAGAAAGAAATTCTGACTACTGATACAACATGCACAAGCCCTGAAAGCTCCATCAAAAAAAAAATGAAACAAAGCTAGACAGTAAAGAATAAATGCTGTGTGGTTTTATGTGTATGAAATAGAAGAGACATGTGGCAGATTAGGGGGTGAGAGCAGGATACAGAGGAAAATAGGTGATCATTTTTCAATAGTAGAGTTTCTGTTTAAGGCAGTGCGGTCTTTAGGAAGCAGTGACGAGGGTCGCACATTTTCACCGTAGCCAAATGTCATTAAATCGCATACTTAAAATAGTTAAACACCTGTGTTAGAGATCGTTTTTTTTAACTTACTGATTTACTTTATGACAGTTAGAACGATGAGCACGGTAGTTGTGTTTGGTTTTTTTAGCATATGTGCTGCAGAAGCAAACACAACGCAGTAGGATCTTTTAAAGACCAGAGGAGCCAGTGATATATGGGAAGGAGATTAAGGAAATGACCCTGGGCTCTCCTGAAAGGCTGTGTACAACCTTGGACGGCTAGGTTCAGATCAGTGAGGTGCCCACCCCAGTCCCTATAGTACCTCAGCTGCCTACTACAGTGCTCTAGGCTTGTTCCCTCCCCTTGAGGTCCCACAAGCCCTTAGCGGCTGTTAATCCTGCTGTTACTTTGTCTTTAGTGCCTTTCTTGGATTTGTATCCGCAAATGGATTTAAAAATGACTTCTTGATATTTGTGAAGTCGTCAAAGATAGCCACCTCACTCTGAAGAGTCAATAGAGTCAAAAATAAAGACCTGTTAGCTCTCGAGGCTCCAGTCCATTTGAGACTAGAATTCCTGGATTCCTGGCAGCCTTCTTCCCCTTCCCTCCTCTCACGGGCTGTGCATTCTCCCATCTGCCTCACAGACCTCAGCTCCTCTTGGTTGGAAGGCTGCTGGGCTGCTGTTGAAGTCCTCTCTGTGGGTCAGGATGCACTACTGTTTTTTACCTGTGTTCTCTGTGTATCACGTGTGTTTCCTTGAATTTGAAAGCCGAAAGGCAGAAAAGACATCAAACGTGTTTAAAAACTGGATGCAGTGACCTCTCTGTCCTAATTAATTTACCGACAGTTTGAGTCTTAGGTCTCGGACCTACATTCTCCAGCACCAAATCTCTTTCCTTTCAGTAGGTTGTCTGTATGGGCCAGTCCACCCAAACCGGCACTCAGCTAGTAAGAGTTCCTGTAACCACAAGAATTCCTAGGTATAGTGTCCCAAGGAGGCCAGGCAGGATGTCCTCCCCTCTCCCAACACTGTGCTGGTGACAGTCAAATTCAGGACTTCTTCACCTTACACGTGTTCGGCACTGCCAGAGGTTCAGGTTGTGAGGAAGGATTATCGGTTCTTTTGTTGTTGCTGACAGATTATCTGATGCTTTGGCAGTGTATATAGCTCAACAATTTTAGAGAGAGAAGAACACAGAGCCAGCATATGCTCTGCTCAGATGAAGGCATCCTTGGCTGTGTCGCAGGGCATCCTGGCAGAAGTGCTTGTGGGACAGAGAGAATTTAAGGCAGACAGGAAGCTGGGCAGAAGTTGAGAGCTTAGTGTTTTGCATAAGGGGCAACTTCTGTTTAGACCAGCATGAACCTTCTTCACAACACCACCCAGTCACATCAGGATCTCCTAATGGGGCCCCTTCCTCTGTGCTGCTGCCCCCCTGGTGACCAAACATCCACCAATCCAACATGAGAACCAAGGGAGAACAAACCATAGCAGAAAAGCCCCTAACCTTTAGTTGTTTTCAGATGACATCCCTTTTGCTGCTGTGGATATCAAGTGTGGAGCACCAGGTTAAGAGATGGGGCAGCAGAGCTGTGGTTGACCTAGATGTGAATGAAGTATTTGTACTCTCAGCCAGATCCTGCGTGCTAAATGCCGTCACCCTATCTTACAGCCTGGCTTCTCCGTCCTACAACAAGCCCAACGTATAGATATGTGTCACCATACCTAGGTATTTGGGTTTTTGGTTTGGATTGGTTTGATTGTTTTTGGTTTTTGTCTCCTACCAAGGCATAGATCTGGCATCCATACACACTGTAGCAAGGCCCCTGTAAAGGAGCACCCTAGGTGACAGGAATGAGTCATGGAGTCTCTTGTGGTGGTACAACTGAATCATCTAAAGACTGTTCCTTCTTTCATGTCATTCTAGGCACAGTTTATTTGGGGGCTAAAGGCAAATAAGTCAGATTGAGTCCGTCTGCAGTGTCTGACTCTGCCTGTGCGTTTATAGTAGAATGAAAGCTAGTGTATATTATGTTACTTCATGAACTTGGTCTTTGGGAAATGACTTCTGTGGGCCACTATCTTTATATTTCGAGTTATGTCACTAAAACATTGACAAATGTTAAGAGAGACAAGCTTCTCCAATGGTCATAGGTTATTTCTTGAAGTGAGGAAAACTGACGGTACAATGTAGGGGAAGACTGCTTGTTTGTCCCTGGCTGCTCAGACCATGAAATAATCGCACAGAAACTATATTATTTAGATCACTGCTTGGCCAATCACTTAAGCGTATTGCTAGTTAGCTCTTAAATCTTTGATTTACCCGTTTCTATTAATCTGTGTATCACCATGTGGCTGTGATTGTGGCTTACCCACAAGGTTCTAGCTGGTGGCTGCTGTCTTTCTCCTCGGGTGGCACCATGGCGTCTCACTGACTCCACCTTCTTTGTCCCAATGTTCAGTTTAGCCCCCCCCCCCACCTAGCTCTATTCTGCCCTATCAGCAGTTTCTTTATTAACCAATAAAAGCAAGACATATACAGAAGGACTTCCCATACCATTTTTGTGTTTAAATAAAAGGGAAGGTTTTAACTTTAACATAGTAAAATTACATATAACAAAACAGGTATCAAGCAAGAATTACAGTTACAACATTTATACCTACTTTATCTTTTATCATAACTAAGGAAAACCGTAATTATAACTATCTATTCTTCAACTCCATCAAAAACTCCGGAAGGATATAAGATTAAGTGTGCTGTTAGTCACCCCAGTTGACATGTAGCTGTTGACAAAGCTGGGCCACCTTGTTTATGTCGTCCCCAGTCTTCTAGTGCCTGTATTGCCTCCCTCCCTAGTCCTGACTCTGTATCCACAGTAACTGCTACACAGTGTGCAGAAGTGTAGTGTTTACAAATGAGTAGACTGCTGAGTGTGCTTGGTCCTGTGACCCAGTTACAAAGCAGGGAGTGGACGTAACATCATTCTTCAATAAATCAAATACAAACAACCTTTTACATGTAGGCACAGTTTTGTTGTGTTGGTCTTGAAAAGGAGGGAGGCAGGAAACGTATTACTGCTGTTTTGAATGTCTCCCTGGCTGGGGGGAGGGGCCTTGTTTCTTCCTTTCAGGAAGGTAGGTGGTTTGCTGACAAGTTGGTTTTTCAGGGTGTGAGCATGGTAGACTAGTACATCGCTCTTCCTTCTCCAGCATCAGGAAAACAAATGCCCATTCCTGAGTTTTGAGATGAGGTCCTGCACGGGCAGTTTAGATACTTGTATTGGGGCCTGCCGTGTCAGCACCGAGCAAAGAACTGTGGTTTTGGTAGCAGGTCCGTCAGCCAAGCAGACTGGGGAGCATGCAGCCCTTTCCCTGGCTCTCTCCCTTACCCTTCCAGATGCTGGCTTAGACAGCATCCACAGGCCTGGAGCATGGCTTCCAAGGTGTCCCCCTCTGTATGTGTATTTCTGCTCCTCTCAGCTGGGCTCTCCTGCACGGAGACCGGTGAGCTCCATATTCTGGGCCCTCTTATTCTCTTGCACTCCTGATGTTCTTACCAGGTGGACTGCATCCCACCTGGTGATCTCATCCCTTGCCCAGTCCCAAGCACTGCAGGAATAGCTTCAGCACCCAGCTTTCCCACCATTCACCCGCGGCTAGCCTGAGGGTGGTGTATCCCTCATAGGGGTGTTTGTCTGGTGTTATTTTTTTATTTCCTCTGTTCTTATCGGTGTTATAAGCCTGATTTTTTAAGGTTTCCGGAGGGAGAGGGAGGCCCAGCCATCTTTTTCTGTTGCTCTTATGTTATTTCTCAAGCCAACACAAGTCAGTGGCTGAGGCTCCACTCCCTTTACAAGCAGGCTATCGGGAGGCCACAGGTACCCACTGCTAAAGGAGAAGCAAAGCCAGGCTTGATGGACTTCCAAGACCATGATGCATATTCGGGACTGTGGGCATCAATCAGTAGGAACCCCTGTTCCTCAGGAAAATCCCTGGGATTTTAGGTACTTGCTAGCTTCTCAAACCAGGGCATCTTCATTTCAGAGACAATCAAGGAAGCTACTCCTGTAGGCCTTTGGGTCCCTTCTGCCCCGTGTGTCTTAGGCCTGTGCTACTTCACCTTTCACCTAATCAGTCTTAACTGAGGCGATTTGGTTTATCCTAATACTCAGTCATCAGAGCTGACCAAGTAGCACTGTTGGTTGGGTGAAACAGAACAATGCCTGGCTAAGAACGGCTGATGCCTTGTTTCCTAGTAACATTGAAGGACCACTTGTGTGGGTGTAGGTGTGAATGTGAGTGTTTCTGAGGGTGCCACAGAGAATGCAAGGTGGGTCCTGAAGAAGGAAATCCCCTGGTTATTTGTTGGTTCTCATCCAAGGAGCCTGAAGAGTTTTGTTTATTTCAAGGTTAGGATTTTCCTTTTCTGTTACTTCCGTCTCGGCCATAGAAAAGAAAAGGAAGCTGATACACTTACTAGCTGGCCTTCTCTTCCTTGCAGACCCGAAAGGAAGCGGAGAGATGTCATGCAAGTGGCCAACACCACCATGTCTAGCCGAAGCAGGAACACCACGGTGGCAGACACCTACAATATCACAGACCCGGAAGAAGTCGAGACAGAATACCCTTTCTTTGAGAGCAGGGTGGATAACAAGGAGAGAACTGTCATTTCCAACCTCCGGCCTTTCACTTTGTACCGCATTGATATCCACAGCTGCAACCATGAAGCTGAGAAGCTGGGCTGCAGTGCCTCCAACTTCGTCTTTGCGAGAACCATGCCTGCAGGTACGCCACCGCGTTACGGCCTCTTGGGAGAGGCCGACAGCCCGTAGAATCAGCCCTACGAATGTGTGGTCATTGGTAAACAACCTTGTCCATCAGGTGCCTCAGGAACAGAGAGTGTGTTCCCAGCGCCAGCTCCCATCCCAGACTCACTTGAGAAACTCTTTTTAAGCCTCCTTCAGGGCTCCTACTCATGCTTGGTTCACATGGTGTGCTCACACAGCCCCGCCCTCTTCTGTGCACAGCTGAGGGAGTTAGCTTGCTGTCGCTATCACAAAATACCTGAGATAATCATCTTACCAGGAGGAAAGGTTTATTCTAGACTCAGTGTTTGGGAAGCACTTGCCTAATTGCATTTGGGCTTGTAAAGAAACTGCACTTCATACCGTCAGTGCATGGTAAAGGAGACTTACTCCCCTCATGGCAGCCATGGAGAAGAGAGAGAACGGGCTGCTTCAGTGGCAGCTCCCTAATGCCCTGACCCCTTTCAGTGAGGCACATCTCCTAAAGGGTCTACCTTCTGTCAGTCATGCCAAGGGCTGGAGACCAAGAATATGAGGCCTTCTTAGCACACCACAGACCTATGGGGGCACTCCAGTTCCCACGTAAAGCAGAGGAATCATTGAATCCTCATGATCCCCGAGAACAGCCTGTGGGCCTCCTTTTTAGCTCCCTCTTCCCTTGTAAGTTAGACATTCCCTGTTACCCAGATGGCCACTCTCCTGTCTTTCAAGCTGGGTAAACTCCCACTTCTCATTTCTGGAAAAGGCATCAAGCACTGGGAAGAACAAAGGATGATGGGAACTGGGGGAGAAGGACCTTCTGAAATTGACTCTGGCATTCACATGCAGCCCTTAGCCTCCTGTGCCTCAGTTTCCCAGTCCTCTTAGAAAAAAAACAGAGAACAGCTTATCTCCCAGGGCCTCCCTTGGCTGTTACTTTTAGCAGCTTTGGTTCACTGCCTCAGTTTCCGAAGTAAGGCCAGCAGGAGCTGGAACGGATGATGGCTTCCTAGTTCTGAGCCCAGGTTTCCTAGCAGCTGCCTCCAAGGCCAGAATTTGATTGGTCCTTTCTCCCATATGGGAGCGGCAGTTGCTGTGAGGAGGTGGGCTGAAGAGAGTGGATGCCATAGCTGGAGCCTCACTAGAGCACCCGAAGCTCACTGCCCTCCTTCAGGGATGCTGAGTTTAAAGGATTCATTTTTTTTTTCTTTAGATAGGAAACAAAATGGCCCTGGAGAAAGTGACTTAGCTTGTCAGGAGTGTTGTCATGTACTCAGTCACAGATTTTCCTGGGAGATGCTGTGGCATCTTGAGATGGCAGGTCATCGGGCATGTCCAGTCCTAACCCTCTGTCCTGTGCTAGCGGCCATCTCGGGAGGACCCCTACGATGTCCCCGTGCAGAGTCCTGCATGGACATGAGTTAGGGGAAGAGTCACTCTCATGTGAGCCCATCCTTTCTGGAGACCTAAACCCAATTCGGCTGCCTGTTTACATCCTTATGTAGAAGGAGCAGATGACATTCCTGGACCAGTGACCTGGGAGCCAAGACCGGAGAACTCCATCTTTTTAAAGTGGCCAGAACCCGAGAACCCTAACGGATTGATCCTAATGTATGAAATAAAGTACGGATCACAAGTTGAGGTAAGGCGGGGACTGTGGCCTGCACTGCGTATGTTTCTGTCAGCCCTGAGAACACACGCTATTGCGTGTCACACTGCTCTGTTGGCTCTCAGCAGAGACAGCACAAAGACGGTCAGTCAGTGGGGATCGGGGTCTTCCCAGAAGCCCAGGCACTGTAGAGTAGTAACCGCAGTACAAGGAGCCGGCTGTCCTTCACCTATAATTCACCTACAGTATCGTTGTAGGTGGGCCTTGTACCACAGACGAGACACATCTTGATAACTTTTCATTCCTCTGAGGTTCTGTTCGATTACAAAGATGACTGATTAGAGTTTAGAGTTTTCCGTGTGCTACCTGAAGATTACCATTACAGATGTCATTTCTTCCTTTGTATTAATGACCTGGACGATTGCTAGGCAGATGTGGGGCAGCTGGAGATACCACCATGGTGACGAACTAGCAGGTGGCTAGTAGGAAATTAACATTTATGTTTTATTTCCGTAGGATCAGCGGGAATGTGTGTCCAGACAGGAGTACAGGAAGTATGGAGGGGCCAAGCTTAACCGGCTAAACCCGGGGAACTATACAGCCCGGATTCAAGCCACCTCTCTCTCTGGCAATGGGTCGTGGACAGATCCTGTGTTCTTCTATGTCCCAGCCAAGAGTAAGTCTTATAAGGGGGATGCATGGTAAAACCAAAAGCTGGCTGGGCCAGAACAGGGCTTCTGAAGTTGGCTGCTTTTCTATTAGCACAGAGCTGGCCAGGTTGAGGAGATGTCTCATTAGGCAAAATGTACCTGCTTGGAGATCTCACTTCAGAGTTCTCACATCAAAGCCAGTAGTCACCACTGTGTGCTTCAGTAACCTTATTGTTCAGGAAATTGACATAGCCAATCTAGCCCATTGGTGAGCTCTGGGGTCAGTGAGAGACCTTGTCTTGAAAAATGAAGTGGAAAGGCATAAAGGAAGAGCTTTGACATTTACCACTGGTGTGCACACATCTGTGCCCCCCCACACACACACACACCAGAGCTGGGCACCTTTCAGACATGGTCACACTGAGGAACCAGTGTGTGTCATCTGGGATCTCAGCCTGGGACGGACTCTCCCTCCCTCCCTCCCTCCCTCCCTCCCTCCCTCCCTCCCTCCCTCCCTCCCTCCCTCTCTGTAGTGAGCCGGACAGGATCGCCATTACAAGATGGCGCCGACATCCTGTCTTGTTGGAAATAAACAACTCCATATTTGGCTATGCCTTTGAGAGCTGCGTGTCCCCTGCTTCCCGCATGCGCGGTGGATGAGGATCCTTGAGCCTATCCCGATGCGGTCTGGTGTCAGCTGTTGGTGGCAGCCAATCACAGGGCGACCCGTGTGCCAATTCCCTATTTAAGCAGCTGCCTCAGTGCCCTTCACCCCTTTCGCTTCATGCTGTCTCTCCCCTTAGCTCCCTGCCCTTCGCTTCATGCTCTCTCTGTCCTTCCCTTCCTGCCCCTCGTTTCCTGCTCCCCATCAATCAAGGGCACTCCAGTAAAGCGTGTTCTGAGTAGAATCCTGATGTGGTGGTCGTTCTTCCTCACCGGTCGAGAGGTCCGCCACACCTCTCTCTCTCTCTCTCTCTCTCTCTCTCTCTCTCTCTCTCTCTCTCTCTCTCTCTCTCTCTCACAAACACACACACATGCACACACCAGAGCTGGGCAGCTTTCAGACATGGTCACACTGAGGAACCAATGTGTTATCTGGGATCTCCGCCGGGGAAGATGGTGAACCTTGGATGCTTATCCCATGTGGCCAACTAGAAGAGGATAGTACACCTCTGGGGAGCTAGAAGATAACTTTGCTTTCACCCTGGCGTATGTGTAGAAGCATTTTGCAAAAACATTGAGTTGAACATTTCCACCTCCTGCCTAGTCAGTGAAACCAGCTAAGGCTCAGAGCCAACGCTCAGAAATCACGAGGTGAAAGAAACCCAGGGATCGGCTGGTTTCCCTGCTCTAGGACTCATATCTACAGGACAGCATCCCAGGCAGAGGCATTCTTCCCCACCCCCCTCCATCTGTCCAGTGGTGAAAAACAGATGTACTTTTCATCCACCAGGATATGGTGAAAGATACTATGTTCGTTGTTTGCCCAGAGGCTTGTGGATAAAGTTACAAATTTCACTCAAACCACTGAGAAGACAGGATTCTTAGAAGGCTATTCTATATGGTGATATCACATGTAAAGCTAAATGTTATGAAATGATTAACTACAAGGGCCGCATACTTGTTTGATCCTGAAAATTGAGACTTTTGTTCGGTGAAATTTTGTACATAATGCATCTTTTTTTTACATAGTGCCTTTTTATGTCTTACTGGAAACCAGATTTTTTAGATCGTTTCATGCTCATGTAAAATATATGAACAAATATGATACAAGAGGATCAGATGTGAATTTCCTTTGTACCCCACCAGAATCTCGGCTCAGCTTTTGAGTTGGTGGCTAGAATCTTGGGTCAGGGGACTGTTATTTCTTAGTGTCTGTGTCTCTACCAGTCTTCTCTCAGTTCCAACAAGGTCTCAACAGATCCAGCAATCCCCGACACTTGTGCATGAATGAAATTAGCCAGGTGCAGAAAGGTAAATACACATAACCTTGCTTACATGTAAAGTAAATCTAAAAGGGGGAGCTCACCGAGAGTCCCCACAGGTTCCCTGGGGAACTCGGCTTACAGGGTGTTGGTCCAAGGATACACCATTTCAGGTAGATAGAAGGAATAAGTTCAAAGAGATGAATTGTAAACATTAACTATAATTAGTAAAGCATTCTTTATTGCTGAGAAAGTGTTAGTCACCTCAAAAAATAGTTATGATGTGAGTCGATGCTTGTGTTAATTAAGTTAATGTACACATGCTTCAAGAATATGTTGTACATGGCAAAGATGTATGTATAATATATATAATTTTATGTTGGTTAAAACTCTGATAGTCCACCTAGTCATTTCCAGGTGTCGAGAGATGTGCTTTAAAATCCTCCTAGTGACTGATAACAAAAGGACAGAGAAGAATAGAATTAGAAGCAGTAAGCTAAGATCCTTTTATGTCCTGCTGCCAGGCCTCGGTTTAGGTTTTAGGAATAATGAGGTAGAGAATTCTGGCAGTTACAGTCTGAATCTTCTCATTTATTCCAGGTAGCCCGGTCTCAATAGCTAACTTGTGTGCTCATTTTTCATTGCGATGTTACAGTAGCTCTTCATTTTGACAAATGCGTGAGGTAATTAGAGGGAGAGGAAATCTCTCTTGGCTCACAATTTTTGGAGATTGTAGTCCATGGTCAGTTGGCTCTTTTACTTTTGGACTGTGCTGAGACATCACAAGCCGGGAATACACGATGAAGCAAGGCTATTTCTCCCCCAAAGAAAAGGACCAGGCATCAGGGTCCTCTCAAAGGACCTTGTTTACATGTGACCTAACTTCCTCCAAGATCCACCTCCTAAGGTTGCCACTACCTCCCAGTAGTGCCCCAGGCTGTCTACCAAGCCTTAAACATCCAAGTCTTTGGGGGACATTTACCCTCTGACCACAGTACAAAGTGCCACCTCACCAACAGTAGAGCCCCGCTGTTTCTGTGAATCTGTCCAGGCTTGGTCATAGTTCCCCCCCTCCCCCCCCCCACCATTCCCCAGCCTTCTGCTTATTCCTAGAGCACACAGCCTAGGTAGTATTCTGAAGTAGCAGTCTTGGCTTCTGGAGCTGAGTGAGCCAGGCTATCGTTAGGAGAGGGCATGTTTGTGGCAATCTTTGCCGTTCCATTTGTAACACCAAGGCTAGGGTGCCCCTGGGGAGTCTACGAAGCCCTCTGATGGGTTTTCTTCGGTGGAAGTTGGCACACCCGACGAGGGGTTGAAGCTGCATGCTAGCTCTCGCTGCTCCTGGGGAGTTTTCCTTGGTTCCAACAAGACTCTGCAGCTGCGGTTTAGTGTGCTTCCCTGTGTTTAGTCCTCAGAAGAGGGATGCCCTGAAAGCTTCGCACCACCACGTGCTGTTTCTAAGGAACTCCGTGTGCTTGAGTCCTATTAAACTCCTCTTCAGTTTTCTCCCCTTTCAGCCTTTTCTTGAGGACCAGTTGCACAGACAGTTTCCTAGCAGTTTTGTTCTTCTGGATGTGTTCCAGTTTCTCCGCGTCTCTGTTAAAATGGGAAACTCAGAACACAGCACAGCCTGACCACTGGTCTCAGTGATCGAAAAGCAAGAACTCTCCGAGGGGCAGGAGAAGCTGTCTGTGGTGGGAGCTCCTCAGTAGCAGTGATCCCTTGGAATACTTCTAGGAGTTGGAAGGTGCCAAACCTTACTCCTTTCAAAAGATATTGGATTAAAAAAGACATTTAATTATGAAAAATGAATTCAGCCTGGCGGTGGTTATGCACGCCTTTAACCTCAGCACTCTGGACTCAGAGTCAAGCTGATCTCAGTGAGTTCGAGGCCAGCCTGGTCTACAAAAGCTAGTTCCAGGACAGACTCCAAAGCTACAGAGAAACCCTGTCTCGAAAAACAAAACAAACAAAGAAATGAATTCAGCTTTTGTAATAGCTCAAGAATAAATAGATTTTAGTTATGTACTAACCACACTGGTGACTTACAGTCTGTGAAGATGTCTCCAGTGAGTTCCCAGCTCCTTTCCAAATAGACATTCCTATTATTTACTATTGTTGTGTGTGCAGTGTGCACACTTGTGGGCTTTTATGTCACGGCCCACGTGGAGTGGTCAGACGACAGCTCTGAGGAGTTGGTTTCTCTTCTCCCTTTACATGGGATCCAGGGATTGACCTCAGGTTGCCAGGGTGACCCAGCAAGTGCAGGGAAAACCTGCAAAGCCATCCCATCGGCACTAGTGTAGACATGTCTTCTAGGGTGTCTGGAGTTGCTGTGGGCTTCTTATTAACAAACCTGAAATCCAGGATGCTGCCATCTGAATACCTCTGTCCTTTCCGTTACGTATCCGTGCCCCATTGGTCACTCAGAGAAGCACTCCAGGACATCCTCTGCTCTCCAGCCACTCATCTTGTTTGTTGGTTTGGTTTTCCATTTTAACTGAAGTCTTACGGATTCTTTCTGATAGGATACATAACTGGTATCTGGCCTCTCTGTTGCCGTGCTCACCGCCATTATGAGCAAGCACTACAGGAGGGCCAGGCCTTCATTTGAGAACTTGGCTTGCCCTTTGCCAGTGCAACCCCAGGAAAACTGGCCAGCTCTCTCATCTTGCTTATAAGAGGATTTCTTCCTGAGTCTGAATCAAGCAATGCACAACATTCCCAGGGAGAATAGCATGTTCCCCTAACTCCTCCTAGACCTGGCAGTGTGCCTGGTCCCCCTCTGCCCCCCCCCACACACCTATCTTCCCAGTACATGAGTGAGTCTGATCAGTTTACTTCTGCCCTTGAGAGAGTTCACTGGTGCTTTTTTTTTTTACTGTTTTATTTTTAATGCTTCAGCTGCAGTTTTTGAGAATTTTCTTACTGTATTTACTCAGTACTGTGTTAAATCAGTACTGTATTTACGTCATGTCCACCCCTTCCTCTCCCTCGACTCCTCCCATGTCCCCGTCTGTCTTCTTTAATCGTTGCTGTTACACAACGCACACATACATATTTATAGAGAGAGAGGACATGCCAAGCCCATTCAGTGCTATCTATATGTATATGTGTTTAGGGCTGACCGCTTGGGGTTGGATAACCTATCAGGGAGCTTATGCCTGGATAAAACTGGTTCTCTTTCCCCCAGCAGCCGTTAATTGCCTGCATGTAGCTTTTCATCTAACAGTGGGGTCTTACGAGATTTCCCCTCAACCCGTAAGCATGTCAGCTGGTGCTGTCATTATGCAAGTCTTCTTTAGGTAGCCGTGTCGTTGAGAATTTATGTATGCAGCTCTTACATAGAAAAGATACCATCTCTCTGCAGACATCGTGGGGCTCTGGTTAGAGTCTTACCTCCTGCTTTACTGGAATGTTTTATGAGTTTTCCTTGTAGGGGTTGCGATGTACATGTATCCCTTGGAAATGGGTACCCCACAGTCTGCTGTTCTCTGCATTTTGACCAGTTGTAGTTTTCTCTAATGCTCGCTCTCCATCTCCTGCTGAGAAGAAAAAAAAAGAAGCTTCTTTGATGAGGACTGCAAGCGGCAGTCATCTATGGGTGTAAGCATATGTATGCAGAATGTAGTTAGAAGTATACGGGTTTAGGAAAGCAGTAGTAATAGTGGGTTCTTTCCTAGGGTCCCTGACCTCATCAGTCACAAATAGGCCAGGTTTACAGTGTCAGGCAAGAATGTCCTCCTGGTGAGCAGGTCTTAAGCTCAGTTAGAGAGCTGTTGGTTGCCCCAAGATATAAGTGCCACTGTTACACACTCGGAGAGATCTTGAGCTCCAGTCATTGTTGCGGTTCCTAGGCTTTATTGCCTAGGCACTGACTGCTTTTAATCTGCAAAATAGGATGGGAAACGATTTACCTTGAACTAAGCCTCTTCATCAACCACCATCTGTAAAACATCTCCCCGTATGGAGGCTGTTTACATGAGGAAAAGCATACCTTTCTCCGTCAAGACACAGGCTGAAGGACTTTTCCTGGAGGGCATCCCCTGTCTTCCTGTCTCCTCTTTTCCTTATGCATTCCTGCCCGGTGTGCATTCACACTTCTCCATCTATCTGCATCCTGAGTTCTTGTGTCTGGCGGAAGTTTCAGAGTTAGAGACCTGAACCCCTGAAACCCATCATCTGCCCCACACGGGTACCGTTAGCAAGTTCTGTGGCCAGCTCTATGGTCTTAGATTTGAATTTGTTTCGCATATTTGTAGAAGATTCAGAGCAACATTGGCAAGAAGTATCCAGTGGCTGGGGAGAGGGGGTGAGCAAGCTGTCCATGGAACTTCCGTAAAGACCAGCATAGCATGAGTAGTTAGTGTGCGTGTAAGAGTCTGTTCATTCCGCTTCAGCAAATATGTTGCGCTTCCAAAAAAACTACATACAAACATCACTTGCCTTCGGGCTGTCATTCGAGCTCTTATTTCAGAATATGCAGTCCTTAAAGGGAATAGAGTCCATCAGTCTGTATTTATTTACCTTTTCCTCTGAGTGTGGTTCAGTTTGTTTTCTGGGCTAGTCTTGACAACACATTCCTCGAGTGTGAGGGGGAGGAGTAAGGGCTTCTCCAGAAATGGTTTCTATCATCCTTCCAACCATAGATAAAAGCAAGACAAGCCAATTGTTCGGCTCCTGACACCTTCCC
The DNA here is from genome assembly GCF_037038515.1 of Microtus pennsylvanicus. NCBI lineage: Eukaryota > Metazoa > Chordata > Mammalia > Rodentia > Cricetidae > Microtus > Microtus pennsylvanicus. The sequence continues at coordinate 18,218,186 of NC_134596.1, forward strand.
GTTTCCCCTTGCTTCCGCAGCGACGTATGAGAACTTCATGCATCTGATCATCGCTCTGCCGGTGGCCGTCCTGCTGATCGTGGGAGGACTGGTAATCATGCTGTATGTCTTCCACAGAAAGAGGTGAGTGTCCGGGCCAGCGGAAGACGGCAGTGGTAGCCAGGTGGTTTGACAGCTTGGAGCTGCACATAGATCGTCCATGGGGGAAAATACTGTGTGGACTGGACAACCCGAGTTCCTCGTCAGACGTTCTCCAGAGGCAAAAAGAACATTTTCTAACGATTAACGACAGGAAGGGGGCATGCTTCTTTCTCGGGACCCATCTTCCCCCCCCCCTTTTTTTTTGAGACAGGATTTCTCTGTGTAGTCCTGGCTCTCATGGAACTCGCTCTGTAGACCAGGCTGGCCTTGAACTCACCAAGATCCTCCTGCCTCTGCCTCCCAAGTACTGCTACCAACCAGCTCCCATCTCTCTCTTTTTGGCTGTGGTGGCGCACAGATTACTATCCTGTGAAGAGCTTCTCCAAGCTCTTCTACCAAGGGAGCCTTTGTTATTTCCGGTGAAGCGAACAAACAAATGCTTCTTTAAAAACTCTTTATCTGGCCAGGCGGCGGTGGCGCACGCCTTTAATCCCAGCACTCGGGAGGCAGAGGCAGGCGGATCTCTGGGAGTTCAAGGCCAGCCTGGTCTACAAGAGCTAGTTCTGGGACACGCACCAAAGCTACAGAGAAACCCTGTCTCGAAATGCCCCCCCCCAAAAAAAAAACTCTTTATCTGAGGCCACCGACAGAGCTGAAGGGTCTGACCTCAGATACCTGCTGGCCCACGGGGTCTGAATCAGGAATGCAGACCAAGGTTCCGTTGGCAGTGAGCATGCTTTCTGTGTCTTCTTCATGACAACTCATGAAACAGGAAGAAGAAAAGATGAAAGTGTTTACAATAGTGTGTAGAGATGGGGCTGTTGACCTGGATTTCATCTTTTTTGACAGAAACAACAGCAGGTTGGGCAATGGAGTGCTGTATGCCTCTGTGAACCCCGAGTATTTCAGCGCAGCTGATGGTAAGGATCCTGACCAGGGTCGGGGACTATGGGAGCTCTCGGTGTTACTACCTGGATAAAAAGCTTGGCTTAATTTTGAAGTTCTGTTGCCCTGTGATCTGCCTTTGATAGTATTTCCTTTTTGTCTCTTAATAACATTTTTAACACTCAGTGACTTTGTCAAAAATTCTGGGACTCCCAGATGTCCCAGTGAAAACCAGGTTCTGCAAGTACTTAAAGGTAGACTAGACATGGGTTCACTCAATTGCTTGACATGGTACAGCGGAGTGAAAGAAACCTTCTAACTGCTATCCTTCTCGTTAGAAGATGAGGTGCAGCTCACCTGGAGTGCGGCGTGGCTTCAGCTCGGGCCGGGCTCCAGTTCTTCCCGTATCAGTCAGGGCTATGTAGCTATGTATGATCTTGGAATCCCTCTGCTATTCTGTCCTGACTGGGGTTGTACAGCCTTTACCCCATTTATATTCCCCTTAGCAGTAAATGAAAGCTATTTAATTTAATGGCTCTGACTTGGAACCTCAGTTGTACCTACTGGTTATTTCTTCTTTTGTCTTTTTAACTGTCTCTTTATTACCTAGTGCCTAACTTCAGACGTTTCAGCTAAGTTGGGGAGAAGTCCTGTAATGCTATCCTTAAGTTGGTGGCCTTTCCAAAAACTATCCCATTTCCTCGCTAAGCCCCTGTAGCGTTTCTCACACCTATCCTATGCAGGCAAGGAAAGAATCTCTGAGAAGGACTTGTTCAGGCTCACACAACCGAACAGTAGGAAGTCAGGAAGAGGGGGCATCCCCAGCCCCTCCACCTGAATTCTGATAAGGTGGTGTTTGGGAAAAAAACTGAGGTTGCCAGGGCAGGGAGGGAAGCTGTAACAGGTCTGGCAGGGAATGCACAGGGGTGCGAGTGTGGTGGATGCCTTCAGGGGAAAATGTTCTGCCTTCTCGCTGCAGAAATGTAAGTAGATGTGCAAGAGAAAAGAAACAGGATTATTCTGAATGGCTTCCCTGTTCAAATACAAAAACAGAGAAACACTTGGGTAAAAGCCCTGTGTAAATCTGTACGGTTTTACTATGGTTTCTTTAATCATTTCTAACTGAATTATGTTTATAGTAAAGCCAATCAAAAACAGCCTCTTCTGAATTTGAATCAGGTGCAGAATAACGATGTTATTTCTGTTTACCAAAGGTCTCATGGAGTTATTTTTTAAACAGGCGTACATGCGTATGTTTGTGTCTGTAAAGCATAGAAAATACCGTAGAAGGATGTGTACCACCTTAAGAGCGTAGTCACTTATGGAAAAGATCTTCCTCCTTTAAAAATAAACAAAGCAGGTTTGGATATGTAGCTTAGTGGTAGAACATTTGCCTACCAGAACCCAGGCTCTCTCCCCACACCACCAAAAACAAACAAGCAAACAAGCAAAATCAAGAAGTCCCGCGTGCACTGTTTATATAAAGAACTTTCCTTTTTGGAGGCAAGGCCTTCCTGCAGAGCCTTACTATGTTACACAGGCTAGCTTCAAACTCCTGGGCTCAAGTGAGCCTCACACCCACCTCTGTCTCCTAAGTAGCTGAAGCACACAGCCATGGTGTCCAGCCCAGTAACTGCTTTTGTAAAATAGCAATGGTGTGGGAGGGGGGCGGCTAGAGAAATAGTCTTGCTGTCCTTCAAAACAAAGCAAGAAAAAACTTGTCCCCACTCAGGCCAACAGGTGAGAACATTGTCACCTCATCTGAACTTATTTGTCCTTTTGACAAGCTCCAGCCACAGTCATTTCCCTCAAAGAGCTACACAGTGACATTGCAGATCAGAGGTACTTACAGACTTCTTTCTCCCCGAAGTTAATCTGCATGTCGCTGCTGTCAAGAGTGCACTAAGAATCCCCTGCAGGAAAGTGCTGATAATATTGTGTGCACTTAGGAACCACTGTGCCTGCTGAAGCTGAGGTATGCTGGCTAAAGTCAGTGCTGGATTGAGTTTAGAAAAGGGTTTGAGGGCATTAGCTTCAAGGACCTCCCAAGGAATGGATGCGGTTGGCTTTAACTCCATGTTCTACGGCAAGCCACGTAGTTAATGCGCACTAACAGCTAGCCTGGATCCTTGAAGATAATAAATGGAGACAGGGACCCCCATCCTTACTGAGAGATTATAAAGACCTTATTTCCTGTGCTCTCTTAAACAAGATCAGCCTCTGCGGAGTCACAAGCTATCCGAGTCCGATAGAGGTCAGAATTCTTGTTAAGAAATTTCCAGACTTGTGTGTGCCATTGTAATGATCTGATACAAAAATGTGCATAGGAGCCAAGTACACTGTAATCCAAGCGCTGAGATTGAGGCAGCAAAATTGTAAATTCAAGGGCAGCAAGTTCGAGTCAAGCCTGAACTATCTAGAGAATTTCTGTCCCAAAATAGATGTTTTAATCAGTGTTCTGTTACTGTGAAGAGACGCCATGACCACAGTAACTCTTAAAAGGAAAGCAATTAATTGGGCTTTGCTTACAGTTTCAGAGGTTTAATCCATTACCGTCATGGTGGGAAACAAGATGACATGCAGGCAGATATGGTATTGGAAAGTAACTGTGGGTTCTGCTTCAGGACCCATAGGCAGCAGGCAAAGAGGAAGACACTGGGCCTGACTTGAGCATTTGAAACCCCAAAGCCACCTTCAGGGACATACTTCCTCCAAAAAGGCCACACTTCCTAATCCTTGTCAAGTAGTGGCACTCCCTAATGACCAAGCATTCAAATCTATGAGCCTATGGGGTTCCTTCCTATTCAGACCACTACAAATGTATATGTTACGGTCTTCAGAATATAAATTGGTGTTGTTCCCAACATCAGATTTATAATACACATCCTCCCTTTCAGGCACCGCTTAAAGGTAAGTGCCTGTCATATGAGGGTGTTAGAATGCTATGGTAGCCTGCTAGTGGCCTCTCGCCTCCAACTGCAGCTCAGCATCTGAAAGCATCAAAGCAAACACAGCCACAATTCCCTTCCAAGTCTCGTCTGAACCAGGACTTCCTTCTTGCTTCGAGGCAGTGTCCGCTGGCCATCCTCCTTTAGATGGGCTGTCAGTGTCCATGCTTGATGATGGTTCTAGTGGGATGGGTATTCTTTTTACAGATCCCATGTGTTAGCTTAATATGATTTCAGTTCTCACTCTACCCACTGAAGTTGTGTAACGGCGCTTGTGTATGATTTCTTACTAGCTTTCTTTTCTTTTTCTTTCTCGTCGTCTTTTCTTCCTAAAATTATTCGTTTATTTTTTTTTTCTCAAACCAGATCAGATATAACCAACAGTGGAAGCTGGAGAAAGAATTCTGTTCAGGTTCCTGTCAGCGAGGTCACGGAGGTTACAGAGTCCAGGCCAAAGTCCTCCTCAGTCCCAGACCCCACTTGTCTCTCTAGAGATCCCCTGCAGTGGGATCCTGAGCCTCTCCCTCGTTAGGCAGGCATTCTACTACGGAGCTACAACCTCTGGGTTTAGTTTTATTTCTTTGGTTAGATGCTTAAAACTTTTATTTTTAAAAATTTATACATTCTGGGTCTAAAGAGGATGACTCAGGAGTTAAAAGCACTGGCTACTTTTCCAGAGGACCCTGATGTGATTGCCAGCACCCACGGCAGCTCACAACCATCTGTATCTCCAGTTCCACGGGATCTGATGTAGATTTCTGTCCTCCTCAGGCATTGTCTGTATACATACGCAGGCACGTGCACACATGCAGGCAAAACACTCGTATATAAAAACTGATTTTTTTTTTTTTTAGAAACACTATGCATTCCAGTAATTCACATCACTTGAACAGCACAACAGTAGTGCTGGGATTAAATGGCATTTTATAGTCTGCAGGGCACTTTAAGCTTTAGAGTTCCACGATAGTTTTCATTACCTCCCACCCTGTTTCTTCCTTCATCAACATGCGCATTCTCCTTCCACTCAGATGGGCAAGGCAGGCACGGTCTCCATCCTCACTAGTTCTCCCTTCTTTGCTGTGAGATGGGCAGTGTGGTCACTCCCGTGTGCTCCCTCCTCTTGGCAGCTTCCAGAGGGAAGCAGGCAGGCAGTGCTTGTGGTACCCACGGCATTCCTGCAGCACGCTCCTCTACAGTTCTCCCACTCACTTCTGCTCCTCTGTCATTTCTTTTGAAGGCTGAGGAGTTTTCTCTGGAGTTTCTGCCTGCTTTAGTTTTGTTGCGCTGAGTTTCTCCATCTCCGCCATACTGGGTTTGTCCAACATGGCTGTGGAAAGAGGGGGATGAGGTCCATGCACTAAGAGTCCATGCACTAAGTCGTCCCTGACATGTCCCCTTGACTTTTGGAAACATAGTCCAAGCTGTCTTCAAAGTAACAAGCCCCTCTCTAACCTCCATCCCCCAAGTGCTGGCATGGACTCATTGGCAAGTGCTACCACTGTTGACAAGTAGTTACGTTTTTAAGTGTAAAACAAAGCTGATGGAATAAATAAATTAGTTGTATTTTTTATTTAACCCTAATACATCAGTTTTATTATAAAAGTAATCTTTTTAAACGTATTTTTAACCAAGTCTTTGTAATACAAGGCTGGAGAAATGGCTTAGTTGTCAAGAATACTTGCTGATCTTCTGGAGAAACTCAGGTTCAGTTCCCAGCACTCACATGAAGAGGCCCACAACCATCTATAACTTGGCTTCAGAGAATCCAGCACTGTTATCTGGCCTCCCCAGGCATCCAAACACTGTATCGCACACGAACGCGTGCACGCTCGCACGCGCGCACACACACACTGAAAGAAAGAGATTGATTTGTTTCACATATACAAGTAAATAAAAATAGGCCAGCCTGGTCTACAAAGAGAGTTCCTGGACAGCTAAGGCTGTCAACATTCAAATAAATAAATAAAAATGCTTCTAAAGGGCCGGGTGGTAATAGTACATGCCTTTAATCCCAGCTCTCAGGAGGCAGAGGCAGGTAGATCTCTGTGAATTCGAGGCCAGCCTGGTTTACAAGAGCTAGTTCCAGAACAGGCTCCAAAGCCACAGAGAAACCCTGTCTGAAGGGGGGGTGGGGGGAACTTCTAAAGGTTATCTTTTTTTGTTTTGTTTTGTTTACTTGTTTTAAACAAGTCTTTGAATTAGGGTGGATGTTCTACTTCCAGCATGCATCATTTGGAGCAGCCATATTCAAAGTCTCAAAAAGCCAGCCTTGGTGTCAGATGCTCTGTTGACTAGCATAAGTCGAGAGTCCGTGAAGAAGAGGCTTCTCACCTCTAGGCTCATCTGAGAAGGAGAAAAAATGTCCTCACACACACTCTGGACCTTTACCTTCCCATCCATTCCCCCCTCTGCTCTCTCTTTCTGACATTCATTTTAATGCCTTGACGAAGATGGGCAAAAATTCCTACTTCATCTCTTAGGGTTAATTTGCTATTTTATTTTGTTTGGCTGGGCTTTTTTTTTTTTTTTTTTTCTAGGGAAGGAAAAAGGGAAGCACTGCTTTCTTTCCTTCCTGTCTTTGGTTTCTTTGTTTCCTTCAGGTTCTTAGATTCTGGTACCACCCTCAACGTGTCTGTCTTTGACTGTATTGTGCCTTGACACTTTCCTCTGTGGGTTTTACGGAACAGCATCTTCTATTCTCTAGTCTGTGTAAGGGCTGTTTCCATGCCTGTTCCAATCTCCATCTCTTACTCCCTAGTGTATGTGCCCGATGAATGGGAGGTCGCACGAGAGAAGATCACCATGAACCGGGAGCTTGGACAAGGGTCCTTCGGGATGGTCTATGAAGGAGTGGCCAAGGGTGTGGTCAAGGATGAACCTGAAACCAGAGTAGCCATCAAGACGGTGAATGAGGCTGCAAGTATGCGCGAAAGAATCGAGTTTCTCAACGAGGCCTCGGTGATGAAGGAGTTCAACTGTCACCACGTGGTAAGAGAGTGTCTGACAGGGACAGAAAGCATTCCTTCTGTGCCCTCAGCCCCAACGCTGGGCTTGCTGCCTTGCCTTCTACCCAGTGGACACTTTCCCTGTTACTTTCCTTCCTGTGGCCCACAGACCTTTGAGGTGGAGGCCTCACCCTCTCACCAGAACTCTGCTCCTGGCCACAGGCCCCGGCACCACACGGTTCCAACAGGCATGGTCATCCTATGGGATGCCCTACCCCTCTGAATCCTTCTCTTCTTGATTCCTCCAGGTTCGCTTGCTGGGTGTGGTGTCCCAAGGCCAGCCCACCCTGGTCATCATGGAACTAATGACGCGTGGGGATCTCAAAAGTTATCTTCGGTCTCTAAGGCCAGAAGTGGAGGTCAGTTTTGATTCTCGCCGCGTTAACCTTCCCTGTTCCGTTTCCATCAAGAGCTCCCTTGTAGGATACGGGTTTTTAAATCCCCTTACTTCTCAGCCTGGATCCAGGCGGGCTAGAATCTGTGTGAGAAGATCTTATCTGTCTTTGGATCCCACGCAGTCCACCTCAAGCATCTCTGTGCTCTTGTTTCTGTATTCCCTCTACCCCTGCCTGTATCTCATGACAGCCCCCACCAGTCCTAGGATATATTAGGGCCAACCCTTCCCACAGCCTTTGCACTCACCCCGAATGGCCTCCAATACTGACTTGGCAATAGACTTGGCTCCACCTAGCATGAATTTTCTCTTGTTGTGGTCCTCAGAGAGTGTCCCATCTTCACTCCAGGGTGGTATTCATGCTTGCTTAGTTAAGTTCAGTGTTTAGGCTGGCCGGTGCCTTGACCCAGTTTTACCAAGTAACCCATCGCCTGCCCCTCCCTCCCTCCCTCCCTCCCTCCCTCCCTCCCTCCCTCTCTCTCTCTCTCATGAGCATGCTGCCCTTACCTTGATGGCAAGTGCTGCTCTCCCTCCCTTACCCCCACTCTGCTTCGGAGACTTCTCAAACTCCGCTCCAGCCTCTCAGTCCTGATGATTAGCCAGTATCCTTCTTTGACTTTTAAATGATAATCATCCCAGGTACATGACCTCTACTTAGCCTAGTGAAAACCTGAAAATTTCACATTGTAAACCTAATAAGGTCCTGTGTCGATTGTCATTCGTCACAGTGGAGTCTTCCGCCTTCTGTATTAACCCCCAGCCAGCTTCTTAGCATGTGTAAGTCTGATTTACCAGTCCTTAATTCTGAGAGTAAGCTGGTAGGCAGACGTTGAGAACTACTGCCTGGGCCAGCTGCCTTTTATAGGGCTGCCTCAGTGGTTCTGATGTCCCCTCTCTGACCCTGGCTTAAGGACTTCTGGGTGAGCAGCTTATCTCCCTGTATCCTCTCCAGAGGGAACCCCCCCTTTTCCTCCTGCTTCCGTTTCTCTTCCCATTCTCTTTTCCCTTACAAAGTAAACATCTCCAAAGTGACAGTTCCTTCGTTTTAGTTCTGAGTCCGTGGTCACAAACGCCCTCATTTACTTTTAGCTTGTACTTTTGGGGTTTGAGGAGAGCCACAGGACTGAGTATGGACCAGAGCTCTGAGTGCGTGGTTGGTAACTCTACCAGCCTGTGTCTCCCAGCATAGGTCCTGGCGGAGCCTTTTTCCTGCCCCACTAATACCCAGTCTACAGAAGAAGAGCATAATCCATAGGTGCCTGGAGAGTGATCCTTTGAGGTGCCTCTTAACACCAGGAAGCACATAGCTCCTTTCAGTCCTAATTCTGCCACAGAATAAAACCCCAATCCTCAGGCAACTGTGAGTGGCCTCTGGGCCTCAGTTTTCCTCTGTAGAGATGTCTCTAAGCAACAGTTACAGCACTGCCTGCTCTTCCAGAGAACCCTGGTTGGATTCCTAGCACTCACATGGCAGCTCACAACTGACTGTAACTACCATTCTTCCGGCCTCCATGAACACCACTCTTGCAAGTGTTGCACAAACATGCATGCAGGCAAAACACCCATATACGTAAAATGTTAATAAAATCATTTTAGAGAGATAAGGTGAGTTATTAAAGCCCTCTTCAGGACTTACCTTTAAATTCATCAGATCTAAATTTTGCCTTTCTAACTCATCTCAGAATTTAAAAAAAAAGTATTTGCATGTGTGTCCTAGCTTTAGCATATACACACACTAGCTTTGTTGCCTATACCCTACCTTCAGTGTGCATGCTCCAGCTTCAGTATATTCTACCTCTCCCCCAATGGCATTTGCATTGATAAGTGTATGGATGTGTGCTCGTCTTAGGGGGCTATAACCAAATTAAAGATTTCTACTCTCTTGAGGTGAAGAAAAAAAATGACAGTGTAGTATCACGAACTGACAGAAAGTCAGCCTTTCTCTGAATATAACTGAGTCCCTTTGGTTGATGGTTTTCACATGAGTGTCCGTGTCCTGTTGATCATAGTCCGGTATGTGTTAGGAGCCTAAATCCTTGTCACCTGCAGAGGTCCTACTTTGTCCTGCATATGTAAAGACAGTGTGAGAGGGGGAAGCACCTGTGTAAAAGAAATGGGTGATTCAGGCTTCCTCCAGATGCTGGAAACATTGTGTCTGGATTAGAGGTAGGAGACCCTGAATCCAAGTAAAAATGTTTAAATAAATAAATAATGAGCTCCACCAAGTCTGCCTCAAATGTGGAAAGTACTCCTAGCCATGCTATAGGGCTGTTACCTGGTTTCTAGATTCGGGCATCCCGTGAGAACTTAGCAACCCTGGGCAAGAGTGTTCTTCGTGGCTAGAGTCCCATGGGACCTGGGTAGAGCAGCCCAGATAGTATGATCTCAAAGCCTTGTCATGCTTTTCCTGTGACTCTCAAAATAACTTAGGAGAGTGATGTATAGGGCTTTGGAAAGTGAGGTGACTTCACGGTGCTGTGCCAGGTACTTTGCAGTTAGGGAAACCAAGGCACAATAACTGAGCTCTTACTCAGCTGTTTGTGTCTAAACTGTGGCATCATGATTGGTTTTTGTACATGTGGTTAGGGTGACAGGGAACCTTGCAGGGTGTATGGGGGGGACTGACTTTGCAGTTAGGAAAACCAAGGCATCATTTACTGCACTATAACAGACACACAAACTAGTTAGTGTCTAAACTGTGGGATCATGATTGGTTTTACACATGGGGCTAGGGTGACAGGGAGCCTTGGAGGAGAGAGAGAGAGAGAGAGAGAGAGAGAGAGAGAGAGAGAGAGAGAGAGAGAGAGTGTGTGTGTGTGTGTGTGTGTATGTCTGCCTACACCTTGAGGTAGTTGGTTCTCTTTGTTTACCATGCCTGATTTGGGGATTGTTTTAAGGTTTCTGTTGCTGTGAAGAGACACCATGACTACAGCAGCTCTTACAAAGGAGCGCGTTCCATTGGGCCTGACTTACAGTTCAGAGGTTTAGTAAATTGTTGTGACGGTGGACAGCATAGTGGCACACAGAAAGACGTGGTCCCGGAGAGGGTAGATGGGAGTTCTGCATCTGGATCCGCAGGCAACAGGGAGAGACAGTGAACCACTAGGCCTGACTTGAGCTTCTGAAACCTCAAAGTCCACCCCCAGTGACACACTTCTTCCAACGGGGCCACACCTCCAATGATGCCACTCCCTATGAGTCTGTGAAAGCCATTCTTATTTAGACCACCACAGAGATTGGACATAGGTCTCTTGGCTTGTCCTCCTCTGCAAAACAGGATATTTGTCCATGCTGCTGGTCACTGACCTTGGTCCCCTTCAAGGTGAACTCCATCTGAACTTCAGTTGCCCTCAGTGCCCATAGAAAACAATAGTCCATGATGAGAGCATTTGTCTTCATATCTCTGTACTTGATGAAGACAAATAGCTCCTGGCAGCTTACATGGGAAGTCAAGCATGCGGTGCCCGTTTAGGAAGCTCGTTTGTTCCATGTGTCCTTCCTATGCTGTCCTTCCTCTCCCTTGGCACTTTGTGATTGTGGAAGTCAAAGGGACGTAAACTAGTTGACCAGCTTTGGGTTTGACTGGGAGAGCCTGCCTCAGTGAAAAACGGTGGAGCAGTTTAAGACAATTCCCATCATCAGCTTTAGGCCTCCGCATTCAAGTACATGCATACATGAGGGTGGGGTGGAAAAAGAGAAGCAAAAAGGTAACAGTGGTCCCAAGGACTGCTAATCGGTGTTTCTCCTAGCCCCCCTGTGATATGGTCAGGGAGCAAGCCTGTGATTTTATCACAAGCAGGTGACCCCAGAGCTCAGCAATGATATGTTCCTTCTGAGCAAGACCTGACTCCCTACAGATGACCTGTGGTGCTCAGATTAAATAAACAGGGATTTGCAACCTCTAGAATAAACGTGCAGGTAGGGAAAAAAAAGTCCCAGATGCTCATGTTTTGTCTTGTCTTTTAATCTGCAGCAGAATAATCTGGTCCTGATTCCTCCGAGCTTAAGCAAGATGATCCAGATGGCTGGAGAGATTGCAGACGGCATGGCGTACCTCAATGCCAACAAGTTTGTCCACAGAGACCTTGCTGCTCGGAACTGTATGGTGGCTGAAGATTTCACAGTCAAAATTGGAGGTGTGTCCTTTGCTTTCCTGATTGGAGCAGAAACCAAGCTCGAGGTGCTTTAGGGCCTTTGCAGTGATTAGATTGCCCCTGGAGAGGTTTTCAGTATGCTCCAGAGGTACAATGGCGTGTCCTGAGTGCAAAGAATGCATATAGTCAGTGTGATTGGCTATTCCTAGCTCTCATCCTGAGAACCCCTTAACATGGTGGTCCAAATAGGGGCCTTGGTTCTCGGGTAGAATGTGAGTTACATAAATAATCAGGACAGTATGCTTCCTCGAGTAATTTTGGTTTGAGGATAAAAGTCAGCATCCAGTCCCCCCTCAAGTTCCTTAGCTTACAAAGAACGTTGTCTCTAGATAGGCCCGTGAGGTTCCCAGGAGGCAGTGCCCCTATGGTGAAGCTCCTATGTGGGGTAATGGTGATGCTAAGGTAGGTATATCAGTCCACAGGAGGTGAGAGGAGAGCAAGGCTTAGTTTGACACACTGGTCAGCTCAGAGGTATCCCCTCCTCTCCTACTACCAGAAACGTCCCAGGACCTTCGTGTAGGCTAGTTAAACACTACCACTGAGCTGCATCCCCCAGTGGTAGCTCCAAGCTCTTGACCTTTCTGTCACACATAGCACTTCACACCATGACCTTAGCTGCTCAGCCTACCTGTTGACCCTTTGTTGCTACCAACATAAAACTGTGATCATAAAACCCTGATTGGGCTGTATTTCCGGTCACTGGCTAGAGACTCTGCGTAGCCTTCCAGTTGACTAGCTGTTGGCTTTGAATTTTTGTTTTGTTTTTGTTTGATTGGTTTTGGGTTTTTTTTTCTTTTTTGGTCTGTTTTGTTTGTTTGTTTAAGACAGGGTTTCCCTGTGTCGCTTTGGCGCCTGTCCTGGAACTGACTCTGTAGACCAGGCTGACCTGGATCTCACAGAGACCTACCTGTCTCTGCCTCCCGAGTGCTGGGTCTAAAGGTGTGTGCCACAACCGCCACCACCATCCTCGGCTTGGCTTTGTTTTTGACTTTTAATAATTAAAAAAAATTAAAAAGTAGATAGTGACAAAGTTGCCTAGGAAACTACATGCATGTGCCAGGCCTTTACCCTCCTACGGTGGTAGGCCAGCAGTTCGGTTCATACCATGTGTTCCTCCTGAGAAGGAGCGGAGGGGCAGTAGCAAAATCTCTCAGCCACTGCCTTTGGCCACCTCTTGAACATGTGTTCTAAAAAGGTTTTGCTTGCCTCAACCCTTGCAGTGATTTTTTTTTTTAATGAACTTTTTAGTCTCGTAAGTGAGCAATGAACATCTTCTCTACAGTGATACCCAAAGTAGAGCTGTCCGTCCTCATTTTGCTTTGATTGCACGGGTGTTCGCATGCAGCCGTTTTATAGAGCTGACATCAGTCACTGGAGTTACTCAGAGTCTTGTCCCCCCCAGCATATCTGTCCCTGGACTTGCACACTCATTTTTGGAACCCTGGGAACCCAGCTTGGTGGGCAGCTGCCAAGAGGCAGCTCTCCTGCCCCAGAGCTTCTAGATAAAACTCATCCTCCTACCAGCCTCTGTGATCCTTCCTGCTTGTTATTCCCACACTTATGTGTAGGGAGGGGACCCTGTTTTACATCTCAGAGGAAACCACTGTGTTCCTGAGTGACCTGGAATGGCTGCCTTCCATTTGGGGGACATGTTTCTCCACCTCTGAAAGCATGAAGAACCTGGTGTAGACAGCAAGCCAGTGCCCTTGTCCTCATCCCATCCCGGACTCCATGCGCACAGGCAGAACCTCAGTTAAGGCTGCTTTCGTCCCACTTTGATTAGAGTAGAGAAAAATTCTTGTGTTTCTTGCCATTTTCAGTCCAAATCAGTAAGAATTATATTTGCTGTTTAACCATATGGCGTATTTATGAGGATAGTTTGTCTTGTACTTGTGATGTTTTTTTTTTCTTTCTAGAATTAAATTTTGTGTGTGTGTGTGTGTGTGTGTGTGTGTGTGTGTGTGTGTGTGTGTGTGTGTTTAGGAAGGTAGGGGTTGTTCTGTTTTTCTTTTGCGTTTAGGAAGAGAGATTGTTTTCTAGAATTCCCCTTTTCATGCAAGTCAAAGCAGATCTTCTCATTTGCATGTCGCTGGATTAATTCAGGGATGAGACTTGAGCACTTCCTTTTTCCTCTTCAGGCGTGTTCCTCAGTGTCCCCCAGTGCCCCCATCTCGGGGGGGGGGGGATGACACACCCTAAGTCAGTTCACCGGAGGCAGCCAGTCGTTTGTAAACAGTGCAAGTCAACAGTGTTGGTTAACATCCAAGAAGCCTCTGGTTCTGGTGGGGTTTGCTCTGCCTTTGTGACCTCTTTGTGGCCCCACTTAGAGGTGTGACGGGACATGTTTAAAGTAGAGCGGCTCTTCCTCCCGGGAAGGAGAATGGAAGGGTTTATGTGAGAAAGGGGTGGTGGTGTGATTGAGTGGAAAATCAAAATTGGATGAAGACACAATAATGTGAGATTATAAAGCCAGCCTGCCATCAACCATTGTTATGTGGCACCTTCAGGAGACTCAGAAAGTGGAAGACATTTTCAAAAATGAGTGGGAATATTGTGTTGGGAAAAGGTGTTGGGTAATAGCTCCAGGAGCCTGGTGAAGAGCATCTCACCCGCTCGCTATGTCCTTTCACCTTCGTGAGTTGTCACTCCGAATATCTTCTCCCCTGTTAAGGGGTGAAAGGCCTCTTCCTCAGCGGCAGAGCCATGCTACCAAGTCCGTGAGGTTCACATCTTCTAGTGTATTTGGTCAGGCTTTAAAACTACGTGCCCCTCATCCTTGGTCTGCACAGCATATAGTTTCTTGATAAACCATAATATTCAGTAATTTGCAAACTGCCTCTCACTTTAAATGCAGAACCAGATTATAAACTATTGAGCCCAGAGATGTCTTTAGTTGACTGATCTTGTCCTACTATGTCTACCTTATAAGATTACAAACGGTCATGCTAAGCCTCTTCAAAGGGCAACAAGAATGAGTCTTGCCTTGAATGTAGAGGAAGGCCAAGGACCCCCGCTAGGACAGCCACATCGCCTTTGCTGCTGCCCTAAGACCTGGTCAGCTGAGTAACTGCATCCTCTCTGCACCCTCCAGATTTCGGTATGACACGAGACATCTACGAGACAGACTATTACCGGAAAGGAGGGAAGGGGCTGCTGCCTGTGCGTTGGATGTCTCCCGAGTCCCTCAAGGATGGAGTCTTCACTACTCACTCAGATGTCTGGTAAGAAAGTTTCCCCACATGGCTAGCCTGGACCCTCCAGCTTCTGATTCAGGCTCCTGGGTCCTACTCTTCCTGGTCTCCGTTCGCTGTCACTTTATTACCAGCCTGAGCGCAGCGTTCAGTGCTCCCATAGCCCTTTATCTTTGAGATATTCCTGCGTGGAGTCCATTAAAACAAAAGGGGATTTGTGGGACTCCAAGGCATGTGTGGAATCAACATTCCCTTCCCTTTTTAGCTGATACTGATTTTTCTAAGGAATAAAGAAATACCAAACGTCTAAGCCTTCGCTTCTATTTCTCACTCTTAGGAGGTTAGTACTGTGTGTGTGCTCCTGCCTCTCCTGCCTCACCTGCTTGAACCTTCAGATCTCAGGCAGTGCCTTATTTAAACCCCAAACTTCAGGGTCTTGCTTGTGGTTTCCTGTTGGTCCCATCTCGTGTCTGGCACAGACGCACCCCATGGACATCCATCTCTGCTGACCCAAAGCATCTTCCTTAGTAATAAAAGCATCTGTGGTGGATGCACACCAGCCAAGCGGTGCTAAAAGTTCTCTGTAGTACTGTTTACTGCGGTTCCTTGGAAACGCTGTTTAGAGGTCATCAGGTTCCAAAATACAACTGGAGTTCTTGGCAGGCGAGAGCTCTGGCACGTCCCCCTCCTCGAATGTCAGCAAGTGTCTTGGCTCTCCTCTCGGGAGATCCCGTTGCTGTTGTGTTACAGAAAAGGTGGTTGTTTACTCCAGCCGCCGATGACCGCATGGAGGAACCATCCCAGTAGTGACTGACATCATTATTTTAGCCTCGTGAACCTTTCCCTGTCAAGAGCCTTGTATCTTATTTGGAAGACAGGTGCAAATTGGAAATAGCATTTGAATCCGACCCAGCACAGCCTGGTTGTTTCCCGACGCAGGGATGAAGCCCGCGCTGCAGTTTAGCCCATCCGAGGTCACCTCTCCTCTGTCAAATCAGAGTACTCTGCTCCGTGTTGAGATGAGGTGGCAGGAGAGGGCACGCCTAGGGCCAACACTTGCATCTGTTTGTTCTGGGCTTCATGCTTCTCGAAGCTCTGAGGTCAGCTTGCGGGGTGGGAAAACAGAGTCAGCATAAGAAATAAAAGTGAACTCTCCCTCAGACTCCTTCTGCCCCAGTCCTGGGTAGCAGCTGTCAATACAAGCTATAGCGAGGGGCATGCAGCGTGCTCCCCGCCCATCTTTTCCACTCTGACTACACAGCCGTTACAGACCAACAGGAAAGGCATTTGGAATTTGTTCCCCTGAATGCTAAGGCATTGACAGTGCTTTGGATATTTTCTCAGCCCAGCCTTTGAGCATACAGCTGAAGACAGCAAGGACATTGGAATCTGTAAACTGTTTCTCAGCTCTAACTGGAGCTGTGCCTCTTAGGAGAATGGCAGACATTTTAAGAATGAATTCACAGTCAAAAGTCCTAAGTAGGCAAAAATTCAAAATAATTTCAAGGAGTTTTCGTTTAACTTTGTAGGAGACCTTAGCAACATGGCATCAGGAGGGACCATCAAGTCAAGCCAAGCCCTGAATCCTATCTACTACAACTATCACAGCTGTTACTTGAGCTTCTGTGGAAATGTTCCAGGGACCGGCCCCCTCCCTCAGAAGGGCAGGCAGGCCAGCCTGTCTCTAGACAGCTTTGTTCTCTCTTGTTCTGTGCTCTGTCGTCACCTCCTCCATGTTAGCAGACTGGTGTGGAGCACGGGGCTGCGAATGGGCTGCCTGAGAGAATCTCAGGCGAATCTGGAGCCATGCTGAGTCCTTAGAAAATGTAGTCAGTGCTCAGGGCCAAGCTAATTGAATGTCTAGGAGCCTGAGGGGCTCCAGGGAAAGCATTAGAAACAAGGGAAGTTGGCCTGGAAGAAAACCTTGTCAAGACCAGCCTGCAGTTGACAAAACAGAAAAACCATATATATCATTGCTTGTCTCAGGCCGTATTTCAGACATGAGGGTGAGCGCTGCAGCCTCCAAAGGCTATCTCTGATGTGGCCACGTAGGCTGTGGAAGGCAGGGTCCATGACTGAAGTAGAGAGGAAACCCATTTTTCTGAGCCCAGGGTTTTCAGAACCATGATTTCACTGCAGAGTGGCTTTTTTGGATCTTTTGTACTATTTGAAGACTAAGTCTTAGTCACTGCTAGTTCAAAAGAACCTTGGGTCTGACTGCTGAGGTTCTATTTCTGTCTTAACATTGCTTGGTATCAATTTGTACAAAAACCTTTTGTTCATAGAAGAGAGCTGAAGCAGCAAAGCCAAACATTATGATTCAATCAGAGGTTTCCTGCTTCAGCTTAGGCTAAGTGGAAAATGTTGGCCCCAGGCTCTTCTGTGTGCCCCCGGAGGGTTTCCATCCCAAGTTTTGTGTTGACTTGGCTTTATTGCGTTCACACAGCCCAAGTGTGAGAGCAAACAGGCCAGGGAGAATTTGGCAAAGGCAGGGATTCTCTCTGAGGTGTATTCTCGCTGCAGTTGACAATATCAGCTTGTTACCTGTCTAGTTTCTGCATGCATGGATCTCCCGTAGTCTGATGGGGCAGACACACATGGTAGAGTTCCTTTACTGCTCTGCCTGTTGAGTTTATACCTCAGCCAGCATCCCTACCAAAGGACTCTTTGTTAACTGTGACATGCACTGTGGACCAGTGCATCTCACCCCAGTTCCCTACCTGACACAGCTGCATCCCCAGCCAGTGGCTCCTAAGTTCTGTAAGGGATGGGTTTTCATTTTCCTTGTCCGAGTCAGGATCCTACAGAACTTTTAGATATTCCAAGAGCCAGTTCCCTGCACCACACCTGTCAGATCAGAACTGCTCTGGGGAGCCCCGATATTCATCGATTTTAAGAACTCCATGTAGATCCTCCTTTGCAGTGGTGTGGAGAACCATTAGCATAGAACTCTCTAAACTGTGGCGAAAAGAATCCCCTAAGGAGATAGACGATGTTTAGCTGTCCCAAGCGAATGACCAGACTGGGACCTGGCGCTGAAGTTGAAACTGTGAGGGATGCTAGACTCCCTGTAACCTCAGCTGTCTCAGCCATGCCTCCTGGGCTACAGTGGCCCTACAGGGAGCATCAGCAGGGACAGAGAAGGCCAGGTATCCCACACTTAGTCAAGTAGCTGGTTTGACACACAGAGTGCTGTCACCACATTGAGGACACCTTGTTAGCACCGGGGGTTGGAGAAATGCTAACAAGGAACGGGACACGATCCTGCCCATCTTTTCCTTAGCTACTCGTGTTTTGTTTCTCCCATAGGTCCTTTGGGGTCGTCCTCTGGGAGATTGCCACGTTGGCTGAGCAGCCATATCAAGGCTTGTCCAACGAGCAAGTTCTTCGCTTCGTCATGGAGGGCGGCCTTCTGGACAAGCCGGACAACTGCCCTGACATGCTGTATGTATTTCCTGAGCCACTTAGGATTAGTAACTCTAGAGCCATTCCCTCTCTTCCTGTGGGTATAGGGAAGCATTAGAAGAGAGTGGGCCTATCTTTATTGCTGGAGATAAACTTGTTGGTTCCGTGACTTTGTACAACGCTTTATTTCCATCCCATGTTCCTTAGTCCCCCAGTGTTGAGTGTTGATTGGCACTTTGCACCGTGGTTTCTCAGCCCCCCCCCACCCCTTCTCTGTGAAGTATGGGACAATAGCAATCCTGGATCATCTTTTACATGAACAGTTTAATTTTTAAAGCAATAATGCAGCAGTTATTACTGTTAAGCCAGATTGAAGAGCTCTCCCAAGCCCTTGGCAAACCTGACAGGTCTGTAGAGCAGGTTCACGCGGAGCTTTGTGGTCAAGAGTCACTCTCTTGCACTAAGAGTCTAAACCTCAGATAGCCCAACACCAGGTCACAAACCATCTGCTTTCTGCTCTGTTCCTGTGAGTCGCATGGACCAGAAGCAAGGTTGAGCTCATCCTTCTTTGGGCATACTCTCCTGTGCACACCCCCCTAGGGTGTTGGCAAAATTGTTGTCTCTGCTTCTGGTAAAACAAAATCCTGCAGCAGTTAGAGTTGCCATGTGATAGCAGTATACCCATGGTACCACGTATGTCTCAGTGTTTGGTCAGCGTGGCTTCCAAAAATGCCTCCAAGATAATCAGCTTACCAGGAGAAATATTTGCATCAGCTCCTAATTTGGGTTCCATTGCTTTTGCGGTGAGGCAGCTGTTACAGTGGAAAGAGCAGAGATTCTCACTTTGTGGGTAGAAAGAGAAAAACAGCCATTAAAGGGCTGCAGTCCTGATAGAATCCTCTTGAAGGCACCCTCCTACTAGGCTCCACCTCTTAAAGGGTCCCCAGTGTTGCCAAGCTGGGGACAAAACTTTTCACATATGGGCCTTGGTGTAGGGCATTCAGCATCCAACTGTTATTTGTAGCCTCTTGAGTAGAGGCTCACTGGGTCAAGAGAATGGTCCTTCCCAGAATGAGTCTCCAAGGGGAATAAGAAAGTATTCTGATTGGTTAGTCGGGTACAGGTTGGTAGCAGGGTACCTGTTTTTGATGTACACGCCTTAAGGCAGGGCTCAGCTGTTGTTCTGTGTCTCGGGGGTAAACATCAAGGGAGGTTCCCACTGATTTGTCAAGACCAGTGTAGGAGTCTTCTAGAAACGCTTTTCAAAACAGGTTCAGCTTCACTTGTGAAAGAATGCCGGGGAATTGCCGAGTTTCTTTATGTCTGTACAAAAGATACCTGCCTAGTCTTCCTCAGCAAAGCACAGTCTTGCATGGAGCCTCGGATGGTGAGATGAGGTACAGATGTCCTGGGTGTGTGGACAGTGGGCAGGAACGCCACACAGAGGGGCTAGGGACCGTGCTTAGGATCCTCGGAAGTTGAAGTCAAGGTGTGGGCCAGCCTAGTCCCACACGAGGCACCATCAGATGGTGTGCAGGAGTTAGCACCTTGCAGTTGCAGGACTGAGGTCCGGTAGGAACACGGGTGTGTGTCTGCACCGTGTAAGGTTGTGCCTCCTCTATGGGCCTCCACATAGACTGAGGAAATTTCTCTCACAGACTGGAGAGTATTTGTGGTGCTGTGGACTCTATGCTCACTCTTTCTTACCCCTCAGCTCTGCCACAGTGATACAGTGACACAGAAACCAGCAAGTATAGAACCTTTGAGAAGGAGAATGTAGCCCTGGTTGCCTGGTACTCAAGACAGTCTTCCTGCCTCAGCACCCCCTGACGCAAGCTAGCATTACAGGCGTGTGTCAGTGGTGCCCAACTAAAACTTGATATATTTTTTTATGTTAAAATTTGAATTTCTCCCATTTCCTTCCCACAGAATACTCCTGTTTGGGGTTGGTTTGTTTGGTTGGTTTGTTTCCCCACAACTGTCTGCAACTGTGAAAGCTCTCTTAATTAGAAGGGCCTTACAAAGTGGAGTAGGCAGCAGGCCGTATTGAGCCACTGGCTTGCCCATTGCATGCCCTGACGTCTTCAAAGAAAGAGTGCTGCCTCGGTGTCCTTTCTCAGCTGACTTCAGAAGGTTTACACGATGCTGGGGTACTACCAAGAGCAGCTCTGTGGGTACTAAGTGCTGCTCATGGCACCCCCACAACTTTCTTTTACCTCAGTGGTACGGCAGTGCTCATCCTAGTGCGTTGTGAGATGAGTCGGTATTTAGGACAAAGTTTAAGGGATGCAGTAGGCCCCGAAATTTGCATGAGGGTGTACCACGCCGGCATAGATTTGGATACTAGAATCCATAGTGTTTCACAAGCTGAGAAACAGTTCAAAAGGAGCAGGTGTGAGTCATGTTCCTGTGGGGAAGGCTGGTCACAGGAGAGGCCTTGTTTTTGTTCTTTTTTTTTTCTTTTACACTGGGACAAACATTAGTCTCAGAAACTCACGGGACTCCTGAAGTTGATCCATCTCCAGCTGACTGGACTTTTTCTTTTTTGTATGAATTTAATATGCTTGGGAAGCGGCCACCTGCCATGGGAAAGGCAGTGGACTTCCTGTTCCCAGCCTAGAGTCAGGAGGAAGTTTACACACAGAGGCTGTTCCGGAGTGTGAAGTGGTTGACTCGGGAGGCATTTCTGCTTTGCCATTCAGAACCCCCTTGGCAGATTTGTCTCTTTTCTAAGAAAGGAACAGGGTAAGGGAGACAAGCTGGCTTCAGCAGGGGGCGTGAATCAGAATCTGCTTCGGAATCTGCTGGGGTACTGATGAGAAGATGTGCTCTGGGAAATAATTCTTTGGTTGCAGTAAACGAACACCCTTGAGAGTCGGAAACCTGCTGGGTCTCACATGTAGAGGAAGGGCTTCAATTGTGTGGTTCTGAGGCAGGAACAGCCCTCCCTGGCCATGTCGTGGCCTCGTTGTGCCTGCATGTGAACCAGGTTGCTTCTGGGTAGCCAAGTGTCCAGCCTTGAGTATCACAAAGTCTTCTAGCCTTAGAGAAAAGGCTGCCATCAAACCCCAGGGTGTCCTGAACTGAGTGTCAGCGCCATGACTCAGCTTGGATTAATCTAGCAAGTACTGTGAGATGGGATCAGGATTGTGGTTTTCATGTTTAAATTGTATATAAAGCCCATCATTTACCCTCATTACCCCTGTGTAACAAGCTGTCTTGTCAGGCTATCTTTGAACCACCAGCCCACAAATAATGACCCGAAGATTTATTATTAATTATAAAAGCATGGTCTTATCTTAGACTTTTTCCCAACTAGCTCATATAACTTACCTAACACATAATTTTTTAATCTATGTTCTGCCACGTGGCTCGGTTATCTCTTCTTAGTCCAGCACATCTGACTTGTCCTGAGTCTGCTGACGAAATCACAAGCCTACATTCTTTCTCCCAATTCCTCCCTTTCTGCCTGGAAGTCCTGCCTATTCTCTCCTGTCTAGCAATTGGCCATTTAGCTCTCTATCTGGTCAGAAGGCACCTTAGGCAGAGACACATCTTCACAGTGTAGACAGATATTCAGCAACACCCCTGCATTTCGGTGTGCCTTGCACACAAATTTGTCAGTGAACCCTGCTGAGGTCAGAGGCTAGTCCCAGAGTTCACGGAACCTGGAGACCCTGAAACAGGTCCCAGTCCTAATGCTCAAGGATGGGATGGTGATTTGAACTTAGCCACAAAAACTCAGGTGCCAGAGCCATTTGTTCCAGTAGCGTCTCCACAGCTCACATGCCACGTCTTCAGGATTCAGGAAGGAACTTGAACTTCAGCTCCGCGTCACCAGCTCAGATGAAGCTGAGATATGCTCAGTCCAATCTGAGTACTTTTGCATTTTCCCTCTCCCAGATTCAAGCCTCCAGGTTTCTGGGAATCCTGGGCTGGTTTTGTAGAGATAAATTGTTTGAGTAGGATCCAGATAGGCAGATGACAGTGTCTGCCCGGTGAGTCATGGCATGAACCTGGGCTGTATAGCATCCCTCTTCAGGCCCTAGGTGAGAAGTAGCCCCTAAAACAGACTTGGCTGTTTGGGGATGCTAGAAGGAGATTCACTCAGCCCTGTAAGACCTTCTTAAAGTCTGATCACTGGGTGCTACAGCACTAACACTCAGCAGCAGGCATGCTACAGACATGAGCTACCAAGCACATCTCAGCGTGCCAGTGCCTGTCCGGCTCAGGACATGGGGTGTGGCTGGGGATTCACGAGCCAAGAGGGGTATGGAAATGACAGTGTGCATATACTCCTAGGATAGATCTTTCTCCGTGGAAGCTGTTTCGAGATAGGGCAGGACTTCCACCTGAACCGTCCCTCATTTCTAGGGGAGAGTCGGGTATATACCTTCAAAGCGGGGCATGCTCTGTAAACCACGGCTCCAACTCACTGGAGCCGTCCAGTGGCTTTAAACTGTGCTTTTTAGAAGAAGCCTTTCACCAGTTTATTAATCCCAGAGTCTACTGGAGAGTTTTCTCATGGAAAGAGTATAAAACAAAGTCTTAAATCGCACAGAGCAAAAAGACTTCCTTTTATGGGCAGCGCTGGAAGGACGGAGTCTGGAACGACTTAAAGGAGACATCACATGGCTTGTTTGTGCTGATGTCACCGCATCCTTGCTCTGCTGGTGGCACCTCCTCAGCCCCCACACCCCCCCACCCCTGGCCGCAGGGCATGGAGCCAGACATATCTCATGTTCTTGCCCCCAGTTGCACTTTTCTATTCAGGGATAAGCCTGTCAGCCAGAGAAGAAACTGCAGCCCAGCCACAGAGACGAGTTCCTTGTATTTACGTCCCATTTTGATTAATTTTTGGGGAAATGATGGGGACATGGGAGAACCAGCTTCTCTGCCCCCTAACCAGAATAGGCCAGTATGCTACCTGCCTGCAGTCAATGCAAACAAAACCCTTCCATGAGATCTGGCTGCCTGTGGACTGCCAGAAGAGGGCAGTCTCCTGGTGGGACCATGGTTACTCTTGTTCAGGTAACTAAAGCATGGCTATATTGTTCGACAGAGAGCCTCATTCCTACTCCTTCTCACTAGCTGTGTGACTTTAGACAAATTATGAAATATTTTGGTTGGTGCTTTCTCCTTATATATACAGTGAGGTGCTTACAATTTTATCTCTGGCTCTTGAGAACTAATGTGGCCCCCGTGGCCAAAGCTCTTACCTGCAACCTGGCATGTACCACCAGGACCATCATTCGGTCCCATTGACAATAACTAGTTGGCCTTGTCATTGGTCTAGTTTGTTCTCCTCTGACACAAGAACTGGCCATTTTACTGGGTTGGTTTTTTTTTTCACCACCAGAGAGATAGATGGTAAATATTGTAGGGCTGTACGCTAAACAGCCTTTGTTTTAACTACTCAACCTACAGCAGAGCTTAAAAACAGCGACAGGTAGAGCTGGGTGGTGGCACACCTTTAATCCCAGCACTTTAATCCCAGGCAGAGGCAGAAGGATTGCTGTGAGTTCAAGGCCAGTCTGATGTACAGAGCAAGTTTCAGGACAGCCAGAGCTACACAGAGAGACCCTGTCTCAAAAAATAAATAAATCAAAAACAATCAAAAACAGCCACAGGTGATATATAACCAGCTGTGCTCCAGTAGAATTCAATTTACAAAAACAGGCTTCAGGCTGCATCTGGCCTGGCTGTAATTGGCTTCCCCCCTGGACCTCTAGACTGCTTAATTCCGGATGGAGCTACGACCTCCAGCTCACCTTTGTCCACCCTCTCTTAAGGTTAGTGCCCTCCAGATAGGCAGTAGTGCCTTTTTCTCCATGGGCCACTTTAGACCTACCTGTGGCTGCTTCTGCATGGGTTTTCCCCTCTGGGATTATTTGCACGGCCTGTTGTAAAGAAGTGACCCAGGGTTCCATCGATCAGCCCGACGCAATGCTAGAGGCCAGTTTGGGATTCTGTGAGATTCCTGCGTATGTAAAGTTCCGTTTAGTGGATCTTAGTGTAAGGCATCTGTTGAGGCAGGGGTTTTAAAACAGAACAGAATTTCCTCCAGGAACAGAGGTAGAAGGTACTTTGGTCTTCTGCTCCTGTGGATGAAGGCTGGTTGGTGACCCCTGCTCAGGAGCGTGACCACCCCTGGACTTACTTTCTCCGTGTCCTGTCCATCTGGCAAAGCTTGGGTGCAGCAGTCTCTATATCTTGGGTACCAGAACCCTGACTTGACTAGGGGCGTCAAGGGAATGAAGAAAGGACACGCACATGGATGTCGAGAAGCTGGGTTGGGTGGACTGGGCGTGTTTTATACAGACAAACAAGAAAACAGGGTTCGTGTATACAGCCAAACAAGGAGGCAGGTTTAGTGTACCTCTGTAGGAGCCATCTCTGCGGGGAAACAGTCTTCAGGTCATAAATACCCAGCCGGAGAAAGTGACACTACTGTCTACGCACCTACACACGCTGTCAGCGTTTGCACTCAGACCTCAGGAAGGCTTTATCATCTCTGAGCGCCTCCCGTGGAACTGGGGCATTGGGATCGTGTCAGCAGTTCACCCTGACTCTGGGCTCCACTTGCTCCAGGCTTCTTCTGCTCTCCACACCCAGGCCTTTCCCGGTCAAGGTGGTAGCTGCAGGAGCAGCCTCCTCGTCTGTCATGGATGGCTGCTGGTCCATGTGACTCAGGGCTTTGCGGAGGGTTGTGACCTGTGGGAGAGATGGAGGCGCAGCACGAGCTCCCTGTATCCTTACCTGGGCCTTGCGTGTAGAAGAAACTCGTGCTCTGGGCTTTCCCTGACTTGTTGGCGTCTGACTTGAGGTTCTTATTAGGACTCTCCTTGGGGGCAGCCTAGATCTTGCGGGCAGGGCTCTGCAATAAACAGGTGCTGGCTTGAGATAGCAAGCTTGGGATGTGTGGTCCTTCTGTCTGGCACCCCTGCCACCTCCTTCCTGAGGTGACTGCCAGGAGTCCTCTAGTGCCAGGAAAAAGCTTAGAAATATCTTAGGTAGGGGTGCGGAGGATGATGGGTGTCAGGGAAGCTGTGGTCCTCATTAGTGGGAAATGGGTCTTCCTGATTCTAGTTCTGGAACCATGGCTGGAGGAGGTGCTTCAGACAGAAAGGAAGTTGTTGTGTGTCTTAGCATCGCCACCATTAATATGACCCTGTCACGGTAGACTCTGCGTGAACCAAAACTTGAAGTGAGTTTGGATTTGGCACTGTGGCTGGGCCCAGGTTCTGAGGAAGATACATGGCAGGCATCCAGATGAGAAGCCAGGGGTGCAGAGGTGGTACAACTGGCCGGCCCGTTCTGCCCTCAGCAAGAGGCCTCTTGCGTCTCATGCCCTTTCTTTCACACCCTTAGGTTTGAACTGATGCGCATGTGCTGGCAGTATAACCCTAAGATGCGGCCCTCCTTCCTGGAGATCATTGGCAGCATCAAGGACGAGATGGAGCCCAGCTTTCAGGAGGTCTCCTTCTACTACAGCGAGGAGAACAAGCCTCCTGAGCCGGAGGAGCTGGAGCTGGAGCTGGAGCCCGAGAACATGGAGAGTGTACCGCTGGACCCCTCGGCCTCCTCCGCCTCCCTGCCTCTGCCTGAAAGACACTCAGGACACAAGGCCGAGAATGGCCCGGGCCCTGGAGTACTGGTTCTCCGCGCCAGTTTTGATGAGAGACAGCCTTACGCTCACATGAACGGGGGACGCGCCAATGAGAGGGCTTTGCCTCTGCCCCAGTCTTCGACCTGCTGATCCTCAGACACCGAAGCACGTGCAGACAGTGACGTGTGCGCCCACTCGGTGGGCGGGGAAAGCAGGTTGTAACAATCTATTCACAAGCCTCCTGTACCTCAGTGGATCTTCAGAACTGCCATTGCTGCCCACGGGAGAAGGCTTCTCTGCAGTAAACACATTTGGGACCTTCCTTTTTTCAATATGCAAAAGCAGCTTTTTATTTCCCTACCCAAACCCTTAACTGACATGGGCCTCTGCAAACCTTAATGACAACACTTAATAGCAACAGGACACTCGAGAATTGAGTCTCCTCATTCTCTGCCTTTTCTCTCTCTTCTGCCTTCCCTCTCTTTCCTCTCCCTCTCTTCCTCTTCCACTTTCTCCTTTTTCTGCTTCACAATGGAAAAATGTTTGCCGAAAGCCCAGCTGGGAAGCCTTTTTTTAAAAAAAAAAAAAATCAGATTGACTTAGTGGCTATCCCTGGGGCTCCTCCTCACCCCATACACACCTGCCTGACACCGTAGGTCTTTACAAAAAAAAAACAAAAAATACAACAAAAAAAATGCACACACTGAGATGGAATTTTTTACCTGTATCTTTAACCTTTTTAGGGTCATCTGAAATTTTCAAAGGGCCATTGTTCATCCATGGTTGTTATCATTTTCATGCTGCCAAATTTTGCCAAAATCCTAATTTTTTTTTTCTCGCGTGCGCTCCCTGCGCTGATTTCCTTTTGTCCAGAGGCATGGGGTGAAACTTGTCATCGAGTTGATAACAGCGTTTGAGAGACACACTGGCGGGCAATGTCTCTGCCGTGCCGCGCTCTTCTAGCCCACACCCCCCTGGGTCTCGTTGTTTTGTGACAACTAGGTTATTGTTTGGGAGAACTGGGCAAGACGGGACTTGCCTTCATTGAAGAAGAGGAAGGCTGAGCTGGCTCCCCTCTCCTACGCCACCCACAGCACCCCAAGAATTCTGGAGGAGACGGTCATGAGTAAGCCTGAAGGTCAGGTTGTGGGTCAAGGTGGTCCTCATGCCAGCCTCCTTCCCCTTCTGGCCCCCAAGGGACGCAGATGCGAAAGGGTTCCAGGGATGCAGCCCAGCTGTTGATGCAGATGTGCAGGGGAGGGATTGAGACACCGTAGCAGCATGAAGCAGCGCAGGCAGTGGATCCAAGTAGTCTAAGCTTTGAGATCGTCTCTGTTACTAGGACTTCTTCATGGTTCTCTCAGTTCTATGTCAGACCATGAAACATTTGCATACACATCGTCTTTAATGTCACTTTTATAACTTTTTTACGGTTCAGATATTCATCTATACGTCTGTACAGGAAAAAAAAAAGCTGCTATTTTTTTTTTTTGTTCTTTGTCTTTGTGGATTTAATCTATGAAACTTTCAGGTCTCCCCTCTTCTTCCTTTTCGCTCACTCCGGGAACCTTCCTGTGCTCTGTACTAGAGTGTGATTTCCCTTCCTCTCTCTTCCAGTGACTGATGCTTCTAGAACATAATTTGCCATGAACTGTTGGATGCCTTTTTATAAATACATCTCCCTTCCCTGCTCCCTGCAGCCCCATTCATTATCTTCTAACCCATAGGTTCTGTGGGCGCAGTGCTGGTCAGGGACCGAGGAGGAGGGAGACCAGGACCCAGGTACTGCTGGGCTCTTCTCTCATTCCCACACCTTCCTGCACACAACATTGGAGTCTGTTAACCCTGCAAGACACACCTCAAACTCAGGTCAGAATCAGAAAGGTCAAAAATCTCACACATCCTGGGTTAGTGTTCATAGTTCCCATTGTTGAAAGTCACGCCTTTGACGTCACTCTTTGTTTTTGTTTTGGTTGTGACACACACATAAATATTCATTTTGGGGTACAAGAGCAGTTTTAACTGCAGACAGTAGGCATTTGAATTATTGTTTTCCTATGGATATTTAATCCTTCTGTCACACACACAAACACACACAAAACAAAAACAGCTGCCGAGTCCCCAGGACACAGCAGAGCATGGCCTAGCGGTCCCTCTGCCATCACCCTTACCAGACCGACCTACCTACTGTCTTTAGAACCGGAATGTCTGAATGGGTGACCTCCGTGTGAGCAAGGTGCAGGGTACCAACACCCCATGGCCAGAAGCAGCAGCCTCAGTGGCCTTCTGGAGCCCATCCCCAGGTCCGAAGGCCTGAGCGGCAGGTGGAGCAGAGCTGACCCCATGGTAGCCCTGGAGTCCTTTGCTGTTCCTTTGTCGCCAAAATGACAGACCTCTGGGCTAGGAGGGCTTGTTTAGTTTTAACACTTCTTACCAGAGTGGCGGCAGCCTGAGAGTTGCTTCTGGGATGGGAATGTTTAAGTTAGGAGTAAGAAGAAGCTGGGAGAAAATGACCGCCGTCGCGACTGGAGATTAAGTACAGAAAAGAAAGCGCGCGGTTCTCTAGCTCATCCGTAGTTCAGGCTCACGGCTCTCACTAGCCTCTGCCCCACAGTGTTTCCCCCTAACAAAAGAGAGAGAGAGGAGAAAAAAGTTTATAAAGAAGGTATTACACGTAGAAGTTTTAATTTATTTTGTGATACCTGTTTTAATCACTGTAGAGAAGCCCCCATTATAAATTTAAATACTGAGGAAAAGAGGTATGTGTGTGCGCACGCGCGCGCGCGAACACGTGCGCACTTTGGATGGGACAGTTTTTGTTTGGGGGGCGGTGTTTTGTTTTTCAAACATTTATCTACCTCACACTTATTTTTCATGTGTGTATATATTTAAAAAATACATCTCACACTTCTCAGTACCGACAATAGGCCAATGATACTGGTAACCTCATACACACCACAGGCCACATACCAGGGGGGAAAGAGAGGTCAGGCTGGATTCTGGGGTCAAAGCAACACTAATTCACTCAGCCTCCCCCACTCCTGTCCAAAAGCTCACTTTTCCTGGGGCATCTTTGGTTATTTTTTTTTCTTTGTCACCTGGTTCCCTCAGCACCCCCACATGAGCCCAGAGCACACCAGTGGAGGGATCCCTTGCCCATCCTCAGTTGCCTGACTTCAGAACATTAAAGCAATTGAATGACCGACATCTATCACCCCCAAGAGAGGAGGTATTCCCAGATTTTTGAGGGCTGAGGCACCCACACATAGGTTGTTGCAGAGTCCCAGTGTGTGTGTGTGCATGTCGGGTGCCCCGTTGGCCCCCTCTGCTGCTCTGTCGAGGCCTACCCCATGACAGGAGCATGCCACCATTGCTATCTTGCTTTGGTTTCTCTCAGAGGTACAGCCCTGTCAGCCGTTGGAGAGCCCTGCCCTTAACCCTGCTTCTGAAAGAAGGCCAGTATGATAAAGGGGGCAGGACCAAGTGTGCACCCCCTGCAGGCTGCTGTACTTTCCTCTTCCTCCCTGCACCCCCCAGGGCTATACAAGGCCTGACCAAACCTCCTCGAGGCTGGACAGCCAGTGGTTGGCACTCAGCCTTCCCTGTGCATTGCCTCTGTCCATCCCATCATTTTGCTGCTCATTGGGGTGGACGGTGCACTCCTCAATTCCAGCAGCTGCTCTCTCAGGCCCTGGGGACTTTAGCTGGGAAACACAGTGGGGGATACTTCCCCAGTGTGGAGAACTGCCTAACAGTTCAGTAAGTTCAGAGTCCTTTTCCTCCTGCCGGAATGCTGGGAGATACTGTTTGATCAGGGTTTTCCTCTTCTCCACTAGGGCATCCCATGGTATAGTGGCCTCTCCTCTTTTGCACATACCTGCCGGTTTCCATGACTGGATATCTACAGATCATTCAGCTGGTTTTAAGGGTTGTTTTTTGTTCTGTTTTGTTTTTAATTGTCTAAGTTGTTGGTGGTGTTTTAAGTAGATTTTTTTTTCTTTTAAGTAGAGAGAAAACACTTAACAGTGTAGTACCCACCATAACATGCCCCAGAAACACTTCAGTAAAAGAGAAGTCTGTTTGTATGATGGTACGGTCACTTTGCTGGACCGACTCACCCACCTTGACTATTGTAAGGCATCATGTATCCACAGTTCTAGCCTAATTTCATGCTGATTTTTCCTGCCTCTTCCTGATGTTTCTCTCTATATGCTCCAAGTAATCTTACCAAGCTGAGTTGTGGCCTTTTTCATGCAACCTCCTTTCCTGGCAGCAGCTCCCACTGCTTGAAGTAACGTGAACCACTGAGGCGCGTCACCGCGGTGACGTGAACATTATTAAGGTCTTCTCCCACACGGCCCTTCCTTGAGGCAGCAGGAGCTGAGTTGTGGAAACACAGTCGAACCTGAGCTGTGTGAGACCCACACTGTCCCATCTCCTTTCAGGAATGTCAATTTCGTTTGACTCTAAGTCGGAAGGAGGCTTCCTCCTGGAACATAGAAGACTGTTGAAGGCCAGCACTGGCCTCTCCTTATGACAATTCAATGGTAGGAAAAGCAGCTCCCTAAGACAGACAGCGATCGTTGTGAAAAGAGCAGATGGCTGAGTGTTTGGTATGCTGTCGTGTTCTTTGGATGGGCTAACAGATGGATGAGCTCTGTATGATGCCAAGTTCTAAGCCAATGTGTGCTCCCGGAGCCTCTTTTCTTAACAGCCCACCTCTGTTGGCAGTGGCTGTACCTGAAGCAAGCAGGCTGTTGTGGCAAGGTCACGCTAAGCTCAGATGGGTGAGAAGGCTAGGATGTTTACCCAAGGTCCTCTGTTGTCATTGTTGGGTCCTCTCAGAATGGCCACACAGTGTTGAAGGTAACTCCTTTCCTAAACATTGGCATCCTGCAGGTGACAATTCCACCCTGTTGATATGTTTGGCCCATTTTAACAGTAATGAATTTATGGTTTTGGGTTTTTGGGGTTTTTTTTGGTTTTGTTTTTTGGTTTTGTTTTTTTTTTTTGTTTTTGTTTTTTGGTTTTTTGTTTTTGCTTTTGTGTTTGTCTGATGTCTTCATTTCCTGGGCTAAGCAGCAGCATTGGGAAACCTGGACCAGAGAGATCCACTCCTTACGAACCAGTGATGATGGTCAAACTTGATCACTCCACTCTGAACTAGGTGGTGTTACAAATTGAGAACTTCAAGACAGGATGTTTGTTTAAAGTGAACCTCTCTTGCCAGAGGTGCTGAAGATACAAACCTTGAACAGGGCAAAGGGTCTTCGCTTAAGGCCTCCGGCTTTGAAAACCGTTTGGTTATTTAGAGAAACAAACATTCCTTGATGGAATGATGGGATGACCGGGCAGTAGGAAGCGGTAGGAACTGGGACCATGACGTGAAGAGACTTGCTGACAGCGTAAAGGGCTTAGAAGAAGCATGAATCGTATTTGGACGTGATGGTTTCTGAAGGCGTGAGACCGCATCGAGGCTGTGGAGTCATCGTGGGCATTTGGTTTCAGAGAATAAACTTAGCATCCTGCTCTGGAAACTTCTTGCAGAACTCAGACTCCATCACGCTCACCCATTGGGTTGTCCGTCTGGGGCATGCTAGGGATTTATTTTGTTTTGTTTCTGTGAGGACTTCATAATCACTGATTTGTGTGTCCACGTGTGTCCGCATCTTTCCAGTAAACATCGTTTTTTAAATTAGTCACTCATTTTCGTTTCCAATCGGGCTTCTAAGTCCAGTAGATTACGGGTAGTCAGTTGACGAAGATCTGGTTTACAAGAACTAATTAATGTTTCATTGCATTTTTGTAAGAACATAGAATAATTTTATAAAATGTTTGTAGTTTATAATTGCCGGAAATAATTTAAAAACACTTTTTTTCCCTCTGTGTGTGCAAATATGTGTTTATGGTCTTTTTTTTTGACACTTGTTCACTAGCTAGCTTTACAATATGCCAAAAAAATACCAAAAAAAAATTTTTTTTAATTCCCCCACCCCCACCCTGAATCCAAATGGTGGTTCACCCTCTTTCCCACATGCTATGTGCTCTAGTTTTAAAAAAAGAGAAAAAAAAAAAGGAATGACAGTGGTTTTAAAAGTACTTCTGTATTCTTCAGTATTTTGGTCATCTTTTAGTGATCGTGTTGCGGTGGAGTGTAGCAACCTGAACAGTTCAAAAAGTACCAAAAGCCTTTGCTGGCCGTGAAGTAGCAGGATGTGGTCACCCAGCAGTGTGGCATGGTGTTCACGGTGGCATCTGACTCACGTGGCTGGTGTTTGTTCTAGCTCTGCAAGGCCATGGAGATGGGGGGGGCTTCCGGACACAGAAGGCGCAGCCGGTTGGCTCGTGTG
This sequence comes from Microtus pennsylvanicus, assembly GCF_037038515.1. Lineage (NCBI taxonomy): Eukaryota > Metazoa > Chordata > Mammalia > Rodentia > Cricetidae > Microtus > Microtus pennsylvanicus. Next base: position 18,250,268 of record NC_134596.1, read on the forward strand.
CCTCAGAGCCCTGTGATGGCTGTGCCTGCTTGTACTTAAGGCTGGATGCTGAAGGTACATTTTCCAATACAGAGCAAACCACAGAAACCACAACATACCCCCCCACCATTTTTTAAGAGTTAAAATCCACTTTTTTTTTTTGACACCCACTGCATTATTGGCCGTGTCTCTGTAGTTCCAGAAGATACCACTGCTGGAAACAGCTGGAATTGTCTAACTCTACAGGAAAAGGGTCTGGGAACCATTTGTGGCTTGGGTTGGATTTGGTTTTTCAGTTTCTCTCGGATGTCGGGCATTGTGCAGACATGTACGCAGGTAGGACAGATACCTGCCTGGTGACATCACCTGTCTGCCTCCTAAGCCAGTGAGGTTGGGTGAGAGGTGTGCCAGGGTTTGTCTACCTCTGGGTTTAAAAAAAAAAAAAAAAAAGGCGTGATGGAACCGATGCATTGCCAATAATGTATTTCTGAGTTTTCTTGTTAAAAACTTTTCTTAAAAAAGAAAAAAAAAGTTTTAAAAAGATAACAATATGGCCAATTTGTTACATAAAATAACTTTCTGTGTATAAATTATTCCTAAAAAAGCCCTCTGTTTATATTTAAAAAAAATCAGTAGATGAAAAAAATTCAATGTTTTTGTATATTCTGTTGTAAGAATTTATTCCTGTTACTGCGACATACTCGGGATTCTTTACATTATGAAAAAAAAGAAACTTTGTCTATTTTGAATGGCTGAAGCTAAGGCCACTTGAGTTTCTTATTACTCTGCTTTTTTCTAGTAGTTAAAGTACCACATGGGTTAAGTTAAATAAAAGAATTCTGTATGCACCTTTGTCTCCAAGTTTGTCTCCCCTCTGCTCGGGAGAGAGCCACCACTTCATCGGGAAGCTGAACTTCTCGTGGCACGTGTGTTCACGAGGAAACGGTCGGCGTGAAAGCATTGCGAGTCTCTGACAGCTGAGCTTCTCTGAATGTAAATTGCTGTTGAGCTTGGAGCAGCTACTGGCTCGCCATTAAATCAGCTAGAAGAACATTAGAATACATAAAGTGCAGTTTTCAGTCCTGGTTTCTAGGCGTTTCTCCTAGACCTGCCATTGACAGAGGCCATTGTTTGCTGTGAGTGATTCTGGGGTGGGGGTTGCCAAAGACTTAAGTACACACATTTCCATGTCTTTAGTAATACTTCGTAGTTGGCATGCCTTGGTGCTGAAGAGAACCAGAAACGGTGTGCCAGGCTGCAAGGTGAAGTGACGCGTTAGTCCATTTCTCGCCCATGAATCGTAATCCGGCTTCCCCACAGAGATCCTGAAATACTGACTTCACCTTCTTTGTTCCTGGGAAGTTGGAGGGTGCTTAATGGTTGGAAAATGAAGCAGGCTATACATTCTAGACTCAGACCAAAAGCTTAACACACTTTGGGGAGGGTGAGCCCCTCTCACCAAATGCCCATTATGGGAAGCTACTCACAGTAACACCAGTTGGAGAACTGAGCGGTAAGGTGCAGGCCGTAGAGCAAAGGTCGAAGCGACTCCAACCTAGTGAGTCCCCATGAGCGTTTGGATGTATAATCAAGATGTCACTCTGCAAGAGCACATCCTGATACAGTCTGGCATTGTCCCGGAGTTCCTGCTTACCAAATGCTCAGGGAGTTTCCTTTGGTCTTTCCTTTGGTCACTATGGAGGTCGATTTCCCTGGGTGTCGAGCACAACCGGTGCTATGCCTGCAGCTTGCCGTGGTGTGCCTTCAAATAAGCCTGCCTAGCCAGAGGCAGCTGCTGCTAAGGATTTGAAGGTAGGACCTTTAAAAGTCAGATCCTCTCCCTCCCTTCTGAGTCACCTGTTGAGCAGGTGCCTATTCCCACAGGTTCAGATACCTCTGTTGACAATAGAACAAAATACCCGAGGTGGGCATATTTCTAAAGAAGCTCCGCTCTGGTGAAGACATCATAGCAAAAGGAGGTCATCACTCCCAAAACAAGCCAGGGAGCAATTCAGAGGCCAGCAGGCTCCTCCAACACAAGGTTCCCTCAAGAATACTTAACTTCCCAGGGCAACTAGCCTAAGGGCTTCCCACCAGCCCTACCTCATAAAGGTCCTGCCTTTCCTAAACCTTTGCTTGCTGGGGGGTGGGGGGAATAAGCTTTCAACACATGAACCCTTGGGAAATTACCTTAAAACTATATCCTAAAGTCACAAGTTGAGAGCCCACATGTGGTGTTTCTGTGTGTGTGTGTGTGTGTTTGTACTAGTGTGTTGCTGTGATATGTTATCATCCACCCCTTTCCTAGGTATTCACAACCTGCACAGGCGGGACTTTTTTTTAGTCTGGTTGCTAGACAAATGCAGCCATGCTCCAAACCTCCCAGCTGTTAAGTGATCAATGCAGCCTCTTACACTATGCCTAATGAAACGTACAAACCCACCATATATCAAACCATCACACATATAAAAGTCATAACTGAACAGAACACATTATGTATTGCCAGGGGATGCCAGGCCATTTACAAAAGCCACAGGGCAAATGGTTCCCTGGGGTCTTAAGAATCTTCAGGGGTTCAGAAAGGGAACGGGGAAAGTCATCAATGGGGAGCTCTGAGCCTCCCAACTGGGTATCTTTGAGAAGACAAAACAAACGCACAATGTTGTTTAATGTGTCTGGCCGTGCCAAGTGATCTGAAGCAACGCTGGAGTCCATTCCCAGCACAAGGGGACGTAAGGCTTTAGGCAGAAACTCTTCGCCCACAAACAGAGAAGGGCCAGGCATCTAGGCTCTGAGCAGGTGACCTGTACCATCCCAACCGGCTTTATCTGCCTTGCTGTGACTTGGATCTGTCATATGTTAAATAGTCCTGCAGAGTATTTTTAATTTATTAATTTATTTTTTTATGGTTAGAGTCTCACCACGGGATGCTAAGTTTGACCTCCTTCATTCTGTTACCTTTGGGGGAATGGATATTTGTACCCTCTTTTTATACAATGGTTATATTCAATTACTATGTAGGCAGATTGCTTTTTTTGCTAGAAATGGGGTTTTGAACCACAATGTAGACCAGACTAGACTTAAACTCACAGAAACCCACCTACCTCTGCCTCCCGAGTGCTGAGATTCGAGGTGTGTCCCACCACACCAGGGCTCTGACACGGTGCTTTCAGGGTGAGCCAACCCTGTGTGGACTACCATCTTACCCAGGCCCAAAAGCTCTTTGGTTTATGTCCCTCAGAACAGCCAGCCCCACATCAATAAATGGGACCTAATTCAGGTCTTGTCTCTTAGGTGTGAACTGTCTTTGAGTCCTGGCTTGAAATGAGATTCCTATGTCTTGCAGGGAGGCAGAGGCAGGCAGATCTCTGTGAGTTCTATGACAGCCTTGTCTACAAAATGAGTTCCAGGACAGCCAGGGCTACACAGGGAAACACTGTCTCTAAACAAAACAAAACAAAAATCCCATTTCTGCCCAGTCATCTTTTTTTTTTTTTTTTTTTTTTTTTTTGGTTTTTCGAGACAGGGTTTCTCTGTGGCTTTGGAGCCTGTCCTGGAACTAGCTCTGTAGACCAGGCTGGTCTCGAACTCACATGCCCAGTCATCTTTTAAGATCTACCTACCGCATGTTCCTGCATGGATTTTTATACAAACCCAGATATGACAGAAGCTTGCACATCACACTGCTGATGGGGCCCCGGGAAAGGTGCACTCCAGCCTTCAAGTCAAACCGAGAACAAGGTCCAGAAAGTTCCTAGGCCCTGGCGCATGAGCGGCCTCCCAGGCCCACTGCCTCTCCAGGCGTCAGATAGGGGTGAGCCTCCTTCTCACCTCCCTGAAATCCACAGGCAGCTGCAGAGTTCTCAGTTCTATGTTAAGTGTCCACCCCTAAGCCCAGCTTAGAGAGCTCCTGAAAAACACAGCTGGAGGCCTTGCCTCAGTTGTGCGTACACAAGGGAACCCTGGGTCTCAATCCTGCCCTCCTAGCACGGAGGAACTCACAGTGACTGGGACCAGGAGAAGAGTCCCAACTCACCCAGCACTTGCAGAAACGGGGCACCCTAGGGAGACACATCTGAACAAACCATGTTTGCAGAGCTGAGATCTGTGGACTAAGAGGATCCAGAGGGAGAGGCTGGGAACACACACGCCTGCAGAAGTAGCTAGGAGAGCCGAAGGGAGCACAAGGGCTACTGGGAAATTGGAATGACGTGCTGCACTCAGCAGCTGACAGGTGTCTTGTCACAAGACAAATCGTCTAGCACCCCTGGTGCTAATCCAAGCTCCAACTGTCCAGTGTAACCCGAGGAGGCCCTTGCCATCTCTACCAATAGTACATCAGGGACAGTTCACCCCGTGAAGGATGGGAATTGAAACTTGAGAAGACTGCAGATGTCTGATGGAATGCTGAGTCAGGTGGGGACTCCTTCTCTAGGACAATAGGGAACCATGGGAGAATTGTGGTCGGGAAGCCCAGAACTTAGAGCTACCTCTTAAGCAAATGGAGGAAGGGTAGAAGTGGGGTGGGGACATCTCAGGGTCAATTTGAAGTATCTGAGGGGAGCTGGTCCCTTGCCTTTGTATGCCTGGAATTGGCAGAGTGGTTATTGTGGAGAAAAGATCTCGGCAGCAGCAAAAGCTGTCGTTCTTTTTTAGATGGATTTTTTTAAATATTTATTTATTATGTATACAATATTCTGTCTGTGTGTATGCCTGAAGGCCAGAAGAGGGCACCAGATCTCATTATAGATGGTTGTGAGCCCACCATGTAGTTGCTAGGAATTGAACTCAGGACCTTTGGAAGAGCAGGCAATGCTCTTAACCTCTGAACCATCTCTCCAGCCCCGTAGATGGATGTTTTCAGAAAGGACAAGAAAAGAAGGAGAAAGATGAAAGAAGGAAGGAATGAGGGGGAGGAGGAAAAGAGGGGTAAAAGGAGGAGGAGGGAAAGGAGAGGCAGGAGGAGAGGAGAGGGGAGGAGAGGCAGTGAAGGATGTGGGCATCCCCCTTCTAGGAAGGAAGAGTAGGAATAGGTGGGCTGGAAGAAAGAGAACCAGAAGCTTGAAATCTTAAAAGTACGTACTTGCTATTGATCAAAGTTCAACCAGGAACACAAGCCCTGGACTTGTGTTTTAAGTTCTGTCTATGCAGTTCCTGAACTCCTTTCCGGGCATTTTCGGGCAGCCTTCTGGGTAAGATGGGCTCCCACAGATCCCAGGTTCTTCTCTGGGCTCTGAGGAGGTAGCCCTAGGAGGCAGATGGGTGACCCGTGTGTCTGTGCTGATCTTCTCTGAGGATGAAGTACATCTAGACAATGGTTGGGTCCTCCCGACCCTCGGCTTCCCTGCCTGTGCTACACAGTCACAAGAGTTCCTCACGGGGTTGCCATGAAAGTTAGGCAAGGACGCACAGTTGGAGAGCCACTCGGAAGCAGATACTCTTTGGATCCTAGAGTTTGCCCAGCAAAAGAACGTTCTAGAGCAGGAACTACATGGTTTGAAGATGCAAAAAAAATCCTCCTCCATGCTTTCTTTCTCTCTCCCCTTCCCTCTTTCTCTTCTTTTCATCCTTCGTTCCTTTCTTCACACGAGTCTTACCTCTCCTTCCCTTCCCCCTTTTCTCTCTCCCTTTCCATTCATCCTGTCCCCACTTGTCATGTGGCTGCTGTGTACGATCTAATAGTCCAGTGATCGTCCTGGCTGCTTGACTTTACAAATGGGAGTGACAGTGGGAAAGTGATCATGAGTCTCCTTGCCTGAGGGGAAAGAGACCTAAAGGCCATCAGGTATCACGGAGACCCTAGTCCAGTTTCCAGCATCATCCAAGCTGAAGGCTTGTGAAGGGTGCAGCGAAAGCCAGACCTCAGAGAACTTGCCAGGCAGATGGGGAAGAAGCATTAAAGAGACAAGAACAAGGCAGGGGCTGAATGTTGGAGCAGCTTGCCCAGCCCAGCATGTGCAAAGTCTTGGGATCCATTCCCAACACTGAAAAAATTAAAGGGGAACTAGCAGAAGGAGGAGGGAAAATACAGGCTAGCCATTGGTGGATGCAGCCCTTAAAATGACTTTACAAAGACTTCTGAAGCAGACCTCCTCTGAGACGGGATCAGGAAAACAAGTTAGGCTCACAAATTGTTCCTTGAAGCCATGGATGGAGATGGAAGCATGCTGGCCTGGCCAGCCCTGGGCCACGTATAGCTCATTCCCTGCTATACTTGGTAAGATACTTACAGCCATGTAATGTATCGTTTTTCTGAGTTAACAAATAGTCCGGTCATCATCCTCGGCTGCGCCTGGAGGACCCTTGGCACTCTGCTAGGCATCTCCCCACAGCCTCGTGAAGAGCAGATACCAGCCTCCTTCTACACAGGAGGCAACCAAAGTCCACAGAGACACAATTAAGTGGAAGGAGTTGCAGGAAGCAGTGCCGAAAGACACACAGACAGAAGCCCAGGGAATCCCCGAGGGCCATCTGCAGCCCTTATTCCTGTCTTGAGAAATCCGGGGATCCTGGTTAAAAGCAACTCTGCCCGAGCAGATGTCAAGTTTCGTCCTCCACACATGATGCTTGCCCCAGTCCTCTCCCAGTAACCTTTATGTGATTCTTCCAAACTGCTGGATCAGCCTTGCCTGGAAGATACAGGAATGAATATCAATCTCCAAATATTTTTGGTCATGTGCCCCATTAATCAAACTGTTTTCCATGGCATGCCAGATCACTAGTCCGTGTCTGGATGACTCAGGGCACCATGGACACTTCACTATCTCTGACCTGATAGTCTAATAGTTAGGGTTCATGGCTCTTACTCAGGGCACATGTTTTGAAGTGGGCGTCATCGGGCAGATGTCATCTTTAAGGGTTTCCAACTTTCTTAATTCTTTGTTTGAACCAACAGTCGGCTTGTATTTGTTGCTATGGTGACTAGGGGGCTCTGCGAGGGTCACAGGAATTGTCACCCCTCATTTCCTTGTGGCTCACATATTCATCTTGTCTCCTCTGTGTGATGTTCTTACAGATCATTTTTTATCAGATGTCTTGATCATAATGTGGGCATTAGCTTAATTAAGGCAGAATAGCGTGAGCCTGAAACCCATTACAAAGTTGAAATGCTTTATGATAACTGAGAGTGAGTCTAAGAAGGCAGACTTTTATACCACCATCATGTCCCTTCCTCCCAAGGAGGTAAATCCCTCATCCCAAGGATCCTGGGCCTGTCTGAGGACCTAGACAGGTACCAAGCAAGGGGGATGTGATGCTCGGCCCGTTCAACACACACTGCTCAAGGTTAAGCTCATATTTTCACAGCCTACCCAGAGACCTTCACATCCACAGAGGTGGCTGCTATGGAAAATAGTATTTCTGAGGATGTCGAGAACTCGGCGGTCCTTAATCAACCATGTAACCCAGCACCCCACTTCTAAGTCTGTACCCCGAAACTGAAAGCTTGCACGGTGGCCAAGAGGAACAAAGTGTCCATGAGTGGATTAGCCGAGGAAAACCGGCACGATGGAGTATTAGTCTGCATTAAAAAGACCCCATCTCCTTCTCTTCTCTCTCCTTTCCACCATCTCCATTTCTTACTTTAAAGAAAAGAAGAAGAGGGGCTGGAGAGATGGCTCAGAGGTTAAGAGCATTGCCTGCTCTTCCAAAGGTCCTGAGTTCAATTCCCAGCAACCACATGGTGGTTCACAACCATCTGTAATGGGGTCTAGTGCCCTCTTCTGGCCTGCAGGCATATACACAGACAGAATATTGTATACATAATAAAATAAATATATAAATAAAAAGAAAGAAAAGAAGAAGAAGAGGAGGAGGAGGAGGGGAGGAGGAGGAGGGGAGGAGGAGGAGGGGAGGAGGAGGAGGAGGAAGAAGAGGAGGAGGAGGAGGAGGAGGAGAAGGAGAAGAAGAAGAAGAAGAAGAAGAAGAAGAAGAAGAAGAAGAAGAAGAAGAAGAAGAAGAAGAAGAAGAAGAAGAAGAAGAAGAAGAAGAAGTCCTTGCCCAGTGTCTTTGTTAGGGTTTCTATTGCTGTGAGGAGACACCATGACCACGGAGACTTTTATTAAGGAAAACATTCAGCTGGGTGGCTTACAGTTGAGAGGTTCAGTCCATTATCATCATGGTGGGAAGCATGGTACCATGAAGGCAGACATGGTGCTGGAGAAGGAGCTGAGAGGTCTTACTTGACCTGCAGGCTACAGGAAGTAGTCTGGGACACTGGGCATGGTTTGAGCATATATGAGGCCTCAAAGCCCACCTCCACAGTGACCCACCTCCTCCAAGAAGGCCATACCTACTCCAATAAAGCCACACTTCTCAATAGTGCCATTCCCTGAGCTAATGGGGGCTAATTACATTCAAATGGTTACACTCCAGCATGCAGAATGCCCAGGGTTTAAGCCCCACCATAAAACCACCCATGACAGTACACATCTGAAATCAGCAGACTCAGGAGGTGGAGGCAGGAGGATCATAAGTTTGAGGTCATCCTCTGCTACACAGCAAGTATATCAAGTTGGAGGTCAACCTGAGCTACAGGGGATCCCATCTTCAAACAACCAAGAACAAAACAAAATAAATTGACAATATCTGCTCTTAAAAGTGGTATCAAGAGGATAAAAAGGCAGTTGCAGGGAATAGCTAAAAAGCATGTATCTCATTCAATGAAGAGCATGGAGTATATAAGAAAAAAAAGCCTAATTTAAAAACAAAAGGAATGAGGAGAGTTTTCACTGAAGAGGAAGGGGAGAAGCGCAGGAGTGGAGGTTTGACATCACAGTTCAAAGTCTCAGAGCAGCTGGGCATGGTGGTAAATGCCCCACACCTGGGAGATTGAGGCAGGAGGATTGAGAGTTCCAGGCTAGCCTGAGCTACACTGCAAGAACCGGCATCAAGTTAAAATAAAATAAAACCACTCTGAATTGTGACAACCTATCTATAGATGCTGGTAAGAATGGGAAATGGGGTTCCACATATCGCTGATGGGAATATAATGTGCACTTTGGAATGTAATGGCAGATTTTAAAAAAAAAGAACTGGAAGTGGCTGGGCAGTGGCGCACACCTTTAATCCCAGCACTCAGGAGGCAGAGGCAGGCAGATCTCTGTGAATTTGAGGCCAGCCTGGTCTACAAGAGCTAGTTCCAGGATAGACTCTAAAACTACAGCGAAACCCTGTCTCGGGAAAAAAAAGAAAAAGAATGGAAAGTGGGCTGACCAACATGTACACGCTTGGACATTAATTCTAGCAATAGAAGCAACTATTCACAGTAGTGCTCTTTGTAAATCCCTAAAGCTGTAACCTGTTGATAGGTTCTTAACCGTTCTGCTTTCACCATTGCTGTGATTAAAAAAAAAAATCAACAAAAAGCAACTTAGAAAAGGAAAGGTTTAATTTCTGTTTATAATCCCAGGTTGTAGTCCGTCACTGTGGGGAAGTCAAGGCAGGAACTTCCAACAGCTAGTCGCCTAGCATGCGCAGAGAAAGAGCAGAGAGAAAGGCACGCATGCCCACTCGCTTGTGCTGAGCTTCATCTCCCCGCTCTCCTACAGCTGAGGACCCCCAGTCCATCGATCATTAATTAATGGTCTTTATTGTGGGCACAGACATCCCCAAAGGCCAACCATGCCTGCGGAATGTTGACATGCCCACAGGCCAACCCAGTTTCTCACTGAGACTCTTTTCAGGTGAGTAGGTGCTATCAAGTGGACAATTGGAGCTGACAATCACAACGACTTAGCAAGGTATGAGATCATCCGTCTTGTGGATCACTACTCTGTCATGAGAAGAACAACGTAGAAACAATCCAGATGGCCACAAACTGGTGATTGGTGATAAAGGACACACGCAGCCCAGGGAACCACAAATTCATTTTCTCTCTCTCTAGATCTGCCTGTTCTGAACATCTAGTACACATGGATTTATAATATAGTATATTATAAATATCTTCATAATATATTGTCCTCTGATAGGACTGTTTGTGAGGGCATACAGACGTTCTCATTCCTCAAACTCTCGCTCTCTTCTCCTTCCCTACCTTCTCCCCGTCTCCACCTTCAGGATCAGGTGACCCGAGGGAACGATGTAAAGAGTTCTCTGTATATTTCTTTATAATTTCCTCTTGATCTATAATATTCCTAAAATGAAAACTGTGTGACCTCCTATCAGGGGAGGCCAGCCTGTCAGCCTGGCATGCCACAAAGGGGACACGCATCTCGGTTGGGCTGCAGGTAGGGTCAGCACTGTTTTCTTTGGAGTATGACTGAGGGTTTTGAGTTCCTCCCAAATCCTTCACATCCTTCTCATCTGAGACTGTGAGAGGTCAGGATTCTACATCAAGTCCCTGGACCCGAGGACCTCTAGAGTAGGTCCAGTACTAGAGGGGGACCCAGCTGTGCCTGGCAACGGCTGAGTGTCTGGGTTCTGATCCACCAACAGGGTTGGTTCACAGTGAAAAAAACCTCAGGGGACAGAAAGCTTTTCAACAGTATGTCCCAATGGCTCAGGAGCACCATCTGGCCTTGACCAAGACGACACAGTCTTTCAGCTGCTTTGAGAATCTGCAGCCTTAAGAACAGCATAGAAAATGTTGGGATTAAGTAAAAAATATTAAGAAGCCAGCTTCCTCCTAAGATAATAAAAAATCCCATCAACACACACATAACATTCTTTAGAATCCTACTCAGCTTTGCGAAAACTACATCTCTTATTTGTTTTAAATTAGGAAAAAATAACTCTGAGAGCAAGGTTAGAAGGTCCTGTTTTGCTGGGCTAAGCCTCACCATCAAGACTGCCTTGGAGTGGAGTGAGGGAACCAGCCAGGGAAATCTGGTGGAATCCGGGGGCCCTTAAGCGTGTGCATTCACCTGGTTTCTCATTTTACTGTTGGTGCCGGCCAATATCTTGATCTTGAGGGTGTTTGTTGAAGTTCTTGCATTTCTACCATCTGTCTACAGGTCAGGTGTCAAGACAAGATTTACACACTCAGCGGATCCAATTAAATGAAATGCCTGCCCCAGCGGCTCAAAACACAGCTAATAAAGGCAGGCCACACTCTGGAATCGAGTGGCGCTTCCCAGTCACCCTTGACTGCTCCTTGCAGGCAAACTGTGGGCTGATGAGAGGAATGTAGGGTAAGAAGTGAGTCCAAGACGGGTCGCACATTTCCATCCCCATATTTCATTTGAGACAGGCACAGCTTTTACGAAGAATACCGGTGTTTTCCTGAAGAAGTCAAGTGTAATTTGAACCCTTCAATCTCTGGACCCAGAGTAAGAAGATAAAAGCGCATGGGGAGAAAATGTTTTAAAAGAATTTTCTTTTTTTTTTTTCCTCTTGTGGTTGATAGTATGAATTACTGTCTGAAACAGCTTTCAATTAAGAGAGGTGACAGGAATCCTTTATGCGCCCTCTATCAAACACAAGTGGAAAAATTTTGAAATGTGCCAACTGTCTAACTAAAAATAAATAAATCGCTTTGGTGTCTAACTAAAAATAAGAGCATTGTGGGGAAAGAGCAAGCCCTTAGGGACCAGCTGCGACAATGACAGGGTGCATGTGGCTGGGGTGTCTTCAGATGTGCTGCTGAGACAGAGGATCGAGCAGCCGCCATTACTTCCAGGCCGACTTTTAGGGGTTCAGAGGCATCAAGCAGTGTGTGTGTGTGTGTGTGTGTGTGTGTGTGTGTGTGTGTGTGTGTGTGCGTGTGTGTGTGTGCGTGTAAAGGGGTTCAGAGGCATCAACCAGTGTGTGTGTGTGTGTGAGTGTGTGTGTGTAAAGGGGTTCAGAGGCATCAACCAGTGTGTGTGTGTGTAAAGGGGTTCAGAGGCATCAACCAGTGTGTGTGTGTGTGTGTGTGTGTGTAAAGGGGTTCAGAGGCATCAACTAGAGTGTATGTGTGTGTGTGTGTGTGTGTGTGTGTGTGTGTGTAAAGCAGTTCAGAGGCATCAACCAGTGTGTGTGTGTGTGTGTGTGTGTGTGTGTGTGTGTGTGTGTTGGTTAGTTTAGTGTTCCCATAGCAGCAAGAGCACCATGGAGGTGGGGACTGCTGACTCCATCAAGACATGGTCATTGTAGAACAGTGTGAGCCTGGTTAGGGTCTGTACTGTCGGAGCTTGCAAACTATCCCTGGGTCCGAGGCTTAGGGACAACAGGTGACAGACTGGGCTCCTCCCTATGGGGCTGAAGGACAAACAAGATCTGAGTGAACCTAAGCCACAAGTGGGCACCTCCGTGCATGCCACTCGAGTTATTTGTGGCGAAGGGGGCTCTGAGGCAGGAAAGCCTGTGGTTTCTAATAGGGCCGAGCAGGAAGTCAGCTTCCATCTGGAATTCCTACCACCACCAACCAGCTGCCACTCATGGTCCCCTGGGAGAGCGGTTTACAGACGATGTCGCACAAGTGCGCATTCCAGGCGCCAGCGGAAAGCAGCAGCCACCCGGAACGCGGGGAAATGCGGGCTTACCGGTCACCACCACGCAGCGGGACTCCGAGTCCCTGAGGCCCGGCTGAGCTAGGCTGGGGGTGGGGGTGGGGGTCAGCCGCGATTCGGGACGGGAAATGCGAGGACCACGTGGGGAGTGTGACAAGGCCACGCCCTCGGGAGCTGAACTGGCGGCTTCTGGAAGCTCGAACCTAGACGTCGCCGGAACTCACAGCTTAGGTGGTTCCGTACGGTGCACGGCATCAAGGTGTTCGACCCTGTAATGACCAACTGTCCCAATGCTGCGCGCGTACTAGGACCCACGACCGAAATATCTCAAACTAGGACCGCGGGCCACTCTCTCTGTTGTTCGCACCTACTTGATCCCCCTGCCCCCGGCCTCGGTAGAAAGCCCTGCTGCCCAGAGTAGTCCCAGGCGACTCGGTTTGTGATTAATCTTGAATTCGGCAAAACATTTAAACAAGCAACCCAACACTCGGAAAACACTAGGAACTGTAGGCGTTGGCTGCAAGCACCTGCTGCCTAGACCTCCTAGGCCCACTGTCAAATTATTCTGTTTTCTTGTTCTGTGGCGTGGGGCTCACCCCCGCCCGCATATATGGAGCATTCTGCCTCCCACGCATGTCCCCAGCTGCATCAGCCTGGAGCGACAGGGCTCACCAGCTGGCTGATGTCTGCTGGCTTCAGACTGCTTCATCCTGTCTGTGAAGTGCTTCCTACTGCACTTCCTGGCAAAAGTGCAACCCGATGTCACCCACAGCCTTGGCATTTTTCTGCGTTCTAGATGTGCCTCGGGGCTTTGAAATTTTGTCAGCGATACAATAACAACAAGAAACCTAAAGTTTGGGCCAGTTCTGTTGATGTCTTATGCAGCATGTTGGCCTTTCAAAAATACTATTAACATTTTTTAAAACTGAAACACTATTTTTTGAAGGATGCGTAATAGAGAAACAACACACATATTTCTTTTACTCCATGGGGGGGGGGGCGCAGTGGGGTGGGGAGGAGCCAGTTGAGTGCAAGCACCACATCCTACAGTTTTCGGAAGTTCCCTGTGCCGCGGGAGATCTAGTGAGACCCAGTAATTGTAACTATTTAATTGGCCCTGACTTTCTCTTTCTTCTCTTCTCTTCTCTTCTCTTCTCTTCTCTTCTCTTCTCTTCTCTTCTCTCCTCTCCTCTCCTCTCCTCTCCTCTCCTCTCCTCTCCTCTCCTCTCCTCTCCTCTCCTCTCCTCTCCTCTCCTCTCCTCTCCTCTTCCCCTCCCTCCCTCCCTCCCTCCCTCCCTCCCTGCCTCTCTCCCTCCCATCTCCCTCTCTTTCTCTCCCTTCCTTCCTTTCTTTCTTCTTTCAAAAGTTAAATGAGATCCCTGCTCAGGGTTCAACCTCACCTGAGATGTCTTTTTAATTGGCCCCCGGAGGTAGGGTCCTGGGCTCTTGTTACCAGGAAACATCGGAAAGCCACCGTTTCTTTCAGCCAGCTTTCTACCACTTGCCCTGGGAGGCTGAGGCTGGTCAGGTTCTTGAGGAACTCAGAGGGCTTTGTACTGGGTCTGGCTGGGGTAGGGCTGGAGGTGGGGGTCCTAGTTTCTTCTACTCCTGTGGGCTTTTGTAGACATTTGTCCAACTCCTTCTGCTGAACTGTCCCTCCCTAGATGGTGGCCTTTACATATTTCTGTTAGGAGGGATATGTTTCCAGGTCACAGTAAAACCAGCTGACAAAATGACCAAGTTTGTAAAGGTGGTTGCTGGTAGTGGTTTCTCTGTGTAGCTTTGGAGCCTGTCCTGGAACTTGCTCTGTGGATCAGGCTGGCCTCGAACTCACAGAGATCCACCTGCCTCTGCCTCCCAAGTGCTGGGATTAAAGGCATTTGCCACCACCGCCTGGCTTAGGCAGGCAGATCTTTGAACTTGAAGTTATCTTGGTCTACAAAGTTCCAGAATAGCCAGCGCTACACAGATAAAACCCTGTCTCCAAAAACAAACACGTGCCACCAAGTCTAACCCTGTTTGCTAATGCTTACTCAGCTTAGAGAAAGCTTTCCCCTTAACTGCAATTACTATTTGTGAACAAGACTGTTCATTTGATAATGAAGCTGTAATCGCTCTTGTTATTATTATTTAGAAAGGGTCTTGATCTGATGAATATATTAAATGTCACCATAGAAACTTTATCCAGCACTGGTGGAAACAGAGGAGAGACCCACATCAGAGCACTGGTCTGAGCTCCCAAAGTCCAGTCGAAGAGTGGGTGGAGTGAGAATATGAGCAAAGAGGTCAAGACCATGATGGGTTCACCCACTGAAACAGCTTACCTGAGCTAATGGGAGCTCACCAACTCCAGCCAGACAGGGAAGGAACAAACATAGGACCAAACTAGTCCCTCTGAATGTGGGTGACAGTTGTATGGCTGGGGCAGACTGAGGGGTCTCTGGCAGTGGCACCAGGATTTATCCCTACTGCTTGTACTGGCTTTTTGGGGACCTGTTTTTTTTTTTTTGTATGGATACCTTGCTCCGCCTAGATATAGTAGGGAGAGCCTTAGACCTTCTCCAAAGCAATGTGCCTCACCCTTTTTGAGAATTGAATAGGGGTAGGGTGGGAAGTAAGTGGAGAGAATGGGAGGAGGGCAGGGATTGGGAACTTGGATTGATATGTATAATGAAAAAAGATAATTTGTTTTCTATTTTAAAAAATAAATAAATAAAAAAGAAAAGAAAGGGTCTTGATGTGTGGCACAAGCTAGCCCAGATGCTTGAACTTATGTGATACTTGTGTTCTGCCTCTCAAAAAAGTTGGATTATAGGTCCATGCTAGCCTGCTAGAATTGCATTGTTAGTTTCTGTGCAGTTTTTTTTTTGTTGTTGTTGTATTGTTTTTGTATTTGACACACCTCCTTTTTATTTTTACCTTAAACTGGAATATAAGAAGGAATTTTCACTTTCCCATCATTAATTTACTTTTCTCCTGCCCGGATGTTTTCTCTAACTTTGTAATGAAGTTATCAAAAATCCCTAACTGATATAAAATGTTTTAGTTAGTCACAATGACATATCCACTACTGTTTTCATCCTGACTTGCAGACAAACAACAAAAAAAACCCGTCATCTTTCTCCTAAGATGAAGACAGCTCAGAGAGGTCTGGGTTTTCAGGTCTGGATTGGTTCTTTCAATTCTTTTCCACTGTAAAAACAAAAGGTCTCTAACAATCGCTGGTGCCAAACACTACCTTCAGGCTGATGAAGTACAGAAAGCCTGAGTATTCGTAAGGCAATGAGGGAGATGTTTGACTTAAGAGAAAGCATGACAATCTACCTTCTAGGATATTCCCCAGAGAGGATATTTGCAATTATATTTGACTGGAGGGCAAGGTGCTAGCGATCCAGCCATGTGTTCTCACTGGGGACAGCCACGATGACAATATCCCCGGACTACAAATATTTTACATTTTAAACCAAACACGAAGCTTTGTGGGATTTGTTTTACATTCCTTACTGTTGAGTGGTGACTTCCTGCTTAAGCAAGAGAAAGGACTAAAAGGGCTGTTTACCGCCTGCGAGCCAAACAACCCTGATGCTATGACACGGACAGTTGTCCCGTTGACATCAATGAAATTTCATCAGACTGATCAAATTCCTGCGGGGGGTGGGGTGGGGAAAGAACTCAATCATCAAGAAGCAGGGATAGTTTCAAAAAGGGTGTCAACACAGGCTTCCCCTGTGTCAGACATTTCTGCTCCTGACCCACTACTTACCTCTCCTGTCAGTCACACAGCCTATAGCCAAATTGCTTCTTGTCAAAGCACAAACTGATTCCACCATAACGTCACTTCATATTTGGGAGTCATCTTTCTTGCTCCCTTGTACCCTGGGGTGGGGGGACAGCCCTAAAGTTTCTATGAAGGCTAGGTAAGAAGGTCCGCTGGCTTGGTGTAGCACTGGCCTCTGATGCATTCCTCCAGTTGTTTCTGCTGCAGTGGGCATGTGCCACAGAGTCTACGTAAACCAGCTCTGGCCCTGCTCCAAAGATTATTTATGGATGCTGAATTTGAATTTTCCTATACTATTGATATGTCATGAGATAATGTTGTTTTGATATTTTTAAACTATTGACAAGAGTAGAAACTGTTTTCGGGTCTTAGGCTGTATAAAAGTAGGTGGAGGGCTATGGACTGTACCATGTGAAGTGTGTGAAAATTCCATATTTCTCCTCTGGGAAACCTAAGTATAAAGTAGTGGGGCAAATCTTCAGTAAGCTGAATACATAGATTATACTTAGTGCTTCTCTGTAAACAATTTTGCGTCCATATATTAAGTTGCCCATGGTTGCCAGTGGCCTGGAAATATTGAATGAAAAAAAATCTAGTTGTCAACAGGGCTTAAGTCCAAACTGCACATTGTTTGGAGTAGTGTGACAGAAAATTACACTGTTGAGCGCTGTCCCCTCTGGATGTGGGCCACCGCTATATCCAGTGTATGCTGCCCTCCCCTTTATCCCTCAGCAGCCCTCTTGGTCGTCAGATGGACTAAGTATCCTGATATTTGTATTCGTGTTCTTACTTGACTTAAGCATGACCCTACGAAACGATACTGGCTAGCCTATTACAGCACATCGTTACGACGGTCTAATTTAATCATTAGTTAGTTAGTAGTTACTAATTAATTATTGATTAGTTATTGTTGATAATCTTTTACTTACTGAGTCTAATTTATAAGTTAAATGTTAGCATAGGCTTGTATGCACAAGGAAAACACATAGCGACTGCAGGATGCGTCTTAGCTTTGTTTCGGACTCCGTGCTCCTCACAGGTAAGTGGAAACTCTGTATGTGGGGAGCAAGAGAGGTCCTGAGTGTGTGGGTGACATGGACACAGCCATGTCAAGGACCCCAGGGCTTTAGTCCATGGGAGAGGCAAAGCCTTTGCCTGGTTGGGCTGAGAGGGATGGCAATGGGGAAGCTTTGAGGGAGGGGAAAGGCTCCCTGTGGTCCCTGTGTGGATGTTGACAGTGTGTACAGAAAATGTCCACCGTGTCTTTCTGCCACTGGGATGGGTCTGAAGACTGCTTCCCTTGGAAGACCGCTCCTGTCCAGATCAGCTAACCTGCCTCCTTGTGTGGCTGTGCACCATGCTATACGCCATACATCCCGCCTCCTTGTGTGGCTGTATGCGTTAATCAAGCCTCCCCGTGCATTGTATATAATAAATGAGCTGAGCTTCTGGGGTCACTGCCACTTTTCCATCTGATTCCAACTTTTCTGTGTGTCCCTGTGTCTTTTTCTTCATTCTCTTGCTGCCTCTAGTCAGGGTTCAATGACCAGAAGATGAAGTGACTTCGGAGTTTGGGGAGACAGCCCAGTCAGTAAAGTGCTTGTCTTAGAAGTATGAGAACCCAGGTTCAGTTCCCAGCACCCACATAAAAATTCCAAGCATGGGGGTGCATGCCTGTCACCCCAGTACTGGGGGAAGCGAAGACAGGAGGATCCCTGGGATTCCCTGATCAGCCCAGTTGGCTGAATTGATGAGCTCCAAGCCTATGAAACAAAACAAAAACCCCAAAAGCCAAACAAAATAAAAAATGGTCTCAGAGGAAGTGGGTGGACTTATTGAAGATGATACCCATAAGGTAGTTTTCTGGCCTCTACTTATGTACACACACTTGCGTGGACCCCTGCATGTATTTGTGTACCTGCATGTAAACAAACACACACACGCTTTAAATGAAGATTATTTAATACAAAATATTTTTATCAAAACCCACTGCTTTCCTTTTTTTTGTTAGGTTTGTGCAGAAAAGCATGCTGAATAAATCAGCACTCACTGTTGTTACTTCAATAATAGTAATGATTTTTACCACATATGAACTGACTCGATTGTCAATTTCTTCTTCACATTTGGTGAGAAGCAGATTGCAAGCCCCTCCCCAGCCTTGGCCTGCAGTTGCTGGCTGATTATACAGTCAGTCGCAGGATGGGCTCTGGCTTCAGCACTCATTCAAGGTGGGCTTATACTCAGCTAGGGAAGACCTTGAAATTCTTCTCTGTGTTTGTGGTGGTCCCAGATTCACACGTTGATGATTTTGCCTCTGGGAATGCTACCCTGACTGCAGCTGATCTCCTCCGATAGATTCTTGACTCACAGACCTTCACGTTTTTAAACTTCCCACTGAAAAGGCATCTCTCATGAATGCTTGCACCTTTTTCTTATTTAAGAATTAGTACTGAGGTACTTTTTTGTATAATATTCTGCAACAATCATTTAAAAGTTTTAAAGCAACCAGAAAAACTAAAATTATTAGAGAATTTATCATGACAATGGAATTACGTCAGCACCCTGTAGGAAACTAGTATAGACAAGAATGAGTTTTTGTTTTCTTTTCAGGTGTGGAGACTCCACCCATTGCCTAGGTTGACCTTGAACTCCTAGGCTCAAATGACCCTCTTGTCACCGCGCCCAGGTAAGACCGTGTATTTTCTGAAGTTTTCTGTGAGTTTTGAAGTAGCTGTTTGTTATTTCCTCTTCTCAAACTCCGGCAAGTCTTCCAGCTCACACCAGAAAGTAATGCTCTTCCTCCTCACGCTGTCCGACAAAGATTCAGCCGTGGGTTTTTGTCTCTCACATTTCCCTGTTTTCACTAATCCTTGCTCTAACATTCTTTTTTTTTTTTTTTTAAGGAGTACATCTCCTTCACTAAAGGGTGACAACTGTCACAACGGAAATTTGTTTAGTCATTAAACCCAGGAGTTTGCTAGGCCCATTGTTTACGGGCTGGATTCTTTAGTTGAATTTCTCTAAAACCTTGGGAGTGACTCAACAGCTGTGTTCTTAACGCAGAGAAAGTTCTCGTGTTGATAACGGAGGCCAGGTGAAAGGGGATGGAACTTAAGAGTCCTCTTGGGACACAGAAGCCATATCAAACACAAGGCTAGGTCTTTGCTGGCCCCTCCTTGTCACAGTTATAAATGGCATTTTCCTTTTATGTTGGCTGAGGGCCCAAGGCAGTTTTGGTGTCAGCAGTGAGTGTTAGTGGCTGAGTCTGTTTTGTTTGTTTGTTTGTTTTTTTCTGAGGCAGGGTTTCTCTGTATAGCCTTGGCGGGCTGGAACTTACAGAGATCCGCCTGCCTCTGTCTCGCCAGTGTTGGGATTAAAGGTGTGTGTCACCACCGCCCAGCAGCTGAGTTTGTTTTAAGAAGACTTGAGTTGGTCCGTGGTGGCACACGCCGTTAATCTCAGCACTTGGGAGGCAGAGGCAGGCGGATCTCTATGAGTTCGAGGACAGCCTGGTCTACAAGAGCTAGTTCCAAGACAGGCTCCAAAGCCACAGAGAAACCCTGTCTCTAAAAGCAAAAAAAAAAAAAAAAAAGACTTGAAAACTCATTTATGGTCAATCCGATTGTCTGTATAGGAAATCTATGATAACTTCTGAGCATGATCATGTTGACCGCCTTTGGGTGGGTTACTCAGTCTAGGGGTTGTAACCCACCCTGCAGTCAGTTATTCCAGGGTCCCCTAGTTCTCTAGATAGTTTGGAATGTGGGGTGGGTTCCGCTAACAGATAGCTCTCCATTAACAGCCAATTTGGGTGTGGGGTAGGCTCTGTCAATAGAAAGATTCTTAACACAATTATGGGTGTGGGGTTCTCTGCAGACTCCCCAGGGTGATGGTTCCTGTAATGATTTTAGGAGGACTTGGCTCCTGACTTGGTCAGACCTCAGAAGTGGCTAGATATGAGACTAACTGGTGCCCTGAGTTAAAAGTTTTGTTTACCAACAATAAGTCATCCTAAGGTAATTAGTAAAAGGGGAGGGGCCTTTTGTGGAAAGCCAAAAAGGAAATCTGTGAAGGAATGTGCAAGGCATTTGGAGGAAAATGACCTTCACTGGCTCTGGGGCTCACAGTCTCAGAAATTCAAGAATCTGGTGAAGCCATGGCGATTCAAATGGTGTGAACTGGTTGTAGAAATAGTAAAACAAAGCATATATATATGCATATGTGTGTGTTTAAGGAGATTATTCAAATGATAAAGAATGCCTTCTGTTTTTTAATGAAAACATTATTTTTGTATGTGTAGGTACCTATGCCACGGCGCGAGTGTGAAGGTCAGAGGACAGTTTTATCGATTGTTCTCTCCTTCCATTTTTTTTTTGTTGTTGTTGTTTTTGTTTTTTTTGAGACAGGGTTTCTCTGTAGCTATGGAGCCTGTCCTGGAACTAGCTCTTGTAGACCAGGCTGGCCTTGAACTCACAGAGATCCGCCTGTCTCTGCCTCCTGAGTGCTGGGATTAAAGGCGTGTGCCACCAACGCCCGGCTCTCCTTCCATTTTTAATATTTATTTATTTATTATGTATACAATATTCTGTCTGTGTATGTCTGCAGGCCAGAAGAGGGCACCAGACCTTATTACAGATGGTTGTGAGCGACCATGTGGTTGCTGGAAATTGAACTCAGGACCTTTGGAAGAGCAGGCAATGCTTTTAACCACTGAGCCATCTCTCCAGCCCTCTCCTTCCATTTTTATCTTGGCTCTAAAGACTGCATTTAAGTCACCGGGATTCACTGAAAAGCACCTTTATCAACAGCGACCCACCTCTCACAGGACAGTGTTGTATAAACAAACTGTTACTCACCCTATAGAGGTAACTGACAACAGACCCAAGTACAGATACCAGCAAAGTCAAGCTTGGAATCAATGAGTTTATTGGGGTCACTTCCAGGAATATGGGTGAGGGGTTACCAACAGGAGCAGAAATCAAGAAAGCTCTGTCACCAAAGCCCACCCCAGCATAGATGACAGCTGGAAACCTGGAGCACACTACCCAGCCTGCAGGTAGAGGGTGTCCTTCCAGGTGGCTCAGTTGGCTGGAGCCTCTTCTAAAAACCTTAGCAAGTATTTTAGGCAGTTTTGTTGCTCTCTCTCTCTCTCTCTCTCTCTCTCTCTCTCTCTCTCTCTCTCTCTCTCTCTTTTCAGGTAATCTGAGATTGATTTTCAGCATTCTTTACCATTTATATACTCTTGGGAGGGAGGGGGCCTAGTGAATCTGATGGGTTTCAGGGACTTCCTGTAGCTATTTTGAGTTGTTTAATTCCTGTCTTAAGGAACTGCCCTGCAGCATCCCATTAGGACAACCTGTTGTTTCACTTGGGAGGCAGAGGCAGGTGGAACTCTGTGAGTTCAAGGCCAGCCTGATCTATGAAGCCAGTTCTAGGACAGCTTAGGCTGTCACGTAGAGGAACTGTCTTGAAAAACAAACAAACAGAAAAAGGAAGTTTCCCTCAAAAATGCAAGGTTTTAATCTGAGAGAAAATGGCTACACTATGGAAGGGGGAGACTATATATACTATTTAATGTGTGGGAAGAAATGGGTGCAGATGTTAAGTAAATACTGGTTGTATTAAACGTTCTAGCCTGGCAGATTGTGCATGGCTGTGGTCCCGGTATGTGGGAGACTGAGGTAGGAGGATGGAGACTTTAAAGGTCAGCCTGAGCTATATAGTAAGATGCTGTTTGTTTGTTCAAATTTAAAACAGAACAACATTAATAAAAACATCCAGAAGCAAGTTCAGAATTTATTTTTCAACTGTGAGCTCAGCTCAGTCTATCTAAGCACGAAACAAAACTAAGAAACAGAAAGAGGAAAAACTTAACTCAAGATTGAGTTAGGAAATAGGAATGAGAAACAAGGAATGTTCCAGTCGCCCACCCCCCCACCACCACCACCACCACACTTGAGTTTTTGAGGCAGGATTTTTCTGTGTAGCCTTGTCCTAAACTCACAGCCTCTGTCTCCTGAGTGTTGGGATAAAAGGCATATGCCACCACTGCCTGGCTGACATATGTATATACATTTTGCTTTTGTTTTTTTGTGAAAGGGTTTCTGTGTAGCTTTGGTGCCTGTCCAAAAACTGGCTCTTGTAAACCAGGCTGGCCTTGAACTCACAGAGATCCACCTGCCTCTGCCTCCTGAATGCTGGGATCAAAGGCGTGTACCACCACCGGCAGGCTCTATGCACATTTTAAAGCGTCTAAGTGTAAAATGTATAAAATAAAACTCTCTAGAAAATGGTAACAAGGTCTTAAAAATGTTTTATAGTGCAGATTAGCAAGCTTTCAACCTACTTGCTAATAGCCTGAGTAACACCCATGATTATCAATGTCTTTCTCTACAAAGGCTGCAGGGCTAAAAAGAAAAAAGAAAAGGAAAAAGAAGAGCGTTGCTGCTCTCTCAGGGCCTTTGCACTTGTCACCTTTATAGATATTTCCAATAAAAATGTTACAATAACAATGAGCTGCGATTAGGGCCTAAGCGAATATCACTTTCGTGCCAGCTGTAAAACTGCAGTTTTCTGGGGACTCTCGCCTTAACTTCGGGGCAACCCTTGGGACCTACAGGATAGGCTGTAATTTGTGCAGTGACACTACAGACCACATTACCATCTCATCAAGTTCCCAATACACCCTTTGTGATGTAACTTCAGAGCCCTCCAAGATATATAACCACACATATATAATAGCTGATTGTCAAGACACTCTATGGCTAAAGACACTTACAAATATGGCTATATTTTATGGACACTTAAGTGAGCTCTCTCTCTCTCTCTCTCTCTCTCTCTCTCTCTCTCTCTCTCTCTCTCTCTCTCTCTTTTCCGAGACAGGGTTTCTCTGTAGCTTTGGAGCCTGTCCTGGAACTAGCTCTTGGAGACCAGGCTGGCCTCAAACTCACAGAGATCCGCCCACCTCTGCCTCCTGAGTGCTGGGATTAAAGCCTGTGCCACCACTGCCCAGCAAGTGAGCTCTCTTGAAAAGACCATACACACCTGGGTATGTCTCATTTCTACCCTTTCCCCCCAACACCTATTTTTCTACTAACCTTACATCTATGTTTAAAAGCTTTTACTAAATTTACGACTTGTGTCACACTGACTTATTCCAAAATCTTTTTTGTCGGTGACATCAAGAATCCTGGCTTCATCAGAGAGAATTTCTGAAAAGAATTCTTTAGTTTGCTAAACCCAACATGGAATTGTGTTGTGTGCCCAGTTACTGACAGAATCTCTTTGATTACCCAGACTGTTCTCCAACCTCCTTCCTCCTTCAACCTCCCTGTAGTTGGGTCATTAGGTGTGTCTCCACCATAATTGGTTGCAGGGTGTGTAATGGTCTTTCACATCCCTTTAGGATACAAGCCCTGCCCACCCATCCCCACCCCCTTTTGCTGAGGCAAGCAGAAGATCTGCTTCCAGCCTGAGCTCCTTCCCTTTCCATCTCTCTCCCTTCTCCCCACATCTCCCCTACCCCTCTCTGTTTTTCTTTCTTTCTCTCTGCCTCTCTTTCTGCTCTTCTCCCTTCTCCCCTTGCCCACTTTCTCTTTCCCCTCCATAACCCACTAAATAAATACCCACTTTTTCTGCATGGCGTGCCTAATAGTCTCTATCTCTCACCTGCTCCCTGCCTGGGACTTGCTGGCTCTTGTGGGCCAGGGCTCCTGGCACTCTGAATGGCCCCTTTTTACTTTTGCCATAACAGGGTAAAATTTGAAATCATTCACCCCTGCATCCTCCCAAAGCAATATTTTGAAACAGGCTGATTATACTGGAGGAAAAAATTGTTGATATTGAATTTTGCTTTGCCAAGTGAGCGCCCGTTGGAGCTTTTGCTACATGGTGAGCACATTACAGTTTCCAGGAGACTGTTGGAAAGACTCTTGAAGTGGACAGAGACGATGCATGGATGCCCTGTATTAGGTGCACGTTTCTTACATTTTAGCTAGTTTTTCAGCCATGCAAGGTTGTTAAAAAAAAAGGATTAATGCCCCCATTCGGTCAGAGGTGGCTGCTCCTTTGCTTCTCTGGTCTTTCAGCATTTACTTTGATATCTGACTCCAGGTATTTATTGATAATACTAATCAGGGTCACGCTTCATACACTGGTTTATGGTCTAGTGTGAGGTCAATGCAGGGAAATACAGTTGCTGTTGGTTGCTGATTACAACAGCTGTATAGTCTAGAGAATGGTGTGTCTCATCTCTTCCTCCCGTTTCCCTTCTCATTCCCTTCCCTAGATCTCTTCGTCAGTGTTCCCAGAGCCATAGACGGGATGGTGTAACTGACGTTTTCAGGGCTGGGACCACATTTCTTACTTATTTTTCTGCAACTGGGACAGCAAGAATCTTTGTATTCACCATTGCATTTTTTTCTCCTAAGAATTTATCTATATTTTATCTCAAATCACCTTGAGCATGAATCACACCAACTTGTTTCTGAGTTAGTAAAATGACAAAGCCACCATCTAGGGCTGAGATCAGTACAGCTCAGGATAAGAAATATAAATTTATTAAGTAAAAATTATTTTTTAAAAAAAGGGTTAATGCAAACGACATTTTGCACATAGAAATAGAAGGGACCATGGTGGAAAAATCTGTCCAGTACAGACCTAGATGAAGGGACTCCAGCCAGCTGACCACAGGGACAGTGGGGAGGAGGGTGTGTGCCTGCGTGACACAGTCGCTCAAGGACAACAATAAACTCTATTTTGGTTCAAACACCATTTTTTGTAAACTTTGTGGAGTCAACGTGTGGTAACGAGACTACAGGGCTGTGGTCTTCAGGGAGGAGATAAAGAAGGCCTACAGGCAAACAGCGAGGAGAAAGCCCCTGGGGAGGTGGCAGGGGCGGGGCAGCCCCAAGGGAGCTCGAGGTAGAGAGGTGGTGGCCGTGGGGGTTGGGGTGAGAGGGTAGAGGCCGACAGGGTGGCAGACGTTGTACCAGCTGAGCCGAAGCATGGAGGCTGAGGCCGCCCCCGGAGCCACAGGTAAGGGGTGCCGCGTGCCCCGAGTAGCTGAGAGAGAGAAGGACGCGCAGCGGCCGGGGACACTAGCCCGCAGAGTGCCGCGCACCTGTCGCCATTGCAGCCTGCGATGTGCAGTAGGGCTGAAGGTCTCCCCGCTTCCTCTGATCACTTCAGTCCCGGGCCAGCGGAAACTGCTGGAGGAACCTCCAGAGTTGAAGCCCTCGAGGGCCCTGAACTGAGTAACTCCTGAGCTGGGTACCCCGTGGGCTGGGTACCCCCTGGGCTGCTCCCCACCCTCCAACACCTGCCTTGGGACCTTGGATCTGGGCTTGCTGGCGTAGTTGGGGAGAGAGCTCCCGGTTAGATTCCCAGTGTCAGTCTGGGAAATAGGAACCCCACGGTGGGGAGAATTCCGCACAGCAGCACTTCGTGCCCATTTCCCAGCAAAGAGAACCGGGGTTGAGGCCTGGGTTGAGAGGGGAAGTGTTGCTGCCGCCCAGGCTTGGTGCCAGCCTCTTTCTAGGCTCCAGGCACACAGCCTACATGCCTCTTCGGCCCAGCGAGCTTTCCGGGGGAACCTGGATTTGAAGATGCATCCTTGAGCCGGGGCCCCCTCTGAGGCCTCAGGTGATGCCATTCCAGACATTTTTGCTAGGCATCCTGGTGACAGGTGACTGGCCCTGTCCCGCAGGCAGCCACATCGGGCGCACAGGCCACTTTCTCTATAGAGTATCATGTTGGGGCGTCTTGGCATTTTGTCGGAAGCCTGTGGCAGCACCGGAAGCCACCAGTTTTTATGGCCTGCCGTAACTGCTGCAGTCCGGTTGTTTTTCTTCTATTTTTAGGGGAACAAGATAAGGAGAGAATGTAGCCACTGGCTAATTATATAGATTATTAAAGTTTTAGTTGATCTAGAGATTAAGAAAAAGTTTGTCGTTGATATTGGAAAGGGTGGTATTATTTCTCGTTTGTATTTTTAGTTTTGCCCTAGCTTAGTTTTTTTTTTCTAGAAAGTTAGTGTTAAAGGCTTGGATGGAGGGCTGTTTCCAGTTTATGTGTTGGAAAACTAGAATGAAGGGGGGAGGGGAGGCTTGCTTTTTGATCTTATCTTCCCCATCTACAAAACAGGAGAAGCCCCCTAGGGTCTATTAAGCGCCGCTGTCTCTGGTTACACCCTGGTCTCTCCTCCCTTCCTCCGTCCTGGAAGGAAAATGATCGCGAGCTGGAGGGCCTGGGCCTCCCCGCTCCTCGGCATTTTAATAGGAAACAGAATAGTAATTTCACCTTCTGGAAAAGTGTATTTGGCCCGAAAGCCGCTTATGGATTTTCCTGTACTCGCTTCGACCTTTGCTGTGGTCTCGATGGTCACCCACGGTTCGGATGACACACAACAGGCTCGCGCTTGTCATTTCCACATGTGTTAGCTCCTAATGGGTCGGAGGCTTGCATAGTTGAACTGCTGCCTGAGCTTTGATAGCTGTTTCCAGAAACAGCTTGGGCAAATCTCGGCGACTGGGGAATCCCTTTCTTTTTAGCGGAGAAGCATGAAAGGAGAAGTTACGCTTTCAGGTAAGGCCACATGCCAGCCTCGGCTTAGCGTCGCCGCCGCTGAAAAATGAGGAAGGACGTGTGACATTCCTGCGGCAGCTGTGCTCTGTGTCTGCAGGAGGATTTGGTTTGGGGGCAGTACTGTCCAAAGGGGATTTGAGGGTACCCCACAATAATTTACATCCTGACATGCCCTAAATCGCCCCCCACCCCCCGCATCTATTCTCTCCCTCCTCTCTACCTGTTTTTAATTTCCCTGATGCCAAAACCTTCTTAGGTTCCACTGGGCCATCTGTTGCTGTCATTTTAGCTTAGAACAGAGCTGAAAGAAAGGAGAAAACCAGACACAGCCTGGTCCTGTTACCACCCTCATCTTTTACCTTGAACTTCTTCCCCGTCTGTGAACTGAGGACTGGACTGCCTTATAAGGGATTAATTGGGACCCTGTGTACGCGGGAATTCACAATTGGTCCTGGTGTCACTAGTAGTAAGCACAGAGAAAGCTATTCATTTTGGTTTTTGAAAAGTTGGATTTTCTGATAATTCGTGCGGCTAATGAAGCAGAGAGGATAATAAAGCATACATAATAATAATATATAAAAATATAAAAATAATAAAGCAGAGAGGATTGATGGCACAGAGCTAGAAAGCAAACTGAAGCAAGACAGAAGCTCGTGTAGGTTTGTATGACCCGCTGCAGAAGGGGACAAGAGAGTCAGGGGACAGGAGGGAAGTGAGTGGGACCTCGGTTTGGAGGCCTTCCCATGTCCTTTTTTTGGTTGTTGTTGTTGTTGTTGTTTTTTTGTTTTTTTTGGGACAGGGTTTCTCTGTGGCTTTGGAGCCTGTCCTGGAACTAGCTCTGTAGATCAGGCTGGTCTCGAACTCACAGAGATCCACCTGCCTCTGCCTTCCGAGTGCTGGGATTAAAGGCGTGTGCCACAACTGCCCGGCTCCCATGTCCTTTTTAAAGCACTCAGTATGCCAAAGGCCTTGTCTTAGGGTTTATACTGCTGTGAAGAGACACCACCACCACGGCAACTCTTATAAAGGAACACATTTATTTAGGGTGACTCCCTTACAGTTCATAGGTGCAGTCCATTATCATCGTGGCAGGGAACATAGAGGCATGCAGGCAGATGTGCTGCTGACTACATCCTGATCAGAAGGCGGCAGGAGGGGGCTGTGATACTGAGCGAAGCTTAAACTAAGGGGACCTCAAAGCCTGCTCCCATGGACATTGATATGGAGGTTTCTGGCAGGGTTGGGTCTTTGGCTCAGGTCAGAGCTTTTTCCTACCATGCCTGAAGCCCTGTGTTCTACTCGTAGGGCAGCAAGCAAACAGCCAGGACAAAGTAACCCAAGAGACATTGGATTTCCTCAGAAAGAGGAAAATTTCCCTCCAGTCAAGAAAGAGAGGTGCCCCAAGGAGCTGGGGGAGTCAGTTCACCAAGGTGTTTAGAGGTGTTATCATGTTAACACAAATTTAAATCACTCCCGCCTAGTCCTGGTGACTCAGTGTCCTTGGAGGGGCTGTGGATTTGGCTGGTTTGGGATCTCAGTTTCTGGGAAACAGAACCTCACTGAGGACAGAGGGACTTTGTGCTCAGCTGCCCTGGAACACCTCACTGGGGCAGCCAGTGAGAAAGGAAAGAATTTTGGGGTGGGGTGGGGGTAGGGTGGTGTGGATGGACAGTCAAAAGCTGCTTGACCGTGAGGATTGTCCTTTGCTTCCTACCCAAGCAGACCTTTGTCTCTGGGCAAGCAGGACCCCTGTAAATCTTTGTGGTTAGTGCCTTGAACTCCCTGAAAGAGTGTGGAGGTAACAGTTCCTCTTAAGTGTGGGCAGAGACCCTTGTTGACACTACATCCAGGAAGGATTGCTGGGAGGGAGTCTCTGCAATCAGGCAGGTGTATCAAGCTTGCTGTGTTTTGGACAGAGTGCCCTGGCCAGGGCTCTGGGTTGCCTGACCCCTAGAAGGGCCAGGTTCTCCCAGTGGCTGAGTGTCTGTGCGCCTCTCCTTTTGTGGTTCCTGGTGCCCTGCGGTGTCGATACTCCATCCAGCTCCTGCTTACTCGCCGCTAGACTTGGCAGTAAACGGGACTGATATTTCATGAGACTTGGGCAGGAGATCTAGGTGTCTTGTTGTGGGCCAGTCAGATGGGGTGAATGACCAAGTGGCCAGGATTCACACGGGGCAGTGGGACAGAAGGCTAGCCGGCTGGCCTTCACTCGCTCCTGGCTCCTCTAATGTTATTTGTTGTGCAGCCCTTGCAAGTTTCACGCGAAGGACCATAGAAAATGGTAGTGCTTTGTGGTAGAGGAGCAAAGGGTTTGTAACAAAAATGGAAGCTCTTGGTCACTGGGCAGTCGCCTTTCAAGGTCAGTAGCAGTTGAAGGTCTGGGCCTCAGAGTACAGTTAATCAGGATGGGACAGTTGTGATTCTGAGATGCTGTGCACGCCTGGAACCCCAGTACTCTGTAGGCTGAAGCAAAGGGGTTCTAAGGTCAAGTTCAGCCTGGGCCATGGTGTGACTCTGTCTCAGATAAAAACAAAAACAAAACAAATTAGGCTGCCTTCATGGCTCTTCCTGGGTTAGTGGCTTCTCTTTCTAGAGTTAGCAATCAACTAGCGTGAATGAGGGACCCAAAGCTTTGTGAATTTAAGGCCATTTAAAGTATGTTTAAATATAGGCATGTCTCCACCCTTGCTATTCTTCTGTCCCTTTCTCTGGTCTCCTGAACCCTCTCCCATTAAAAGCATTGCATCCGGTCATTCAGTATCCCTAAGCTGGGGCCTCATTTTTTTTTTCTCCCCACAAGAAAACAGATTTAACCAGTGCCCATTGGTTCTGAGGACATACAAACCTCTCACAGGTATTCAAGACAGGACAGCTCCCGTGCCCTGAGTGCCCAGAAGGAGCACTATGGGGCTGAAGCCTTTTAGCCACGCGTGTGTTGCCAGGGGGGGACGCCACGTTTCCACCTAGACAGCTTGACTTGTTGAAATGAAGATAAATGTGTTGTTCTTGGAGAGCAGGTCTGTAACCACGACTTGGGAACTCTGCTAACAAAGAGAAAGCTGTGTTCATCTCCTCATTGCTTTTGCTGAAACAAGCTCTCACCATTCTCTGAATATTTTGCTCGGTGGTAGGTACTTGAGAAGTTAGCATTGTAGTGTCTTCATTGTATAAAGCTGCTCACACAGGACAGCCCACTACCCTGGAGTGCTCTCTCTCTGTTATTCTGATTCAGGGTGGACTCTTCTGGGGGGCTGTGGACAATGCAGCTGTGTTAATTAGGTTTAATTAAGTTCAGAGCGTGTATTATAATGGTTGGTTGTTCACCTGACCTTTATGATTTCCTACAAGTGATTTAAGCAATACATGTGTGCTAACTACATTTGGACAGAACACCTTAGACCAAACAAAAAAAAAAAACTCCAACAAAACTACAACAAAAAAACCCAAAACAACAACAACCACAAAACAAGGTGGGTAGAGGTGTAGTTCAGTGGTAGAGTGCACTAGTTTGCACAGAAGTCTGGGTTCAGTCCCCAGGGTCCAGAGGTAGAAATGGGGGAAGGTCACCTCCATAGCAAGCTTGGAGTCAAGCAGGGATACACGAGACCCTGTCTTAAAAAAAAAACCAAAAACCAGAAACCAAAACAAAACAAAAAAAACCCAGTTTGCAGGGCAGTGGCAGCGCACGCCTTTAATCCCAGCCAGAGGCAGGCAGATCTCTGTGAGTTTGAGGCCAGCCTGGTCTACAGAGTGAGTTCCAGGACAGCCAGAGCTACAAGAGAAAACCTGTCTTGAAAAAACACACACAAAAAAAAAAGAAAGGAAGAAAGGAAGGAAGAAAGAAAGAGGAAAAGAAAACTTGTTATTAACAAATAATCATCTGCTTTTAATTACAATTAAACTTACCAGGCAGATCATCTTTTGCATCTTTTGCCCCTTTTCTGTCAAGTGGCATCACCTCCATCCATGCCCCAATTTGATTTTTTTTCTATTTTGAAATTTAATAACCGTGTTTCTCTTCTTTTAAGTGCTAACTTAGGAATTTTAATATTCATATCTGATTAATTTATTCTGTGATTAGTCAAATTTTAACTGCTTCTGGAATAAGTTAAGGGCCTTCCAATGCTCTTTTTCTATTGTTTCCTTCCCAGCTCGCATGCCGTGATGGTTCATAGACACTGTCGACTTGAGTAGGTTCAGAATCACCTAGGATACACATCTCCGAGCATGTCTGTAAGGGCGTTTCCAGAGAGGCTTAATTGAAGGGAGAAGACATGCCCTGAATGTGGGTGGCACCTTCCTACAGACTGGGGATGGGGGAAGTAAGGGACAGGGGAGATGGGGGCACTAGACTGAACAAGAAGAAGAAAAGTGAACCGCTCACCAACACCCATCTACCCATCTGCTTCTCTTTCCTGAATCTGGGGGCAGTGTGAGCAGGCATCCCTGGCTCCTGCCACCACAGAGCTGTTCCTTTTGTCACTATCCCTGGGAAATACCAGATACATATACCATTTTCACATGGTACTGTAAGCGCTATTACACTTCTTGCTCCTACAGTGAAATGTTTTATGTTGTGTGGTCGACATTGGCTTAGACTGTAGTCAAGTTTGCTATTGTTTTGTTGTGCCCATCTCTTCTCAAGCAGCCTTTTCTTCCTTCTAGAGGTTCGTGTCCTCTATGCCAAGTGCACAGGAAATAATGTTGCAGGAAGTGTGCTCATAGCAAACTCCCCGATGATACGTTTCTAAGTATTTCTTTATTTCACCCAACATCTTGGAAGCTGTTTTTGTGAGATGGAAGATGAATGTTATTTTCCTTTAGCTCATTAAAAATGTCATTCCATTGTCTCCTGCCTTCCATAGCTGTGTGGAGGAGGCAGCTGTCCACTTATTATCAGCCAAGTCGAAAGAGCTGTCCTTTCTTCCTGAATGTTTTCAGGGTCATGTGTGTGTGCGTGCGCATGTATGCATGTGTGCATGTGTGTGCGTGTGTGCGTGTGTGCGTGCGTGCTCTTTGCAGTTTGGCTAGTCTGTTTAGGTGGGAATTTCTTTGGACATTGGTTAAGATTACAGAATCTAAGAGTGGATGTCTCTTGTGAACTCACCTATAGTTTCTTCATATTTTGAGTCTTCCTAATTTTTCTCCTTCTAGAGCTTTAATTAGACTGCCATGCATCTCATATCTTGTTCCTCTACTCTTGATTTCTCCTTAGTTGCTTCCCAAGTTTACCAGCTGTGTCTGTCTGATCTGCATCCTGGGTCAGTTTCAGCTAAGACATTCCTTTTCTTCTCAAATCTTATTGGGCAACGTGAAGTCTTGGCCTTTTTTATCCTTAATTTAAATGTTTATAAAACATTTTGTTTTGTTTTGTTTTTGTTTTTGAGACAGAGTTTCTCTATGTAATAGCCTGTCCAAGAACTTGCTTTGTAGACCAGGCTGGCCTTGAACTCATAGAGATCTGCCTGTCTCTGCCTTCGGAGTGCTGAGATTAAAGGTGTGCACCACCACACCCAGCTGCAAATCATGTTTAATATCAGCATCTTCTATATTGCATCATTTCAATGGGTACAGTTCTTTGGGTCATAGTCTATGCTACCTCTATGGTAGTTTATTTCACCCAGAGACCTTTTTGGCTCAGTCTTTTTGTCTGCCTATTTGTCTGTCTGTCTGTCTGTCTGTCTGTCTGTCTGTCTGTCTATCTATCTATCTATCTATCTATCTATCTATCTATCTATCTAGAAGCAAGGTATCACTGTGTAGCCCTGGAACTTGTTATGTAGACCACTAGGCTCTCATATTCATAGAACTCAGTCTGCATTTGCCTCCTGAATTCTGGAATTAAAGGTGTGCACCACCATGCCCAGCTGCTTGAGATTTTACCTATTAGGTCTGAATGACCTCATGGCTGGTACCCATATCCTTAGCCCAAACACACATGTGGCTGAATATATTGAGGAAGCTCAAACTTGCCCTTCACCGGTTTCCAATACACTATGTGAAAGCTGTCCTTTTGAAGGCTTTTCCCCACATTTTGACTTTATAATACCTTACAGGAATATTTAGTGTTTAGAGGAATGTGCATCTTAGTCTCCTGTTGCCGTGTTTCTTAGCTTAACTTTCTGGTAATACTAGAATCATAATAGACTTAGGCTGCTTTCAGAGTTATTTCATGAAACCATCACAACGGAAAGCTGCCAGGTGTCTACTGGCCTGTTTGGAAGGAGAGATTAAAATAAGCCAGGTTGCCAAAGCCTGGCTCATGTGTGTCCTCTCTCTTGCCACCTCCCTGCCATCTTTAGTCTAAGCTGTCTTTGCTGCCCACCAAAACTCTTCAGAACGCCTCAGACTCAATTTCTTACCACAGTGTGCTCTCTGCATAAAATATTAAATGGTCCACACACCAACTTCTCTCTCGCATTGGCGAGAATTGTAAGAATTGTCTTGCAAATTTTTCAAGGCTGATGTCAAATACTAAGAATATATTGGCAAAGGACTTGAGATGACCCTTCCCAAAGAAGATGTACTCATGAACACGTGACAAGATGCCTGATGTCACCAATCATCAGGAAGGCACAAATAGAAACCACGGCAAGCTACCACCTCTGCTCCATTGGGTGGCTACTGTAAAGCATCTGCAAAAGAGAAACTAGGAGAGTTGCTGAGGATGGGGAGAAACTGGGATCCTTGGGTCTTGTTGAGAGGGATGTAAAATATTATAGCTTAGTAAATGGTATGAAGAACTGGGGATGTAGGTCGGTGGTACAGCTCTTGCCTCGTATGCCGGAAGCCCTTGGTTCAGTCTTCACTGCTGCCATCAGAAAGGAAGAAAGGAAGGGAGGAAAAGGAATGGTATGGAAGTTCTGAAAATTGTTGAGCGAAGTCACCATATAGTCCAGTAATTCATCTTCTGGGTGTACAGTCTGAGGAACTGCAAGCTGGAACTTGAACAGTAATTGTTTATTTACATTTTTTTGAGACGGGGTTTCTCTGTGTAGCCTCGGCTGTTCTGGAACTCACTCTGTAGACCAGGCTGGCCTCGAACTCACAGAGATCTGTCTGCCTCTGCTTTCCAAGGGGTGGGATTAAAGCTGTGTGCCTCCACACCTGACAAACAGTATTTGTATAACCAAGCAGCTTCTTTCATAGTATCTAAGAGGTGGACGCAACTGAAGTGCCCATTGACAGTTGAACGGAGAGAAAAAAATGTTACCAACAATGGATTATTATTCCGCCTGGAAAGAAGACATATATCACGGCAAGGATGAACTTTGAAGACGTTATGCTGAGTGAAATGAGTCAGTTGCAGCAGGAAAAGACTGTGTGCTCAGAGGATGTCCCTAAAGCAGTCGCGGAGCTGTGGAGGGTGATGGCTGTGGACCCTGGAGTGTTCGAGTCCAGGATGTGGCGTGTGCTTTTTCAGTCTGAGAGGATGAAGTGCTGGGGTGGATGGTCGTGATGACCTCACAATGACATGAACGTGCTTAGTGTCATACAACTGTCCTTTGAGAATGGTTAAATGGTAAATCCTGTATGCATTTTACCGCACTAAAACTATCTGGGATAGTTATGGCTATATATTATGATTTTTATTTTATTTTATTTTTTTTTAGTTTTTCGAGACAGGGTTTCTCTGTAGTTTTGGAGCCTGTCCTGGCACTAGTAGACCAGGCTGGCCTCGAACTCACAGAGATCCGCCTGCCGCTGCCTCCCGAGTGCTGGGATTAAAGGCGTGCGCCACCACCGCCCGGCTATTATGATTTTTATATAAAACAAAACTCTTGAAGGCAGAGGCTAGATATTTAGTATTTTTTTCTTTTCTTTATTATGATTGATATTTAGTATTTTCATTGTTCATTTACTGTGGTAAAATACACACAACATAAAATTTATCATTTTAACTATATATAGGTCAATGCAATATGGACTATTGCCACCATCCATTTCCAGGGCTTTTTTTTTTTTTTAATCATTTTTAGTAGAAACCCTGCGGCTGCAAGACTCTGAAAACATCTGTTTCGCTTTTCTGCTGAACTTGCCTATTTTAGGTAGTTCATGTAAGCGGAAGTAGAAAATTCTTTTTCTTTTGTGACTTTTATTTCCTTTACTGAAGCGTCCTCAAGTTCTGTCCGGGTCAGTTGCTGTTAAGTCCCCTTCCCTTTGACAGCTAACTGATCGTCGCATGCTATGCATGTACCGCATTGTGTGTGTTTTCCTGCCTGTGGACCCTGGAGCTGTTTCTAGCTTTGGGCTTTTGTGAGCGACGCTGCTAGGAAAGTTTACAAGTTCAGTGGATCCTGAACATGGGCTGCCGGGAACACTGGCTGCCATTTAAAGCGAGTGGTTGGTCCTGTATTATGAGCGCTGGCTCAGCTGTTAAGGGTAGCTGCTGCTCATGCAGGGGACCTGGATTGGACTCCTAGGACCTTGTGTGGTGGCTCATAACCATCTGTAACTCTAGTCCCAGGGGCTCTCATGCCCTCCTCTGGCCCCTGTGGCCATCAGACACTCACCCAGTGCACACGTAGGCAAATACTCATACACACACAATAAAAACCTTTAAAATAAATTAGTAGGCAAGTGAGTCATTACCAAGGACTCTGCTGGAAATTCAAGATCTGGGTTTGAGTTTTAACCATTTAACCTTTGAATCTCTGCTCCTTCATCTGAGAAGCAGGGTCACTGCAGCGAGCTTTATTGACTCTGTGGGGTTGACGTCCTTTGCACACAAGCTGCGCGTGTAAAAGCCCTTTGGACTCCGGACATCTCTGCCAGCGTGAGGTTCAGGGTGCAATGTCACACGACAACACGTTACTCCTTCCCCGTAATTCTTCTCCTACTTTAGAAATATTATTTATCCATAAAGCACTAAACCTCACGTTTCTTTTCTGTTTCTTCACATTGAAGCCGAGTCGGTACCAGGCTCAAGGCAAGTATCTGCCTTCCCTGCTTCATTTACTTCTCAGTCTTATTTTAGGCCCACGAGTCTGGCACTCTTTAAAAGGCAGTTATCACGATGCTTTTCCAGTTGTTGAGAAGCAGATATGTTTCCCTCAGCAAATCCTCACATAGGTCAGATGAGCCCTTTGAATGCCACGCATTCTTGGGTGCTGTATATCTGAAGGATGAGCCCAGGGACTTCAGCAGTGGGCAGTGACAGAGTCCACAACCCAGCTGCCTAGCGGAGGCCCTGGGTTCTCTCAACTCATCGCTCTTCACAGAGCTGGCATATGGGCTGGGACCCCTCCTTTTTCCTCGTTAGAAGTTTTATTGTTTGACATATAACAGGTGAACACACAGGGGTGTGATTTTTGTATAGACATTTGTCAAGTTCATAAACGGCTATGCTGTTTGGTTGGGCCTGTGGAATGTCATCCGGTGGCACATGAAATCACACTGCTGAGAGGTTGTTTTTCTTTGTCCCTCGAGTCCTGTGTGGTATGTGACTCTAGTTCCTTGCTGGGTGTCCTACCACAGAGCTCCCTCACCAGCTCCAGGTCTGTCACAGGCAGTCTTACGGAAACGAGGTATTTTCATGTGTCCTCAGGCGATTAAATACAGGCTGTTAAGACTTGGGTTTTCTGCCTTGTCCTGTGTGCGACAAACCCTTCTTCCTTTCCAGCAAAGCTCAGACAAATAGCAACCTCACAGCTGACCAGCTGGGATGGAGTGGCTCCTGGTCTCAAGGGTGAGGAACCTGAGCTTGTAGCAGCTGTGTTGAGGTGAAGACCTCTTTGGTCGCCATGCATATGGAAGCAGATATCGGAGGTGTTGTTTCCTGATCTCTGTCCCCCTCCCTGGGACTCCATCTATGTCTCTGTATATGATACTTCCTCGAAGGCTAAGGGAACAGAATGCTATAGTCTCAACTCATATCTTTTAGAAAGTTTGTGTGTGTGTGTGTGTGTATTACGTGTGTTTGTGAATGCCAGCATGTACATACTATGGCACATATACATACATGTACATACTATGGCACATATACATACATGTGCATACCATGGCACATATACATACATGTACATACTATTGCACATATATGAAGGCCAGAGGATGACTTTTGGGAGTTAGATCCAGGGCTCGAACTCAGGTCACCAGGCTTTTTCAGTGAGCACTTTTTTTTTTCTTGCCTGTTGAGTCACCTGCTGCCACCTCATAAAGGTTTTGAATGATTCATGGGAAAAATAATTCTATGGTGTTCATTTGCCCAAACATAAGAGGCACTGATAGTCAGACGACAAGACCAGAGACTGTCACACTAAGAGCAATCAGAAGCTGGAGCGATCGATTGCTTACAGGGAAGAGTGTTTATTGCACAGTTGTAATGAAGAGCTGAAGCCATGTCCCAGCCCCCGTGTAAAAAGCCGAATGTGGCTCCACCCCCGCACTCTCCTGTAATCTCATCACTGAAGGGGGCACACATGGGAGGATCATTTTGAATGATTACTGCCCAGCTGCCCGGCTTCCGTGAGAGCCTGGGATAAGGCAGAGAATGATAGCTAGAACAGGACACCTAACTGATAAGTCTTTTTTTATCCCTGGTAGTATGTCTCTCCACCAATGCAATAAGTCAGATCAAGCCAAATCAGAAAGACCAGGTTTAATGAGCAAAGCACCCCCCGGGTGACTCTCAAGCCCCCCCAGAAGTGAGGTGGCGGAGGGAGGAGGAGAAATCACATAGTAGGTCTACGGACCAGAGCTTAAATACCCTGTAGGCGTGGTCATGAGCAGCTCCTGTGGAGGAGTCGCTGCTTGGTGGGCTTTCTGAGAGGGGTAGGTGGAGGAGTGGGGCCTGGGTGGAGCTCCCAAATGAACTCTAATGTCCTCCTCTGGCATCTAAGCATGCACCTACACAAATGTATACTCACATCATATAACACCCCACCGTGTTCTGTGTGTTTGTAACCAGCATGCATGCCACGCACAAATATGGAGGCAGAGACCTCTCTCTGTCTCTCTCTCTATCTCTTACACTCACACACAGCAATTAGGAGTTGAAATATTTGTATATTAGAACTACCATAGCAAGATTAGCAGATCCTGGCTGGAAGTTGGATAACTTTCTAAAGTTGTCTACAAGAGAATTAGAAACACTGTATGTATATACCCAATATTCATAACGAAGTTATGAAACCCATGGGTCATCATATTTATATTAGCTAATACTAATAGCTAACTATAGGTAATGATTTCCTGTCACCAAGATGATTTATATATTGTTGATTTCATGAAAAAACCAAAACAAAACAAAAACGGACTATGTAAAGGTTTGTGTGGGTGTCACATGAAGTCATCTGTATATTCTACCATCTTAGAGGCAGGGCAAGCGATATATTCTCAGCCGAGGCATTGACAAGTTGCAAGTTGGCCAATATTAAACACGCGATAACAGAGCAACAGGCAGCCTGTCAATCACCAGGGAATAAAAACTCCACCACAGCCACCTGCAGACCTTCAACAGCGCCTCCTCATTCCTTACAATTTTGCTCATCTGCTCAAAAAATTCTAACATATTCCACATTCTGTCTTCCAACTTAAAAAAAAAATCCTTTGCTAAGAATATTTTGGCAATCAGACGCTTTTCATAAACAACAAAAATATCTGAGTGTGTGTTGGCCTCACCTTCTGTTCTGTACTTCATTGGAAAGAGATGTTCTGCAGCCTTCCCTGGTGGCGAATTCTTCACGTCTGACCTTGAACTCCAGACTCTTGCCTGTTTGTAGTCTCTCTGATAGGAATGGGTCCCTCTGATCTCAACATCATTTCAAACGCTGTTCTCCAGGCTATGTTTTCTCACCTGAAAATTAGTGCTCAGGGATCAGGGTCCTTTGTTAACTAAGTCTGGGAAATTAATCTGAGTGATGTAGCCTTTCTTGCTGCAAAAATTTTGAAGAGGACTTGGTTGCTGATGGACGTCTCAGTCATAAGCCGAGTGTCTCATGGATCACCCTTCTACACTTGCTGGCACCAGAAACTCCCTCTTGTCTATGCTAGCATGTCCCAAGCATATCTGCCCAGCTTGTTTCCCATCATGCAACAGGGGAAAGGAGTCACGCACCAGGAAGTAGGTGGAGATGTGGGCACAGACCTCAGATCTGCAGCTGTCTGAGAAATGCAGGGAACTGCCTCACCTGATTCCTCAGTGAGTGTGTGTGTGTGTGTGTGTGCGCGCGCGCGCACGTGTGCTCATGCACGTGCGTGCACATGCGTACACATTTGTGCACGTCCACAGTGCACCCATGGAGGTCAGAGACAATTTGCAAGTCTTGGTATTCCCCTTCCACCATGTAGGTCCTGGGATTGACTTGGGTTTGAGGCTTCATGGCAAGAGCTTTTTATACACTGAGCCGTCTTGCCAGCTTGCTTTCTTTTTTATTTTTCTTTTTTCTTTTTATTTTTCAAGACAGGGTTTCTCTGTATAGTCCTGGCTGCTGTCTTGGAACTTGCTCTGTAGACCAGGCTGGCCTCAAACTTACAGGAATCCTCCTGCCTCTGCCTCCCGAGCGCTAGAATTAAAGGTGTGTACCACCAGCAACCCCTCTCCCTGGATGGATTTATTTATTTTTATTTTAAGTGCACGAGTATATTTTGCCTACATGTATGTCTATGCACCATGTTTGTGTCTGGTCTCAGAGGAGGGCAGAAGAGCGTGTTGGATCTCCTGGAACTGGGGTTCCAGATGGTTGTTAACCTCCAGTAGGTGCTGGGGATCAACTCCAGGTCCTCTGGAAGAACAGTCTGAACTCTTAATGACTCGGCTATCTCTCCAGCTCCAGTAAGAGGACCTCTACTGGATTCTGTAGAGGCTCTCAATCTCCATTTGTGACTTCATTTTCTTTTTTTTTTTATTTTTTATTTTATTTATTATGTGTACAGCATTCCTTCCATGTGTGCCCCACAAGCCAGAAGGGGGCGCCAGGTCTCATTATAGATGACTGTGAGCCACCATGTGGTTGCTGGGAATTGAACTCAGGACCTCTGGAAGAGCAGTCAGTGCTCTTAACCACTGAGCCATCTCTCCAGCCCGTGACTTCATTTTCTTAAACCTCATCCGTTTTGCAAACCTGGCCCTAGCGACTGGATTGTGTTGAATAACATGTACCTCCAGTGACACTGGAGACCTCCATGAGGTGGCCTTTGAAATCTGAGCAATTTGAGTGTTTGGGGGATTACTCTCCTCCAGCGTGTTTGCAGACTGCATAATAGCTGTCTTGCTGCATGCTTCTAGAGTTTTCTGCTGTCCTCTCTTAGCTGATGAGAATGTCTTGACTGAGCCCAGAATTGGTCTTTCACCTTCCTGGGTAGCAGATTTCTCTTCTAATAAGAATTCCTTCTAGAATAGTTGCATTTTAGAATAAAATTCTCCTGTAAACAAAACCACGGAAAACAAACATACGAGAAAGATTTTCAGTCAGTGTTATCCACTCTAGTCCATAGAACACAAGAGTGAAGGATTCCTTTAGTTTTTGTGTCCTTGCATTTTTCCCACATTATCTGGAGCAAGGATTGTTCTTACTGTGCTTGAAGAACGACAACCCACATTACTAAAAAAATCCTGAGTGATTACCGCCAGCTTTTCCAATGACATAACGCCCCGTGATTACTGCCAGGTAGTGGCTTTTAATGAAGCCAAGTTTGTAAGACTGGGACTAGTAAAATTTAAAATATTTCCCTTAGTGTTTCTCAGGATAATAGTCCCATCTTAGAAAAAAAAAAAACAAAACGGCGCTTCGCCAAAACAAAAGCCTTTCCCTGCTCTTCGTGGGGAGAGAGTCTGGTGCAAGTGGTACCCAGACTACGATTAAGGGCGGATCTTTGAGCCCAGCAAAGTCACCACTAGCGGGGACTTTACTGTTTACACTCAAAGGACCCAGCATTTCTGGGGACCTGTCTGAACACTGGGCCTGTCCAGATTGGCTGGTGGCTGACTCTTTGGGCTGCTGGGCTGTCAGCGACAGGAGCCCTTGGGAACTCTCGAGCCTTTTACATACTTTCCCTAGAAGAACACGTTCAGGTGCGCCATTATTTTCGTTTTGAGGATGAGGCCACCAGCGTGTACCCAAGCGACTTCATAAAATCAGGCTTTATCCAGGAATCTCCATTTCTTTGCCGTCTGCAGTGAGTTATTTCAACTGTATGCTTTTTTAATAAAAGCATTTAGTGTTGTGCTGTGGGGATTACATTCTTTTGGCTTTGGAAAAATATTTCCTGTTCGGTTCAAGCCATTAAGGCCTGCTAGGGGCTCACATCTGGAGGGCTGAGGGGAGGGGAAGGGGCCTGTCTTTCACCACCAGAATTGAGCTTGGCCTGACCCACCCCAGACTTATTTCATTGCCAGGGCCGCTTGGAGTGGGAACCTAAAGGGGGTCTGTTGGGGGTCCTGGGGCTTCCTCCCGGGAAGGAGGAGGGAAGTCCCCTCTTCTGCCTGGGTTTGAATGTCTATCACTTTTCCTACTTGGGCAATTCTCATTTTCATGTTCCCCTGGTTTTCCATGATGCTTATGTGAGCATTTTCCGTTTAGGAGACACACTGTTGAGTTTTGGGGTGGTAGAGTTTCTCCGGGAGTAGGGTATTCAGTATGGATGGGGTGTCATGGGCCCTGGTTGCAGGGTGCCCCAGGCGTTCTTGATGACTCTTCTTCCTCATGGATACAGGTCTACAGTCAGTCTCAAGTCTTAGCAATGAAACCCAGTGTTGGTGCCAACTAACTGGTGAGTGCTGACATCCCCAGTGCTTAATTTCAGTTCCCTGCTGCCCCTGGGCAACAGAAAGTAAACCCCACTCTCAAGATAATCAGGCGGGACCATGTCTTGCTGGTTCCTGTTGTGGGATTCATTCCACCAATAGCTTTGGGTACCAGCCTTGGCTTGCTACCTTTGTCTCTCTTGGGTTCCGCTTGTAACGAGAACCACAAAGATATATATATATATATATATATATATATATATATATATATATATATATATATATATGTATATATATCAGCTTGTTAAGGGGTGCGTGGGAGAACAGACTCATGGAGTTGAGGATCAAGGGAGATGGGAAGCGGCCACACTCTGCTTCGTGCCACCTCACTTGGCCTTCACAACCCAGAGAGCACACAACCCTTGCCTCTCCTTTTAAGAGATCGCATCAGCAGACAAGAAGCCATACCCTAAGGCAGGTACCCCTAAGCTATTGGCAGAATGACTTCCCACAACAGATTCCAGCAAGCATTATGTTCTTTTTTTTTTTTTTTTTTTTTTTTTTTTGATTTCCGAGACAGGGTTTCTCTGTGGCTTTGGAGCCTGTCCTGGAACTAGCTCTGTAGACCAGGCTGGTCTCGAAGTCACAGAGATCCGCCTGCCTCTGCCTCCCGAGTGCTGGGATTAAAGGCGTGCGCCACCACCGCCCGGCAAGCATTATGTTCTTGAGAAGACCTCTCCCCACATGCTCCTGTGCCCTTTTGGAGAGGCCAAGGCGCCTCATTTCTCTTATGGGAACAGCCAATTCTTGGGAGCACTGTACATGAATTCTTTGAGTGGGTTTTAACTTTCAGCGTGAATGATTTTATGATGTGAAGAGGGCATAACAATTTCATGATATTTATCCTGACCACACACCAACCAGAAAGGATATCAGACAACTCCTGGCAAGTGTCTGGCTTCGGCCTTGGATAACTGCCATTAGCAAACCTGAAGACTGTCGGGTCAGCTTTTCCATGGGGCCGATTGATAATGGTCTTTGTGAGTTCTGCAGTCCATACCTCAGGGGGCTGATGGTCCAGAACCAATGAGCATTCTCCTAAAACATAGACCTAGAAATGACAAAAATCCAGGTCTGGTCTCTCCGTGATCCTCAGGCTGGTGGTCTGGGGTGGTCGATTCTAAAGCTGGCTCCCACAGTACAAATGTGGCAATGATGGGTACCCAGGGTCCATGCAGCCCACCTGCTGGCTCCTCTTAATTTATTGGCATGCTCACTAGATCTCCTATACCCGTGGGAAGCCATATGACAAGTCCATGAGACAGCTGTTGAAATGGCAAGATTAACCACCCACATTTCCTAAGTGCTTCCTATGGGAAAGGCATGGGTATGGGACTTCCTATGGGGAAGGCATGGGTATGGGGCTTCCTATGGGGAAGGCATGGGTATGGGGCTTCCTATGGGGAAGGCACGGGTGTAGGGTTTTCTATAGGGAACGGCCTTTGTGCTGGGACTGGGAGGGGAGCTGAGTTGTGCTTCCCAAGCCACAGCTTCTTTGTTTATGGGTTAAGAGGTAATTGCTCTAAGACAAAACTAAGGGGCAAGCTGGAGGGGACTGCAACTCTATGACAGAAAGGTGGCTGGGCCATGTCAGTTCCCATCCTAGGTTGAGGTGGTGTTTGAACTCAGGCCTCGGTAACTCATGGAATCCTTGATCTTGGTTTCCGGGGCTCAAGGAGGGCCCCCGAGGAGTGCTGGCTGTATCTAGTGAGCCTTGAGGATGGAGTGGCAGAAATCCGAGAGTAGGGGGTACAGGAGCCCATTGGGTGCCCCGCTGTAATGATGGGGAGCTTTGCTTTAAACAATATAATCTGATGCTTTACCCAGAGTTTGGAATCAGACGGGCCTGGGTTCGTGCTTTGTTATTTTCTTTTATGAAGCTTTGCTCCATTCCCTGTAAACTGGGGGCAGGCAGGATACAGTGCGAGAAGGTTGTGGACACTCAGCTGCCTCTTGGCCACTGGAAGCCAGAGAGAGTTGGTTGTCGCTGTTAATTATGAATGGAGCTTAGATGGGTGGGAGGGTGAGGCCTGAGGCTCTCAGGAGAAGCTGCGGCCTTGATCTAAGTGAGGGAGGAATGGGAGGGCGGTTGCGGGCTGGGTTGGTCTCTGTGACAGATGTGAAGCAGGCGCTGGGTAATTTGATATTCTTCAGGTCCCTCTGGCTCTTGTGCTGAGTACAGGACAACCCCAGTAAAGACTCAGGGCAGGCCTTCCTGGGCTTAGGGTCTGCACTGCGCAGTGGCTAGCGGCATTGCTGAGCATGTTGGTGAGGAGCCTGAGCTTCCTTGAGCACACGAGTGTGCGCCTTCTTTGCCAAAGAAGATCTTGGCTTTATGGAAACTCTTCTCTTTTGTATTCCCTTAGTCATTGCCACCAGTAAGCCATCAACCCTCGATGTCTTTATTTTAAAGATTTCTGACAGCGCACTTTTAAGAACATCGTGTGTGTGTGTGTGTGTGTGTGTGTGTGTGTGTGTTTTACACTCAAATGTTTTATAAAAGATTGAATAGTGACAGAATGTCCAGTTTTCCTTCAGTATCTACTGGTAAATGGCTGAAAGACCACCTTTAGCCATGCAAATCTACCTGCAGTCAAGTCCCTTGCAAAATGGCATGTTTATGTGCAGCCTGTGCGTGTTTTCCTGGATACCCTAGTTTCCAGGTGCCTTATAATTGCTAATACAGGTGATGTTATCCTTTACTCCTTAGGGAGTCGTGGTAAGGCTATCTGTACGCATTCTGTGCGGTCCTTCTCCCTGGTATCTTTAGTCTGTGGTTGATTCGATCCATGAGGTAGGGAGGCTGTCTGTTTCCACTCAGCCACCGGGGGCCTCTGTATTCATGGCATTTGAGCCCTGGAAAGTGAGCCCGAGGGTTGCGGTGCGTGCAACCTGGTCCTAGTCTTCTCATATCGGAAGCTTGCACACCCCTGAGTTCTCTCACTGGGAGTTAATCGGCAGAGGTCAAAATTCTGCCTGGGTGAGCTGAGTGAACCAAAGGCTTAAACTTTTTTGCTATCGACAGCCTTTTGGATCTCGAGAGCTGCTCTCAGAAACAATGGTTCTCTGGAGAGAACAGGAGTCGAGATGCCGCAGGAGCTTGGAGCTGGACTGCATGTCCAGATGAATCCATGTGAGGAGATACGTGGAGAAAGAG
Organism: Microtus pennsylvanicus; assembly: GCF_037038515.1. NCBI lineage: Eukaryota > Metazoa > Chordata > Mammalia > Rodentia > Cricetidae > Microtus > Microtus pennsylvanicus. The sequence continues at coordinate 18,294,940 of NC_134596.1, forward strand.
GAGCAGGGGAAGGGGAAGACAGAGAAGGGGAAGAGAGGGACAGGCAGCTGCTGCTAGCATGGCCTGCTTCCCTCACAGGTGGCGGCAAACCAAAGGTAGAGATATGGTGGGGTCCACAGAATGTGCTCCGAGTCCCTACGCGCTTCGGAACAGGTCAGCCAGAGGCAGGCGGCGTCTTTGTCCACGGCTGAAGAGGCAACCGATTGCTGCTTCCAAGAATTCGGTGCTGTTCATTCGTAGGAACAGATTCCAGATCTGTTTCTGTCAGAGGTGCGAGAGGAAAGAGATGCTGAGGATGGCAGCAGAATACCTTAGATTAGTTTCTGGGCAAGTGATTGCAGGCATGCGCGCTTTCATTCCCACAAGCCACTGCGCTCCCAGTGCCGAGGGACAAGAAAGGGGTGAATCCTAGGGTCTTGCACGGTGACGGTAATCTAGAAAAAGAGTAATTTAAGTTGCCTGTGACAAAGGCTGATGTCAAAGTTCCAGCCTGTCCTTCTTTACTTTCAAGGGAGACTGTGTTCACGGTCCCTGAGTGGACCACAGTGAAAAGTGGAAAAAGCGTTCCGTTGATGGGTGCGTGACTGGGTTTTATGTTTTGTTTGTGTGTGTTTGTGTGTGTGGGTATATGTTTGTGTGTGTGTGTTGGTGTGTGCATGGGTATGTGTGTGGGTATGTGTTGGTGTATGTGTGTGTGTATGTGTTTGTGTGTGTATGTGTTTGTGTGTGTGTGTATGTGTGTGTATGTGTTTGTGTGTGTATGTGTGTGTATATGTTTGTGTGTGTGTGGGTATGTGTGTGTGTGTGTGGGTATGTGTTGGTGTGTGTATGTGTGTGTATGTGTTTGTGTGTGTATGTGTTTGTGTGTATGTGTTTGTGTGTGTGTATGTGTTTGTGTGTGTGTGGGTATGTGTTGGTGTATGTGTGTGTATGTGTTTGTGTGTGTATGTGTTTGTGTGTGTATGTGTTTGTGTGTATGTGTTTGTGTGTGTGTGGGTATGTGTTGGTGTATGTGTGTGTTTGTGTTTGTGTATGTGTGTGTATGTGTTTGTGTGTGTGGGTATGTGTTGGTGTATGTGTGTGTGTGTTTGTGTATGTGTGTGTATGTGTGTGTATGTGTTTGTGTGTATGTGTTTGTGTGTGTGGGTATGTGTTGGTGTATGTGTGTGTATGTGTTTGTGTGTGTGGGTATGTGTTGGTGTATGTGTGTGTATGTGTGTGTGTGTGTGGGTATGTGTTGGTGTATGTGTGTGTATGTGTGTGTGTGTGTGGGTATGTGTTGGTGTATGTGTGTGTATGTGTTTGTGTATGTGGGTATGTGTTGGTGTGTGCACGTGCTGATGTGTGCACGTGCTTGTGGAGGCCAGACGTCAATCTCAGGTGCCATCCTTTAGGGGCAGTTCACCGTCTACCTCGCTTTTTGAAGACCTGGACTCTCGTGGGCCTGGAACTATTGATTAGGGAAAGGTGCCTGACTGGAAAGCCCGAGAGGTCTGTCTGTGCTTCTCCAGGGCTGGGATTGCAAGCTTGTTTTTGTTTTTTGCGTTTGTTTGTTTGTTTGTTTGAGACAGGGTTTCTCTGTGTAGCCCTGGCTGTCCTGGAACTTGGTCTATAAACCAGGCTGACCTCAGACTCAGAGATCTGCTTGCCTCTCTGCCTCCTGAGCACTGGGATTAAAAGCATAGGCCACCACTGCCCAGATCTGTGGGGTCTGAGGCTAGATCTCAGGTTCTTATGTGAGCATGGGAAGCCCTTCACTGAGCCATCTCCCCAGTCAGACTGTTATGGTTAAAATAAACTATTCCTTAAAAAGCTTGAAATATCGAACTCTTCTTTTAGCTGCAGAGTGCCACTAACTCTGTTCGCGCCCTTTTCTCCTACAGAGGCCTACCCTGTGGATATCCTGCAGGACGACTCGGAGGGCCAGCAGGCAGCTGCGCAGGTTTACTATGACTTGCTCAGGGAAGGAGCCCAGGCCTCAACAGAAGTTTTCTCCCTTCCCACTGGGGAGCAGGTACGTTTGACCTTCCTTGGAGGAACGCGCTGCCCAGTGTAACTTAGAAAGTGGGGTGCTATAGAAAGAAGCTCTCAGGTTTAGAAGGACAAAGACTAACCAACCAACAAAGAAACTTCTGGAGGTAATGAATGCTAAAGCAATTCCAGTTTGATGTAGAGGAAACCCTTCGCTGGAATTCCAGAGCCCCAAGCAGGAGGCTGGAAATTGTAGATCGTGGGCTGGCTAAGCTGCGGGAATCCCATGCCTCCCGCTTAGGAGTTCTGTGGACTCAAGCAAGAGCTTTCTCCTCTCTGGTCCTGGTACTCTCATACCAAATGCAGAGAGGGCATTGGCATCATTTTCCTCCTTGGGCTAGCATGGGGGTGAAATGAGATACTGTATGAATGCCCCGCTGAACCTCACTTTCTTTGTTTTAAAGTGAAGATGTGGCTCATCTCTCCTTTCCAAGGTTTGGTTCAGTGCTGGTATGTGATTTGGAATGAAGCTGTGTCCCTTCGGATTTGGCGTTGATGAGATTCTGTGCCTTGTGAATAGATACTACAAGGGGACACAGGGAACCAGAAACTTTATTTATTGTGGCAAAATTTAAAAATAATGTGTTGTGGCTGGGTGGAGGTGGCATACGTTTTTAATCCCAGGCAAACAGTTCTCTGTGAGTTCAAGACCAGCCTGGTCTACAAGAGCTAGTTCCAGGACAGGCTCTAAAGCTACAGAGAAATTGTGTTTTGAGAAAAATAAGAAGGGTGTTGTGTGTGTTGGTGTGTGTGTGCACGTATGTGTAGATGTCAAGGTCCAACCTCAGGATACAATTGCATATGAAATACAGTCCGTCGTGTATTTTGAGACAAGGTCTCTCATTGACTGGAAGCTCATAACTAGGCTAGGCTGCCAGGCCAGCAAGACTGGGGATCCGCCTGTCCCTGCCTCCCCAGTGCCTGGGATTACGAGGACACCGTGTTGCCTTGCACCTGTCTTTTTATGTGTGTTATGGGGGAGCAAACTCAGGCCCTCCTGCTTACAAGGGGAGCACTTTAGTGGCCATTCTCCTCTGCCCCCCCAACACTGTTTAAGACTCCTATCCCTCTCCATGCTATCACGGGCAGTACCTATAGTGTTTGCTTTACCTGTGAATGAGTTCACTCTTGCTAGAAATGGTTGTGATCTCACAGGCAGCGATGGTAGGGGAGGCAGTCTTGTCCCAGAGTTAATAAACTGAGTGGCTTATGCAGTTGTAAACTGTGGCTTCCCTGAAATTTTGGAGGTGGGAACTTACAGGTAAGGAAGAACACCCCTCCCCAGGGTGTCCTTAAATTTAGGGGCAGCCGGAAGCTTGCTGGCCTCAGTAGAAGCTTGCTGTCTTCACGTGCTTTTAGTGCCTCCTAGTGGCGTTATAGCAGAACGACATGTGGCCCCGTCAGACACTGCCTGATCTGATGGGTGCTGGAGCCAAGCTGGAGCTTGAGAAATGGAGGAGACCTGCCTGTCCCTCCTCCCCGGGGGGTGCTGCCTCCAGGTTCTTTAGGACACAGCTTCCGCAGTCTGCTATTATCACACACATATTTATGAATAACTTAAATAAGCACCCCAACAGGGAGTATGTTCTGTGGAGGGAGAAAGCTGAGGTTCTTATCAAACAGAAAGCAAAACAGTTGCTGACATGAAGTTGTTCTAATATGACATGTCAACATGACTGAGGACTTCTTGCTTCCTCTCTTTCTAGAAGGAAGGAAGGCAAAAACCATCGTACTTTATCAGTGAGTAAGGAAGCAGGGGCAGGGCCTTGCCACTTGGCACACTGAACTGAGCTCCCCAGCAGGGGCCTGGACCTCCCCACAGGACTCATCAGGCCTTTGTGTATTCAAAGATTCTAGACCAGAAGGAAAGAGGAGGAGGTGGTTTGGGGAGGTATCATGTCTTGACTTTCTTCTTTGCATAATTAGCTGTTTTTTTTTTTTTTTAGTCTTGACATTACCCTGTCACATTTAAAACACAATGCTTACTGATTTCTCTGGTGCAAAGCAGTGGACGTCCATTAAGTGATATTTAAGGGCCCCAGCAAAGGGCAGAGGAAGCACAGCCGTGTGTGGTTAGCTGCTGTAAACAAGTTAATGTGTTTCTGTATTTCTTTTTGATTTTTATTTTCTGCGGTTTTTTTTTTTTTTGGAACCAGGGTCTTAGGGTCTTGCTGTGTACCCCAGACTGGCTTCAATCTTGCAATCTTCCTGTTTCATCTTTCTTAAAAACCTGGGTGAGAGTCCTCCTTGAAGACACTGCGTCTACAGTAAAGCATCTTTCCAGGTGGCTGTGACGTTTGGCAAACTTGGTGTTCAGTGGCCTTATATGACAGCCACCCCTGTGGACGAGCCCCTTGAGGACCCTTCATTAAAGTCACTCCCAAACAGGGAGCTACCAAAGCGTTTGCCAGCCCCAGGACTTGCCGAAAAACAGTTCTCTGTAATGATGGTGGCCGGCTGTAAACTTTTTACAAGAGCCTGCCTGCCTAGCTCAGCCGCATATTCTTTTCTCATTTTCCTATAGTCTCAGTTTTCAAAACAGTGCCGGTAAATGGAATGTATTGGCCTTTCTGCGTTAGAAGCTGGGAGCAGAGCGTTGGATGATTGCGACGAGGGCTTCAGATGTGGCCGACAGAGACGGTCTGGTTCCTCTCACTCACTAGCAAAAGCGGCAAACTTGATCTGAGTTTCTCCACCATGGGGTCGAAAGGACAGGGTTGAGCCTGGAGGGCTCAGACACACTACCCGTTTTAATGGCTGCCTTCAGAGCTGGAGCCAAGGTTGCAGACAGCAGGAACTGCTGTGGAGGCAGGCAGAGCCTGGGCGCATTCTACTGAGCAGCTACCAGGGCTCTAGAACAGAAGAAGATGGCGGCAGAGTTTCTTGTGTGAGGTGGGGTGAGGCCGTCAGCCTTGCAGGTTGAGGTGCAGGGAGGCCCAGGATGCAGAAGGCTTCAGGAGCTTGACTCACCGAGAAGGGAGAGAACACGAAGAACAGTTGTCTAACCCATGGATTTTGGGATAGGAGGGCTTGCTGGTGGCAGACAGAAGCAAGACCGTTGCTACACCTAGGTCAGCTAAGGCTTCCCTTGTTGGATTTCCTGTATCCTAAGTTTGCCTCTGCCAACAGTGTTCTTTCAGTGAGCACCGTGCCAAGCACTTGCCCAGTTGTTTCCCATGCTTTAATCCAGTGAGGGAGCAGAATAGTAATTCAGTTGTTCTTTCCTTTAGGTCAGACTTGAAACTCCATCTCTTCGATTTTGCGCTATGTACCGTGACAAACCTCAACATAAATTACTGACTTTGGTTAGTCCCCAGGACACAAAGACAGGTTGGTAGTTATTCTGTTTGTTTGTTTATGTAATGTGCATTGGTGTTTTGTCTGTATGTCTGTCTATGTGAGATGCTGGATCTCCTGGAACTGGAGTTACAGTTGTGACCCACCATGTGTGTACTGGGAATTGAACCTGGGTCCTCTGGAAGAGCAGCTAGTGTTCTTAACCGCTGAGCTATCTCTCTAGCTACCTGTGGTTGGTAGTTATTAGTGGACGTGTTGGTGTGTGTGCATGATGTGCTGAGGGCCTCACACATGCTAGGCAAGTACCACGACCAAGGCACCTGTACAGCCCTGAGTTTTAAAAACCAGGGACCTTGATTTTCATGGTATACAATGTATGGAGGTCATATACCCAGGGAATGGTGTCAATGTCCTTTGTTGAATTTGGAAGAATGTTAAGGTAGACTGGCTTGTTTTCAACTTTTAGGGACCCAGTGGTACCTTCTTGTCTTTCTTTCTTTTTTTTTTTTTTTAAATATTTATTTATTATGTATACAATATTCTGTCTGTATGCCTGAAGGCCAGAAGAGGGCACCAGACCTCTTTACAGATGGTTGTGAGCCACCATGTGGTTGCTGGGAATTGAACTCAGGACCTTTGGAAGACCAGGCAATGCTCTTAACCACTGAGCCATCTCTCCAGCCCTTCTTGTCTTTCTTGAAACATGGGTCATTCTGCACGTCTCCCATCACAGTCCCTACTCAGAGCTGCTTTTGGGGCTCACTCTTGCTATCCCATTAACAGCAGTCTACAGAGCTGTGGACACCAGGTAGGACGCTATTGGGGTGCTACCATGACCTTGTGGAATGAAGGGGTCATTCTCATTACCAAATGCAGTGAATGAGGGTCTCAGAGTGGTCAAGTGACTCGCCAAAGGCCTCCAGCTAGGGTATGGGAGGGATCGATTTCTACAAAGTGAAAACTGGATGGGGGTTCTGGTTCTGGTGCTGATGGTTATAGGGTCTGTGGTTCATTTATCTTTTCCTGTAACTACAGAGAAACTATCTGGGCCAGGCTTTTGTGGTAGCTCCATGGAGCAAGTCCTCTGGAGAGAGGCACAGGCATGGTCAGTTGCATCTTTTTTTGTTGCTGTTGTTCTTTGAGACAGGGTCTCTCTGTGAAACCTGCACTGGATCTCACTCTGTAGACCAGGCTGGCCTCAAACTCACAGAGATCTGCTTGCCTCAGCCTCCCAAGTGGTTGCATCTTACGCAGAGGCTGGGGGGTGTCGGCAGTGAGCAGCCTGCAGTGTAGAGGAATAACTGGTTGGTCTTCCTGAACCAGAGTACCAACAAGCTGGTAGGTGGCCCCTTATTTCTGACGTCACACTAAACAGTCCTACATGACATTTTTTTTCTCATTTGTTTTGCCCTTCTTACAGTGCTGGGATTAAAGGCGTGCGCCACCACTGCCCGACTTGTAAGACTCTTTTTTGTCTTTTAAAGTATTAGGTATTTTTAGCAGCTCTTTTTTTTTCTTTATTTATTATGTATACACCATTCTGCCAGAAGAGGGCACCAGATCTCATTATAGATGGCTGCGGGCCACCATGTGGTTGCTGGGAATTGAACTCAGGACCTCTGGAAGAGCAGCAGCCAGTGCTCTTAACCTCTGAGCCATCTCTCCAGTCCATATGTAAGACTCTTCATGCTTCTCTTCTTGCTAAATATGAAACATCAGTGTGCTCAGCTCACTCTCTGGGCATTGGGGGTATGATGCCAGGGCTTTCTTAGTGCCCCACGGCCAGCAGAAGCTGTGTGGGAGCCCTCTGGTGGCAGTGAGGGTGCCTCCTCTCCCTTTTCATCCAGCTGAGCCTGGACTGCCCTGAAGAGAGGGTCCGTGAGAACCTCAGGTATTTGACACTACCTTGAGTTTGCAACCCCACCACCAGGGGCGAAGAGGAGTCCTTTGATTATGAAAATCTCTTAAAAGACTCATTTTAGGAAAATGTCCAGATATCAGCAGCTCCTCCATTCCATTGAGACACCAAACAAGAATCTGGTTACAGGCTTTAAAAGACAGTCTGCAGGATATAAACACACGACGGATTCTTAGAAATCTGTTTTCCATTTGCACGGTACTTAATTTCTGTTGTTAAGCGTACACCCTAATACATATTCATGAGTGCTAAGAAATCTCACTGTGGCTTCAGCTCGTACGCGAGAATGCTTTTAATAAAGTTTCCGAGTGACTTCCTGCTGCTGTGGGCTCTGTCGTTGCTAGCTACGATTGTTTACAATTTCAGAGAAACACTCGCGCCCTTGATGCCCCGTGCACTCTAATCCAGTCTTTAGACGGTGTCATGAGTTCTTCCCAGACTGTGCGTCTTGGAAACTTGAGACTTGCAGACCCTGTAGTATAAGGATTCTTTACAGCTAAGCTGTGTCTATGGAGAAGGGCATTGATGACTCTTGTGCCTTTATCTCCCCTCCCACCCCCGTATGCAAAAGCAAAGAGCCTTTATTTTATGCAAGTTTACAAACTCAGTCTCTCCGCATGTCCATCGTTCTGGAATAAACAGAGAGCCCCGAGCTCAGTCAGAGTTGGATTGTTATAGTAGTAAAGGTGGGGGTGAGGGGTTTCTGAGGTTCAGGACCCCTGATTGGCTGACATTTGTCTAGGGGTGTCCTGGTGAGTGGGTACTGGCAGGTGATCCTATCTACAGCGGTTGGAATGTTTGGATGGTCTGTTCTTGAGTGGTGCTCAGGTAATCTTAGTTTATGGTCCTTCCTGCAACCAGGTATTGCTTCAGGGTAAACTACTGAGACTCGGTGGCTGAGTTCTACTCTGGCAGGTGATAATGGCTGGAAGTAAAGAACTTCCTTTGGGTGATCTGTTCATATTTAGCTTATCATGGCTGGTTCCCACATTTCCCCCTTCACAGGCACCGATGGCAGGACCCAGTCTTGAATCCTGCTTGCCCCTGGTTTTTAAGGAGGTCTGGAACTACTTAAATTAATAAACCCATTAATTGACATCTCTGGACCTGTATATCAACAGCGCCGTTATCTTTATTCTGATGAAGGCAGATGCGTGTTTAAATGGAAGCTAAAGGGACCAGAAGCTGTTTGATCGGCCCCGTGTATGAGTTAATTATTGATAACTGTGTGTGAGTTAATTATTGATAAGCTGGTTCTCTCCATTACAGTGACTTCCGATAAGTCTGTAAGCAAATAAAAAACATCCAGGAAGGGTAAGTTCCCCAGTGGCCAGCAGTTGATGCTTATGGCTTCCTGCTCCAACATGAGGGACGGAGCCTTCCACCACTAGCCCCGTAGGAAATTGCAAATGCCTTCCGCACAGAGGTGGCTTCAGAAGCAGGCTCTCTTGGCTCTGTGGCTCGTATTTATTCAGATTTTCTACACAGCGGATGGTTTATATTCCCTAAGGGGAAGGGGACAAATGAACTCAGCAGGCCCTGTGTGGCCTCAGTTTCCCAAAGGCCTTCATCTACTTCGTCATGTTTTATTTCCCTCATTTTAAAATTATTAACTTAGGTGTTTACGAATATTAGAAAGTGAGTCCTTATGCCAAATGCAAAGCGACCTCCTCCCCATCTCTCTATTCAATCCAAAGCACTCGTCCTAGTGTTCACCACCGGCGACCTTGGCTTTTCTCAGTTCTTCCTTTGTCCTGCATATGCAGTAGGACGAATATGGACTTGGGTATCTAGTGAAGCGATGTGAAGTCGGTTCCGTCAACTGCCTGCCTGTGTCAGCTGGGCTGTTTGGCTTCTCCGAGCATCAGGTTCACCATTTACAAAACGGAGAAGATCTTATACTTCCCGGGGTGTTTGTGGAAGCTGAATGACTTGTGGAAGCAGATAGGATGTTTTGGGACCATTCCAGCAGAGAGCAGGAGGCCCGTCGTCCACCATGGCAAGCCTTTTCATTGTGCGAGAGGAACGCATGACTTCAGAGGGCTAGGCTCCTGTGTTTCATTTCTGTCCAAACTCTACGAGTAGGAGTTATGTCTCCAGCAGATTCTGCCCGCCACACCACTGGCAACCTAGTTTGACTTTGAACTACACTAAGAGTAAAGTTGTTCTTCAACACACCCCAAAGTGCCTAGTGGAGAAATGTCATACACTTGATGTGAAAACATCAGTTGATTAGGGGTAGGCTGGGGTGTCCATCCTGGGTGAAAGAGGGAGGCATTCCAGTGAGGGGAGATGCCAGCTGTGATCTGGTGCCGCCAGAAGGGAGAAGATGGTGTTTCTAACGGCCTCCTTTGCCAGTCAGGCCCCGTCTGAGGTAAATGGTGTTTGTCCATGAAGAGTTTAGGGAACAAAGGGAGGGGTGGAGCAATGATTGAGAAGACCAGGCTGCAGATAAGGGCTGTGGGGATCCAGGACTCCTGGAGGGATGGCTGAGTGCTTAAGAGTGTTTCCCAGAGTTTGAAATCTAGCATGGAACAAGCCAGGTGCCCCATATACTCTTTTAACTCCAGTTCCAAGGGAGCTGGTGTCCTTTTCTGACGTCTGTCTATACACACACACACACACACACACTCATACACTCACGCCACACACATACTCATTCATTTATATCCCACACACATTCACACAGACTCACATAAATACTCAAACTCTCTTGTGTGTGCACACATACACAGATGAGTAAACAACCAGAAGATGGCCTTTGAAGGTTTGCTCAAATCCGCAGGGCTCTGCAAGGTGGTTTTAGGCACCATGGCTGCCTTTCAGAAGGAGAAAATGAAATAATTCTATTTCAGTTCTGAACTTATCAATTGTTCTCTATTTCAAATAGATCAACATTCAATTATAAATATTTCATTTCCACTTCCTGAGAACGTGTCTTTCTTGCTTGACTAACTATTAATCCCACTTTAAAACAAGAAGGAGCAGGCTTCTAGCCAGATGCTCTGAGTTAGGGTGAGATGCTCTTTGTAAGACTTTGATCTGTACGGCAGTGATGCTGTGTTGGTACCCAGGGTGCTAAGAGGATAGGCGTATACAGACAAGGCAATCAGTGCTTCTGGAAAACTCTGGTCCCTGCTCCCTGGGGTGGTTTCCTTACTTGGGCCATCCAGGCTAGTGGGTGTGGCCTCTTCAGGAACGGTTCTTCTCAAGTCTGGAGTTGCCTTTTTCTTGCTCCTCACTCTAGCTGTTGCTTCTGTGATGTTTCTTCTGTGAAGTGGATCATGCAGGAACTGCATGTGATCTGCTAAAGACATGCCTCGTGGCTTCTCAGAGCCCCTGCAGCATCGGCTCTTTCTAGTCCTTGCCAGACTTCTTGCGTGTTTCAATCCATGATAACAGCCGTAGATTCTGGCAGCTGTGAGTCTAGAGTTATTTGCCTTTGCAGTAAGGATGGCCCTCTGTGACCATCAAGGGCTTGGCGTTTGTTTTTTGGTTTCTGTTCTCCACAGCTGCAGCCTGTCAGTATTCCTTCCTTCCTCCCTCCTTCCCTCCCTCCATTCCTTCCCTCCCTCCCTCCATTCCTTCCTTTCTTCCTTTTTTCCTCCCTCCCTCCCTCCTTCCGTCCCTCCCTCCCTTCTTTCTTTCCTTCCTTCCAGTTCTCCCTCTGTCCCTCCCTTCTCTCTATTTCTGTCTCTGTCTCCCTCTCCGTGTCTCTCTGTCTCTATTTCTCTCTCACAGACAGACAGACAGAGACAGCACATTTGTGGAGTTCAGAGGACAGCCTGGGGTGTGGGCCTTTATTGCCCACCTTATCTAGACAGGGTCTCTGTTGTTCGCTGCTGTGTCTGCTAGGCTAGCTGGCCTGTGAGCTTCTGGGGATTGTCCTGTCTCTGTCCCTTTTCCCCTTAGGGGCACTTGATCACTTACCCAGCTTATGGAGTGTTCTGGCACTACCCACCAGGGTCATACAGGGCCTTTGGGGGCCTGGCGATTGGTCCTGCCTTCCCTGCTTTATACAATCATATGTTTGTGACAGAGGACAGGTTTCCCTAAGAACTGCTAGGCCACGTCACAGCTGCCCTCTTCAAGAAACTTGTTAATGACCTCATTAAGTTTTTTTTTTTTTAGCTTGCTTCTGGCAATGTTTGTGATACTATTTATTTATTTATTCATTCACTCATTCATTCAATGAAAGCAAGTGGTGAGAAGTCAGCCAGTGGCTAGTAAAGGACGACACTCTGTAAGTGAGTCATGTGACAGAGGCACAATACCAGAGTGCTACAGAAGTTTCTGGAACGGGACGGCACTGCTCCGGTCAAGGGAGAGCCACGAGTGGGTCTTGGCAGGAAAGTGGAAGTTGGGCCAAGAATGAGGAGTATGAACCCTGAGAAGATGGCCACGGCCACTTCCTTGGCCTTCCGTCTCTGTCTCCTGGTGCCAGGCTCTATGGTGGCATCGACTCCTCCTCATGCCCACACAGGTCACTCTGTGACCTACAGGGCTCTGGGACTTGGGTTTTTGGCAGCTGGCACTCCCGGGCTTGCTCTAAAGCAGCCCTCCACCTGGAAATCTAGCTGTGAATCTCACCAGTCCTCTATGTCCCTTGCTTTTTGGAGGAGTCCAGGTTTCTTTTTGTAGCTATCCTGTTATGTTATTGGCTATTGCTTTTCCTGGAGGATGGGTGGGAGGGGGAGGGGACCACAGAGTTCAAAAGGTGCCTGGGCTCCAGACTAGGGCTGGAGGCAGAAGTCCAGGCTCTGCTACAGTGGCCGGCAAACTGCCTTTGAGTGGTTGGAAGGAAAGCTGGCTTTGATTAGGAACCAGAATGTTCATCCCCGGAGGCTGCCAGTAGCTACGTCGGGAGGGCAGTGGACCCGCCTGGCACCTTTAGGGGAGGCAGTGGGAAAGGGAGCATTAAGGGGCGGATGGAAGATGAGGGATGAAGGAGGCTTGGGCCTGGTCATGTGCTGATGCTAACGAAGTTTTGTTATTTAGGAGAAACGGTGCCCAGTGGGACCAGCTGGAGTCTTTTCCTGCATTGTCTGTGGGACAGCGATGGTAGGGAAGAGTTAGGTATACCGTGGGCAGGGGAAGCTAGATCTGGATGCTCTGAGTGGTACTCCTGCTGTAGATGTCCCACTTCAGGAGTGAGCACACCAGTTTGAAATGTATATGTGTATGTCACCGCCCATGGCCCTGGTCATTCCTTGTGGCTGATTTTCTTGGATAGATCATAAGCACCGTGAAGGCAGGAAGGGCCCCTCAGATCTGGGTTGGAAGGGTGTGTGTCGTCCCAAGAGGATGCCTGACACGTGTTCCTGAGCCTTCTGCCCAGGGAGCTGTGACACACAGTGGTAGCCCAGGCTCAGAAAAAGCCAAGCCAGAGATGGGAGACGGAGGTGGTAGTGTAAACAGCTGTGGCCACACATTGACTTCCCTCATGAGAACGTCTGTCTTTCCCCTTGGCTCCCAGGACATTTTGTGACCAAGCGTAACGTTCACTCTTCAGATGGCTGCTAATTTATTTACAGAGTTGGGTGATTGCGCGTCACGTGCACCCCGAGAAAAACAAGCAGGGGATTGAAAAACGATGATTTTTTTTTTTCCTGGAAAAACATGTCCATTATAGCTTGCAGTGACAGCGGGTGCCAAGGCAAACATTCAGACGAAAACAGAACCTCTGTGTAGTCAGCCCTCCGAGGGGCTGTCTTGTCCAAGGAATATTGCGACACTCGGAGCGGACCTCTGCGTTGCCTTTGGGGCAGGTGGTTAGCTTGCAGAAGTGAAGGATCAGATGGGAGCTGGAGGCATTTCTCAGAACAGAATGCCCTTCCTGTGGTACCCCTTAACCCCGAGCAACAGAATGCCCTCCTGAGGAACCCCTTAACCCCCGAGCAGACTCTCTAGACTTTGAGGATGGCTTAGGGACGGAGTCTGGGCACGGGGTGGGTAGCGCTGTGGATTTCTTGAACGGAGGTAGGAGAGATGAAATGAACCGGTCCAAACAGTTCTCCAGAGAGATGGTTTCTATGCCTCCAGGAAACGCATGGGTGGCACCTCCAGGAGACTTCTCCCTCACAGCAGAGTCAGTGGAGGGAAAAATGTACAATTTTTTCTGGCATTAACTCTGCCTCCTCTCCGAACTCCAAAGCCAAGATGCAGAGTGGGATAGCTCCCTCAGGGTCCCATGGGTCAGCGGACACCCTGTTGGCATCTGGGATCCGGGAGACCTAGAAGTTGTCTGTTTAAGCTGGTGCATGAATTTTGTATCATACAAAGACAGACACCATCCTGGGGTACGCCAGATTGTCTCACCTTGAGCAATGGGGGAGCCTCACTTAGATAGTTCAGATCACTGAAGGGGGTAGAAAAAGGTGGGCTATGGCTGGAAACTCAGCTTTCTCTTAGGTACCCCCTTCTTTGGGCAGCTAAGATGTCCTATAGCTGCAGACTCATACAAACTCCAGAGCCCTGTTTTCATTGGTGTGTGAAGGAAGTAGATTGGGGATCGCTCCCAGTGACAGCAGTGTGCTTTGGGAGCACCTGTTGGCCATGGTTTGGGCTTCTGTCTGTCCCCTGTTAATTTATGGCACTGACTGTGAGATGGATTTGCACAAAGAGAAAGGACATCCTAGGAGGGCGTGTCCTTCATACCAAGACATCATGGTGTCTGGAAACTATGGAGGCCAAGGAAAGTATTTAGTGGCCAGAACAGGGGTCTTTGTCTTGAAGGGCAGGGACGGCATATGGAAGGTTTCTGTCCATGCCGCGGCAGGGTCTGTCTGCATCTCTGTTCTTCCTGCCACTCTGGGAAATTCAGTGCATTTGCCTTGTTTGGTGCACCTAGGCAATTTTAAGGTTCCTTTCTTCTATAGACTGGACTTCTTTTTTTCTTGCCCTGGTATCTCTTACTTCAACTGTACTTCGGGATCCAGGCATGACCTCCCTCCCTCCTCCTCATCTTCCTTGAGTTCAGTTTTAGACCCATGAAGACAAAACAGCTGGAGGCAGGAAAAGCCTGAGGAACACAGGGGGCCTGCTATGAACGTACTGCGAGCCAGATGTTTCTTTCCCTGTGACGAAAGGCGCCCAAGTTCACTAGCATCTGGGGAAGCGTTTGTCCTTTAAGGGCAACATCTGTATGGAAATGGTAGCCCCGAGTAATGCAATGTGACGGTTGCTATGCCAACTGGTGTATTTTCCCCTCCCCTTAAATTATTGACCAGCGCAGTCAATGTTGCATAAAAAGTCTTGCAACTCAGTGGAATGTGTTTATGTGCCGGCCTCTGCCAGAACTTTTCATCGCTTTCCCCCCTACGTGTATTTGCTTTGGGGAATGATGGCCTGCCACTTCGGTTTAACTGTGCCCCCACCCCTCAGCCCCAGCACACATATTTCTAAGATTTGTCACAGGCCAGTGGTGACTTAAAACTGCGGGGGAGCCATAGAGGGAAGTAAGAAGGGCTTCAGGGACTGGAAGCCCTTTTAGTTGCGATGAAGAAGATCAGACTTGGGGAAGTATGGGAGTCCCTCTCAGATGACTTGGGGAGGTAAGATGTGTCTTGGTGGGCAGACGAAGGACACTGGTTCTTCTTAAAGCTCTTGTGAAATGGCAGGGGGCATGAGCTCTGTGTTTCTTAGTCTGGGCGATGTATTCAGCTGCCTGCTGGCCACCTCTTCCGTGCTGTCCGTGTAGCTCAGGTTGGCCTCAAATTCCCAGCATCCTTCTTCCTCAACCGAATACTGGGACTATAGACATGTGCCACCATTCCTGGCTTTCTTTGCTGTCTGTAATTGCCACTCCATGTCTCTCCACAGTCCCCGAGTCTTCCTGGCTAAGGCATCTATTTCCTTTGGTTCAAGCTGGCTGCCCACTTTGCTGTCTGGGATCACACCCACCCCTCCAAATGGGTCCTTTCTGCCTCCCCCGACACCCTACTATTTTGCCAGCAGGATTGCTATAGGTCAGCCCCTTAATTCTTGAGCTATATCACCTTTAGCCTCCACTTCTCCTCCCGGCCTCTGACTCACCCCTTCCTAATTCATTCTTTATACTTTAAGTCTTAAAAAAAAAAAAAGGACTTCATTTCTAAAAATAGCACTTTCAAGTACACACAGTTTTGGGTGCCGTAGTTTATACTTAAGAAGGCAGAGATTGAGCAGAGTCCCCTTGCTAGCATTCACGTACAGCCACCTGTGGTCAGTATGCATGCTCCACCGGGACATGCATCGCAACTACTGCCTAAACGAATGTGTCTCAATGGTCCAGCATCCTCATTTACATTAGCCTCACTCTTGGCGGTGCCTATCCTGTGAGGTTGGACACTCGCCTCTTTTGCTTGGTCTCTTCTGGGACTTATTACCAAGCCTGATACCGTGATCCAACATCTATGGTCTCCAAGACTGGACCCTGTCCCATAGCTGGCCACCATCTGTTGCCTCAGGCTTGGTCTTGGAACACGGTCTCCATCCTTCACAGACAGTCTTGCGAAGTGCTTGTCACAGTGCGAGTCATGGCCAGGCTGCCCTTCTGGCTCCCTAATGCTGAACACAGTATCTGGCACATGTTAGATTTGCTGAATAAGTACCGTGTCCCTCGCTTCTCTCAGTGTGGCAACAGCTTGACGATATTGATTCTGCCGAATCATTTTCTTCCCAGCCTCTGCCCCAGAGTGCCTGGGCCCATTCTTTCATTGATCTCCTTCTGCTGGCCCTAGCTCTACACCACTGGTTTTTCTGTCTGTTTTAATCTGTGGTCACAAGGATTAGAAGGGGGCCGTTGGAGCCGGGCAGTGGTGGTACACACCTTTAATCCCAGCACTCAGGAGGCAGAGGCACGTGGATCTCTGTGAGTTCAAGGCCAGCCTGGTCTACAGAGTGAGTTCCAGTTCAGGCTCCAAAGCTACACAGGGTAACCCTGTCTTGAGAAACAAAACAAAATAAAACAAAACGAACCTTTGGATCCAGTGAGACTGACCAGGTTCCCATCTTTTCTCAGTGTACCATTTACACACATACGACCTTGAGCATGTGTCTCAACTCCTGAGCTTCACCTGGGAAATGGGATGAACTTGGTGGCCACTGTGTGAAGTATCACACCTGCCATGGCACCGAGTGCTTGCTGAGCACCTGGACATGCTCTTGTGTTGCGGTTACTATTTTACCATAGTAATTGAATTGTCTCTTTCCCTTCCTTCCTTGGAGTCAAATGGCTGTCAGTCATCTCCAGAGCACACCCCAGACTAGCCACACCCCAGACTTTTGTAGACTAAGCTGGCCTTGAACTCACAGAGATTCGCCCGCCTCTGCCTCCCAAATGCTGGGATTGAAGCCGTGCGTCACCATGCCTAGCCTGCCTTAGTGCTTCTCCCTCCCCTCCAGCAGCACATAGCTTGAGTGTGCTCAGATTTTATTCTGTGCGGGCCCAGTCCTCTCTTTTTCTCTAAGATGGACTTTTCCTAGGACAAGCTCAGATTTAATCCCTGGAGTGGATTAGTTAGTGCTTTGCCCTCAGTGGCTTCTCAGCGTGTGTGTGCTTCCTGGGAAATTGACCCTCTGGAATTGCCACTGTGGTAGGACTGGGTCACTTTGGCGCCCCCTGCTGGAGCAAGTTGGGAGAGGAGTTAAACAGCCATCTGAGCATCCTTCCCCTGATGGATGTTGCTAATTTGTTAGAGCCCTGCACTCTTTCCTGAGTTCAGCCGTGGCCTGAAAATCTGTCCACGATTCTGGCTGTCGCAGCCTGCCCATTCAAGGTGACAGGGGGCCACTAACTCTACCTACCCTATTCCATTGCTTTTCCCAAGTGATTGTTTTACTTGAATGTTAATTTGGAAGATACTTACGTTAGAAAGGCTTAGGTCTCGTAAGGAATCTTAGCAGGATCTTAAAAACCTTGTTGGGGGCTGGAGAGATAGCTGTCAGTCAAATACACACAGGAAGATTTTAGTTAGATCCCCAGTGCCCACTTAAAAATCTGGGCATGACTATGTATCCTTGTAATGGGGACAGGGACAGGGAGCTGGGGCTCTCTGACCAGCAAGCCTAGTTCAGTCAGGGAGCCCTGGGTGCGGTGATGAATCCTGTGTTGAAAAACAATATACGTAGCACCCGAGGTGGAACACAGGCCTCACCACTACACAATGCACATACATAAGCATGTGCACTGACATACACTGCTCATCTGAGCATGTGCGTGTGTGCACGAGCATGCACACACAGAGACACACACAGATACACATACAGACACACACATACAGACACACACGCACACACATGCACACACACACACACACACACACATTCTTGTTGAGAGGTGCTGGTCAGGTGAGGCGCCTAGTCAGGAGTACCGTCATCAGCGTGATGTTCTCTGGTAGAAAAGAAAAAGGCAGTGACAGAGAGGTGTGATGTGCAGACCATTGTGTCATTCCACTGGAGGGGATGGACAGGGTAGCAGATAGCAAGCAGTGAAAGACAGACAGACAGACAGACAGACAGACAGACAGACAGACATCCCTGTGCAGACTGGAGCAGAAGAATGTCTGGAAACCTAGTTTCTCAGGCAGAGATGGCCCGTTATAAAACTTTTTTTTTTTTTAAATTGCTTCACAGAGAGTTAAAACAACCAAGACTCTTCACCCTAGCTAAGTGGTGGTGGCGCACGCCTTTAATCCCAGCACTTGGGAGGCAGAGGCAGGCAGACCTCTGTGAGATCAAGTCCAGCCTGGTCTACAAGAGCTAGTTCCAGGACAGGTCCCAGGTCCCAAAGCCACAGAGAAACCCTGTCTTGAAAAAACAAAAACCAAACAAACAAACAAACAAAAACCAAAAAACAAAACAAAACAAAAAAAACCCTCTTCACCCTGCAGAGTTTAAGGCAAGTAGCTGAAATTTCTGGAAACCATAGTAGAACTTCAACACTTTAGGAAATGTTGTTCGGTGAGGTGCATTCTTCCATGGAACCTGCAATGGAACTGCGGGAGAGGATGCTGCATTGAACTAAGGATTGGTACATAAAGCTAGTAATGGAGGAGCTGGCGTTTGAGACCTGGCTGGCTTTGAAGTCTGGATGCTTCTCCCTACACCAGGTCCCCAGGCCTGTGCATGGAATCGCTGCCGGCTGCCCTGCTCACTGCTTGTGCTGAAGTCCTTCAGATGTTAGAAGCTGAGCGAGTGACTCGGCTTTGCGGGACTGGCATTTGCCACCTCTTCTCCTTGTGTTTTTCACCCAGTTGCTTTCGTTGTCTTGAATGCAGCCTTGGACTTGGGGGCTCCTTGCCTCGGCTGTACATTGATTGACTGTCTCATCCACCTGCTGAAGCCTTACCCAGTGATTCAGGGTTTGTGGAGCTCTCTGGGGGACACTGTCCCTTCCCCCCTCTGCCAATCTGTCTTCTCCTCTGGGTCCTCGTGACAGTCAATTTTAGCACTTCCTCGCCTTGCATCAGGACAGCTAGCTGGACTCTGTCCTTCTCTGCAGCCTGCCAATCCCTGGAGTCAGGATGGAGGTGGATCCACCAGTCCCTGGGGCCAAGGTTCTGTGGACAGAGTTGGGGACTCAGCCAAGGAGAGCTGAATTCACTTGATCCCTTCATGCCAGAGATGAATCTGGGCCGCTGGGAGTTCACTTGGGGACCTCACTGTCTTAACTTGTTTGAGAAACCTTGGCTTGCCATAGAATAAAATCCATCAGCAACATCTTCCTTGTGGTCCCTGTCACCTGTCACTTGGAGAAAATGAGAGAACTGAAATTGGTGCCAGTGCCTTAGCAATGCTGGCTCCTCTTAGCCCTGGGACAGGAGGTGTGTGTGGGGGGGAGGGGGGGCGGCGGGCGTGAGTGAGGAGTTGAGGACATGCTGATCTATGTGATAGTTTTTGTTTTCTGAAGCATAGGTGTTTTGGATTCCATTTTGTTACCCTTAGTACCGCTAGATCCAGGGTCTCCGCAGTGCAGGCCCCGTGGCACATGTCAGTTCACCTGGACACATCCCGTGACATGTCCTGGCTGTGCTCTGACAGCTTTGGCATGGGCTCTGCTGCCGTCTTTTCCTGCCTGCATTTCCAGGCACTTGGGGCTCACTGATTAGAAGATACTGCATCCTCCAGGCTGATTTGGTGCAGAGGACAGGTTTAGTTTGGACTATTAAATTGGATTGGACTTCATCTTTATTGTTATACACACTTAGTCGTTGAAGATGAGTTTCGACAGACATCACGAGGCGGGTTGAATCTGTTTGTTAGCAGCATGACCAATGAAGGTTCTGCTGTGCCCCGTGAAACTAGACGGTGCCGTGTCAACGTGGTTCTGGGTGAAAACGGTATTAGTGAATCGAACATCTGTATTACAGAGATGCAGTCTGCAAGGAGACCGAACGGTTCTGTCGCTTCCCTTTGTTGAGCTGGGAAATCATCCCCGTGGCTGTAGAATGCCCCTGCAAGTTCTAGTAGCTGCCATTTTGGAAATTAATTGCACTGAATAAGCGAAGGCGAATGCCAGGCATTTAATTGGCTCTTCTCTCCCAGGCTGCTGCGTGAATTTTAGAGTCACTGTTAGAATTCACCCTGATCGGAAGCTGACAGGCCAGGATAGAGGCTATTGGCCTTTAGAGGGGGAAGGGCAGGGTCTGAGACTGGCTTAAATGTCCAGCTTGTGCCTTGCAGCCCGGTCCTCCTGGGTCTCTACTAATAGCAGATAGGGCAAGAGGGAGTGGCGGCTGGCCCAGAGTGGGCCACAATGTTTATCCACAGTTGTAAACCTTACGTTAAATGTTCAAGTGACTTGGTTTTTGATTCCATTGTCCCCCAAGTCTTCATTTAGAAAGGGTTGTCAGGGAAGATGCGTTTAAACATTCTGTGGCTTCCCAAACCCTTGGGATCAGGTACTCAGCTTAAGAAGTAGTGAAAAAGGTATATATTAAAAAGGCATAAAAGATTGCAGAAAGCAAGCAAAGGGACTTTTGTATGTGAGATGAGAGTGAAGAGGTAGAAGCCAGGGTGGAATTTGCCTTTTGAAAGTGACCACTGAGCAGGGAAGGACTGGCGAGGAGGCAGGAATGCGCCAGGTGAGGGGCTCCTTTAGTCATCTGAGGCAGGAGGCTGAAGACAGAGCAGAAAGACATGGAACGAACAGCTCATTGATTGACAGGCAGGGGGCACATTCTGCCTGCCAACCTTATCCTGGGTATCTCAAACCAGTCCATCTTGGAGTTTCTTAGACCCCTGGGGCGATGTCTTTGGACAGCTCTGGTGAGGAATCTGGGGCTGTGTGAACAGGTGTCTGCATCCAGACTTGGTCCCAAGGATGTTGGGCAAATCAGCAGGGCGGAGGCACTGTTAAGGTGTGGCCAGGTAAGAGTGAGGAAGGAAAGGCATGCCCCTTACCCCTACCCCCGGATCATTGCTCCAGAGCCTTCTTATTCCCAGACAGCCCCTCCCCATGTGTTCCACCACCTTCTGACGTGCATGCTGCAGCTCTGGCCTTTTACTGAATTTGTGGTCCAGAGTCCGGGGCTGAACCCTCTCTCTGGTCTTCCCAACCAGTGTCTTCAAGTCACCCTCCCTCTCAGAGCTGTGGTGTCCGCAGAATGATGCTGGTAATAGTTTCATTACGGGCCTGGAGGACATTCTAGTGAAAGCAGGTTGTGCTGAGTCTAGTGCCAAGCCAGGCATTGCTCAACGCACAGAAAGTAAGTCTCTGCGCTCGGAGCTCAGGGCCCATTGATAGCATTCGGTCAGACAGTGTGTGGAGAGTAAAGGGCGGTGCAAGTCATTGGACATTGTTTTAAAGATTTATTATTTTAAAGAATCATGTGTCTGAATGTTCCCTGCATTTGTGTCTGGGCACCACATGTGCCTGGATCCTGCAGAGGGCAGAATAGGGCATCAGATTCTCTGGAACTAGGGCTATGGATGCTCTGAGTCACAGCGTAGGTGCTGTAAATTCTGAACCTAGGTTCTCTGAGTGAGCGCTCTTTTGGTTGGTTAGTTTGGTTTTGTTTTTAGAGACAGAGCTCTACGTTTTTCTCTGTCCCCTCCCTGTCTCTCCCCTCCCCCTCTTCAATCCTCTCCCATGGTCCTCATGCTCCCAATTTACTCAGGAGATCTTGTCTTTTTCTACTTCCCATGTAGATTAGATCCATGTATGTCTCTCTTAGGGTCCTCATTGTAGTATAGGTTCTTTGGGACTGTGATTTGTAGGCTGGTTTTCTTTGCTTTATGTTTAAAAACCACTTATGGGTGAGCACATGTACACCGATGACAACTTATGCTGGAGAGGTGGTGGGGAAAAGGGAACACTCCTGCATTGCTGGTGGGAGTGCAAACTGGTACAGCCCCTTTGGATGTCAGTGTGGTGATTTCTCAGAAAATTAGGAAACAACCTTCCTCAAGACCCAGCAATACCACTTTTGGGTATATATCCAAAGGATGCTCAATTGTGCCACAAGGACATGGATTCAACTATATTCATAGCAGCATAGTTTGTCATAGCCAGAACCTGGAAACAATCTAAATGCCCCTCGACCGAAGAATGGATAAGAAAAATGTGGCACATATACACAATGGAGTACTACACGGCAGAAAAAAAATTATGATATCTTGAGACTTTCAGACAAGTGGATTGAGCTAGAAAACATCATTTTGAGGGAGGTAACCCAGACCCAGATTTGTGTTCTTATTGAATGCTGCAAACCTGACCTTAGGCTGGGTAGATAACTCCATGGTAAGACACTTGGTTAGTACGTGCAGGGCCTGGGGTTCTCTCCCCAACATCGTAAAACAACCCAAATGATAAAAATGTCACCCGATTCACCCACAGAGCACTCAACCTGTCGGCCCATGCTATTGGGAGTGCCACCTCAGACCTCCGGTGTGTACCTTGTGTGACTGACTCATGCCTTTCTCTCGGTTCTCCCTTCAGTTGTGGCTGTTTATTTAAAAGACTCCTGGTGGCCCATTGAAGACGTCCTAAGAACTTCTGATCCCACAAGGGAAGGGCTCATGAAGGTGAGGGCATGTGATGTTAAATGAACATTTGCAAAACAGGTTTTTGAGGTCTTTTCACGGGAGCCTGTGTTAAGAAATTAAGGCTGCACCAAAGCTACAGAGAAACCCTGTCTCGAAAAACCAAAAAAAAAAAAAAAAAAAAAGAAAGAAAGAAAAAAAAAGAAATTAAGGCTGGTTAGCAGGTGCTTTTAAATCAGGGGGCCATTTCTTAATCCCTAGCTGCTTGAAGAACAGGTTCCTCTGTGTCCACATTGTCTCTCTCCATGTATTCGTCCCGTGGGCTGCCCGGTGGGCACCAAGTCTGTTTTGTCTCTGGACTCTGAAGGCTAGAGGTCTGAGGTCAAGGAGGACATCTTTTGTGTACTGGGGGAATTTGTTGGCTCTATCCCCACTTCAGATTGCTCTAGCAATTCTTTGGCCTAAAGATGGCCATGCTCACCTTCTTCGGAAGCATTGTCAGCCTGTGTTGAGAGTCCCCCCTTTTGCTGAGACATCCTTTGTGTTGAATTTTGGGGATCGTAATGTACCATCATCATAGCCCAATCACCTATAAAATCTCATTCCAAACAAGTTCTCATTCACGGGTTCTGGTGGGACTTTCAGCATCTTTTGACGGGCATCCTGCTAGCATCTTTTTGTTAGCATCCTGCCAGCAAGGAAGAGGAACACGTGACCGTTCACCAGATATCTGACTACTGTCCAGTCTGCTTTACCATCTCGAGTGTCTCTTAGGCTTCAGTTTGTAAACTTTAATCTGCCCCATTTCTCTGCTGTGCTGAGAAGTTTTTCTGTTGAGTACAATTAGGTCACGGTTATTGCTAGAAGATTTAGAAGCGAATTGGTCTGCCTGCATATTTATTACCCCAGCTTCTTTATGGAGCTGGTCTAATTTCAGAATCTTTGAGCTCCTTGTTGTGTCCTTGGAGGCACAGGCTTGAGTTACACAGCCCATGAGGGATTATTTGGGTGTAGACTTCGGTGTCTTTAATGTCAGACCTGGAGCCTCTGAAGGGTTGTGGCGTTGGTGAGCGGTCAAGCAGTCTGGTAAAGTAGGGGCCTGGGATGGGGATGGTGAAGGCGGTGGCAGCAAGCGGTTTCTCAGAGTGAGAGAATCGCTGGACTTCAGTTGGAGCGGGTTAAGGAGGGAGGCAGTGATCAGCCGAGAGAGACGCTGTGTTCCTCATAGCTGCCTGTTCATCTGGCTGCCGGATTTATTTTAATTCTGCAGGTGAGAGGAAGATAGCATTTCTGTATCATCCCGAAAGGGCATGTCTTTCCATGACTGTCTAGAAAACCACTTGCTTCTTTCTGTGGGTTCGGTAGGTGCCGGATGAAACGTCAGCCCAGCATTTGTTCCCACTCAGTTTGGAGAATGAGTTTCTAATGGAGTTTCTTCTGCTGAACAATTCAAACATTGAGTCCTAGGGCTGAGCAGATGGGCTCACCGAGTAAGAACCCCCTGTTCTGCAAGTGTAAGGGCCCAAATTGGAATCCCCAGCGCCCATTCAGAAAGGCAGGCATGGCTGAGTGGACCCCGCCTGTGAGGAGAGGAGAAAGGTGGACCCTAGCGCTCCCTTCCGCTTCAGTGAGACTGTTCCAAGGCAGTAAGGGTGACAGAGAAAGACACTCAAGGCCTTCCGTGGCCTCTGTATGAACTTCCACATTCAAAATATAAGAATATTTTGGAAGCCCAGATCACCAAGAAGCAGGATGTAATCTACCCCGTAGAAAAAGGTACTGAGCCATGTGGCTAACATATACTAGAATAATGAGCTAATATAAGTTATAAGAGCTAATACGAAGCCTGAGCTAATGGGCCAATCAGTTTATAAGTTATGGAGACCTCTGTGTGATTTGCTTTGGGGCTAAATGGCTGTGGGAACTGGGCAGGACAGAAACCCCAAAGCTGGTCCACATGCTACACCCTGTCTCAAAAAACCAAACAAATAAGTAAGTAAGTAAGTAAGTAAATAAATAAATAAATAAAAGAACTATCACATATTTGTTATAAAAACTTACATGACTTATTTCCCATTCTGTAAGCTGCCTATTTAAAAACATTAAATCTGGATTCAGTGGTCTTGATAGATGTTATTATAGATATTGTGCCAAGGTTTTCTTAAAAAAAAAATCAATGCTACCCTGAGATCCAGCTGAGGACTATAATGTAGTGGTGTGTGCTGTTCTCCCAGCCCCTTTGTCACAGGTGGACTCAGTGGGTAATTGATGCTAAGAAGACTCTAATTTGCTCCTTATAGTGCTCCAGA
Source organism: Microtus pennsylvanicus (assembly GCF_037038515.1). Classification (NCBI taxonomy): domain Eukaryota; kingdom Metazoa; phylum Chordata; class Mammalia; order Rodentia; family Cricetidae; genus Microtus; species Microtus pennsylvanicus. Next base: position 18,319,459 of record NC_134596.1, read on the forward strand.
ATGGGAGTCCTTGCTTTTCTTGCCTCCCATCTCTTCTAAGTTTAGACTGGGAGCCCACCTTCAATTTTCTGAGAGTGTCCTCTTCTGTGTATGTTTATATTCTGAAGAGAAAGAACCTAACAAACCACATTGGGATATTCTACGTCCCCCCCCCCCATGTCTCCGCCCATGTTCCCCTCATGTCCTCCCACTTCCATATATGGGTATTTCCTTCTGTTCTTTCTTAGACTTACTCTGTACTTTTTAAAATCAGGTTTTGTTTCTTAGCCACTTATTTTTTCACACATTACTAGAAAATCCCCTTTAATGCTCTCTCTGTTAACACGATTAGTGGTCCCAGTGATGGCTTAGAAATGGATCTTAGTTTTATGTTTTCGGAAATGCTTCTAAGTCAAAATGGCATGTCACACTTTTTTTTCTTCCCGTAATGGAATTGGACAAATTAAGCACACTCCCTTTCCCCCCTTTGTCTCTTGCCAGCGTTTGATTGGGTGTTTCCCTTCTGCTGCACGCAGTCTGGCTTCCCTCTGGTGCCATTGGTTGAAAATTACTGCCTCCCAGATGATACCCATTAGCTCTTGAGGTCAGCTAGTTCTTAAAGCTGAGCTTCACATCTGGCCACCGCTGTCCAAGAGAGAAAGTGAATTGGTTAGATCCACGCATGTCTCTTATATTCTTTTATATTTTTATACCCTTTATATTCTGCACCAGCAAGGATGCGTGTAGACACTGGATACTTGGCTGGATGCTAGGACAAACCGCCTTTTTGTTAGTAAGTGTTTTAAAAGCAGACAAGTGGGCCCGTGACGTAGCTCAGTGGGTGAAAGGGCTTGGCACAAGCCTGACGATCTAAGCTTGAGTCTCCCAACTCTTGTTGAGGCAGAAGAAGAGAACTGACTCTACAGAGTTGTCCTGTGACCTCCACATGCGTATCATGTGTCTACACATGTACATTATGTGCTAACATGCATTTGTTGTATGTGCATGTGTGTGCGTACGTGTGTGTGTGAGACAGAGAGAGAGAGAGAGAGAGAGAGAGAGAGAGAGAGAGAGAGAGAGAAGAGAGAAGAGAGAAGAGAGAAGAGAGTTCCCATGCACATACAACAAAGCAACAGACAGTGTTTTAGGGCTCACTCAAGGACATTATCTCCTGAACTGAATCTCAAAGAAGTATGAATGGCTGAGATCTCCCAGGAAATGCAGGCTGAGATCCTCTCCCACAAGTACAAAGGACAGTAATGATGTTGGGGAGGACAGTATTTTGGGGATCTGGTATTAAATCTAGAACTAGGAGGGTGGGTAGATGATTTATTTGGCAAAGTGCTTGCCATGCAGGCACGAGGACCAGGATTCAATCCCCAGAGCCCACATAAATAAGTTGGCACATGCTTATAATCCTTGAACTCGGAAATATAATAGAATCCTCCTGCCCATAGCAGAGTCATTGCTATGGTTGTTGGGGCCACCAATTTGAGAGCTTTCTCTTACACAGCCAAAATGACATCCTATTCCTACCTGTGACTCTGAAAGGGTGAATGTGTGACTGAAATCAGGATCTCTCTTCCGGACTCATGGGAACTCAGAGAGGCTCATTGGCCAGCCGGCCTCATCTGTTTGGTGCGTCCCCCCCCCCACACCACACACACACACACACACACACACTCACACACTCACACACAAACAATCATATACACCATATACACTCACCCACATATGAACAGTAACATAAAACATAAATAAGTAAAATTGTCTGTAAGACCGTGTATTGATGATTTCAATGAATGCCCCCATTCCCAAAGTCTCAGGTCTGGCGGACGGAGAGGCAGAAGGGAATTAACTTCTGTCTGGGCTTGATCAGGTGTGCAGTTTGTGATGCAGGAGCCCTGGCCTGTTTGTTACTCCAGCCTGTTTCTGAGCTGGCCCTAGCTCAGCTGTCTGAGTTGTCTCTGGAATGAGACAGTAAAACTGATGCTTGTACCCACTTAACCTCTTTGAGCTTCAATATCTGCACCTGTAAGCCAGGCCCTTCCCCAGCAGATGAGCCCCAAGTGACAGCTCCGGGGGTGGGCGGATCTGGTGGCAATGTGGATCCGTGCCCACACACATGTGCCACTCCGGCTGTCACGTAGCAGAGTTGTAGGCTGAAACCCAGTGCTCTAATACAGTCATTGTGTGAACAGCTGGCTGCGTTCATCCTCCACCCCGGATTGTATCTGTTGCCTGTGCTGCCTAGACGGATGTTTGTAGGATGAAGTAGATCATAGCCCGGCTGTGTAGCCGGCCGTGGTCAAGTAGCCGCGTCTCCTATGAGTCCAGAAGAGAGATCCTGATTTCAGTCACACATTCACCCTTTCAGAGTCACAGTAGGAATAGGATGTTATTTTGGCCGTGTAAGAGAAACTCTGAAATTGGTGGGCCCAACTTTGACCATAGTGACGACTCTGCTATGGGCAGGCGGGTCCTATTATATTTCTGAGTTTAAGGTGGTCCCTGAGTCCTAGTGATGCCCTGGCGTTGAGACTCCAGCTTGTGCTTGAAGTCTGTCGTAAGTTTTGAAAATCAGTGATTTTTGCTTTGGCAGCTGATCCCTGGGGCAGAGATGTCCTTGCTGTATAAATGGCAGATTCAGGCCACAGCTGGTCATCTCTTGGAATGGCTGACCTGGCCTCCGTATAGAGGCAACTTCCTGTTTTGTTACCCTGAAAGTGTCCCACTCTGTGGACTTATAGCCCATATCTGTGGACCCGAGTCTTTTCTGGCACGGTCACTCTGTACTGAGCTGTATGACTCAGTGGTATTGAGACCCCACAATTCACGCCCTGATCAAGAGCATTCTGCCACACCTGGCCCCGCCGCGAGCTGCCTTTCCTGTCTGGCCTCACTTGGTGGTGGTTGTTCTTTCTTTTTCCTTTTAAGGTTCAGTCCTTCGGGGAAAGAATTGTACTTTTTGTTCTCAACACCATTGTTTTTGGAAGACTGGAGAGAAGTCTGGATGACGATGACATGTTTTTCTTACCTCACCCGGCGAAGGAGCAAGCTAAGATTCTGTGGAGAGACGGAGCGGCCGTTGGATTTTATTCAATCAAAATGAAAGGTGAGGGATGTGTGGTCTCTGAGGTACAGGGTGGGGTGGGACACCTTGGAGGTCTGATCATCTCCGCAGAACCCCTCAGCATGAGCGTTCTGTGGATTCTTCTGGCTTGGGAAGCACAGCCAATTAAACTTCTGTGTAAAGAAGCCCAAAGCATGGATTTCATTTTTACGGTTCTGTAAGCCTTCTCCTTGGTTCCCAGGAAGAGCCGTGTGGCCCTACGACAGTGAACGGTATACGTGCCTGAAGCTAAATGCTTTTCCTTAATGCTAACAGTTTGCTGTCAGGAAAATGCTATTGCTAACAGCTGACGCTTGTTCAGGAAGCGGCCTAGATGCCAAGACTTACAGACATTACCTCAGAAGACAAGACAGGGTATTGGCCATGGGAACAAGGTTAGGTTAGACACCAGCAACTTCCTTCTAGGGACCTTGGCAAGCAGTAGGTGTTCAACCGTTGGGATGAAGGTGTCTGTCTGTCCTTTCAGGTAACTGTTTTTTTTTTTTAAATAGTTTCTTCAGCCTCTAAAGGTTGTCACCATCTGACCCAGCTGGTTCCACCATTGCCACCACTTGTTTCTTATAAAGTTATTCATTTTAGGAATTGTTTTAAAAAATGACATGCATTTACTTGTCAGCAGTGGGGAGGGTGGCATAGGTGAGGAGGTCAGAGGTCAACTTGTGAGTCTGTTCTCTCCTCCCACTGTATGGGTTGTGCGGATCAAACTCATATCGTGGGGCCTGGTTGGGAAAATTCTGAGCACGCTCACTGGCAAGAAAATGACCAATTTTAGCAACAATTAAATTTCCCAGAAAACCCCCGTGGATGTGCTATTTTTGGAAGTAAGTGTTGTTCTTGGGAGATAAAGAGGCTGATTTTTGTTTTGAACTATGTTCACATGGTGTATGTCTGTGAGCATGTGTGTCTGTGAGCATGTGTGTCTGTGAGCATGTGTGTCTGTGAGCATGTGTGTGTGTGTGTGTGTGCGTGTGTTTGTGTGTGTGTGTGTGTTCTACTTGTCTGGGATGGAATGAAGTCCTTTCCTTGCTCCTTCCCCAGCTGCCTCCCCTCTTTCTTCTGTCATGTGATCAGGTTCTCATGTTTTGTCTGTTTGTTAAGTGTCTGCTGAGGTCAGTTCTAGGAGCTTTGGCACATGGCTGTTTCATGACGACCAGTGGTCCTGCGATTATAACATGTTTTTATACCTTTTCAAGTTCTTATATTCCTGATTTATTAACTTTACATAGAGTAATGGGCCTGGAGAATAATTAATATAAAAGGGAAATATTATAATTCATCGTTCATGAAACATGTTGTTGTCTTCACAGTTCTGCAAGAGAATCACACGTAGCCTGAGTGACTGTCCTTGTAGATCTTTGGGAGTCCGGGGTCTCCTGACAGAGCCAGGTCATACATAGAGTCTTGGTTAGGGACTGACTGACGAGTAAAATGTTGGCTTAGAGGAGCTTGTTTTTATTGGATGAGGAATTCAGATTGGTGAATTTCCGTAAAGCCTCGATTATCCTGATTATTTCTCCCTTCTGATCTTGGCATATGTAACAGGTTTCTTTTTTAAAAATTGCATAGAAAACTCACACAGTCAAATAGGCTGGGCTCACGGGGGCTCACAGAGACTGAACTGACACCCAGGGAGCCTGCATGGGACTGACCTTGGCACTCTGCATATATGTTACACTTGTGTAGCTTGGTCCTCTTGTGGGACCCCTAACAGTGGGAACAGGGGTTGTCTCCAACCCATTTCCAGGCTTTTGAGATCCCACTTCGCATACAGGGTCCCCTTGCCCAGCCTTAATACAAGGGGAGGTGCTGAGTCTCACTGCAACTTGATATGCCATGTTCTGTTGATACTCATGGGAGACCTGCCCTTTCCCAAACAGAAACAGAGAAGTGGATTGGGGGTGGGTGGGAGCAGAGGGGAGATGGCGAGAGGGACTGGGAAGGGAGGAGGGGACGATAAACTGAGACCAGGATGTAAAGTAAATGAATGAATTAAAAAAAAGAACTACTTTACTATCTCCTACAATCTCCTTTCTTACCCAAACTGCTTTGGAGGCGTTCAACAAGTCTTGTCATTTTAAAGTTCTTTCTGAAATAAATATTAAGACAAACTGATTTTCTCATGCTTCTGTCTAACTTGTTAGGTAAGTCTCCCTAGTCCAGCTTTTGTCTGACAGATGTTTGGGGGGGTAGATATGGGTCAAAGGTCATTTGTTTTTCTCAAGATTCAGTCCTTTGAGCTATTTCCAAGTCAAGGGTGTTCAGGACTCTGGTTACTTAGTGTGCTCTATCCTAACGTGGAGCCTTTGGTGGCAACGTGGGCCTCAGACTTCAACACAGAGCATTGAGCCAGACACGGTCCTTAGCTGAAGCACGGGCCTGGATGTCACCATTGCCCCAAGTGGCAGCACTGGTCAGTCAGATCAGCGTGGTCCCAGCATGGCAGTGTGGTCTTTGAACACCAACATGGCCCCAGGTGGTAGCTCCGACCTTGGACATCCACTGGACCTTTATGGTAATAAGAACCATGGACATCAACATGGACTCTGGCTGCATTAAGGCCATGGACCTGCACATGCCCCTCAGCTGCGGCTCTGGCCCGAATGTTGCCATGGCACCATGTGGCAGCCCAGGCCACTTGGATTGGTATGGCTTGACCCTTGGATACCTACATGGCTGCAGGTGGCAGCCCAGACACTGGGCATCCTTATGGCCTTTGGTGGGTCACAGATGTCAACACAGAGCCTAGATACAGTAGGACCACAGACCCAGACATGGCCCTTGGCAACAGACTGGGCTTGGACATCACCATGGCCCCAGGTGGCAAGCAGGCTGCCAATATCAGCCTGTTCCTCACCACCCTCTCTTCTCCAGTTCTGCCTCTTTCCACAGCACATGGACCTTTCTGCTTCTCTTTCTCTCCCGTTTCTCCACCACACAATGGCATCCACTCACTGTGGATGTCTTCCCCACAGCCCAGGTCTTGAGGACCCAGGCTGCCTGTGGGTGGCTTCCACCCACTTGAGTGGAATTAGTATGATAATATTAAGGTGTCCTTGAGTTTTATTGAATTGTTGTGCCTGTTTGTCAGAGAAATTAGCTTATACTTTTCTTCTTTTGTCATGTCCTTTTCTTGTTTTGGCATTAGGTCAGTGGAGTGGTTTTAATCTTCCTGTTTTTCTGACCCTTTAATACAAGTTGCTCATGGTGTGGTAACCCCCATAAAATTATTTTCACTGCTGCTTCATAACTGTAATTTTGCTACTTTTATGAATTGTAATGTAACTATCTGATATGCAGGATGTCTGTGAAAGTGTCATCCACCCCCCCCCCCATTCCGCCCCAGACCCACAGGTTGAGAACCACTCCCTTAGGGGAATGCTGGCTTTTACAGAAATAGTTTGGTTGTATTTCTTTCCTTTATCTTTTTTTAAAAAAAGATTTATTTTATGCATATGAGTGTTTGCCTACACAAATATAAATGCATGCATGCCTGCTGCACATGGAAGTCAGAAGATGGCATCTGACCTGTAGTTATGTAGTTATGGAGTTGAGAGCCAACATGTGGATGCTGGGATCTGAACTGAGATCCTTTGCTGTCCCCCCACCCCCCTTTTTTTCTTTCTCTCTCTCTCTCTCTCTCTCTCTCTCTCTCTCTCCCCCTCCCCCCAGTTTCTCCCCCTCCAACTCCGCGTTTCCTTGGCTGACTTCTCAGTGAGATGCCTGTCAAAAGATGAGCATAGGGTATTGAAATCGCTCACTATCATTATTGATAGTATCTGACCTCTTATGTCTGTTAGTATTTGCATAATGAAATTGGGAGCACTAACTAGTACTATATGTACAATTGCTATAACTTTTTGATGAACTGTTCCCTTTATTACTACGTAGTGGCATTCTTTATTCTTCTAACAAATTTTAGGTTGAACTACAGTTTCATAGGTTTTTGAATGGTCTCATGTGCCCAGGATGGCTTAGAACTCCCACTGTAGCTGAGGGTGACCTTGAACCTCTAGTTCTCCTATTTCCCTAGTGCTGGGATTATAGACACCCATCATGAGGCCTGATCCGTGCAATACTCGGGAGTGAACCCAGTGCCTTGTGCATGCTGGGCAAACATTATAAGCCCACTTAGCTGAATCCTCATCCCTGACGTCTAGTTTTTATCAGATACCAGAATAGCTCTGGCAGCTTGCTTTCCAGTTCTGCTCACTTGATGGATTGTTTTCCATTCGTTGACTCTGTCTGTGGATATTTTTACCAGTGAGTTGTGTTTCTTGGAGACAACAGATGGTTGGATCCTGGTTTTTCATCCAGTCAACCAATCTGTGTCTCTTTTTTGTTGACTTGAGGTCGTTTACATTGAAAGTTATTAATAGGAGTGTTTCTTGATTTCTGTTCTTCGGTTGGTTGGATTATTGTTTTTCCATTCTTCCCTGTTTATATAAAAACTTTGCTGGTTCACTGTGGTGGACATGTTGGATTCCCTCCTAGCTCTCCTTGGTTGATCTATTGCTCTCATGAAGTTTGTTCTTTCTTGTGTTCTTGTGATGGTGAATTTGTTTTCCTCTATTTTTTTTTTTTTTACGATGCTGGACTACCTTGGTGAGGTTTGTCTTGGAATGTCCTTATTATTCTGTCAACTTTTAAAGATAGCTTTGCTGGCATTAGCAATCTTGATTGGCAGTTATTTATTTTCAGTTCTTGAAATGTATCATTCCCGGCTTCTCTGGATTTAAGTATTGCCAACGAGAGACCTGGTATTTTATGGGCATGTCTGCCTTTGTAGGTCAGTTGGCATTCCTCCTGGGGAGCTTTCCATCTGGCTTCCTTGTTTCGGAGTTTAGATGCCATGACTCTCTGACGGGGAGATTTTCTCAGGTCAAGCTTCTTTGGAGTTCTAAATGCCTCTAGTGTCCGGATGTGTGTTTCTCTATGTTTGGGAAATTTTCTGCTATAATTTCATTGAATAGATTCTCCAAGCCTTTAGTGTTTCTGTGAGTTCCTCCTTCTATCTCTGCGTTCTTCCCCTACCCCCAAGACAGGGTTTCTCTATAGTTTTGAAGCCTGACCTGGAACTCCTTCTGTAGACCAGGCTGGCTTTGAACTCGCAGAGATCCGCCTGCCTCTGCCTCCTGAGTGCTGGGATCAAAGGCGTGCGCCACCACCGCCCAGCCTGTCTCTCCATTCTTCAGCGCAGTCCCTTGATCACATCTGAGTTTTTAGATGTTATGGTCATGCCTGTTGGTGGAGTCCTTTAAAAAAAAAACTTTATTTTATCTACTATTGTGGGAAAGGAAGTCCCGCAAGTGCCGTGTTTGTATATGCCATGATGGAAGTATAGAAGTCAAAGGTCAGTAGGTGGAGTCGTTCTGAGGAGGGCCCTGGGGATTTAAGTCAGGTCCTCAGGCTTGTTGGCAAGGGCCTTTTACCATTGAGCCATCTCACCAGCATCATGCTCACCTGTGTGGCTCGTTTTTACTCTATTGGCGTTTGAATGAGGTGCGTGTTCATCTGCTTTGTCCTCCGGTCTTGATCTTTCTTCTGCTTGCTTAAGTCTGTTATTGATACTCTTCACAGTGTGTGTGTGTGTGTGTGTGTGTGTGTGTGTGTGTTCCCCTCCTTCCAGAGACAGAGCTTCTCTGTGTAGCCCTGGCTTTCCTAGAACGCTCTCTGTAGACCAGGCTAGTCTCGAACTCACAGAGAATTCACCTGCCTCTGCCTACCAAGTGCTGGGATTAAAGGCGTGCACCACCATGCCTAGCTTCACTGTGTTTTATTTGATTCATTGAGCTGTTTCTTTTCTAGAATTTCTATCCCCCCACCCCCCTAAATCTTAACTTCTTTATAGAGTTGCCTTTCGTGTTGTGGCTTTTTCATTCACATTGCTGATTTTCTTATGCATTTTACTGCCCTTTTCTAGTATGCGGCTGGCTTTCCTCTCCAGATCCTGGATTCTTTATTTGCTTGTTTGTGTCTTCTTTCTGCAAGGTTACTGATATTCGCCGTGCCATTGGCTCACAGGCTCCTATTTCTGGCGTTGGTGCCTTGTCTGAGCGGTCTTTGGCTTATCTCCATACGGGTAGGCATTTGCCTTGTTTGGGGTTGGGCTGTTTTAAATAAAGCTGCTATAAACACGATCATTTCTTTTTCTTTTTTCCGAAACCTTCAGAAATCTTCACCTGGCTATAGGGATTCCATATTCCATATGCATCTGAAAGTCAGCCAATATGTATAGAATTTTGACTAGTTCCAATGCACAGCATAGACACTTCACAATAGTGTGTTTTAATTTATCCCTCGTTTATACTGAGCTATTACACTATATTTCTTTGTTATGAATCTGTCAATACTGATACATAATTTTTAAAAAGTAATAACACTGATGAAGGTGGTGGCGCACGCCTTTAATCCCAGTACTCAGGAGGCAGAGACAGGCAGATCTCTGTGAGTTTGAGGCCAGCCTGGTCTATATAGTGAGTTCCAGGACAACCAGGGCTACATAGAGATCCCTGCCTCCAAAAAACAAATACCAACCCCTCCAAAAAAAAAAAAAAACCAGTGGTAACAGCTTTCACATGCAGTAAGAAAGGAGTATATGACTTACACATATTTATTCTCTTATTTCCCTCTCTTCTTGCTTTCTTCTCCCTCTGGTTTCTACCCAGTTCTGTTTTCCTTTAGGCTGAACTCCTTCCCTTAGCATTCCGTGTAGTGCAGTTCTGTCGGCAACACGTTCTCATATCTCTGGTAAGTTTAGTCATTTTCAGTTTTAGAATTTCAGGTATTATAGTTCTACATCTTTTTTTTTTTTTTGTTTTTCGACACAGGGTTTCTCTGTGGTTTTGGAGCCTGTCCTGGAACTAGCTCTTGTAGACCAGGTTGGTCTCGAACTCACAGAGATCCGCCTGCCTCTGCCTCCCGAGTGCTGGGATTAAAGGCATGCGCCACCACCGCCCGGCAGTTCTACATCTTTTGTTGAGAGTTTATATCCATTTATTGACTGCACATTTCCTTCATTAACTTTATGAATTAAACCAATTACCTTAATTGAATATATTTGTAAAGCTAATTTAAATCCCTTTTCCCCCTGATAATGCTCTTTTAGGTCAGTTATGTTGAATAACCACTTAGTTCCTAAGTATGGGTCATACTTCCCAATTTATTTGTATGTTTAGTGATTTTTGGCTGCAAACCAGTCATTGGAAATATATTGTGGAGCCTGGAGAGATAGCTCAGTGGTTAAAAGCATGTACTGCTTTTGCAGAGGACCTGAGTTCACCCACATCGTGTGGCTCACAGCCACCTGCTTCCATGGACACCTGCTTCATGTACACATACCCAGACATAGACACACATATGCACATGCACATACACTTGATTTAAAAATTGATATTAGAAAAGAAGTTATATTGTACAAGTTGTCTTTGTGTTTCTTGAAGACCTGTAGTGTTGTTGGTTTTTTTTAATTCTTTGTTCTTTTGGGGGCCTGCTACCCAGCTCTCAAATAAACACTCAGAGTCTTATTCTTGCTTATGAATGTCCAGCCTTAGCTTGGTGTATTTCTTGCTAGCTTTTCTTAATTTATCCTGTCTACCTTTTTTTTAAGAAAAATATTTATTTATTTATTATGTATACAATATTCTGTCTGTGTGTATGCCTGCAGGCCAGAAGAGGGCACCAGACCTCATTACAGATGGTTGTGAGCCACCATGTGGTTGCTGGGAATTGAACTCAGGACCTTTGGAAGAGCAGGCAATGCTCTTAACCTCTGAGCCATCTCTCCAGCCCTCCCGTCTACCTTTTGCCCAGATTTTTGCTCTCCTGCTTCTCCTATTTATTCTCTCTGTCTGGAAGCCCCACCCATTCCTCTCCCACCTAGCTATTGGCCGTTCAGACCTTTATCAGGCCAATCAGATGTTTTAGACAGGCAAAGTAATACAGTTTTACAGAATTCAAACAAATGCAACGTAAAAGAATGCAGCACATCTTTGCATCATTAAACAAATATTCCGCAACATAAAGTAATGTAACACATCTTCAACTAATATTCCACAACACCGTGGGTTCATTCCAGGAGACATTTAACCTGTTGTGATTCCCACTGGAAGTGTCTCCACTGAGCTACGCAGCTGCTGACAGTCGTCTGTGTGGCTTCCTATGGCTGCTGCTTTAGCCCAGGCTTGTTGAGTTCCTCCCTTTGCCTAGTGGGCAAAGATGTGGCTATCCTCCGCCTATGATTTCTTGACTTTGCTACTTTGGAGTACTGTGCTCTGATCCTTCAGGCTGAATATGCCTCGCCTTTAGTTACGGAAAGTACCATAAACCCAGGTCCAGTGGCTCACGCCTGAGTTGTCACCCAGGAGGCTGAGGGAGGATTGCTGAAAGCTTGAGGCCAGCCTGGGCGATTTGGCAGTGCAGTGTCTTAACAAAAAACAAAACAAACTGCTTAAAAGGCCCATGTATGGGAAATAGATTAAAAAAAAAAAGATCTCCTGAGTAAATTGGGAGCATGGGGACCTTGGGACAGGGTTGAAGGGGAGGGTGGAGGCAGGGAAGGGAGCAGAGAAAAATGTAGAGCTCAATAAAAATCAATAAAAAAGTCCCATGTGTTTCTGAAAACCAGGTGTCCAACATGGAGATTTTGGGGGGACCAATGTGACCACATCTCAGACCACAACATCGCTAATGAATGATGCATGGGGTTAGCCACCTGTCAAGGGAGTTCCAAATTTGGTAAGAGTTCCCTGATGGTCTCGGGTCATCGGGTCATAAATGGAGTTTCGGATGCTGACACAGTTGTGAGGTGCTTCTCAGCCTCTCGGTAGCACAGTTTCTCCGCATAAGTTTAGGTCCATGTGCTCAGAACCTCTCAATTTATCCTAGGTGCCCCTGGAAGGTAGATTTTCATTTTGTGAACAAAATAAAACAAACTCGCTCTAGGAGGAGGACCTGGGGCCGGGTTCTCGCAGCTGAAGACTGTGCAGATGGCCCCTGCATGATGGTGATTTAGCTTTGAGTCTGGGAAGATGTGACAATGGCATGTAACGATCATTGGAAACTATACTCTGACCCTTCTTCTCGATGAAGTGATGTATGGTTCATCACATTACGCTTTCACCATGTTGGTCAGAAACAACAAGCTGTAGTACCAATGGGGCCTGTCTGCCTTGAGGGCACCATGCAGCTATCTCTGCAAAGTTATTGTGCTGTTTAGTAGGTTAGGTGCATTGAATATCTCTTCAGTTCTCTCTCTCTCTCTCTCTCTCTCTCTCTCTCTCTCTCTCTCTCTCTCTCTCTCTCTCTTACACACACACACACACACACACTTTTTAAAATATAATTTAAAATATGAACAGAAAAAGTTCTGGGCTTTATAGAACTGCCCATTTTAACCCTTGTATAGCTTACAGTCAAAATGAACTAAGGCGTAATTCCCAATTGACCTCACCTGCCCCCACTCTGCATTGCTCTTCTAGAGTTAACTCCAACTCCATCCCTGTCACTCATGTCCTGGCAACCTCTGGTTATTTTCGCACCATGGTAGTTTTTGAGTCTTGTCTTTCTAAGAAGACCGTGGCAGTGGAACTGAGCATCTTTTAGCATTTGGAGACCGAGTTCTTCCATTCAGCTTCACGCCGTTGAGCATCGCTCTTTTGGGACGTGTGTTTCATAGACTGCATCTCTATTGCTAAGGAGCATATTCAGTTTTCAGACAAGCGAGTGCCTTCGTGTAGAGCGGATTGGACATCTTCAGGTGGACTTCTCACAGGCAGTGGTTCGCCGATAGGCTGGTTTGCATCTCTCAGTCGGTTCGATGGTTCTGTAATTGGGTTTCTTACAACATAGTGACACTGGTCATTTCAGTACTTCATGCTGGAGCTTCCCCTGAATAATAAAAATTAGTGGGTCTACTTTTAGTTTCAAACCACCAGTCCGTAAGACTGTTAGCATTCAAGGGAGGAGAACACCACACCGGGAGTGGAGCATAGATTTAAGACAGAGCTTGTATTATACACATGCATAAAAATCTATAAAGAGTAAACTTGCATTCCAGATTTCTAAAATCCCAGCAACAATGAAAACCATGAAACAAGAATGGCAACTACAAATATTAAATGCGGTGATTAGGAACTTGGACAAGCATGTGACCTGTGATAGCCATGAAACTGGCCTTGCCTTAGCCCTGTTTGTGCCTGAGGTCTCCTACACATTCAGGATCACAGTCACCTCCTGCACTGTTGCCCTGTGAAGCAACAGTACCTTGTGCCATCTTCTGGACTTCTGGGGCCATCACTTGTTTTTGTTTTTTTTTGAATAAAGTTTTATTGGTACACAGCCGTACTCTGGTGACTTCTTTGCACTGTAACTGCAGAGTCCAGGAGTTACAATGGTAACCTGATTTCCCAAAGGCTAAAGTATTTTCTATGTCATTCTTACAAAACATTTCATTGACCTCTGTTCTAGAGATTACATGATAAACATTTTCTATGAAAACAATACAATTTAGTTAAAATTGTGTTCGTGGAATTCAGGAGCATTTAGAGGGTTGGCTACTATCTTAATAGTTGTTTAACTGCCCTGGGCTCCAAGGCTTCTGTCTTAATCTTGTAGAGTGTCCCTAGGACAGACCCAATAGCATGATTATAACTCAAAGATTGTACTGCACTTAGTAAAAAGCCAGCCTGCTTAGCCATTGGATCTCTGGCTCAATCAATCTAGATCAATGGTTTAGTCATTGGATCCCCAGTGTCTTCATCACCTGCTCACTTGCAGGCTCTTTGATTGGCAATTGTGCCCACGTGATCTAAATTTGGGTTTTCCCAGCCATCCCTCCTCATGTTCCACAGAGCAGCAGCTATCCTCAGTGTATTTCCTCCCTGGGTTTTCAGGACAAGATTTTGTGGATGATTGATACCCACCCAGTTGGCTGCCACCAACTCTACAGTTGGCTACTCTCTGTCTGTCAGTCCACACCAGAACTCTCTCTGCCCCATCTTGATTCTCAGAAACAGCTGGGCAGAATGGGCATGGCCTTTGTCTCTCTACTTACCTTTTTAATCTTCCTTGGAGCCAAGCCTCTTGTCTAAAGTAGATGCAGTGTTTTCTGTTCCTTTCTGGGTGCTGGCTCCTGTTTTTTCCTGCTGTGTCACCTGTGAATTCTGATTCAGCCATTCCAAGAAGTCACACATCTTTCTTTAAGTGAGCCCATTTCTCATGGTTGCCGTTGGACATTATTGTTGCAGCCAGCCTGTAGGCTCCATGTTGGGTCCGTGGCATTTGGATGTTATTGTTGCAGCCAGCCTGTTGGCTCCATGTTGGGTCCTCTTTGGTCTCAGGGCTGCCCATGCTCTTGGAAGGGAAGAGCTCTGTTTGTATGCGTTGCTGTACCGTGTCTATGTCATTGCACCACAGGTACCCAACTGGTCATGTGGTACACAGGAAGTTGGTGCCTGTATGATCCAGCCATCTTTGGTGACCTAAGCTAACTTTGTCTATCCTGTTGATGTGTTAACATTCATTGTATATTTTGAAGCATAATTGGTAAAACTCAGTCCGAAATGGTGATCCTGCCTCCAGGAAACCTCTGAATGAGACTGTGCCTGAGAGCTGTCTCCTCCCCTCTTATAATCCTTTCTAGTTCTGGGATTAAAGGTGTGCATCACTATTCCCTGGTTTCCATGGCAAGCTAGCGTGGCGACTGGGATTGAAGGTGTGTGCATTGCTGCCTGGTCTGTAAGGCTGGCAAGTGTGGCTGTTTTATTTTTCTGATTCTTAGGGAAGTTTTATTTATTAAAACACAAGTGAAATGTCACTACATTTTTTTTTGATATTCAAATAGTTTACCCAGATTTCCCCCCTGTTCTTGACTGTCTTCTTCTTTTTAATTCCTGGAATGTTACACTGCACATAATTTTGGGAAATGCTCTTTCCTTTTCTTGCAGGGAGGTTTGCAAGTTTGGTAGAATGTATTGCTAAAATCACCTGAGCCTGGTGTGTTAGGTGTGGGAGGATTTTTAAGCCATGGAAGGAATGAGGCTGAGGATGGCTATTGTTCTGTGGAACATTAATCAATGATTTCTGATCCTGTCACTTACCATAATGTAACATAGATAGACTGGGCAAGACTATGGTTGGCTTCCTCCATTGGTCTTTCTATCCTAATATATGGTTATGGTTTGGGGGAGGTGGAGCAGCCTATTGTCACGTGTTGGAGCCTATGGTGTATGATGTCAACACCAGGATTGGTGATAAAACTGCTCTGTGTTTGGATTGATGATAATATTGTTCCCTTCCTGAGTTAAGGCGTGGGTTATTTTGGCTCACCCATTCAAGATCATCTGGCTCCACCGCTTTAGCCAGCCATGAAGCCAACTGTGAGGGTGAAGAAGGGATAGTGGTCAGAGTGTAGCATCGTGTGCTGATGAGCGTGACAGCCTGAAAGTAGAACGAGAGAGATAGGAAGAGCCCGGAGACAAGATAGAGCCTTCCAGAGGACCTGTTCCATGACCTCCTCACTCCATTCAAATCCCACCTCCTGATATTTTATTCTTAAAGATGTTTGACGAATGTGTCTATGTGTGCATACATGGGCATGGGCCGGAGGGATGTACTTGATCGTGTGCCACAGTGGGGGTGTAGATGTCTGCCCCTATTAGTTCATTGTACCTTTTTACACTGACACGTAGTTTTACATATTTAGGAGGTGCAGTATGATGATTTGAGAAGTGTATGCATGCATTATGATCCAGTCTGGGTTAATCTGCCACTCTGTGTTGGGAGCCATCAAGCTTCTCTTACAGAATATATCATAGATAGCTGTAAACTGAGTTGCCTTGTTGCACATGCTTGCACTGTGTCTTATAAGATACACTTTACTGCAGTATATAGCCTATAAAATTTGCTGACAATAAGGGTAGACTTCAGGGATTCGGAGATTGCCTACCAAAAGTGTAGAATTCAGGGACTGTAGTGACTTTAATGGTAATGATGACCAAAACCCCGCGTTGGAACATTCCGGTCACCACAGTGGACGGTGTCTGCTGCCATTTGTCTCCATCCTAGCCCTAGGCAATAGCTGAGTTGCCTCCTCCTCTGCCAATTAGCATGGACCAGGTGCTGTATCAGTCAGCTTTCACTTAGGGAAGTGTCTTGGAGCTACTACAGACCATGGCTTGCGTACGCTCTCTGTGTCTCTTTCCCGTCACGTGACTCTGCCTTGTGAATAGGCTGTACTTCACTTGTGAACCTACCAGTTGATGGATTGTTTCCAGGTCTTACTACTATGAATAGGGCAGCTATAAACATTCTTTTACTTGTTTGCATGAGAGTGTTTTCCTTCCTTTTGGGTAGGCTCCTAGGAGTACAATTGCTGGGTCATTTGGCAAGATCATGTCTGTCTTTTAAAGGAACTGCCAAGTGGCTGCGCAGCCTGGCTGCACCATTGTGCACGCACTTCCATTGACCACATGTGAGGGCTCCGATGTCTGCATGTCCCTGTCGTCACTGACTCTCCCTTGATCTTCTGGTTATAGCCCAGAGTGGCCTTTTGCTGTGGTTTTTAACTTCCATTTCCCTAATTGTGAGTGACGTTAGCTGGTTTTCGTCAGTAGTCATGCGAATGTCTTCTTTAAAGAAAGGTCTGTTCAAGCCCTCTGCGCAATTTTAATGAGGATATTTGATTCATTTTTATTGGATTGTAAGAGCTCTTTATTCTGGTTCTCAGTAAGCCTTCTTATGGGAAGTGTGATTTGTAAACATTCTGTTGACAGTCGATGGCTTGGCCTTTGGTTTTCCTTAATAAAGTCTTTTGAAGAAAAAAGTCTAAAAATTCTGATGAAGTCCACGTTGCCAGCCAGCTTTGCCTTTGTTGCTGAATCTACGAGCTCCTCATTAACTCAAAGTTGTTAAGACATTTTTCTATTTTCTGTGCTAAGAGCTTTATTAGGTTATCTCATATCCTTTTGTCTGTTTTTTTTAGCTTGTTTTTCTAAATGATATGAAACAAGAGTGTAGTTTTTTTTTTTAACTCTTTGTGGGGCCACGCAGCTCCCAAACAAATACATGGAGATTTATTCTTACTTATGCATGCCCAACCTCAGCTTGGCTTGTTTTTAGCCAGCTTTTTTTTTAAAACTTAAATTATCCTGTTTCTCTTTAACTATGTTTTGACTCTGAGCTTTTTTTTTTTTAACCTTTTTTTTATTCTATGTCTTTCTTCCCTTCTTATTCCATTGCTGGTTATATAGCTGGCTGGCTGGCCCCTGGCATCTTCCTCACATTCTCCTTTTCTTGCTCCTAGTTCTTTCTGTTCTTCTCCCTCTCTAGCCCAGATTTCTCCTCCTATTTATTCTCTCTGCCTGCCAGCCCCGGCTCTCCTTCCTCCTGCCTAGCTATTGACCATTCAGCTCTTTGTTAGGCCAATCAGGTGTTTTAGGCAGGCAAAGTAATGCAGCATCACAGAGTTAAACAAATGCAACAGAAAAGAATGCTACACATCTTTGCATTATTAGATATTCCACAGCATAAACGAATGTAACACATCTTGAACTAATATTCCACAACAAAAGAGTCTAACTCGAATTAAAAACAAACAGAAAAAAAACCAGCTAACATACTTTAAAAGTAACCCTCCTTTTCGGAGGACTCAACACAGGCTTAGCAGGCTGATCGTCTTCAGCCTCTAGTACATTAAAAGGGAGAAGCTATATTTTAGAGCAGGTTTAGATTTACAGAAACATATTGAGGCAAAGGTGCAGTTTTCCTGGCGTAATTTTCCCGTTTCCTCTGTGTTCTAGTTTTTCTTCCCTCTCTGTGGTAAATCCCATGATCAAGAGTGACTTAGGGAAGAAAGGGTTTATTTCCTGTTATACTTCCAGGTAAATTAGGGAACTCAAGGCAGGAACTGGGGCAGAGGCCATGGCGGGGTGCTGCTTACTGGCTTGCCTCCCATGGCCTGCTCAGCCTGCTCTCTTATGGTACTCAGATCTCCTCTGTAGGTGGAGCACCGCCCGTAGTGGGCTAGGTCCTCCCACAGCAATCATTAACACAAAAATGTCCCAGTGGACATGCTCACAGGTCAGCCTAATTCAGGCAGTTCCTCAACCGAGAGACCCTCTTCCCAGCTGACTCTAGTTTGTGTCAAGTTGACAGAAGGGAACCAACATGGTATGATTAGTACATTGCATCTATGTGGTCCATGAATCAACACAGATGCATTCCTGAGTTTGTGTGGGCCATCACAAAGGACACAACCCTCAGATACAAGCAACAGGTTGTATCCTTGGTTAGCATGTCGCCTCCTCCTCACTGTGTATCTCTGCTGTATTCCTCTTGGTCCATATTTCTTCTTATATGGACAGCAACCATGCTGGATGAGGGTGAAGCCTAATAGCCTCAGATTAATCCCATTCTATGTTTTGATAGCATCCTATCTAAATACAGACATGTTCTGAAGGGTTTGGACTTAAGCACGTGAATGCTAGGGAGACTGAGGTCAGCCTGGAGATGACATTATTGTTAGTCAATGGCCTTGGTGTACCTGTGGGCTCATCCTTAGTGTTGATGCTCTGTGTATCTAGACCAGCATCCGATGCTCTGTGTTATATAGGGCGGTCTGTCCTGAGTCTCCCACGCTCCATCAGCTCATCTACCTCCATCCAGCAGCCAGCATCTTTCCAGCACCTCTGCAGATTGGCTTTTTCAGCATGCCAGGGACCTGTAATCAGAGTTGACCTGTTCATGGGGGCGTCTTCTTCCACTAATAATGTGCTGCTCGCTCGTAGCACGCCTCGTGCGTCAAATCATTCCACTGCTATGTGAGGCCAAAAGTATTCCCTCCCCCAAAGAATTGTCTTAGCGCTGTGTTGATTAACATAGAAGCATTGATTTCTGGGCCTGGTAAGATGGCTCAGGGGGTGAAAGCGCTTGCTGCCTGCCGAGCCTGGCAACCTGAGTTCTAGCTCCATAACTCACATGGTAGAAGGCAAAAAACCGGACTTCTGCAAATTGCCCTTTGACCTGCTCACCTGCTATCACACACACAATTTTTCACTGCATTGCATATCTTGTAATTTAGTCCATCTAATTAAATCTGAATCTTCCTTTTTCAGGCTCGGGAAGTTATTCGTTTTCTGAATCTTGACAGGAACAGGGTTCACCTCGCTCAATAGGAGCGGGGATGACAGCCATGTGAATGCTGACGTTGGTTACAGGACAGATGTTCAAGGTGGAAATGGAGAGGGCACAACATCTGGCCTCTCCAGCAGCAGCGGCAGCAGCGGTTCATGCGTGGGGCTTATGTGTTTGGAGGGCATGCATTTCACCAGAACTGGTCACCATAAGCCTTTATTGAAGTCACGGACACAAGCCCTTACTTAGTGACGGATCCAGTTGGCTTCTTCCTGCACTGTGGACTGGCCTCTCCATGAGGGGAGAACTTGGATGTTGCTTCAGTAAACTGTCTTGGTTCCAAGGGCCTCGGTGAGGGGAGAGGTCTGGTGGGGTCCACAAGGCTTTGGCGATGCTTGGTCTCCCAGGCTCCATTTTCATTTCCATGACCCAATCCATTTTCTGTGCTTGCGAAAAATTAGGTGGGCCTTTGAGAAAAACACATGGGTCCATCAGAGAACTGGTCTTCTGGAGTGACCTGGTTTCTTATTATTGTTTGTGAAGTTAATTCTGCTCCCAGGTAGTACCAGTGTCCCTGGCTGGACCCCTGAGATCTGGGGGAGTCAGCATGCAGCGGGGCGGGGGGCACAGCACATATCTCTTGCTTTCCTGCAGGCAGCCTCTGTGGTGACGGCACCAGTGCATGCTACCTGCTGCCTGTCCTTGACACCGTGTTTGTGCGGAGGAAGAACCGCGGCCAAGGCCTGGGGACAGTCATGCTGAGGGACTTCTGTGACACCTTTCAAGAAGATGAAGCCCTGGGTATCAGTTGCCCAA
Organism: Microtus pennsylvanicus; assembly: GCF_037038515.1. Taxonomy (NCBI): domain Eukaryota; kingdom Metazoa; phylum Chordata; class Mammalia; order Rodentia; family Cricetidae; genus Microtus; species Microtus pennsylvanicus. The sequence continues at coordinate 18,339,515 of NC_134596.1, forward strand.
TTTCTCCTGCAATGTACAAAGGTAAGCCCCACCCCGGGTCCTGAGTGAGCCTTTGGGTGCCAGCTGACCGCTAACACACGCGCCCTGTGGCGACGGAAGGGGAGGAGTCTCGGAGCTTCTGGGGAGATGCAGCTGTGACTGATTGCTCTTTCAGCTTCAGCAGAACCAGGGCCCCTGTTGGATTGCAAAGGGGACTTCTCTGAGCTTGAGAAGCGATTACATTTGAAAATGCTGTTGGTCCCTGACTCACCATGGTGCTGCTTAGGATTTTTTTCATTTTATATGAGTGCGAATGCAATACACACTCAGTAGAAATCCCACAACACATGAGGCTCAGCTGTCTCGACTGGTTTTCCATATGTGCTGGAATCCTGAAGAAGTATGCTGTAATGCTGATGGAGGAGTGATCTTGCCAGTGAGAGCAGGCAGGTCGAGAGGGCAAGCTTCCTTCTTCCATGTCCGTTATATAGGCTGCCAGCAGAAGGCCTGGCCCAGAGTCAAGGTGGATCTATTGTCTCACCACAGAGATCTGGATTAGAAGGGGGTTTTCCCGTTTCAAATGATTTAATTAGGAAAAAAATCCCTCACAGGTGCATCCACCCATTTTTAGTTAATTCCAGATGTATTCAGTTGATAGCCAAGCATAGGCATCTCAGGCACCCGTATAAGAAGGAGGCCCTAGGGATACACACAGACATGACCATGTAAGGACACTGAGAAGACACACAGGAAGGTCGGGGAGAGGCCTCGGAACAACCCCAGCCCCAGGTACCCTGCCTCCAGAGCCTTGAGAAATCAGCTTGTGTTGCCATGGTACTGGCAGCCCATCACATCTGAGGGGTCTGATTCCAGAATTGAAACCGACTATGGCTTGAAAGCATTAAAAAGTGGTGCTTGTACTGGACAAGTACGGATCTGCCCATTGACCTCATCCCCTAAGTACCACAGTCTGGTGGCTCTCGGTGTGGCGTCTCCACAGCATCAGCTACTAAAAGACATCCTGATGATGAAGCGTGCACAGGAAGATGTGTTATTGCCCATGCAAGCACCACACCTGACGTTTTATGTAAATACAGCATCCTTGGATTTGGTGCCTTCAGAGGTCTTCACTACCTTTGGATACCCAGGGATGGCTATTTCATAGTTGCAACCCTGGAGCGCAGTGCATGATGGTTGGAAGTGGGGGTGGGAGATGAACAGGATGATTCTGTACCCATGGAAAGTTGGTGGAAGGGGTTTGGGTACAGCAGGGTCAGGACAGTGAGGGGTAGGGTAGCTGCCGAAGGGCTGGAAGGGTGGGCCAGAGTCAGGCTCATGCCTTGCCTCTCTTCCTCCCAGTCCTCAGGCGGTTCCTGTCCATCCAACCAGGCGAGAGAGGGCGCTTGTGGGAGGTGGAGCCCCCAGGGGCCTGGGGCCAGCGCGCCAACATCTGGCTCAAGGTTTGTCTTCGGGAGCCGCGACCTCAAGATGGTGAGTGGGATGGACATCTGCTTTAGCACCCGTAGCTGCTGCACATGGGGACAGCTTCTCTTCCACGGACTGAGTCTGATTCATGCAGATGTTGCTGTCTTGAGTATGTAGCCAAACAAAAGAGGGACAGAGACCCAGCTGGGCATCTCTTCTGTGTTAATCACCCATGACCTTCTCATCTGCACGACTCCAAAAGATCTTCCTCAACTCTGGAACTGGAAGCTCTCTCATGGCCCCCACTTTTCCAATTAGACTGGATAGACCCCTACAAAGACCAACTACTAGATAGACCACTACGAAGACCGCTACTAGATAAGCATCTACAAAGACCAACTACTAGGTAGTGATAAGGTTTTGAATCCCCGTTAATGGAAATCTGCTGCCACTGATGTATTAAGCTAATTAAACCAAATTATTAAATCCAGGTTTAATGAACAGAACAAAGCAACTCTGGGTGACCCTCAGGAGGGCAGAAGAGGAATCACGTGGCAAAGATGGCTACCAAGTCTTAAGTAGCCTATAGGTGTGGTCTTGAGCAGCTCCAAGGAGGGGCTGAGTTTTGGCAGACTTTCTCAGGGGCGGAGTTTGAAGAGAGCAGCTCTTGGGGAGGGGCCCCCTCTTGGTGCACTGAGGGTGGGGTTTGGAATGGGAGGAGTGAGACCTGAGTGTGGAATGGGGCCCCAAACTAGAGACCCCAAACATTCTTTTTGGGTATATATGGATGCCAGGAGGGCTTCCACCCAAACAGATAGACCACTGCATAGATCAACTGTTAGGGAAACCACCATGAAGACCGCTAGACCATGAACATCTACAAAGGTCATCTTCTGTTCCTCTGTGTTATTTTGAGGGAGTAACGTGCAGAGGGCTGAGAATTCCAAAGATTGACTAGGGTTTGATGTGATAGCCTGATCCGTCCCTGTGTGCAGGCCGTGGCCGTGGCGCTGCCTAGTGCTGTGTAAATCACTCTATGGACATGCATGTGTGGTACACGTTTGTAAGGTGTGTGCATATACACGCGGAGGCCAGGGGTTAATATTGGGTGCCTTCCTCTGTCATTGTCCATTTTAAAGTTTGAGACAAGGTCTCTCGGTGAGTCTGGTACTCACAGCTAGACCGACTGGCCAGTGAGCTGCAGGGGCATTCTCCCCCTCCTGTCTTTGTGCTGGACTTACAGAGTAAGTCATGCCTGACTTTTACATGGGTGCTGAGGATTCGAACTCAGATCCCCATGCTTACACAGCGCACACTTTGCTGACTGAGCCATCTCATGTTAGTCCCATATCAGCTCATTATTATTATTATTATTATTTACTTTTTTGTGTGGATTTCATCCACGTACACAATGCCTTACGATGAAATCCATCCTTCCTAACTTCACATTCCCTTTTTAAAATCATTTAAGAATTTTTATATTTCACTGCATCCAGTCAGTGCTTCCTGTATGTCATTGGGTGTGGGGTGGACCGCTAGGGCATGGGTATCTACAAGTGGCCACAAAGATAGCTGTCCTTCCCCAGCCAACTAACCTCCAGCGGCTTCTCGGCTACAGCTGGGGCCTGGTCAGCTCCTCCTTCATCTGTGCTGGTTTTGGCTAGCTTGATCTGGTACAATTCAGTTGCTGTGAGTTTATAAGGCAGTGGCCATCTATATCCTTCTTAAAGGCAGCTTGCTATGATGCCCTACGGACTTACTGTTTATCTCCTGTTGACCCCGCTGTCCTAAGTTCCCGTGGGTTCCAGACAGTGCCCCGGCTTGTCAGTGAGGTTCGGATAGAGGAATCTTCTGGGGAGCAAGGGAGGGGATTGATGGCAGCTTCCCCAAGGGAGGCAGGACACTCAGATGACCAGAGCAGCATGTGAACATGCTTGTTCTGGGATTTACAGGCGGCTTTCTGACTTCCACAGGGGAGGGAAGATTTCATATTACAGGTTCCATGGAAGGGTCAGGGTGGGGGGCTTAGGTGCTGGGGCATTCCAGCCACAGGTGCCACTTGTACCCGGGAGATACGCTTCCAGCAGTTTAAATGCACTGTTCTAAGTTAAAGCAGTGCCTTTCCCCCTTTCTGTGACGTGGGCACCCGTCACATTCATGGGGATGTTTCTGCAGAAGCGGGTGTCTCATTAGGGGCCGACAGGCCGGAGGTGTAGGCTGCCTTTCTACCTGGGCGACTGCCTCAACTCAGCTGCTGACAGGCGAGAGCCTGGGACCTTATTGATGGGAATAGTGATAGGTCTTGCCTTAATGGCTCCCCTCAGCTGCAAGGCTTAATGGGTCCTTACAGATATTAATGAGGTGAAGGAGTGCCAGGGAAGGAGGCTGGCAGGCCTGTGACTGTGACCTTAATGAGCCAGTTAAGCGACTTGCCCTGTGGCATTGTGTTGGGAGGGAAGGGAAGCCAGCCTGCGCCTCTGGGCATGGGGCTGGCCATCCCTCCCGCACAGGGTTTTTAGCTTCACAAATGAGGGTCCAGTTTCGCTGCTGTTCCTTGGCTGAGAGTGGAAACCGCAGATGCGCATCGGAATGTGGCCAGAGGGGCTGGGCGAAGAGGAGGAAGCTTTGGCTTAGTTGGGGAGATGGCTTCCTGATGAAGAATTCCACCGGGGATTTATTTCAAGAGTGAGGAAGGAGTCTGTGTGGTCTGGTCGGAGGAAGCTGGTCTGGAAATCAGATGCCAAACTGTCACTTTAATCCATTCTGAGAGTCACCAGGTCCCACTTAACAAACAGCCAATGAGAGGACCTTCACAGAGAATGTTCCAGAAGTCCTTTGCAGCAACAAGACTCGTTGTTATAATTAGGCTATAATTAGGTTACTCAAATTCTGTATTTTTTTTTCTTTTGAGGAAAAAAATTAAGGGTCTTTTTATTCTTCAAACCCTGATTTGTTTTCAGTGTCCTCCTCTGGGTTCCCAGGCTGTTATTTTTGACCAGTGGCTTTCAGCCGTCCTAACACTGTGACCCCTTAATCCAGTTCCTCATGTTGTGGTGACCCCCAGCCATAAAATTAGATCATTGCTACGCATGGCTGCAATTCTGCCACTGTTATGAATTGTAATGTAAATATCTGATATTCGGGATATCTGCTATGCGACCCCAAAGGAGTCTTGACCGCAGGTTGAGAACCACAGATTTAAAGGTCCCCTGCCTTTTTGCACATGGTGGGAATGGGCCTATGAGCAGCAGGCGTCCCCAGGATTCGGTGGCTTCTGACTTTGGAGAAGTCCTGAACAGGCACCTTGCAAAGGGAGAGTCATTGGACCCCATGCAAATGCTGGCGGATCTGTGTGTGAAGCACCTTCATTTGTGGGTCTTTTTAAATTTTGCACGACCCTGGCTGTTGATAACATCTGTGACTTGTAATGACCCTGGGAATTTTTAGATTTTTTTTTTCCAGACCCTTTGAGAGAAGAAGTTTGTGGGAAATGCAGTTTTTCCCTGTTCTCAGTTACATGGGAAACCTTTGAAACTTGACCGATAGGATCATAATTCCTTCTGATGTGATCTCCCAGTCAGTCTGCACATGCCTGGAGTCTCTTTCCTGCAGGGGATGAAATTGAATATGTCCACAAGGAAATGTTCTTTTGGAAAAAAAAAACAACAAAGTTACTGGAGGTGGGAAATATTGCATATGGCTCCAAAAATTATTTTTCTTTCTAAAAGTTCACAATTTTCTTTTCCCAGATTAATTTATCATGGATTCCCTTGTCATCCACGGGAAAAGTGATTTTCTTTCACTTACGCTTACATATATATACCTATATATAGGTGTATATATATATGTATTATATATAGAGATGTGAATTGTTTGAGAGGGAAAGTAGGTCTGTTTTCTAAGAGCGAGGGCCAGCAAACTGGAGCCCTAGGCTTGTTTCAGCTTGTTCTCATTAGCCACACAGCACACAATGCAGTAGCAACAACAATTTTCTGGTGATCAGCGTGCCCGGGAGTGTGGAGAGTCAAATTAACCTGCAGAGACCGGTTTTTCTTGAACGTTGCTCTGTGGCAGGTTTTATGGCTCCCTCTAGTGGCCGTTGTTCCACATTGCAGGCCTGAACTGCTGCAGGCGCTCATCATGGATGTACCTGAACGCCTGGCTCCCCAGATTCGTAGCATTCCAACTAGTGTGTTAAAAGAAAACTATGCTTGAGACCCGTATCATGAAAGAGAGCTTATCCCTGACACTGTTTGGATGGCCAGGACCCAGAGGCGGGATAACTCAGAGACCTAGGATAGAACCAAATAACAGGACTGGAAAAAAAAAATCTGCTACACTCATAGAGTAGTGCTAGCCCAACCGTCATCGGAGAGGCGTTAGCCAGCAACTGATAGAAACAGATGCAGAGACGCATAGACAAATATTAGACAGAGCTTGGGGGAAATTCTGTGGAAGCGGGGGTGGGAGGATACCCAGTGGTATCAGGGGCACCACAAGAAAACCCACAGAATCAACTAACCCGGACTCATAGGGGCTCACTGAAACTGAACCAAACACCAGGCAGCCTGCATGAGACTGATCTAAGCACTCTGCATATATGTTACAGATGTGTAGCTTGTCTTTCTTGTGGGACTCCTAATAGTGAGAGTAGGGGCGGTCTCTGACTCTGTTACCTGCTTTTGGGACCCTTTTCTCTTACCTGGTTGCCTCATCCAGGCTTAATAGGAGAAGTGGTGCCTGGTCTCACTGCAACTGGACATACCATGGCTGGCCAATATCTATAGGAGTTCTGCCCTTTTCTGAAGAGAAACAGAGGAAAAGGAGTGAAGGGGGCAGGGTACAAAGAGGGGACTGGGAGGAGAGGAGGGAGGGGAAACCGTGGCTGGGATGTAAAAATGAAAACTAAAAACCTACGGGACATTCATTGGTTAGGAATAAGATACGAGTAAGCATTTGATCTCGCTAGCATGAGTTATCTCATCGCACGTAAGAATATCAGGAATGGGGCTGGAGAGATGGCTCAGTGGTTAAGAGCATTGCCTGCTCTTCCAAAGGTCCTGAGTTCAATTCCCGGCAACCACATGATGGCTCACAACCACCTGTAATGAGGTCTGGTGCCCTCTTCTGGCCTGCAGGCATACATGCAGAAAGAATATTGTATACATAATAAATAAATTAAAAAAAAAGAATATCAGAAATGATGGAAGTCTGAGGATGTGTTCATCTGCTCCATCCACCCAGCCATTGTTTTGTGCTTCTTTCATTTGACAACAGTTCACGGTCCAGGCAGGCACTTTCTCTGGCACTAGAGAGTCAGCGGACAAGGCTGATGAAGGTTCTGCCCTCACTTATAAACTATGAAGTCCCATGGGCAGTTACTCCTGTATGACACAGAAGCTAGACTAGAGAGAGATGAAGTGTACTGAAGGGTCTTCAGATGCTTAGAGTTCAATTGTCGCCAAACCAAATTTTGCTAATTTCTGCAGTTATCTAAGCATTTACAAATATACTTCCATAAGTAACAACCACGTGACCTGTTTATTGTGTAGTCAAAAGGCAACACACGCGTGCCTTCAGCTCAAATACAAGAACTGCATTTATTTTCCCCCACAGAGGACTCCCAAGACCCACACTGATTTCAGGGTGTGGGTCTGTGTATGGGACAGGGAGGTCACCCTTTCCAAATTAGTTCTGACTTAGCAGCGAGTGAGGGCGGAACACTTAGTTAACTGTGAGTAAAGACAGCCGTGAGCAGTGAGGACCTTGGAAAATGCTCGGAGCAACAGATATTCTCTCCCCCTTGCACTGGAAAGCACTTGAGTAGAGCCTCCATTTTGATTCTTTTTTTGAGACAGACTCATGTAGCTCAGGTTGGTTTCAAACTTGCTATGCTGCTGGCCAGGACCTGGAACTTCTGGTCCTTCTGCCTCCTCCTCTTGAATACTGGGATTCCAGGGGTGTACCACCACACAAGGTTTATATGATGCTAGAGGTTGAAGCCTGAGAGCATTGGGCATGCTGAGCACAGTCCTAGGCGGAGTTCCAGTCCCAGCCCCAAGCCATCTGACACTTTGTAGCCCTTGACACTTTGCAGCTGTCCGCAGGGGAGTGCTGAAGTCAAAGTGGGGATCAGGAAGATGGAGTGGGAGCAGTGTATTGGGAGGGGTCCTGAGCGTTGGTGCTAGCCCCGTTGCGTATCCTCTTCTCTTGTTTAGGGACCACAGTGCATCCTAAATGCTCTGAAGAGGACACAAACAGCCCGAGGAAGACTTCTCAGAGTGATGGACGGACACAATTTGATCACGGAGAAAGCCATAAGGTACAGACAGTATCGATGCCTCATTCCACAGCCTTTCTGTCTTCCCAGCGACCACCTTGGTCTTTTTAGTGACTGCCTGGCAGCTCCTTGGACACCTGGGCTATGTGCTCCTCTTTGGCAGTGGGCCATGCTGATGCTGACTAAATGCCAGAAATTTGTCTTGGGATAAAGGGAATGGGGTAAGAAGTCTTTATAGTTAGACTCTTTGTGATCCAGGCTCTCAGCTAGACAAACATAAATGAAGTCAGATGAAAACTAGGAACCTGACCCCCAATATCGTTAGAGAATTAGTGAAAAAAAAAAAAACAAAACTGAATCTGGAATTTGGATACAGACCAGAACAAAAGCAAGGCGAATCTACCTTGCTTATCCCTCCTGCCTCCCCAGTGTGGCTGCTAGAAAGAGGAAGATGGTGTTAGGTCTTTGCATCCTCCAGTCTTGGGGGGAAGGAAGGTTACAGAGTCCTTTTTAGTATCTTGGTGTTCCATATTTGATAAAATTTGGAGATTGCCCTGAAGCCAGCCCCTCTGTGCACCAGATCATGCTATTAAATCCTTAAGAGTCCACTCTCAAACCTAACTCTTGTATATGAGACGCCACGATGCTCATTTTGTTATGCCGATTATTTGGCCATAGAAGATTCTGCAGAGGCATAAGATGTTCCGATAAATCTTGAATCATCCTTGAAAGCTGTACATGGGCAAGCATTGGCACTTGTTGCGTGGCAGAAAGGGGCTCTTGTTTTCTTCAGCTGCTGGCAGATGCTGGGCTAACCTAGGGCTCTGCCAGGGCTCCAAGCAGAGAATATAGTAGTTGGCTTCTTCTGGTCACTGAGTTTTAAAACTTCTTTTTAAAAGAACCAGCAGGAGTTCTGGAGCATTTGAATGTATGCATGTATGTCTGGGAATGTCTGCACACTCAAAGGCAGAATGCCAACTTAAAAAACACACTGGCCCTGGGTGATGGTGACACACGCCTTTAATCCCAGTACTCAGGAGGCAGATGTAGGTGGGTCTCTGAGTTCCAGGACAGCCAGGGATACACAGAGAAACCTTGTCTGGAAAACATAAAAAAGAGAGAAAGAGAGAGACAGAGAAAGAAAGAAAGAAAGAAAGAAAGAAAGAAAGAAAGAAAGAAAGAAAGAGAAAAAATTACATTGGTATATATGAATCATACTCAAAGAGTTTTATATAATATCTCCCAATATATATTTTGATAATAGCCATTGTCTTCTCTCTCCCCTCCCACTGGCCCACTTCCTTTCCCTGACTGGTCCTACTTTTACCTATCGGCTACACCACTTCCTTCAACCAGTAGCTGCCTATAGAACCTCAGGGAGGGACTGGGCCTCACAAACCTATTCTGCTGCTATCATGGGATGCTGAGAGGCCTGGTCTTCCATAGGCTCTGGGCAGGTGCTCAGAGCTGCTGAATTCAAGAGTGCAGTGGCCATGCCTTGCCTGGAAGACATCATCCCACTGCAATCATCTCTCCTCCCACCGGCTGGTGCCTTCTTTCTGCCCTCTTTCCCGCGATGTTCCTGAGCCTTGGAGGGGTGGTAGGATGTCACATTGGAGGCGGAGCACATGTCTGTCACTCACTCTCAGTACGTTGACATTGACTATTTGTGGGTCTCCATAGTCAGCACCGGCCACTCTCAAGGTGAAGATTTTTTTTGACCAAGACTAACAGCAGCAGCACCCCATGGTTATTGTAACAGGCAATCATGCCCATTCAGTAAAGCAGCCTCAGTGGCTTCCCCTTTTTACAGTGCAAGACGTGAATTTGCTCCTGTAGGTCAGGCCTCACATCCAGTCCCAAAGCAACTGGCCATAGCAGACTTGGCACTGTTATTTAGCATGTTTAATTAAAAACTCAGAGACAGAAATTGGGGTTCAACCTGAAGGTCAGAAAAGCAAAACAGCCAGCCACTGGCTCTTACCCCCACCTCAGTCTGAAAATGGCGACCCTGCCTCCAGGAATCTCAGAATGAGACTGAGAGATGTCTCCTCCCGTCTTATATTCTTCTCTAGTTCTGGGATTAAGGGTGTGCACCACTAGCACCTGGTTTCTGTGGCAAGCTAGTGTGGCTACTTAGATTAAAGGTGTGTGTCATTGCTGCCTGGTCTGTAAGGCTGGCCCGTGTGGCTGTTTTGCTTTTCTGATCCCCAGGCAAGCTTTATTTATTAAAAATACAAACGAAATGCCATTACACTATTTCATCAGAGGATCCATCCGGCCTGGTCCATCAGCGGTGTAGCACGCTGAGTCCCCAGCTGAGAATGACCGCCGAGGACAGCTCTCCGCAGCATCCTGGTCACACCTCTTGACATCATCTAGGCTGCCCAGCAGGGAGCAGGCTTCTAGTTCCAGCTTGATATCCTGTTATCCTTTGGCCAGAACACATGGTATTTTCAGCAGTAGATCTTGTCCTGTAGTTCTGATGGGAACCAGTCATGGTACAGTAGCCTATATTGTTCTGGAACCCCTGCTTTCTTCCTGTCCTATAACTCTGTTCTGGAACCTCTGGGTCCTCCCTGTCCTGTAACTCATACAGAGTATCCCATACGGAGCAGCCTATCGCTAGCACCAGGATTTCCATTTAATAATCTGTGCAAGCTGCTTCATTCACACGGAATAACCCCGGTTAAGCAAGGCCTGGGAGGTTTGCCTAGCATGTTTGAAGCTCTGTAGAAACTGGGTATGGTTGTTCATACCTGGAAGTCCAACCCTAAGGAAGTAGAGACAGGAAGATCAGTCATTCTTAGCTTCATGGAGAGTTCAAGGACAGCCTGGACACTGAGACTCCATCCCAAGCAAGCAAGCAAACGAGCAAACAAACAGCACAGACACTCCCGGCCCCCTTTCAGTGTAGAGTTGTGTCATGGTGTCTATGGAAGCCGGTTTCTTTCTTTCTTTTTTTTTTGTTCGTTTGCTTTTCTTTATTTTATTTTTTTTGTTATTATTATTTATTTACTTATTTATTTATTTATTTTTGAAGTTTTATAATTATATTTATGTACAGAAAACTCAGCAGTACATTTAACCCAGTTTAGTGGCGAGTTCTTTGGCCTTTGCCTTTTCCAGCTTGGCAATTCGAGCCACAGATTTAGGACCCAGGACGTTGCCTCCCCAGTGGCGGCGGATCTCATCATATCTGTCGTTGTAATTGGTCCTAATAGCTTCCACCAGCTTGGCCAGAGCACCCTTGTCTTCCGAGTTAACCTGTGTGAAGGCAACAGTGGTGCACGTCTTCCTATGGACCAGCCGCCCCAGCCTGGCCTTTCCCTTGATGATGCAGTAGGGGACCCCCATCTTGCGACAGAGAGCAGGCAGGAAGACCACCAGCTCAATGGGGTCTACGTCGTGGGCAATCACCACCAGCTGAGCCTTCTTGTTCTCTACCAAAGTGGTGACTGTATTGACGCCCGCTCGAAGGACAGGTGGTCTCTTAGTTGGGACATCCCCTTTGCCGGCAGCTTTCTTCTCAGCACGGGCCAGCAGCCTCTGCTTCTTTTCCTGCTTGGTCTCTGGCCTGTACTTGTGGGCAAGTTTAAGCAACTGGGTAGCTGTTTGCCGGTCCAGGGCCTGGGTGAACTGGTTAATGGCTGGAGGAACTTTGAGCCGCTTATAGAGGATGGCCCTCTGCCGCTGCAGCCTAATGTAGCGGGGCCATTTGACGAAGCGCGTGAGATCTCTCTTGGGCTGGATGTCCTGCCCAATGCCGAAGTTCTTAGGTCTCTTCTCAAACAAAGGATTCACCACCTTCTTCGCCTCCTGCTTCTTCACGATGGCGGGGGCCGGGGCCACCTTCTTCCCCTTGGCCTTCTTTCCCTTGGGCATCTTGCTGGGCTGCTATTTACTTATTTATTAAAGATTTCTGTCTCCTCCCCGTCACCGCCTCCCATTTCCCTCCCCCTCCCCCAACCAACTCCCCCTCTCTCATCAGCCCAAAGAGCAGTCAGGGTTCCCTGCCCTGTGGGAAGTCCAAGGACCACCCACCTCCATCCAGGTCTAGTAAGGTGAACATCCAAACAGCCTAGGCTCCCACACAGCTAGTACATGCAGTAGGATCAAAACCCAGTGCCATTGTTCTTGACTTCTCAGCAGTCCTCATTGTCGGCTATGTTCAGCGAGTCTGGTTTTATCCCATGTGGAAGCCGGTTTCAAGACCCTCCTTGGATGCCCTAAGTTGGATGCTCAAGTCCCCCCTGTAAAATGGTGTCCTTGTTTGACTCATCCTCCCATGCACGTGGCATCAGCTCTCAATGACCTGGGCACCCAGTGCAGTATAAATATCACATAAATCGATGTTCAGTACTGTGGAGGGTAATGATGTGAGAAGTGTGGGCATGCCCAGTGTGGCCTGAGCTGCTTTGGAGTAGTCTGACTTGTGTTTAATTGAATCCGTTCATCCCTCAAATGCTGGGGCCGACTGCATGGCTTCCTTGCTCTGCTCTGACCTACTCGAGTCTTGGCTGGGATGTCCTTTGGGTTCATCCAGTTAATATGTGCACCCATGACAAAATGTCATTTCCCTGTGGCTAGCTGGTATGTTCGAACACGGCTTATCGCCTTTAATCTCAGCAGGAAGTATAGGGACCAACCCAGTCAGGTCAGCCTAGACCCTTCTTGTCTAGTATTGTCCAGGATGGCCTCATCAGAATGTTTGAGGTGAACTCCTTTGGCTTACTATCTGATTTCAGGAGTGGATCTCTGAAGAACGGGAGACACAGAGTGACCAAGAATGTGTCAAAAGAGAGGAGGAAGCTGGGATGCCCCTGAGACCCTCCTGGGATGAGACGGAGGGCAAGGGAGCCAAGAGGACAGTCGCTGGGCTGGCTGGTGAGCTGTGGCGGAAGCGTGCGAGGCAAGCTCCTAACTCCTCAGAGGCTCATCTGGCTTCATCAGGATCTGAGCCTGAGGGTTTGAAGTGGCCCTGAATAGTCTCTGGTGCTGGAGACATTGTCTATGGGTCCTGCCTATCTCTGCTCACCTTTTAGGCTCTGGGCTGAGGGAGTCTGAAGCAGTGCTGGGGTAGGCCGAATATGCTCTGTAAAGTAAAATGGCTTCCACTCCCTAGGAATATGGTATGCATGGGGTCGTGTAAAGGGATCTCTTTCCTGACCCATGATAAGCCTTCAGCCCTGTTGGGACCTCAGAATGCAGCTCCAGAGGTTTTCAGGCAGACGAGTTCCTTCTCTGGGGACTTGCCAGTCACTTCAGAGCTCCTTGAGGGCAAACACCAGGGGTGTCCACTATGCCAGGGTCAGGTGGTGCCCACTGTGTGCCCAGTGGGTTCAGCCTATTGCGTTCCACCGTCTGGACATGGGGTAGGGTTCCTCGTAGAGAAGGCTGGTCTGGTACTTTATGTTTCCTGAATGGTCAAAAGACTCATGCCATGGAACCTCAGTTACTTACATATTCATCAAAGTACCCAGTGATGTGGGAGGTCCTTCTGTACATGTGTTGCTTTTATTGGTGAATGAATAAAGAAGTTGCTTTTGGCCAGTGGCTTAATAGAATATAGACAGGCTGGGAGAGCTCTATATAGAGAGAGTAGACGGAGTCAGGGAGACACCATGGAGCCACCAGAGGGGAAACATATGAACCGCCAGTTGGAACCTTGCCGGTAGGCTACAAGCCTCATGGTAAAATATAAAATAATGGAAATGGGTTAATTCTAGATGTAAGAGCTAGCTAGCAATACACTTAAGTGATTGGCCAAGCAATGATTTAATTAATACAGCTTTTGTGTGATTATTTTGGGGCTGAGCAGCCGGGAGCAAAGAAGCAGTCTCCTACAATAGCCTGGCTCTCTACTCATCTCTACATACATGAATATATACATACAGCTCTCCTTTCCTTTCTTTTCTTCTTCCTTCACCTCTTCTCTTCATCTCTTCCCCTTCATTTATCCATTTATCTTTTTATATCTATCTATCTATCTATCTATCTATCTATCTATCTATCTATCTATCTATCTATCTATCTAATATATATCTCCCTATAGTCCCCCTGAGTCACTTCTGTATCCTCTATCAGTCTGTCCTCCATTACTTTCATCCAACTTTCCATCCATCCATCCATCCATCCATCCATCCATCCATCCATCCATTTGCCCATCCATCCATCCACCCATTTACCCACCCACCCACCCACCCACCCATCCATCCATCCATCCATCCATCCATTTGCCCATCCATCCATCCATCCATCCATCCATCCATCCATCCATCCATTTGCCAATCCATCCATCCATCCATTTGCCCATCCATCCATCCATTTGCCCATCCATCCATCCATCCATCCATCCATCCATCCATCCATCCATCCACCCATTTACCCACCCACCCACCCATCCATCCATCCATTTGCCCATCCATCCATCCATCCATCCATCCATCCATCCATCCATCCTCTCACCATCCATCTGTCTGTCCGTCCGTCTGTCTGTCCGTCCGTCCGTCCATCCATCCATCCATCCATCCATCCATCCATCCATCCATCCATCCATTCTTCCACCCATGCACCCAGTGTCTTTTCTGTTTTGAGCAAGTCCTGTGCTATGCTTGGGAGATTTAACCAAGGCCCTGATTTTAGCTCCAGGGAGCTTCTTTGTCTGGAGGGCTGATCTTGAGTTTCTACTGTGGTGTTCATCCCTCTCATACTCACAGCAAAGAGGGAGGAGCCTACTACTGTAAGGAAGGCTCCCTTCAGGAATACTGTGATGCCCCTGTTTGCATGTGGGATCTGCGAAGGAGACCCAGACCTCAGAAGCAGACTGTGCATCTGAGAGGTGCTTGGTGTGAGACCCCACACCTCCTTTAACACATGGTCCATGTACTGTGAAGATTTTGTGTTTCCTGTTTATATGAAAATTAACTTATAAGTATCTCTGAAATTTAATAAAGTTAACATTCAATAAAACCATCTGTGTACTAATAGCTTCGTTTTATGACTTTCGAGGTGACCAAGTGTTAGAAGAGGTTCTCTGGCCCAGAGCAGCACCCACCATGGTGGGCACAGTGGATGCCAGCACTGGGGTTGGTGCAGGGTGCCTTCTGTGCAGGGTTACTAAGGAGCTCTTGCTTGCGTCAGTATGTGATGAGCTGGTTTATAGAAGACATCAGTTCTGTGTAACTCAGGCTACACAAACTTGCCACCTTTATGTCTTGGCCTCTATAGTGCTGGAATGACAGTGCCCTGGGGGGCATTCCTATTGCTTTCAAACAGCTGTTGCTAATATAATTTAGAGACAGTGGAAGTGCTATTCAGGATTCTGCAACCACTGCCCTATCAGTTTCCCAGAGAAGCCTGGTGTCCATTGGCATCCTTTCCCTTTGCTCTGTGCCACCATCCCTAGGTATCCTTAGGTATCACCATCATCCGCATTCTCTGGTCTGAGCATGTCATATCTTAGTGACCTTTGGCAATTGACTTTATTCTCCTAGCATGACACTATTCAGAGATCTGTCTATGTTGTAGCGTGTATCAGCACTCCTTTCTTTTTCATGACTAAATAATATTCCACCACATGGATAAGTGGTGTTGCATCTATTCATTCATTCACCTACCGGCTGATGGGCTTTGGGATTGAGTTCTAGCTTTAGCTAGAACAATACTATTAAGGTTATTGCGTCTAATTTGCAGTTCCCTGACTGCCAAGGAAACTGGGAACTTTTTAGAGTATTTATTGGCTATTTGTGTTTCTTCTTTTGAGAAGTATTTGTTTAGTTCATTGGCCAGTTTATCTAGTGGCTTTTTATTAGTGTTTAATTTTTACAGTTTTTTATATCATATAGACGACTCCTGTGTAACTTGTTCAATTTTAATGCCAACTTGCCATAAATTAGAATCAAAGGGAACTTCACCTAAGAAGTGCCTGGCCTG
This sequence comes from Microtus pennsylvanicus, assembly GCF_037038515.1. NCBI lineage: Eukaryota > Metazoa > Chordata > Mammalia > Rodentia > Cricetidae > Microtus > Microtus pennsylvanicus. Next base: position 18,355,134 of record NC_134596.1, read on the forward strand.
ACTGATGTGACAAGACCTGCCCTGATTGTGGGTGGCACCTTCAGGTAGCAGTGCAGAGGTAAAAGGGATGTGGTAGAAAGATCATTTGCCATCTGCTCACTTGGCCTCCCTCCTGTCGCTGAGTGGATTTGCCCATTGTTTCCAGCGTTTCCAGGCTTTCGTTGTGGACTAAGACCAATGTTTCCCCAGGAACCTTCTAGATCTCAAACACCAGATTGGGCATTGGGCCTGCTGAGGTACCCAGCCTTGTGGACTGAGAAACTACCAGTTCCACTTTAAATGAGAGACAGCAATTGTGGGACTCCTACTGCTGAGACACCAGCCTCAGGGACTGAGTAGCTACTAGTTCTCAGCTCTTAAGAGTTACCCTGCTATTGTTTCTACCTAAAGCTGACCTACTAAATTATTCTATCATCTATCTTTCTGTCTCTCTGCTCATCTCATCTATCTATCTATCTATCTATCTATCTATCTATCTATCTATCTATCTATCTATCTATCTCCTATCTACCTACTCTATCTATCTATCTATCTATCTATCTATCTATCTATCTATCTATCTATCTATCTATCTATCACCTATCTACCTACCTACATCTATCTATCTATCTATCTATCTATCTATCTATCTATCTATCTATCACCTATCTATCTATCTATCACCTATCTATCTATCTATCTATCACCTGTCTATCTATCTATCTATCTATCTATCTATCTATCTATCTATCTATCTATCTATCTATGTGGTTTGAATGAGAATTCCTCCCCCACCCCCATATACACATATCTTTAAATGTTAGGTCCCCAGTTAGTAGAACTGTTTGGGAAGGTTTGCTGAAGTAGGTGTGGTTTTGTTGGAGGAAGTGTGTCAGTGGAGATGGAGTGGGGTGGGGTTTGAAGTCCATGACAAGCCTAGTTTCTCTCTGTCTGCTGCCTGTGGATCAGGATATAAAGCTCTCAGCTCCTTCTCTAGTATCATGCCTGCCTACCTGCCATCCCACTCCATATCATGATGATAATGAAGCTATAAGCAGGCTCCCAACTAAATGCTTTGTTGTATAAGTTGCCTTGGTTATGGTGTCTTCTTACAGCAATAGAACAGTAAGACAGCAGTTGGTACCAGGAGTGGAGTATTGCTGTGACAAGCTGACCATGCTGTTTGTTGGAGGAATATGGTACAAGAAAAGTGGTTGGATGCTTTAAGCCTGGCTTAATGGGCCATCCTAGTAGGAGCGTGGAGGACAGTGGTGTTGAAGATATGTGGAACTGTGTAGGCCCAGCTCTTCAAGTTTCTGGGGAAGAACTATTATTAGCAGGTGGCCTAGATATCATTCTTGTGATATTTTGGCAAAGAATGCGACTGATTATTGTCCTTGTTTTAAAAATCTGCCTGAGCATAGTTGCAGAGTTTTGTATGGCTACTCTTGGCAGAGGAGATTTCAAGACTGTCTAGTAGTGACTGTGTCATGTGGTCATTAGTGACCACTCTTCTGCAATCTACAATGAGAAACACAAAATGTACAGTTTGAGAAGAAAGGGAACACCAGAAAGTGTAATGTGGGAGCCAAGTTCTGTGCTCAGGTTGTTAAAAAAAAAAAGGCTTGTTTCTAAATGGAATGGAGGGAGTGGTAACCTCTGTGCAGGACACACCCAGCTAATCCTTCAACCTGTGAAAGAAAAGGTCCAAGGGATTTCCTAGGCTTCAACAACAACAACAACAACAACAACAACAACAACAGCAACAGCAGCATCAACAACAAAAATAATGAGGAAAGTTTAGGCAAATGAAAATCAAATGGGGGTGTGGGAGGGGAAGGTTATAGCTCCAGCAAGCAGAAGAATTTAGCAGCTTTGGCCACAAAGCTTTATCAAGGAATATACAGGAAAGGGACTGTGGAATGTTCCTCTGTGGTTAGAGAAAGTTGCAGAGACCAGGTATGGGGCAAGGGTCTCTCTGTATGGAGACCCTTAGCGATGACTGTGTGAGTGTGGAGGCAATGTCTGAATTACATTGGAGACTCCAAGATGTTGGAGATGCCAGAGCTGTGGGATACCTGCCAAGAAGAGCTGCTAACAGGGAGTGGAACCAGCCCAAGAGAGAGAAGTGTGAGGTTGTCAACGAAACTGGAAGGAGTTGGCGATCCAAAGAGCCTTTGACATCAGATGTGAAGAGGCAGAGTTTGGAGTTTGCCCAGCTGGGTTTCAGTCTTGCTTTGGTCCAGTATTTCCTCACAATGCCCCCCTTTCTTCCCTTTTGAAATGGTAATGTATATCCTGTGCCATTGAATGTTGGAAGTATGTAATTTGCTTTTTGATTTTATAGGAGATTCCAGTTAAGAGATTGCCTTGAGTCTCAGAAGAGACTTTGGGCTTTAAAACTTTATTGAGACTGCAAGACTACAGGGACTCTTGAACTTGGACTAAATGCATTTTGCATTATGATATGACCCAAGTCTGTGGGGGCTTGAACAAGAATGGCCCCATAAGTTCATTTGTTTGAATGCTTGGTCCCCAGGTATTGGAATGGTTTGGGAAGGATTATGAGGTGTGGCCTTATTGGAGGAGATATGTCACTGGGGTGGGCTTTGTGGTTTTAAAAGCCCATGCCAGGTCCAATGTCTCTCTCTACTCTCTGCCTATTGGTTAGGATGTAGCTCTTAGCTACTTCTCCAGCACCATGCCTCCCTGCTCCCTGCTGTAATGATAATGGACTAATCCCCCGAAGCTGTAAGCAAGCCTCCAATGAAATGCTTTCTTGTATATGTTGTCTTGGTCATGGTGTCTCTTCACAACCATAGAACACTAACTAAGACGGTACATGTGTACACATGGATCACATCCCGTTGGTTCTGTTCTTTTTAAGAACGCATACATTCTGTTTACAGGAGACAATCCGGATGTCTGAGTTTGCAGTTTTCTTTGTAGACTATTACGGGTCTGCAGCTAAAAAGGGCTTCCTCCCAAAACCTGGAGTAGGCAGTGGAATCCAGGGCCTCACAGACGTCTAGCCAAGGGCTCTGCTACCCAGTCCTGCAGATGGAGTTTTAAATTACGTCCTTGAGCTTTCATTGGAGAAGCTGTGTATATTAGTCGGAATTCTCTAGAGAAACAAAACTTAGAGAATGAATCTCTCGCTATATATAGAAAGGACACTCATTAGAATGACTCACAGGCTATGGTCCTGCTAATCCAAAAATGGTTGCCTAGGAACAGAAGGTTCAGTACTTGTTCTGTCCATGAATCCGTATATCTCAGCTGGCCTTCAGTATATGACAGAATCCTGAAGGTGTGGGCTCTAATGCTAGTGAAGGAATGGACTTGTCAGTGAGAATGAGAGCAAGCAGGCAAAGAGAACAAGCATCCTTCTTCCGTGTCCTTATATAGGTTTCCAGGAGAAGGTGTGACCCAGATCAGAGGTGGGTCTTCCTACCTCCCAAGATGTATCTTCCCACTTCATAGATTAGGATTAGACATGGATCATCCCACTTCAAATTAAGCAAAAATCCCTCTCAGGCTTCCCTCTCCATTTTTGGGTTTTAGTTAATTCCAGATGTAGTCAAGTTGACAACTGAGAGTAACCATCACAGTGAGAGACACATGTTTTTGCTCTTGACTCTTCCTCTATTTCCGGGCACAAAATATTGCTGTGGAAGCAGGAGAGAAAGCAGTGTAAGTGGCCGCAGCAATCCAGGTGCTCCCGTGAAGGTTCAAGGACTGCTGAATGGAACTGGCTAATTCTAGTAACATCATTTTCCATCTGTCAAGTCCCCTTCACAGTTCTTTGTGATTCTTGACCATGAGCAGGCAGAGGGAAGGCAGAACCAGGGAAGCTAGTAAGTATGAGGATGGCAGGTTTGTGGAAAGCCTTAGTGGTACTGGAAATGCAAATCAAGACCAGGATGGGATGCTCCCTGCCCCCCAACATATGTCATACAGTGGTCATGACCACGCAGTGCCAGGCATCAGAAGTGGCGCTCAGGGGTGCTCTGGGATGTGGAGATACAGAGTTGATAAGCAGTGCTATGATGCTCCATTTAAAAAATGAAAATAAAAAAGTACTTTAGGGTGTTTTGTCTGTTTTTGATCTTGCTATGTAGCCCTAGTTGGTCTTGTACTAGCCAACCTTCTGCCTCAGTTTACTGAATGCTGGGGAGGGAGTTCTGCAGATCAGACCCAGGGCCTTCTACATGCTAGACTGTTGCTTAGTTACTGAGATACTCCCTGTAGGAGCCAGCCATGATAAGCTAAATATGAGCAGATCACCCAAAGAAAGTTCTTTACTTCCAACTATTATCACCTGCCAGAGTAGGACTCAGCCACCAGAGTCTCAGTAGTTTACCCTGAAGCAATACCTGGTTGCAGGAAGGACCATAAACTGAGATTACCTGACCACCACCCAAGAACAGACCATTCAAAGGAAATGCCTAACGTTCCAACCGCTGTAGATAGGATCACTTGCCAGCACACACTCACCAGGACACCCCTAGACAAATGTCAGCCAATCAGGGGTCCTGAACCTCAGAAACCCCTCACCCCCACCTTTACTACTATAAAAATTCTACTCTAACTGAGCTCGGGGCTCTCCGTTTATTCCAATATATTGGATATGTGGAGAGACTGAGTTTGCAAACTTGCATAAAATAAAGGCTGTTTGCTTTTACATATGGGACTTGGTCTCCTTGTTGGCTTTTGGGGGACTTCACAGATTTGGGCATAACAGTTTCCAATCCAGGAAATAATAATAGACCTAGCCTGTTGCCTATCGATGGGTAATGTCGGGCCAGACGCTGTGCAGTTCCAAGCCTTGTTGGTCCTGGTGGACATGTATGGACCAACAACCCTAGAAGATAGCCCAAGAGCCGATGCCGGGGACAGAAGCCTTTAACTGGTACACGGTAAAGGTGCCACCTCATTCCTTACCGTGTTCCCTTCATTTACAGGTTCCCCATTTGGGGATTCAACGGCTCATGAAAAGTATGTTTTCAAAAGTTGCCGGTGTCACCAAACATGAAAACCTGCTTTCCCTTGTCAATGTCCTCCCCTTCCCCCCTCAATGGCACAGTTTAACAACTATTTGCACATCAGGTACTGTGTGTCATCTAGAGATGGGCTCGCCTTTAAGGAGAGTCTGCAAATCCTGTCCATAGGCATCACTTTCTACCAAACACCGGAGAGTCTCAGTTCCTGGCGTGGGGTGCTGTCCTAGGACCTGTCCCAGTGGGATTCCAGAGGGTGTTTGTATTTAGTTCCGACCTGCACAGTTTACGCTCACGCGTGTGTAATTAGGACTAGGTTGTACGCCATACTTACCCCAAGCTTCACCATGGTTCCAAACTCTGCCCTTCTGAATGGCAGAGTCCAGTCCAGGTGATTCGTCACATTCCAGTGTCACCCCCAAAGAGGACCGTACTTCTTTCTTCCTGTAGTTTACCGGAAGAGCGGAGGCTTGCGCATGCCCGAATATCCCTTCTTGCCTCACGGCTGGTCGCACCTCCATCGTCGTTCCTGGGCTCACACTCCTGGCCATGTGGGCCACAGGAACTGAGCTGGTGGTGGCCTTTACCGGCTTAAGTCCTGCCTGTGACCCAGTTGGTACCAACTAATGCCCTTGTGCGCCCCCTCCCGTTCCCATCCCCCATAGCGACCATGAAGTTACATGTTACTTGCAGTTTCCGTCTTTCCATTTGGCTATTCTGCTTTGTGACCGCTCTTCCCGAGGTGGCATAGCTTTCCCTAGGGTCTCCTGAAACCCTAGGCAGTCCTCTCCCGAGCTCTGGGACTCAGGCCACTTCTGGGTGCCATCTTCTCAGAGGACTTCAGGTAAGCTGCTATTAGCTGAGCATCTGCTTGGTGTTAGGCTGGTACCTTGCACACACAGGGCTTCCGGAGCTCTAAACACGTGGTCCAACCTGGAGCAAGGGTAAGATACAATTGACATCTTACAAGATGATGGTGGGACGCTAGCGCCGTGCCTGGAGGCTGCTTTTTGTAAAGAACCTGCTGATTGCTTTCACTGATAAGAATCCTTAGGCATCTCTGTCTCGTCCCGCCTCCCTCTTCCCCCCTCCAGCGAAGGCTTGGGCGGTGTCCTGGAGAAGTCAGAAGCGGGATAGCAACATCATTTGAATCTCGTTTTCCTCTAAACACTAGTTGTCAGCAGGTCTCGGCGGATCTCTGTGAGTTCGAGGCCAGCCTGGTCTACAAGAGCTAGTTCCGGGACAGGAACCAAAAGCTACGGAGAAACCCTGTCTCGAAAATCCAAAAAAAAAAAAAAAAAAACAAAACAAAACAACAACAACAAAAAACAAAAAAACCAAACAAGACTCAATGAGAACAAAAACCAATCCGCTCAAGGCAAGCGCTCCTGGGTTCCGGAAGCAATGCCTGCAGTTGCCACACGATGGCAGCCTCTCACAAACCAAGGCCGCCCGCGCTTGCTCCGGAGCTCTAACCCGCATCTTGCAAAGTCCCGTGAGATCCTCTCCACCTTCCCGGCGCTACGAACTCCCCCAGGGAAAGAAAGCGAGAGCTCCTGAGCGTCTGTACGTGGCGTAACAGAGCGCATTTGCTTTTAAAAGAGGCTAGGCTGGTCCACCCCACTTCCCAAATTTGAGTGATGTGATCTAGAAAATACAGTGGAGACGTCTCAACAGGGCCTTCTGTGATTGCTGCTTCTCGTTCTCTTCCTTTCTCCGGTTTCCAATTTCTTCTTTCTCCTCTCCGCCTTCTCTCCCTGATAAAAAATCTTAAGCCTGCATCAGGAGTACAGATTTTACAGCGCTGTAATTTTGTCACTAACCTCTTAAACTCGGCAATAAGTAAATTAATTCCTTCATAACCCCGCCCCCAAAAGCGCAGCAGGCGCCCCCTGTGGGGCGGCCAGGAAGCTGCTAGCTTCTCCAATCCTGACTTGGGTGCCCAAAGCTGGGGCGGTGGGTAGGGGGGCGGGGCACGACACGGACATGGTCGGGATGAGAACGGGGACTGGACCACTCTTCCTGTTCTTCATGTGGTTCCCTCCGGCTTGCTTCTCTCCTCTGCACATCATGCACAGCCCTGGCAGCTTCCAGCCAGACCACAGCCTATGAGTGACAATAACCCCCTCCCCCTTTAATGTATATATTCTATGAATTCTGCTCCTTTAGGGAGCTCTAACTAAGAAGGGAGGATAGGTGGGGCTTCCAGAAGATTAAACTTGTCCCAGCCTTGAGGGCACTCTAATTGTGCCCGTTGGAGAACTGTCACAACCTTTGAGGGTCCTGGAGACTTTTGCCTTTGGGAGCTTTCCCTACATAAAGACAGTAAAAATTACATTTTTGCTACTAAAGTGGTAAAATGTTAAATTTTATCCAGGATAGACTGCATTTTTTTTTCTTTTCGGTTTTTCGGGACAGGGTTTCTTTGTAGTTTTGGAGCCTGTCCTGGAACCAGCACTTGTAGACCAGGCTGGCCTCGAACTCACAGAGATCCACCTGCCTCTGCCTCCCAAGGGCTGGGATTAAAGCTGTGTGCCACCACTGCCCAGCTCTTCTCCTTTCCATTTTAAACCAATCAGAACCCTTTTATGGGCCGTAGGTGCTGCTTCTAATGCTTAGCGCCAGCATTGATTTTCCAGTGTGTCTGCGTGCTCCAGAGGGCGGCGTCTCCGTACTGACCACTCCTGATAGGATGAGTGCACTTAGTGGCCTAAGTGTCAAATTTAGGATGTTGGGGACTGTAGTGTACGGAAAGATGGGTGGGATGGCGCTGGCTGGACCAGCGCAGGAACTGTGCTGTGTAGGTAAGTCTTAGCGTGGGACACCTCTGGCGACAGTCTTGCCAAGATTCTTAGAATGCAGATGGTGCGGGCACAGGCTTCACTGGTCACCTGGCTGCTGCATTTGTCTTGTGGTCTTTGTCAACCAAAGGCTGGCCCTGCCTTTACCTCCTGGTGGTCCTGCCTCCTGCATGGGTTAGAGAAGACATGCCCCTTGCTAAGTGTTGTTGGCCCCTCTCGTCCCTGGCTTTTCCTAAAGAGTTGCAGGCAGAGGAGCCCAGAACTCTGCCAGTACAGCCAGTAGCAAGAGCAGAGCAGACCAGGCGAACTTTGGAGGCCCACAGGGAGAAGCCTAGGTAGGAATGCAGATTCCTAGGCTCCAGACTGTGAGCATCGGAGACCAGAGGGCTGTTCCGGGTGAGGGCTGTGTGCTCTCTGCGTTTCTACTGGAGAAAGTTTCTGTAGGAAGGCCTCGGTGACCTGCACCAGGTGTCCTGGGCTGGCCAGCTCCTTCCCATGACCAGCCTGAAAATCAAGGGAACCTGGTTACAGTGACCCCTTTAGGATCCTTAACAATACCAAACAGTATAGGTTTTGTGAACAGTTTGCTTTTGTGTGTGTGTGTGTTTAAATTTTAAATAACATTTTTTTCATTTATTTTATATACTAACTGCAGCTTCCCTCCCTCCTCTCCTCCAGACCCCTACCTTCCCACCTACTTCATCCCCATCCACTTCTCCTCCATCTCCATTCAGAAAAGGGCAGTCTCCCCCTGGACTTGAACACATGGCACATTGAGTTGAGGCAGGACCGAGCTCCTCTCCCTGTATCAAGGCTGGGGAAGGCAACCCCTCATGGGGAACAGGTTCCCCAAAGCCAGCTAAGTGCCAGGGAGAGGTGCTGATCTCACTGCTAGGAGCCTTACACACAGGCCAAGCTACCCAACTGTCACACACATGCAGAGGGCCTAGGTCGGTCCCATGCAGGCTCCCTAACTGTTGTTCCAGAGTCCATGGCTCCCACAAGCCCAGGTCAGCTGTCTCTGTGGCTTCCCTGCCATGACCCCCGCTGGCTTCTGCGTTTCTTACGGAGGTGGAAGCAAAGGTTGGTGGGTTTAAGGCTGCAAAGACCAAAGGCACAGTCCAGAGGCACCACGGTTTTCCTTAGTATGGTTCGGCACGGCGTCCTAGTGGCCACTAGATGGCGCTGCTGCACTTCCCTTCGGGCGCTGCACAGCGTTTCTGCTTAAGGCTTCCCGAGTCCCACAGGAGTCCAGTTTAAAAAAACAACGTGCCGCGGTGAGATGAGGTCTATTTCACTAAGATAGCCAGGAAATGACATGCAGCCACGAGGCTTTGACTAAGGGGAACTATGGGATTGTAGCAGGAAAGTCACATAGAACGTTACAAATCTCCCTTTTGCCCTGCAGACTCCCCTAACTCCAGTTCACTCCACTCTACCAGGGACTCTAGGGGTCCACAGTCACTAGCTTCCGTTGGGAGAAGAGCGCCTGCAAAAGTGGGAGGACAGGCTCTTTTCTTTTAAAGGGGACTTTCTGATCTGATTGAATGCCTACTTCTTTGAGCATCAATGCATTAATCCAGCCGTGTCCAGGTTGATACTGGCAAGAGACCCCTAGAAGGCCTCAAGAGAGAAAGGACCCCGAGTCTGGGTATGAGAGCCTGTGAGGGAAGCAGCGTGACAGGGTCAGGAACATAGCGGGCTTAGGCTAGTTTAGCGTCAGAGCACAGTGTGACCACAGCGAGGCAGCATGGACCCTGCAGGAGACTGGAGGTGACCCCCAGTGGTAAATCACTTCCCCAGGTGGCAGAGAACTTTGAAGCCATGATAGTAATAAGAATAAAGGTAGCCGCCCAAATGGCCTCATTTAATCCAACCTCACAGCGGCTAGAAGGGAGGGAGCACAGCTGGGAAAAATCCGGAGCTCAGGCGGGAAACACATTAAAGCAGGGTGGGGATAGAATTTCAAATCAAGCCTGACTCCAGGGCCTCCTCTTCGAGCCCCCTGTCCTCAAGGATCTTGTAGTAGAAGTTTCAGAGAGCCCTGGTGTCCCTATGGAGGAGGCTTCTCTATCTGGGGGGCTTCTTGAGATTCATCTCTGTTCACTGCCATCCAGGCCACAAAGGGAGCCACAAGGCTCCAGGATGTGCTGCACCTGGTAGCTCTATTGAGTACCCTGTGGGCTCTGTAGGCCCTGGGAAGCCTGGGAGAAACCATACCATTTTACAGAAGAAGACTATCAAGATCAAAAGAAGGGGTTCCACTCCTCCCCCATGCCCAGTCCCCCAGTTTCCTGAGAGACCTGGTTGGCAGGTGAATCTGGAGAATAAGGTTGATCCTCTGAGAGCATCCTTACCTTGTTGCAGGGTGGCAAGGGCAGGTGAGGACAGGAGAAGACCCTGCACCAGGCGATGGCCAACCAGAGGAGAGAAGACGGGAAGGCCCCTAGGCACAGTTGCCGGCTACATGGTGGCCTCTTCTTGGAGAGAGTCACTGGCATGGGGTTCACTCTAGATATCTCCTTTGTCTGTCCCATTCCCTTGTCCCACCCTGACTCCATGTTTCCAGACTAACATCAAGCAGGTTGTCAGGATCGCCCCCAATGCTCAATTCCCCACCTCCCACCCTGGCTTAACATACCCCAAAGCACCCTACTTTATGTGTCTAGGTTTTTCATTGTCCTCTCTTCTATTTCTCCTTCCTCACAGCTTTCTGAACCCAGAGTTGATCTGGTGAATGACATGATTTTTCTTTTCTTTTTCTAAAAATTAGTTCTCTAAGAATTTTATATGTTGTAATTTGATATTTACTCCCATCTTCCCCAAGACCCTCTCCCCCTTCCCAATCCACCCAACTTTGAGTCCCCCATTGTTTTTTCCAACACAATATTTTTATTGCTTATTTGGGAATTTCATAGAATGCACCCCATCACACTCACTTTCCAGTCCTCCCAGGTCTGCTCCCCCAACCCTTGTGACCCCCCTCCACAAAAAAGAAAAAAACCAAGTCCAATTTGTGTTGCCCATATACTCCCTGGAGCGTGATCACACTCCCAGTCCCTTAAAGAAAACTGAGTCGTGCCCTGCTAAAATACCCATGGAGTCCAGTTTATGGCACACGTGCGCTCTTGCGTGTGTGGCATCTGCTGGAGAATTGTGTTTAGTAGTTGGGTGTGAGACTGATGCCTTTGCCTTCTCCTTCCTCCTCTTCTGGTTCGCCTGCTCCCCACTGTGCAGGGGTATCTGGAACCTCACGTGGATGTGAGGAGTTTGGCAGGAGTGATGAACTTCCCCGGATTCCAAGGTGTCCCCCCCACACCTGATCTCAACTGGATGCCAGATGACCCTCCAGTCATGGGAGGTTCTATGTCTGTGTCCAAAGACTAGATCTGAAACAAACCTAAAAACCTTGGAGTTCATTTAAAATTTGCAAGAGTTTCGAAGACTCGGATGCTACATTGAGCTCCCACACACCCTTCACCCAGATCTCAGAGAACACACCAATCACAGAGACCCGTCCGCCTCTGCCTCTGCAATGCTGGGATTAAAGGCACATGCCACACACCCAGCTGCAGTGTGTGTTTCATTCACAACCATGTGCCACAGGGCAGGGCTCATCACTAGTTCCCACAGATGCAGCATTTTCATCTCATTGTCTTGCTTTAATTTGGCCACTTGGTCCAACAACGCATGCCCGTTAGAGTCCTGTCCCTCCACACTGCAGGGCAGGAGAATTGCCACATTTGTTCCTTTGGTCTGGAATGACCAACATGGGAGGCCCCGATGACTTGGGTTCTCTCCTAGGGACCCACAGAGAAAACTGACTCCGGAAGGTTGTCCTCTGACCTCCGAATTATGGCTGGAGCCTCTGCCCTAATCTCTCTCTCTCTCTCTCTCTCTCTCTCTCTCTCTCTCTCCTCTCTCTCTCTCTCTCTCTCTCTCTCTCTCTCTCGCACACACACACACACACGCACATCTGGTATATCTTCATAATTTCACTGGAACCCACTGGAGAAGACCCACCTCCTCAGGAAGCAAACTTAAAGTCAAGCACTTTCTTCTAATTTCCCCTGCTGCCGTGGGGACAGTGTCTATGCAGCCACATCAGGAGGTGACTCTCTTCCAGAGAGGGCTCTGGGAAATGCCGTTTTCCTCCACACTGGTGGAAAACCTTAATGAGCCTGCTGGCTTCTGGCAGGAAGGCCGGCTTCAGGCACCAGTGAGTCTGAGAGTTCCCACACTTCCCAGGCCCCATTTTCCTGTCAAGGCCGCCAGGGCCACACTATAAAGTCCTCCCTGAGGGGCAGCTGGGCTGGGAACAATGTACCTTTTACCTCCTTCATGGCTCGGTTGCACAGCTGTAAACACCACACAGCAGCTCTGCCAGTCTTCCAGGGAATGGTTTCCAGGCTCCCTTGCCTTAGGGCTGCTTCTCTGCACTTGGTTTGCTAAACACCATTGTCCTCTACACTACTGGCCAGCAACTGGGTGTCATCAGGGAGGGTCTGTGGACAGTAGATCACATCATGTGCAAAGCTCCTGGGATTGGTAAAATAGTCACATTTTACTGGTGTATTTTCTGTGTGGTCCTTGCTGGTTCCAGAAAAAAAAAAAGGGTCACTTGTTTTGGATGCATTACAGTGTCCATAAGGAAGATGATCCAACAGTGGAGGAAGAACCTACAATTATGGCTGAGGTTCAAATCTGGCTCTGTTGGGTTAGCTTGGGGGTTTTAGCTGCTCCAGGACTCTTCTGTGAACCAGGAGAGAAAGGACAGCGAGTGCAACTTCCTGTCAGTGTGAGCATTGTGTCCTCGCCTCTCCAGGCTGCCAGCATTGACAGGGACTGTGACCTAAGCCCACATGAGCATGGTATGAACTAAGGCCAGTGGTTCTGTCCCCTTTGACCAACTGGGCAGATGTGGCATTGTTGGAAGAGTTTCAGGTTTGCTTATAGGCAGATGTAGACATCTAACTGTGAGCTTTCTATCAACAGTTGGCCCTGGCCGTGTGGGGAGGAGACTGAGGGAGGAAAGGCCGTGAGGATGTGGCTGGATCTTTTTCCTTGGTGTCTGCAGGAAGAGAAGGTAAGGTGGGCAAACAGACTCAGGGGGCCTGCTTGAATGACAGCCGGGTGTTCTCAGGTGTAGAACTGTCTCAAATCTGACACCTGGTCCTAGGGTGATTAGGACAAGTGACTAGCGGCCCAGGAGGATATGAATGTGGGGTATACATGGTTAGTTTGTGTTGGAGCAAGGTGTTGACACTCTCGAGATTGCTTGGCCCTATGAGGGAAAAGGGTCAATATCAAAGCGCCAATACTGCCAAGAAATGGACAGTGTGGCCACTTCCCATCCCTGCGCAGGAGGAGGACATAACTGCAGACATCATGGCAAGGCTGCTCTCTGGCCTCTTAGGACCAGGGCCAGCCGTTATGGTCTTCTAGAAAGTATGTCACACCGACCCAAAGCTGACTGCCTAAGTGACCACAGAGCAGCTGGGCTTTTCCTCAGAACCCAAAGTTTTCCAATGTGATGTGTGGCTTGACTGGCAAGGGAGAGAAGGCAGATCCCTGTCCCCAGTCTTCTCCATACGTGTCCTTTGGTCCACAGTTGTCAAGGGCAGACACTGGGAGATGCTGGCCCAGGATGGGCTGTGTGTGGGGGACAGTAAGCTGACCTGAAGTGACATGACATCTCTCTCTTGTGTGTGTGTTCTCTCTGGAGGCAACGTAGAAGAGAGAGAGAGAGGAACAGTGTGGAGGGTGCCGTAGGAACTGTGTGCTTGTTTAACTCAGCAGGTTTAGTTGGCAGCTGGGATGAGACCAGCCCAGGTCCCCTGCCACCAGGGACAATAGAATCAAGGACTGCAATTTGAGTGTGTGAGTGTGTTTTGGTCAGACTGCTTCAGTTCTAGCAATAAGGGTGAAGGTTAACATGGAAGACATCCATGGTGTGCCCTTGGGGAAGGACGGGAAGACTGATAGGCTTTGCCATGGTGGTTACTGACTAGAAGATGGAGAAAATGTACACAGAAGCATCTGATTTGACATTAACAACTGGACTCGGTCCAGAGAAGTGTTGGGAAACTGTGTAGAGAGACTCTACACAGCTGGTTCCCGCAAACCCGGCTATGGCCGCCGTTGTTTCTCTAGGGAGGATGCTGTCGTCCACCCCTTCTCTTCCTTGTCTCCTCCCTTCCCTCGCCTCCTGTGGGGCAGCCAGTGTGTTTTAGGGCCCGGAGACAAAAATAACAAGCTTGTAAAGTCTACGAGTCTGCCTGTGTGGAGTTTACGACCACTTTCTTTGGCCTCAGTGTGTTTATCATTATGGATGCTTTGGTTGTGGTAAGTGGCTGCCTTGTGCATACAGCATGCTTCATGCACCATAGTAGCTCTGGTCTCTACCTACAAGATACCCCGAGACCCACTCTTTTCTGGTGTGTGTGTGTGTGTGTGTAAAACACCTGGAGTCCCGACTCTCTGCCTTGGTCCTTTGAAGCAGGGTCTATCACGGAATCCGTAGTTAGAGTGATACCTAGCAACCCCCAGCAATCCTCCTCCTTCTGCTCTCAGCAGTGTGGAGATGGCAGGTGGGCGTGGCCGCGGCTGGCTTTTAACCTGGGTGCTGATATTTGAACTCACATCCTTATGCTTACACAAGAAGCACTCGTACTCACTGGGCCACTGCTCCACACCCTTCACTCCTGCTGTTTCGTAAAGAAACATGTCTCCAGATGTTGTAAGATGTCCCCTGAGCCTGGCCAGTACCCTGCTGGAAGCCGTTGGTCAGGACAAGAGGCACACGAATGAATACATGCCCACAATACAGCTGGCATAGATGGTCCCAGTGTCCACACAGGGTCTGCTCAGAGGTCCTGGGCGGGAGTCACAATAGGTGTTGGCACATTCCTGTTGAGGGAAAGTGATTGACTAAATATAACTCCAGTCAGGAGACAACCACCTCTATAATCATAGGGGGATTATTGTGGATTTCCACTCTTGAGTGGCATTGTCCTGCCAAACTTAGCAGAGGTATTTGAGAAGAAGAAAGAAAATGATGAATTGACTCTTATAGTTCTCTTCCTGATTTTTTTTTTAAACTTGGAAAAAGTGCAAAGCAGAATGAACTGGTTTATGGCGACAGCCTGAAGTTGATATACTTTGTGAGTGGACTCCGGTTGGCTCAGTGTTCCTTTAGGCCCCCAGAAGGGAGGCAAGCTCACCATGGCAGAGGAGTACATGAGTGATGGGGGCAAGAGGGTCAGGAGTTCAAGGCTAGCCTTGTCTGAAAGTGGGAGATGTGAAAGAAGAGTGTGTCTGTGCCTTTTCTTGGTGCTGGCCCTGGAAGGGGGAGGGTCAGCCTCAGCTATTGCCCAGTGTTTGGCTGTCTCTGACATTTGGTAAAGGCTGCTGTGACGCCCGCAGAAGGGCACTCTCTGACTGAAGAGCCCATCAGAGGAGAAGCTGTCAGCACCTCCGTTTGCCCCTCCCCCTGTCCAGCTGAGACCCTTTTTCTTAGCTCAACTCCAAGGTGTTGATGGGTGGATCGATGAGGCTTTGCTGTTTGGCCTCATCGGGAGATCTTGACAGGCGACTGGGGGTTTAGTGCGCGGCTGCACTCAGGCGCACGCTGTGGTCGACACATATTTGCTTCAAGTGCTGCAAGCTGTGGCTGGAGAGATTTTATCTGCTCACACGACCATTGAAAAAAAACTGCCATGCCTGTTTCAAGTTCCTCAGATACCCAGGAGGTAATTACAAGTATTGAAAACATCAGAACATCAAAATGGAAACTTCCCATCTCAAAAACGTGTTTTGGCCATCATGATAATTGAAATGACGAGAACGGAACCCGCCAGTGGGACTGCGCTCTTGAGAAAGCATATTGTTTAACAGGAAAAACTGTTCCCGACACCCAAGCTGACAACTGTGACAGTGGTGGGGTGTTTGCATAGCATAATTTCCATTTCTGAAGGCATTTTGGTTCCTCTTCCTAACTCATCCTCCAAGCCTTGGGAAAATCTTTCTAACTTCCTTTCTAAAATGTGCGTGTGTGTATGTGTGTGTGTGTGTGTATGTATGTGTGTTGGTACAGGTATGAGCCATTGTGTAGCATTTGTATAGTGACCTGAAGACAATTTGTGGGAGTCAGTCCTTCCATTTTACCTTATGGGTCCCAGGGGATCAAACTTAGGTAGCAGAGCTTAGGTCCAAGTGCCCTTACCCATTAGAAGCGGAGCTTGGGTCCAAGTGCCCTTCCCCATTGAAGCTTCTCACCATACCTTATGATCAACAAATCTCCAAGCTCTCTAAATGTCCAGTCTTTTGTCAGACACAGCCGATCTCCTTTCTGTCCCCATCATTCCGGGCCAGCCTCTCATATTGTCAAGGGTTGTCTGAAGGTATCCTTCTTCCTTCCATCTGATCATTCAACTTCCAACTCTCTCCTCAGTGTCTCATTTTGCTACTTCTTTTTGACACGTTAGGCTAACATGTATTAGCTGAAAATGGAGGTTCATTGTACCCCAGATCTTTTGAGCGTCAGGAATTTGGTGGTTCTGGTTCAGGATACCTCAATGGCTAGAGACGTAGCTATCTGAAAACTTCACTGAGCCTAGAAGATCCCTTTCCAGGGTGACACCACATGGCTGTTGGTACAGTGGCTCTGTTCTTTTGAGTTGTATGTCGGAGGCCTCGATGTTCCATCACCGAGTCTCTCCATATGTTGTCGTGTTCTCATGACAGGGCAGCTGGGTTCCCCAGATAGGAGGAAGGGAAGGCTCCTGAAGACCCGGCCTTCCCTACGGGACTCCAAATCGTCTCTTCCTCCAGTTCTTTAGGAGCCTGCTGCTGTGCTAGGAAAGTCACTGGTCCTTTTCAGGAAGAAGGGTTCAAGCCCTTGTGGACATTCTGAAAAACGGTTCCTTTCCACTGTAAATGCTGCTGTCTGTACCATCAGGGGACTTAGTCCGAAGGTCTTTCCCTGTTAGTTCCCCCCAGTGTCGACAGACAAGTTGCCAGCAAGAGCCACTCCATCCTGTACCAGCTAAGTCCCTCCATCCTCTTGTATCTGTTAGGAACTGACAGTGGCCACCCTGTGCCTATAGCACATTGTCCCCCCAGCCTCTAAGACCCCTGGTTATCTTGGCCAAGCCTTCTCCTACTCCCCAGAGAACAACCTGTCTTTTGGCCTGCCTGGGTGTCTCACCCCACTGGACACGCCCTGTTTTCCCTCATCCTTTTGCCTCCAATTGTTCCTAGTATCCTCCCTGCGCTCATCAGTTGCTTGTCTCCGCTCTTAATCACACGCATCTGCTGTTTTCCCTTGCTCAGTCACTTCACACTCAGGGTTGGACATGCGCCCTCTCTCAGGACTCTAGCAAGGGCATCCATTCTGGGCTTTCTCTCCAGACTTTTCTACCATAGCCTCTCACCGAGTTCTGGAGAAACAGTCACGTGGAGATCCCCCAAAGCACAAGCCAGACTACTCCAGGCCTCTGCTAAACTCTTTTCCTGAATTTGTGATGTGTAAAGGAGCACAGCTTTTTTTTCTGTGTTTTCCAAGCCCTCTGACTGTCCCAGCCTGCTGGCCCCTACATTGTCGTGGACCTTGCTCTTCAGAACAACCCTGCGCTTCCATAGGCTTTTGGGACTTGCTTAGGCTTCCCTTTGGAAATCAAGTAACCTCAGGGGTGTGAGCCGTAAGAGCCCAAAGACGTTTAGGGATCAATGGACTTTATAGCTGGTGAGGAAAGGGGTCCTCAGTTAAACTTATTGGGGTCTCAGAGGATTGGTGTCACATACGGAGCCTGCAACCAAGGTACTAATTAACTCGCGAATGAACTTGACCTGGACAATGAGGTCTTGTCTTGACTCCTCTAAGGCTGACAAAGCCAGCCAGTACTGCATCCCTAATACTATACAGCAACTCCCGGCAGGGGAATGTGTCAGATGGATTCTGCTGCCTTGTACAGTTTTAGATTTCAAAATTAGGGACAGAAGTTTTTTCTCACTTCTATCCAAGAGTCCACATTTGCAAGAGGTTCCACCCCATTCTTGTCAAACACAGGCAGTATCATGGTTGCCCAGTTGTAATGGTCCCTCCGAGGCCACAGCAGACTGGATGCCAAGTTTATGGATGTTTGAGTCCCTTTTTTATAAGATGTCGAATTAGTATATAACTTACCCACACCCACGCTGTTTCTTTTAAACCATTGCTAGGTGACTCATAATACTTAATGGATATAAACACTCTGTAAATAGTTGTTGGACTATACTGTTCAGGGAATAATATCAAGACATAAAACCAATAGATGTTCAGTGCAGGTAGCATTTCCCACCTCCTTAGAATGGTTTCAGGCTGTGGTTGGTGGACACTGGATTTGGAACATGTGGATCTGGAGGGTCAGTTATGCTATGGACATGGGTGACTCTTAAAGGAGAAGTAAGGCAGTCTGAGATGCTTCATGCTTTGCTAGAAGGAGCTGCAAACTGTGCTCTGCAATGTCGCCTTGCACCCTCAGCTGCTAGACTTTGGGGACAGGGTGATTGGTGCAGGACAGTTGTCTATATTCTGCCAATCATGTTTTAAATAAATGCCGATTGGCCAGTAGCCAGGCGGGAAGTATAGGCGGGACAACCAGACAGGAAGTAGAGGCGGGTCAATGAGAACAGAATTCTGGGAATTCCTCCCCAGTCCTGGCCCATCCACTGAAGAAGCAAGATGTGATTGCCTCACTGAAAAAGGGACTGAGCCATGTGGCTAACATATACTAGAATAATGGGCTAATATAAGTTATAAGAGTTAATAAGAAGCCTGAGCTAATGGGCCAATTAATTAAATATAATTAATATAGACCTCTGTGTGATTTCTTTGGGTCTGAACGGCTGTGGGACCCGGTGCCTCCAACAGGTGATTGCTCAGCTCTGCATCGTGATTATGGGCACAGCTGGTTTGTATGGAGCCCACCAGCACTCTCCTTGGTTTATGGTGTTTGGTGATTGAGTCGGTTAATCTCAGTTGTTAATTTGATTGTGTTGGGCTCAACTGAAAGACACTCCCTTTGGGTGGGCCTGTGAGTTAACTTCCTGCATATATTAACTGAATGACGGTGAAGCCCTTCCTGGGTGGGTAGACCCTTCTGGCAGTGGCCCAAACAGAAGAGGTGCAGGGGAGAAAGAAGCAGGGCCCTCTTGCCTTTCACCTTTGCTCCCGATTAGTGAACACCTCTCCTTCAGTGACGTCAGAATCCAGCTTCTTTGGTCTTCCAGTGTGGCCTGCAGCTTTCCAGGAACCCTCCAAGGAGCCATCACTTCCTGGTTCTGATTGCGGGCACAATGTGAGTGGTCTACTCAACCTTCTGCTTCTGTTACTTCCTGGCTATGGTGGACTGCACCCCGGAGCTGTGAGCCAGCACAAGCCCTTCTGCCCTTAAGTGGCTTTCATCAGAAGTTTGTCATAGCAATAAGACAAACAGCCACAGTAGTGATCGTTAGTGCCACCTACTAGGGATTCTTGCCTTCTCTCTAGTTGCAGGGTGGCATTGCATCCTTTGGTCCCCTTGTAGTTTGCTGGTGTCAACTGATTAGCTCAGGCCAATGACTATGCATGGATCAAGCCACCCAGGGACTGGACACATTTCATTGTGAGTATGAAACCCTCTGGAATCTGTTCTTGACACTGGGTGTTCCAGCATCATGTAAGGCAGTCATTGTTAGAACCCAGATCTTTGAGCAGAGGCCCCTAGGTGACGTGTAAAGGCTATGTATATGGACACAGGGTCTCACGAAGTTGTCAAGGCAGGCCTTGCTCCTCCTGTCTCATCTTCCTGCGTGGTGAGCATTACAGACAGCTCTGTGCTATCAGGCCTAGCACGTATTGTGATTTTTAACTCACAGAGATGTTTGGAGCAGCTTGTTACCGCAGCACAACCTGGGTATCCCGGAAGATGGTGTCGGCATTTTGGGAAACTTAGTAGTTATCCTAGCTTCCCTTGCACAGAGGTGAGGTCTTTCCATTTTCTCTTTTATCATCTCACGGTCTTTGGAGAGAATTTCCACAGTTGGCTCCCTGGAAGGTTGGAGTTTGTTCCAAGTTTGGGAAGAAGGAAGCAGAAGTCAGCATCTGATAGCTCAGAATGACCTTGGCATAGCTTCTTAGGTAAATCCTTCCTGGTTTGTAATTGGAATTGGAATTGGCTAATATCAGCAATAACCACACCTTGCAGAGTAGCAGCTACGTACCCAGCCTAAGGAAGCCTTATCTCTCTCTATGATTTTAGCACTATGTGCTAGACTGTATTCTATTCTCTGTTTTCATGTGATAAAACAGAAAGACACAAGAGGTAAAGTGGTTTTCCTAAACTCACTTTGTTATCGGACCAAGACTTGGAACCCAACTCGGGGTGCAGTTTCCAGGTTTTTCTTTTAACTGTGCCTGGTCAAGTCTGCTTCGAGATTCACAGGAGAGGGATGAAGAAAGAGGACGGAAGGTCAATGTCATTAAACTCAGCTTTCTGTTTCTGAAGGTGGTCATGTCAGTGGCTGACATATCCCTCCCCCATCCCTGACAGATGCCACATTGGCTCCTGTCCCCTGACCCCTCACATCCCTGCCACCCTTACCCAGCCATCTTTCCCCACAGCTCTCACCAAGAAGGCTAAGGTCCCTCTTCTGAAGACACAGTGAGATAAAATCCTAACTCTTTCGGGGGCACGGACAGATTTCCCCCCAGTTGGGCCTGTCACTTGCTTGTAATAGCTTGGGATCGGTTGCAGGACTGTCGAGCAGGAGAAAGTGAAAAAGGACTCTCTGATTGCAGGCTGCTAAGATGGCTGCGGCAATTTGAGGAGAAACGGCTTTACAGCTCTGGGGGATAAAAAAAAAATGTAATTCTCGTGTATGAAAACCACGAGCCAGACTTGCCATGTTCCCTTCTTGTTTTTAGAGCCCCGACGGGCCAAGTCACATATCTGGGTCAGAGGGTCTATTGATTACCTGTCAGGCCTGCAGGTGTGGGTGATCAATAATACTAACCTACAGGAAAGGTGGCCTTGAATGCAGAAATCCTGTTGAGTTGACCACCATTTCCTCTGGTCTGCTAGTGTTTTGTGAGGCACCCTGAATTCCAACGGTGCTCCTGCACCCCAAGGGTGTGCAAAAACTCCCTGGGAATGATAAAAAAAAGTTCCACTTCACTCTTCCTCTCAGTTCTTAAACAGCCATGGGACAAGAGGAGGCAAGGGCTCTGTAGCTGCCATATTCCCCAGCGTTCTAGCACGTTCTTGCTGGTGCAGCAATGACACCCTGTTTCTTCCCCCCTGGTCCTGTCACCCCCACTCCCCTGGCTGCCCAGGTCCCTTCCCTTCTGGTTACAGTCTTTTTTATTCAGAGTGTGGGTCCACCCATGTAGCAAGAGGGGCACCATGACTAATTATAAAACCATTATATGATTAAACTCAATTAACTTTAAATAACCCTTGAAATCTGTTTAATGTTAGCCCTTGCCCTGCTTGAGCTGCTAAATATTGCTCTCCTTTGGAATTCTGCTGGGATGAGCTCATTAGGTGTGTGATAGTTGTCATTCTTTGGGGCAGGGGCATGTCTTAACATGCAGGACAAGACATGGTGGCCTGGTCCAGGGGTCCTTGGTGCAGTTGAGGGAAGCATGGGAGGCAGTGTAGACGGAATTGAGGAGTCTGTGGGTCTCTTGGAGATCAGTCCATGACCTGCTGGTGGGAACCCACTCTCTGTCAAGTACTGAGCAAAATTAAGTTCAAAGGTTAGGCCACCCAGCGTGGGACACTTCAGCAAGAATGCCCACACAACCGAGTAAAGTCTTCCTCGGCCTCAGGCTCCCTGCTGCCCTTGAAGGAGTTCAGGAGCACTGAGGGCATTGTGGGCACCCTTCAGACTATAAAGGTAAAGGGTTGAGACAATGACCGTGGGTCCCAATGGAGGCCAGAACTCCCTGAAATGGCAGGACCTGTAAGTTAGAAGAAATGCTTAAGAACTGTCTGGGTACTGGTTTCCTTGTCAGTAAAATGGAGGTGATAAGCATATGACCCTTTGTGGGGGTTGGGAGAACTCATAGAATTAACCAAACTTGTAACTTCCTCTCAAAGAAGAATGCCGAAGCTCTGAGTGTTGGCTACTGTGTTCATCTGCTGTTGCTGTGTGACAAATTGCCATGGACTTCGTGGTGGTTTCTAACGGCTTATTCATACCAGTCCTCCCCATCTATGTGTGACCCATTTCAGGTAGCCAACCCTTGGATCAAGAATATTTGAAAAAAGTTGCATCTGTATTGAGCATGTTGAGACTTTTTTCTTGATATCACTCCCTAAATTATGCCCTGCAATGACTTTACATAGCGTTTACACAGCACCAGGTATCTCAAGTCACTTAGTCAATTTAAAGTATGGGAGGGGCTGTATATAGAGTCTGTCAAATGCACAGAATTTTATATAAATGAGTTGAGCATCCATGGGTTTTGGTATCCACAAGGGATGCTGGATCCACAAGGAATGCTGGACCTAATCCCCCTAGAATAACATGGAGAACGATATTGACTTACAGCTTGTAAGTCAGAAGGTTGGAGATGCTCCAGCTGGGTCTTGTACCAGGGGAATCATCTTTTCTGGGTCCTGTTTCTGTGTTGGCTCCCACCCAGGGTCTGCTGCAGAGGTCTGCTCTAGAGGACAGAGAGATACCTTCCAGGTCTGCTGCAGAGGTCTGTTCCTAGGGGACAGACAGACACCTAGGGTCTGCTGCAGACACCTAGAGGTCTGCTCTAGAGGACAGAGAGATACCTTCCAGGTCTGCTGCAGAAGTCTGCTCCCCTTCCTTGGTCTATAATTTTCTCCACTTTCCAAATCCCAGTTTCTTCTCATGCTTTGATTCTATTTTGCTAAGAGTATCGTCCCTTCCGAAAGGCAAGTCCTCTAGATTTTAGACCAGGTCTACAGAGGATAATCCTGCTTCATATCAGCTGACTGGGGGCGATTATCACACACATGCAATCCCTTGGTTTAGCACCCAGTGAGGGCATAAATCATTTCTCTCTCTCTCTCTCTCTCTCTCTCTCTCTCTCTCTCTCTGGTGTGGTGTTGCATGTGTGCTTGGGGATATGTGCCCCCATGTGGAGGCTAGAGGAGGAAGCAGGGCATCCTCCTGTATCACTTCCTACCTTTCCACCCTTCCACTGACCCTGATACCTTTTTTTTTTTCATTTTTTGGTTAGACTGGCTACTAAGCCCCTAGGATATGTTTGTTTCCTGTCAATGCTGGGGTCACAGGCACTCATAGCTATCCCAGTTTTCTTATGGGTGCTGGAACTGGAACTGAGGTGTGGTTTTTTTTTTTTTTTTGAGATTGAGTTTCTCTGTGTAACAGTCCCGACTGTCCTGGAACTCACGTTTAGACCAGGCTGGCCTCCAACTCACAGAGCTCCACCTGCCTAAAACTCAGGCCTTATACTTGCATAGTAAGACTCTTGCCCATTGAGCCATAGCTCAGCCCCTGAGATGGAAATTCTTGCTCTTTTGTGAGGGTCGCTTCTCTTCTCTGGGCAGCTCGGTGGAAAAGCCCATCTGCATACCTCTAAGCATCTCCTTTCAGGGTACGGCTGAGGTGACCGCAGGCAGGAGTGAGTTAGCCTTTATTGTCTTAGTCCATGTTTTGTTGCTACAGATAACCAGACACCAGATATAGATGAATCATTAATAAAGAACAGGTTTATTCAGCTCGCAGTTCCAGAGGACAAACATCTGGGGGAAACTGGCAAATGGCGAAGGCCTTTATGCTGTGCAAGCTCATCACAGCAAGGCAGGTGAGCATCAGAGAAAGATGGAGCAGAAGCAGATGAGACTCACTTCACACTCACAGCAACCCACTCCAGGGAGTGTTACCCCGTGGCAGTTTTAATCTATCCTTGAGGGCTCTTCCCTTGTAAATAGTCATCTCTTAAAGCCTTCACATCTGCACATTGTTACAATGACAACTGAATGCCAACATGGGGTTTGAAGGGGACATTCAAGCCACAGCTGCCAGCTGTATGCCCTCTGAGGACCTACTAGGAAGAGGGTCTTAATGCTCCCTAGTTTAAACAGCAGCCCTCTCCCTCTGAGTGACGGCATCAGTCTCCCTTTTAGGGGCTACATCCCCTATCTCCCAGTGAGTAACAGTGCTGTTGGACTTGACTCCAGGCCCTTGTTGAATTTGTCCACTCATGAACTTCCTCTCTGGAGCAAGTTCTGGTCTCTGGGAGGGAACAATGGCCTTGATTCAGAGGTCATGGTCTGACATCTTTACTGCTTTAATTTATCAACCGTTTGACTTCACTTCCCCTAAGTGGAGAGCAATGAAATCCTAGGTTCACACCTGCTTGACATAATCTCCACGAGAGCAGGTACAGAAAAAAAATACTCATTTCTATCACAAAGGCTCTAACAGAAGTAGGATAGCCCTAGCTACCACTTACTCCTTAGGTTAGCCACTAAGAGAGCTTCATGGAGGGTTAGGGTAATTTAGATAACTTGCAGTCTTGAAGTTGATTTCCTATTTGCTAAGAACAGCACTGCTTTCTCATCAGAAAGGCCCCATCGTCTGTGCAGAGCTGGAGAGTCTTCCATATTATTTCTTTGTTTGGAAACAAGGTTTCACGTAGCCCAGCCCATAAATGGTGGTTCTGTTGAATTTATTCATATTGGGTTTCATGGTTTAAGTTGATGAGGATGACTGACTAGGTCTCTTCCTCAAGAGGGCACCAGATCTCATTTCAGACAGTTGTGAGCCACCAGCCTCTACTTCTCTGTGCAGCAGAGAATGACCTTGACCTTGAACTCCTGACCTTCTTGCCTCTTTCTCTAGAGTGCTGAGATTATGAGTGTGTGCTACAATGCTCATTAAAAAGATATTTAATATCTTTTTTCATACATTATATTATAAAGTCCTTCTCAGTTCTCTTCTCCCAGCCCCACTCTGCTCCTTCAAACCCACTCCCCTCTCTCAACCCCGGGTCCCCACTGAAACCTTCCCAACAAGTGCCCTTCTTACTTTCCTGTGTGTGCATGTGTGTGTACATGTGTGTGTACATGTGTGCATGTGTGTGTACATTATGTATGTGTATGTATATGTTTATATGTGTGTACATGTTTGTATGTTTGTGTGTACATTATGTATGTGTATGTATATGTTTATATGTGTGTACATGTGTGTATGTTTGTGTGTATATTATGTATGTGTATGTATATGTTCATATGTCTGTACATGTTTGTGTGTACATTATGTATGTGTGTATGTATATGTTTATGTGTGTGTACGCATGTATGTACAAGTGTGTGCATTTTAAATGAGATAAGCTGATCCTAAAATACAGAGAAATAAACAGTTATGCTGAGAAAGAAATCAAGAGAAAAAAAATTATCCTATACTCCCTTCCCATTGGCTACATGTTACCCACGGCTTACTGAGCCTTGAGGTTGTAGTTAAAATGTGTCTCTGCTTCTCCCCACTGTCCATATGGTGGTTTGAATGGGAATGGCCCCCATAGGCTCAGGTGTTTGAGTGCTTGGTTCCCAGGTGGCAGAACTGTTTGGATAGTATTAGGGAGTGTGGCTTTGGAGGAGGAGGTGTGTCACTGGCTTGGGGTTTCAGAAACCCACACCATTCCTAGTTAGCTCTCTGCCTTGTGCTTGTGGTCTAGATGTGAGCTCTCAGTTGCTACTCCAGCACCATCCCTGCCGCTTCCACACATCCCTCCATGACAGTCACACGCTCACCCTCTGAAACTGTAAGTCCCCTTTAAATGCTTTATTCTACAAGTTTCCTTGGTCATAGTGTCTGTTTATAGGAACAAGACAGTCCCTTTTCCATGGGGTATCCCGTCATTCCTAGAGCCCATGACCACACAACTCATTCGGAGGTAGTAGAAGGTCTGTAGCTTTGCCAGCAAACAGTCTGCATGAAGAGGGAATACTTTGTAATACTTTCCTCTCTGAAGAGGTTTTGCTTAGAGTTTTAGCTTCTTTTTTTCCATCAGGGAAGGGCAGCTTTCTCTTAAGTTCTGGTTTCTGTCCTCCTCAAGGCCAAGAGCATGGGGAAAGAGAAGGAGAAAAGAGATAAAAAAAATTTAATTAATGCTTTAGCTTGGTTAGTCTTTATGGAATACCATTGTCCTGGTGATGTAAACAAGTGGCATTTGTTTCTCATAAGTCCAGATAGTGAGTTACAGCATTGCAGGGGGGGGGGGCATTAGGAGCTTTGTGGTCTCTCGTTATATAGACACTAATCCCTTTAGAAGGGATCCACCCTTTTGACTTCATCTGATTTAGTCATCTACCAAAGTGCCCATGTATTAGGTACTTTTCGGGTGCTGTGTTAAATATTACGACCAGGAGCAACTCAAGGAAGAGAGGGTTTATTTTCGTTTCTAGTTCCAGAGCCATAGTATCTCTCATGGAGGAGAAGACATGGCAGCAAGTGGATAGGAAGGAGCTGGAAGCTGACCACATTTTTATCCTTAAGTAGGAAACTGAGAGGGAGAAGGAGAGAGAGAGAGAGGGAGAGAGAGAGAGAGAGAGAGAGAGAGAGAGAGAGAGAGAGAGAGAGAGAGAGAGAGATCGGGGCGGGGGCTGAAGCTTAGCAACTGAAGACCTGCCTGTTTCTCCGAGGCTTGAGGCTGCCAGAGTTGTGGCTGTGAGGAGCCTTTCATGCATCTCTGCTTCTGTGTGTTTCCAATGCCCTCATGACCCTGTGGTTCAGCCACATCTTTGCACGAACTGGGAAGCTATGAATGAGAGAGAAGACAGTGTCTGCCCCTCAGAGGCATGGCACTAGCTTGCTTTTCTCCTGCAGCACTCAGTTGTGAGCTTTGTATGACAGAGGTGCTCAAGAAATATTGCTGATATTGCTGACGGAGTCATGGGAAAGAAGGTGGCCTAGATATGCCTTCTGGAAATGTCCAATAAGGCCTGTTATTCCATTCTACAGTCAGTTGTGGAACGGGCCTTTTGGCGTTAATCCCAAAAGGGCAGTAAAGGGAGAGGGCCATATAATTTTATTGTCTCTGACCCTCCATCCACGTCTCTGCCTCATTGCTCCTGGGTTCATGCCTCATACAGCGGTTGGATCACACTAATAGCCTCTGGATCTTCATTTTACACACTAACATTTGTTTTCAGGGTAATTTCATCCAATGGGGACACAGAGGATGCGAAATGTCTTATAACATTCACCATTGAGAAGGGAAAATAAGAAATTTCACCGACAGCATTTAGTTTAGGAAATATAATTCTCATGAGTCGTCTTTATCTACTTATGTTTTAGGGATGAAATACTGGGGCACAGAGCCCGGAACATAAAATGTCTGTGACCCTTCTGCCAAGCCTGCCAGCTTCATTCAGATGTTAAATATTTTCAGGAGGGTGAAGCCCTCCGGGCCTGAATGTTTAGTCTTTTGAGCGAAACTAGCTCAAAAAAACAGGGGACAATTGGAGCCCCAGCTTGGGATGCGTATGAGTGTGGATGGGGTGAGAGGTCCCCATTTTATAGTAGCTATTGTTTTTACTTCAGGGTTCTGAGGAACGAACCTGCAGGGTGTGTAATTTTACCACATAAAAACCACTTAGGACCCCTAAATAGAAGCTGGATCGAAGGTTGAGAAGCTGGATCTCTCTTACCTTATTAATTTTTTTGATGAGCGCGTGTTGTGTATTTAAATGCCACTCAGTGTTTGCTTCAGTGACCTGTCTGTTGAGTACCAGTTAAACCCAAGCCTCCTTTGCTCCTCCACTTCCCTCCCTAACTCTCTCCCTTCCTTTAATAACCCCTATTCTATGCTCAAGTTTACTTCCCTTGTTTTCAGCTTTCACACAATACATCTCTTTCTGTGCACGGCTTCATTTATTTCGCATGATGTCCAACACTTCTACCCACTCGCTCTAAACGCTAGGATTTCATTCTTTCAGGCCAATACTCCATTATGTAGATTTGCTTGTTTTTGGTACCTTCCCCACTTTTGAGCAGGATGTAGCCCAAGCTGGCCTCAAATTCTCAGGAGGCCAAGAATGACCTTGAGCTTCTGGTCCTCCTGCCTCCACCTCCCAAGTGCTGAGGTTACAGGTAGGGGTCACCACACTTTGCAGTTTTAGGCAGTGCTGGAGGTGACTCTCAAGGCCTCTAAGCTGCTCAGCCAACTGAGCTACTGTCCCAGTGACTCTACATGTTTTTATTTGCCTGTTCGCTACCAAGCTGTCTGGAGTCATTCCTGTCTCAGCCTTGTGGATACTGCCACGCTCACTGAGTGTGAAGCCATCTGCTAAAATGCTGGTTTTATTTCGTTTGGAGAGACTTAGGAGGAAGAAGACAGCTGGGTCACATGCTAGGCTGATTTGTAGTGTCTCTAAAAGCCATGTGCTGTTCTCCATAATGGCTGCGTTAATTTATATTCCCACCAAAGGAGTTCTTTTTTATTCAAATCCCCAACAGCATTCGTTATTTATTTCGTATTAAATAGCCATTCTATCTGGGGTGAGATGACATTCTGACTTTTGATTTACACTTCTCTAATGGGTAATAAGATTGAGAAGTTCTCATATAATTGTTGACTTTTTTTTTTAAATGAAAAGTGTCTTGTCTTGGTTAGGATTACTAATGTTGCAAGGAAACACCATGACCAAAGAAATTTGGGAAGAAAAGTTTATATTTCCACAGCACTGTTCATCATTGAAGGACATCAGGGCAGAAACTCAAACATGTCAGGAACCTGGAGACAGGAGCTGATGCAGAGGTCATGGAGGGGTGCTGCTTACTGGCTTGCTCCCCATGGCTTGCTCGGCCTGCTTTCTTACAGAACCCAGGATTAGCATCCCAGGAGTGGCTTCACCCACACACGCTGTTACCTCCCACACCAATCACTAAGAAAACGTCCTTCAGACTTGCCTACAGATTGTTCTTATGGAGGGTCCCTCCTCTCAGATGACGCTAGCTTGAGTCAAGTTGACATAAAACCAGCCAGCACATGCCCATTCAGATCAGTTGTCCATTTTGAAAACTGGAAGAAGAGAGGAGGAGAGACATGGGGGTGGGGGCTGAAGGAAAAGAAGATAAAAGGGAAGGGGAAAGGAGAGGGGCAGGAATATGATACATCAAGGGACCTGCTCTCAGGCAGAGAAGAAAAGGAGAGAAGGAAGACCCCACCCACAGTGATCTACTCCCTCTAGCTAACCTCCTTAGTGTTCTGGCTCCTCCCCAGATAGCACCACCAGCCTGGAATCTAGATTTTAATCCATGGGTCTATGAGAATATTTCATATTCAAACCATAAGATTAGTTATCTTTCGCTGCCAAGGTTTTATACTTCCATATATGTATATATGCATACATTTCCGCTCCCATAGATACAGTCTAGATATTACTCCTTTGTCAGATCAATAATTGGCAAACACTTCTATGCTGTAGCTTCACTTGGCAGGAACATTTCAGTTTGGTGTGATCCTATTTTCCCAATTGAGATCCTGTTAAAAAAAAAAAACTATTGATCATAGTGATGCATTGAAGTCTCCCTGACAATTTGTCTGTCTGCAGTCTCCATAAGTCAGACAAGAGGATTTTCTGGTGGGGGAATGGTGCACGGCCTCCTGTCACACGAAGGAGAGGCCACGCCACCTCCAGGGTTCCATACCAGTCTCCAGGAATGGGGAACACTGCATCTTCCAGGTCTTATGGTAGCATCTCATCTTATAGTCCTGAAAGAGGGGTCCTCCGAGAGTTGGGAGCAGGACTTCCCACAGAATATGGAGAAGAAATCCTTATTACACTGGTATGTCAAGATCACTTCATTTCTACCAACCCTAATACCGTATTTAAACAGAAAACATTTAGGGAACTTTCAACTTTCCTTACTGACTGGCTGACTTACTGACTGGCTGTAGTATACAGAGATAGCTGGGAACAATTCTATATAATAAAACTGTATTAATTCAATCAAACACATATATTGATCAGTTTTAAGAATAAAAGGGAACCTGAGAAGTTAGAATAAGATTTAAGTAGCCATCCCTTTTGTTCCTTGGCTATCCTCACAGAACAAATAAGGAATGAGTAAGTAGGGCTGGGGATGCAACCGCCTTTATCTCCAGAAACATGCACCCATGAATCAGGAAAAGAAAGTAACTGAATAAGATGACTTAAACGTAAAACAACAGCACGCAAACAGAAGGGCAGAATTTTGAGAATGATTTTTTTGACTTCCTCCAATGCCTGGATCTGTAGATGTGATATTGCAAACTGGGATGTTGGGCATTCATAGGTTGGTGCAGCTCTCAGACCTCATCAGAGACGTTCTTTATGCAGTGAACAGCAGTTACCACAGAAGCTCACGATGGTCACAGGGCAGAGAACACGTGACTCTGGAGTGCTTAGCCAAAAGTGGATATCAGATTCCTTCCCCTGAGGCTCAGGGACCATTGCAGAAGAGTTCTTGAGAGCCAGAGGGCAGGGAGAATCAAAGCAGAGCAGCATCTTCTTGACATGACAGGCCCGCTACCCTCATAAACACAAAGCGGCTGTGGCTGCCTGCCTAAGATGTGTGCAGCATCAAACCAGTCACATTCCAGTGTGGAGATAGGGAGGACTCAGGAGACCCGTCCATAGATGAGGAGCTATTGTAACTGATGACTTCTGAAGAAAGAGTCTGTTATTTAAAGGGTGTGGTCACTGGCAGGTCAGCCATGTCCCAGTGGTTTGCCCTACACCCTTGTGTATATGGACAGCACAAATCAGACTGGATAGGTTATAAGACCAAAACAGGCAGAAAAGGACAGAGACCTGGGAAGGGTGAGGGGTAGGGAGTGGGGTGTAGATCTGGAAGGAGTGGGGCATGGATATGATAGAAGTACATTGTATACATTTATGTAGTTCTCAATGAATTAATAAAAATATATTTAAGAAAATGTAAGCAACAAAAGGATGTCAAGTGTCTGAATTACAGAGAAATACTCTATGATGCCTGGGAGAATTAAGAATCTTAAGGCACAAGAGAAAAACTTGTCATGGGTTTTTAGAAGATGGTCATAATGACTGTATTTATCTGTGAGGAATGATGTGATGTTTTGATTCATGCTTAGGCTGAAGGTTAAGCAAATTAGGGTAATTAGCATATCCATCACATTAAACTTTTATTGTTTCTTTATGACAATTACATTCTTTTAGAAGTTCTGGGATATGGGATGCATGATTATTAAGTATGTAGAGAAACAGTAATAGTTAATTTACATCCACATGGTTATCTCTGGAATTTAAACACACGCACACACACACTCATGCCCCTCCCACGTATGCAAATGTTTTCCTGACAAAGTATTTGGCATGAAGCAACTTAAAAGAGGAAGAATTTATTATTTATTTACTATGTATTCATTCTGCAATTTATCAAACAAAGTGTGTATGAAAAAGCTTATTCAATACTATGTAAGCCCATTAAAGAATAACAATTAGGGTCAGAAAGAGAGTTTGTTATTTAAAAGCCCTAGCTGCTCTTCCAAAGGACCTGGGTGCAATTCCCAGTATCCATATGGTGATTCACGACCATCTGGAATTGTAGTGCCAGGAGATCCGATGCCCTCTTTGGCCTCTGAGAGACCAGACATTCATATGCTACACAGGCATACATGCAGAGTAAACACTGATACACATAAAACAAACTAAAAACATTTAAAGATAATAGTAACTTAGAAAGGAGTTTGAGTGGAGGTTTGTATTGAGGGACAGGGGGCAGTGCTTTCCTCAAAAGACATAAGCTGTTAAATGAGAATTAGTGCCAGGTATGGGAAACTCCTTGAGAGTTTGGTCAGAAAGGTGTTACAGTACTGACCTACAGGTACACGTTACAGTACTGACCTACAGTTACACGTTACAGTACTGACCTACAGTTACAGGTTATAGTACTGACCTACAGGTACAATGACATGTTACAATACTGACCTACAGTTACATGTTACAGCACTGACCTACAGTTACACGTTACAGTACTGACCGACAGTTACACGTTACAGTACTGACCTACAGTTACAGGTTATAGTACTGACCTACAGGTACAATGACATGTTACAATACTGACCTACAGTTACATGTTACAGCACTGACCTGTAGTTACATGTTACAGTACTGACCTAACAGACAAATTGGACTCAAGAAGGTGCAACAGTGGCATGGTTGTTATTTAGGCAACCAACTGTGATGGAGTTAATGAGAAATGTCCCTCATAGTCTTGGGCATTTGGTCCCCAGCTGTGGTGCTTTTGGGGAGGCTTAGGTGGTACAGACTGGCTGGAGGGAGTATATATACCACTGGGGCCAGACTTTGAGATTAAGAAACTTTGCCCACTTCTGGCTAGCTCTCTCTCCTTCACACTTGAGGCTCAAATTGTGAGCTCTCAGTTTCTTGCTTCTGCTACCGTGTCTGCTACTGCCTACCAGATCACCCCATCATTATGGAACTGTAGGGCAAAAACCCTCTTTTTTCTATAATTTCTGGGTCATGCTATTTTTCACAGCAAAAGAAAAGCGTGTGATAAACCAACTGCTTTCTGCTCAGATCTGAAGCTTGCATCACAGGAGGGAACTCATGGCTGGTTCTGGGCGGGGAGGTCATAGGTCTTAGCAGAAGAGCTACTACTGCTGTCCTGCTAAACAGACATGTTGTCAAACTGCCTTCTAAGCGCCTAGGGTTACACTCACTGATTATTGATTTTCTCAACCTTGGCAGGAAAAGCATCTTTTTGTAATGATCGGTTTTGGGGCACATTATTTTAAAGGGTGTGACTTTTGTTTGTGCTGCATTTGTTTAATTCTGTGAAGCTGTGATTATTTGCCTGTCTAAAACACCTGATGGTCCTAATAAAGAACCTAATGACCAATAGCGAGGCAGGAGCAAGGATAGGTGGGGCTGGCAGGCCCACCTATAAATCGTATAAATAGAAGGAGAAACAAGGAAAAGGAGGAGCAAGAGAACAAGAAGAGAAGGACCCAGTCACCCAGCTACATAGCACACCATGGAACAAAAAGTATAGCAAGGTATATAGGAATTGATACAGATAAAAGCCCAAAGGCAAAAGGTAGATAGAATAATTTAAGATAAAACAAGCTGGCCAGAAACAAGCCAAGCTAAGGCCTGGCATTCATAACTAAGAGTAAGCCTCCATGTATGATTTATTTGGGAGCTGGGTGGCAGGCTCCCCCGAAAGCCAGAAGAGAAAAACTTCACACAACAGCATTTAGTGTAGTGACTCATAACAGGCCAAAGAGCTGAGCCTAAATGACTGTCAAGTGCCCAGCTCTAAATGGAGCACCTATAACATTTCCTACATGACTCAGGGAACATCGCAAAAGAAGGTGGGAAGAATGTAGGAGCTGGAGGATGGGGACGAGTGCTGTGAATTGCTGTCATGTGGACCCGACAAGACCGCTGCCCTCACAAACCTACAGCAGCCGTGGTCGCCTGCCTAGACCTGCACAAGGCCAAGCTTGTCAGGAATTCCATCACGGACGATGGTGAGGCTCCTGAGGGCAGCACTCCTATGAAGAAGCTGTTGGAAATTGATGACATCTGGAGGGGGGAAGAGTCGTTTTGTTTGGGATGGCTCCATGTTTGCCCGTGCTCATGCACTAATCAGTATCACTGGTTAGACTTAGTGGGCTGTAAAAGAAAAGACAATATGAAGAAGGACGGGCTATTTGTGTGGTTCTGGGGAGAGGTGGGATGGACATTATCAAGGTGCATTATATGTGTTAAATCACCAGGGAATAAGTGTTTTTTTTTAAAGGAAAGCAGAGCACTGATTTGTAATCCCAGTCCCAGTGCTGAGTGGTGGAGACAGGCATATGCCTGATTTGTTGGACAGCTAACCAGTGAGAGATCCTGTCTCCAAACAAAACACCGAAACCGAATGGCACCCGAGAAACAACAGCCAGCGCAGCACACACACACGCATCTGCACACACACAAACTGGAAACGAAAGGGGAGAAAGAGTAGCTTCCTCAGGCCTTTGTGCAGCTTTCTCTGTCTGATGACAATGTCAAGTGCACACATGTATGGAATGAGACTTGAATACAAAAGACAAACTGTGCTTCAGCTGGTATGTTTTGTAAAAGACCGTGTGGATGCATGTGCGTGCATGCGTGTGTGCAGTGTGTGCACTGTTGAGCATGCGTGCCCTCTGGAGGCTGGAGGCTGGAGGCTGATTTATGGGAGGACCTCCAGCTGACTATCTGAGTGGGAACGACTGCTCTCTCTCACACGTGCGTCCGTTTAACAACTTGACGCTCCGCACATGTGTGTTTCGCCGCCTGACATCTTTATTTCTTAACTGCTTGGTTTCAGACTTGGAAAAGCGGCACTTGATGTTGTAAGCTAAGTTCACACCATGCAGGGTATTTTAAAACTTAGCATCTGATGCCTGAAGTGTGAAAAAAAAACCCCACATCTTTTTATTCCTTTCTGTGAGCACCAAATGCTGGGAAGTTTTTTCTTCACTAACTGGAGAACGTAAATTCTATCAAATGCGGGCATGGTCTATCTGTTGTTTTGAGTGTGCTTAGAAATCATCCCTGCTATTTCAGTGATAAAATGGGTCATGAATGCTTTGGTTTGGTAAAGAAGTGGACCAAATGGTCAAGGGTGGAGACTATATTTTGAGAAGAGATAACCACATGCAATCAATAACATGGATTTATTTCAATTTTTAAACATATTGTATATTACACATGTTTCAAGGCTTATAGAGTGGGAAGGACACAAAAACCACGTGAGTTTCTGGAGAGATGGGTCAGTGGTCCAGAGTGTGTACTGTTATAGAGGACCTGGCTTCTTTACCCAGTATCCATAGCAGGCAGCTGTGAGTCCAGGTCAAAGGAATCCAAGGCCTTCTTCTGGACACCAAGTGGGCACCAGAACTCCCATGCCCATACCCTTGCCCCCACATACATATGTACACACACACACACAGACACACACACACACATAAGTTAAAAACAAAATAAGCCTTTAAAATAAAACAGTCAAGGGCATCTGGCATAAAGGGAAATGGGGAAGAGACGAATGTAGGCAGGAATACCTCACACCAATGATGACAGTTGGTGGCCTTCTGTTCATAGCCATGGCTTTAGCTGTGGAAAAAAAATCAAACAACACCTGTACCGAGCTCACACAGGTAAGTTCTCTTGACAGTACTCTCTAAGCGATGCAGCATCCCAGCTCCTTACACAGTGTTTGCTGTGTACTGGGTATTACAAGTCATCTAGTAAAGCTAAAGTGTAGGGTAGGATGCCTGCAGATGCATGCAAGCATCACAACCCTCTTTTCTTTATGTATTGGTTTTTGCAGTGCTGGGGATAGAAGCCTGGACCTTACTTGACTAGGCAAGTGCCCTACGATAAGCTCTGCCCTCAGCCAATCATGCCCTTTTATCTAGGTACAGGTCTGTTATGTATGGGGTGCCCTGGTATTGACCCTCCACAGGTGTACAGATATCAAGGGGTAACAGTCCAGTTGAACCTGTGTTGGACTGCTCATGGCTCTGTTGGGATTGTACCACCATGGAAAATTATTCTTTCTCAGTTGGCTCTTTTTTCTCGTCTTTCCACAAGCCAGAGCTATATGCTGAACTGAAGGCTCTCCCTTCCTCTCACTTCTGCCCAGCTCCCTTTTGGAGGTCTCTTGTCTTCCAGAGGCACACATGCTCACCCATCATCTTATTGAGCACAGATTCTGAATCAGCGTATCTGCCCTGGGGATCCCGTAGTAGGTACCTGGGCTGTGTACTTGTTCCACAAGGTTTGTTGCACACAGATGTTCTATTTTTTTCTTTTTTTTTTCACACAGATGTTCTAAACAGTGTGTAGTCATGACCGAGAAAAAAATTCTTCATGCTCATCTTTGTCATTCCCCTAGGATCTTATACAGCCTAGTGAATTTCCCCACAGAAGGAGCCAGAATGTGATGGTTGTTAAAATGTGAGTTAGTGTGTTGCCTATCTGTATAGATGCGTACCATTTGCCTGTGGGAGGTCAGGAGAGGATGTTGGAGCCTCTGAAACTGGAGTGACGATTACTTGTGGTGAACCAAACCCAGGTTCTCTACAAGAGTAGCCGGCGGTCACCACTGAGCCATTGCTCCAACTCCAAGGTGGCGGCTTTTAAAGGAAATGACAGCAGGACCTCTTACCCCAAAGGCTTTACAGATAATAAATTGTGGATCTACAGGGGCCAAGTCAGGTTCCACTTGGAGCTAGAGTCATTCAGAAAATGAGTTACTGAAAGAAGAACAAGGCATCCTGGTGTGCCCAGTGGGTTGGCACTGGCCGTAGTGCCAGCTGCACAGAGATGGCAGAACTCCGAGGCATATTTCCCAGTCACCAAACTTGGTATGCTTCAGGAATCAGCAGGCTAGACAGGGTGATGGAGGGGGTGTGAGTGAAACTCCTGTCACTGTGGCACATCCCCGAGACAGTTGCTTCAGGGTCTTTGGCTGTGATTGCTTGGCTCTTTTGCTATTGGGTCTGTGGAGGGCAGAACATCTTGGTGGAGAGAGTTTAGTTGAGGAAGTACTCACCTCATGGCGGGCAGGAAGCAAATGAGAAAGAAAGGGGTGGGGTCTCAACTGTCACTTTAATTGAACACCCCTAAGCTATCTTCCTTCAATTGCATCTCACTTCTTGTGTGTAGTTGTGTGTCTCTTTGTTTTTGTGAACACTGTGTGTGTGCGGGTGTGTGTGCGAATTGGATACAGACTAGTGATCAATGTCAAGTATCTTTCTCTGTCACTCTCCACTTCATTTTTTTGAGATAAGTTCTTACTGAACCTGGAGCTCACTGATTGGTCTATATCAGTTTGCCAGAAACTGGTATCTCTGCCTCCTCAGCACTTGGATTACAGGCAAGAGCCACTATGCCAGGCTTCTATGTAGGTCCGGTGTATTGAACCCAGGTCCTCATGTTTGTGTGGCAAACATGTGTGTACTCATGTTTTCAGCAAACTAGTCAGACTGAGCTCAATATGTTGCCTTGAAGCATGTGGTATATATGGATGTGTGCCTGTGTGTATGAGTACATGTGGAGGCCAGAGGGATAAGTTGGGGTGTCCTCTGTTGCTCCTTGCCTTCTTAGTGAAGCTGGAACTCACAGATAGTCAGGACCGGCTGGCAAGGGAGCCCCAGTGATCCCCTCATCTTTGCCTCCATGGAGTTGGGATTTGGGGCATTTAGGGCCACACCTGACATTTTGTGTGGATGCTGGGATTTGAACTCAGGTCCTCATACTTTTGTGGTAAGCTCTTTACCCACTGGATAATCTATTCCCACAGCCTTTATAATCCAGTGTGTTTCCACTTAGGTTTCTTTGCTCTTGCCTTGGAATACGGCCTAATTGGCTCACAATGCCCACGGTGCCGTCATAGGGTCACCCACCCATGCCCACCAACTTCCACCGCAGAAGCTCTCCCTTACCTAACCTGTATGCTTGTGAATAGGTAAAGTATAAACAACAGTGTGTTACCTTGGAACATGCAGCCACTGGGCTAGATTTTCTTCAAC